>NC_062550.1:71057073-72307073 GCF_016906955.1 Phacochoerus africanus | reverse complement strand
ACCTAGCCCTGTGACTTTGGTCAAATTACTCACATTCTCAGTATCTCCTCTGCACAATAAGGACAGCTCTACTTCACAGAGTTGTTGTGAAGATTAAATGAGTTAATTCATGCAAAGCCCTCAAAACAAGATGTAGCTCAGTAAGTGTCAGCTGTTATTATTTGTGAATACGGTTTTACGGAAAGCCAGGTAGTAGTACAGATGCTTTACTCTGGTCGTGTAAACTGTCCATGGGAAGGGCACTCGGTGACAGGTAACGCTGTAGTTTATCTAACATCACTCCTCTTGTCCTTGAATACAAGTATCATTTAATATCATGTTCACTTTGAGTAAGTATCCTCATCAGTTCAAAAGAGACTGAAAGAGGAAGCAGGAACAGATTCTGTGGAGCAGCCTGGTCTGAACTGATTCCCACCAGAGATGTTTAGCGGGGGAGAGGGGAACCACCCTAAACCAGTCTTCTGAGCTTTACTCCTGCTTAATGAGATCCTCAGACCAAGGTCAAGGAGCACAGGAAACTGTGCTATAAATCATGCCACCTGACAGACATCGAAGGAGAAGGAACAGGAGGGGCATGTGCATTGGGGCAGGAAATCTAGGTTGATTTATTTGCATTGAGACAATTCAAGAGGGATCAGGAAGCTCAGAAGATTTATCAATTCCCTGTGGCATCATAAAAGGCAGTGGTCTGACAATAGGAAGAGCAAGTTGGACTTGATGCTAGAAAAGAAGGGAAGAAAGAGTCTTATCAAATTTTTGCGAAGACTTTCCCTACATCTGGAATTGATGACAAAAAAGACAGAACAGATGGAAGAAAGGATTCTGGGAGGAATCCAGATTTCCCCAAATCTCCCAACCTCTGGACTTAACTCCAAGCAAGCAGAACTCATCAAAATATGATGTTTCCTTGTAGGATACAAAAAAGGTTTCAAGGGGATAGTGAGTAACCAGGATTTTTTTTTCCTTTTGTCTTCTTGACTTTTCTAGGGTCGCTCCTGCGGTATATGGTGGTTCCCAGACTAGGGGTCTAATCAGAGCTGTAACCGCCGGCCTACACCACAGCTACAGCAACGCGGGATCCGAGCCGCATCTGTGACCTACACCACAGCTCACAGCAACACCGGATCCTTAACCCACTGGGCAAGGCCAGGGATTGAACCCACAACATCATGGTTCCTAGTTGAATTCGTTAATCACTGAGCCACGATGGGAAAATCCCTTTTTTCAGCTTTAAGATGCAATGGTTATTACTTTCTTAAAATGAGCAAATTTCTAAAAACAGATTTAAACAATCCTTATACTTATGTGTTTTCTTATGCTTTATAATTGCTGCTTTTAAAACTAATCCTAATGTCAGCAATTAGCAGATAAACATGGCTGTAGGCTATATACAGACTTGTCAAAAATAAGAAAATAGAGAAGTTTAGATCTTAAAATTAATTGTATCTATCCATTCAATATTACAGATGAGGAAGATAAAACCTGGAGAGGTTAACTTAGGAAGCTTTTGACCTGATTCATTAAAAAAAAAAAAAAGAAAGAAAGAAATGAGCGGACAACACTTAAGATGAAGAGATTTATAAGTGAAGGGAGTAAAAAAAGTATAAACGTCCAGCCATACGGTAAATAGGTCTCAGGGATGTGACATACAGTGTGATTAAGAACACTGTATTGCATACCTGAAAGCTGCTAAGAGTCAAGATCTTGAAAGTTTTCACCACAGGAAAAAAAACTGTAGCTATGTGTGCTGATGAATGTAAAGTCAATGTGGTGATCATTTCACAATAGAGACATATATCAAATCATTATGTTGTATATCTCAAACAAATATAATGTTCTATGTCAATTATACCTTGATTATATAAAGAGATTTATGCATAAGGATTCTCGGGGGCGGGGGGGGGGGGGGGGGGAGAGAATGTTTCCATAACATGGAGCTCACATCTTGCATGATCACACTAAGCTGGAATTACAACTGGTTGCCTCTGTGGACAAAGCATGGGCCCCCAGCTCATCTCTTCTCTTCTCTCACACATCTCCCTCACCTCTTTTGGTTATATCTGCCTGGCCCCACAGCCCTCGGGTTCAGGGCTATAAAGGATTTGAACAGCACTCTGTAAGTTGTGAAGTGCTGTATATTAGTAGATGGGGCTATTACTGCTTGAGATTATAGACTTAGTTCATCAACAGAATTTGAACTAGAGCTGAGGACTGGAGCTGGAGCAGCTGTTACAGAACGGGAATTCCTACGCTTGAAGACAGTCACACCACGGGAATAATGGGGCTTGAAGTAAATAACCCAGCAACTGCTGCACAGTGAGTGAACAGGGCCTCTTCTTTGCTCCTCCCCTCTTGTGTTTCAACTTATGCTAAAAGGAGGACAAATGTGTGGATGAAAAAGAACAAAGAATGGCTTTGCTAATGATAAGGAAAAAAACCTGATTCATGGCCAGGAAATTCCAAACTACAAAGATGAGTCTTGTAGTGAAGATCAAAGTAGAGATGAAGTTGAGGAAGGAGAAGGCAATTCCAGACGTGAGGACAGTGAATGGGAAACACTTTGCATTCGATTTCCTTCCAATCAATCTGGATACCACCAGCAGGAAGCATGGCTGATCCTGACGTTTGCAGTGGTTAAGAGGAAGAAGGGTATACATGGAATACTTCATATGTAAAAAAATCTAGGCCTGAAGGGAGATAGGATAATTAAAAAGAGATGAACATTTTTATCTGGCCAAGTCAATAAGGACTGCTGAATCATTAAATGCTGATTGAGGGTGTTCCTGTCATGGCTCAGTGGAAATGAATCTGACTAGCATCCACGAGGATGCGGGTTCGGTCCCTGGCCTTGCTCAGTGGGTTAAGGATCCAGAGTATCCATGCGCTGTGGTGTAGGTTGCAGAAGTGGCTTGGATTTGGTGTTGTTGTGGTTGTGGTGTAGGCCAGCAGCTACAGCTCCAATTCGACCCCTGGCCTGGGAACCTCCATATGCTGCAGGTGCAGCCCTAAAAAGACCAAACAACAACAACAACAACAACAAAAAACACTGATTGAACTATACTTGTCTCTTCTGTCAACTCCTGGATATGTACAGTCCAACTGGATGGAAGGTTTTCACTTTTCATGACAGAATACTAGCCACTATTGGGAGATAACATTACACAGGACAGCTGAGAGGCACTCGTGTACATGGCAAATACAGGGGAGAGTAGGCACAGTCAAGTGCCACACACAAAGAAGGGATCCTCCGGCAGCACCAAACACCGTGTGTCCCGCTCTGTCAAAGGCGCCCGGCTCCATGAATGCGTGGTGAATGGACGTGTGCACGCTCTGAAGGCTGGTCTTGTTATCAAGAAAGCCAGCTCTGAGTGAGTGGGACAGACGTTTGCCGCACTGTTTCCCATGAGAGGTGTTTGGAGCACTTGCATGGTCTCAGCACTTGCTATTTGGTTTTCCCTCTGATCACCAACAACTTAGGAGCTATTTGTAGCGTTACTGTATTACTGTTCTCTCTCTCGCTCCTTTTTTTTTCTCTTTTTTTGGCCTTGC
The DNA here is from genome assembly GCF_016906955.1 of Phacochoerus africanus. Taxonomy (NCBI): domain Eukaryota; kingdom Metazoa; phylum Chordata; class Mammalia; order Artiodactyla; family Suidae; genus Phacochoerus; species Phacochoerus africanus. The sequence goes on along the minus strand of NC_062550.1, from coordinate 72,303,524 downwards.
CCAATGCATGCGGAAGTTCCCAGGGCAGGGATCGAACTGGTGCCACAGCAGTGAATTCCTATTACTGTTCTTTTTTTATAGAATGTGCAATAGTTTTACTGTTCGCCCTCCAATGTTAGATGTCACTTTTAAACTGGTTTTAATACTATGATGACTGGGTTTTTACAGTTGTTCCAGAACTGGTAGCCAGGGCCCAAAGCTGGGAACAAAGAGCTAAGCAAGTCACATTATAGAGAGCCTGCTCAGAGGGGGCAGAAAAGGCACCACTGTCCACCAGTCCAACCCCTCAGCACACGCCCTTTTTCTGGTTTGAGACTGGTGTGAGGTGATGCTAAGACTGGCAGAAGGAATCCTGACATTCTGGGGAGTGTATATTTATGCACAAGAGGGGTCCCTTGGCCTAAGCTAAGTGAAGGGTTCAAGAAGAATACAATCCTAATCCTATTCAACCCTAAAGCCTGAATGTGAGTAGAAGAAAGGGAGACTGGCATCTCCTTCCTGTTGGTACCTGGCATCAGACTTAACTGATCGGCCTTATGCTTATCTGAGGAGGAGGAAAGACAACTGGAGACAGACGGCAGGGTGGACAGCGAAGTCAAGGCCACCTATGTGTTCCCACTACTTTGCAAGGCAAGGAGGCTGAGCTTCCTGTGAGTCAAGTGGCGTCGCAGAAAGCAGCCAGGTCTGCTTTGGTTACGGCACAACCCCAGGGGGCCAACATTGGCAAGAGTGCTGAAGGGCTGCAATGGCATCAGAGGATCTAGAAGCCGGAGGGGAAGGAGAAGGGGACAAAGAGAACAGAGCTGTCCTCTCCTGCTGCCAGCCCCTCCACGGCGCATTAGTGAGAGAAGGTGAAACAAGTTCTGAGTTTATATGTCACCTGCCTTCTGAGGTCGCAGATGAACAGTCTTTTGCAGAGGTGAAAGCGAACGTGGGTTCACACAGCACTCACTCCTCCATGTCTGGACTCTCTCGCTCAGTGTTTCTGAGGTTTACCCACATTTCTGCCATTGCTGAGCAGTGTCTCAGGAAAGAGGATATAGCTGTTTGCTATTCACACACTTCTCGTGGTTGCCAGCCACCAAGATTGCCTGCAGTGACCCCCTCATTGACCGCAAGGGGTGGTGTATGTGGCCAACAGCCCGAGGAGAAGCGATGGTGTCCTGTCTGAGACGGGTCAGAAAGGACATCGTAGCCTCTGCCTCAGCTGCCCTCTCCCTTCCCCTCAAGTCACTGGTTTAGGGGAAGCCAGCTCCATGTCCTTCGGAACCCACAAAGCCTAAATGCTGCACGGCCAAGGGCCATACAAGCGACTCTGGAAGTGAGCTCTGTAGCCCCAGCCAGGCATTCAGAGAACTGCAGGCCTGACCACAAACTCATAGGGAGCCTGAGCTAGAACGACCAGCTAAGCTGTTCCCGGATTCCTGACTCTCAGAGATTGGGTGAGATGATAAACATTTGTTGTTTTAAGACACTAAATTTGAGGTAATCTTTATGCAGCAACAGCACTAATAGATTTTGCTAACTGGGAATTCGGTGCCACAAACACCTAAAATGTAGGCGTGGCTTTGGAATAGGAAGGACGCAGGATGAGCTGAAGAGATTTGGAGAATGTTAGTGAAAATCTAACCTGTCCTGGATAGACTGTTAGTAGAGACAGGGGCCTTGAGGAGGCTCCCAAAGGGGTCTTTAAAGCAAAGCAAGGAACATGCCACTGGAATCTTTGCTGTTAGTGCAGAACCCACAGCACCAATGGCACATGCTATGTGGGAAGTGGAAAAGGTGCCTATGGAGCTGAGGGATGGAGCTAAGGACATGTCCACCACCTGGAGGCAGGAAGGTCTGTCCTGATTCCTTCCTGATTCCTCCATGATAGGACAGAAATGCACTAATGGAGCCATCCCAGAGACAGTGTGGCTTGGTTTTTTATGTATTTATGGAATTTACAAAGACTGAATCTAATAATGTTTTCCAAAAACCTTCCAACATATATTACAGCAAGTTGAAAGTCAATGAACTGGACCAAATATCACACAGAATACTCCCTAATATAGTTAATATTTGGCTTGAAAATAATCAGTCTTTGTGATGCACTTCTCTTTGATAGTTTACTTGTCCAAAGCACGAAGTCTGCATCGGGAATCACAGCTACAGAACACCCTAACCACGCAGTTATTTCAGGATGCACCTTAATGTCCACGTGCAGAAGCACCCTCTGCCATCATATGCCCCCCATTTTAAGCCTCTCAGGTTCCTGCCTCCCTAAGAATACTCGGTCCTCTGTGTTTTTTTTTTTGGTCTTTTTTTGCTATTTCTTGGGCCGCTCCCGCGGCATATGGAGGTTCCCAGGCTAGGGGTCGAATCGAATCGGAGCTGTAGCCACCGGCCTACGCCAGAGCCACAGCAATGCGGGATCCGAGGATCCGAGCCGCGTCTGTGACCTACACCACAGCTCACGGCAACACCGGATCGTTAACCCACTGAACAAGGGCAGGGACCGAACCCGCAACCTCATGCTTCCTAGTCGGATTCGTTAACCACTGCGCCACGACGGGAACTCCAACGGTCCTCTGTTGACTCAGACGCAGGGAAGGGCAAAGGAAGGGAGAACTGCTGTAGGAAGCATTGAAGGGAACCAACTGGATGCGTGTCTTTCTCTGGCTCATTGTCACAACACAGAACGAAGGGACCTGGGATTCTGCATTATGGTGTGGCTTTTGAGGCTGATTCTCCATCATTCTTACTGGCAACAAACTTTCATGAAGGATTTCACTCATAAGGAAAAGGCTTTAAATGAGTAATAGTAATGTCTATTTTCCTGGCTAGTTAACAGGATTTTTCATACAACATTTTTTTCCTTTCAGGAAAAGAAAGTGATAAATCCAAAATGGTGACATTCGTTAGCTGGGTTCACATTAGCAGATTGCTGGCACATCTTCACACTGAATTAGCTTTGTTTAGAAACAACCTAGGCATACCTTGGAGAGCCAACAGTAAGTCTGACAGGTAAGGTGTTCCAACTTGTCGCTCCAATAGATGTGTCAGGGCCTGGGGCCAAAAATCTGAAAGCCTCATCTGTTTTTTTTTTTTTTTCTTCTTTCAGTGTATTAGAACAGTGTTAGCCATTTCCTCCCCAAACTTAGTAAATAAAAACAAATCACATATTAATACACAAAACAACAGTCTATAGTCTTTACTGAAAACTATGAGATAGGTAGAAGAAAACACATTTCAAACAAAATAAAATGATTCACACTTGGCTTGCTTAGGATCAATATTAAATTGGCATTTTCTTTCTTTCTTTCCTCTCTCTCTCTCACTTTCCTTTGTCTTTTTGCTATTTCTTGGGCCGCTCCCGCTGCATATGGAGGTTCCCAGGCTAGGGGTCGAATTGGAGCTGTAGCCACCGGCCTACGCCAGAGCCACAGCAACGTGGGATCCGAGCCGCGTCTGCAACCTACACCACAGCTCACGGCAACGCCGGATCGTTAACCCACTGAGCAAGGGCAGGGACCAAACCTGTAACCTCATGGTTCCTAGTCGGATTCGTTAACCACTGCGCCATGACGGGAACTCCTCTTTCTTTCTTTTTTCCTCTTTCTTTCTTCTTTCCTTTTTTCTTTCTTCCTTTCTCTCTCTCTCCCTCCCTCTTTCTCGCTTTTTAGGGCTGAACCTGAGGTACATGGAAGTTCCCAGGCTAGGGGTGAAATTGGAGCTACTGCTGCCGGCCTATACCACAGCCACAGAAATGCAGGATCCAAGATGCGTCTGTGACTTACACCACAGTTCTCAGCAATGCTGGATCCCCCATCCACTGAGCGAGGCCAGGGATTGAACCTGAATCCTCATGGGTATCAGTTGGATTTGTTTCCACTGTACCACAATGGGAACTCCTAAAGCACCATTTTCTACATATGCACCAAAGCTGGAGTTGGAACAAATGATATTTTGTTGTCATAATTCTTAGTATCAAACAAAGGGAATTTATTGAACTTTCAAAAAACTTGTTCTCTGGACCGTGAATAAGCATGAGAAATTTCAGTCCAAAGGATGATTTATTTGGAAAGTTCCAAGTGCGTGGAGTGGTTATGACAAAGGTGCCTTTCAACTCCAAGTTCAGAGCTAGCACATCACACTACTATAACAGACGGCAGCCTTCAACACCATGAGTTGGAAAACATAGATGACATATTTCTCTTTAAAGATGGGTCAACAGTCACCCCCCTAAAATGTGGGGGAAAAGGTCTACAGTCAAAACAAGAAAGACGCTAACCTAGACACATGCTCTCTTCACTAATAACAGGGGAGTAAAAGAGTCCAAAATAAAGGAAGTAAAAGAGAACAAGCCCGTATTACAGGACACACTGTTTCTGAGTGTGGTCTCTGGACAGAGCACTGACTGTCAGGACCAGCCGCCAGCTCTCTCATGGATGTGTGAATGTGGGTTCAGAGGTGGGAATGTGAACCATGTGAAACCACATGATTCCAGGACAGGCTGGTGTCCTGGGCCCAGTCAGTGGCTGTCAGAGCCCTCAGCGCTACCTGGTAAAGCAGCAGATCAGGGCAGAGGTATCATGCAAGGTATCCCATGTACCATAGGCAGCTCCTCGGAGACTAGTCAATTGTTAACTAGAGGGCGGGCAGGAATTAGCAAAAGACAAGGAATGACTTACAGTATGAGTCACTTAATTCAGACATCTTTTTGTGGCTGTGTGAGTAGCAGCTTGATGTGGGATCTCAGTTCCCAGACCAGGGATTGAACCTGGGCCACAGCAGTGAAAGTGCCCAGTCCTAACCACTAGGCCACCAGGGAACTCCCAAATTCAGACATTTTTTCATACTGGCCCTATAGGAAACACTTGGGGCAATAATCAACCCCCTTTTCCATTAAGAACTTAGAGATTAGGGAAATTAACTGGACTTGTGAGGTTAAATGAGTAAAACACACGTAATACAGGAGGAAACTAAAGAAGTCTACGAGGATACTCAATTGAAGGTTACCCCTGCCAGTCAGGACCACCTGCTGTCACTGCAAGGAAGGAGAGGGTGCCTCTGGGAAAAGGCTGCAGGAGCAACAGGAGGGTGTTTGGCTCAGGTCAGTGAAAGAGGAAACCAGACCCCCAAGCAGGCTAGGGTGAGGGAGCACACAACAGCACACGTCTGTCTGACAATCAGCTCGCTTCCTCAGGTGACAGACACCTTTCCACAAAACACGCACCAGGATATCACAGCTCACCACGCAGCTCTGCAGGTATGCACCACTCATCTCAAGATCTTGATTCACTGTGAAGATGCTAATTGATCTTTCGACTTCCCTAAGGGGAATGGGAGATAATATCCATTTTATAGTTGGGGGAATGAAGTATAGACACAGGGTAGCTCACCCAAGTTTTCTGCATCCACTAAACAGGTATGGACACATTATTCACCATCCCTGAGGCCTCCTTCATCAGCCAAGCTAAGCCTCAATCTGTTTATAATTCTTTTACTGACAATAATGGAAACATCATTCGTTCAGAAAATGTGAAATAAGAACCAATTAAAGGATTTTCCATCCCAACTAGTGGTTACTAGTGACAAACTAGTATCGAACCAACTAGTAACAAACCAGTATCAAACCAACTGGCAACAAATCATAAAGTTCAATCTCTGGCCTTGCTCAGTGGGTTAAGGATCCAGCATAGCCATAAACTGTGGTGTAGGTCAGAGATGCAGCTCGGATTTGGCATTGCTGTGGCTGTGGTGCAGGCCGGCAGCTGCAGCTCTGATTCAACCCCTAGTCTGGAAACTTCCATATGCTGTGGGTGCAGCCCTAAAAGACAAAAAACAAAATACAAACAACCCCCCCCAAAAACAATTAAAATTACTTACAGCTCTTAAAATGGGACAGATCGAGTACTCTGAGATTGAGTGACAAGTTATTTACATTTTTTTTTTTTTTTTGCTCAGTTTTATGTAATTGAAAGAAGTCTATTTTTTTGGCCAAACTAGGTGACCTAAAAATGCTTACGTGACAGAGTACCCAGAAACACTGGACAAAGTGGTTGAACTTGCAACCAAGGGAAGTCCCCAAGAGCCACGTTTGACTTGCTTACCCTTGTATCACCAGCACCCAGGAGAAGTTGGAAAGTTCATGGTGAATTCCATCTCCTAAGGGGACGAAGGTTGAAGGGTACTCAGAGCTTAAGGGGGTGATTTTCCTAAGACCATGTAAAGGTCAAACAGGTCACCACACGGGACAGCTGCAGGGTTAGAACATCTCTTCACCACCCACAGGGCAGGCCAGGATCAAACTCTCCTCTGCAACCACCCTGAACTGGAAAGGCCTCCACACACTCAGGTGGTCAGGGTGTCCAGGAGGCTGGCTCCCGGCTGGGCTTCTAGGAGGGGTTTGCAGATGCTCAGAGCAGGCAGCACGGGGAGCCTTTCCTGGTGCTTTCTCACCAAGCACTTACTCCTTAAGTGAGCTCTGCTTCTCTGAGACACAAAAGTGCTACATTGCACTTCACTGTTATTTTGTAGCTTCAAGTTCAAAGCCAGCAGGGACAAATCATACTGTTTCTTTTTTGTTTCAAGTTCTTCAGAGGCAGAAAGAGAAGGGAGGGGTTGGCCTATAAATAAGGACCTTCCCCCATATCTCTCAGTGGAATAAATGAGCGTCTTAAAAACATGGAAGAGCACTGCTTGTATTATTCCAATTCCAAAATAACCTTCCTAATCACCACTCAGCTGGAATTTTCACATAAGATGGCAAGAGTAAAAAGAGAATTGGTCCTAATTCTGGCTCCAACCTCGGACCTTGTGGAAACTGAGCCCCAAACATCCCCTTTGGAGTCTCAGGAGCTTCACAGATATAATGAGGATAATGCTCTTGGAGTCCTGGTGAGGGTCAGTTGTGATGCATATAAAGCAGCTGTGCCCAGCACATTATGGTTAACAGATAAGGGGTGGCCATCTTTGTAGTTATTCTCTTTTCTCTTAACTCTCAAGTCAAACTAGTCACAGATATAAGGAAGGGGCATGAGTGCAAATGGAAAGTCAGAGAAGCAGAAAGTGAGGGACATAGAACGCAGTCCAGGAGTTACCATTTTCCTGGTGCTGATGACTTTGGGCAGGTGGGCATTTAAACGATGCTCTCAAGGATGAAAATATAAGATTCAGGTCACCCAGTCTGACAAGAGAAGCTACACTTCTTTCACATGACACAGGAGAACTCAGTTCTCCTAAAGGCCCTGAAAAGCATGTGCTTCCTGCAAAGAACAGAACACCCTGTGTGAGCTATGTAATTCCTGAAAATCCTGAGATGGCCGTCCTCACGCGACACGCACCTCTTGGGTGTGGCTCAGCCAGGGACGGGGTCTGTGGAAGGGAGCGGAAGTGGGTCCTGGATGCCTGGGCTTGCTATCTTACTTCCCCTCACAACAATCCTGTGAGGGAATAAACAGTTTATATAAACCTCATAGATGAGGAATATGAATCTCAGAAAAGTCATCAAATTGGTAAAAGAGGAGCTAGAGTTAAAACTAAGGCTTAATGAGTTCTCTACCAGGCCACTGCCGGGAAGAAAGCTATTCACTTTCCATTAATACAATGTCTGACGCAAAGAACATGCTACACGGACAAGAAACAATGGACAAATACAGCACTTAAGGCAGAGATGACCTGCTGAGGCTGACAGCCAGAAAAGGTGGTTGGGCCAGGGACTACCCTCTCTCTATAGGATAGTTTTTGACAATTAGCACAACTGGTATTTTAGGCACTAGACTGTGAGCTTCTTTAAGCCAAGTACCATATCTTTATATTCCCCATGCCTAGAAAATTTTGGAGTAAAAGAATATATTATCTGATATTTACCCCTAATACAGAGGATTACAAAACTGTAGTTGTAAATGGTTGTAAATGAGATTGTCTAGACTCAGGTCAAATCAGTGTAAGTGTCAGCCTTCACTCTTACAATGCTTTAAACTGAAAAAAAGAAAAAAAACTCAAACTTGTCCTGAGTAGGCCAACCTGCCCAGACACATCTGTGTGGAGTGCACAGGGCGGCCAGACTTCCCATGGATGGCAACTACACACAGGCCATAAAATTCCTGAGGTAGAAGAAGAAAACATGGCAGAGGAAAAACCATCTCCTGCCGGGCACATGTGGAGGCTATGAGCTCACACTTTGGCCTGGTGGGGCGCGTGGTGGTCACAACTGGGTTCCCCCACTGCTCACAATCTGAGAGCACTGGCTGGCACCCCCTATGGCACGTGTGGACCTGGTGAGACAGCCTTTGGTTTGTATTGTTCCATGGCCTTGGCCCCTTCCTTGATTCGGGGTGGGGTGACCAGTAAACTGGGACCATCTCAGAGAGTGACCCCTACTTAATCTGAGCTCCCTTGTTGCTTTACCTCATCCTATCACTGGAATCACATATGAATGCCCAGAGCCTGTTGGGCAAGGGCGCTCCGTTTCATTGGAAGCCTGGTCACTGCTCCTGCTGCCTTGTGAGGAAATGACCTATAGGGAGGCACATTCCAGCAAGTGGAGGACTAGAAGCTTTTTTTTTAGGGCTGAACCTGCAGCATATAGAAGTTCACAGGTTAGGGGTCAAATCAGAGCTATAGCTGCCAGCCTATACCACAGCCGTAGCAACTCAGGATTCGAGCCCTGTCTGTAACCTACACCACAGCTCACGGCAATGCTGGATCCTTAACCCACTGAGTGAGGCCAGGGATCGAACCCAAAACCTCATGGATCCTAGTTCGGGTCATTAACCACTGAGTCATTAAGGGAACTCCCAGAGGACTAGAAGCTTTAAATTAAAACAACACTGATGCCATGTGCTTGTTCCAAAAAGCCTCGCCCTTGTCCAAAAGTTAGTCCCATCACACACTTAGAGAAATTACAGAGTCACAACATCTTTAGCAAGATCAGTTTCTCCTTGCTCCCAGAGTCCCAGATACTCTGGGCATGCAGCGGGGCAGAGAAACACAACTAGGAAGGCCTCCTGAGAGCCACACTAACGACAATGGGAAGCTACCACTTCCCAAGGCTATAAATTCATGGATTAATGAATATCCCTAACTTTCACCTAATAAAAACATAGTTTGGACAGACAAGAAACCAGAAGCCATTGCGAATGAGATAAGTACTATAGTCTGCTGGACTAAAATTTCATTCTGTTCAGTGTCCTAAGGTGGAGGGACCATAAACTACTTAAATGACATGTCTTTATAGTCAGGCGTCCCTATTTCAGAGAACTGATACTGCTAAATACATATACTTCCAACTAGTTAACACCTTCTCTTAATACCCTCCTACTTCTTTATCACAGCTTTTCACCCCTGCTTTACTAAGGTGTAACTGACAAATATCAACTGCGTATATATTAACTGTCTATGTGTAAGGTGTACAAGGCTATGTTTTAATACATGTTTACACTGTGAAATGACTACGACAAGAAAGCTAGTGGACACTTCCATCACCTCATATAGTTATCTTGTTATTTTGATTTTCTGTAGTGAGGACATCTGAGAACTACTCTCTTGGTGAATTTCAAGTCTACAGCACAGTGTTATCAACGGTAGTCACCATGCTGTACACTAGATCTCTAGGACCTATGCATCTTGCATAACTGGAACTCTGCACACTTTGACCACTACCTCCCCATTTCCTGCACCCCCAGCCCATGGCAACCACAACTCTATTCACACTGTCAGCTTTGACAAGTCAAATTTCAATGTTGAACTACTGGATGGATGGCTCTAATAATGAGCATATTCTTCCTGTTTTACTCAACAGGCATTCCACTCCTGGACACTCCTCTTGTGACACATTATTTTAGATGCTGAAAAGTTATCTTTCACTTCTAAGTGAGCAATGGGTTGTTTTTTGCTGGTCATCTACCCATCCTGCAGAAGGGGACCTCTTCTGGTATTTTCTCGGCAAAGTGAGCCACATAAATAAAGTCTATTTGTAAACAGTTTTAATGGTCAACAAATAGAGAAAATAGTCTTGTGTAAATATCGCTTCCTGTTAATTTGAACATTAAATATTATGCTATATCAATTGATGACTAATCCCCTAAAGCAGAAAAGAAGAAATTCCTTAACTTGAAAAACTCTTTTCTTTTCTGGTTACTTCAAGCAAAAGGGGAATCTGGGAGGCCGAAATGTACAGAAAATGTGCCGGCAAATGTGACAGAGAAGCTGCTGGGAGGCAGGAAGTGGACATTGCGCACGGCACAGGAATGGCCTCCAATGTGCAGAGCTTTGAAAATGAAGAGGAGGACTCAGATGTTAAAATTCAGCCTTCTCCTTATTTTCAAAGGGGAAAATTTACCCCCAGTTTCAAAACTGGTAAAATAAAAACAATGCAAAATTTACCATTTAACCATTTTTAAGTGTATAGCTCTGTTAATTAAGTATATTTACCTTGCTATGCAACCATCAAAGATAAAACACTTAGCTTTCATTTTCACAGATGAAAAGCCTTACATAAGTACTAAGCATTAAATTTGAGGAGGGTTTGGGGTGGAAAAGAAAGGGGGTAAAATGTTGCTCTTAACTTCAAAGTTTACCCAGTCCTGAATAAGAGGAAATAATTTACATTAAAATATACTTAGTGCCTTCTATGGTGGGACTCTGATTGGATGTAAAAAATAAGCCTTTTTCATTTCAGTTAATTTCACTAATTTTATCTGCCACTGCAAAAGTTAAAAAAAACATCCTCATAAGACATGTGACATCTTCTAAACCAGTCATCCTACCAAGAATGCTCTGCACTTCTTGGCTGGAGCCAGAGGTTTGAAGCCTGAAGTCTCTGCTTTGAAGACTGCCTGGACACAGACCAGAGTCTGACCTGAGACGGGAAGCCTGAAAGCACAAGTGGCCAGCCTGCGGCACGCCTGGCCCAAGCATACCTGCTGCTTGAGCTGCTGCACCAGCCGGTCCTTCTCCCGCTTCAGGGCGGCCACTTCCTCCTGGGTCTTTTTCTTGGAGGACGAAAGCTCCAAAAGAGCTATGTTGGCATCCTTCTCACTGATGGCAGCCAGAAGGGCTTCCTGCCTGCAAAAGAAAGAAAACACCCAGACTTCTGTTTAGTCCTCACAGCAATCCTCTCAAATTACTGCTATTATTACCTCTATTTTATGGGTGATGAAACAGGCTTAGAGAGCATATGTTGCTTGCCCAAGTTCACCCTTGAAGAAATGGTCTGAGCAGGAATCCCATTCTGGTCTTAAATGCCTGTATCACGTTGTTATACTGACCATATTACGAGTTCCCAGATATAGTTGTAGTTGGAAAGTAAACAGTTAAGGGCTTTTTATTTTTGGTCTCACCCGTGGCATGAGGAAGTTCCAGGGCCAGGGCTAGAACCTGTGCCACAGCAGCAACCCAAGCTGCTGCAGTGACAATGCCAGGTCCTTAACCTGCTGTGCCACAAGGGAACTCTAAGGACTTTTTTTTTAAAGTAAGAATTACCGTGTCATTGATTCATGTTACTCATTTAACTCATTCTTTTGATAAATATTCTATGGCTTCCAGAAAAACTGAGGCACCACTAAAACTTAGCATATATATATATATATTTTTGTACAGAATGTATAACGAACTGTAAATGTAAGTAAACAGGATTTAGGAAATCAGCCAGCTGTTTCTGGGGCTTTCTGAACATCTACAAATCTTATTATCTGACTAGTGCAAATAAGTTTCCAGTCCAGGCTCTATTTGGCAATGATCTGCATACTTTGAAACAATTTATACTTTAAAGATTCCTGTGGTTTAGCTAACTATTTTCTGGTTCATAACTAGAAGGCAAAGAAAGTGGGATTTAGGTGGAGGTAGGGGGTGGTCTGAACTTGAGAAACTCACTAAATAATAAGAATGAAGTAGGTGAACAAGTAGTCTCCTAGCCCATCTTTTGTGTAAGTCATCTGGAAGAAGACAGAGTTGATTTACAGGAACTACATAAATGGCCTGAGCTTTTGACCTGAGGAAATGCTGAATCTGAGAGTGCACTGCCCAAGTTTAACCCTGCTTCTGTCTCTTGTTAAGATAATTATGCCTCAATAGCAGTCATATGGAAGAGTTTTAGTTTAGCCACAAAGTGGAAGACTATCTTTTGAATATTCTGACAAGGATATTCCATGTTCAGATGGGTAGGTCTGGGGGATTCTGAACAAGCAGTACTAACAAATGGAAATTTGGTGGAAACTTCCATTTGGATGGAAATGAGGATGGAAATGAGGCTTTCTCAAGTAGTCTTTGCTGTTAGAAGGAAGAGGATTCTCACTGACCCCAGTATAACTTTCCACGGTCCCCACTCAAAGAGATTCTAAGAAATGGCAGATGGCTTATACCATGAAGCTCTGGTCAACACTGAAAGGATAATGATAGTCTAAATATATCCACTGACCACTTGAAAAAAGTATGTTAAGTGGTGAAATGAGCTTCAAGGTGAAGGAGTTCAAGATGGTCTCACTCTGCAGTTTCCTGCTGATTGCTGTCAACTGTTCCCTTTTGGGGAGCCCACAGACTGACAAACTGGAATGAGAAATGTGCTTTCTCAACAACGGTGTTGTACTTCGGAGCACCAGCAGTCAGAATTAGATACTGAGGAGCAGGCAAATAACAGAAGACACAGGAAAGATAAATTATTCTGAAAGATAAATGAGACCAAGTCATGAGAACTTTTGCTGAAGGCAAGATAAAAGGTGACAGGACCTGAGTTCCATGCTGTGCTTAAGGAAAGAAGCATCATAAAATGAAATTATAAGAATGACTCTACACTGTTGAAACATCTTGACTGAATTCCAAACTCTTTTTTTTATTATTATTTTTATAAATGATATGCTTGGCTAGCTAGTGTGGTACAGCTGATTTCTGGGGTAAAATATCACATTCACAAAATGCATGATATAACACATAGAAATTCAGATTCTAAAATTTAAAATATAGGATGTGGCACTGAGGTCTGAGCTACTGGAATAGTGCCTTTTTAATAAGGTGTATTTTGGAAATAGTCTTTTTTTCCTTTTTCTATACAATTCAAATAGAAACTTTGTCACTGATGCTATTTGTTTTTTTACTGAGCATTGGTAATATAAAGTATGAACTGTACAGAATCAAATTTTCTCTCCCATACCCAAGGCTCTCACCCCCTAAAATTCCGTGACAGAGTAACACATCACTGTCTTTTCCATTTTATTGTTACTATTATTATTTGGCTGCACCAATGACATGCATAAATTCCAGGGCCAGATACTTAATCTGTGCCACAGCAGCAACCTGAGCCACAGCAGTGACAATGCTGGATCCTTAACCCAATGAGCCACAAGAGAACTATTGTATTTATGTATGTATGTATGTATGTATGTATGTATGTATGTATGTATGTATGTATGTCTTTTTGCCATTTCTTGGGCCACTCCTGCGGCATATGTAGGTTCCCAGGCTAGGGGTCGAATTGGAGTTGTAGCCACCAGCCTACGCCAGAGCCACAGCAACGCAGGATCCAAGCCACGTCTGCAACCTACACCAGGGCTCACGGCAACACCGGATCGTTAGCCCACTGAGCAAGGGCAGGGACCGAACCTGCAAGCTCATGGTTCCTAGTCGGATTCGTTAACCACTGCGCCACGACGGGAACTCCAAGAACTATTTTAAAAGTATACTCCTGATATTGATTCCTACATGTGTATGTGCCTTAAAAAGGCCATGCATAGTCAAGAGGATAAAATGTTTTGATTACATATTGTACATTCATGTAAACTCTGATTAATGTCAGTATCTTTTGTATGTTTAGCAGCTTTTACGTTTTTCTTTTGTTTCTGGAGGCTAAGCACAAATATTAAAGCTAATAAATAGGAACAGTCATGTTAACTTTTGGGGAATAAGAAAAATTCTTGTTCCCTCAATTCATGTGGTAGTAAAGACCATATCTGCAGTTGAACTTACTTGGTGAGGTTTTAAAAAGTGTCTAAACAAACAAAATTTTACGTATACCCTGCTTTTCAGAGGGAATGGAATTTAGAGTGAAAAAAAAAAAAAGCAAAGAGCAAAAAAACTTTTATTTTTAGTAGCCACCTATTTTTAATATAATTGCTTCTTTGAAAAATTTCAAAGTAATTTTGAAATAACGAGGTACTATCCACTCATTGGAACAAAAGTGAAAGATACAGAAAACTATAAAGAAGAAAATAAAAATACCTGAAATAGTTCCTTTCTAATCAGTCAATTACTTGAAATCTCAAAGTCAGCTATTCTAACACTAATATGGCTATTTCAAAGAAAATGAGCCTTGATGGAGATTAATCATTGACTCTAAAAGCTTTACTAACTAAAGGCCCTGCAAAGAAAGGAGCACTTGCTGGTGGAAGACTTTCTGACTTCACTTCCCACGAGCCCATAGCAAGTAATACAAGCACACAGAGTGAAAAAGGAAACATATATATGCTACAAGCCCAGAGAAGAGTTAAAATGCTCTTCTTGCCAAATCTCTCTCCTTGTTCTGCTAGTGTTTTTTCCTCAGTTGAAGAAGAAGAAGAAGAAGAAGGAGAAAAGGAGGAGGAAGAAGAGGAAGAAAATGTGGACAGAGAATGTTTCAAAGTGATTAGTATCCCTGTTACATGACTAACAGGGCACTGACTTGCATGATGAGGAGGAAATAATAGAAATTCGACTTTAAGTCGCTCCACTTCTGGGTTAAAACTATCAAAACAGTTGAACCTGCCTTTTGACCTGCAAACTCTAACAGAATCAAGATGTCTCTAAAAGTACTCTACAGTGGCATTTGAGCTTCAAGAAATAGACCATTTCCTCTGTCCCGTTCCCGCTTCTAGCAAATTTCAGAAACAGGAGGCAAATATCTAAGGCAAATGGAGTTCAAAATCCTGCTGGTAATTCCTGAACCCTTGATCCCTCTCCTACTAGTAAATGAGAAGTATAATCAGTGTTGGAACGATGGTGAAGAACAACTTAAGACTGGGTCCTAGATAAGCATGTGTGTTTAACAGAAATGCACGAGAAAAGGAGTATGAATGGATATTACAAAGGTTTATTTTCCCCTCTTCCTCCAACTGGGTATTTCAAATGGAACTATTATATAATCATGTTTCATAAATTCCATAATCCAGAAAACACTAGGAAGGAGAGCAGATGAAAAAAATGAGGGAATCAGAAGCTTTGGACAAATTACTGTCAAGGACAGGTAGGCACAGTCTAATCTATTCCAATTTAAGATAAACCTGAAATCCAGACTCCCTTATGGATGCCTCCTTGATGACTCTGATGCCTCTTTTACTTGTAATTTAACTACCCAGAGGGAGGCTATCTCTTTTGCTCTTCTGTTTTATTTTGTGGGAAAGTCCTTTGGTGACTGTTTTCTCCAGCTTCTCTGACAGAGGTCTGAGTGTGGCACACACTGCACCCCGAGAAGGTCCTCTGAAAACCAGCCTGTAGGTGAGCCCGTGTGGGCGAGCCTGCCAGAAATGCCTGACCTTCACACTCTGGTCCCTGAACATCTCACCCTGTCCTCTCCAGGAGGCTGCTGCTCAGATACCCAGAATTATCTGTAATGTAAAACGTCAACACTAGGTCAAGGTTTTCACCCATCGTGACGGATTTCCCTCTCAACGTTTAAATCAGTCACCACACTCCTAGATCCACAAGCTGACCATATTTAAATTATCTGATTTCATCTTTGCTCCCCACAACCAATATTAGAGTTCTGTTTGTTCTTCCTTTGTAATGGTTTTTAATGAACCTACTGCTCTGTACCTGCAAGTACAGGGTCACCACTGTCCTTTGATCACGGGCCTGTATTAGTCTCCAAAGCCCTTCTCTGATCTCACTACCTTTCCACACTGCCCGGTTCTTCCAATGTCACTTTCATCTTGTTTCCTACCACAACAAACATTTGGGCCTAATATTTGACCAGCTACAATTTTCAACCAGTTTCTTTCTCACTGTCCTCCAAGGGCCCTGTGACACTGAGTTACTACTTATTTTCACTTATGTATGTGATGTGCTCCACCGCAAATGCCTGGAGATTTCCTTTAAAATATGGCTCCTCATCGGGATGCTAATTTCTCTCTGTTCAGCATTCCTTTTGGCCCTTTCACAGTTTAGTTTATATTAACAAGCTTCTGTTCCGTGACTGTCCTTCAATTCTTCCACATCTGTAGGGTCTGCTTACCCAACTATACTATGTTTATGGCTTAAGTCTTTAAAAGTTTTCTTTTCTTTTTAAATTTATTTTGCATTTTGCCTTTTAGGGCTGCATGTGCGGCATATGGAAGTTTCCAGGCTAGGGGGTGAAATGGAGCTACAGCTGCCAGCCTTTGCTACAGCCACAGCAATGTGGGATCTGAGCCATGTCTATGATCTACACCATGGCTCATGGAGCCTTAACCCAGTGAGTGAGGCCAGGGATCGAACCCACATCCTCAGGGGTAGTAGTTGGATTTGCTTCTGCTACAACACAACAGGAACGCCCTAAAAGCTTTCTTTTAATGTTTCTAGGAGTTTAATAATCTTTCAAGGTAATGGATTGTCAATTTTTTTAAAAAATTAACTTTTTTCTTTTTAATTGCAGTAAGATATAGGACATTTACCATCTTAACCATCTTTAAGCGTACAGCTCAGCAGTGTTAAGTACACTTTTCCTGCTGTGCAGCTCGCCTCCAGAACTCTTCCTCTTACACAACTCAAACTGTGTATTAAACAATTCCTATTCCCTTTCCCCACAGCCATGGAAACGACCCTTTGCTTCTTGTCTCTACAAATCAGACCACTGCAGCTTTCTCACGTAAAGGGAACCACACAGTATGTGTCCTCTGGTGACTGGCTTTTGTCACTTAACACAAAGTCCTCAAGATTCATTCCTGAGGTAGCAGATGTCAGAAGTGTGCCTTCTTTTTCAAAGCTGAATAATATTCCACCCTACGCAGACATCACACTTTGTCCATTCATCAGTTGATGGATATCTGAGTTTTTTCCACCTTTTGATGCTGTGAGTGCTCCTAGCTTTAATTTTTAAAATATGTTATGTTCCTTCTAGGGTCTTGGTTCATGACTGTGAACACCAGAAGCTTTCAAATATTGATGATTTTCTACTGCATGTACCTAAACCACTTACATTTTTTTTTTTCTTTTTAGGGCCACATCTGCAGCATATGAAGGTTCCTGGGCTCGGGGATGAGTTGGAGCTGCAGCTGAGGCCTATGCCATAGCCACAACAATGCCAGATGCATGGTGCATCCAGCTTGCGGCAATGCCAGAGGATCCTTAACCTACTGAGTGAGGCCAAGGATTGAACCAGCATCCTCATGGAGACTAGTCAGGTTCGTAACCCAATGAACTACAATGTGAACTCCCCCACTTACAGTTTTGTTTTCCTTTATTTTGGCTTTGGTGACTCTATACTCTGACATTATATGCCAGTCTTCCTTTTACGCCTAAAGTCTTGCTCAGAAACAGCTAGAATATGGGCTCCACGAAGACAGGATCTGGGTGTGATGCTTACTGTGCATCCCAAGTGCCCATAGCAGTTCCTGGCACAAGTAGCCTCTTCACACGTGTACTTGAGGCAGCAGCTCCTCCAGTTCTGACTCCACTTCCACCTGCTGTGCTGATTTCCTACTGCTTCAAAGTTTTCACTTATTTAAAGCTGTGCTTCACTGTATTTTTTTTTTTGTCTTTTTGTTGTTGTTGTTGTTATTGTTGTTGTTGTTGTTGCTATTTCTTGGGCCGCTCCCACGGCATATGGAGGTTCCCAGGCTAGGGGTTGAATCGGAGCTGTAGCCACCGGCCTACGCCACAGCCACAGCAACGCAGGATCCGAGCCGCGTCTGCAACCTACACCACAGCTCATGGCAACGCCGGATCGTTAACCCACTGAGCTAGGGCAGGGACCGAACCCGCAACCTCATGGTTCCTAGTCGGATTCGTTAACCACTGTGCCACGACGGGAACTCCTTCACTGTAATTTTTAAGGCTCCCCCACAACCCAGTTCAGCAGCATGCAAAGCAAGTGAGTGGAGGGTTAGAGTAGGGAGTATCAAAATTTGAAAACATGAAAAAAACCAAGGCCAGAAAGAAACCACTAGATCTGGTTATATTTTATTAAAAAACAAGTTCTGGGGAGTTCTCATCTTGGCTTAGTAGTAATGAACCCAACTAGTATCCATGAGAACACGGGTTCGTCCCTGGCCTCGCTCAGTGGGTTAAGGATCCAGCGTTGCTGTGAGCTGTGGTGTAGGTCACAGAGAAGGCTCAGATCTGGCTTTGCTGTGGCTGTGGTGTAGGCTGGCAGCTGCAGCTCTGATTAGACACCTAGCCTGGGAGCTTCCATATCCCGCGGGTGTAGCCCTAAAAAGACATGACAAAACAAAACAAGACAAAATAAAACACTGAGTTCTGCTTTTCTCTAAGTAGACAGGTGACAAGTGGAGTGTAGGTTCAATTCTGGATGCCACAATTTAAGGTGACAAACAAAGGTGATAGGGTGGGGTTGTAAAAGGGCATATTAATGCAAAAAGATTTATCCACAGAGCATGATAATCACTATCAGAACAGTAGGGCCAGGGAAGGCAGAAATAGGATATTTAATCTGTGTTTCTCTAAAGGGCACAAATGACACTAAAAGGGAGGAAAGTCACAAAGATAAATTCTGATTTATAAAGTGAATCACTAACATATTATCTCTTGTTAGTAAACAGAACTGGGAAGCCTAGAATATGGCAGAGCTTCCCATAACTAGGTGTTTAAGGAGATCATCAGAGATACCGTATAAATGATTTTGCATTGAGTGGTGAGTCTGTCCTTTTTAACTTAAGATTTCATACAACTAATGAGATGAAACAGTGAATGATAAGTGCCAATAAACTGTATGGGCAGTAAGTGCTAAAGTAATACAGCAGATAAGGAAAATCACCTTGGGCTGAGGACATGGGAATTGAGTGGGCCTTACTTTGACAGAGATAATTAGAAAGAGAAAGTGACATGCTAAAGCACGGGGCATGTGAGGACACACTATGTAACTGGATTAGAGGGTTTCCACAATGAAAGGAAATGGTGAGAGAAAAGCTGAAAAGGTAGCTTTGAATCGGAGCACAGATGGTCTGCAGGGCAGTAAGCAATCAGTGCAGACTGAAATCCTTGCAGAGTCTAACCAGAACCTGGCAGATAACTCAAGATGCTGAGTAAGGAATGGTTTGATTTTTGAATATAATATGGAAGCATCGAAAGTTCCAGAAAAATAAAGTAAGGTCTTAGAAAGACTGGGTTGAAGGCAAAGAGGAGAGAGTAAATGATTCCTGAAGCAGAAAGGTCAGGAGGCTACTGCTAAAGATGTATTATGAATAGAATTCTTAGATCACAAAAATTGTTTTAAAGAATACAGAACAGAATGCTGTGACCCGAGAGTCATAGGAGGACTGTGACACATCGCTATACCATCCAATGAATGGGAAACACAGAATCAGTATTGCATTTGCGTTTTGATGCTGGAAAGCAACTCTCAGATGTCACCAATCTTAGGTGTTTTGTTTGACCCAGCAGCACGTGCTGGGGTCCTGCCTTGTGTGACCTTTCTCACAGCAAGTGGCCAGGCCTCTACACACACACTTCTGTTGCCTGTCTCGTGTCTCTACCTCCTGAAACCAGGGAAAGAAACTGATCTCGGTTAAGAAGCACACTGACATGAGAATGGATTAGAGAAGTTATCCCAGTATGGACTGAATTTATAATTTCAGAAGTCCTTGAAAAGAATAAAAATTAACACAATAAAGGCAGAAACCACTGGCAGATATAGCTCAGTAAAGGAGACTGACAGAATAAAATTTTGTGTGGAAAAGCTGTATTCAGTTTTTCTTTTTCTGAAAAAACAAAAACAAAAAAACCCCCAAGCATTTTGATATATTCAATCCATCACATATTATGACAAACTTGGAAAATTTAGTTTTATTGTGATACAGATACTTGTGTTATAAAGTTTCTGCCTACTTCTCAGATGGGGAAAAACGTGATGTCTGTATTTCCATTGTTAGAAATAACAAAAGCCTATATCTTTTCCATTTCTTTAAATGTAAAAATTAATTGTAATCTAATCCACAGAGAGAGAAAGGAGATCAGTGGTTGCCAGAGGCTGGAGGTGGGGGCTGCTGAATAACTGCAAAGGGAGATGAGAACTTTTTGGAAATGTTATTATAGTTTGGCTATGGTGGCAATTACACAGTATACACATCTGTCAAACTCACTATACTGTACACACGGGCATAATAAATATGGCATGAAGTACAATCCATGATTAAATCAGCTTGCCTCAAGGTAAGTTTCCTCAATTCCAGAGTCTCCTTGGGACTACTGAAAGCTTAATATTACCAATACATAAAGATGATCCTTCTTATTCAATGTTTCCTTAAAACATAGCAAATATGGTTATCCAGTTGTTTCCTTCATAACATGTACCTGGACTTATACTTCAAACGAAAGACAAGTTCAAAGAATTCATTTTAGGAAGCTATATACAAACATTTATTCAATAATTTCCCCACATATATCTTATTTTAAAACTGGCTTCAAAACCTATTATTTAAGTATCTGGAATTATGACAAATATCCTTTTTATTAAACTGAATTTAAGTTTTGACATCAAGTCTGGGAATTGAAGTCAACCAATCAAGATGATATGTCTTTTGGACCACAATGAGGTGTATTTATAAAATATACAGGGGGCACCTCGTGAACCAGCTCTGGAAGCAACTCCCAAGGAAAGGATTACAAATATATCTTTAGCAATGATAGTGCCAAGGGAATAAGCGTAAAATTGTCTAATGACTATTGTGAGACTCAGGTGGGACCTCAGTTTCAACTTTCTTATTAAAAAAACTTTATAGACAAACCTATATTCTTCATGAAAGATCAGGATAATGCAATCTCCTCTACAGAAAATTCTATCTAGAGATTCCTTTCTGTTGACTATGTTGAGCAGGTTCTGTTTTACTTAGGCTAGGGAAGCCCTCCCCTCCCATCTTCCCACTGGCTGGGATGCAAGGCAGCAGTGAGCCGCTGTGGATGATGAGGATGGAAAAACCCCAGGATGGCAACTCAACAAGAGAGATGACTCTGACCCCTGTTAACTCGGTAGAGTAGAATTACCATACCACTTTGAACTCCTACATGAAAGAGACAAATTTGTGTATAGTTTACTTCATTATTTTTGTTGGAGCAGGTGAATATACAGCCTGACTAGTTTTAATTAAATGTTTTAAATTCCCTTGGCATTTTGTACATTTGAGGCAAAATCTATGAAAAATCTGCAAGTAGTAAAATAGACAATATAACTGGAATCTAAAAATTAGAAAAGAAATTAAGAGATCAGAATTAGCCTCCAGAATACATTCTTTTGTTTGTTTGTTTGTTTGTTTTTAAAAAGGAGCTAGAAGAGGAAGGTATATCTTGTTAAGATAATGTATGCTCACTTAATATGTCATTTTACTTATTGATTAGAATAAGATTGACTAAAAATTTACAGGATCCACGTTAAGTTGGAAAATATAGGTATAATACCTTCCTTTAAGAGAAATCGAAAACTATAAAATTAGTCAACTACCAAATTGTATATAAAACGTCTCTTTACATTTTCCAGGTTAGAGGCTTCTAGTGACGATGTACCTTCTGCGATACCCAGATATGCAGAGACCAACAGTTCCTTCAATATCCTAAGAATTTATGGTGAGGAGTTCCCTTCATGGCTCAGCGGTTAACGAACCCGACAAGGATCCATGAGGATGTGGGTTTGATCCCTGGCCTCACTCAGTGGGTTAAAGATCCAGCGTTGCTGTGAGCTGTGTGGTGTAGGTTGCAGACTGGGCTTAGACGCCACGTGGCTGTAGGCCGGCAGCTGTTAAGCTCTGATTTGACCCCTAACCTGGGAACCTCCATATGCCATGAGTGTGGCCCTGAAATAGCAAAAAATAAAAAATTAAAAAAAAAAGAATTTAAGATGAAACATTATACCAGGGAGGAAAACAGTATCATCTAGGTTAAGAGTCTTTGTTCTCTACTCAGTCACAGTTCATTAGTGAGTTGTCTCCATCTCTGGTTCAGTGAAGAAGTGATTCCTGAATTCAACCTAATGTCCACCTATTTCCAGAGAGAACTCATGTTCAAATGAGTTCAAACAAATGAAGAACACATGCTTTATTACTTGATCTAAAATGATTCGGTGTTCATATATCACAATTAGTAATGCTCATCTTAAAAGAAAAAAAGCCTCCACTGATTTACTTTCCCCTAAAGCTGCTATGCCCTCTCTTTTCCCCTCCTGGTCAAAATTTTTAGAACTCCAATATAGGATTGGATTCTTGATTTCAAAAAACAGCAGAACAAAGACCTATCAGCTCCCTACTCCTCTGGCAAGTCACCCCAAACACCAGGACAACAAAACCCAGAACCAAACCCTATCTTTGATAAAACAAGACTGTTGTTGTGAACATGGACATTCTTAGCACATGCTAATCCATCCAAAGTGCATTTCAGGGAAGTGTCTATGAGGGGGAAGTACATTTACGTGCAGGACCCAAGAGGAACTCAAGAATGATGACATCCATTTCATGTAGGCATGGAAAGGATTGTAATTCAAAGAAGTGTATCAGGCTTGCTTTACAAACAGTGATTCTCAAACATAAGGGAAATGATTACAAGTGGAAGTCTGTGCTCTGCTCCTGACCAACCATATCGGAGTTTAAGGGTATAGCCATCTATACTTTTTTTCCCCTCCTTTTTGGGCTGAGCCCGTGGCATGTGTAAGTTTCTGGGCCAGGGACTGAACCTGTGCCACAGCAGCAAGCAGAGTCGTTGCAATGACAATGCTGGATCATTAAACCCACTGTGCCACAGGAATTCCCTGGCCATCAATACTTTTAAGAGGCTTTCCAGGTAATTTCGGGACCCACTACTTTACAGAAAGATGAGCTAATTTACAAGACGAACAGTAAGGAAGTAGGTATTCCTGCTTCCCCACATCCTTGCCAAAACTGGGTTTTTGAAATTGGTATTTACTTTTCCAAATTCACCAAGTATATACAAAATCTTTCAATTCCACTGTGAAAATGATCAGCTATTTTAAACTCCCTGATTCTGATTATACTACAGATATAAGTATCTGACCATGACTGGACTTAGAAGTATCATGCAGAGATGACTCCTGGTGTGGCTCTACCCAACAGACTGCTTGAAAGTAAGCAAATTTCCTCCTATGTTCATAGCAAGGGCCATCATAAGACAGGTGAACTCAGGATCTTCTACTTTCTAAATCTCTGCCTTTAAAAGGAGCTGGCAAGCCAAGGGAGATTTTGTTGGGGATTTACTCAAATCCTATCAAAATCCCTAGTGAATTATGTCTTAAAGCCAACGATTTGTGTTGGAAATCTGGGAAGGGGGGCAGCTTAGCATGAGCCTCAAGAGATGAAGTGAAATACTAGGTCCACGGTAACATCTGGGGATATGTACAAAAAGATTTATATGGCCTTTTCTTTCATTTTGTCTTTACTATTTTATAATAGTATGTCCTTTGTGCCTCATGTTTGATAGTATAAAGTGAACAGAGTATTTCAGAATGCAAACCTCCCTTATAAAGATATAGTCCCTTCAAAATATGGGCCATTGGTTGTTATACTCCCACTCGGGGCTGTATCATTTATTGTGTCTTCTTTTTTCAAGAAGTTTGTTTCCAAAGGAAAAGAAAGCCTTCTTACACTGTTTCTTAGAACTTAAACACCAGAATCCCTCTATTTATTTAGATGTCTGTTTTAAGAATCATTGAATGCTTTAAGCGATTAATCCCTGCACTTTGTCACTGTCCCACTGTTTACTTAACCTTTTCCAGTGGTAGATGGATAACATGTCCGTACCAGCTGTCCACACGGTGCTACTGTGGGGGCTGCCTGCCTTTTCTTTAGCTTGTACTGCATTCCAGGTCTGTCTGCCATGACACTTGCTAGAAGGATGCCAGCATATTATGGTAACTTAATTCTCCACCATCTAGCACAATCAAGAGCTGAGTGTGCCTTGATTTCACAAAATAGCCAACGTTATATACAGCATCTAAGGTCTGGATTTGTGGTACGTTGTCTTAAAAAAAAAAAAAAAGATAAGGAACAGTTCTAACGAGTAAATATCCCAGATATTTTTCAAGCTGTGTAAGAAGCCTATAAAAGCTGCAGGGCCCTTGATGAGTGACAGCTGGGGCATGCCGAGAGAGGGCTGAGGATGCTGGTGCTATGGAGACCTGGGAGGTCACCAAGGCACTTGCTGGCCAAACTCTGTAATTTATTACCTTCCTGTACTCATGATTCAACTACTCCATCATTCATTTGCAATCAATTTGTTGGCAAAAATTATAAGAACAACTCCTCTCCTACACAGGTTTGGAATGAAACATCTGGTGGGGAAATTCTGTAGGAAGAGGCAAGTGACTGTTCTTGCATTTGGCAGATGAATTGTTATTACTGTCGGCTGGGATGATCCTGTCTTCTCTGCATCCTCCCTCAGGTTCCAGCTGCTTGTCAAATGCCAGACATAAATCAGAAAGCACAGCCACTACACCTAGTTTTCCAAGTTGTATATAAAAGGGGCACATAGTTATGGTAGACTAAAGGGAGAGGGAGCACAATCTTTGATAAAGTGGGTTTTTTTAAAAATTTTGAAGTTTTTCTGCATTAGTGATGGTATTATTTTTAATAAAGAATGTTCAAAAACAGTAAATCAATAGCCATCACTGCCTACTAAGTCGCACATTTACTTCTCAAAGATATAGCAAGATGACAACTGAAAATACCACTTCAGAACAAGTTTTAGAATTTACTATATGTAAACTAAAAAGTTCTTAAAGTTTTAAATTTGGCTTATTTTAACAAGAATAGTAAAGATTTTTAAACTATAGAAAATAACTGTTACTGCTTGTATTTTGATATGGCCTCTGGATCTTTTCTGCTTCAACTGAGTATTTTACCTCCCGGAACCTTATGTTAGAGCAAGTCACACATTTTCCCCATTTCTGAAAGCTGATGGATAATTTGAACTTTATCATGTCAACTAGCCAATCTTTGACTCAGCTGTGGTGCCTAATTATTGCTTCTTATACCCTAGAATTTTATCACAATGAGAACTAAGAGCATTTAAGAGGTGCTTAAATGGCATATAAGACTACATTTTCCTCTCTTTTCTTTCTCTTTAGGACCACACCTGCTGCATATGGAAGTTCCCAGGCTAGGAGTCAAATTGGAGCTGTAGCTGCTGGCATACACCAAGATCCTTAACCCACTGAGCAAGGCCAGGATCGAACCTGAGTCCTCATGGATACTAGTCAGGTCCGTTACTGCTGAGCCAGGATGGGAACTCCCTAAAACTACTTTAAAAGAAAAAGATATTTCAAACAAAGTAGTCCTATTCTAGCGTAAACATGCACTGTATTATACAGAAGATCATGGATATGAGAAGTTTTATTTGTATATACTTTGCAAAAAAAAAAAAAAGAGAGAAACAAAGGAAAAGGAAGCATTAGTCTCCATTCCCCCAGATAATCTCTAATTATATGTATTACTTTAGTTTTCATGGGTTTCTGTGACTACCATGTGCATGTACCAGTACACTTGAAGATAACTGCTTGAGAGCCTAAGACCGCTGGTGTAGGGAATAGAGAGTGAGGATCTATAGGCAGATCTCAACTTGATGTTTTTTGGATTAAGAATATAAGTTCAAAGAACATTCTGGCCATAAAAAACTATCATTCTATATAAAAGATAATTATATAAATTCACAAACTATACATGGTAACATTCAAATCATTTGCAGTTTTGCTCCCAACAAATTTTTCCAGGCTGATACTTATTTGAATTTTTTTTTTTCTTTTTACAGCTGTACCTGTGCCATATGGTAGTTCCCAGGTGAGGGGTCAACTCAGAGTTGCAGCTCCCAGCCTATGCCACAGCCACAGCAATGCCAGATCCGAGCTACATTTGTGACCTACACTGCCGCTTGGGGCAACGCTGATCCTTAACCCACTGAGTGAGGCCAGGGATCAAACCTGCATCCTCATGGACACTGTGTTGGGTTCTTAGTCCAATGAGCCACAACAGGAACTCCTATTTGGAAATTTCTGATATTCTCTAAATATATGCTTTCCTTAGTGCCTTTTTAATCTTTTTCACTTAAAATAAAGTCTTGTAATCCCTCTCAGCTCTGCTGGTTCAGCTTAGTTTAACACATATTAAACATCTTCTATGTGACAAGGTCACACTAAGCCCTAAGCCAACATAACAACTCAATCTTAAAATGTCATCCCGAGAATCATCTAGGTGAGTGGAGCGGGGTGGCAGGATGGAGCCTGGTGAGTCCCAAGAGGCCTGGGAAGCAGTGAGGTGGGTGAAGTCTTAGGCCTTTTGAGGCTCTGTGGAGAAGAGGGAATTTCCATATGTTGTGCTGGATGGAAAAGTGGCCGAATGGATCTTTAGGCCTTTTGAGGCAGTATATACTAAGTGGTGATTTATTTATCAACTGTTTAACCATATGAGAAAAGAAATGGTTGCTTTCTTTTAAAAGTTATTTGTAAATGACACTTGTAAAACTGGAAAAATAAACCCTCTCCAGTTTGACTGGTTAATCACATACATCTAGAAATTGTTTCCTCCTGCTTTTCATTAATAATATCTCTCCATTAAAATGAGAGAATCTTAAACTGATTAATTAAAGCATATAAATCATTATATTCTGGATACTTCTATTGAGAAAAAGCATGTACCAATTCTTTATAAGAAATATGTGTTTAAAAATTTCAAATATCATGAGGCTGAGAAAACCAGCTAGATTGGGAGAAAATATTTGCCAAAGACACATCTGATAAAGGAATGTTATCCAAAATATATATACAACTCTTAAAACTCAGTAATAAGAACCTGATTACACAATGGGCAAAAGACCTGGACACCTCACACAGACTATGAATACAGGAAGGACATTGCACATTATCAGGGAAACACAAACTGAAACAATGAGACACCACTGCACACCTATTAAAATGGCCCAAATGTCAACACTAACACCATAAATGCTGTAAGGACATGGAGAAACAGGGACTCTCACTGACTGCTGGAGGAATGCATAAAAGGCAGGCCCCTTTGGAAGACAATTTGGCAGCTTCTTGCTCACAAACTAAACCTGTTCTGATCATCCGATCCAGCAACCACACTCCTTGGTATTTCCCCAAGTGAGCTAGAAACTTGTTTCACACAAAAACCCAGACAGCAATGTTTACAGCAGTCTTATTCGTAACTGCCCAAACTTGGAAAAACCTTCAGTAGGTGAGTGGATAAACTGTGGTATGTCCAGACAATAAAATACTATTTGGTACTAAAAATAAATGAGGTATAAAGCCATGAAAAGATGTGGAAGAATCTTAAATTCATATTACTACGTGAAAGAACCCAGCTGACAAGGTTATATACAATCCAGTTTCAATTATATGACATTTTGGAAAAGGCAAAATTCTGGAGTCAGTTCAGAGATGAGCGGCTGCCAGGGGCTGTGACGGGGGAGGGATGAATAAGACACGCAGAGACTCCCAGGACAAGGGGGATACTCTGTGTAACTCCGCAGGGGTGGGTACCTGTCAATGTGTGTTTGTCAAAACCCACAGAACATACAAAAATATGAGTGAACCCTCATGTAAACAACGGAGTCTGGGTGACAATGATGTATCAGTATGCTCACAGCTGTCCCTGGGGGAGACTGCGTGTGTGGGGATGCGAGTAATGGGAACTCTCTGTCCTGCCCAATTGTGCTGGGAACCTAAAAAATAAAGTTCATTAATTTAAAAAAATGTTCAATAACTAAAGCTACAGTTAGTGGAAACTGTTGAAAGGAAAAGATAAGGTACAGAGTGGGAGAAAATATTTGCAAACTACATATCTGACAAAAGACTACTACTCAGAATAAAGAACTCTGAAAACTCAATACTAACAGAAAAATCTAATTAGAAAATGGCAGGAAGACTGAAAAACATATACACATGGCAAATAAGCACACAAAAAGATATTCAACATCATTCTCCATTAGGGAAATACAAATTAAAACAATGAGATATCACTATACACCAATCAGAATTACTAAAATAAAAATAGAGACAATGGCAAATGCTGGTAAAGATGGGGGAAAACAGACTCACTCATACGTTGCTGCTGGGAACATAATATGGCACTGCCCATCTGGAAAACAGCCTGGTAATTTCTTAAAATATTAAACGTACAACTACCATATGATCCAGCAACTGTATACTTGGGCATTTACTTCCAGAAAAATGAAAACTTGGGTTCACACGAAAATCTGTATACAAATGTTTACAGCAGGTTTATTCTTAACAGTCAAAATCAGAAACAACTCAGATGTTTCTCAGCAGAGGAAAGTCAAACAAACTGTATTACATTCACGCCATGCAGTACAACTTGGTAGTAAAAAGAAAGAACGGTTGTAGACACAACAATCAGGATGAATCTCCAGATAATTATGCAGATTGAGAAAAAAAATCTGAAAAGATTACCTATGGTATGAATCCATTTATACAACATTCTGGAAATGACAGGATTATGGAAATGGAGAACAGAATAGTGGCTGCCAAGAGGTAAGGAGGGGGAAGTAGGTGTGGCTATAAAAGGGAATCTCTGTGGATACCACTGTCCATGGTTGTGATATTGTACACAAAATCAAGCCCTGGTTTTGCAAGATGTTACAAGATGTTACCACTGGGACAAGTGCCTAAAGAGTACATGGGATCTCCTTGCCTTATTTCTTACAAACACATGCGAATATACAATTGTCTCAAAATCAAAAGTTTAACAGAAACTACAAGACTATTTCCTTCAGGTTAAAATGAAAAAGTATCATGCTGTCCGTTCTGGTTCAGTGTTTGGCTAGCAATACAAATTCTAAGTGCAATTCTAACAGAATTTCTTTATTAGAGCTGGGAACTGAAACGAAGCTCAAAAAGCTAGGTGGAACTCTAAGCATATTGCAACACTGGGAATCATAAGCTTAGATACATGTGGATGACTGACCAGGGCTCAGCAGTCCAGTGCAGCATTTTCTTGAAAAGCCTATGAGCAACAATCTAAAATAGTCAAGTCAATTCTACTTCACAGAAGTAAATTTGAGAGAAAATATTAGTGACAACTATATTTCAGAGCTATTTTTTAGATTTGTAAGCAGTGGATCAAAGACCCAGTAGACTGAAACAGAGCATACAAGAAGCCCAAGGACGCATTCCAAGAAGGATGCTGAATGTCACCAGTTCTGGACTGTACATCCCTATGAAATAGTAGGAGATCTTGTGGACATGACATGAGCTGTGGCTGGCTCTGCCCTATCTCACTTTATGGATTTATGGCAGTTTCCCAGTTAAGGACCCATCCCAGAAACCATGTGTGGCTCACATATTTGCCATTCCTACTACGGTATGGCATAGATAAATCATGGGGCTTGGGTCAGTGCAGTCAGCCTGTAAAGTGATTCATGGAGCCAGCAGTGCCATCCCCTAGGACTGTGTGCTTTATTACAGTAAACCTCAGAACAAGATACAATTTCCTGACTCAAAAAGCAGCCTTTAAATCAAGACACCTGTACAGCCCCGGAATCACAAAATACAATAGGTCTCAATCTACCTCTGTTCCTCAGTGCGGGCCGGCACTTGCCCCAGGCTAGCTCCTTTCAACACTACTCAAGATGAATCCTTTCAGAGTGAATTATTATGGCGACAGAACCATGGAATAAGCTTAAATGCATCCCATCCTTCCATCTCCTTTGTCCTCTGTTTTTCCATGACATTATTTACCCATTCAAGAAAATAACATTCCCCAAGTCAAATCTCCCTCATGCCGTTCTGCAGCCTTTTCTACATAAGACCAGTGCTGATCTGGAACCAGCAGATGGTGGCAGAAGTGATGCATATCTCTTCCAAGATGAGGTCCTAAAGGGAACTTGTGTGCCTCTCACGCTTTGGTCGCTTGCTCTGTTTGCAGTACTATAGAGAGGCCCAGCTGGGAGGAAACAGGTCTCCTGCAGCCAGTGAGAAAGGGAGGACCCTCCCCAAAGCCACATCGGGGGCTGCTGTGGCCATGCTCCTGAACCCACAGTCAAGGGACCCTCCCAACAACCAAGCGGGGAGCCAGCGTGGCCATGGCTCCTGAGGCCACAGTCAAGGACTCTCCCCACAGCCATGCAGGGGGCACTGTGGCCACGGCTCCCAAGGCCACAGTCAAGCTTCAGAGGTCTGAGGCCACAATGGCACCTGAGCCACAACTTCATCAGAGGCCTTGGGCCAGAAGCACAAACTAAGAGGCTCCCAAGTACGTGACCATCAGAAACTGAGATAATAATTCCTGTCTTAGGCCACTAAGTTTGGGCTAGTCTGTAGACTGATAAACGGGATAAAGTCCAAGTTCCTTAGAATGGTACACAAAGCCCTCATGAGCTATAATTATGCCTTTCCTGCTCCCAAGCCCTATTATAACTTAGGCTCCAGAATTACTTATAATTCTTCATGTCCTGTCAACTGCTATCCAGCTTTCAAGGGCTTTTCTGGTATTACAACCACCTAGAAACTGCCCTTGATATCAATTCCCATCTTCCTTTATGTCTCATATAACTGGACATAAACTCTGTGCTACCTTCACACACAGCACATGCAGGGCCAGCTGCACAGCACAACCTGAGCTGTCGTAAGTATGTGAATGGGACAGTGTGGCCACATGCACAGTAGCTTTATGTGTATGCTCCCATTTTTTAACTTGGTCATACTTTAATAGATTTGTTTATATATCTCTCCTTAGCCCCCTAAAAAGATATTTAATAAATACTTGTTCAATGAACAGACTTGTGTTAAACTTCCAATATAACCATATTACACAAACTATACAACTTTAGAGAACAAGAATTATTCAGAACTAGCAATTAAAAATGACAGATTCTATTTTTAATTCTGCCTCCAGATACAAACTCTTTACCTACAGAAAAGAAACAGGCTACAGAGGATGTAGAGGCTATACCCTAGGCAATCCATATCCAAAATAAACAAACAAAGTTTGTTGTTAATAGAACAAAATACGTGAATTTTAGGTTCTTTTTCACATGAAACATACAGATAGTGACAGGATTTGTAGAGAAGGCTGTGGCTGCTCCTGACCTGCAGCTGAAGCCTACCAGTGACACAGCACTTGTTGCAGCTTCCTGGTTCATTACACATAGTATTCTCTCAGACGGCCTTTTTTAAAATGAACATGTCAATTTTGCCTAAAGGTGGTAGATTACAGAATTCTTCCCACCCTCACCAAAACTTAGAATAAATAACCAAAACATTGCAAAAGCCATAGGAAACTGACAGAACACTGTAAACCAACTATAATGGGAAAAAAAATCATTAAAAAAAAAAAAAACCCACTGCAACAGCCTGCAAAATAGTCACCCACAGGAAACAAACAAGACAAAGGACAAGCTTACCTTTGGCTACAGGTAAGATGAGGAATGGATGTGTAACTTAACTGTACTCTGAGTCCACAAATGATACCAAGGTCAGCAGTGAGGTGAAAAAATTGTAAGAATGCCCCATACTAACTCCAAATTACAAGGAAGAAAGACTAAAAGGGTAAATTGACAGTTTAAGAAATGAAAGTCAGGAGGAACACTTATCTCTATAAGCCTCAGTACTGGCAAGAGAAAACTACCAGGACATGCCATTTTCTACAGATCACTAAAGAACTTAACAAATGATGTGAACCCTACTCAGTTCTACCAGGATGAATACATGACATTTAAAAACCAAGCCCAGGCCTTCCAACAAAGACTGTGCTGGTCCTAGCTGAGGCACTGTCCCTTCTCCCCACATGCCCCTCAGGCCACAGAAAAGCAGACTGAAGTCAATTCCTGACCCTAACACTATGTCTCAGGGGAGGCAGCAATGACCTTTCAGATCAGGTAGGGGTAGAAAGGTATTAGGGAACACTCACTCATTCTACACTAGAAGAAACAAATCCAAGAATTTCATAACCAACTAAATCTTCAAGTATAATGGCAAAATAAACATATATGGTCAATTAGTTTATGACAAAAGAATCTCTCAATAGATGATGCTGGGAAAAGTGAACCACTACATGCGAAAGAATAAAACTGGACCACTAACACCATACACAAAAGTCAGCTCAAAAAAGGTTAGACTTGAACATAAAACCTGAAACCATAAAACTCCTGAAAGAAAACATAGGGTTGGTGTTAGCAATGATTTTTGGATTTGATGCCCAAAGTAAAGGCAACAAAAGCAAAAGTTTCATGTAGGACTGCATGAAACTAAAAAGCTTCTTCTGCACAGCAAAGGAAACCATCAATAAATGAAAAGCAATCTAACGAATGGGAGAAAATATTTGCAGCAAGTCATGTCTGATAAAGGGTTAATATCCATTATATAAGAACTCATACAACTCAATACCCCAAACCCCAAATAATGCAATTAAAAATGAACAAAGTACCCGAATACTCATTTTTCCAAACAAGATAGTCATACGGCTAATAGATATGTGAAAGGGTACTCAACACGACCAATCATCAGGGAAATGTAAATCGAAACCACATGTATGTGTGGGCTTTTTTCCTGGGCTTTCAATTCTGGTCCATTTGTCTATGTCTGTTTATATGCCAGTACCATACTGTTTTGATTACTACAGCTTTATAATATAGTTTGAAATCAGTATGAGTGCTGCTCCAGGTTCATTCCTCAGGACTGCTTTGCCTATTTAGGGTCTTTTGTGGTTCCATACAAATTTTAGAAGTGTTTTTTCTACTTCCATAAGAAATGCCATTGGAATCTTAGCAGAAATTGCATTGCATCTATAGATGGCTTTGGATAATATGGGCATTTAACAATCTTAATTCTCCCAATCCCTGAACACAGCATATCTTTCCATTTACTTGTGCCTTCCTCAGTCTCTTTCCTCAATATCTTGTAGTTTTCAAGGTATAGATCTTTTACCTCCCTGGTTAAATTTATTCTAAAGTATTTTATTGTTTTACTACTACTCTAAATGGGATCGTTTTATTTCTTTTTTAGATAATCCATTGTGTCAGAATTGTAACTGATTTCTGTATGTTGATTTTGTCCTACAACTTTACTGAGATTGTTAATTAGATCTAACAGTTTTTTTTTTTTTTTTTGTCTTTTGTCTTTGTTGTTGTTGTTGTTGTTGCTATTTCTTGGGCCGCTCCCACGGCATATGGAGGTTCCCAGGATAGGGGTTGAATCGGAGCTGTAGCCACTGGCCTATGCCAGAGCCACAGCAACGCGGGATCCGAGCCGCATCTGCAACCTACACCACAGCTCACGGCAACGCCGGATCGTTAACCCACTCAGCAAGGGCAGGGACCGAACCCGCAACCTCATGGTTCCTAGTCGGATTCGTTAACCACTGCGCCACGACGGGAACTCCCTAACAGTTTTTTTGTGTGTGTGTGTGGTATCTTTAGGGTTTTCTATATATAAAACCATATCATGTACAAATAGAGATGATTTTACTTCTTCGTTTCCAATTCTGCTACCTTTTATTTCCATTCCTTGTTTGTGCTGGCGAGGGAGATCAGTACTATGCCAAATAGGAAAGAAAGGATTTCTTTCAGGTGATTTCTGTTTGGTCATTTATGAGGTTCATGTACTTGGATATCCAAATATCTCCCCAGATTTGAGAAGTTCCCAGTTCTATTTCTTTCAATAAGCCTTCTCTTCCCTTCTCACTCTCTTCTCCATTTGGAACTCCAATAATTCATGTTGGTCCTACTGATGGTATCCCACGGATCACGGAGGCCTTCTTCACCCTTCAGTTGCTGCTGTTTTCCTCTGACTGGGTAATTTCAAAGTTCCTGTCTTCATTCTCAATGATTTTTTACTCTGCTTGACCAAATCTGTGTTGATGCAGCAGTCTTCATTTCATTCAATGAACTCTTTAGCTCTGGAATTTGTTTGGTTCTTTTTCATGATTTATTTCATTAAACTTCTCATTTTGTTCCTACATTATTTTCCTGATTTCAATGAATGCTTTTTCTGTGTTTTCTTTTAGTTCACTGAATTTCCTTAACATAGCTATTTTGAATTCTTTACTGGGTATACCATAGATCTCCATGTCTTTGGTTTCAGCAATTGGAAGACTATTATGGTCCTTCAGTGGTGTCATGCCTCCTTGATTTTTGATGTTCATCAGAGTTTTGTTTTGTTGCCTATGCATTTGAAGTAGCCACCATCAGTCTTTACTAACTGCCAATTCCAGTGATTCCAAGCTCATTTTTTTTTTTTTTCCTCTAATGGAGTGTGGTATCCTCTGTAAAGCTGAACTTACACAAAGGCTCTCCTCTGTAGGTGATTAAGTCAGTGTTCTCCAGGGGCTCTCAGGCCTTGCTCAGACCTGATGCTGGTTCATGAGTCATTCAGGGTCTGCAGCAGGGAGGAGGTCTGCCTGCCTATTGCATGCACAATGCATGGGTGGGTGGTACTCCTTTCAGATCTCTTTGTGTATGATCTTTTGTATGATGATAGATCCTACCACTCCCATAAAGGCACTTTTATTTTTATTTATTTATTTATTTAGTGTGTGTGTGTGTGTGTGTGTGTGTCTTTTTGCTATTTCTTGGGCCGATCCCGCGGCATATGGAGGTTCCCAGGCTAGGGGTCGAATCGGAGCTGTAGCTGCCAGCCTACGCCAGAGCCACAGCAACTCAGGACCCGAGCCGTGTCCTGCAACCTACACCATAGCTCACGGCAACGCCGGATCGTTAACCCACTGAGCAAGGGCAGGGACCGAACCCGAAACCTCATGGTTCCTAGTCGGATTCGTTAACCACTGCGCCACGATGGGAACTCCGGCACTTTTATTCTTAGAAGGATGCTAGGGGGTGTAGGGTGGGACAAAAACAAGAAAGCTCTTATGCCTTCATAATGCTGATGTTACCTGTCTTTCCACTTCGAAAAATAAAAATTCAATGCTCCCCTCACAAAGAACTGTAGGCAAGATTAGAGAGATATCAGAAACTGCTTCCCACTGTTTATGTACGGTTTACACAAGTGTTTCATCTACATGGCATTTTGGTCTGTTTTTAAGTGAACATGAATGCCTTTATATGGTCCCATTTTAATTATATTATGTCCCAATTCAATAATTTGGATTATCTGCTTGGCCTTGAATACATCTGAATTTGTTATACAGGCTTTTAAGACTGAAAAACTGGACCAAGCAACTATGGCAGAATCTTCTCACATAAATTAAATAGTGCACTCCTCACATTCAGGTAGCTGCTTAAAAATTTAGAGCTGTCTCAAATTCAAAAGCATGATGGAAGACAGTCTGGTGGGAGATGATGATTTCTAGCACAGCACGTTGCTCTCCCTGGAAGCCCCTTTGGTTCCACGCATTCTGGCTATGCTGAATCAACATCTGAGCATCTTAGTGTAAACTACAAGTCCTAGATCCTAAGTATGGGTCACCACTGTGGTCTGTGCTGAAATCTAGGCCACCCAGGGCACACCAGCAGAGTAAAAGTACCCATAAAACTATATAGGATCCACTATTCAAGGCAAAAATAAATGAGCAATCCTTGATTCCTCTGTTTCCTTCATTCCCAATATCCAGTTCATCAATGCCAGAGGCTCAACCTATAAAATATACCACCAATCTATAAATTTTAAAAACCTAAATTAGACCATGCTACTACCCTGGTCAAAATTCTTTGATGGCTTCCCACTCCTTTTAGAGTAAAATTCAAACTCCTTTAAGACCTTAAATGAACTGGATCTTGCCTATATCTTTGGGCATATTTCCTATGAATCCCCTCATTTATTATACTCAGTGGTTTTGTTTCTATTTTTTAAACAGACTGAGCTCAATTCTGCCTCAGGGCCTTTGTATCTGTACCAGTTCATGTCTGGAATGCTTTTATCCCATATATTTACATGTTTAACTTCTTCTCAACATTAAGGAGATAAATTTCAAGGAAGTACTCCGAGTTCCCATTGTGGCTCAGCAGTTAAAGAACCCAACTAGCATCCATAAGGATGTGGGTTCAAACCCTGGCCTCACTCAGTGGGTTAAGCATCTGGCGTTACCATGAGCTGTGGTGCAGGTCGCAGGTGAGGCTTGGATCTGGTGTTGCTGTGGCTGTGGTGTAGGCTGGCGGCTGCAGCTCCTATTTGACCCCTAGCCTGCCTCAAGTGTGGCCCTAAAAAGACAAAAAGACAAAAAAAAACAAAACCCCAACTAGTATCCATCCCATCCTTGGATCCCACGTGGCTGCAGTGAGCTCGGATCCCACGTGGCTGTGGCTGTGGCGTAGGCCAGCAACTGCAGCTCTGATTTAACTCCTAGCCTGGGAACTTCCATACACCATGGGTGTGGCCCTAAAAAAAAAAAAAGCAAAATAAATAAATAAAGGAAGTCCTAAAAGAAGCATTCTTGGAATTCCTCATCTGAAATTTTTCCCAACCCCAACACACCATCAAACCCCTCCATCAGTCAATTTATGAAAGAGTTCTTGTATCTTTTTCCAGTTACTTAATCATGGTCTGAAACTATCTTCTTGTTTACTTATTTCATATTCATTCTCCCTCACTAAAATATATACTCCATAAAGGAAGAAATCTTATCTGTCTTGCTCACTTACGTGCCTCTTGGTATTAGAATACTTTCTAGCACATAAGTTTATTTAATCAATGTTTGGTGAATGAATGAATGAATGAACTGATCTTCAATAACTGTATCATTTGTCAGTAGTGATCTGAACTTTCCTACTATCCCTTTCAGCTTGGTGTCTAAAAGCTCTTCCAATCCAATGGAGACCCCATTAAAATGACTCTAAAGAAAGAAAAACAGGAAATGACTTCACTGTTATGGTTTTATTTCCTATATGTATTTTTTCATATCAGTATCAGATGGGAGATTCAAAGAATTTCTAGAAGAAATAAAAGAAAAGCAAGTGCAATGACAGATGAACAGGAACAGAGGTCCAAGACAATGCAGTAAGAGACTAAAGGTGAGATGGGAGCAGGTCCACCCTGAAAGACTCCAAAAAAATCCAGGACTCAAACCAGCATATATGAGGGATAGAAATGAGAAGCCAGAAATAAGGGGATTCATTCAAACTCTAACTACTGAGTAGCTGTAACACTTGCCCCTCCTCACTTTACTATCTTCTTACACAAGACAAATGGCTTATTATTTTCCCCAGCTAAAACAAGCAAGCAAGCAAAGAAATAGGACTGGGTCCTCTCGATGACATTAAGTAAAATGCTTGGGGAGATATAAGGTTGCTTATGTCAGAGTCAGGATCCCACAGTAAATTCTTCATTCTAGCACTGGGGGGACCCTCCAACCTAACACCTGGATCTAGTCTTACCCATCCTAAAGAAATGGCTGCCAGTTGACAGGTTCTGCTTATGTTTAAAAACTATTTGTCAGTTGCTTTGTTTAAACACCACTAGAATCTCCATCCAGCCACCTACTGCAATTAACTTGGTTCTTAAATATAAATGGACAATTAAGGATCATCAGACATATGTAGAAAACCTCCAAAATGAAAGAGAAATAAATAATAACTGAGGTAGGAAGAAATACAATTCAGGAAACAACAGAGCTTTTAAAAGGGTCTAATTACTTTTCTCAAAGAAATTCAAGAAGATATTGGAACTACAAAACAAGATATAGGAGGTTATAAAAAAGAACATTTAGATTATAAGAAAGTTAAAACACTCATTACTAAAGTAAAAAAAAAAAAAATTCAAAAGGATCCAAAGTTAAGAAAATACCCCCAGAAATAAGAAGATAAAACCCAGAGTTAAAAATGTAAGCAAAATTAAGGATTAATCTAGGAAGGTCCCAAATCCAACTACTAGAGGTTTTAAAAGGTGAGAATAGTTAAAATGAAAGAAAGTAAATGACCAAAGAACTGATATAAGAACTTTTCTGAGCTTAAGCAAAGACATGGATATAATGCCAAGCCCAGGAGCCATTAGATTTAAAGAAAGATTTATGGTCAAGGTGTTTTGAGGCACAAGATACAATAGCGACAGTAGATAACATAAAGAGCAATCTAGAAAGCCATAGCTGGGCTCAAATACAAGTTAAATGTTTGTGTGGACCAGAAATTGAGAAGCAGGACAAGGTGATATGCAGGGGTGAAACCATGGCCTTCCACAAATCTGGATGAGCGCGTCAGCTGAGGTGACAAGGAACTTGACTCCTACTGGACTATTCGGACTAAAAGCACTTTACCAGGAGATATGGCCTCATTACTTAAAACTGGGAGCCAAAATTCCCTATCTTTCACCTATCCCAACTGTCAACTGCTCTCTAGAATTAGGACACAGAAAATCAAGAAGACAGCCTCAACAGAAGTAGAACCAAAATATTTACTGGCTCTCTCTTGTGACTTAATCTTTTCTTTATGAAAGCTTCAATATTACCCTGGGTCAGGAACCACTATTACTGTGGATGTGTTTGTGGTACCACTATTTTTAAGTGCCCCAAGCTACATAACCTATAATCTAGATAGCTGCTAGATAAATAAGTGATATAGATATACAATATAATACTAGGTAGCATGAGGGAGTTCCTATTGTGGCGCAGCAGAAAAGAACCTGACTACCATCCATGATGATCTGGGTTTGATCCCTAGCCTTGCTCAGTGGGTTGGGGATCTGACATTGCTGTGGCTATGGTGTAGTCAAGCAGCTGTAGCTCTGATTCGACCCCTAGCCTGGGAACTTCCATATGCTGCATGTGCAGCCCTAAAAAGCAAAACCAAAACAAAACAAAACAAACTAGGTAGCATGAGATTGAAAGAACTACCTCTTGTAACAACCTGAATAAAAATGTAAAGTGAAAGAAACCAGATGCAAAAAAAGTATTTATAATTCCATCTACATATAGTAAGAAATAGGTAAATCTGCGTTCAGAAGTCATAATGCTGGTTGTTCCAAGTAGATGGTAACATTCTGTTTATTGAACTACGGCCAGGTTACAAAGGTTTTTCTTTTTTTTCCTTTTAATTCCATCCATCTGCAGCACATGGAAGTTTCCAGGCTAGGGGCTGAATTGGAGCTGCAGCTGCTGGCCTACACCACAGCCAGAGCAACACCAGAGCTGAGCTGTGCCTGAGACCTACACCACAGCTCATGGCAACACTAGATCCTTAACACAATTGAGTGAGGCAAGGGATTGAAACCTGCATGCTCATGGATAATAACTGCGTTCTTAACCTGCTGAGCCACAACAGGAACTGCCACAAAGGTTTTTCAATTTGTGAACATGTAGTGAACAGAACAGACAAAAATATATTCTTCCGTAAGTGCAGTATATAGAAACAGTTTAACAAGTTATTGCAATTAAAAACTAAACAAATGAGAGACTTATCATTAGACATAATTGAAAATGAAATCAATGAACTGGAAGACAGTATTTGGAACACAGAACTGGAAGATAAAAAGATGAAAAAAGGCAAGAAAAATTTAGAGACATGGAAGAAAGACAGATTCTGATGAAGAAAAGCACTTTGAGTGAATGGGGGAAGGATAAAATTTGAGGAGAAAATTATTGCTAATTTTCTAAAGTAAAAGAAAAAGTTCAGTTTTCATGTTTAGAGCACTTCTGCATATTTTATATAAAATGAATGAAATAAAAGTTTAACTGTCAGGACTTAGAAGCTGATGGCTAGAAGTGGAGGGAAGGGTACAGGTACTGATAACTTCACTCTGCACAGAGGATAGCCAAAGAGAGCTATGAAATTAGAACTCTAAGTGTATGATTTTAAAGTTACCAAGTAACAAACTGTTTTTGCTATTTCTTGGGCCGCTTCTGCGGCATATGGAGGTTCCCAGGCTAGGGGTCGAATTGGAGCCATAGCCACCAGCCTATGCCAGAGCCACAGCAACGCGGGATCCGAGCCGCATCTGCAACCTACACCACAGCTCACGGCAACGCCGGATTGTTAACCCACTGAGCAAGGCCAGGGACTGAACCCGCAAGCTCATGGTTCCTAGTCGGATTCGTTAACCACTGCGCCACGACAGGAACTCCAAAGTAAGCTGACTCTTAACCTTCTGTAGAACCAGAAGTCAATGGGAAAGATCAGTATAAGGCTAAAGTTCAGAGTGACCAAAAAATCTAAGAAAAATTAATTCCCTCAAGGAGATGGAACTGGGGGGCAGAAAAGGCAGTATTGATGCTTTTCTTTGTGATTTTTCACACTGTCCTGTCATATGCTGATTACATATTTCACAAAATAATGGAAAATGTCTGTCCTGTGAAAAGTGAAGTTGCTGTTGTTAGTCACATAACAGAGGATTCTGCTTCTCAGTCATAAAACCAAGGATGCTGCTGAAAACTTCAGTATTGGGTCACTGCTGCTGGCTCTCGGAGTTAAATACCCCCATCTCAGCCTTTATAATTTGCTTCCATTGGGAAAGTGGTAAACTATTCTCCAGAATCTCTTTAAGGAGAAACCAAGCATACTAGAAAACTAAGGTCAAAAGTCTTGGGAGCTTTTAGCTTAAATCATCTTTGATTCTCTTTTTCCTTCAAACTCCACATATCTTTGTCATTAAGTCTTCTTTCTACTCCCTACGTTTTCCTCATCCTCTACCTCTAACATGACGCTAATTCATTATTTCTTGCTTGAATTACTTTAACATACCTTTTTTTTTTTTTTTTGCGTCAATTATTCACACATTTTCCCCAGTCCTTAACTCGGTAAGAGAGGTAGTATTAGGAGGCAAAAGGAAACCACCTTAAGATCTGCTCCTCTCTGGTAAAATCACTCATTTTATTATGGCCTCAGTTTTCTCAACTGTATAATGAGTATACTGAAGGCAGGGATCTCACCTGCTGCTGTGAGGCTTCTACAGATTTACTCAATACAATATGTATGTGCAAAATGTGAAACGATGTAACAATTTTTTTTTTCCTTTTCACAGCTGTGGCATATGAAGTTCCCAGGCTAGGGGTCGAATCTGAGCTGTAGCTACAGGCCAACACCACAGCCACAGCAACAGAGAATCCGAGCTGCATCTGCGAACTATGGTGCAACTTGCAGCAACTCCGGATCCTTAACCCATTCAGTGAGGCCAGGGATTGAATACATATCCTCATGGACACTATGTTGGGCTCTTAACCCACTGAGTCACAAAAGAAACTCCTCTAACAATTTATTACTATTATTACTGTATTTATTACATCCTTTTGCACACCAAATAGGATTTCATTTACAGAGAGCTATCATTAAATATTTGTGATGTGTGGTTGATTTGATTTAGGCTATCATAAAGTTATTTTGATAATCAATGAGTCTAGATTGAAAAACTGAGAAAAAAGACAACTTTTTTCTAAGATTTAAAAAAATTCTAACTTTTAAACATGTATCTATTCATTTATGAAATGAACTTTAGGAGTTCAAAGAATGAAAAACACAAGAACTTTCTCTTACTCCTTAAGATCAGAGACTTCATTCCCATTGATACTGCTAGAATTTAGAACAGCTAATACTGACTCAATATGCTAATTTACTTAACAGAAAAGAAAATACACATACAGATCACTTCAATCCATAGAAGAAAACAGTAAGCAATAAGAGGTTTGTGTCAAACACAGACGAAGTGGTGACTAGCTCCTGCTGTGGTATCAACCTGACAGTGAAGGGGGTGGGAGGAGAGAAAAGAACAACAGAGGGAGGAGGAAGGGAGGAAAGGAAGATACAGAAAGCATGAATGTGGTTCTAGGGCCAAGGAAAGGGAATGAAATGGAAGGGTGAGATTACATGCTAAGGAGCTCAAATTTTACCCTGAAAGCAAAGCCGTTGGAAAAGTTTAAGGGGAAATAACATGACCATATATGTGTTTTAAAAAGTATTAATCCAGAGTTCCCATTGTGGCTCAGGGGTAACAAACTCAACTAGTATCCACGAGGATGCTGGTCTTGCTCAGTGGGTCGGGGATCTGATGTTGCCTGAACTGTGGTGTAGGTGGGTTGCAGATGAGGCTTGGATCTGGTGTTGCTATGACTATGGTGTAGGCTGGTGGCTGCAGCTCCAATTCGACCTCTAGCCTGGGAATTTCCATATGCTGCAGGTGTGGCCCTAAAAAGCACACACACACACACACACACACACACAGAGGCATTAATCTAGAAGAAACAGAGAAAAAGGATCAGCAAAGAGCAAAAACACTAGTTGGAGTGTCAACTAATTAAGATGCTATTGCAAAT
This sequence comes from Phacochoerus africanus, assembly GCF_016906955.1. NCBI lineage: Eukaryota > Metazoa > Chordata > Mammalia > Artiodactyla > Suidae > Phacochoerus > Phacochoerus africanus. The sequence goes on along the minus strand of NC_062550.1, from coordinate 72,261,207 downwards.
ACAAAAGTGATAAAATATTGGAAACACTGCTACAGGGAGGAATATGTTGTGGCTCTGGTTACAGACAGCGTGGGTTCAATCCAAGGCCTAGGAACTTCTGCATGTTGTGGGTATAGCCAAAAAAAAAAAAAAAAAAAAGATATGGAGGGAGTTCCTGCTCTGGCTCGGGGAATTAAGAACAGGATAGTGGAGTTCCCTTCATGGCTCAGAGGTTAACAAACCTGACTAGGACCCATGATGATGCAGGTTCAATCCCTGGCCTCACTCAGTGGGTTAAGAATCTGGCATTGCCGTGAGCTGTGGTGTAGGTGCAGACGCGGCTTGGATCCTGCACTGCTATGGCTGTGGTGTAGGCTGGCAGGTGTGGGCTGGCAGCTGTAGTTCCTATTCGACCCTTAGCCTGGGAAACTCCATATGCCACAGGTGTGGGCCTAAAAAGCAAAAAAAAAAAAAAGGAAGAACTTGATAACGTTGTGAGGATGCAGATTTGATCCCTGACCTTGCTCAGTTGGTTAAGGATCTGGTGTTATCACAAGCTGCAGAATAGGTAGCAAATGCATCAGATCTGGTGTCGCTGTGGCTATGGCTATGGCTATGGCTATGGCTCAGGCCTGCAGGTGCAGTTCTAGATTTGACTCCAAGCCTGGGAACTTCCATATGCCACAGGTGCAGCTGCAAAAGGAAAAAAAAAAAAAACAAAAAAAACATGGAGATGTTAATTCAGAGGTTTAATCTATAGGATATGATTGAAAAGCTTTTCAGTAGGAGAATTTATTGGGGGGCTGGCTATTATTTAATGCTGTATACTTATTAATGTAAAAAGGCCTCTAAATGTTACTTTAAGTAACTAAAACACTCGTGAAAGTATGCATTTATTCTGCTAAAAGAAATTTATAAGAACTTCACTGTTAGAACATAAAGATATGAGACATGACTCTAAAGGGATGGGTTCAAAAGACATGAAAATCACTCTTGTTACTTTAACAGTAGGAATGTCTTACACTTTTCTTCTCCTGAGTAACTGGCCCTTAAAACATAAAGGAGTTATAAAATTGAATTAATGTAGAAATTAGTAAATTTAGGACATAAGATTTATTTTTTTATTTTTTTATTTTTTATTTTTGTCTTTTTGCTATTTCTTGGGCCGCTCCCGCGGCATATGGAGGTTCCCAGGCTAGGGGTCGAATCGGAGCTGTAGCTGCCAGCCTACGCCAGAGCCACAGCAACTGCGGGATCCGAGCCGTGTCTGCGACCTACACCACAGCTCACGGCAACGCCGGAACCTTGACCCACTGAGCAAGGGCAGGGATCGAACCCGCAACCTCATGCTTCCTAGTCGGATTCGTTAACCACTGCGCCACGACGGGAACTCCAAGGACATAGATTTAAAACTAAAGCCAGGCAATTAAGGTATGAATATGAAATAAATTTAAATTGTGCTGGTTTTCAACATTAGATACAAAATGTGAAAAAAGCAAAAGGCCCCAGCATTCATGGACACACATGGGTTAACATGCCAGGTCCTATACATTCATCATCAACTGAAACACTTCAGTTCTGGTAAAATGTAGGTCAATTTATAATAACCAATCTACAGACGTCTGACATTTTTTTTTTAATTTTTTTTTTTTTTAATGGCACAGTGAAAGATTACCTGGAGTAATGTTAATTGTGCCACACTCTTCTTTGTGGAGAAAGACAGGCAGAAACAGGAAATTCTACTTCTATTGGCAATCTAACCTTTCCAAAAGGATGATTTAATGAATTTTAAATAACTGAAGATATCATCATATCAACAGCAAACATCCAAAAAGATTTAGTGTTTAATCTAAAACAGTTGTCCTTAATAAGCAGCTCCTATTTAGAACTAAAGGGAGAGCTTTTTCTTTAGGTCCAAAGAATCACCTTTCAAACACAAAGAATTACAGTACCCATTCTATCCCGAGTTTTTCTTTTCTTTTTTATGTCTTTTTAGGGCCACACCCACAGCATATGGAAGTTCCCAAGCTAGGGGTCAAACCGGAGCTGTAGCTGTCAGCCACAGCTACGGCAATGCCAGATCTGAGCTGTGTCTGTGACCTACACCACAGTTCATGGCAACGTTGGATGCTTAACCCACAGAGGGAGGCCAGGGATTGAACCCGAGCCCTCATGGATACTAGTTTGGTTCATTACCACTGAGCCACAACAGGAACTCCTATCCCGAGTTTTCCTTGCATTTAATTCTTCTAGCTCTGATAGAGGCCGCTAAACCAAGTTCAGTCTGGAAACAGTGCTATCGTGCAGGATCAAAACTGATCCTTTTGGGAGCCAGACTGATACGCATGATCCCAACGAGCACCTTCAGCTTCACAGATTCAGGATAAATCCAAGTGGACTAGAAGCTTGCACCTGATGGTCAGGGAATTAGGTGGAAAAATGGGATGTGATACAGGTAGTTATTCAATCTAATCTGTCAGGTCCAGGACTGTGAGGCCAGACTCTGGGTTACATTTTTCATTTAATGGGCTCTGAATAAAATATCTTGCTTCCAGCCTGGTTCCACTTTGCAATAAGCTGCAAGTCAGTATAATGAGGATTTTTCCACTTTACCCTTCACCGAGTAAGGATGACGATGTAAACTTGTAAAAGATTCTGACATTCCTTCAAGAAAATAAATCAAGGAGTTCCCGTTGTGGCACAGTGGTTAACGAATCCAACTAGGAACCACGAGGTTGCGGGTTCGGTCCCTGGCCTTGCTCAGTGGGTTAACGATCCGGCGTTGCCGTGAGCTGTGGTGTAGGTTGCAGACGCGGCTCGGATCCTGCGTTGCTGTGGCTCTGGCGTAGGCCCGTGGCTACAGCTCCGATTTGACCCCTAGCCTGGGAACCTCCATATGCTGCGGGAGCCGCCCAAAGACATAGCAAAAAGACAAAAAAAAAAGAAAAGAAAAGAAAAGAAATCAAAATGTATTGTAGGACTATTGATGCCACATTAACTTTGGCTCATTTTTTCCAAAAGAATGAGAAGTTTTTGGATCATGAATATCAAAGTAGAAGATTGATGGTTTCATGTCACAAGCAGGTCCCTGAGACCAGTAAGTTTTATTTGACTTCCATATGAGTTGTTATGTTATGAAATCAAAGCAAATATCAAAGTGAAGTAACCATATACAGTGATAATAAGTAGTGACCAAATAAAGAAAAACACAATCAAGGAAGTAAGCAGGCAAGGAGAAATGATATGAGTAGAAAAGGTGATCTGTATCTTATGAAAAAGTTAAGCTATATTCATGGAACAAGAAATGCTGACCTGCAAACCTTATTCTTTAACATCTGTACAAGTTTATTTATTCATTTTTTTTCCCCTCAAGAAGGAGGCATGAGTGATTGGTGTGGTCAATTGAAAGAATTATAATCTTTAAAAACCTAATCTGAAAATCAAATGGAATCAAAGAAAGTAATATATAATATTCCCTTTACTGAATTGTCTTCTCCAACTTCTATCCTTCTAATGTTAAATTTACAAAATTTTATGAAACATGCCTTCATTTATATGCTTAACAATAAAATCAGCTGTCTTGGCTTCTAAGGATTGTTTTCCTAGAGCAGAGAAAATGCTGTTAAATAGAGTAAGAAACAAAGCCGAGCTCAACAGTCACTGAACAAGATCAGCAAATCTGACTAAATCTCTGGATACATGACCACTCGGTATTTTCCAATTTCTCATTTAGTTAAAAACAGCACACTACAAGTTCCTTGAATTTATTACGGGAAGCTAAACAGGCAAGGCCCTGATAGTTTGGTGATAAACATAATATAGACTCCTAGGATATGGATACAAACTGCCTTTAGTTGTAAAATTTTGTTTTAAAATGTGGTTTTGAGCTATAATGGAAGAAAATAAAAATCATTATACAAAATTTAAAACAAATTAAAAAAATAAATAAAATGTGGTTTTGTTCTTTCCTTATCAAATATCCTAAAATGTTGGACCACTACTGTAGGTTAAAGAAAAAGGGAAATCTTGATGGGGATAATAAAATAATATTTTAAAGCTTCCTAAAGTTCATGTTCTGCCTAAAATCAAAAAAGGGAAGCGGAAGAGCTTCTCTATGAATATCAAAAAGACAAGTGTTTCATAATGTAGTGTGAAACTGGTCTAACAAATATTTCTTGAAATCAGCAGACTAATCAAGCCACTGATCAATCTTTTTGATTACTATGATCACAACCATGACTGATAAAGATGATGAGTTGATCTAATTCTCACAGTACCCAAAGAGGTAGGTGCTATTATTATTTTCATTTGAGAGATGGAAAAGACACAGATAAAGTAACTTATTCAAATTTGCACAGCTAAAAAATGGCCAAGATTTTAACTCTAATTTTACTTAAATCACTAAATATCTATATTCCCAGCAAGAATATGATTTCTAGAAACAATTTCATCTGATAAACTTGTAAATCTAAGAACCAATTTATTAAAAAAAATACTACTAATGGAAGAATATGTTAAATGTCACTACAGTGATGCAGTTAGCAAAATCCAGAATGCAGGGCTAAGAACTTGCTTTTCCAACAAATATACTGAAAGGGGTAAAAGAAATGGAGGAAAACTTAGAGTAGATTTAGGAGACATACAAGCCAACTGTAACATATGCACTAGTTTGCATGCTGAGTTCAACAAACTACAAATAATCAAAAGTAGAAACCATTTAACCAACAACCTGGTAAATGTTAACACTAACTCTGATGAGGATAAAGAAATACTGTTAAATTTTTTCAACTGTGATAATGGTTTAAAAAGAACTCTCATCTTTTAGAAATACATACTGAATGATTTAGGATAAAATGATATGATGTCTACAGTTTGCTTCAAAATAAAACAGAAACCTACTTCTTTTGTTATTAAGAATACAGGTAAAATTAGTCATAAGTTGGTCACTGTTGAAGATGAATGACAGACAAATGCAGAGGTTCACTGTTCTGCTCATTCTACTTTTAACTCTGTTTAAAACTTTCCATAATAAAAAAAATACACCACATTTTAAACACGAGAATCATACAAAATGTTACTACTTGAATTACAGACTGAGTATCAGAAACTTAAAAACTGTCTTATACTTTTATTTGCCTTATTAAAAAAGAAAAATCACAGGAAACAAACTAGTTGCCAAAAGCATAGGGAGACACATGCAACTCTTCCTGTCGAATGGGAAGGTAACAGACCAGCTTATTGTGTAAAGGTTTCCTACTTTTATAAGATTTTTGATTACAAGAGTGTCTATAAAAGAAACACTGAAATACTATAAAACTGGATTGTGATGATCATTGTACAACTGTATATGTAATAAATTCGTTGAGTAATAAAAAATAAAACTTTAAAAAAAGGAATAGAGCAATACAGAAGGTATCATACATTATAAAAATAATATTTAAGTCTTCAATACATATGACTGATTATTTTTATTTTATTTTTTTAACTATTTTTTTTTTGGTCTTTTCTAGGGCTGCACCCGTGCGGCATATGGAGGTTCCCAGGTTAGGGGTCTAATCAGAGCTGTAGACGCTGGCCTACGCTAGAAACCCAGCAACACAGGATCTGAGCCTCTTCTGCGACTTACACCACAGCTCACGGCAATGTCGGATCCTTAACCCACCGAGCAAGGCCAGGGATCGAACCCTCAGCCTCACGGTTCTTAGTCGGATTCGTTAACCACTGAGCCATGGCGGGAACTCCCATGACTGGTTATTTTTAAATTTTAGAGATTTCCAAGTCCACCCATATTCCACGTTGAGTAAACATCTAGTAATTTATCAAAAACTTTAGTATGCTCACATTAAGCGGCTTACTGTGTGGGCTACAGATTACACATGTATGAGTATGTGTGTAAGGATGTGCGTGTGACTACAGGTGTATGAGTGTGTGTGTACATTGCTGGTGGGGTAGAGGGTGAGGTGGGGGTGGACAGACAGATGAGGCAGCAAATATTTCACTGAAATATGGTCGGTGGAGGTATAAACTGACTTTGGAATAATGAGAGATTCACCAGCATTCATAACTGAAAACAAAACTGGAAGATTTATTTTAAGTACTGACATTGTTTTCAATTGAGTTTGAAATAGTTTAGAAAACATTTCCTGAAATCAAATTAACAAGAGTAGCTAATAATTCTGGAATGTCTAATTTGGAATACTATATAGAGTATCAGATATATATATATAACCCCTATCCCCACCCTGGGTAAAATGTGGCCACAGTTAATTCTCTGCAAGTAATTCTCCTCCCCTACCCCCAAAGCACACACATGTGCACCACACACAAGCACACAGCCTCCTTCCAACACTTCCTCTTTGCCTGGATTGCAGTGACTGGGACTAAAACCTCTGACTTGCGACGCTAAGAATAATGTGGCATCTATTCTTCTTTGGTTTCCATGAGTGACAGGTATCCAGGAAAGTCCACCTGTTAACCTTCTCAAAAGGCATTCTATTAAGAAGTAAAAATCTTGGCAGGCTCCAAAGTGAGGCATGCCCAATGTCGGGGATCCCCTCCCACTCAGCCAGGAGAGCAGACTTTGGTTCATTATCACCTCATCAGTACATCTGTCAGCTGCCAAACGTGAGCAAAGACTCAGCCACTTACCAAGTTCTGGATTTTTTGACTTCTCTAAAGCAAAAGCAAATCTCTAACAGATGGATATGTTTTAAACCAACTATACACATTAATCCATTTAATTTATTGGATCAATTAACTCAGCTCAGAATAGGAAATGACTAACACTAGCTTTGCCATTACACAGGCACCATTCAAATACCCTACTGTCAGGACAAAGAACAGGAAAGTCAGCATGTGAGCTGGGGGAGACAAAAGCACTAACTCACCTCTGAAATAATGCTAACAACATGGGTTCAAGTCTGACAGAGACTCAGAGCCTCAAAGAAGTGAAATCCTGGTAAAAAGAGTCAAGCGTGTTGGGTTAGGGAGAAAAGAGCTAATAATGGTCTCAAGAAGTAGTTTCATGTTGCACATTTAAAAGAAGAAATGTGGGAGGTTTGTTTTTTAAAGACAAAAACAAAAACAATCATTCCTTCTAAGCAAAACATTTTTCCAATGTCTTTTCTATATGAGAATATAGGTTAACATTTGTAATTTCTATCTGGGTAAAACATGGTCACAATTTTTCTACAACAATTGTACTATTCTTTCTGCCCACACTCAAGGCATTCTTTTTATTTTAGCTTTTTAAAGATTAAGAATTTTCTTTATCTGTTCCTTTACCAAGAGTGCCTGCTTTTCCAGCTTAGATTTGAGTTATTTAAAAGGTTTTATAGAAAGCGAGAATGACATTTCCAAGTGACATTTGTACAACTTCTTTTTATGATACTTGTGCCCTATTTCTCTCTCTCTCTCTTTTTTTTTTTTTGGCCATGCCTACAGCATGTGGAAGTATGGAAGTTCCCAGGTCAGGGACTGAACCCATGCTACAGCAGTGATCCAAACTACTGCAGTGACAACACCAGATCTTTAACTTGCTGCTCCACAAGAGAACTCCATCGGGCCCTTTTTCCTTTTTCTTGTTAAAGAAAACAAACAAACAAACAAACAAACAAACACCCTGTCAAAGTATAGTTGATTTACAGCATCGTGTTAGTTTCCAGTGTAAAGTGATTCAGATACACACACACACCCTTTTTTCATATTTTTTTCTATTATGTCTTACCTCAGGATATCGAATAGAGTTTCCTGTACAATACAGTAGGACCTGTTGTTTATCCATCCTGTATATGCGAGTTTGTCTCTGCTAATCCCAAACTCCCAATCCATCCCTGCCCCCCGCCCCAACACCCCCTTGGCAACAAGAAGTCTGTTCGCTATTTGAGTGTGCTTCTGTTTTGTAGATGGTTTGTCTTGTATTTTAGATTCCACATATAAGGGATATCATATGGTATTTGTCTCTTTCTGACTTACTTCACTTCATATGATAATCTCTAGGTCCATCCATGTTGCTGCAAATGACATTATTTCATTCTTTTTATGGCTGAGTAATACTCTTGTATATATACCACATCTTCTTTATCCATTTATCTGTTGATGGGCATTGAGGCTGTTTCCATGTCTTGGCTACTGTAAAAAGTGCTGCTATGCACATTGGGGTGCATATCTTTTCTAATTAGAGTTTTCTCCAGATACATGCCCAGGAGTGGGATTGCTGGTTCAGGTAGCAATTCTATTTTTAGTTTTCTGAGGAACCTCCACATTATTCTCCATAGAGGTTCACCAATTTACATTCCCAGCAACAGTGTAGGAGAGTTCCCTTTTTCCACACCCTCTCTAGCATTTTTTATTTGTAGACTTTTTGATGATGGGCATACATTTTGAGGTGGTACCTCACTGTAGTTCTGATTTGCATTTCTCTAATAACTAGCAATAATGAGCATCTTTTCATCAGACTCAGAGTTTAAAAGCAGAAGTATTTGGGTTACAGACATTATACATTTGTGTCCAACATTATTTGCCAAAAGTTTAATATTTATATTCCTCACAAAATATATTATACTATATTCCAATTGGGGCCCACTTTTTCAAGATAAAAGATTACTTTACGCATGTAATTTTCCCTATTGTGGTGCTGAATAAATCTAGAAATAAGAAGAGAGATGGAAGAAAGAATGGGTTTCTCAATTCCTAGACTAGAATTCTCTTTATCAATCTAATGTTAAGGCACATAAACTCTTAAAAATTTTTAATCAGCAGGAATAAGGAAAATTAGATGTGGAAAAGGAAGTCAAAAATAACTGAATTAATCCAACAAAATCAAGCATAATTTGGCTTGGCCTAAAATGGACAAATTGAGTTTGGCGACCTGGAAAGCCAAGTTAGAAATGAAAGTTTAGAGAATATGAACATGTTCAAGTGGGAAAATGACTACTGAGGCAAGTTACAGCAACTTTCAAAAAGGATAAAAGTTCAGAATTGGAAACTCCATCAGTTGAGAAGAGGTGAACCTAAAGGAAACTGGGGAGAATTATGGAGTTGTCATTATTGAAGACGTTCATGCTGGAGCTCAACACCCACCTTTCTAGAATGTGGTTAGTGTGATGAATGGTTAATCCTGAGCAATTTCTGTAAGCACTAGATCATATCAAGACAGAAAAAAAAAAAAAAACCCTGGACCAATAGTTTTTGTTTTTTCTCACAAATCGTACACATGCGAATGAATGAATACAGGTGTTCCTTGGAATAGTGGAAAGAATCCAGTGACAATCAAAGTGGAACCTAGTCCCAATTCTGTCACTAAATTGGCCTTCTGAGTGTGTCCCTCTAAACGCCAACTTCCTTACATGTGAACTGGGGAGAATGGGAAGGACAGAGGGAAGCCAGTGTGTCCAGAGCCCTCCACACCAGGCATTCTTCTCAACTGTGTATGTTGTCGACGTCCCCATGCAAGTATCTAGTCTGCTCGTGTTCATAATTGATCAAAATTGGCTCAGAAAGGTCACACCTATAGAATGGGCAGTGGAGCCAGGCTTTGTGTCCAGCTCCGCTAGACTCTGATGTACATAATCAAAAACAACAACAACAACAACAAAACCTGCACTGCCTCTCAACAATCTCAAAAGGTGCCAGTAACCTTAATCCCCTCCAGATCTGCTCATGGGTGATGCACCATTCCTCCTGCCCTGTCCTTACGGAAGACCCTTCCTCTGTACTGCACAGGCTCCCTGACAGGCTCTCCCTGCCTGGTCTCTGTCCTTCCCCTTCTACTTCCTTTATCATGACCAGAGGATATTCCTAAGAGATACAAACTTACTTTTACATCCTTAAAGGCTCAAGATACAGAGAACATTCCAAAAACTTTGGAAACATGTACTGTCCTCATAGTGTGCTTCCAACATTCCCCCTTCATTCCATCCACACCGAGCCACCTGCTTCTGCCTCTGGGACTGCTAAGGAGTGGTCTGGGTTCTCATCCTTCTATCCTACAGGACACTTCCTCAGCCTGTAAGCACGTCCATCTCTCCCAAGTAACTCTCTTCACCTACACAGTCACCGTGCTGACCAGCCCAGAATTTATCTCCTCCCCACTTCTGCTGGCAAAAATCTTAATCTTTAAAACACAACTCCATTGTCACTCATATCCTCTGCAACCTCCTCCCCAACAATTTCCTGTGAGCTGATTCTTCCTTTGAGCTGCCATACCTTTCTATTATCTTACATTTGTTTTGAGCCTGTCTTCTGTACTGTGAACTCTCAGGGTTTGATGTACCTTTGTATTATTGTTCCCTCATCACCTATCAGCGTCTGGCAAATAATAATTACTTAAAGTTTGTTAAATGATTTAGTAGACCTGAAGAGGGTGATGCTTTTCTCATCAGTAAATATCACTGCTTCCTCACTGACACTGCAGGGATCCCATTTCCGACAAAATGAATCAAACCACAAGGGGTCAAAATCATCTTGTGTAGGATGTTTGTATGTACAGTGCAAGGGGAAGGGGGGAGGAGGAAGAGAGGAGGAGAGAAAAGACAGTAGGAGAAGGAGCTAGTCCTGGTTAGGACTATACTGCCAGGGCCTTGCAAGAAACTTGAGATTTATCCCATAGAAGATGGGTGCTACTGAAGGAATTTTAAGTTGGGAAACGACACTGCCCATTATTATTATTATTCCCTTTGTGCAAAGATATTTAGTAGCAGAGTTAAGTCAGAATTCAAAGATGAAAATAGGCTGACCTTCTGTAACACACCCTCTTAGTAGCAGAGGGAGGGAAGGCAGCCCAGAGTGAGTGCAGATGGGAGATGAGCCAGCTCACGCCGGAAGGGAATACCAATCATTCAAGGAGTGGGATGGTTCATCCCCACAATTAGTTCCTGAGTATCTACTATATAATAATTAATGTGTGCTAGGTATTAGGATGTATAAAGACAAACAAGAAACACTTCACATTCAAGAAGGGGAACTGACTACAAACAAATAACTAAATTTTATATTGAAAAAGGAGGCATCTCTAGGTATTTTCCCCCAGGTGTGGATTAGAAATTCCCATAATTCTAAACACTGTGTTTGACTAATTCAATATCAAATAATTAATGGCATAGGATCTAAGTCCTCACTGCATCATATAGGTAGATATCAATTCAAGGATATAATCCTAGTTGGACATAAGGACATTTAACCTCCTCTTATAAACCTAGAAGCAGATAACTACTTCTCAAAGCATTAAAACACAGAAAATGCTCTGGTCACTGGGTCTAAAAGGATTAGCACTGCTGAATATGTTACAGAAAGAAATTCCTTGTTTCTAGGACTCTGCTGTTACCATGGGAATGGTTCTTAGTCTTTGTTTAATTTTATTAGCACAAAAGAAGAGAAATGCGCCACACGGTGCAGTTGGGGACAATGAATTCAATGAACTTATGGAAGTAGGAAACAGTAAAGACAAGCATTTATCACATGAACACCAAAGTGTTATTTATAAAGATTTCTAAAGCAACTGCATGCTTTCTCAGCACAGCACCTAAAACCAGGGGTAAAAGGTACTCCATTTCAAGGGCCCACAGAGAACCCTCATCAGCAGTGGAACAAACTTTAGAGGTCTCGAGTTTCTAGGAATGAAGCCAGTTTGCCTTTAAATTACACTCAGAAGTAAAACAGATAATTCAAAGCAGAAGCTGCACTTCCTATGCTGACAATTCAATGTATAATTGATGACTTAAAAACTTCATCGACAATCAGGCTCCCTGGTAAATGAGTACAGCAGGCAACTGCTACTTTTACAAGAGGCACTTGAGTTTCACATGAGAATACGTAATAAAAAAAATTTAAGCTTGAGATAAAGTTACATGTATGTGTAGTAAAGGGAAAGTCAACTGATTTGTAATTGGCACTGGAGGAAAAAGACTGAGAAAATAGGAATAAATCTAGTTTGTCAACAGCAGGAGTAAAAGGCAATCAAGTACACACAACGCTCCTTATTCGTGATAGTGATGTTCCATAAAGTAGCTGTGAACACTGAATCAACAAATCCTGAACCACTGCTCCTAAAGGAAATGTAGTGAGAATCCTGTGAGTTTTCGGTTACAGCACTTATATCACCCTATCAATACCTAACCATGCTTTAAGTGTGTTTTTGTTTAAAGGCACTGTATTTAATATATATTGTTGACTCATTAACATTAATTAATTCATGGCCCCAGCCCTATCACTCATGCCTGAATGGAGCTTAACTAGCACACATGTTTTCTCCATAAAGCAAATCACAGGAACGCCAGGCAGCATTTCATGCAAAGATGTGAACAGCCTTGGCAGGGGACCCCTGTGCTCAGTGTGAGGGCTGGAGCAAAAGGCAGCCTGAGGAGTTCCCATTGTAGCTCAGCGGGTTAAGGATCCAGCACTGTCACTGCAGCAGCTCAGGTCACTGCTGTGGCACAGGTTTGATCCCTGACCTGGAACTTTCAAGTGCTGCCGAAGCGGCCAAAAAAAAAAAAAAAAAAAGAAAAGAAAAGAAAAAAGGGGGCAGCCTGAGCTGGGATGTGCATGGAGGGCAAGTCACAAAGCCTGGCCACTCTGCCCAGGTCCATAAATGACTGTGAGAGTATCTGAGTATTGCTTCTGAACTTACAAATGACTGTTAGCAAGTAGGTGTGAACTGGCAAATGCAGATAACTCACAAATAATGAGGTTTGACTCTTCTTGTTTCTCAAATTTATTGAAAGAAAACACACTTTTATTTTCCACCCCATTAATCAATCCTGCTTCCTATTAGAGTGACTGTGAACTGACAGGGACCATCTCTTTTTGCTTCCGTTTGTTGCGAGTTTAGAAAAGAAACAACGTAGCTGCACATCAAGAAACTAAATTAAACCCAGGTCAAAATACCTGAGGGATTCCCTGTGCTTTGACCACATTATAATTCCTTGAAAAAGAACATGTAAGGAAAACTGGATAAACTCAGTGAAGACTGAATCTGAACAAGAAACTGGAATTCTTAATTATTCATCTCTTTACATTACACTTTATATGATAGGGATTCTTTTTTTTCCCCTAATGTAAGATTAATTCCATTCCTAGTGGAGTCCTGGCATGGGAAGGTTCAGAAAGGTACAAGCCTGATTCTACGTGGCATCAGGATTCTTCCACCAACTCTATGGGCTTAATTTTATACATGAATACTCTTAACACTGACCTCATGCAGACAACTCTGTTTCTAAGAGAAATAAAAATGTGCTCAATAGTCACAGGAATAGAAGAACTTACTAAGTAGAAATAATGGAAAAGTTGCAGCTTAATATACACCTACATTTTTAAAAGAGGTACTGAGAATTCACTTTTCCATTACAAAGGCCTATGAGTGAACATAGCTGTAGTAAGGATCCTGAGAAATATAGGGCAGATTTAAAAAAATTACCATTCTAAGAATGGCAATAAATACTAATTTGTGCTACAATAGTAAGTAACATTCCTCCTTCCTCTCTCGATTCTTTAAAAACACATTCACTGCCATGTAATGTGCTAGAAGGTACAAGATGAGAACAATATGGCCTCAAAAATTCAGAAGAGACTATAAGTAAAGAGGTAAACAAAATCTAGCGTGGTCTATCCATAAGATCTCCGAACTGGAATCAACCCACATTTCTACCAATGGTTGAAGGGATCAATAAAGTACAGCCACAGACTGGAATACTAAAGAGCAGCGAGAATGAATGAAGTACACCACAAGGAGAGGTAGGCAGGACAAAGCAGGGGAGTGATCATAGAGAGCTAGACATATACCATGGAAAATAAGTGGTTCTTCTGGTGAGGGATATAAAGGGAGGAGATAGGGACACTGAGGAATTTTAAGCAGAAGATCCAGCAGATCTGAATTTCATACCAATCATTATGTCAGGCAATGTGAAGCACATATTACAATAAGAAGAATGCTTTGGAGGCAATTAAGGAAAGCCAAGAACCACCATGAAAGTACAAATTATGGCAGTGACATAGAGAGGACAAGAGATATCAAGAATATAGAATCAAAAGGACTTGGTGCCAAAAAATACTTGTGAGCAGAGGGAAAAACAAAGATGAGTCCCAGGAACATTCTGAAAGGAGCACATGGCATGTTTTTCTCTGAAATATTTTCTGTAGTAATAAAAGTCTCTTCAGAGATTAGCCAAGCTTTGCAGCCACAGAAAAAAATTCTAAAATACATATTGTAAAAGCTACTGAAAAATGAATTTTTGTTGTATAAATGGCTAGTTCTTCTATATTATGTAGGTAGAATGGGATATAAACACAAAATTGCAGACCTGCTGCATATCTGTGCATGCTGTAGTCCACACCCAGAAACTGTAATGTTTACAGATAAGGAAGCCCATGTGGAGGCTGACCTTCTAAGGAAAATATGTGAACACCCTGGAGTGTTGTAACATCTTCAAAGAGTTAGAACTGGTGGTCACCAGAACACTTGATAAACAAGGTAAAGAACACAGTAGTACCTATTAATTTACTGCTGTTCTAACTGTATTGAAACAAGTGAAACGGAATATAAAACATCAAAATGTCCTACATGTATAAAGTATTAAATGAAACTTCCTTTAGGAAGTTATTAAATGAAACTTATTAAATGAAACTTCCTTTAGGAACACAGGATGTAGTATGTCTGTGTATACATATTACAGATTTAGATATTTTAGTAAATTTAAGCAAAGGTCATCCAAGACTTATAGGAAAAAAAAAGCAGATAGTATATTAACTTTAGAATGAGTTACAGCATTTGAATATGCTTCAGAATATGAATTGTGTAACACCTCAGAAGGAAGTCTAGATAGTGATTAGGTTAATATCCAAGGAAGTCAATTTAAGTCACCTAAAATCACTGTTTATTCTCTTAAGCAGTAAACATATGAGGAACCTTCATAGCTACACCTTAGTGTCCATAAATTCATCTTTTAAAATTGCTGTCTGAAGTGGCAAAGAAAGTGGACTAGGTAATCTGAAACACTCCCAAGCAAGTTGATACAGAGAAAAGATAAAAGCAGTTGTAGAAGACACAAAATTTCAAGAAGAGAATATAAGTAAAAAGGGAAAAGAATTGCACTTCAGATCTCTTCAGCTCTTTGGAGCTGGAGACGGATGCTCAAGGTGGCTTGGGTGTCAACAGAAACCACAGAGAATAAACTTGCCAGGGGTATTTTCTTTTCTTTCTTTTTTCTTTTTTGCTGCACCCATGGCATGCAGAAATTCCAGGGCCAGGGACTGACTCTGTGCCACAGCAGCAATCTGAGCTGCTACAGTGACGATGATGGATCCTTAACCCGCTGTCCAGCAGGGGAACTCTGCCAGGAGTCTTCTCTAACTTGATACTCTTGACAATAAAACTTATGATGTCTTTGAGTTACAAATGACTTGAAAGGGAAAACTAATGGGGTAAATTTGGAAGAAACGAAAAATGTTTCAATATATTGTAGTGGTAATAGGTACTTGTTATTTTAAAAAGGTGATATTCTTTCCACTATGTGTATATACACAACACTAATTCAAAATTTATTTCTTTACAGGAACTACCCAGAAGCTATCACTAGCTAAATTATAGGGGCTTAGAAGCAGATTCAGTTTATATGCACGCGCGCATGTACACACACACACACTCCCCAATACAGGAAAGCAATGGGCATACTGGATAACATATGAGCCTGGCCTAAGGATCTGTCACATTAGACACAGCTTCTGAATAAATGTTCTAATCACTGAAGCACTATAACAGCTCTATTCTGTGTGTGTTTGTGTGTGTGTGTTTGTATCAGTGTGTGTATTAGTTTCCCACTTGTGTTCATTTTTTCACTGTCTGGTTACATAAAAGAAGTCACTGCCACAAAAAAGAAGCCTGGGTAATGGTCTCCTTCCTAGTAAAACAAATGGTTCAATTCTGCCTCTATAGTCACATTTAAATCAAGTGAAATGGGTAACAGACATTCTGTGACTAAGTGTTATCCCTCTAAGTACTACCTCTTAGGATTTCACATTGCAGAAATAACTTTGGCCTAAAGAATGGAAGAAACCTAAAAGAACTTAACTATTTGCTCACATGCATCAGGAGCTGGCCACTGTGTTATCTACTTTCCCACAGTTTCTCACTTAATTCCACAGGTCTGAAAAGCAAGCATTTACTAGTTTCTCTACACACATGAGAAAACTGAGATTTAGAGTAAATTAAACGTTTATGTTGAAGGTCATACAGTGCATATTTGAATTTAATTCCAATTTTAAAGTTCATGCTTTTACTACCACATTAAAGAAATACTTAAAACATTATAAGGTAATATAGATAAAAACATTTAAAAAATTTAAAATTATATATTTATGTGTGTGAATAGTGAAAAAGTTCCTCTGACCTCTGTCCATCATTTTGCCTCCCACTGACCCATAATAACACAGAAGCATGTGTGTGTCTGTGTACATGTGCTTTTGCCTCTCCTCTGCACACTGTTTTCCATCCTGCTTTTTCATTTAACAATATTAGCTAGAATTACATAGGCACATGCTGTGCAACCCTACAATTCCATTGCTGGGACTTCATCCTACAGAAATACTTACACATATGAACTGTGTTTTATATGAGTTATTCTTAAATATTTACGAAGATTTTATATTATCATAAATGCATTCCTATTTTGCAGCATTGTATGCAAAATAGCTAACATGAAAAGTACTATTTGTATTACTGCAAAACTGGAAATAATCTAAATGAGCTTATAAATGATTTAAAAAATAATGTAACACCTATACAAGGGAACACTAAGCAGTTGTTAAACCGAATATGCAGATCTTCATATGACATTGAGTAAACACGACATTTCCAGTTACAATGTAATTGTAGAACACTGTCTAACATTTCATTTATATATGTAAAATCAGAAAAACAAAGTGTAAAAGAAAATGAAAAGAGACCCCTCCTCCCACCACAAACACAGAGTCACACAAGCATTCTCCATGCTTTCCCGGTCCTACTAGAGCGTCTTGAGGTTTGAAAATAAGAATCTATTACATGTAAGCAAAGAAATCCAGGATTTAAACATGCCAGGTACATCTCTGTAGTGGCCTGAAGTGTGAAAACCAGAGTCAAATTATTAAACTTCTAATGATAAACTCAATTCATGATGCTTCAGTGATGATATTAGAAGGTAACGTCTAAGAACCTAGATGGAAAGACAAAGCTGATACTGCATCATTATGAAGTCTCGCCAGCAAGCCCAAGGGATGCTTTTAGCAATGGCAGGTTTGTGGGACTGACCAGCCATGTGTGTACAGTCACCTGACATGGGTCTGTGTCCAGAGGGCTTGGCACACAAACAGCCAAAAGCAATGAAGGAAGGGAGTTCAATCTGAGCTATGTGATTAAAACAATCACCTGTTTGAGGGCTTTCAAATTAGTCTCCAAATCAGAGATGGGGCAAGCATTAAGAACTTTTCTATTAATATGTGAGCAAAGCAGAAAGCCAACCTACTGAGGCAAGTGCTATCCTTAAAGCACACATACAAAAACATACTATGTATAACATAAATTACATGTCAAAATTGATTCTTAAATAATACACTCAACATAACTGGACAATCATCACTGTCAACTCTTAAAAATAGGCTATAAAACTGACAGTAACTTATCATGAAGGGATGAAAAATGAAAAAATGTCACTGTGGGCTATAAACTAGCAAAAATAATAAATGCTATCATAAAGCGAGCATCAATAAGTTGCAAAGTCAGGAATATGGAAGAAATATGGGCTGAAAGTTCTTTTCTTAGGGAGCTTTTCCCTCTTTTTGCTGGGTATGACATAGTCTAACACTTAATTACTCCCACAGAGGAAATGCTTTCCTATAAACTCTTCTTCACAATTACAAAGAGCTGAGAATTACACAGTAAGTTTTTGGCAGTTCACCTGGGTGAGACTGTTGCTTGGAGCTGCTACACCCAAACACTAAGCTTCTCAGCAACAGGGCTGCCATGGCCCATAAACTAATCTCTGTGGAGGTCCCCACCGAGAGCCCCGCATGTTCTATAGCTCATGCCAACACCCCTTTCAATCCTCCAAAGGCTCACTTGCAACTCTGCATAAATTGCCAGTGTCTCTTGGCTCCAGAGACAGCTTCACCTGCAGGGTTTCATTTTTCTGTTTGACACCTAATGTTGATTTTCCTACATACTACAAAAGAGCCCACTCCAGTGCTTCTCACACAATGACACAATCACTTCTCTGTAACTCAGAAGAGGATTAATGATTGGGTTTTATTTGATTGTAGTTTTGATTAATCCTGACTTTGTTTAATTTGTGACCTTTGCTGGAATCCCAAGGGCTGGGAATTAGAATCTGCACACTGTACCACTGTACTCTGAGCAGGCTGAGCTTGCCAATTTATTTCATGCCTCATTAGCCACAAAAGCTATGAAATTTTAGTCCAAAAACAGCTTCACATTTTTTCAGGGTATGTGTACAAAATTCTGTATGAGCTTTTCTTTCTGATTTAAATATAGTAAGCCAATAATTAAGTCTATCCTGGTTAAGCTCACAGGGTCCTAATTGCAATTGGCAGGTATCTCAGAAAATTATCAAATCCAGGCAAGTCACATCATGATGCAGCTGTCCTGACTTCCTGAAAATTAGAACTAGTTTTTGTGAAAAGCTTGGAAAAAAATCCAAAGTCTCTTTTCTTAAGACTGCAAAAATTACAATAGTCTTTAATAAATTTGTCTTTGGAATTAAAACCAAATATATATGAATACATTTATACTAGTTTGTGTTAAGTCTTAAAGATACCACATCATGGAAAAGTTGCTGTAGTTTTTAGTTATTTACTATTTGAGAAACAGCTATTTACGATGTTTTGATAAATAACTTGTAACACACAACATTCTGTATATACATTTTACTTTTTGGAGCTCCCAGAATCAACAAATTATAAGAAACTGTGGAAGACGCACCTTTCAATGATACTCAATTTTGCAACAGATTAAGTATAAAGAAGTTCACTAAAGAATGGAAAACTTACACATATAAATGTACAGTGCTTCACCAATTTTTGATGTAGGCAGGGTCCAAAGCTCACCATGTGATTCAATTACTTAAATTCTTCACTGTACAAAAAGTACCCTCTTAAGTTCTAGTTTTGTTAAAGCAGGGCTAGTACTTGAAGACACCTGAAAGCAATTTCAGTTAAAAAAACTTTTAGATTAAAAAAATTCCCTCCATATTCAATAATTATCTCACTTACACCAAATTCAATGATTCTTAAAAAATGCTTTTTACTTTCACCTTCTTTCCAAAACATTCAGCTTTAGTTTCACACAATTTTTTTTCTTATGTCATTGGTTTCATATGAAATAAAATTACATAATTACAATATCCTGAATAACTGGAATAAACAAATATGGAAACAAATACAACTAGCTTTAGTGATCACTTAGCAAGTGAGCTGAGATGTGCAGGGTATATTCAGGGGGCCTCTAACAGCTGTTCAGGCAGTATCTTGAGAAGAGAGAAAATAAAGTCTCAATTAATCAGGCAAGTAGGTTAAGGGTTAAGTGGAAGCTGGTCAAAAAGGCTTCTTAACAGTAGTGCTCAGTTAGCCTAATTGTGCCCATTAGGGTAAAAAAAGATGCTTACCATTTTGAACTGTGGATCTCCGTCTAGAGATAATATAATTGTTATCAGTTTTACATGGTGAGGAGCAGAGGTAGGAGCCATGACTCACTTTCCTGTCTTTCTGTAAACTGCATTACACCATCTATCGCCTATTTTTTCTCCCTCTCTCAATGTGCCAAATCTAGAATAAAATGAATAGAAGATTTGGCAGATGGAACAATACTAGGAAAGGAAAAAGACTGAGAATAAAACATGAAGGGGCACAGCTTCATGTTTTAAAATTTTATAGGAAAACTCTGAGTATCTTTTTTACTGACTAAAATCCAGTGAAGAAATAGAAGACACGCAAAAGGCTCTCATGACAGAGCAATGAGACTGACCATTAGCCAAGTTTCATTTGGAAATACTTTACTGAGGTTTCACTATGGGTAAAACGGACAATATCAAAATGGACAGGTTAAAGCAAAAACAAATGAGCACAGAAAACCATTACAATTATTTTTATTTTAAAAAGGCTGCATATCTGTATCTAATTAAAAACGGCTGTCATTATCCTCCTATTACAAATATTCATGCTTTACGTTTTCTTTAGAAGGAAAAAGGGCTGACAGTAAAATATCTATTTATGTCTTAGAAAGCACCATGTGATTTAACTACTACATGGAAGGGAAAATAAGTTTAAAATACCTTCTATCAATTTAGTAGGTCAATCATTGTGTACCTGTCTCAATTTGTTAGGAAAAGTCCCTTGAAGTAGAATTGCAAAGTCAAAAGGTCTGGGTCTTTTTAAAGCTTTTGATAAATAATCCCAATTTCACTGCAAGAAAGGTTTACAAGTTTAAACTCTTAACTTACTGTATACACTTTTAAAAATATTCTCACGGTATGGGGCATTATCTACCATATCTCTCCTCCTGTGTTAGATGTTTGAGAAAGGCATCTTTTTAATATAATTTTCTTTTGTCATACATGAGCCTTAATATTCTTTCATAGTTATACTGGCCAACTGCATCCACATTTTTGTTAATTACTTGTTCATGTTCTTTGCCTGCTTTTCTATTAGCACCAATATTCTCAATTCATAGATGAAGAAACAGAGGCCCAAAAAGATTAAATAACTTCCTTAAGGCTCCATAGTGAATTATTCATATTCCTGGAGTTACAATTTTGGCATCTTTCTCACATTTCTAATAGTGTAGGAGGGAGGCTGAAATACTGACAGGCAGTAAGCCCAGCAAAAGTTTCAGCAAAGGAAACTCACCACACCCTCGTGTCCACGACCACAACCACAAAAAAGGAGAAAAAGAAATACTTTAAAAGAATATTTGATATTTTGGGAAAATACAGAAATGGTCATGAGAAAAATCAGAATGTTTGTGATCCTCTTTATACCTATTTTGCTCAATTTTTTACAAAGTCTGAATTAGATATGGGAGGTGAATAGCCTCTTTTCATTGAATGGAAAATGCTTCTGAAGATCTGATTCTATGTCTGCTGAGCAGTCTAAGATGCTGGGCAAAGTAAAGCTATAACACGTTTCTGAACAGGAGAGTTGGTTGCCTATTCAAATCCATTGCATCATCCTGGTTTACTAATGGGATCTGGGTTGTGAATGGGACGGTGCTGCCCAAATAAAACACGATTTTCTAGGCTCCTTTGTAGCTGGTGGGGGTGGGAATGGCATGCTACACAGTTCTGGCCAATAAGAAGTTCAAGAAGACCAGATGGTGGGTCTTTGATAAAAGAGTTAGAATCAGTTGGCAAATACCTTCTTCACAGCCTGGAATGTGCATGCCAGGCTGCAGTGCACAGCTATGTTACATGCATACAGAAGAAACCATACACTAGAGACCCTGGAAAGAAAGAGCCAGGCACTTCTGGTGTCACAGAGCCTCCAAAACTGCCTGGACTACCTGCCTCCATGCCTTCTGGTCAGTAAGAAAAATAAGACTCTCATCTATTAATATTTTCTTACACTTTCATTGGAATAGGGACATCATTTGGATTTTCATTAAAAATGAACAAAGACCATCCTAAATTATACTGCAGTAACCTGTCTAAAGCAATCATTGAGAAAAACCACCCTAGCAGTTCTCTGTCAGAGTTCAGAGCTGAGAGTTGCAGTTATCCAGCAATAACAGGACAGAAGCTGCAATGGAAACAGAGGAAACAAAATCTAAGATATGCTGCAAATAAAATGTTTAAAACCAAACTCAATTTGTGTGAAAAAATGGGCCAACTCATAAATATAAGAGATGATTCAAGTCTAAAAATAAATATGATTTAACAGAGAGGAAATTTTAGAAGTTTTAGAAGGGAAGAATCAACCAAAGTCAATATATTAAATTATATATTTAAATATATTAAAATATATTTTTAAAAAACAAATACATTTTGAGAATCACCCTCAGTGGGTTAGAAGTCATAAGCAAACGTATCATCTTCCTTTGCTTCTGGCAATTGTTTCTATCACTCTTCATGATTAAGACCAGAGGTCAAGCTCAAGGTACTGAAGGAGTGGGCACTCATCAATATTAAACACAAAACAAAAGCTCTAATGGTGTATGCAACCATGCCCCTATCACAGGTAAACAATCCTACTTACTCCCATTATTGAGGAAATCATACAAATAGAAACAAACAGGAGGAAATGCACCACGGCAAAGGGAAGAAATTATGCTGTATGACTCACAAACTGAGATGGAAAAGACAAAATGATGTTCTCGAGAGGAAAAGGAGTATACATTTTCAAACAATGTAACTATGTATCCTGGGTAGCATAAATGATAATTGGTTTTATTTTCCATACTACAAATTAAATCATAGAAAGCCAACAGAAAAGTTTTTCTATTATTCAGACCTAATTCAATTTCATTCCATTCAGCAGTTGAAAACACTTATTTTTAGCTGTATAATGCATCTCCAGAGGAAGAAAGAAAAGCAAGACTGGTTCAATAGTAACAGCCAGAAAGGTAAATAATAACTCTATACAATAAAGCAATTACTTTTTTTTTGAGCAGGAAAAAAATAAACAGTGCTTATAAAATTCCATTCTGAGAAATTTCTAGTGTAAAATAAAGTCCTGGATGGAGTTACTGCTGTGGCACAAAGGGATCAGTGGTGTCTCTGGAGCTCTGGGACACAGTTTTGATCCCCTGCCCAGGACAGTGGGTTAAGGATCTGGTGCTGCCATAGCCAACTGCAGCCCAGATCAGGAACTCCACATGCTGTGGGGCAGCCAAAAAATTTTTTTTTAAATTAAAAAATAAAAGTAAAGTCCTGGTAACCCAGGACCCATACAGAAAAAAGCCTGGTTGTTTTGTGACGCTTGCAGGGAAGTTTCCTTTTAATAAGGCAACAATGGATCTAGGATAGAAGTGACAGTAAAAACTGCATTGATAAATTACTTTTCCTAGACATGTCTAGAAACATCAAAATTATATCTTCCTTGTTCTCTAAGCTCATAAGGCTTTTCATATCTTGCTACCAGAAAAAAACACGCTTTACACCTGATCATCCCAGCTCCACGATTTTAGGTTTTTGCAATTGACTGTTAACCAGCCACCATCACCCTACACTTCTAATGACAATAATCAACCTATTGCACATTATGCAGCTGAAAGCATGAACCTGAAGGAGCTGATTCATTACAAATGAAACCAAATGCAGTTTCTTTAAGAACAAGGTCTCAATAGGAAAATGGGAAAGAAAACACAACATTTAAAAACAATATATCCATGCCAGTCAATACATTATATTAAAACATAACTTTAAAATTGAACATGAGAAATGGGGAAGATTAAAATTTAGGCACATTCCTTCAGAATTTATGTATAAAATCCTTGACATGGGCTCAAAGGCCCTGCATGACGTAAATCTTGCCCTCTTCACACATCTTGAATACTTAACCCTATTTTCTATACTTGACCACATGAGCCTTCTTTCAGGCCCTTGAACACACTAAGCCCCTCCCAAAACTGGACCCCTCTTTATGCTGATCCCTCTGCCCAGAATGTTCTGCACTTCCTCTAACACCTTACTGGTTTACTCAATCAAATGGCACTCTTACTCATTCCTCAGGTTTTTTTTTTAACCTTAATCTTTAAATATTTGCAACACTGTTTTTCAGCTTAGAGATATTATTGATGTATAACATATATAAGTTTAAGGTGTACCATGTGATTTGATACACATCTACAGTGAAAAATGATTACCACATCTCCATCCCTTCGCATAAATTGCTACTTTTCTTTTTATTTATTTATTTATTTGCTTTTTAGGGCTGCGCCCATGGCACATGAAGGATCCCAGGCCAGGGGTCCAATCGGAGCTACAGCTGCTGGCCTACACTATGGCTACAGCAACACGGGATCCGAGATGCATCTGTGACCTACACCACAGCTCATGACAATGCCAGATCCCTAACCCACTGAGCAAGGCGAGGGGTTGAACCCGCAGCCTCATGGTTCCTAGTCGGATTTGTTTCCACTGAGCCATGATGGGAACTCCTACTTTTATTTTTGTTAATAACATCTAAGATGTGCTCTCTCTTAACAAATTTCAAGTATATAACATAGCATTGTTAACTATACTCTCTAATAAGCTTTGCCTTAGAACCTTGGGACTTAAGTTTGTACCCTTTGGCCAACAACTCCCTGTTTCCCAAAGCCTGAGCCCCCAGCAAACGCCATCCTGCTCTCAATTCTATCAGTTCAGCTTTTTTATATTCCACACACACAAAAAGAACATAGAGTATTTGTATTTCTCTGACTTATTTCACCTAGCATAACGCTCTCAAGGTCCATCCACATTGTCATAAAAGTGAGGACTTCCTTTTCTACGAATGAATAACACTCCATTGTGTATATATGCACATCATATTTTCTACAACCATTCATCCATCGATGGACACATCAGTTATTTCTGTATCTTGGCCACTGTGAATAATGCTGTAATAAACATGGGACGTGCAGATATTTCTTTGAAACAGTGATTTCATTTCCTTCCAATATACAGAGAAATAAGATTGCTGGATCATATGGTAGTTCAATTTTAAATTCTTTAAGGAGCCTCTATACTGTTTTCCATGCTGGCTGTACCAATTTATATCCCTACCAACAGCAGATGAGGGTTCCCTTTTCTTCACAGACTTGCCAATACTTAACTCTTTTCTTTTTGAAAACCACCATCCTAACAAAGGTGAGATGATATCTCACTGTGGTTTGGATTTTCACTTCCTTATGATTAGTGATGCTGAGCATGTTCTCATGTACCTCTTGGCTATTTGTATGTCTTCCATGGAAATAATGCCTGTTCAAGTCCTTTGCCTATTTTTAAAATCAGATTCTGTTTGTTGCTTTGTTACTGAGTTATGTGAGTTTCTTTTGTGTTGGATAGTAAGCCTTTATCAGATAGATGGCTTGCAATGTTTTCTCCCATTCTGTAGGCTGCTTTTTATTTTTTATTTTATTCTTTAATTTTTATTTATTTTTTGTCTTTTCGCCTTTTCTAGGGCTGCACCCATGGCATATGCAGGTTCCTAGGCTAGGGGTCTAATTGGACCTGTAGCCGCCAGCCTACGCCAGAGCCACAGCAACGCGGGATACGAGCCACGTCTGCAACCTACACCACAGCTCACGGTAATGCCGGATCGTTAACCCACTGAGCAAGGCGAGGGATCGAACCCACAACCTCATGGTTCCTAGTCGGATTCGTTAACCGCTGAGCCACGACGGGAACACCCTAGGTTGCTTTTTAATTTCACTCATTTTTATGGCTATGAAGAAACTTTTTAGTTTGATGTAGTCCCATTTGTTTATTTCTGCTTTTGTTGTCATATTAAAATAATCGTTAGCAAGACCTGTGTCAAGGATTTTTTTCCCCTATGTTTCTTTTAGTGGTTTTACAATGTGGGTCTTACATTTAAGTCTTTAAACCATTTTAAGTTAAATTTTTGTGAGTGGTATGTCCAATTTAACTTTTTTTTTTTTTTGCATGTGAATACACAACATTCACTGCGCAGCCTTATCCTGTTCCTGATCCTAGTGGGAAAGCTTTCAAGCTTCACCACTGAGTATGTTAGCTGTGGAATTGCTAAATATGGCCTTTCTTAAGTTGAGGTACATTCTTTCTATACTCAATATGTTGAAAATATCATAAAAAGATGACGAATTTTATCAAATGCCTTTTCTGCACCTATTGAGATGATCATGATTTTTCTCTTTAATTTTATTAATGTAGTATATGACATTTATTGATTTGCATGTGTTGAACCACCCTTACATCCTAAGTATAAATCCCACTTGATTTGTCTAATTTATTGTTGAATATGGTTTGCTAATATTTTGTTGAGGAATTCTGCATTCATGTTCATGAGGGATCCTGGATAGTAATTTTCTTTTCTTTTGGTATCCTGATCTGGTTTTGATATAAGGGAATATTAGCCTTGTAAAAGAATTGGGGAGTGTTCCCTCCTCTTCAGTGATTTTTTTATATATTTCAGAAGGAGGTATGTAATGTATGTATGTATGTATTTATTGTTGCTTTTTGGGGCCGCATTTGCGGCAAGTGGAGGTTCGCAAGCTAGGGGTTGAATTGCAACTATAGCTGCTGGCCTATGCCACAGCCACAGATACTCAGAATCTGAGCCGTGTCTGCGACCTATACCACAGACAACAACACTGGATCCTTAACCCACTGAGCAAGGCCAGGGATTGAACCTGTGTTCTCATGGATGCCAGTCAGATTCATTAACCACTGGGCCACGATGGGAACTCCCAGAAGGAGGTTTGATATTGACTCTTCTTTCAATATTTGTTAGAATTCACCAGTGAAACAAGATGGTTTTTAGCTCAGTTGGGAGGTTTGATTACTGATTCAATCACCCTCTTCGTGTGTTCAAGGTTTCTTCATGATTCGGTATTGATAGGTTGTATGTTTTCAGGAATTTATCCATTTTAGATTAACCAATTTGTAGGCATATAATTGCTCACAGTTTTCTGTTATGATCCTCTGTATTTCTGTAGTGTTAGTTGTAATGTCTCCTCTTTCATTTCTGATTTTGAGTCTTTTTTTCTTAGTCTAGTTAAAATTTTTTCAATCCATCTTGATCTTTTCAACAGTTTTTCTGGTCTCTTATTTCATTTACGTCTGCTCTAATCTTTGTTATTTCCTTACTTCTGTTAAATTTGGACACAGTTTGTTGGGGTTTTTTTTTTGGTTCCTTAAGGTATAAACTTTATAAGGTATAAAGTTGTTTGTGATCTTTTTTTTTTTTTTTTTCTTAATGGAGGCATTTTATTACTATAAACTGCCCTCTTAGAACTCCTTTTGCTGCAGTCCCATGTGCTTTGGTATGTTGTGTTTCCACCTTAGTTTGTTTCAAGATATTTTTTGATTTCTCCTTTGACCCACTGGTTGCTCAGGAGTATATCATTTAATTTCCACACATTTGTGAATTTTCCAGTTTTCCTCCTGTTGTTGTTTTCCGGTTTCATATCATTTTGGGTGGAAAAGATGCTTGATGTGATTTCAATCTTCTTAAATTTATTAAGACTTGTTTTGTGGCCTAACATATGATCTAACCTGAAAAATGTTGCATTGGCACATGAGAAGAATGTATATACCCATGCCACTGGGTGGAATGTCCTGCAAATATTTGTTAGATCCATCTCATCTAACATGTTGTATAAGGCTCATTTTCCCTCGATGATTTTCTGTTCAGATGATTTATCCATTGTTAAAAGTGAAGTATCAGGGAGTTCCTGTTGTGGTGCAGTGGAAATGAATCTGACTAGTAACCATGAGGTTGTGGGTTCAATCCCTGACCTTGCTCAGTGGGTTAAGGATCCAACGTTGCCATGAGCTGTGGTGTAGGTCGCAGACACAGCTCAGATGTGGCGTTGCTGTGGCTCTGGCATAGGCCGGCAGCTACAGCTCCGATTAGACCCTAGCCTGGGAACCTCCATATGCTCAGGGTGAGGCCTTAAAAGGATAAAAGACACACACAGAAAAAGTGAAGAATCAAATTCATGTATTATTGTAATGCTATTGATTTTTCTCTTCAGATCTGTTAATTTTTATAACTGCCTTATAAAAATTTAGGTGCTACTATGTTGGGTACACAAATATTTACTGGTGTTCTATCTTCTTGATGAAGTGATTCCTTCTTTGAATCTTACAGTTTTTGACTTAAAGTCTACTTTGTCTAACATAAGTATAGCTACACCTACTCTCTTATATTTTACCCTTGAATGGAATGTCATTTTCTATATCTTCACTTTAAGCCTACATGTGTCCTTAAAGTTGAAGTGAGTCTCTTGCAAGCAGCATACAGTTAGGTCTTATGTTTTAATACATACAGCAGTCTACACCTTTGGATTAGAGAATTCAATCCACTCACATTAAAATAATTATGGATAGGTAACAAATTACTAGTGCCATCTTATTTCCTGACTGTTTCTTTCTTATCTTTTCTGCTGTGTTTGTGAATTGATGATTTTTCCATAGTGGTATGCTTTGATTACCTTCTCTGTATCTGCTGTAGGTTTTTTGCTTTGTGGTTATCATGAGGCTTACAAAAATCTTCTAAGTCTATTTTAAGCTGATAAAAACCGCAATTGCATAAAAAAACTCTACCCCATATTTTACATTTTTGAGGTCATAATTTATCTTTTTATATTATTTAACAAATTATTAAAGCTGTAGTTATTTTCAATACTTTTGTCCTTTAAACCTTTAATCTAGAATTAAGTGATTAACATACCATCGTATCATGGTACTGGAGTGTTCTGAATTTGATTATATAACTACATTTACCAGTATGCTTTATACTTTTATATTTTCTATGTTATTAATTAGCATCCTTTTGTTTCAGCTTGAAGACCTTTCAGCATTTTATTTACAGCAGGTTTGGGATGATAAATTCCCTCAGCTTTTGTTTCTTTGGAAGTTTTTTTTTTTTCTTTCTGTCATTTCTTGGGCCACTCCCACGGCATATGGAGTTTCCCAGGCTAGGGGTCGAATCGGAGCCGTAGCCGCTGGCCTACACCAGAGCCACAGCAACGTGGGATCCAAGCCACGTCTGCGACCTACACCACAGCTCACGGCAACGCCGGATCCTTAACCCACTGAGCAAGGCCAGGGATCGAACCCGCAACCTCATGGTTCCTAGTCGGATTCGTTAACCACTGCGCCATGACGGGAACTCCTGGAAAAGTTTTTAAACCCTCTTCATTTCTGAAAGACAGCTTTGCCAAATAAAGTGTTCTTGGCTGGCAGTAGTCTTCTTTTCATCAATTTGAATACATCATCCCACTCTCTCCTGGCCTCCAAAGTAACTGCTGAGAACTCTACTGACAGCCTTATAAGAGTTCCCTTGTATGTGAGAAATAGTTCCTCTACTGTTTTTAACATTCTCTTTAATTTTAGACAGTCTCATTATAAGGTATCTTGGAGAAGAGCATTTGGGGTTGAAATTTTGTGGTGACCTATTAGACTCACGAACATGGACATCCAAGCATCTCCTCAGATTCTGGGAGTTCTAAGCCACTATATCTTTAAATAAGCTTCTCCTCCTTTCTCCCTCTCTTCTCCTTCTGGGACTGCAATAACGCACAGCTTGTTTCTTTTAATGCTAGCTCATAATTCATGTAGGCTTTCTCTACTCCTTTTTTATTCTTTTTGCTCTTCTGACTAGACTATTCCAAATGACCTGTGTTCTAGTTAATGAGTTATTTTTTTCTGCTTGGTCAAGTCTGGTGTTGAAGCTGTTGTATTAGTTTCCTTTGATGGAATCATGTTCCCTTGATTATTCATGATCCTTTTGGCCTTGATTTAGTATCATGCATTTAGCAAAGTAGACACTTCTTCCAATTTTTACAAACTGGCTTTGGCAGGCAAAGCCCTTCATCAGTCAGCCCATTTCGAGATTCTGGGTAGGTTTGGTGGTATCTAAAGGCAGGCCGGCTGATGTAGTCCTTGGACAAACAAATCTGGTGCTTGAGTCTATGCTGATGGGCTGGGACATCCATCTGCACGGGAAGACCTGGATAATGGGTCCAACCAGGCACCAGGGACCAGTGGGGTGAATCTGGTATTTGGTCTGCAGGAGCCAGTCCAGTACTGGGGAGGGCCAGGAGCCTGGTTTTATAAAAGCCAATCTGAAATCTGGGGCCACAGGAGCTGGTCTGTAGATTAGATCTACAGGGGCCAGTCTGGAAGCCTGGATCTGTGGGAACAGGCCTGGAAGACGGGGTGTAGCTGGTGTAGTAAGGAGTCTGTCTTGGTCCTGGAATGAGATGGGAACCTGTTGTCTGCAGGAGCTGGTGTGGAGTTTAGATCCACAGAGACCAACCTGGCACTGCAGTAGCTGGGGGTGTGGAGCCATGGGAGCTGGCCTAGTGCTGAGGTGGATCGAAAGCATGGGTCTGTGGTAGTGTTGGTGCTAGGTCCAGCCAGAAGCCTGACTATGCAGGTGCCCACCTGGGAGCTAGGATCAATAGTGCTGATGGTAAGCGTGGGACTAGAAGAAACACCCAGGGCTTCAGAAGCAAGCAGATGCTAGGATGTGCTGAAAGCCCAAGTTCACTGGAGCTTGGGGCCATAGGAGGTGCCTAGGGCAGCAGGAAGCAGTAGGCAATGAGGCCTGGGTTTGCAAGCATATACAAGGCTGCAGGAGTTGGCCTGGTGCTGGGGTGGACCAACTCTGGGGGATCCATGCTAAAGTTGGGTGGTCACTTCATTGTCCTCTTCCTATAGGGTGGGTGTCTTGGCACCAGGTTGCCTGGGCTTGGAGGAAAGGTTATGGCAGTAGTGCAAATCTATCTTTCACACCCTCCTCAATGTGCTTTTATTTCTGTGCCTCATGCAGAAGCTGTAATACTCTCACATGAATCCCTGGCTTTTGTGAAGACATTTTTGGATAAGGGGACAGTTATTCACACTGATGTTTCTGGCAGGGGCAAGATTCAGGAAGCCCTATGCCATAATTTCGCTAATATCACTCTCATTCCTCAGGTCTCAGATGCTGCCTCATAATGAGGATCACTTCAGGTTAGCTCAGATGCGTCATCATAAATTTTAATACTATACTTTTTTGTTAATTAGAAATTACAATTGTAACTAAATTATTTGCTTAACATGTCCTCTTGTTACTAGAGTATTAGATAAAGAGACTGAATGCATCTTGTTCAAAATTATATCAATGTCCAATACTGTTCCTGAAACAGATATTATTACAAACATTCATTAAACGACAGAAAAAAAGAAACAAATAACAGGAAGGAAGAAGAGAGAGAGGGAAAGAGCAGAGAATGGGAGGCAACTGAAACACTTACTGGGGAAACTTTTTCACTATGAATATGTTTATAAAAAATAAGCCATGATATTCACCACTTTTTATAATGAGAAAGATGGGTTGTATACATACTAACCTAGCACAATTTAATAACTTGGTAACCATTATGTACTACTCTACTAGCTACTTTACAGAAGTTATCAACTAGTATTAAATATAGGGACAGACTGATAGAAATATTCTATTAGAAATAACTACTGGTCAACCAAGGTAGGTCTCATGTCTCTCAACTCTACCGCAGTCTGATAAAAGCAAACAGTAATAAATTTAACATTGTACGAATGGAACAGGGAAGAGAGAGCAGTGGCTCATTTTTCTTGGAATGCAATTGTATCTGTTTTAAGGCTCCTGGAAATTCAAGGTTACCTAAGTGAGCTCAGTTAAGTGATTCAAATCCTGCTCTGTCTATCCTTAAAGTTCATACCAGTAAGGACACCTAACTCCCAAAAGTGATGAAACACGAACTTGTTTATGGGCTTCCTGTATCCCTGTAAGATGTTCCTACTCTTAGGGTAACATTACTCATTCTCCATATTACCATGCCTCTGTTCCCAGTCTCACTCCCTTAACAGTTATCTGACTAGCAAGTTTTGGAGAAAGAGATAAACATGCTCATTTCAGCCCCTTCTGCCCTTCTGTCTTCAGAGTCACTTGCTATGCAGAATGTGCATCTTGTTCTACTCTGCATGGAGTAAAATGCTTGCAGTTATTCAGCTGTGTTCTAATTCACAAGTGAAATATCAGGAAGGCTACTTGGCTATAAATATAAAGTCATGTACTCTAATCAGCTTTATTCGTATAAAGATACTTTTATCTTCCTTTTTCTGACTCCTCTGTTTATTTCTCAGTTCAATCCAAATTTGGAAGGGTAAATGCAGAAAATCTTTGGCAAGGGATACAAACTCTACCTGCTAAGGAGTAAAAATCCAGGAAAAAATTCATTTTTTTTACTATACATAGTAGCATTTTTAGAGGCTGAAACTATTGTTTCTTTCCAATCCCACCATCTCCCCATAGGTGGGTAAGGAGTCACAGGCTCTCTGGTAACAGTGTAACAGCATAGTATACACTTTACCTTCTTCCCCTATAGTTTAGCACACCAACAATTCTTCCTCAACTAAGGTGCCATTGACTCTTTTTTTTTTTTTTTTGTCTTTTTGCCATTTCTTTGGCCACTCCCACGGCATATGGAGGTTCCCAGGCTAGGGGTCTAATTGGAGCTACAGCCACCGGCCTACACCACAGCCACAGCAACACCAGATGCAAGCCACATCTGTGACCTACACCACAGCTCACGGCAACGCCGGATCCTTAACCCACTGAGCAAGGCCAGGGATCGAACCCGCAACCTCATGGTTCCTAGTTGGATTCGTTAACCACTGAGCCACGATGGGAACTCCAAGGTGCCATTGACTCTTATTAGCTAATACTACTTTTCACAAAACTACCATGGTTCCCAAATTGCCCGGGAACTCTCAGGGGAGCTGAAGGCTTAAATCTGGGGGAGAAACACAGTGACATCTGTCAGACAACATATAGTCACTAGCTTGAGGTAGCTTACGATTTCAACACTGCGCACACGAACACGCACATCAGGATGCCGAGTTCCAGTGGGTGCTGGGATGAACAGCCCAGCACAGTAACACACAGAAATCAACAGCAAAGGAAATGAAGGTGCCGGTGGCCAATCTGACCCCAGGATCTCAAAAACTGTGCAGTCCCAACAAGTACACATTCTACTACTAAGTTACTGTGGTGATTAAGAATGAAACTAAAGGGAGTTCCCATTGTGGCTCACCTGTAAGGAACCCGACTAGTATCCAAGAGGATGTGGGTCTTATCCCTGGTTCTGCTCAGTGGGTTAAGGATCCGGCATTGCCTTGAGTTGTGGTGTCGGTCACAGACGTGGCTCGGATCTGGCATTGCTGTGGCTGTGGTGTAGGCCGGCAGCTGTAGCTTGACTCAACCCCTAGCCTGGGAACCTCCATATATGCTGCATATGTGGCCCTAAAAAGCAGAAGAAGAAAAAAAAAGAATGAAACTGAAATATTTGTTCTTTCAAATATTTTTCTGAAGTGATTAGTAAATTGTTAGGAAATCCATATTTAAACTGCATGAGCCTAATTCTATTAGGAACTATTAGGTGTTTATTTTGGCCTAGAGGCCATGAAAAATTTACTGACTGCACTGAAACCAAGAAAGTTTGGGGACCTCTGCCCTATGATAAATAAATGCTTCCCTTGAAGAAGTTATAAGACAGAGTCTAGCATTTAAGTTTGAAGAAATTTCATGTACTCCTCCATTTCCTGCATGTGAAACAATATAAACAGTTTTTGTTTTTCATTAAAAATCCCTCATTTAATATAATTGAATATGAGCTCTTTTTTCTTTATCTCAGGTTTTTCTCTGCTTCTAATCTGCTGCAATACTGTGGGATCCAGGGGAAAACTGCCCGTGAAGTAATCACAACTATCCATGCAAGAGACTTATTGCTAAAAAACAAGTAAGAATCTCAACTGCAAAATTATGACATTCAGCAGTCATTCACCTCTCATCTTACCCCTGTCCTGTCAGAGCCTAGGACTCTGCCCTACAAGTGATACTGCTATTTTTTTTTTCCATAAGTGTTTTATTTTATTTTTTTCATTATAACTTGTTTATAGTGTCCTGTCAATTTTCTACTGTACAGCATGGTGACCCCGTTACACATACATGTATAGATTCTTTTTTCTCACATTATCATGCTCCGTTATAAGTGATTAGATATAGTTCCCAGTGCTACACAGCAGGATCTCTGCTATTTTAAAATAATGAAATAGGGAGTTCCCGTCGTGGCTCAGCAGAAACAAATCCAACTAGTATGCATGAGGATGTGGCCTTTGATTCCTGGCCTTGCTCAGTGGGTCAGGGATCCAGTGTCGCCGTGAGCTGGGGTACAGGTCGCAGACATGGCTTGGATCCCGCATTGCTGTGGCTGTGGAGTAGGCCAGTGGCAACAACTCCAATTCAACCCCTAGCCTGGGAACTTCCATATGCTGCAGATGCGGCCCTAATAAGGAAAATAAATAAATAAAATAATGAAATAAGGTCTTCCTTATGCACGATGAGCATACACACAAGTGTGAGCTCCTGATGTTCTGAACCATGCTGTCAATAACCAAATGAGATTTACGATGGAGCCAAGCTACCACTGTCCACACTGCATCACATCTACTACAGAAAGCAGCAAGATACCACAGTATTTTCACTTGCAACTTTTTATCAGCCCACAGTTCAGTTCGAGTCCATGAAATGCACAGTGCTTTCTAGGTTGAAAGCCTCTATTTATAGTACTTATTTAAGATTAAAGCTGAGATGGAGGAGGAAAACCACAGAGGATATGATTCCTCTGAGCTGCAGAACAAGTAAAAATGCTCAATTTTAAATAAAAACTCTTGGGTAGCATAAAGGAATCATCAACTTAATTAAATGGTGATTGGTGACTAAAAGACTGCTCTGGTATTAGTCTGAAATAAAAACAAAACATAGCTCTGAGATCTCCCGTTTTAAAAGTGAAAACAAAGATGTGATTGGGAAGCACCCAAAGCTGAAAGTAGTAGGATGACAAG
The DNA here is from genome assembly GCF_016906955.1 of Phacochoerus africanus. Classification (NCBI taxonomy): domain Eukaryota; kingdom Metazoa; phylum Chordata; class Mammalia; order Artiodactyla; family Suidae; genus Phacochoerus; species Phacochoerus africanus. The sequence goes on along the minus strand of NC_062550.1, from coordinate 72,226,639 downwards.
AAGCTGCTGTGTAAAGAAACTCCTTCACGCTAATGTCACACTGGGATTAACTGCAAAGGGAAGAATCAATTCATTCAAAATTCAGCGTGCATGATAACTGCTGTACAACTATAAATGTAATAAAATCCATTGAGTTAAAAAAAGAAAGGTTCATCATTAAAAAAAGATTGCACTGAATTATTTTTCCATTGTCAAGTTCAACCACTGGAAAACTGTTTTCTGAGAGCTCTGAAACTGGTCACAACTGTTTCCTTAAAACTTGCTGATCTCAGAGTTCCTCTGTGGTACAGCGGGTTGAGGATCTGGCGTTGTCACTGCTGTGGCTTGGGTCATCGCTGTGGTACAGGTTTGATTCCTGGCCCAGCAACTTCACAAGCCATAGACAAGGCCAAAGAAAACCAAAAACAAACCAAACAAAAACTTACTTCTCTCAATATCTAGAAGAAAATGAAAAGGAGATGACAGCTGGAGGAGAGTATCTACATACAGAGCAACAAAAACTACTCACAGTAAACACTTAGTAGATGATCACTGAATTCAGTGGGAACCAGGTACATAGTTTGCGGTGCATGGAATTTCAGTAAAAATATGAGTAAAAATCTTATCTCCTGAAAAACAAACAAAAAACTCAAAAATAAAATTCAATGTGCAAATTCTACTCAGTCCCAGCTCTAAAAAATGACAAACACCCTCCCTAACAGGATGGTGTCTGGGAAGAAGAAGGGAGTTGCCCACTGCTCCCAAATGAACTGTCCCCCAACAACTGAGCCAAAGTATTTCTCTTACTTGCATGTGATGGACAAAGTTTGTGTGTGTTGTGCAATTATCTGGATACTTTCTAGCAGATGGAATAATAATAAAATGAGAAGGAAACTCTTAATTAGCACAGGCCCCACTACATTATGTGTATTTGTCCTGGTAAAGAAATCCTCTGATTAGGCCCTCTTCCACATCTGGAAATCATTGACAGCTTTGGACCTTATTACTTCATCACAGTAGGGCTTCATCCCCAGCAAGAAGGGCTGGAGGATCTACTTAATAATACAACAACTTAATCCTGGTGTCTTAAAATTTTCATACTGAGGGGTTTAATCACATTCAGCCTGCCTATAAAATAAAAAATAAAACAACAAAAAAAAATCAGACCTAGAAATAAAAAGAAACATCCTCTAGCACCACTTAACATGGAGAAATGGAAATTCACACACACAGTGTGACTGCCTTATCTCTCCAGGAAATGAGTAGCCAAAAAGCTTTTACTCCTCCAGTTTGTACTTCAATACTAATGGGCTCAGCAATTACCACATGGAACAAGCCCCTGAATACCACCTGGTCTACTTCCCAGCAGTAAATTCCTCTCCCATGCTTGTCATGGCTCATTGAGATAGCATAGTGAGTTTCCTCTGTAAGTCTGCTCCCAGAGCTCCCAGGGTTTGGGGTATAATGAGATACGAAGGTGTTTATCATGAGGCAGAATGGAACTCTGAGCCAAGCAACTGGAGCTGGGGATCATGAGCAGGCTGGGAACAGAAAGGGGTTTTTTTTCTTTAAAGTATATTGGAAAAATAAACTATTCCATAAGACACACAAAGTTTGGGTAAAGACGAAAAATTTTAAGCAAAACTAACTCTCCACCTTACAGAAACTTAACAGAACAAAATAACATTTCAGAAACAGATGAAGAAGGGCCAGCACATCTTTCATCATTGCCTCTTGCTGCCTTTCCACATAACATTTTGGTTTAAGAGGGTTGTAATCTACCCCATCCCATAAGAAATGGCAAAATTTTTGCAACAGATGTTCTAAAAAGTAGCAATCAAAATGCTTATTATGGATTTTTGAAGACTTCAAGAAGGAAAAGTATGTATATAAAAACAAAGACAAAAAAATTAAGAAAGAAAACTAATATTCTGAAAATAAATTAGATTTAAATTGAAACTTACACTTCTAATAAATATTATGAACTAAGCCAACAAAACATACCCTTTCCTCTTGCTCCAAACTCATGAAAATACTGTATAAAATAGAAAATATCAATGAGGTATTAAGCATGAGCTAAAATAAGCCAGAAGTGCCAATAATGAAGACAGAACTCAAAGTATTCATGAGAGATTAAGTGGAAATGGCTCAAGAGGGCTAAAAAACTGGGCTACAGGCTTAATAACTAAGAACTAGCGATGAGATTCCAGGATTCAGGCTCACCAGGAGATGGAAATAACCAATGTGTTAAAGCTATAAAAAGTCACAAAGACTGGCTTTATCTGTAAAATGGGGACCAGAAAAACTGCCTACCAGCCCAGTGGAGTAGTGAAGAGTCCAGAGCTATGGATGTGAAAGGAATCACCCACAAGAAATCACTGATAAATGCGAGATAAACAGAATTCCAAGCACACAAATGTACATAAAAAATTGGTCCAGAAATAGTGAAACACACTGTTTCAGACAAACTCAAAGTTGCATAGACAAAAGCTGATCTGAAGGAATAAGACTTGTAAGGAAAAGTAGCCCCACCAAAGATGAGCTCATTACCAATGATTAAAAACTATACACAAAAACAAATCCTCATGAAAGTTGAGAGTACCACGAGACATCACACTGTGAGGAATAATTGAACAGTGTTAAACGGTGTTTAAACACATGTAAGAGAAGCTCTCCTAACAGAATGCCATGCTTCAGACTCTCTAGATTAATCAATGTCTTCTTTCTCCCTTCCAGTAAGTTGAGTAATGTCCAAGCCATACTGAAACATGGCAACTAGGAAGCCACTTTGAAGACTGCATTGGACTGCCTAACCAACATCCCTACTTCCACCTTCTCCCTTCCAACTTTTCTCATGTATCCACCCCTTCTTCAGCACGACTCAAAGACCCTCTTTCCAGACCTCAGAAGTAGATAGTGATAAGAGTAAGACAAAAAATGTGAACCTGTTTCCCCTTCTCAATGACTTGGCATGTGACTCATTCTGGCCAAAGGGATGATGAAGGGAAGTCCACTACAGAAGGAGGCAGTAGAGAAGAACTTCTGAGAAAGTTTTTCTTATGTTTAAGAAAGAGACCCAGGAATATGTGGAAATAGTGACATCACCCTGATACCAGCCTGAGGATAAAATCAACATACTGTCTAATGCCAGGATATCTGGTCAATGAATAATTTTAAACATTTTTACCATAGCTGTATTTATGGTTCCTTTGCTTACCTTTGATACTTCTTTTTTAATCTTTGATAGTGTAATAACATTATGAAATCAGCACTGAATACTCTCCCCTAATTTTATGAAACTAAAGCACCATACCCTGGATAAAATATGAATTAAAAGGAAAAACTCAGGAAACCAAAAGACTTTTATAATAACCAAGGAGAAATTTGTACATGTCAAAATTTGGATATAGCTAAAAAGATAAAAGTCGCAAAGCATATGAATAAAACAAGGCACATGTACACTATAGTCTTAAAAAGCACCCATCAAACAGAAAAAATAGGACTGGACTGTTAGACCCAGTGAGAAATAAACTTTCACTGTGTTAAGTCACAGAAAGTTTGGGGTGAGTTTTTCAGCAGGTTAGGCTACTCTTAACAAAAATAATAAGGTGAGAACAAAGTATATATACAATATAGCAATATTTTTAAATAGTCTTTATACACCAGGAATAAAAAATTAGATAACTAAAAAAGATATCATTCAAAACAACAGCAAACGAGTTATCTAGGTATCTAGAAATCTAATACAAATGTGTATGAATTTTTCTGAGTAAATGCACAAAATACTAGTGAAGGTCATAAAAGAAATGAATGGATAAATAGGCTGTATAGTGAACAGCAAGACTTCCTATTATAAAAACATCTAATTTTGCCTAAATTAGATAAAAATCAATGCAAATTCTTATCAAAGCCCCAAGAGAACAACAACAACAAAAAAAGCCAGTGTCATTATAAAATTCCTATGAAAGAGTAGTAAAATTCCAGGTGATTCTGACTGAAGAATACTGAGGAGATTTCTGTTCTGCCATATACCAGAACTTAAAAGTAGAACAGTATATAAAACAATTATACAGCCATAACAGGTGAGTGGAAAACTACAGAGCCTAGAAATAGACTTAGGCACATATGGGAACTTACATTACATAGGTGATATCACAACTGACATTTCAAAGAGAAAAACAAAAATAAAAAACTTTCCTCCCACAAGATATTTCAGGTACATTAAAGATTTACATGTGGAAATAAAACTTTAACACATATAAAAACACATCATCTCAGGAGTTCCCATTGTGGTTCAGCAGGATATGAACCTGACTAGTATCCATGAGGATGCAGGTTTGAGCCCTGGCCTCACTCAGTGGGTTAAGGATACACTCAGTGGTGCTGCTGTGAGCTGTGATGTAGGTCACAGCTGCAGCTCAAATCCTGGGTTGCTGTGGCATAGGCGGGCAGCTGCAACTCCTATTCGACCCCTAGCCTGGGAACTTCCATGAGCCGCAGGTGTGGCCCTAAAGCCAAAATCATCTCCTTCAGGATGTTTTGTCAAATGATGCCCCTCTCTCATACAGCCGTTTATGTTTATGTTCACTTACAGAAATCGTGTGCATGTAAGTCTCTGAACTCCACAATGTTAGGAAAAACACATCATCTTAGTGACTATTCTATTTTTTATGTTCAGAGGTATTTTGTGATTTTCTGTGTAAAGATCTTATACAAGTTTTGCTAAATTTATTCTAAAGTACTTTATGCATTTTGATGTCACTGTAAATATTTTCTAAAATTTCAGCTTCCATTTGCTTGTTGTTAACACATGGAAAAATAACTGATGTTTCTGTATTGCCCTGCTCAATCATATTGTCTGCAAATAAAGAAAACTCTACCACTTCCTTTGAATTTTAATTCTTTCTTCTTTCTTTCTTTTTTCTTTTTTTTTTTTTTAGGGCTGCACCTGTGGCATATGGAAGTTCCAAGGCTAGAGGTCGAACAGGAGCTACAGCTACCAGCCTACACCATAACCACAGCAACACCAGATCCAGGCTGCGTCTGCGACCTATACCACAGCTCACGGCAACACCAGATCCTTAGCTTACTGAGCAAGGCTGCGTCCTCATGGATCCTAGTTGGGCTCCTTACTGCTGAGCCACAATGGTAACTTATGAATTTTAATTTCTTGATATACTGCACAATTAGGATCTCCAACATAATAATGAACAAGGGACTGAAGTGGATGTCTTCATATCCTTTGCATCTCATGAGGAATGTTTCAAGATACATCACTTGGTATGATGTTAGCTGTAAGTTTTTTGTAGATGCTCTTCATTGAACTGAAGAAATTGCCTTCTATTCCTAGTCATCCAAGAGTTATTATCATGAATGCATGTTAAGTGTTTTCTGAATGAGATAATTATAACTACATTATTGTTAATGTAGTTGAATTGTGTTTTCTGAATGTCTGAGATAATTATAACTACATTATTGTTAATGTAGTTGAATTTAGCTCACTCATTTTTGAATATTGAAAAACCTGTGAATTCCAGAAATAAACCTAACTTGGCTGTGACATATTAGCTTTCTTATTTACATTATATTCAATTTGCCAAGACTTTTTAAAGGTACTTTACCTCAGTGTTCCTAAGGGAGGTTGCTCTGAAGCTTTCCCTGTATATATATGATGTCTTTTCTGGGCTTAAGTGTAATGGTAATTCCAGTTTCATAAGATGAATTAGGAAGTATTTCCTTCTTCTCTATTTTCTGAAAGAGTCTCAGTAAGATTGGTATGATCAGTAGAATTCATCACTAAACTAACCTGGGCCTGGAGTTTTCTTTAAAGGATTTTTTTAGGGCCACACATGCAACATATGGAAGTTCCTGGGCCAGGAGTCAAACTGTAGCTGCAGCTGCCAGCCTACACCACAGCCACAGCAATGCCAGATCAAAGCCATGTCTGCAACCTATACCACAGCTTGCAGCAACACTGGATCCTTAATCCACTGAGCAAGGCCCAGGATCAAACCCACATCCTCATGGATACTACTTGAGTTCATTTCTGTTGAGCCACTTCTCTTTATGGAAATACTTTTGATTACAAGTTCAATTCCTCTAATAGATACAGGCCTGAACAACTTTCTATTCCTTTTGAGCCAACTTTGATAAACCATATTTTTCAAGGAAATTGTCTATTATATCTAAGTTATTAAATTTACTGGCATAAAGTTGCTGAAAATATTCTCTTTTTAAAAAATTTTAGGGCCTCACCTGCAGCATATGGATGCCCCCAGGCCAGGGACTGAAACCGAGCCACAGGTGCAGCTACAACCTACACTGCAGCTGTAGTAATGCCAGGTCCTTTAACCCACTGGCTGGGCTGGGGATCGAACCTGTACCTCTGCAGGGACCTGAGCTGCTGCAGTCAAATTATTAACCTACTGTACCACAGCGAGAACTCCAATATCCTCTTTTTAAATGCCATTAGAACCTGAAGTGATATCTACTCTTGCCTTTTTTCATTACGAATAACAGCAATTCAGAAGTTCATTTTTTTCCTTTCAGTCTTGCAAGGGGCCTACCAATTCCATTAATTCTTTGAAAAATTATGGTTGACTTTGAAAATTTTCTGTGTTGTCAGTTTTCTATTTCCTTTATTTCTACTCTTATTTTTATTATTTTCTTCATTCCATTTACTTTCATTTACTTTGCTTTTTCTATTTTCTTAGTATGAAAACTCAGGTCACTAAACTTAAACTTCCTTATTGTGTAATGTAAGTATTCAACGGTATAAACTTCACTCTAAGCATTACTTGAGCTGCATAACACAAAATTTCACATTTGAATTTTCATTCAGTTCAGAATGACTTCTCATATTCTTTATGACTCCTCTGAGCCATGGTTTTTAGAATTGTATTATTTAATTTCCAACACACTGGGGATTTTAAAAAAATCTTATTATTATCTTCTAACTTAATCCCACTGGTTGGAGAACAATTCTGATATACTTCAGTCTTCTGAAATTTATTAAGACTTATGTTCATGGCCCAGCATATGGTCCTCATTGGTGAACATTCCATACATATTTGGGGAAAAAAAAAGGATTTTTTTAGTTGTTGGGGTTACTACTCCATAAATATTAAGTAGGTCAAGTTGACAATCTTCAGAGTGTCTATATTTTTACTGCTTGTTTTTGGTTCACTTATTCTATCAATTTCTGAGAAACACGGTTATAATCTCCAGTGATGACTGATGACTATGGATTTGTCTGGATTCCCTTGAGTTTTATCAGTGGGCTCTTCATGAATTTTGAAGCTGTATTATTAGGTGCATGCGTATGAAGGACTGCTGTGCTTTCTGGTTAATTTTTCACTTTATTATGATATGTCCTTTTTTATCTCCAGGAATACCCTTTGGAAGTCTCCTTTATCTGATATTAATACAGCCATACCAGATTTATGATGACTGTTTGCAAGAACTATCTTTTTTTTTTTTTGCTGTTTATGGCTGCACCCGCGGCATAAGTAAGTTCCCAGGCTAGGGGTGAATTGGAGCTACAGCTGCCGGCCTCCATCACAGCCACAGTAACGCGGAATCCAAGCTGCGTCTGTGACGTACACCACAGCTCAGGGCAACGCCAGATCCTCAACCCACTGAGAGAGGCCAGGGATTGAACAAGCAACCTCACGGTTCCCAGTCAGATTCGTTTCCGCTGTGCCACAACAGGAACTCCCTGCAGAAACTATCTTTGTTCATTCTTTTTTTGTGGTTGCGCCTGCAGCATGCAGAAGTTCCTGGACCTAGGATTAAATCTGAGCCACAGCAGTGACAATGCTCTATCCTTTACTGCTAGGCTACCAGGGAACTCCTTTTTGTCCATTTTGTAATTTCAACCTACTTGTGTTCATTACACTATATGTCTTGTAGACAGCATTGCTTCTTTTTAAAATTCTAATAATCTCCATCCACTAACTGGAGTGTTTAGTCTATTTGATTTTGACGTAACTACTGATATGTTTAATTTATATCTATCATCCATCTACCCTTCCATGCTTCACTCCTCTGTTGTTCCTTTGCTATCCTTTTTCTTCTCAGTAAATGAAGTAATTTTTAGTGTATTTTGTTTGTAATTTTGCTTTTGGTAGTTTCTCTATAGTTAACCATATGCACCTTTAACTGTTCAAAGCCTATCTAGATTAGGAATTACAAAACTTCAAAACTGATACCTCGTATTTTCTACTTCATAAAGGTAACAACCTGACAACCATATAATTCTACCTCCTCTAATCTTTTCTGCTACTGTTGTCGTATCTTTTACTTTTTATATATAAGGTCTGCCTCACAATGTTATTATTTTTGCTTTTAACAGTCAGTTGTCTACATATATATCAACTTATTTACCATGTCTGGTGTTCTTCATTCCCTCTTGGAAATTCATGCTCCCATCTGGTTTCATTTCCTTACAGCTCGAAGAACACCCATTAGCATTTCCTATAGAATGTGCTTTTTAGAGTTGATTTCTTTTCATATTTATCTGAAAATGTCTGCATTCAATTCTTTTTTCCCCCATTTTTAGAAATTTTATTGAAGTATAGTTGATATACAATGTTGTATTAATTTCTGCTGTGCAGCAAAATGATTCAGTTATACATATCTATATATCCATTCTTTTTCAGATTCTTTCCCCATATAGGTTATCACAGAATATTGGGTAGAGTTTCCCGTGCTATAGGGCTGCTGACCATCCAGTCCATACACAATAGTGTGCATATGCCAATCCCAAACCCCCCAATCCATCTCTCCCCCGTGGTAACCCTAAATTTATTTTCAAACTCTGTGAGTCTGTTTTATAAGTTCATTTGTATCACTTTTTTGGATTCCACAAAGAAGTGATATCATATGATATTTGTCTTTGTCTGACTCACTTAGTATGAAAAATCTCTAGATCAATCCATGTTGTTGCAAATGGCATTATTTCATTCTTTTTAGGGCTGAGTAATAACCCTAGTTTGTTTAAGAGTGTTTTTATTTGGCCATAGAATTCTCAGCTGGCATTTTTCTTTTAGTACTTTTTAAATTTATTATTTATTTTTTTATTTTTTGCTTTTTAGGGCCGTACCTGCAGCATATGGAGGTTTCCAGGCTAGGGGTCAAAGTGGAGCTACAGCTGCTGGCCTACACCACAGCCACAGCAATGCCAGATCCGAGCCTCATCTGTGATCCACACCACAGCTCACGACAACACTAGATCCTTAACCCACTGAGCAAGGCCAGGGACAGAATCCACAACCTCATCGTTCCTAGACAGATTCGTTTCCACTGCGCCATGATGGGAATTCCATCTTTTAGTACTTTAAGAGAAGTTCCAGTTTACTCTGATCCCCAATGCTTGTGATAAGGATTCAGCTATCATAGTTTTTCTTTACATACTTCTTTCCCCTGATCCTTTTTTCTCTTTATATTTTGTTTCCAGCAATTAATTCCTACTGTATGCTTTTGTTCACTATGGGTCATATGTTATTGTTCTTTGAATGTCTAGCAATATTTTTCCATAGAATACAGGATACTGTAGAGGAGACACTATAAAGACCCTGGACTCTGTTATTTTCTTCTGAAAAGTATGATTTTTATCCTAGTAGATAATTCAATTACAGCTGATCTCCTTGAACTTGTGGGGACTTGGATTTATCCTTTGTTGGGCTGATCTGCTGAAAGTACAGGGTATTTCCAGACTTCTTTATCCTGATGGGACTCATCCTCCAAATTCTATCGTCCCAGTGGACTTTCTTGGGACATTCAGTTTTGTCACACCACCTCTACTGTAAGCTTTATTGTGGGTCATGATCCCTACTCCTAAAACCTAGACTTTCTATTATCTCAGCAAGATGTCTGGAGTTCTAACAAGAATTTTGCCACTCTGACTGGGTTGGAACTCAGAATTCCCCAGCACTGCTGCTCTGCCTCTGGCATCCCCATTCCATCTGCACCCCCAGAGCAGCATATCTCTGGTATGCCTTGTGTAGTCTCATCTTCTGAATGTGAAGCCTGGTCCTCGGCCAAGGATGATGGACTCTGATCCCAAACTTCTGCATAGTATACTGTTTATATTTACTTCCCTGATCTACTCAGAGCATTTACAACTACAAAATCATGGGAGGTCAGAAGGTTACCTAGTCAAAGAACCATATGATTTTTAAAACCACAGGAATCTTAGAGATTTAGGAAACTCTTTCATTTCAGAACAAGAAAACTGTCAACCTGAAAAGTTAAGTGCAAATTGGATTTTCAGCTGTGAATATCATGCTTTGCAAATATTCAGCTTGACCCAATTTCATAGTGCTGTTATTACTTTATCTCATTTAATCTTCACAACCACCTCATGAGGTAGGTCTAAGAATTATTACCCCAGTTTATAAGTAAGCAAACTGGCTCAAAATGTAAATACATTCTTTGCTACAAAGACCATCTTATAATACTATCTTACTCAGAAGCTTCAGATAGGAAAAGCTTATGACTAAATAAATGGATTACTATTTCTACATGCAAAGCTTGAGGTAAGATTTACCCATTTATAGAGTGAGTAAATACTTACATGGTACTCTGAGGGGCAATGAAAAGGAAGACCCTGAAAGGAGATTTTTTTAAAAAAAATCCCAAGAGGAAAAAATCTCTCATACTGGTATATTATGTAAAAAATTTTCTTAAAATGAGTACTGCAATTAAGCTAAGGCATTAGGTTACCTATCCGCAATAATTAATCCTTTAACTGTTTCATTTGTATTAAAAAGAGGGATTAGGGAGTTCCCATCATGGCTCAGTGGAAACAAATCTAAATAGCATCCATGAGGATGCAGGTTCGATCCCTGGCCTCGCTCAGTGGGTTACAGATCCGGCGTTGCTGTGAGCTGTGGTGTAGATTGCAGACACAGCTCAGATCAGGCGTTGCTGTGGCTGTGGTGTAGGCCAGTGGCTACAGCTCTGATTCAATCCCTAGCCTGGGAACCTCCATGTGCTGTGGGTAAGGCCATAAAAAAACAAAAAGTAAAAAATAAATAAATAAATAAATAAATAAATAAATAAATAAATAAATAAAAATTTTAAAAGAGGGATTAGAGTTGATTCTACACCTCCAGTAAAGGAAAATATGAAAACATAAGAAGTAGGTCAACAATTCCACTCCTTTCTGCTTTGGGAGAAAGAGGATGACTTATATTCTTAACTTCAACCCTGCACAAGTGAGGACATTCTCGCACACAAACCGTATACTGACAGGGGAAGAGAAAGAATTATAAAAGCAGAAAAGAGAGGGATCTGGGAGCTGTTAACTGAAAAGCTCATTTCTTTCTTTCTTTTTTTTTTTTTTTGTCTATTTGCTATTTCGTGGGCCTCTTCCGCGGCATATGAAGGTTCCCAGGCTAGGGGTCTAATCGGAGCTGTAGCCACCAGCCTAAGCCAGAGCCGCAGCAACGCGGGATCCGAGCCACGTCTGCGACCTACACCACAGCTCACGGCAACGCCGGATCCTTAACCCACTGAGCAAGGGCAGGGACCGAACCCGCAACCTCATGGTTCCTAGTCGGATTCATTAACCACTGCGCCACGATGGGAACTCCTGAAAAGCTCATTTCTTTACTTGATACTTAAAGATTACCACAGCCATTTAAGACTTGTTATATGAAAAATGATTAGGAAGCATGATTTTTTTTACCTTTAAAAAAAATTATTTATAATTTTGGAGTTCCCGTCGTGGCGCAGTGGTTAACGAATCCGACTAGGAACCATGAGGTTGCGGGTTCGGTCCCTGCCCTTGCTCAGTGGGTTAAGGATCCGGCGTTTCCGTGAGCTGTGGTGTAGGTCGCAGATGCGGCTCGGATCCTGCGTTGCTGTGGCTCTGGCGTAGGCTGGTGGCTACAGCTCCGATTAGACCCCTAGCCTGGGAACCTCCATATGCCGCGGAAGCGGCCCAAGAAATAGCAAAAATAGACCAAAAAAAAATTATTTATAATTTTATTATATATATATTTTTATCACTCACATTCACAGTTGTACAACAATCATCACAACCAAATTTTATAGTATTTTTTGCGTCTTTTTAGGGCTGCACATGTGGTAAATGGAAATTCTCAGGCTAGGGGTTAAATTGGAGCTGTAGCTGCCAGCCTACCCCACAGCCACAGTAACGCCAGATCTGAGCAGCATCTGCAAACTGCACTGCAGGTCACGACAATGCCAGATCCCTAACCCACTGAGTGAGGCCAGGGATTGAACCTGCATCCTCCTGGATACTAGACAGGTTCTTAACCAGCTGAGCCACAAGAGGAATTCAAGCCTGATTTTTTCAAAAAAGTAGTTTCTTCTGTTTGGAAGTTACAGACGACCCTAAATGGCTAAAAGGTGGAATGGATTTAGGATTAACATAGGAGAAAGGCAAGGAATATTTAGGGTTATTTGTAATAGATTCCAATCCAGGTCACATGAAAATAAAACAACTGAAGAAAAACATCTGAAATACTCATTCCTCGTCTTGTGAGAGGCTGAGGATCATGGTCAACACTTAGGAGTATGGAGAAGTAAGGAACCCTGATAATTACTGTATTATTATATTTAATAAACCCATCTCCACACTATCCTATAGTAACTCAGAGCCTCAATTAAACTCAGTCCCAAAAAGGAGGAAAGATGTTAGGAACTTTTACTATCACACACTCTGTGAAGTAGGTAGCATAAGAGAGCTGGCTATCAGAAAAAGAACGGGCAGAATTAAAGAGTTAACCAAGGCTAGGAAGGTCGTCCTCATGTCAAAAGAGAGTTGACAGAGGTTCTTTAAACAGAAACTTTGCTAGAAATCACATGATCATCTCAATAGATGCAGAAAAAGCATCTGACAAAGTCCAGCATCCATTCATGATCAAAACTCTTACCAAAGTGGGTATAGAGGGAACATATCTTCACATAATAAAAGCCATTTAAGATAAACCCACAGCAAATAGAACACTCAATGGAGAAAAGCTGAAAGCCTTCCCACTAAAATCTGGAACAAGACAAGGATGCCCACTCTCACCACTGTTATTCAGCATAGTGTTGGAAGTCCTAGCCACAGCAATCAGACAAACAAAAGAAATAAAAGGTATCCAAATTGGAAGAGAAGAGGTAAAATTGTCACTGTAAGCAGATGGCATACTATATATAGAAAACCCTAAGGACTCAACCCAAAAACTACTTGAACTCATCAACAAATTCAGCAAAGTAACAGGATATACTGCTTAACATCACTGATTATTAGAGAAATGCAAATCAAAACTACCACAAGATACCACCTCACACCAGTCAGAATGGCCATCATTAATAAGTCCACAAATAACAAGTACTGGAGGGGGTGTGGAGAAAAGGGAACCCTCCTGCACTGTTGGTGGGAATGTAAACTGGTACAATCACTATGGAGAACAGTACGGAGGTATCTTAGAAAACTATACATAGAACTTCCATATGACCCAGCAATCCCACTCCTGGGCATATATCTGGACAAAACTTCCCTTGAAAAAGACACGTGCACCCGCATGTTCACTGCAGCACTATTCACAATAGTCAAGACATGGAAACAAACTAAATGTCCATGATTGATGATTGGATTAGGAAGATGTGGTATATATACACAATGGAATATTACTCGGCCATAAAAAAGAACAAAATAATGCCATTTGCAGCAACATGGATGGAACTAGAGACTTTCATGCTGAGTGAAGTAAGTCAGAACAAAGACAAATACCATATGATTTTACTTATATCTGGAATCTAATATAGGGCACAAATGAACCTTTCCACAGAAAAGAAATCATGGACGACATGGATAACTGACTTGTGGTTGCCAAGGGGGAGGAGGAGGGAGTGGGATGGATTGGGGATTTGGGGTTAATAGATGCAGACTATTGCTTTGGAATGGATAAGCAATGAGAGTCTGCTGTATAGCACTGGGAATTATATCTAGTGACTTATGATGGAGCATGATAATGTGAGAAAAAAGAATGTATACATGTATGTGTGACTGGGTCACCTTGCTGTACAACAGAAAATGGACAGAACACTGTACACCAGCTATAATTGAAAAAATAAAAATCATTATAAAGTAAAAAAAAGAAATTTTGCTTTCTAATTTTAATTAGGACCAATCCCACCAGTGCTACATATTTTTTTTTTGTCTTTTGTTGTTGTTGTTGTTGTTGTTGCTATTTCTTGGGCCGCTCCCGTGGCATATGGAGGTTCCCAGGCTAGGGGTCGAATCGGAGCTGTAGCCACCGGCCTACGCCACAGCCACAGCAACGCGGGATCCGAGCCGCGTCTGCAACCTACACCACAGCTCACGGCAACGCCGGATCGTTAACCCACTGAGCAAGGGCAGGGACCGAACCCGCAACCTCATGGTTCCTAGTCGGATTCGTTAACCACTGCGCCACGACGGGAACTCCAGTGCTACATATTTAATGCTATACTATACAGTACAATTTGACTTCTTTTTCAACTCAAATGTAAGCAACTTTCATAATAATTTCTGTGACTTTCCACAAAATATTTAAACCTCAGTATTTTAGGCCACTGTGAAAAATGCTTCCAACTCCACTAAAAGTCCTTTTTCATATGTCCAATGACTCATATATAGGCATTTGATAGATGTATAAATAAGTGTGGCTTTGCAAAATGTATATATGTTCTAATTCTTTTGTAACTTAAATGGCATTTCAATTTGTTACTGGGATATTAATTTGCACAACTATTATCAATTTTGTGGTTCATCTGGAAGACTGTCATAAATCTCCAAATGGGATTTTATTTTTTTATTATTTTTTTATTATTTTTTTTTTTATTTTCCCACTGTACAGCAAGGGGGTCAGGTTATCCTTACATGTATACATTACAATTACATTTTCCCCCCAGCCTTTCTTCTGTTGCAACATGAGTATCTAGACAAAGTTCTCAATGCTATTCAGCAGGATCTCCTTGTAAATCTATTCTAAGTTGTGTCTGATAAGCCCAAGCTCCCGATCCCTCCCACTCCCTCCCCCTCCCATCAGGCAGCCACAAGTCTCTTCTCCAAGTCCATGATTTTCTTTTCTAAGGAGATGTTCATTTGTGCTGGATATTCGATTCCAGTTATAAGTGATATCATATGGTATTTGTCTTTGTCTTTCTGGCTCATTTCACTCAGTATGAGAGTCTCTAGTTCCATCCATGTTGCTGCAAATGGCATTATGTCATTCTTTTTTATGGCTGAGTAGTATTCCATTGTGTATATATACCACATCTTCCGAATCCAATCATCTGTCAATGGACATTTGGGTTGTTTCCATGTCTTGGCTATTGTGAATAGTGCTGCAATGAACATGCGGGTGCATGTGTCTCTTTTAAGTAGAGTTTTGTCCGGATAGATGCCCAACAGTGGGACTGCGGGGTCATATGGAAGTTCTATGTATAGATTTCTAAGTTATCTCCGTACTGTTCTCCATAGTGGCTGTACCAGTTTACATTCTCACCAACAGTGTAGGAGGGTTCCCTTTTCTCTACACCCCCTCCAGCACTTGTTATTTGTGGATTTATTAATGATGGCCATTCTGACTGGTGTGAGGTGATATCTCATGGTAGTTTTGATTTGCATTTCTCTTATAACCAGCGATGTTGAGCATTTTTTCATGTGTTTGCTGGCCATCTGTATATCTTCTTTGGAGAAATGTCTATTCAGGTCTTTTGCCCATTTTTCCATTGATTGATTGGCTTTTTTGCTGTTGGGGGGATTTTATTTTTTTAATGTCAGCAATTACACAATAAATTTTAACATGAAATTCTATATAATATCAGGAGATAAAATGATTTAAAAAACAGTCTAGTTTTAATCAGAGTATAACAGATTGACTAACCTAACTACACTAACTTCATATAGCCTGAACTTTTCCCAGTAAATATTTTCTATAGCTTTCTTAATTCTAAACATACTCTATTTTTTTCTCTTAAATTAAAAGACAAAGATTGTTTAAATGCCAGAATTAAAGATTATATCACCGGACTCTTCTTAGGAAGAATATGAAAATTTATGTGTGTGAGAGGTCAGGTCTTTCTCTAGTGAAAAGGCATCTCAAAAGTATATAATCTAATCCACTGAGTTTTGGATTTCTCTAGTAATTTACTGCTGGAATGCTTTAATCAAACAGCCCTAGTCTCTCAAAGAAACAAGAGCTTCTGAAACTGACCAATTTGCAGAATAGTCAAATTTGCAGTTTGATAAAAAATTTTACTGAAAATGGAAAATGAGTCTTTTAAGTGTATTTGGATTTTTGTTGTTGTTGTCTTTTCAGGGCTGCACGTGCAGCCTATGAAGGCTCCCAGGCTAGGGGTAGAATTGGTGCTGTAGCCACTGGCCCACACCACAGCCACAGCAATGCAGATCCATGCCACCTCTGCTACCTACACCACAGATCACAGCAATGCTGGATCCTTAACCCATTGAGTGAGGCCAGGGATTGAACCTGGGTCCTCATGGATACTTGTCAGATTTGTTTCTGCTGAGCCATGACAGGAACTCTGCCTGTTTTTACATTTTGCTTAATTTTCTGTTTTCCCACAAATCATAACAGGAAATACATACAGCAAGCAGATAATACTCACTACTACGTGTTTCCTGTGCCAGGCACTGTTCTCAATTCCACACATTAATAATTTATTTTATTGTCATGAAAATGCTATGAAGCAGGAATGATTATTACTATCATTTCATAAATGAGGAAACTAAGGCACAAGGAAGAACTTGCTCAAGTCACAGAGCTAATAAGTGGCAGAGTCAGAATCCAGATTTAGGCTTTTTCATTCCAGGAAGTACACTCTTACTATTTGCCATAAGTAATTAGATGCAGATATCATGCAGAACTACTTGGGGGGGAGTAAACTCCTTACAAATTGACAATGGAATGAAGCAAATTCTGAGTGAAGTTGTAGAACTGAGACATCCCCAACCCAGGAGAGATGATTAGCAGAAAACTGTTCAACAAATGGAGAGAAGTCCAGAACACAGCAGAAGAAGTCTATGCCCTTGGTCAGCTTTGCAGTGAAAAAGTATCAAAAGTTTACTGTATCAAAACCCATAATATATCATTCATAGTATTTTGTGTATAATTATGCTTAGGTTAACTGTATAGTTTTGGACTGAGGTTTTATATATTATTACCTTATATTTGTATGCCAAACTTTTAAAAATTGAACTATAGTTGAGTTACAACATTATTGGTAGTTTCAGGTATACAATATAGCGATTCAGAATTTTTATACATTGTATTCCATTTAAATGTATTACAAAATAATGGCTATAGTTCCCTGCGTTACACAATAAATCCTTGTAGCCTATCTATTTTACACATAGTAGTTTGTATCTCTTAATCCCCTACTCTTATTTTGTCCCTAACCACCTCCCCTCTCCCCACTGGTAACCACAACTTTGTTCTCTGTATTTTTGAGTCTGTTTCTGTTTTGTTATATATGTTCATTTGTTTTTAGATTCCATATATAAGTGATAAAACATTTCTCTGTCTTACTTCACTAAGTTTAATATTTTCTGGGTCCATTCATGTTGCTGCAAATGGTGGAATTTCATTCTTTATAATGGTTGAGGAAATTCCAGTGAGAGACAAAGAAAAAGAATCAATCGTATCCTCCTTATCCATTTGTCTGTTGATGGACACTTCGGTTGCTTCTATACCTTGGCTGTTTTAAATAGTGCTGTTATGAACACTAAGGTACACATATCTTTTCAGATACATTCTGAAAGATTTCTGGCTTTCATTTTTTTAGGATATATGCCCAGGAGTGGAACTGCTGGGTCATATAGTAGTTCTATTTTTAGTTTCTGAGGAACCTCCATACTGTTTTCCATAATGGCTGCATTAATTTATACTCCCACCAACAGTGTACAATGCTTTCCTTTTCTCTACATCCTTGCATACATTTGTTATTTGTAGACATTTTAACAATAGCACACATCTGCCACATTCTGACAGATGTGAGGTGATATCTCATTGGAGTTTTGATTTGCATTTCTCTAATGATCACTGATGTTAAGCATCTTGTCAAGTGCCGTCAGGCATCTATAAGTATTCTTTGGAAAAAATGTCTATTGAGGTCTTCTGCCCATTTTTCAGTTGGGTTGTCTGCTGTTGATATCAAGGTGTATTAGCTGTTTATGTATTTTTTATATTAACCCCTACTTGGTCATGTAATTTGCAGGTATTTTCTCCC
The DNA here is from genome assembly GCF_016906955.1 of Phacochoerus africanus. Taxonomy (NCBI): domain Eukaryota; kingdom Metazoa; phylum Chordata; class Mammalia; order Artiodactyla; family Suidae; genus Phacochoerus; species Phacochoerus africanus. The sequence continues at coordinate 72,208,405 of NC_062550.1, read as the reverse complement.
ATTCAGTAGGTTGTCTTCTCATTTTTTCAATAGTTTCCTTTGCTATGCAAAGGCTTGTAAGTTTAACTTAGTTCCATTTGTTTATTTTTGCTTTTATTCCTTTTACCTTAGGAGACAGATCTGTAAAAAAATATTGCTACAAATGTCAGAATGTTCTGCCTAACTTTTCATCTAGGAGTTTTATGGTTTCTGGTCTCAGTTAAGTCTTTAACCCATTTTGAGTTTATTTTTCTGCATGGTATTATAGATTGTTCTAATTTCATTGTTTTACATATAGTCATCCCATTTTCAAAAGCACTACTTAGTGAAGAGACTGTCATTTCTCCATTGTATATTCTTGCCTACTTTGTTATAGATTAATTGATCATAAATGTGTGGGTTTATTTCTGGGCTCTCCATTCTGCTCCACTGATCCATGTGTCTGAGCCAGTACCATGCTGTTTTTATTACTGTCACTTTGTAGTATAATCTGAATTCAGGGGTCATGATACCTCCAGCTTTCTTCTTTTTTCTAAAGACTGCTTTGGCCAATTTGTAGTCTTTTGTGGTTTCATATTAATTTTTGAATTATTTGTCCTAGTTCTGTGAGAAATGTCCTGGGTATTTTGATAGAGATTGCATTAAATCTGTAGATTGCTTTGGGTAGTATGGACATTTCAACAATATTAATTCTTCCCCAATCCATGAGCACAGAATATCTTTCCATTTCTTTATATTATCTTCACTTTCCTTCACCAATGTTTTAAAGTTTTCAGAGTATAAGTCTTTCATCTCCTTGGTTAAGTTTATTCCTAGGTATTTTATGTATGTCAAACTTTTCAAATCTATGTCTCAAAACCACATAGGGATTTCAATTCACTGCTCTAAGTGGAAAGAAGAGAATAGCTGTTGCTCCCACACTTGGTAGACCCATGTGGGTTGGTCTCCAGGGAAGTGCAATCACAAGATCCGCTAAGAATCATCATTCTCTCAATAGGATAGAGGATAGAGAATTATGCCTAAAGTGTGGAGATAATTTGTTAAAAGGAAGGTATTAAAAAAACCACTTTACTAAGATATGAAAATGAAAGACAACAAGGAGAAATTTAAGTGCAAATTAAAGCAAGGACTACTTTAAAAACTTTAAGTCATTAAATCTGTACAACACAATACTTGTAGAAAATCTAAGAACATCATGACGCCACAGTAATATCTCCTGAGCAAATGAAGAAGATTTAAGACAGAAGCCATGTGTCAAAGCCAGGTTTTAACACCTTGCTTCTGGGACTTTTATTTAATGTTGATTCATTACATTTCTATACCACTTATAAATTCTCTAAATACTTTAATTACTTATTCCATGCTGCATTGTGCTTGAGTGTTTGGTCTTACCAAAAAGTTTTGCTAATGAGTGTATTTTTCAGAAAGGTAATCTCCACCCTGAGTTGGCAAGGGAATTCTATAATAAAGTTTAGTATTGTAGTTCCATAACAATGATAACAATAATAATAATAAATCACACAATTCCCTTTTCATGCTTTCAAGTCAAGATTTAAAAAAAAATTCATCCATATCTTTTCAAAGTCCTAATAATAAAGGAAAATTCCTTTACAAATCCACCACGATTGTGCTATAGACATTTGAACTGAGTGGGACAAGCCTGACAAGTTAAGATCGTGGCATGTGGAAAGAAGGAAGCAAAACTCATATCCTGTTGCTTTAGCAGGGCCTGGAGTGCTTAGGAGTATCACACCTGGTACCTTGTTTTCCCCAACGTTATATCCATCCTCCCTCTATTTTCTCATCACCAGTAATGAGACTTGACTTATTCCTCCTCCATTCACCTGCTCCTGAGAAGTAAACATTTTTCTTATCACGATACTCAGAACCTTAACTTCTGCCTAATCTCCCTGCATATCAACCTATTTCTGGCTTCCAGTGTATCATCTGTAATGTTTTTCTAAAAGATTAGGATCTCTTAACCTTCCACCATGGCCTAATCATCCATAAGCACAGGTGACACCCCAACATTTGTTTCCTCAACTCCTGGGCTACAGTCCTGACTTTACAATAGTCGTGCACCATGAAAATTCATGCTGAGATGTCACAGCAAGATCCTTTGCTACTCTGTACTTGTGGCACTGGGCATTTACTGATGGTCCGAAGTATGAGAAAAGAAGAGGTGATGTTAGCTTGAAGCATTAGGTAGGCTCAGAAAAGTTTACTTTATGTCATAAAGACTGGATTTATGCAGAGAAGAGGGAACTAACAGAAAGTGAGTAAGGATTATGTAGGAGAAAATTAATAAAGAATGATTGCAGAGGAGGGAACCAGTGCTTAAATCTGTGATAGAAAGAAGCTGGCCACGATGAAGGAGAAAGCATATCTCCTCTGAGTCAGAAGATAAGACAACAAAAACACAGGTAACTACTGAAGTAATAAAGGTAACAGCAGGGTCCCAGCACAGACCTGGTTTCAATAAAATGAGAGGAAGGTAATCACATGGGGGTGGGGAGAGTAGGGGAGAAAGTACCAAGGCATGTAAAAAAAGAGACAAACTTGTTCTAAAGAGAAGGAAATCAGAACTTTTCAAAGTCACAGACAAAGAAAAAGAAGCAGATGCATTATGTACAGAATATGCATACATGCTTCACATCAGACTATCTCAAAGAAGCCACAAGATGTGGGGAAAGCAGGAAATGGATGCAAAGCAAGGTTTTGCTAAAAAATAACAATTCCGTAAAGACTGAGGAGTGTGGCAAATGCTAATCGTTAAATATGAGGGTTGGTAATAAGGAGGTTCATTATACTATTGTCTCTACTTTTGTGGACCTTTGGAAATGTTTATAATAAAAAAATGTTTTTCAAATTGCCTAGCCATCACAGAATCTCAGGAGCAACAGTCATCTTTCTTAGTAAGCACAACAACTTGTCTCAACTTTCCAGAAGGTTTTAGGAATTTCAGAGATACAACTGGAGACAGACACATACACTCTAGGAGACTAAAATCTGATGAAGAGAGGCAAAAAAAAAAAAAGTTTCTATTTGACCAGGATTTTTCCAAATTTGTTCTAAGGAGTGAGAAACACCAGTTAGCATTAAAATTAGGCTAAGTGGGTCAGAGGTAATAAACAGGACCAGAAGATGAAAGCAATGAAGACAAGTATTTCTACTAAGAACAAGCCTGAAAAACAACATTATAAAGCTTACTTCATCTCCAGAACTTCCTCTAAGTGTTTCCTTCTCTCAGCCCGAAGGTTGGTCAAATGAGTTTCCTTCTCTGCCAGTGACTGCTGAGTTGAGGACAGCTTCGCTTTCATGGACTCGAGCTCCTGTTTTACTTTCTCCATGGCCATCAGTAATTCCTCCACCTGTGATAAACATGGAAAACACAAAAACTGAACATCTGGATCAAGCCCAGTCAGTCAGAGGAGTTGGGCAAGGGTAACACCTGGGCCCACAAAACTGAAGATGCACACAGCAAAAATTCTGTGCTCTCTCCAGACCATACATTTATAGCAGGTAAAGAAATACACCTCTCGGAGTTCCCATCGTGGCACGATGGTTAACGAATCCAACTAGGAACCATGAGGTTGCTGGTTTGGTCCCTGGCCTTGCTCAGTGGGTTAACGATCTGGCGTTGCCGTGAGCTGTGGTGTAGGTTGCAGACTCGGCTCGGATCCCGCGTTGCTGTGGCTCTGGCGTAGGCTGGAGGCTACAGCTCCGATTAGACCCCTAGCCTGGGAATCTCCATATGCCGTGGGAGTGGCCCAAGAAATAGCAAAAAAAGACAAAAAAAAAAGGAAATACACCTCTTATCTTCTCCCCACTATAATCCTCAGTTTTCATCAGAAAGAAGGTTAGGACATCAGTTCAAAAAGTAACTCTGGCACTGGCAATCCCTTAAGTAATTTATTTAGAAATGGTGCTGAAACTCCAATGGAAATATCAATATAATGCAGATAAAAACATAAGGAATGAAATCATAGTATTTCTAGAAAGATTTTAGGAAATAAAAGTCATAAACTTGACTAGTAACAGATGCAGTATAAACATAAATGAGTCATTTTTATTCGTCCAAAGTAATATTCTTCTGTTTATACCACTACAAAGAATTTCTTCTTAAAGAAACAGCTAGAATTCAAGCAGATAATTTTGTGCTCTAAAGCCATGTAGGTAGAGTTTTTTCAAGGATGGCAGGAAGACAAAAAGAAAACTATGTGACCAGATAGAGAAAAGAAAGATGCTTTTAAAAGACCTGTAAAAACAATAGAGGGAAAGAAGACAGAATGCTACAACACAAGACACCAAGAGAGCAAGTTCTGTACTTGCAGTTATTTCCACTTACTCTGGGTGGTTCCAAGATCACAAGTATTTAAAAAAAAAAAAAAAAAAAAGTTCATTTTAATTCAGAAGCAAAAAATATGCTGACAAAAGTGTCTGTTATTACCTAAAAGCAACCTCAACCAGATAATAATACCGTCAAGTACATTGATCACAAGAGTTTATGTCAGTTTGCCAATTGACAAGAAAAAAATCCTTGTTAAAATCCTTTTTGGGCCGCGGGAGCGGCCCAAGAAATAGCAACAACAACAACAACAACAAAAAAGACAAAAGACAAAAAAAAAATCCTTTTCGGAAGTAGAGGTGGGTGTAGGTAGACTGGTAACAGCTGTTAAACACGGACAGTAAACAGATACACTTAGTTTTTCGGCACTTGAATTATTTTTTTTTTCTTCTTTGTCTTTTTGCCATTTTCTTGGGCTGCTCTCGCGGCATACGGAGGTTCCCAGGGTAGGGGTCTAATCGGAGCTGTAGCTGCTGGTCTACACCAGAGCCACGACAACACGGGATCCGAGCAGCGTCTGCAACCTACACCACAGCTCACAGCAATGCCGAATCCTTAACCCACAGAGCAAGGCCAGGGATCGAACCCGCAACCCCATGGTTCCTAGTTGGATTCGTTAACCACTGAGCCACGACGGGAACTCCCACTTGAATTTTTTTACTTTGTGTATCTTTTCAGGCATGATCAAGTTAATGTTCTCAGCTAACAGCATCCAGGCAGCCCCAGCTGCTGTGGGAATTTACGGTATTATGCAGATATCTTTGGATATGTATTCACATATCTGCAAGCTTTACATGAACAAAGACTGCAGCCTGCCTTTTTGAAAAGTATCAATAAGGTTGATTCCCTATTATCAGTTTAATTCAAGTAAAACATTATCTAAAACTGGATTGAAATGATACCCATTGTATGTTCTCATAACACAAAATCAGTAATCAACAACACCATTTACAGAAGCTCTAATAAAGCGTAAGATGCATCTACCTTCTATGAACTTAAGCCTATCTCACAAAATCTCTCTCCCATCCTGCTTTCATTGCTCCAGGCAAGCAATGAAAGAGATATTTTATATATACACAAGCAAGCATGTATAAATAAACTATTTTCCTTTTTCTATACAAAGGGAAGCCTACTCTACACATACTCTCATGTGTCCAAAAATTCTGGCAACCTTTTATTGAAATACCACATAAGTATAGAAAAATACACCAACAATAAATGTGCAGTCTAAAGAATTCTAAGTGAACAAACCTACGTAAAGAGCAATAACCAGAATATCATCGGGACTCCCAAACTCTCCCCATGTCCCCTTTCTGGATAAAGTGGAACCATTATTCTAACACTCTTGATTTGTCATGCCTATTTATACAAATGTAATTACACAGTATATAATTTTAAGCACAGATTTTTTTCCCACAAGTGTTATGTCTCTAAGATTCACCTACATTGTTGGGTAAAATTGCAGTTCCTTAATTCTCATAAATGTTTGATATTCCACTGCGAAAAACAGCAAAATTTACTGAAGCCACTTTTGATAAGCAGAAGTTTTAAATTTTAGTGGAGTTTAACAAAATTTTTCCTACATACATGTTTATGTTCAGGGCTTTTTGTATAATGAATAAGAAAATTTTGGCTACCTCAAGGTCATGAGAATATTATTCTACTCTTTCTTCTAAATCCTTTATTGGATTATATGTTCACATTTAAGTATACAACTTATATGTGACTGATTTTTTAATATGGTATAATGGTCAGACCCACTTTTATCAATATGGCTATCCAATATATTCAGCACTGTTAACTGCAGAAAGACTTCACAATCATGTTAGGAAGGTACTTTTGGCCTACTTGGCAAAAGATTGTAAGTTACTTAAAGACTATTTAGAAATTATAGGAAAAATAATTTAACAATGCTTTGTATTGCATGTAACCACTTTTAAATTTCATGAATGAGCAATGTGAAATATCATATGAAAAAAGGTATATATATATATTCCACAGCTAAAAGCAAAACACACACTTACAGACTCTTTATTCCAGAGTTAAAAAAGCATAATCTTTAATAATAAAGACTGACTGGGGAGTTCCCATCATGGCGCAGTGGAAACAAATCCAACTAGGAACCATGAGGTTGCGGGTTTGATCCCTGGCCTCGTTCAGTGGGTTAAGGATCCAGCGTTGCGGTGAGCTGTGGTGTAGATCACAGACATGGCTCGGATCTGGCATTGCTGTGGCTGTGGTGTAGGCTGGCAGCTGTAGCTCCGACAGACTCCTAGTCTGGGAACCTCCATATGCCGTGGGTACAGCCCTAAAAAGACAGAAAGACCAAAAAAAAAAAAAAAAAAAAAAAGGCTGACTGCTTAACTCTTGAAGACCAGGATCAAGAACAAGATCAGTATCTGTTCTCACAACTTCTATTTAATATTGTAGTACAGTTGATAGCAGTAAAAAGCCACAAAAAATTTAAAGGCATCCACCTTAGAGAGGAAGACTTCCTCTAGTTAAAGATGATATAATTTTATATATAGAAAAATACTAAGGAATTCATTTTAAAAAGTAAACAAGTATACAAAAGTTGCAGGATACAAGGTCAACATACAAAAATCAATTGTATGTCTCTATATAGGCAATGTTTATTCCAAAAATGAAATTAAGAAAACAATTACATTTACAATAGCATCAAAAAAAGAGGAAATACCTTGGCATAAATTTAACAAAAAAAAGCAACACATGTATATTGAAAATCACAAAAGATTGTTGAAATAAAGATGATATGTTCATGGATCAAAAGACTTAAGATAGTAATACTCTCTAAACTGATCTACAGGCTCAACAAAATCCCTGTAAAAGCTCTCTTGTCAGAAACTGACAAGCTGACTCTAAAACTCAATGAAAATGAAAGAGAGCCAAAATAAGAAAAGTAATCTGAAAAAAGAAACAAAGTTGAAGGACTCATACTTCTTAACTTCAAAATTATTAGAACTTCAGGGTGGTACTGGCATAAGGATGGACAAAGAGACCAATAAAAAAGAACTGAGAATTCAGAGATAAACCCTAACTTGCATGGTAAATTGATTTTTGACAAGAGTGCCAGGGCAATTCAATGAGGAAAGAATATTCTTTTGATGGAAAGGTGCTTGGACAATTGCCCTATTGCTTTTCATTTTAAAGTTCCCATGCCATTAACTTTTTTTTTCATTTTTAAGGTTTTATTGAAGTAGAGTTGATTTTTAAGGTTGTGATGGTTTCTGCTGCACAATAAAGTGATTCAGTTACACATGTACACACATCCATCCTTTTTCAGATTCTTTTCCCATGTAGATTATCATAGAATATTGGGTAGAGTTCCCTGTGCTATATATAGCAAGTCCCCAATGACCGGTCATTACATATATCAGTGTCATACCATTAACTTCTTGACAAAAATGGGTCACTTGTCCTACAGAATGCCCCACATTTTGGATTCAGTTGACTTTTTTTTTTTTTTTGCTTTTTAGGGCCGCACCCGCGGCGTATGGAAGTTCCAAGGTTAGGGGTTGAATTGGAGCTGTAGCTGCCGGCCTATGTCACAGCCACACCAACGCAGCATCCAAGCCATGTCTGCAACCTACACCACAGCTCACGGCAACACCAGGTCCTTAACCCACTGAGTGAGGCCAGGGATCCAACCCGAACTTCACGGTTCCTAGTCGAATTCATTTCCACCCAGCCACGATAGGAACTCCCGACTTTTTTTTATGATTCCTTTCAACTGAAAGTTATGTATAAAGCTTCCATGAGGTTTGAGTTTGTTTTGTCTTTCTGACCACAGTACTCCATGGGTTACATTATATCACACAAAGAGACACCCAATGATTGTCCTTTTCACATTTAGCTGTAACACTGATCAGTGGGTTCAGATTACTTCATTATCAATTTCTCCGCTTTTACCAGATTCTTTTATCACATCAATAATGATAACAGTAATTAAACATTTCATTTGTTTTGGGGGCATTTGTGCTGCTTCTTCCTTGAAAGCCTCAGTCAAATCTCTGCACACACTCCCCAGACCCCCACCAGCTTGTTTTTCTTATTCTTGATTTGGAGGTGTTTCAAACACACAAATGAACAAATATTCTAGATAACTTTCATCAATTTCATGCACAGCAAATTTCTTCTCCCAATGTGTGGCTTATGTGTTACTTTCATTATGGTTTTTTGATGATCAGAAATATTTTAAATTAATATAATCAAATTTACTACACTTTTATGTAACTTTTATATCCTGCTTAAGAAATCTTTTCCTAGAAACTCATGGACTTGGAGTACAGACTTGTGGTTGCCGAGGGGGAATGGGAGGGGGAGTGGGATGGACTGGGAATCTGGGGTTAATAGATGCAAACTATTACTTTTGGAATGGATAAGCAATGAGATCCTGCTGTATAGCATTGGGAATTGTATCTAGTCACCTACGAAGAAGCATGATGGAAGATAATGTGAGAAAAAGAATGTATATATGTACGTGTGACTGGGTCACTTTGCTGTACAGTTGAAAATTGACAGAACACTGTAAACCAGATATAATGGAAAAAAATAATTTAAAACAAGAAAGAAATCTTTTCCTATAGCCAAGATATAGCCAAGTGATATTTCCTGCTTTTATTTTGCCATCAGTAGCAGATGAAATTGGTGGTCCCAATCATCATTCTTCTATAGTATTTGTATACATACGTCTATATCCTTGCCATGACCTCATGGTGGGCACAGTACACTTCTCTGACCCTTGACTTTGGCATGGCTGTGTCACTTGCTTTGCGCAGTGTGATGTTAACAGCCCAGACACAAGTTGAGGCTTACAGCATGTGGGTTGCATTTCCACCACTGCCAAGAAAACAAAATTCTGAGTAGCTGCTGCATCTCAGCTGGGTCCTTGAATGAGCCATGTAAGGCACAGACACCTCAGCCAACAACTAAAACAAAGCTAACTATACTAACGCTCCACTGAGAAATAAATGCTTATTAGTATTAGTCAGGTTCTCCAGGGAATCAATTGGATATAACTGAATTCAATATATGTATGTGTATATACACATGCACATTGTTTTCAGTATATATCCTATTGGCTCTGTTTCTCTGGAGAACCCTGATAAGCACACAAAATATATTAAAGTTTGACCAGATTATCTGGGCACCTCATGGCCCATCACGAGTTAACATATCAAAATAGTCACAATTTGCTACTGTTATTTTGTGTTTGTTATTCAATACCTGACTGAGAAGCTTTCCAAAAGTTTAAAGTATTGCATTTCACATTTAGTCTTTAATCAACCTGGAGTTGATTTTGTTATGGTGTGAGGTAGGGGTCCTATTCATTCTTCACTATAGGGATATCCAATGTCTCAGTACCCATTCATTGAAAAATCCATTCTATAATCACTTTTGACATTCATCAGGTATCCCCATAAGCATGGGTATGTTTCTGTGCTTTCTATTATGATCCACTGGTTTGCCTATTCCTACAATGAAACCACGCTGTCATAATTGTTATAGCTTTATGAGGTGTGATATCTAAGAAAAAGGTATACTCTTTTCAAGAGCATCTTCTTGAATTTCTGAGTCTACCACAGTCCAGACACTACTCTAGAACAATTCATGAGAGAGATACATTTAACACTTCAATATCTTTCAAAAAAGCTTTATAATTTTCACCATAATTATCTTGAACATTCTAATAATATTTACTCCTTGGTACTTTATACCCTTTTAATGTTATATTAAATAGGGTCTTTTTTAATTTTCATTTTTGCGCAGACCATAGAAATGCAATTGGTTTCCGTATATTGATTCTGTGTCTAGTAGCCTACTTAAATACTCTTTATGGATATTTTTTACTTACTATGTAGACAACTATATCATATCTTAATGACAGTTTTCTCTCTTACCTTCCAATTCTTAAGTATTTATTTCTCTTACTTGCCTTACTTCACGGACAAGAAAGTCTATGAAAATACTGACAGCATGCCCTCTATCTTATTCCTGATCATAAAAAGAATACTTTAAAAGTTTTACCCAATAGCATCCTTTAACAGGCCAAGGAAATTCCCATCTACTGCTAGCTAGTTAAGAATTTTTTAAACTGTAAATTAATGTAAAATTTCTGCATTTCTTGAGATAATGATACGACTTTTCTCCAATCATATTTTAATGTGCCAGACTACAGTAATTAGTCTTCTAATGATACCAATCATGAACTCCTAGAATAACCTAACCTCTTCAAGCATATCCTCCTTTTTCACATACACTAATTTTGGATCGGAAATATTTTAAGAATTTTTGTATGTATGTTCATGGTTGAAACAGGCCTAAAGTTTTCCTTTCTTGTATTAGCTTTGTCAAATTCTGATATAAAGTTATGATAGCCCTAAAATATGTCCTTTTTTATTTTATGAAGCTGTTCCTATAAGACTGAAATTATTTGGTCCTTGTATGCTTATTAAAAATCACCAACATAACTCTCTGGGCTTGAAATTTGTGGGAAAAAATTTTATTACCAACTCTTTTTCAGGTTTTCTTTTTCATATTTAGCTACTTTTGCTAAGTTCCGTTTTTCTTGGCATTTGCTCACTTAGTCTAAATCTTCAAATGTACTGGCAAAGACACCCTTGACTCTTTTAATACCTGCAGGATTTATAGCTATGAGCCTTTTATCACTCCAAAAGTTGCTCACTGTGCCTTCTTTCTTTTTCTCTCCTAAGTCTTACCAAAGGCCAATTTTCTTAGTGCTTTCAAAGGGCCAATTTTGGGCATTGTGGATTCTTTTCATAAAAGGGGTGAGTACTAGTCATCTATTAGACTCTCCAACTTGGGCTACCATGAACCTTGTCTTTCGTCCTGCCAATATACAAAAACCAACATTCAAGTTCAACAGCTTATCAAGTACTTATCTTTGAATTCCCTTTCTATTCATCCTCTGACTTGAGAATTTTCAGCTTTCTTGCTAACTTATGAATGCATATTTTATCACCCATCTTCAACTGTTTCTGTGGAAGTTATTTTCCCAGCATCTAGTCTGCCATGGTTGCAGACATATTTTACCTTTCATTCTACTCTTAAACTTATAGAATTTTTTGTGTTAGTAAAACATAATTTTCTTAAAGATTGCTTAATTTCCCCATCCATTGAGTGCCAGAGCCTCAAAGTTATTTCTACCTCAGATCATACATACATCCAAATAGGTTTTAAAGCATTTTAGCATTTAATTCAAGAATGATACCATAAACCAGGATTTCTAAATAATCACCTGATTTGTGCTCTGGCTGCAAGCCAGGAAACCGATTCAAAGCCAAAATGAAATTCTTCACTTTCTGTTACTCTTCCCCAATCCCAGAGACATTCAGCTATCTCCCCTTGGATATCCACCCCATTCTATGCCCATCACACAGCAGCGGTTGTAGAGTCACTGAGAAATGAAGGTAATGAAAGCTGAGTAGAAGAAGCATACATACCACATCAAACAATGAAGAAATTCTCCACAATTTTAAAATATGCTCCAGGTCACAGTATGATTTTCAAAAGCGTATGTTTTAAGACATTAAAAAAAAAAAAAGACCAGAGTTGGGATTCAAATACGTAACCTAACTGCCTCCACTAACACATTAAGGAGAAAAAAGCACAGGGCCTGAAAGAGTGCAGTGCCAGCAGGACCAGATGGTTTGCTTAAATCACAAGCTAATAAACTTTTAATCAGAATAAGAAGGGAACAAATTATGGCTTTACTACAGACCCATTTTCCTTAAAAAAGCAAAGCAACTGGATGCCTCAGGTGCTGGCAAAGACTACACCTTCAGGTGTCCCACCTTCTTCTGTTCCATGATCAAGAGCAAAACTTTTTGTAGTTTCCAAGATGCTAATGGAAAATCTTGTTATACCTTCTTGAGAAGATAAGAGGCAGATGTCTCCAAAGGGGGGGAAAAAATGACTAGAAGAAAAAAGGAGAGGTACAAAAAGAAGGTTATCTAGAGGCTAAGCCTTCACTGTGTAAGCTAGAATTTCATATAAGAACACCAGTTTTCCTGATGTCAACACAATTCTAGATTTAGAACCACTCTGCTGGAGTTTCCACCGTGGCTCAGCAGTTAATGAGCCTGACTGGCATCCATGAGGATGCAGGTTTGATCCCGGGCCTCGTTCAGTGAGTTAAGGATCCGGCATTGCCGTGAGCTGTGGTGTAGGTTGCAGATGCGGCTCGGATCCCGCATTGCTGTGGCCCTGGAGTAGGCTGGTGGCCACAGCTCTGATTGGACCCCTGGCCCAGGAACCTCCATATGCTGCAGGTGTAGCCCTAAAAGAAAGGAGCCTCCCCCCACCAAAAAAAACCCCACACCACTCTGTTATGATTACAAAAAAGTTACCTAGCTCCTGAGCTGAGAAGCATGTTTGAAGGACTAATGAGAACTACCTACATACCTACAAGCTTACACCCCACTATACTTGGCAAATAAGCCACTTTAGGTACCTCACAACCACTACTAATGAGAATCTGAATTTACAGAATTCCCAAGAGAGTTATGCTAGTATTTACGTTACTACTTATCTTCTCAATAGTTTTTTTTTTTTGCTAATGCATGGTTATTCTTCAATATTCATCAATTGTACAGTATTTTATGGATATGAAATAGCTATAGCTATTACAAAAATAACTATAATAATAGCAAGTTATGTTATTTGAATAATTTGAAGTGTTCTAAGTACTAAAATCCTCACAATGATCCTATGAGGTGGATATAAGGTATTATTATCATCTTCAATTTTACAGAAGAGGAAACATGTTTAGAGATTTTAAGTGTCTTATTCCAGATCACACAGCCAGAGGAAGCAGAGCTGGGATTCCAACTCTGTATTTACTGTATTCACAGTCAACACTGTTTTGCTCAATGAAGCAGGGTGCAGAAGTCCTAACAGAGCTTTCTGCAGTTATATCTAACAAATCCCTCCAGGGAGTGCTCCCATGCCCACTTTTGCATCTTTCAATCCTTCCCTCCTGCCCCCCAATTACTTAATCCCCTCCATGTACCAGGTACTGTGTGCTACACCAGGAGGGTTTAATAGAAATACACATGCTTCCCTGTTGTCCTTGAGCTTAGAGACCACAGAGATCAGTCACTGATTAATAACATCCATATATGTATAATCACAAATCATGAATAGTTTTATGTAAGAAAGTACAGGATTCCATGAGAGTAAGTGACAAGAAATCCTAATCTATGTTTTGCGGGCCTAGAGAAAGTTTCCCTAAGAAAGTCAAGAGCAGGTGCGGAGGAAAACAGCATCCCAACTCCAGGGCAAACATGTTTAGTACCCTGAGATGGGAAAACATGTGCCTCTAACAGAGGATTAAAAAGACCAAAGTATCACAAACCCTGAGAACAAGGGGAAGAAGGGCGCATATGTGACAGAGGAAGGGAGGAAGAGGCCAGATGCAGAAGGATTGTGCAGCCCATTTTTGGATTTTATCACCAAAACAACAAGAAGGTACCAAAGGATTTAACTAAATAGAGGAGCAGTAGTATTTAGAATGTTAAAATGAGAATGACTAAAATAAATGGGAGTTTCCGTCGTGGCTCAGTGGTTAATGAATCCGACTAGGAACCATGAGGTTGCAGGTTTGGTCCCTGGCCTTGCTCAGTGGGTCAAGGATCTGGCGTTGCCATGAGCTGTGGTGTAGGTCGCAGACGCAGCTTGGATCCCGTGTTGCAGCGGCTCTGGCATAAACCGGTGGCCACAGCTCCGATTAGACCCCTAGCCTGGGAAACTCCATATGCTGCAGGTGCGGCTCTAGAAAAGGCAAAAATACAAAAACAAAACAAAACAAAACAAAAAACCAGCATGACTAAAATAATGGACTGAGGAATCTAAGCTTAACAGAGAGGGGCCAATGGATTAGCATAAAGTAAAAAGGGGCAAAGCAGCTCAAATGGTGTAGAAAGATAGCTGCAGAGGGAATGTGAAAACTAAAATGACAGGCAACTGTGATCAGAGGATGCTATATGGGGTGGGTTTGGAGGATCCAGGTTGCCAGATACAGAATGAAGACAGGCAGTGGTGGCAGAAACCATTGAGAGGATGGACCAATGGGTTTTCTACACAGATGCTGAAGTCAGTGAGGCAGTAAAAGCCTTCCCTGAAAAGCCTCGGCAGTACAGCTGAATGGCATGCGCCTCGAAGAAGCAGAGCGTGATGGGGTAGTGTCTGAAGGTGTAACAGCAAACAAGATGGATGAGAGTCCTCCCTCCAACCTTAAGTTCAGAATAAACACATACTAATCACCAGAAAGGGTTGCTGGGAGTTTCCAGGGGAGAGGCCAGATTATACTTCCAGCAAAGAAGGGGGAAATGATTTAAGGAGGAAATTAATGTTTGTGCAAGGGCCTGGCACAAAGTAGACACTCAATGAGTACCTGTTGAATGGGTAAATAAATGAAGGTAGATGAATTTGTGAATTCTGGGGACCTAGGAGGAAATGCAGAAGGGGTAAGAAGAGGTGAAGGTCTGGGAAAGACAAGAAAGTAGTAAACAACACAGGACTGACAGTACAGAGCAGATGATCAGGGCTCTTTTGGAGGCAATGTCTGGTAAAATCCAGGATGAGAGGTACAGTAAAAAGAACCCCCCCTCCCCAGGTCCTCTGAAGAGGGTAGGCACTTTAATCAGATGCTACTAAAATAAGAAGTTAAATTTTTAATTTTGTAAGTGCCCATTTAAATACATATATGACTGATAGTGTTAATGGTAACTTTCTGTTCTATTTAGTGAAATAAGATATAAGTGATTTTTGAGGTAATCTAATGATGACAGTAGTTAAACTTAGGAATTGCCACTATTTTTATCTTTTATTCCTGACTTTATCAAGAACCCAAATATGAGAAGTTACAGACACAGTACTGAAGAAGAAACCACAGAAACCGTATTTCCATAGTTCAGCTTTGGGGGGGGTCACTAGATTTGACTTTTTATATATTGTTGGATTTCTCCAATAATTCAACAATGTCAAATAAAATCGGCAAATGACACTTTAAATAGTGAATGTGCTCCATGCATGGGGAATTTACAAAATGTTTTTAACAACCCTCAAAATATGCTTCACATTCCCACAGGACACTGAACAATGCTTAATAACACATGTGGCTTACAAGTACCCACCCAGAAAAGCTGACTTGCAGGGGAGCCAAATTCATATTGATTGGCTGTATTCCTTCATAGCAGCTGCCTTTCAGTTTCTAGTAATATTATGCTGGGAAGATAAATTTTTAAAAAGTGGAAACACAACAACATGATAGAAATGCTTCTTTTTCAAGCCATCTTAATTTTCCTTTTTTTTTTTAAATCTCAGAGGGCTTGGGTGGATAAATCCTATAATAAGCCTGAAGAATCAGACAGAGTTCCTGTTGTGGCTCAGTGGTTAACGTATCCAACTAGGAACCATAAGTTTGTGGATTCAATCCCTGGCCTTGCTTGGTGGGTTAAGGATCCGGTGTCGCCATGAGCTGTGGTGTAGGTTGCAGACGTGGCTCAGATCTGGCGTTGCTGTGGCTCTGGCGTAGGCCAGCAGCTACAGCTCCGATTAGACCAAAAAAATAAAATAAAATAAAAATAAAATCTGGGTGAAAAATAAAATTTTCACAGCAAAGCAAACATCCCCCTGCTGGTAGGACTCTCAACATCTGAGTCACTAAGGATGGAAGAGGCTTTGGGAACAGCCAATGTTTATCTCACTGCCAGTTCTATTAGGTGATTTCTGGTGACAGAGTATCAAAACTAAAAGCTAAAAATCTGAATTAAATACTGAAAACTATTTTTTTCAGAAGACTATTACTTGATTAATGTTTCCTGTAATTTGTTTATTTTAGCAACAAACAGGTTGCGGTAGAACCAAGTGAAATATAAAATTGCTAATTTCCTGGATCCACATAAACCCCATTGCTCTTTTTCTACTCCTGAAAGAAAGGAGGACAGAGATTATCTAAATGACATCATATTTTCTTTCTCCAGCAGCAGTACCAAGGAGACATGGCAACCATCATTTTATACTCTTCTGCACCTTGGTGAGTAAGTCAGGAAAAGAAATACAAAATAAGGAGGAATCAAAGCTTTTCTTTGAACTTTGAGCTCTGATAAGTTCTCTCCTGAAAAAAAAATTTTTTTTCTGCATGGCTAGAAAGTCAAGATAATAGGATACAGTAAATGTTAGGAAAGCTAAGTAAGTTGTCTAGGTTTGGGAAAGAAATTTCCTCCTTAGGTGAATTACTTGGTTATTTCACGTGACAAAAACATTAATTCTACTTTATTACAAAAAAATAGCAATCCACTCGCTGGCATGAAGTCACCAACAGGGAACATAGTGTTTAGGGCTTGAGCCTTTTCTCTAAGGTCAAATGAATAATTTGAATAAAACAGCTTCATACTGTTTCCTTAAGTTTTCAACAATAAAAATAAAAATTTACTGGCATTTTAACTGAACATTTTAATCCTTGTTTGCATTGCTAAAAAAATTCAAACAGCTACCCAGAGGTAAAGAGGGTGATTATTTCATTAATTAGACATATATTTTGTGGAGAAAACATATCATTTCAATCAACGCCTGAAAATGGTTACAAAGAAAACAATAACAAATAACAGTTATCTGACCTTGCCAAAAGTTTACTATTAGCCAAAAGAGAAAAGTAAAAGTGTGGGACTTGATGTCTGGCAAGCAAAGGACCCTCTCACTCACACTCACACACACACACACACACACACACACACACGTGCCTGCGCGCACAAATGCACACAATAATTCTGGTCATAATAATGAGGCTCACATTTGTGTACCACCTTTGTAGGCTACTAAAACACTTTTGGGGGTAATAATTCACTCCACACAGGTGAGACCCGGAAAAACTACGGGACCCGCCCTAAATTACAGCTAATAAACAGAAGAAGAAACAGAATGATTCTGGCTCAGTGCACTTTACAGTAAACCTCACTGCCTCTTCATTCATTCACTAAAGAGAGTGGAGATAAGAGGAAGGGACCAAAACAGGGCTTGGGCCATGCCACACACAAAAACTATCTGTTGTGCAGGATAAATCCTACTGTAAACATTTCTCTAGGAAAATATGTTTCACTGAAAACATCCAGGAAGGTGCAGCCAAGGAGAACACAAACTGCATATAAAAATCAGGGGGAAGCCATCTGGCTCCACAACGACACCTTCAGCCACACCCTGGATAACTGCCTCTATCATCAATAACTTGATTTATCAAACTTCTCAGTAGGAGATAACAGTATAAGGGCCAAACACCCCAAGAACTCATTACAAGCAAACTAAATATCATCTGTTATAGATCCGCCACCAAGATTCCAAAAGCACTTCCCAGTCCAGTAGTAGTTACATGGTTTAGACAGAAGTACAAAAACACAACTCCTTTGAAAACCAGTATCTACAGACTCTGGCACTCAACTCTGTGGTTCATTTTGGGGTGTGCCAAGGTTTTTATTTCTTCTCCAATACAGCTAATTTTTTCATTTGATTTTGAACTTCTGAACATAAATGTGGTATTTTTGTTGAATAAAAAGGAAAAAAATCAAGATGAAATTCCGAGACACAGATATTTCCTTAACTTCCAGGATAATGTAATCACATACTATTTTATAAAGAAGTTTTCAAAAGGAAGAAACTATGCAAACAAACATGATAACCACAAGCATATTATTTTTTAGGAACTACTTTTCAAACTACTGATGAATCTAGGGATGTTTTTTGGTCATAACCACAGCATGTGGTTACTTCCTGGGGGCTTCAGTTTTCCTTCAGAAGTTCTTTAGTTGTTGTGTACTGACCCCATCTGGTAAAATTATAGAGGAAGTTATACTGACTCAAGCTTCTGGCAAGTCAAATTTTTTATTTTATGTACAAAGAAATTAAGACAATAGAAGTTCAGTATGAAAGAATTCAAGGAGGCTTAGTTTTATTCCTCTACGACAACATAAGAAGGAAACCATGTAATGAAGAAAAGGTCATGCTATTCTAACTGCAGTAACTCATGCTGCTGCCTTTTCTTTGTGATTCTTCACGATGCCTGATATTCTCATCTTCCGCCAAAAGTTTTATTAAAACTCTGGGATCTCTGTTTGCTTGTCTGTTTAATACAAAGATGAAGTAATTACTTCAAAAGTGTATCCAGCAAAGCCGGAGGAATAAGATTTTAAATAGTACAAGGTAGTATAAAATTTTAAGCACAGAGTTACTAAAAAGAGAGAAATGTCAGTTTAAACCATGCAAACTGGTCTTGAGATTACAGGTTTTAGTTGTGTCATTCTTACTATCAACATTCAGAATATGAATCTACTGAACAGGGTAAAAATTACAAGGAGAAACTGAAGGAGAGCTTTTAAAACACACTGAGAGTTTCATTTTAATTCACCACCTGGCTTATTCTGCATTTGTGAAGGTGGCTACATCAATACAGAGTTTCAACTCTTCTTTTGAACATTTGCTGTCTGAGACATTTGAGTTTTTACACTTGCTGGTATTTGAACATATTTGGGTAATTTCCACAAATAAGTGGACTGAAATGCAGAATAATATTGGGTTGCCATTACTGCAGACTATATCATTCCTTTAGCTTAAAGCCCATTTCATACATCTCTCTAAGATCAAAAGGAGGAGAAGTCTAAACATGGAGATTTCTGCTACGGCAGGGTACAGCCATTTAACTTCTTCTTTCAACAAGCCAGAGATGGCAGAACTCTCTTTGAAGTGGCAGCCCTGTTGGCCTTTGAAGTCCCTTGTCAATTGCAGAAAGGCTCTGGTGGGTTGTTTTGTAGCCAGCTGTCACCAGGAAGGCAGACGTGACGTATTTCCAGCAGTCTCACTTCAGGGTCTGTCAAGTGACTGATTTCATAACCAGTCACCATAACAAAGGAAAGTCAAACTCTTGACATTAGAGCAGGAGTCCACAATGAAACTTACTAGGTTCCTCTTGACAGAGCCTGATTTCAATACCAAAATGACTACACAATGGCAAAGAGAAAACGGCTGTGAATTTAACTGTCACATCTAAGAAATCTTGGATATCAAAAATGTACTTTCCATATGTTTATCAATAAAATGTTTCATAACAACACTCTCTTTAATCTCTGCACTGATGAAAAATGATTTCTGCAGAAATCAGTAAACTGCCTTAAAAGCACAATTTACACTGCTTACAACTAGACTTCTGAATGATCCTACATAGTTCTGAGAAATGTGTTTGTATTTGTAATGCTCTCAGACTGCTCAGCTACTCATGCCAAAAATCCCCATTAATCCTGACACAGAAATCAGTTAAGACTTTAAAGGATAAGTAAAGAGAAAGAATTTAAGAGGTGTTAGGAAACTTCTATAATCTATAAATACAGCCCATTATAGCACTACATAAAAGGAAACAATCTTAATAATATTATACATCTGTCCTTAAGGTGAGAAGAGATGACATGAATCCAGAAAAACCAAATGTCAAATTTACCAATGATGATTGAAGTATTAATCCCACTGGAAGGAAATAAGGTGGAACAAAAAGACTGTTCATACTAATGTGATCATAATATGTATCTGTTAGGTAGAATGCTCTGCATTCTCACACACTTTTATGAACAGGGCTTGATGCTCTCAGAGCAGAAGACTGGATGCTCCACAAGATTTTAGCTCCCAGAGGCTCAGAGATTGAGGGCAGGGGGGCTAGAGGGGCACCTTTGTCCTATGAAATATAAGTCCTCTGCTTCCCACTAACGATTTCTAAACTTGAAAAAACTGGCATGAGCCAGCATTCTCATTCTGGCTACCACGCTTTAAACTCAAGCACTTAAAAAAAAAAAAAAAAAAGGTAAATTATGTTCAAATGATAATATCTAAGTCTTTAAATCTACAAATTTGAAATCTTTTGAGTTTTTCTGACCAGATGACAAAGGGCTTCATTATATCCTGTGGAAAGGAACTGCAGCAGAGATTAAAAGCATGCATTAATTTTTTTTAATTTTTGTAAAAATCATAAAGTTACCCTAAAGCTTTAAACTGTTGTAAATAAAGCAATGCTGCGATGCCTTCCCTGATCATTCTGTTGTAGTCTTTTAGAAAATACTATGTGCATTTTTTCATGTGTTTGTTGGCCCCCTGTATATCTTCTTCGGAGGAATGTCTATTCAGGTCTTTTGCCCATTTTTCAATTGGGTTGTTGAGTTGTAGGAGTTGTTTGTATATTTTAGAGATTAAGCCCTTGTCAGTTGAATCGTTTGAAACTATTTTCTCCCGTTCTGGAAGTTGTCTTTTTGGTTTTTTATGGTTTCCTTTGCTGTGCCAAAGCTTGTCAGTTTGATTGGGTCCCATTGCTTTATTTTTGCTTTTATTTCAGTTGCTTTGGGAGACTGACCTGAGAACACATTTGTAAGGCTGATGTCAGAGAATGTTTTACCTATGTTCTCTTCCAGGAGTTTGATGGTGTCTTGTCTTAGGTTTGCCTTTAAGTGATTCTGAGTTTACTTTTGTGCGTGGTGTGAGGGTGTGTTCCAGCTTCATTGATTTACATGCAGCTGTCCAGTTTTCCCAGTACCACTTGCTGAAGAGACTGCCTTTTTTCCCATTTTTTATTCTTGCCTCCTTTGTCAAAGATTAATTGACTGTAGGTATCTGGGTTTATTCCTGGGTTCTCTATTCCGTTCCATTGGTCTGTATGTCTATTTTGGTACCATTACCACACTGTCTTGAGTTCTGTGACTTAATATTGCCTGAAGTCTGAGAGGGTTATGCCTCCTGTTTGGTGTTTGTTCCTCAGGATTGCTTTGGCAGTTCTGGGTCTTTTGTGGTTCCGTATAAGTTTTGGATTGTTTGTTCTGGTTCTGTGAAAAACGTCATGGGTAATTTGATAGGGATTGCACTGAACCTGTAGATTGCTTTGGGTAGTATGGCCATTTTTACAATATTAATTTTTCCAACTCAGGAGCATGGAATATCTTTCCATTTCTTTAAATCCTCTTTAATGAAAAAATGTTCAACATCACTGATTATTAGAGAAATGCAAATCAAAACTACCATGAGGTCCACCTCACACCAGTCAGAATGGCCATCATTAGTAAGTCCACAAATAACAAATGCTGGAGGGGGTGTGGAGAAAAGGGAACCCTCCTGCACTGTTGGTGGGAATGTAAACTGGTACAACTGCTATGGAAAACCACATGGAGGTACCTTAGAAAACTACACATAGTACTACCATATGACCCAGCAATCCCACTCCTGGGCATATATCTGGACAAAACTTCCCTTGAAAAAGACACATGCACCCAAATGTTCACTGAAGCACTATTCACAATAGTCAAGACATGGAAACAAACTAAATGTCCATCTACTGATGATTGGATTAGGAAGATGTGGTATATATACACAATGGAATATTACTCAGCCAAAAAAAAGAACAAAATCATGCCATTTGCAGCAACATGGATGGAACTAGAGACTCTCACACTAAGTGAAGTAAGTCAGAAAGAGAAAGACAAATACCATATGATTTTACTTATATCTGGAATCTAATATAGGGCACAAATGAACCTTTCCACAGAAAAGAAAATCATGGACATGGAGAACAGACTTGTGGTTGCCAAGAGGGAGGGGGAGGGAGTAGGAGGGACTGGGAATTTGGGGTTAATAGATGCAAACTATAGCCTTTGGAATGGATAAGCAGTGGGATCCTGCTGTACAGCACTGGGAACCATGTCTGGTCCCTTCTGATGGAGCATGATCATGTGAGAAAAAAGAATATCTACATGTATGTGTGACTGGGTCACCTTGCTATATAGTAGAAAGTTGACAGAACATTGTAAACCAGCTATAATGGAAAAAATAAAAATTATTGTAAAATAAAATAAAATAAAGTAAGAAAATACTATGTAGTATTTCTACTTTTTTGCATGTGTCACAACTTTAAAGAATATATTTAAATCTGTGATCACTTGATTGATCTCCTTAACTAACATATAAATACTGTAAAAGTGGATTTGCCTGATGGGAGGGGGAGGGAGTGGGAGGGATCGGGAGCTTGGGCTTATCAGACACAACTTAGAATAGATTTACAAGGAGATCCTGCTGAATAGCATTGAGAACTTTGTCTAGATACTCATGTTGCAACAGAAGAAAGGCTGGGGGAAAAATGTAATTGTAATGTATACATGTAAGGATAACCTGACCCCCTTGCTGTACAGTGGGAAAATAAAAAAATAAAATAAAATAAAATAAAAATCTTGTTTCCTCCTGGAAAAAAAAAAAAGAGTGGATTTGCATTTTGTTTGGTTCACTAAAAAATATTTACAGCTTCTAGCACAGAGCAGCCTCTCGAGAAACACTGAATGAATAATAGAATAAATGAAATAAATGACATCTCTGAAGCCATTAAACTCTTACCAATGCTGGGGTGGCACATTCTCAAGGTGGACAGATGTCTCTTTCTTACTTGAATAACTAGCCTGCTCTTTTCTGACATTATCTCCATTGCTCACACTATAAATCTAGGGTTAACACACACAATTATGACATCTCATTTTTTCCTATTCTTTCTTTTTTTTTTTTAATGGCTGCACCCAAGGCATATGGAAGTTCACAGGCCAGGGACTGAATCCAAGCCTCAGCTCTGACCTACGCCACAGCTGTGGCAATGCTGGATCCCACTGTACCAGGCCAGGGATCAAACCCACATTTCTGCAATGATCCAAGCCACCGCAGTTGGATTCTTAACCCACTGCACCACAGCAGAAACTCCTTTCCACATTATTTTCTTAAAGTAAAAATTCCTTTTGACATATTTTTAGACCATGGATGTTTTCCCAAAAACAAAAGTTAAAAAAGGACCAAGGACAAGCAGAAAAGTGTATGTACTTTTACGTTTCAGTACTACAACTCTGTCAGGCTCAGGAGAAAGAACTAAGTAGGAGCTGCTAAGTATGTGTATGTCTATGTATTTAATCATCCAACACACTGGATTCCAGCTGTCTGATACACTAGACTTATCAAAATTAAATAAACACAAAAACTCAGTTCTGCTGGTGCTCTAGCTTCATTAAGTATTCAAAGATACATGTGGTGAGGGGCTACCATCTCGGCCAGGAGAAAAAGAAAGCATCCTGCTGCCTCCAGGGTCTCCTGCACAGTGCTCCTTCAAAGACTATGGACACTATAGGAACCATCAAGACTTGTGAAGAAAAATGTATATTCAAGACAATTTACTTAATGTCAAAAGCGAAAAAGTAACTTCTATTTAGAATTCAAATCTTTTACAAGGGAATGGTATTCAGATATCACATGTGAGCAAGAGGGTTGTATTCCGCTAGTAAGATAAAAAATCCCCATTTTCTAAGTATTTTTAGTACACAGGAAATGTGTGTGCGAGCCCATCTGTGTGTTTAACGGAAAAGAGTCATGAATATTCAAATGGATATTTCCAATTCTAATTTAAGGTTATAAGGCTCAAACACACACAAAAAATTTTTAATCCTAAATATTCTCTATCTTCTTACTTCTAGGAATAAGGTCTAAGCATAATGTTCCAAAATCTATATTTTGTTTCAAATACTGCCAAAAAAGTATTTTTCCTTCCCATTCTCCACCCTAAAGGAAATCACAAAATACATGACTTTGTAAAGCTGAAAAATAGCATTAGAATTGGACTTCACCATACACGTTAACAGTCATTTATTAAAGCTACCCAAACTATCTTCGTGAGGAAAACCTAAAAGTAAATAGACTATGATCCTGTGTTGACCTAAGACCTACTCTCAGAGAATGATTAACTCAATGACAAAGGCAATGCCCATCTGACCATCCTCAGCTGACTTAGATTCTAGGCCTGGCTCAGGGAGGGACAAGGATTTCCTCAAGTCAGAAGGATTAAAACTTGATATATATGCACATCAGAACTTTTAAACAACTAGCATGTCATCTCTGGTACTAAATCAATAGGCAGGGTCTATGGATACCAAGTTTCCCTGGGGCCCTTCGCCTTCGAGGCTATGAGGGCAGTGGTAGTAACAGAAGTATGGGTAGTAGCTAATGTCTGTTGACTGCTTCTCCCAAAGTGTTTTATATGCACAACCTCTCTTTAATGCAGCAGTTATGCTACATTATACTAGGACTTTTCTTTGACAGCTCAGGGAACTGACACAAAAGTAACTTGCCTGTGGAGTTCTCTGGCAGCTCAGTGGGCTAAAGATCTGGCATTGTCACTGCAGTGGCCTGAGTCACTGCTGTGGTGAGGGTTCAATCCCTGGCCCAAGAACTTCTGATGCCACAGGTGCAACCAAAAGGGGAAAAAAAAAAGGTAACTTGACTGAGATGACAATTTGTAAGTGATGGAACCAAAACTGAACCAAGGCTCCTAACTGGAGAACCCAATTTTGTAGCCACTGTGTGACAGAGCTCCCCTGAGGTTCTGGAGTGGCCTTCTGAACTAGAGAAGCAGGGTATAAACCCTCTGTACCCAGCCACCACGTCTGCCCTTCTTGGACTTGATTCTCCTAATGCTGATGATGCATAGTTTCAGCCCTGTAGGATAAAAGCGTTTTCTCAGAGGAGATGAAAAAGCCTGAGGAAAATCGAGAGTTCTGAATTTAGATGATTTCAGGTTGAGATGTCAGTGAAACACTGGAGTAAAGACACTAAGCAGACTTAGCCTGGGTCTCGGAAGAGAACTGGGCTGATGTGACAAGCCTACTACTAATAACTAGCTAATATTCTTCAGCACGACTTCCCGCTGTAAGCCGCAAGGGAAGCCCTTAGCACAACTTCTTGGTCCTTATCCTTGAACAAGTTCTTCGCTCAGACTTTCTCATCTCAGAAATTTGGAACCACCATCTTTCAGCTGTCCTGCCAGGAAATGGAAGACCATTTTTGCTTTCTCTTCCATCGTTTTCCACACGCAGTTCATCAAATCATTTTAGCTGTTTCCAAAAGACATTCTAAATCCATCCACTTTTTTCCATCTCCATTGCTAGTATGTGATTTATTCAGGCTACTCTGCCCAATCGCTCCCAGACCAGGAATCTTTTACATTACTTTTTATACTTGTTAAAGAGTTTACAGAACCAGGATTTTTAACGTGATATATAATTTTTTAAAGTTATAAGTTGAAGAGTTGCAAAGAATGTAATTTCTTAGGTGTTTTAAAATTGTTTTTTTTTAAAAAGCACCACCTTCTTTTTATCAGCGCCACGCTCTAACCATCTGAGCTAATAACCAGCCATACCTCCACTTTTTAAAACAAAAAGAATCCAATGAAATATAAATACCGTGGTGACATGATATTCATTACTATTTAAAAACTGTAAAACAAACTATTCCTTAGTGATTAAAATTTTTAATTTTAATTTTGCTCTTTGACTTTGTGTTTCCATTTTTTTCCTCTCTAAAATTTTATACTAATGAAGTTTATTTTGTACACTAGATTTTTTTGTATGGATCCTCTCATACTTTTCTGCAACAAAAATATATATGTAAATTTAAATTTGATATTCATAAAATATCCTAGGATAATTAACTCTGCTTAAAAACTCTTTTGGAGTGAATTATCATTATAATTACTAGTAACAAAAGATCAATCAAAAGTAATAGAAATTTTAGATATCTTGAGAGAATAACTATTAAACATGAAGAGTATAAAATTTTATTAACAAAGCATCAATAAATATATTTATCTTAATGCGATGAATAGAACTTTTATTAGGTGAAATATCTCCTGAGGAACATTACTTACTGCTAGAAAACTCAGGGCTCATTATCAATTCTATGATGTGTTTCATTTTCACAGGTATAAGCACTAACAGGCTTTCATGAAAATAAACGGAAACAGGAGAGTTTTGTTACAGCATTGTACCTCAACTTTCTGCCCTCCTTTAGAATCACATGGCCCAAATCACATAGTAGCCTATCATCAACAATCACTGATGATATCTATCAGCTGACAGCTCAACCAGGTATCCTTCAATTCTGTTGAAAACAAAGAACTGTGAACAACCTGACTTTTCTACTCCGTTTCTCAACACCAACCTTTGGAATTACCTCTTTGTTGTTGCACGAGAAGTTTCTCTCCCTCGGAGGAACACAGGAGAGTAAGATGTGGGAGGGGGGTGCCCACGGCTGAGAGAGGAACACTCAACCACAAAGAGGAAGAGAAGAGTCTACACGTTCCACGTAACTTCTCAGGCAGAGCAATGGAGGGAAAGCTGTGCTTAGAAGCTGAGATGCGGGTTTGGTCCCTGGCTTCTTTCAGTGGGTTAAGGATCTGGCGCTGACACCAGGTGTGCTGTAGGTTGCAGACATGGCTTGGATCCTGCATTGCTGTGGTTCTGGGGTAGGCCAGCAGCTATTAGCTCCAAATGGACCTCTGGCCTGGGAACCTCCACATGCCTCAGGTGAGGCCCTAAAAAGACCAAAAAAAAAAAAAGAAAAGAAAAGAAACTGGGCCCACATGCCAGGGGAGATGCTGGTGTGTTTCCAGGTGAATGGTACTTGGTTTGATGGCCTCTGGCCCAGGCTACTCTAATAACCCATCTGACCTTCTCGCTTCCACTTAGTTCTTGCAGCCAGAATGATTTTTAAAACTATGAATCAGAAGATGTCATGCCCTGCTTAAACTCTGTCATGGCTTCCAACACTCTTAGAAAAACACAAAATGGTTGCCAACACTGACCTAAGGCCCTGCACACCTTGCAGTGCCCCTGCCCCAGGCATACTGGCTGTCCTCACACATCCCCACCTACACTACCACCTCCTCCCCACTCACCATGTGGCTTCTCGCCCTTTGGAACCCAGGCTGAATGGATGTTCTCAGAGGACTCTCTCTGCACATTCAGTCAAAAAAAGGTTCTAACCTCTCCATCCTCCACCTAACTACTGTCTGTCCCAGAACATCTGTTCTTATCCTTTATAGCACTTGGTGATAACCTGTCATTAAATGCCATTTGTCAAGTGGGTGTCTATGTCTGCTTGGGGACTGTAAGCTCTCTTAGGGGAGAGATCACAGCAGCTTTGTTCATCACCCAGGCAACCATGGCACTATCGGATACTCAATACAGATTTGCTGAATGAATGAATGAGCCACCCACCTCATAAATAAATATTGTTCTCTACTTAGAATGCCTCAATAGTTCTCCACTGCCTTAAAAACAAAATCAAAATTCCAGAGTTTAAGACTAAAAATTGAGCACGATCCCACTGCAGGCACTTCCTCCTTCCCCCTCCCTCTCATAGATCTTGCCATTCACGTCGACCCTAAACTAGAGCTACTAACTGCTACCTGAAGTTCCTCAGATGCTTCCAGCTTTCTTCCACCTGGGCTGGTCCATACATATGCAGTACGTCTAAGAGCCTTCACTTCTTTTCAAAGAACCCCTTCAATCTGGATTACATGCTGCCCCTCCTTTTCCACTCTTCAACCTCTCTATTCAGATCATTACCAATGGTAGTTATCAAACTGAACTGTAATTATAGGTTCATCCTTTTTTTTTTTTTTTTTTTGCCAGACCCACAGAATGCGGAAGTTCCTGGTCCAGGGATGAAACCGGCGCCAGAGTAGTGACCCAAGCCACAGCAATGACAATGCCAGATCTTTAACCTGCTAGGCCAGCAGGGAACTCCTATAGGTTCATTCTTTAGTCTTTCCCAATAAATGTAAACTTGAGGCAGAGGCTGTACCTATTATCTTTTTATTTCCAATGCCTAGTGAAGCATCTGGAAAAATACATGGTACTCAGTAAGTGTTTATGGAAAAGGTAGCACATGTAAAGATATTATTATTTTATTTTCAGAGCATT
Organism: Phacochoerus africanus; assembly: GCF_016906955.1. Classification (NCBI taxonomy): domain Eukaryota; kingdom Metazoa; phylum Chordata; class Mammalia; order Artiodactyla; family Suidae; genus Phacochoerus; species Phacochoerus africanus. The sequence continues at coordinate 72,180,235 of NC_062550.1, read as the reverse complement.
ACTGCCACTTAATAAAAAATGAGGAAAATATAATCTACTATAAATACTCAGATCAGTATAGGATTACGCTTATAAGATCAAATCATAAACTGCCCCTTTTGGAAATAGCTGGAAGTAAAACAATGGGAAGGGCTGGAGCACACACATAGTTCTATCAACCCACCACCTTTTCCAGCTGCCAGAGCTGCTTCACAGTGCTAACTGCTCCACTTAAAAAGCACTTGGGTATTACAGCAATAACTTCTGTGTAACTGACCAGGTAAATTCACAGTCAGGAGGGGGTTTTATGAATAAAAACAGATGGGACACTCAGCAGCAGCAACAGTGCAGACTGCACTCCACCCTCTGTTCCAGCTCCACTTCCTCTGCAACCTATCTGACAAACCAGATACGGCTGAGTCTGAGTCAAGAGTGAACACAAGAGAAATGCAGAGAAATATCCACTGCCTTCAGAAGAAACGATCCAAGAGAAGTAAGCGGGCACGTTGCAATGAGGTGTGCACTGCTCATGTGCACTGGACACTCCACAGAAAGGAGGTGGATCAAGTTTAAATGACGATGCTGCCCCTTTTCACATCAAAGAACCAAACTTTACTGACAAGAAAGCATGCCTGCCTCTGCCATCTGCTTGCCTAGCTGACAGGGAAGAAGAGAATTTGCAAGTTGAAGGAAGCACCTGGATTGGATACAGAGAAACCACAAGTGAAAAACCACACTGGTCCAAGGTATCCTGCAGGCTATAAATGGCACTTTATTAGTCAAGTGTAATTTTTTTTGTTCAAATGATTTTGAGAATTGGATGGTATAATTTTTAATATGCAAATGAAGTTGTAAAATCTAAGTTTAAAAAGAAAAAAAAGATGTAACCCTTAAAAGTGCTCAATAATTTATAACTAGCAAGTCACTGGTGAAATCTTGTGATCGTCTAGATCAAGAATTTACACTTAACAAACACACCAAATAATGGTAAAAAGACAATTTGAAAAAAATGGATATTGCTATTAAAAATGATCTTTGAAAGTAAGATTCAGAACTCATGCACAAATTTTAGTCATACTAAAAGGAAATATCTTTTTCATTGTTCAAAACATTAAAAGATATTACATGTGGAATCTAATAAAATGATACAAAATAACTTATTTATAAAACAGAAACTCACTCACAGATTTCAAAATTAAACTTACTGTTATGACAGGGAAGCCATGGGGGGGGGTAGTTAGGAGGATGGGAATAACATATACACATTACTGTATAAAACAGATTATTAACAAGAACCTGTATAAGCACCGGGAAATCTACTCAATAGTTCCCAATAACCTATATGGGAAAAAAGAATGGATATATGTATATGCATAACTGATTCATTTTGCTATACACCTGAAACTAGTACAACATTGGATATCAACTATATTCCAAAAAAATTTTTTTAATTAAAAAAAAGTTGAATAAATTTTTAAAATATTAAAAGATATACTTTAGGAACAGAGAAAAGTCACAAGAAAAGTCTTATTACTTTAGAGGCATTTTTAAACTTTTAGATAGCAATCTATTTACAAATGGCTCCTTCAAAAAATAAATCTATTCTCGAATACCAGTGAAAGATATTTTAAAATATTCTTTTCAAGAGCCAAAAAAAAAAAATTATTTCAAAAAATTTAAGTTCACAGCAACACTGCTGAATGAAGGACATTGCTCCAACCCCCTGGCAACTCTGAGACTTGTTTAAGAGAACAAACTTTATTCTATGTTCATACAGCCTCTCACATTGAAAAAAATACAAAACCTGCCAAAAGTTGAGCAGAATGAAGTTTCAGAAGAAGAAAACCCAGGGGGAAAGGAAAAAATGCAAAGGTAAAAGGAGCCTTGAGTTTCCCCCTGGAATTATTCACTTTATTCTTTACACTTGCCAACGCAGGTTCAAGGGCGCCTTCTTTCATTAGATCATTATACAACTTCTCTAAATTTGGGGCAAGGGCTCACTGTAGAGCAGCATGTATTAGGCATAAAAACAGTATAAGAGGATCTTGGAAGAATATAGGAAAGGCATTAGGAATCTTTTTCCTTTGAGAGTTTTTCTCTGCTCAAACTTTAAAAGGTTCTGCATTTTATTTAATAAGAGATATGGTTCCCAAACAATTCTCTGTAGCTCCTTGAGAAATTCATAGATATAGATATCCTCCTTCTATCAGTGGGGGTCATTTCTTCTCAGAGGCTAATTTAGACAAGAGATAGATACATTTGGACCTGAGGAAGATAATAGTGTCCCTCAACACCCCCCCCCCAAGCCTCACCTGTTTAAGACATTTCACACAAATATTTATGGATTTCTTTGATGCATACAATTAATACATATAAGTAAAATTAACTGTAGGGTTTGGAGACAGAAAAAGATTAAAAAAATAGAAAAGAACAAAGGATGAAGGCTGAAAAGGACAGTGAATGAAGGCTATTTGGCCTCAGAAGTAAAAACATAAAAGCAGTTTCTTCATACCTTAAACCACTTAAAGCCCAAATGACTGGTCTCATGCAACATTTCACTCAACAGCTTCAGATAGGCAGTGAGTAGCAGAATGGTGGAAAAAAGATAAACAGAAAAGAGAGAAAGAAAAAGGCATGCAATTAAAAGCAAATTATTTATAGCCACTTCAAAAGATATTTTCAGTTTCTTACAAAGCTCAATATGCTCTTACCTACAATCTAACAATCATACTCTCAAGTATTTACCTAAGTTGAAAATCTATGTCCAGGAGTTCCTGTTGTGGCACAGCAGAAAGGAGTCCGAATAGTATTTATGAGGATGCAGGTTCAATCCCTGGCCTGACTCAGTGGATTAAGGATCCAGTGTTGCCGTGAGCTGTGGTGTGGGTTGTAGGTGCAGCTCGGATCCCGCATTGCTGTGGCTGTAGCGTAGGCTGGTAGCTACAGCTCTGATTGAACCCCCTAGCCTGGGAACCTCCAAATGCTGCAGGTACAGCCCTAAAAGGCAAAAAAAAAAAAGTCCATACAAAACTCTGCACATGAATACTTACAGGAGCTTTATTAATAATTGCTAAAAAATTAGATGCAACTCTGCAACCAAGGTGTTCTTTAGTAGGTAAAGGAATAAACAAACTGGCACATCCATACGGTGGAATATTATTCAAAGACAGAAGAATAAGCGCTCATGCCACAAAAAGACATGGGATAATCTTAAATGTAGAGGGTTAAAGGCAAGAAGCAAGTTTGCAAAAGCTGCAGGAAAAACATCAGAGACTGGGGAGATGGGGGAAGGATGAAAAGGAGGAGCACAAGGAATTTTTAGGGACTGAAACCATTCTGTGTGATACTATAATGGTGGATACACACCTTCATCCACTTGGCAAAACTTGTAACATGTGTAACATGGTACATGAACCAAAGTGTAAATGATGGACTAGTTAATAATGTATCAATACTGGCCCATCAATTTTAACAACTGTATCACACCAATGAAAGATGTATATGATAAGGGAAATTGAGGTGGAGAAAGGCATACATGGGAACTCTCTGCACTTTCTGCTCAACTTTTCTATAAACTAAAAAAACTGACCTTCAAAAAAGCCTATTAATTACCAATCAGCCACCCCAGAAAGCAAATTATAACTAGTTCACATAATACATTAAAAAAGAACATGTAATAATAGCATTCTATATACCATGACATGTTTTATTATTAATTGCCAAAATTTCATCATCTCTGATATGTTAGCCTTATCACTAAATAATGATTCCAAAGCAGAAAAAATCTTTACAGAAAGAAAAAAATGGGGTAACATTTGAAAATAAAAGGAAGACTATTAAAAAAGGTGAAATCAAGATAAAAGAAAATCCTTCCTTGCCCTGGAATAATGGCTGACACCGCCCCCTTCTCTGAAGCTCTCCACTACCCAAACTCAGTTTAACTGTAAATTAATAAATATTCAAGTAGAAAGTAGACCAAGGCATTTACCTAAGAACAGAGCACTAAAAGACACTCATTGAGAAGAGATCAAATTTCCTTCAGCTTTGCTAACAAATGTCAGTTCGTCTTTCTACACTTGACACTAAAGAAGCCATTTCCTGTGTCTAAGTTATGAAGGGGCTCCCTGGTGGCTCACACCATGACCTGTCTGCCTGGAAAGGTACCCTTCTCCCTTGCTATAGAACCAGCCTCACTCACAAGAGCTCTGGTGGTCTCATCAAAGGGCTCCCAAAAGACTCATGTTACCCTCTCACTGGACACGTTTTCCTGTTTAGCACTTACATTTTTCCAACAAAGAGATGGAGGCGACCCTGAAAAAATGAAATGACATGGACCTCTGTGTGAGGCAGATTCAAAACCTCAAACCACACTCTCATATTGGGTACTGAAATTAGAGTCTTCACCTGTTAAAACTACTCCTCCCATTCATATCTCCCCCCCTGTAATTATTCTTCCTAGCAAAAAGTTTAAAGCAAGGGTATGAAGGTCTAAAAAGATATATAAAATCATAAAATCAACAGCAACAGAAGAATTCCTCAACAAGTCACCTCAAGGTTGAGACATGCTGTCTGGGACTGTCTCATGTCACAGCATCTACGTCCTTCACACCTCTATCAATCTTAATTTGTTACAACTAACTGCTCTCGTGAATAAGAGAGGCTGTGAAATAAACTTTCCGCCATTTAAATCTACATCTTTGACTCAGAAATGCTTGTGTTTTCCCATTCAATTTAAAAGCAGAGTTGTGCCCAGGCTTGTACAAACAGGCAAGTTCCATTTCATCTCATCCAATACGTCTGCATACAAGACATCAATATATACAAGTCAGCCCCAAATTACTAATGCAGAGACCTCTGTGTTGAATCAGTTCTTATTCAACTGTACGTTAATTCTTATTTAAATCTAAATACTTACACTTGATGAAGTGTTTCTGAAACCCTACAAACACACATAATGTGAGTTCACCTAAACTACACTGGTTGGGTTTTACCTTTCATTTAACCAGCAGCATTGCCAGTAACTGTATAAAGTCGCAGACCTGTTTTTCAGCATTGGTCCTGGCTGACTCCTCTTGTGCCAGCACCATCTCTCGCTCTGCAGTTATCTGTACACTTTCTCTTAATGCTTCTTCCAGCTCTTCAATCCTGTCATCCTTCTTACGGAGACTGTCCTGGAAAACGATGGAAGACTAGGTGAAGGAGGCTAATCAGTTAACCCAAGGAGAGCCCATTTACCAAGAAAGGGTTATCTGCTTATTAAATGTTCTTCCCTTCAGAAGTAAATCTAGGCCAAAAAGATATTGACACAGAGGAAAGAATAAAACAAGGGAAGAAAGAAGTAAAGATGTTGAAGAAGTGTATTATTAAGAGCAAAGGGTCAAGTTAGTTAAGCAAGAGAACCTTGTGATGGACTTTCTCTACTACAGAGAGAATAAAATTGTTTGTGTTAGGCAGATAGGTAGCAAGGGCTTGATTATTTAAAAACACAAAGCTGTTTTTGAACTACTCTCTAAACTGGGCTTTTAAAGCCAGTTTTGATGAAGCCTAAGTAATAAGACTCAATAGCAAAACATTTTCTTTTCCTGCAAAGTGAAGTCTAGATGAAAAAGTTAACAGCATGATCAGTCAGACTGTATTCTACATATAGGCAACTATTGGCCAACTTCTTTCTTTAAAAAAAAAATGAAAAGGGAGATTTTTCCTAATGAATTCGAAAGAGCAAGGTTTCCTCCCAATGTCATACAAGAAAACTAAAAATGATAAGTGGTTATAAGTAACTGGTCTGTCTAAGAGTAAGTAATTTGGTCGGACCAAACCCACTAGCCCTGATATTCTACACCAGTCTAAGAAGCAACTTTTGGGGAGGTAAATATGGATTTATATTAGAAAGACAAACAAATCCTGTAAGACATTAAGATCATGTAAGACAGAAGATCTCAAAACAAGAAGAATAAATGAAACAGTCTTCAGGTGGTATGAAGAACTGGATTCATAAGATTATTCTAAGAATTTCCTCTTTAAATTCTTATAGAATCTGAAGATCAAGAATAAAGTGCTGCCTTTTATTAATACATGAAACAGGATTTGTTAATCCATTTTCCCACTTTCTGAATATTCATACCAGCAAAAGATACCAAAGGATTTTGTCTTTCATTTACACAACTATTTGATTAGACCGTAGTTCACTTTTCGTAAGTGCAAAGTATAAGAAAGTCCTTTTTGACAACTTTGTCTTCAAAAATCTAAAACCTGAAATCTGTTAAAGATAAGTCAGATTTTTCTCCCAACTTTGACAGAATAGCACCCATTATTTAATATCCTTTCTAATGAAAAAATCATTAAATCTTTTGCCCTCTCTCATTTTTCTCAATTAAAAAGATTCAGAAAAAAGATTGACATTTCAGTGATGTATATGTTATGTTCATTTTTTTTTAAAAAAAGTTTTCTTTCTCCTCAGAGATAATTTTACAAAATACCCTGATTTAATCTCATAAGTAAGGTTCTGTTTTATTCAGGGTAGTTTAGCTACATCAAAAATGCTCTTTGATGAAATCTAAATGCTTCCAGTTTGCCTGCCATGAACAGCAGAGTTCAGGAAGGATTTCTACAATGAGGCCAAGCAGAGGGACAAGAAATGAGGCCAGTGAAAACAAAGCCCAATGTAGTTTCTCTTGATTCAAAGAAAACGAAGTGTAACACAAGGACTAAGTGGAAAAGAATAGATGAGACGATCAGTTCAGTCCTCTCACATCCTCTAATGCCTAACTACATTTGTGGTAACACAGGATTCTGAGTTACAGATTGCTTCTAAGCAAAAAAGAAACACCAATGGTTCCCATTATCAGTTTGCTGTAAGGAGTGGCATCATTCATCCTTAAACTGTCTTCTGGAGATCTCCTGAGAGGCTTCTGGAACCCTAAGCTAAACTGAGGCTGAAAAAAATCATTCAAATTCCGAGGATCCAATTTCAAGCAAATAGGTTTACTTGCACTTCTGCATGTGCCATAAAACAGCCTTGAGGCCTTATCAGTAAAACTTTTTTGGAGAGGGGATGATTAGTTATTTGTCATAATGCAAATGATCAGGGCATGGGTTCGTACGGAAAGTTTCCTTGAAACCAGTAGTAAATCCGGACCAGATGAGCTCAGTGTGCAAGGCCACTGACTTAAGAAAAGTTTTCTGGACCTAATGGTAAGCCTAGTTCGAAACCTTTGTGACAAAAATGAAGAACCAAAGCCAAGTGAAACCACAAATAAAAAGAAAAGGAAAAAACTGTTAAATAATTTTATGAGATATTATAAGTCATACTACATCTCAGTGTAAAACTAAGTATGGAACCATCTGCTCTAAGGAAAGCATATTGCACCAGGGGAGCAACAAGGAAATGCAGATAGCACATGCCTTCCACCACCATCATCAACAAAGTCTGTAACAACTTAATCCATATAGTGAATACAATTTGGCTCTAGTTTTATGTTTGGAATCTTAATAGATATCTGCTAAGGTAAACCAAAGGAGTTTCCTTTGTACTGAGCTACACCTTGAATCTATTTCACTTAATAAAATATTGAGCCAATGTCAGAAATAAATAGAACCACTTAGTTCTACAAATACTAGAGTCTGAAACACACTAAGTCATATTTATAATTATTCTTTTCTTGTCTGCACTTTTTCTTTAAGATTAAATACATTTTCCTGTACTTAGATTATAACATGTGTACTTTTTTTTAACATTTAGAATACTAGAGAAAAGATCTTAAAAAGTTTAGAAAGGCCAAAGATGATCACCCACAAATAAAAAAAATGAAAGGCAGTAGAATTTTTAATAGCAACACAAGAAACTAGAAATAATTGAGGCAATGCCTTTAAAATTCTGAGGGAGAAGTTTCCGTCGTGGCTCAGTGATTAACAAATCCTACTAGGAACCATGAGGTTGTGGGTTCAATCCCTGGCCTCGCTCAGTGGGTTAAGGATCTGGTATTGCCGTGAACTGTGGTGTAGGTCACAGAAACGGCTAGGATCTGGCGTTGCTGTGGCTCTGACATAGGCTGGCGGCTACAGCTCCAATTAGACCCCTAGCCTGAGAAGCTCCATATGCCACGGGAACTAGGAAAAAGAAAAGAGGAAAAAAAAACTCTGAGGGAAAGATGACTTCTGATCTAGAATTCTACATCCAAACTATCAATCAAACATGAGAGTGGAATGCAAAGTCTGAAAATCTTTAGCCTACACTACACAGACTCTCAGAAAGCTGCCGGGGATGTGCTCTGTTTCAAGTGCGCAGAGAAGGGAACCCCGGGGGGTGAGAGCAAGCCTTGAGAATGGGAGCAGAGGATGGAAATTCCAGGAAAGATGTTTCCAAGAAAAAAAACGGTGATGCAGAGATTACCTGAGGTTAAATAATAAAGGATGATGCATTTTACAACAGTAACAGTGGTGGGAAAAATGTTACAGTTTGAGAAAGGAATTTGGGAATAAAATGGCAATATGTATACAAATAACTAATAAAATAAGTAAACATACAAAGAAATTACCACCACCAGGAAAAACTACAAATACAACAAAGGAAATGAGGTCATAATAGACAATGTGCCTTGGTCCAATAACGCAAAACTTGATTTAACTGTTTTGGAAAGACAGAAAGAAGGAAGCGTGTGGAGTGACTTTTGTGTAAAAAAAGCTAATTCCTCATCTCTCATGGTAAGAAGTCAATGGGATAACTAATGTCCAAATAAGGAAGATAATCAAACAATGACCAAAGAATGTCAAAGAGAAAGGTAGATGTAAATGGCAAAAGAAAGAACTGAAAGGGGAGAAAGGGGTTGTCTCAGAGGAGCAGGAATCAAAGACCAGAATGAGGCAGAGGAACCATACAGTACTGCTCTGCTTTGTATACCATGTAAATACATATTGTTCTGAAGAAAAGGTGAAAATATGTTAAAAGAATAGTACCCACTGCAAATAAGTAAGAATATAGAGAGCTTCTGGAAATAGTTATAAGTGTGGTGACTATTTCAGATACTGATACTCCAAACATGTGGATTAACTATTTACTGTGGAAAGAGAAGAGCTGACTGGGCAAATGCATCAATTCCGTGCCAATGGCAAAAAGAAAAATAAAGTTGAAGGAAAAAAATGTATGAATTTTCAGTCACTGGGCTCTTCAGTTTTCTATTCAAAAGTCCTGTGAATTTCTTCATGCCAATAACTGGCATAAGCAGGTTAAAAAGATGATGAGAAATTCCTTTCCAGTCTTGGGTAACCAGGATATACCGAATGAGAACAGTTTTTAAAGGAATGATAACGTTGCAGTAAGTTCTGCTATTACCCCAAAGATTCTGAAGATATCTGAAGCTTAAATACCCCAACAGTTGATGACTGAGACACAGTACCAAGTCAAGAGCTTTGAAAATTGTCCCCCATCTCCTTTTCTGTGCAAATCATTTCCTACACACACATACGTACAAAAAAATAGTAAGGAATAGGTTTTGGTGACAGAGTTGGACACAGAATTCTAGTGACAAAACTGCTCATTTTCACTATACTTAACAGCACATTTTGGTTTGAAGAGGAAAATCTCTAATCTGCTCAATGCATGAACACCGAGTAGAAGTGACAGTGATCACCAACTTCTCTGAGTACGTGTGGGCCAGTGCCACCTCGTAAAGCAGTGGACCTCAGACACTGTGAAGCACAGCAGATTTGTTACCCTTCTGCTCTCGGGCCTAAGCTTGGGGAAGCAGGCAGTGTGCTGAAGCCCTGCGAAGTACCTCTTGGTGGCTTATATAGTAAGACCAATGATTCCAGATACAGACTAAAGGCCTGAAACGTGCTTTACATTCTTAATCACATTTTCTCTTTCAAAAAGTCCACGTTCACCATTCTTCAAGATAAATCCTGAGGCAATTACACCATCCTGAGTCTGTAATTCTAGAGAAATCCAAATAGGTACTCTGGGATCCCTAAGCCCTTCTATCTCTGGGATATTCCACAGGCGTGAAGGATCTGAGGCATTCAGAAAGCAGAAGGCTGACTTACTGGAACTGAAAGTAGAAAGAGATTAAAGTTAAGGTGTAACAACATGCCTACTTTAGCTGGCCAACATCATTCCTGCTGTTTATTGGTATTACTGATTTGCAGCAAACTGGGAAGAAAGTCTTAACTTTTCAATTAAATACACTATTTGTGTTGTCTAACATAGTAGCCACTAGCAACACTGCAAGCTACTGGGCACTTACAATGTGCCCAAACTGGGAGTTCCCGTCGTGGCGCAGTGGTTAACGAATCCGACTAGGAACCATGAGGTTGTGGGTTTGGTCCCCGCCCTTGCTCAGTGGGTTAACGATCCGGTGTTGCTGTGAGCTGTGGTATAGGTTGCAGACGTGGCTCGGATCCCGCATTGCTGTGGCTCTGGCGTAGGTCAGTGGCTACAGCTCCAATTTGACCCCTAGCCTGGGAACCTCCATACGCCTCGGGAGCGGCCCAAAGAAATAGCAAAAAAAGACAAAAAAAAAAACCCAAAAAAACAATGTGTCCAAACTGAAATGTGCTATAAAGACACACTGAATTCTGAAGACTTACTACCCACCAAAAAAGGGAATGCATTTTTTAAAAAATCTGAAAAAAGGAATGTAAAAGATCTCATTAATAATCTTTGTATTGATGCTATGTCGATAAAATAAAATACATCATTAAAATTAAAGTCATCTGTAACCTTTTGGTTTTTTAAATGAAGCTGTTAGAAAATGCAAAATTATACATGGGCTCATATTATATTGCTAGTGGACAATGCTGCATATTTTACATAAGAAATGCATCTATAAAAGGCTACACAGGCCTTCCCATTGTGGCTCAGCGGTAAGAAACCTGACTAATATCCATGAAGATGTGGGTTCAATTGCTGATCTCACTCAGTGGGTTAAGGATCCAGCATTGCTGTGGCTGTGGCATAGGCCAGCAGCTACAGCTCCAATGCAACCCCTAGCCTGGGAACTTCCATATGCCGGGGGCGCAGCCCTTTAAAAAAAAGGGGGGGGGGGCTATACAACCCACCATGTTCTATACAAACTTAGTTCATAACCTACCAGCACACAAACAGGAGTTACATAGGTGAGAATCCTTATGGCAAACACTGTCAAAAACTGCAGTGATAACGTTAATAAAACGAATTCAGCACTTACTCTTCTACCAACAGAGAAAATCAAACTGCGAATTGAAAGGGAAAAAAATTCAGGTATATGGCAGATCACTTTAATGCCTGGGATATAAAGTGCCCACACTGGCTGTTTATTGTGATATAACAATTACCTCAGTACTTATTAGCAGCTTAAAATAACAATTTCTGTGGGTCAAGAACTAAAAAGCAGCTTAACTTCACAGTGCTGGTTCCAGGTTCTCTCATGGGGAACAGCTGAGATGTTGGTCAGATTCAGCCCTCTGCTTCATCCCACAGGGTTGGCAAGCAGGTGATAACCACTGGCCAGGGGCCTCTGTTCCCCCTGCACAGACTTTTCCTCAGGTCCGAGAGAGCAAGGTAGGGCATCAATGTCTCTTGCGACCCAGTTTCAGAAGTCACACACCATTACTTCTGACACTCTTTTGCGCACACAGACTAATCCTTACACAATGTGGGAGAGGGCCACACAAGGACTTATGAATACAAAGAGGTAAGGATGCTTTGGGGCCATGCTGGAAGATGGTTTTTATGGTACCCAAGGATATAGCTCTGTACCAGAAAACTGGATTACCAATGAAGAATGAAAACAATGATTACCAAAACTGCTTCTGAAAGAAAAATAACAGAGCTTTTACTACAAAGAGACAATATTTGTATGAGACTGTATTAAAGCGGAACCCAGATGACACCAAATTAAAATGAAAAATTCAAACATACTTAAAATGCAGAAGGCAAATGATGAAGAAGACTTTACAAAATGATCACTGGATATGAGATCAGCGAAATACGCATTCTGTCAGGAATTATTTCAAAGAAAATCTGCAGTTGGACTAAGTTTTGAGAGATGTTGTCTTGCAGTTATGGTAAAAATTAGAGTAATCTAGCTAAATCCAATGACAGTTCAGTCCTAAGAATATATAACAAGATGCCAATCAATCAAAGTTCAACTAAAAAAAAGCTGAGTCAATATTTAGAGCTATACAATAGAGGTTTATTTTTAAGTTTACTCTTCCCATTTTAATGAAGCTCCTTTCTTTGGGGAATCAACCCAGGTTTTTAAGAAAATATGAGAATGAAATCTTCAGTCTTGTTTGCCCCACTGAATAAATCCTTCTGTAAACTCCTGATCCCTCATGAATTTTCATTATAATTAATTCTACACTTTAAGCAGACAGGGGTAGATTACAAAATTTACCAAGAACAAGAGTCTAATTTAAAACTACAAAAAGAAGGCTTATTCTTATTGTTTGGAGTTAATCAGTATTTTAGCATTTATTACTTGGAAGAAACACATTAAACTGGCAGCCTAGGGGGAAAAGGACTACGAGAGAGAGACTTCAATTTCATTCACCTGCTCCAACTTGGACTTTTTTGCACTTGGTTTAACCAATTCAGGCAACCCAAAATTTAAATATAGTGAGTTGTACTACAGACAACTCACTAAAATAGCTATCTAGAGGCAGTAAAGGAATATGCTTTACCATTTGAAATAGCTCCTATCACTTAAAATGAAAGCAGTATCTTTAGAATTTTACTTCAACTGCTATAAATTACGTTTGCATTCATCAAAACTACACAGACTAGTCTTCTTACCACTGGATTAGGTACTGAAGCCTACTTACTATGACAACTCTGCTTATTAACTGGGATTAAGTGAGACCATGTCCTTCACAGAGTAAAGGGTTCCAAGCAGGAGGTTTTGGTGACTAGTTTTGGGGGGCCAGTAGAGGGAAAGAGAGAGGAAATGGGAAGCTGCCAAAGGATTCCTCAAATCCTTAAATAAGAAAACTCCTATATTCAAATGAGATCAGGACAAAAGCTGTGACAGCTGTAACTTCAGTCAGGCAATTTAACAAGACTGGATCAGACCCTTCAGCAAATCCCATAATCTCAGTCCTAGGATACTCCTCTGAACTCTTCCTCCTGCCCTCGGCTCTGTCAACATTGGCTATATACCACTACAGCTGTATGACTCTACTCTCCATGCCCTTCCTTCAGATCGAACATTCAATAATGAAAGCAAAAGGGAAAGAGGACTTAAAAGTTAATTTTTTGTTCTCTTCAAACATCCCTCAAAATTAAAAGGTTCAGTAATACAGTAACATAAAAAGAAATCACATGATAAGGACAGATCTCATTAAGCTTTTCCCTTTTTCAGCAGAAGGAAGGTCACTGCAGATTTCACATAAATCATCCCAGGAAACACAGCCTCCCACGTCCACCCGTGCCCCGGCTCTGGCTCTGCCATGGTCACGGAGGTCATTCCCTTGGGTTAATATTAAGAGCCACTTCCTGTGGAGTAAACACCACTTACCAAAGAGTTTAACATGCCCTGAAAGATATTAATGTTAACTGCTATCCATTATCTTTAATGTGAAGAGACAGTGCTTCTTTATCACCCTCAATCCCACTGCTTATTTTTTCTCACTCCTCCCTACCCCGCAAGCATAAAGATACAGACACGTGCAGAAGATTTCATTAAAATCATTCAACATGTCAGAATTCAATTACCAACTGCTCAGATGCTTAGTGGAGGAAAAAAATTGAAGCCAGATGCACTGATGAAGTCAATTTTAAGAAAAGAAAGCGAGTCTAACATTAGCTTTCAGAAACAGATTTAGGTTACACACCAACTACATTTTGTTTTAAGGAAATACTTTAGGTTAAAATGTAAAGTTATTTTCTTCTGTCTCTCTTTAAAGTCCCTCAAATATCTCCCACAGTTCAAATGAACTGTTACAACCTCAACTGTTAAAAATCAAAGTCAAAACAAAAGCAGGTGAGTTTCTTTAAAGAATGGAAACATAAACACATAAAGTGATGCTCTATATAAATAACTTTTACAGAGCCTCTGGTACAAATGTCCCATACTGACTGGCCAGGTTCTCATATTGAAAATTTTGGTATGTGTGTAACAGAAGTCTGGCAAGGACATGGGGTTTACCTAATCATAGGACATGTCTCCTCTGGTTAGTGATGCTTATAACGAACAAACATAAATTTTCAAAGTCTTTACCAAGAATCCCATAGATACTATCTTTTACTTAGTATAATAAACAACTCATTGGTCCATAAGAGGGTTTTCTTGCCTTCAATATCCTGGCAAAGGGAGACGTCTGCTTCTGCTCTCTCTCAAATATAAAAGGAATCTCTTTGGAGACTTCACTTTCCAAAAGCCAAGGAGGAGTTTCCACAACGACACAAAGGAAAGGATTAAATCATTCATTTTACTGAGGTGAGAACCTAGTACTTATAAGAATTTTAGTGCCAAAGGTAACTTTAACCACTCACTCTTTCATGGGGAACATTCCTGGAATAAGCTCAAATGATGTGGCTAAAACCTCCCAAAGAGTAAGGGCTAAACTTAACTGTAAGAAATAGCTTAATAGCTTCACAACCGTGCTATCAATAAACATTCTGTCAATAACTTTCACTGGCTATCAAAAGGAACTGAATTTTGGCCTGAGGGGAAAGTATCCATTGAGTATATTTCAAACATGGCAGAATTTCTTAATTTTAAGACTTGTTTTGATTTTTTCTAAATAGTAAAGTAGTACAGTTCAAGGTAAAAGCTTTAAAAGGTCCCATACCTGCCAACAATAAGAATAGGTCCTTCATCTGCAAGAAAACATAACTTTCAAGTTAATTTCAGCAATGATTCAGAGTTGTAAAAACAGATGCTGATTTCTATGTACACTTTTCCAGTGTAATCCTAACTCCATTTCACATTTGTTGAGACTACTATAAAAGCACACTTATGCTCATACTCTAGATAGAAAAAGCCCTAAGGAAAAAATTAATAAAAAGGGAAGAAATGACACAAAATTAAATCTTCAAATAGGCCAAAAAGAAGGGCTATTAAGAAGAAACCAAAATTTATTTTTTACAAAATTTATTTAATGTTAAGAACATTAATACATTAGAGGTATCTGGCATGTGAAATATCATATACTACTTTAGAAAGATGTCAGACAATCTTAATTTTTTAAAAGGTTTTCTTAAATAATTATCCCCATGGCCAATGTAAAACACAAGGAGGAGTGGTCTTCATTTCAGAAAGAAATGGAAATCTCTTGCCAAAATGGAAGAATTTTTTTTTTTTTGGTAGGCAGAGTGATTCAAATACAATTTTAAAGAAAAACACAACTGTTTCATCGATTCTGCACCTAAGAGGAGAATATGCCTAAGTACATGTAAACTGCCTACTGCTATCTCTATCTCTATTTTTCTTTCTTTGAACTTTATTCTTAATATTCATTGGTCTCAGGAGAGCTGACTCACAGAGCCACAACATTCTTTCAGCAGTCCCATTAATCTCCCTGACAACACCAGCTCTCAAGGTTAAATTCAGATACTCATCTCTGTTATAAATAAAAACAAAGCACCAAACCACTACTGATATGAGTCCCTGCCCCCAATTCAGTCTACTTTGCCATATTAGAATTGCTTAAAACTTGCAGTTCTGTCAAAAGACAGTGTCACTGCTGAAAGAATGAAAATATATAAAACATTCCGAACCAAGGGAAGATGGCATTTCCTTTGTTAAAATATGCAAGGCCCTAAAAGGGAAACCTATGTTAAAAGGATGCTAAATGTAATATCATTATACAAAACTTAAATTTTTAATGAAATTTTTCTTTTTTATTATTTTTAACAATAATTAGTTGTAACTAATGAACAGCTACCCTATATAAAACATTAAGAAAGGCTAAGTTTTAAATTTAAAAAATGTCCCTTAACCCAAGACAGATATAAACAAGTCAAAAGGGTGAAAAGAAAGATGATTATATCACATAGGAGCACTTATTAAAATATGTATTGAAAAATATAAAATAATAAAATATAATTAAACATATAGGCTGATGAACGATAATAAGAACAGGGTAGAGTTCTTCAACAAAAGTTAATTTTTCTTGCCACCCATAGCATGTGGAAGTTCCTGGGCCAGGGACTGAACTTGTGCCACAGCAGTGGCACAAGCCACTGCAGTGACAACATTAGATCCTTAACCCGTTGCGTCACAAGAGAACTCTCCAAAGTTAATTTTAAGCCAGAATTTTAGGTGGCAAAACTAGAAATCCCAGGAAAAAGATTCAGCATAAGTAGAAGAGTATCAGTTAGAAAACCAATAAACTAAAAAAAAAAAAAAAAGAAAACCAATAAACTGTATTTAAAGAACACTAACACTCCCAGGTTGTATAAAATAGAGTAGCTATGCTCTGAGTATCTCACCTAAAAATCAGGCTAGAAATACTTCAATGATTTAGTTGATGGGAAGCTCCAAAGGCCAGGCTAAAATGATTGTGAATGAATGAGAGTTCTTGACATCTATCCATACAACTGAAATCAATAAACATTTTTAGAGAGAACCAACAATGTGCTAAGTACCAAGACAGGGTTCCCAAACTCAAATATATGGGGGAAACAACACACAAACTAACAGCATACAATACAAAGTAAGATAAAAACAAGCCCTGAAATAAAAGCAGAAGCAAACTACAAAGGAATTGCAACACAAAGCATAATTAATTCCACCTGCGAGGATTTACACAGGCTTTACATGAGAGAGAACATTTTGATATGAACATTAAAAGATGGATAGGCTTTCAATACAAAGCTTTTCTAATCCCAAAATGACCATCAGTCAAATTAGCTAAGATTATGCTTCTGCATAATGCTTATTTGGGAGGCTTTTGTTGCTGGGATTTACCTAATTCCAGTTCTTCATACAGTAATTACTTATGAATTGCACTAAAACATACCTTTTATACATATCCAGCAGAAAAAAATGCTTAATAAGCATATGCAATGTTTGTGAGGAGAAAAAAATTTTACTTATCTCTATATCCTCAAAGCATTCATGTCACTCAGCAGTATGACAATTCCATAATGGGTACTCAATAAATGTATACTGAAGACAAATACAGATTATTCTGAAATCTGGTTTAGCCAATTACAGTGTAACATGGGGCTTAAAGAAAATATTAATGAAACAACCCAGTACTGAATTTAACCAATACAGAGATAAATCCCTGAGTAAGGGAAACAAAGTTTGGGAAAATGCAATGCAGAATGTCAAGGGAAGAGGCACTATAACTGAAAAACATGATAGTAGGAAAGGTCACCAATGTGTCTCATTGTTTTTATCATTCATGTCCTGTATTTGTGAGTATCAACTAGGATTATAAAATAATTGAAATGTTAGTATGTATGCTGGAAAACACATACTGGAAACATGAAAACCATGCTGGAAACACATCACAGAACAGTCACATATACACCTAAGGAAATACTCCAAAGATCTTGCAAGGGGCAGTGAGTTTTGTGAGCGTGTGAAAGAAAAACTGGTCAAGTACCTGGACTGATATGGGACCATATACTAGGTCCAAGGTCAACAGGGCAGACAGAATGGAAGGCCCTCTTCCCCAGCCTTGGGAGCTGCGAGGTCCTCTTTGACAGTTCTAGATACACTGGGTCAGCCCACGCACAGGCCTGTCCTCTCCCTCACTGCGCAGCAGCATCATCAAGCTCCCCGAGCCTTGGGGATGATACTGCACTCTGTTTTTCCTCTCCTGCCACAAAGGGCCTTTTCATTTTCCTTTCCTCTCCCACTCTACCCCAGCTCTAGATGGCGACGATCCTAAAGGCTCAGTACTAACTCCATGTTCTCCTGTCAACATGTTGGCTCTAGATGGTATTTGATTCTTACGGATTTTGGTATGATTTTTAAGCTCAAGTCTCCAAAATTAATAAAACAGACTTCTCTAAACTTCACATCTACACATCTAACTAGGCTCAAATCTCCAGTAAGGTGTCTCACTGATACCTTCACCTTGAAAATGGATTTGCTCTCTTTCCCTGGAAAACCTGCTTATCTCATGTCAGGGCTGCCCCATTTTATCACTGAGCATCAGCTCATATCCAGGTACCCAGGCCAGGGGCCGAGGCGCCATTCCCAACTCCTTACTCTTCCTCAGTGCCCACATTCCCATCCACAAGAAACTCCTGAACATGCTACCTAAACATAGCAGATCTCAAGTCCACCCTCTCTTCTTTCTCTCCTGAGCCTCAAAAACCTCCATCTTCAACGTCACTATAGGGCCACCTACTATAATCTGAGCACCTTCAGAGGAAGGACCATGTTTGTCTCATATCATCCCTATGCATACAATGTTAGGTGTACAAGACATATTTACTGTCATATACTTTCCTCATAACCACTCATCCCATTCTAATCCAGGTTTCCAAGTACTACAAAAAAACAAAACAAAAAAAAAACAAACACACACACAGAAACAGTACTCTCAAAATGTAAATCAAATCTTGTCTATCTTTACTTAAAATGTTCCACTATTTATAACATCTAAATTTCATATCACAGCCTACAAGGTCTGGCATGATTAACAGGCACCCCTGCCTATTTTCTACTTCCTCATCACACACTCAAACTTCTTCTTACCTTAGGGATTCTCTCCACTTTAAATACTGTTTCCTCTGCTTTTTACATGGCTTTTTAAGACTTCATCTTAATGACATACTCAGGGAAGCCATCTCCGATGGTTCTATCTAAATTTGCTGCCCATGATCTTTTCCATGCCCAGTTTCTTTCCTTAAAGCACCCTCGTAATTTCTATTTGCTTATTCACTTAGTTTTATCATTATTTCCTCCTCCGTGAGGTAACATGCTCCAGAGAGGAGGGGACATGTCTTTTCATTGCTGCATAACCAATGCAATGAGATCCTCCTGCAGAGCACAGGAAACTATATCCAATTGCTCGTGATGGAACTGAATGGAGAATAATGTGAGAAAAAGAATATATATAATATATATATGTATTACTGGGTCATTGTGCTGAACAGCAGAAATTGGCAGAACATTGTAAATCAACTATAATAAAATTTTTTTTTCTTAATTTTTTAAAAAGTAAAGGTAAAAAGTAGAAGCCCAGAGAATTCCATGGTGGTCTAGTGGTTAGGATTTATCACTTTCATCACTGTCACACAGGTATGGTCCCTGGCCTGGGAACTAAGATCCCACATCAAGTGCCCACCACCCCCACCACCCCCCGCCCCCAAAAAGCCCAAAACAACTTAAAAATATTTATAGGTAGGAGTTCCTGTTGTGGCACAGCAGAAACAAATCTGACTAGAATCCATGAGGATGAGGTTCGATCCCTGGCCTCACTCTATGGGTCAAGGATCCAGCGTTGCCGTGGGCTATGGTGTGGGTCGCAGATGCGGCTCAGATCCTGAGTTACTGTCGCTGTGGTGAAGGCCAGCAGCTATGGCTCTGATTCGACCCCTAGCCTGGCAATGTGTATATGCCGCAGGTGCAGCCCTAAAAAAATAAAAAGGTAAAAAAAAGGCAAAAAAAAATTTATAGGTAAACATTTATATGTTCTCAAAACAGGGATAAACTAAGCAAAAAAATCCACAAGGAAAAAGCCACCACAGAAGAGAAAATTTTAGTTATATTAATAAACAAATGAACATTTAAGACATGAAAAAATACTCAGCCTCACTGGTAACCAGAGATTTTAAATATAAATTAAATCAAAAATTAAATATTTTCCACCCATCAGATTGGCAATAAAAAATTAAAAAGGAGGAAGAAAATTTATGCCATTAACTGTTACTGGCAAGGGTGAGGAAAAACTGGTATGCTGCTTTTTTTTAAAGTTGGTACATTTGAGGAAATTTATACTGTTTCTATAAGAAGCATGTATTTTATAATAAGTAAAAGTTATTTAAAAGAGGAATGAAAAAGGAATTAAAAAGTCAGATTTTCATGTCTGAAATGAATTCTATAATGAATTATAAAGCCTAAAAATGACTTCTACATAATATAATAATAACTTTTTCAAATCTCTCCAGTGAAGATTTGGTGCCCACACAATGTAGTATAAACACTCTACCACACCAATTAGCAACTGTAATGAGAGGAAAACAATTTGCAAGTGTCTAGCAGCCTTAGCAGGAATTTTAGAGATTTCTAAATCTGTGGTATTCCCTGAAACTTAAAAAACATTCATTCTGACAGACTAGAGATCCAGAAGTCCCAGTTAAAATCATGGCTGAGCCATTTAGAAACCTGTGTGCATTTAGGTAAGTAATGCAATTTCTCTGAGATAATTTCCTCATCTGTAAAATGTGCAAAACCCATCTGCCTCACTGGATTAATGAAGGTTAGAAACAACAAACGACCAGGCCCTAGTTTCAAGCACCAGCACTTATACAGTCACTGCTACTACTGTTACTGAGTCTGAGTTAACCTTGTGAGTAACGAGAACATTGATTATTTCTCCAGTGAAGTAAAAAAGTTTGTTTTTATACATCTTGTATGACTGTGAAATATGTTAAGTTGAATTTTTAAAAAGTAAGAAAAGGAAAGGGGAGAAAAAAAGGTAATAAAAGGTGGAGGAAACAACAGTTTATAATAATCTATATGGGGGAAAATGGGTGTGTGTGTGTGTGTATGTATATATATATATATATATAAACTGATTCGCTTTGCTATACACCTGAAACCAATTCAAATTTAAGCCAACTATACTCTAATGAAAATTAAGAAAAAAAAATAAAGAAAGAAAGATGGGGGAGGAAAGGAAGGATGGAAATAGAAGTCAGACACAAAACTAGATTAGCAACACACTTAAATGAAGGAAAATGGCTAGCAGTTATGCTGACCACCCAGAGGCTCCACAGAACCCGCTCATCACACGAACCCTGAGCTTAACAAGCGTGGTCACCCTGAGGAAAGATGGCTTTCTCCTAGGCTGAGGTTTTCTCACAAAGCTGTGGAGTGGAACTTGCCTTTCGTATTTAAAGCCAATCCTTTACTTCTAAACAGCTGGTGTAAGAGCCACGCAGCAGGCAGGGTTAGAAAGAGGAAAGGAAGAAGCAATGGAGAGAGAAGGCACAGGCAGGCAGGGGAAGCTGCTCCCCCAGGGCTCGGTCTGCTCAGCTCACCTGCAGCTGCTGTGAGCTGTCATTGAGGTCATCTTCCCGGCGCCGAGCCTCCTCCAGCATCTGGGCACTCTTCTTCTTCTCCACCTGCTCCTTGTGCTTCAGATTGGCGACCTTCTTATTCTGGTCTTTCACCTGCCTACATACAAGGGGCAGAAAAATCAAGCTCTTCATATATATACACAGGAAAGATTGTGTTTTTTCCCCAACTTACATCACTTGACACCAAGGAATGGCTAAAAACCAACAAAGAGTTCCTGCTACAAATCCTCCCAATGCTTCCAAGCTCTTTCCTAAGGGTAGCAAACTGTTCACAAGGATGTTTTAGGAACATGTATTTAAGCATGTGCTTTATGCAGCACAATGAAATTAGAAAACCAAAAAAGGCACAGGATAGTGCAACACAGCAGAAAAAAGAAACCAATTCAAAGCTTTTTGATGGACAAATGGAAACAGTCTCTTGACATCAATGTTATGAAACTAGAAAGGCTGATTAAGAAAGGTTTGTAATACAACTCTAATTTTACTGTTATTAAATATTTCAAACCTTCAAAAGGCTATCTATAACATATATATTATATATATATATATATATATATATATAAATAATGACATAACAATCTAGGGATCCAGCTTAAGCAACAGGTCATTGCATCTCCTTCTGAATCTCCCTCTTCAACTCCATACTAAGATAAGAAAACTCGACCAAATGCAAGGCCAAAGGTAGCTAAGACTAATCTCACCAAAGGGTGTATGTAATCATGACTGCCAATTAGAAAATATGTTTAAGGCACTTCCAGGAGAAAGTGGGCTCTGGACTGCAAGAGGATCTACTTGTGTCTAAGCTTTCACAGTCTGCTAAGCTCTTCACATTTGCATTACTTATTAAGTAGACAGTATTTGTCTCATGTATCAAACACAAGGAATATCGATCCATGAATAAAAATAGTTCCTGCTCTCAAATACCTCCCAGGCATCCAAGCAAATTCAGGATAAAGGGGGAAAGGGTGGCAATGGTGATCAGGAAAAGTATCCTGGAAAATGATCTCCCTCTGAACTTTCCTCAGGGATTAGCCCAGGTCGCAGGGTAGGGAGAACAGCAGGAATAAAGCGCCGATAAAAGGAGAAGGTGTCCTGCTGGAGGAAAGCCACATTCAGTGCGACTACAGCTCAAAGTTGGAGCAGCAAAACAGAAAAAGGAAGCCAAGGGTAACAAAAGCCAAATAATTATAACATGCTCAGCAAGGGATTTGTAGTTTATACTAAGCGTGTAAGACTTTATGTAGGGAAGTGATAGAATCAGATTTCCAATCTTTTGGAAACAAATCAAAGGGGTATCACGGCCAGGGGCTGTGTGGGGTGGAGGGATGCAACAGCTAGAAAAGAATCTAACTGAACCCTAAAATTGCATTAATAAACTGAAGCATGGTTTATATATAATTAACATCCTTTCAAACAGGTAATGATAGCCTGTGGTAAGTTTTTCCTCTCACAACACACTGTATAAAAGTTGTTTTATCTCCAAACTATATCATCACGGTTCGTCAGATAAAAACACAGGGCATCCGATCAAATCTGAATTTTAGAAGAACAATAAATAATATTTTAGTATAAGTATGTCCCAATATTTATAAAACATATTATATCGGCTACAGCTCCGATTCGATTCCTAGCCTGGGAACCTCCATATGCCACAGGAGTGGCTCAAGAAATGGCGAAAAGACAAAAACAACAACACATCATTCCCCAGCTTATAAACTCTTGTCCATGAATAGATCCTTATAAATAGATCTCAGAGGGTCAGAAATGCTCTTGGGCCTATAAATTCCTGAACTGGCTAAAAAAATAAGAAAAAATTACGCCCTCACAGTTCTCTCAGACTTCTTTTTGTGAATGACATCTGATGAGGTTTCACTGACTAGTATTAGTTAACAATGAAAAAATTTTTCTAAAATGTGCAGAGAAACGGTTGTTTGACCAAGTTAGATTTTAGAAATCAAAGTAGAACTCTTTCAACAAACTAGATGAAAGAGATCATAACAAGAGGAATGCATCTGAGCAAGATATAAAGTATTTAACCTTTATTACAGAACAGTATAGGGACTCTGGTCTTAACACAGCAAGTAGGAGGTATCCCACAGATTCCAAACAGTTGTGGTGAAAACAGTCACTGCTAAAGGTCACTGCTAAATAAAACATAATACTTAGGTCAATCTGTTTAGATCTAAGAGTGAAAGAGTTGACATTTATAGGTCTCACTTCCTAAACGTCTTACCTTTAGCCAAAAGGGCTGCCATATAATAAAAAGTAAGGATGAATTCTGGACTGAATTATTTCTTTTCATGTGTACATGGAATTAATTCTTTGTACTCATTCTCTTGGGCTAACGTCACTGAACAAGAATGGAAGAGATGTGTGTTTAAGGATACTGAATGTGACTCTTCAGTTATCCACACTCTAAATAAAATCTCTCTGCACTGTACTGAATGGAAAGGGGGACAGAGGAGGTCAGGGGAGGACAAGGGAGAAATAGAAACAAACAAAGCTATTCAAAATGGAAAAGCTTAGTGGGGAACACTAAAATAAAAAACACTATAGGTAAGTGTCATTATTTACACAAAACAGTTAGTTAAAACAAACACTGAAGGGTTAAGTATCTTCCTTAAGGTCATGTAATGAAGTCATCTAAACATTCAATTCAATCTCAAAACATCAATAACTTATACTCTCTTGATGAGATATTCAATCTGATTTGGCAAAATCATAATTAAAATGATGAAATGCTTCTATATAGAAAAAAAAAATACTGCATTAAACTCCAGTCGGGAATAAATGAGGGTGGTTTTGATTGTTTTGTTTTGTTTTTTTATCTATTTAGGGCCTCACCCAAGGCATATGGAAGTTCCCAGGCTAGGGGTCAAACTGGAGCTGTAGCTGCCAGCCTACACCACAGCTCATAGCAACACTGGATCCTTAACCCACTGAGCAAGGCCAGGGATCAAGCCCACATCCTCATGGATATTAGCTGGGTTCTTAACCTGCTGAGCCACCACAGGAACTCCTAAAGAAGGTTTTTAATGTACTACAGCCAAAATAATCTTTGCCACTGGAAAAACACAACTTACTGTATCTTTCATTAGCTGGAAAAAAACTTATTTAGAAATAAGTATTGTATAATGGCATTTACTGCTAAAGTAAAAACTATGAAAAAAATGAACCAGCTAACAATATTATAATTAACATAACTTGTAACTCAGAGAACTATGTATACACCAATGACTTCCATAGACAAATTCTTCTGGAGCATTTTATGAGGTTTTGTTCAGAGGCAATCAGACCAAAACCTGTCACGCAAAAGACAAAATATAGGACAAATTGATAAAACTTCCCAGTAAAAATAGGAATGCACTTGAAGCTTAAATTAAATGATAGTCCTCCAAACACAGACAAAAATCTTTGTGTTATTTTTCTACTAAAGCTGAACTGTTTTCAGACTTGGGTACTTAAGTGCTACCCAAATTGCTTTGTTTAGAGTAGAAAATTGGAAAAATACTTGAAAATGAAGTATTTGTGCTTGCCTTTTTTTTTTTTTTTTTCCAGTCCTTTTAGGGCCATACCCATGGCATATGGAGGTTCCCAGGTCAAACTGGAGCTGTAGCTGCTGGCCAACACCACAGCCAAGCCAGATCTGAGCTGAGTCTGCCACCTATACCACAGCTCATGACAACGCTAAATCCTTAACCCACAGAGTGAGGCAAGGGATCTAATCTGCATCCTCATGGATGCTAGTCAGATTCGTTTCTGCTGAGCCACGACTGGAACTCCTATGCTTGCTATTTTTACTGCAAACACTGTAAGATTTCTTCTATATATTCTGTAATATTCTTCTTCTTCTATAATGAATATGGTTTTTCAAAATAGGAGTTCCATAAAAATATTTACAAAACAAAATAGAGTCTTTGGTGGTAACAAGTCAGATGACCAATAATGTAGGTGAAAAAAGAATTTTTTAAACAGAACATGAGATAGACCAAGAATTAAGAAACATGTAAAAGAAGAAAAGAAAAATAGGCTAACAACTGTCAATGAGGTGGTAAGAGAACTAGCAGGAAACAATAAACTACAAAAGAAGAGTTTCTTAAAAGAAGGGAGCTAGTCAATAATCTAACACCCCAGACAGGCTTATAGGCCTAAGACAAACAAGGTTACTAAATTTGGTAGCGTGTACATCACTGCAGCAATGTTAGCACAGCAGTGAGAGAGGAATCCAAATTCCACTGGCTGGGAAAATAAATGGGAAGTGTAAATGTGGAGGCATGGAGCATAAACGATTCTTTTAAACTATGCAAATGAACAGAAAAGAAAAAGTAAAAGGCAAAAGTAAGAGACTGTAGTGGGCTGAAACCAAGGAAAAGAAACTGGAAGGACTGTGTACATGTCTTTTGAAGGAAGGGGAAAACTAGGGTATGGTTTTATATTTGAGACAGTCCCTTCTCTTCTGGGAAAGAAGAGAAGGGAAACAGGGAAATGAGGAGGAGGAGGATTCAATTTATGGACAAGGTTTTGAAAGCTGGACAGAGAGAAGCAATGAAGAGAAAGTTTAGCCTCAGAACAGAGCTAGGACATTAATTCCAGTGACAGAGGCAAAGTGAAGATGAGTGAAGACAGGCATGTGGAGACACTGATACATGCAGAGAAGGAAGAGGACTATGTGGGTCTGAATGAAGACCCCCTTCATGAATAGATTAGTGAGTAATTATGAAGCAAAAGTTTTATTTTTTTTAACATACTTACAGCCCAAATGGCTTGTTTTTAAAAGAGTCAAAGGTAAGGGGACTTTTTCAGAAATATGATTAAGTATTCAGCAGAAATATTAGGCAGGAGAACTGGGAAAGAGAGCCCCTTCTCCCCTCTGCCCAAAAAAGTATCCACTTCATCTTTCTACCTACAAAAGGAATTCTAGCACTTGAAAAACAGTCTGAAACTATCATTATAGAAAAAACATGTCTTCTTTTCTCATCTTGTACATATATACAACTTTCCACTGGCATTCTGCTTCGCACTTTCTATTAATACTGATAGGCATCGACAGTACGGAGTGGTGTTTTCAAGGACCTGAGCTCTCCGGAATCATGCTGTGATATTTCTGATCTCACAGGACTCCATGGAGAAGGCAAAAGGGAGTCATGGTAACAGCTCCATTTACTGACTACTTACCTTGTGCTAGACACAGTTCTACATGTTACTTGTACTAACTCCCTCACTGTTTACAACAACCTTTAGATTAGATAACTATTGTAATTTTATACATGAGAAAACTACAGAGAGAAATCTACCTAAGAAAATCTACCTGGGACTCCACAGCTCATACTCTATGTCCTAGCTAGAGTGCATGTGATATAAAGAGCCCCAAGGCTGAAGTGACAATACCTGGCTTCAAATCTAAGTACCATCACTTACTAGCTGGTTGACCTTAGAGAAATCATGTTCCCTAATCTTAGTTCCTCCTCAGAGTAATAATCTGGCCTATATTCTCACACACTAGCTGTGAGAATCACAGAGACAAGTGCTTTCACAGACAGTAAATATATACGATGTCAACATTATCAGAAAGTAGCTGCTAGGTAACGTGGTATTAACAATACCATTTCCCGAACTCTATCAGAAATTCTCACACTTTAATTTACTGCCATGGCTCATGTGCAACATTATTAACTTAAAATGCAGGTTTCTGACTGTTTTCTGCCAGGTCTCTTACTAATTTACTTACTAATGAAAATGAACAAGTTACTTAATGGACTCTGTATTTGTGTTACTCATCTAAAAAGTGGAAACAACAAACCTCTCCACATACTTGCCAGGAAGATCAACTGAAATAAACCATGTAAAGCTTCTCACACATAAACAGCAGCTCTGGTGGTTGTTTTTGTTCTACCAGTTCTATCCTTCCGCAGAATCACAAAACAAGCCCCAAAATGAAAGGGTACATGATATAATGCAAAGGTTCTTACATACATCCATTGACTGTGGCAATCTTCCCTCCCTCTTTCATGCTGCACTTTACCTGCTAATATAAAAGCCAGAATATCTGGCGAAACTAAAATTAAAGCAATATTTTTACCTCCCAATTCCCTTGGTGGCCTCCTTTCATTTTAATTCTCTCAGTCAAAACCTGGTCTGTCTGATTCTTGCTTTCTGATTACCCTATGTTCGGAAGCATAGAACTCTGAAGCCACTCTTTCAATAAATCTAAAACTCCTAACATTTTATGTACTCATAACTAAATTTCTAAACATTTAGCTTCCGGAATAAGTTATATCATTTCAGCTGCTTATCAGAGTTCAATACAATGTTAGTATAAAAAGTTCTGTTATTTATCTTTGTTTTAGGACAAGCATACTGACCTTGAAGTGAGACTGAAGGAAACAGCAAATCCAGGAAGAAAATGTGAAAGAGAAAGTTTGAAAGAATTAATAAGGGCAATATTCAGAAATAATATTATTCATAGACATGGACAAAAACACAAAGCACAGGATTGGAGAAGGGAAAGGAGTCACACAGATTCTGCACAGGCACCAAAAATTAGTAATTCCAGATTTTCAACAAGTATATTTTTGTATTAGATTACACCATTATACCTTAACATAAGTTTCTAAAGGAACAAATTTTGTCTAAAATTTACCATTTCCTGGGACAGGAAAAAAGTATTTTCTTAAACACAAAGGAAAAGAAGAAAAGGTTAGCTACTCCCCTCCTCATGTAAGTAGCTGTGATTTTACAACCTGAGTCAGCTCAGTTTTATGCATACTCATTTTAGAAGTGGCTACTCCTTTACCCACCCCAGTCCATTTCTTGGACCTAAGTTATCCATGAGCAAACGCAGAAAAACACAGACAGCCTCCATTATTCTATAGAATACAGACTCTTATCCGTTTGGAAAAGTTTGAAATAATTTTCTCAAATGTAAGAATAATGTTTTTCTAATTACAATCAATATTTGTCATTCCAAATCTATCAAATCCAGCCCAAATGGTGCAATCTAAAAGCAATAATGAAGAGGAATATATGGCTCTATAAACATCAACTCATTTTCAAAAGCACTCAGCAGAAACAGATGCAAAACAGCCATGCTTACCATGCCTACCCTAGCATGAAGCTCTGGGCTTCATTATTGCTTTTCATCATAACAAGCAGTTTCCCTCTTAAAAAATTAATCAATTTCACTGAAATTAGTATTATCCTCCAAATACTTAGATAACAGCCAATGTCATCAGTATCCATTTTTTTTCTTTCCTCTTTTTTTTTTTAAATAAACAAGAGGTTTATTTCTTGACTGCAAGCACCATTTCAATTTGTTTCAGTGCTAAAGCTAGAGTTTTTAAAAAAGTCATTGTCAGTAATAAAAGGTAAGGATGACAAGACTTATTGCCATTGTATAAGATAAAAGAGATGAAACACAGAGAAACAAAATGACAAACAAAATTCTTCACAATCACACAGCAAGTAGATCTGGGACAGGAATCAAAGTGTGCTGACACATCTCCTGGGTGACATTCTATGACAAGCTTACATCTTCTTTATCTCCCTATGATGCTTACAGATTCCTAAAGGGAATCTACGAAAATCCATGGAGCTTTTGGCATTTGAAAAAGAGTGCAAAACATAGACAGTGTTCAAAGTCAAAGAGAGGCCAATCTCTAAATGGCTGTTCCCATGGTCTCTTTTATTTTTGTTGGTTATGACACATTAAGTTAGAGTAATTTTGGATCAACAATGACACTCACTAAAGTCTCACATAAATGGATGCAAGGTTTTATATGAGACATGGGAAAGTCTTTGAAAAACATATTAAGCTTATTTCTGCCAAGAGTGAGCAATCTTAGGAATCTTTTTATACTCAGTTTATGGTTCAGGAGCCATATTTCACTTTGGCATTAAACTTTAGTTCTTCGGAAATAAATTTAGGAGAAAAAATCTGCGTATAGAATAATGGTATAGGAGTTCCCAATGTGGTACAGTGGAATTGATGGCACCTCTACAGCACCAGGACGCAGGTTAGATCCCTGGCCCTGCACTGTGGGTTAAAGGATCCGGCACTGCTGCAGCTGTGGCGTACGTCACAACTGTGGCTCAGATCTGATCCTTGGCCAGGGAACTGCATACGCTGCAGGGCAGCAAAAAAAGGGAGGGAGGGAAGAGGGAAGGAAGGAAGGGAGGAAGGAAGGACGGATGCACTATATACAATTCTGTTTTTGTTTTTTTTTTAGCAATGCCTGTAGTATGTGGAAGTTTCCAGGTCAGGGATTGATCCTGCACCACAGCAGCGACTCCAGGCTGCTGCAGTGACAATGCCAGATCCTTAACCCACAGCACCACAAGGGAATTCCTGACAGTATATATTCTAATGTTTACAGTTTAAAGTAGAAACAAAGCAACTACTATACACAAATTTCTATCAAGACTGTAATAACAAATTATAAGGTGCTGTGCCCACAAGAAACTTTGGGAAGATGGCTTAACAGAACTGACTGTCTAAAGCTGTGTTATTTATTCTTTTTTTTTATTTTTGCTTTTTTTTTTAGGGCTGCTCCTGTGGCATATGGAGGTTCCCAGGCTAGGGGTCAAATTGAAGCTACAGCTGCCAGGCTATGCCACAGCCACAGCCATGCAGGATCCAAACTGCATCTGTGATCTACACCAAAGCTCATGGCAACGCCAGATTACTTAACCCATTCAGCGAGGCCAGGAACCTGCATTCTCATGGATACCAGAGTCAGATTCATTAACTGCTGAGCCATGAAGGGAACTCCTATTCTTCTTTTAAATCTTAACAGTGAAATTCATTGAGGAGGAAGAAAAAACAAACAAGCAGCTTCCCCAGAAAGCAAGCTGAAGCAAGCAGGATCAGATAAAGAACCAGTCGTCTTCAGTTACAACACTCTTAAGCATTCCGCTTTTCCTTTTTCTTTCCTTTTTTAAAAAACACAACCCATTCTCCCTCAAGCAAGAACATACGACCACCACAGTCACTGCTGCTCTTATCCCCCTACATCAGGACGACATTCTCCAACACTGCACTTCATGGATCAAAGATAACATGACCACAGACTTTAAGGAAATCCTTTAAGGAACCACTTTCTTCATGAACTGTATACTAGTTTATGTCAAAGCTATATATAAGTTAACAGTAATTTCTATAAGGAAGATTTCTGAAGACATTAAGCTGAATGATCAATTTAGGATTTCTTCACAGAAAAAATATTTACAAATATGAAGACTAAATATGCAGGTTTGTATTTTCAGATTATACTGTGCTTAGATTAGATGCCTGAATATATTGTGATAGCAGTATAAAATCACATACATAAAACAATCATTTTTCCAATGAAAATGTCAAAAACATCTTTTAGGTCAACCTAAATAAATAAGCTTTCAGGGTGCAGTTTCAACAGTCAAATATCTAATTATAATATTAAACACAGTCGTTCAGTTACTCATATTTAAAAATGGAATACGGGAGTTCCCATTGTGGCTCAGTGGTTAATGAATCCGACTAGGAACCATGAGGTTTCGGGTTCAATCCTTGGCCTTGCTCAGTGGGTTGAGGATCCGGCACAGCCATGAGCTGAGGTGTAGGTCACAGATGGGGCTCGGATCCCGAGTTGCTGTGGCTGTGGCCTAGGCCAGTGGCTACAGCTGATTAGACCCCTACCCTGGGAACCTCCATATGCCGCAGGTGCAGCCCTAAAAAAAATATAAATAAATAAAGGAATACATGAGAAAATAATATTAATTTGGAAAAACGATCTTCTACTCCCACGTTCACTGGAACAATTTCATTCACTCTCTTTGCACATATCTTCAAGATCAATTTGCCAAAGATAGAATATGCACCATTACTTTATGTATTACTAAGAAATAGAGAATAGATATACCAATTAAATAATGCATTATTTATTCATGTATCCCAGTTTCAGAGATGTTAAAATGTGAAAGTAAACATTAGAATTGGTATTTCAGGAGTTCCCGTCGTGGCTCAGTGGTTAATGAATCCAACTAGGAACCATGAGGTTGTGGATTCAATTCCTGGCCTTGCTCAGTGGGTTAAGGATCTGGTGTTGCCATGAGCTATGGTGTAGGTCACAGACGCGGCTTGGATCCTGCATTGCTGTGGCTGTGGTGCAGGCCGGCAGCTACAGCTCCGATTAGACCCCTGGTCTGGGAACCTCCATATGCCGTGGGTGCGGCCCTAGAAAGAAGACAAAAAAACAAACAAAAAAAAGCATCGGTATTTCATTGTAACAGGAGAGAGGTTATCTACTCTTGTTTAACCTGCGGATAGAAAAGTGATCCCATTAAATTATATTAAATAAGAATATTTAATACCTATGAATTTACTTAATATTTTTGTAGAAAGAAAAGTATATTACAGTGGCAAACATATTGAAAACATATAAAAGAAATGAATATAAATATATATTCAATATAACAAACAAGTGTATAAGGGACTATTAAATCTTCACCTGATCAAAAGTCTGAATATGTGGGTGATGGGATGATAAAAGGGAAGAAATGTGGGATGATTCGATAGTAAAATGAGAAAGGAACTGTGTCTCCATGTTTTAACATATGTATTTTTTGGGCCCACAGCAATGCACGGTCATGAGACAGAATGTGATAGATACCATAAGAAAGCACACACCAAAAAAAAAAAGAGAGAGAGAAAGATAAATTACTACCTAAGGGAGCTCAATGAAGCTTTTTTTTTTTCCCCCAAAAGGTAACAGTTAAAAAAAATCAGATTCCCACAAATGAATAAGGAGAAAGAAAATTTTGGTCAAAGAGAAAATACTAAGAAAAAATAGATAACCAAAAAGTATTCATCTCCTAATTCTAAGGTCCATTTTTAAAGAAAACAGGGGGTTAAATCTACTAACATCAAACCAAAAGTTGGAAATATCATCCTGTAAACTAGTTCAAGTTTGCCAACACATCTTAAAAGATTAATAAAAAATAAAAACAGGAGTTCCCGTTGTGGCTCAGCAGAAACGAATCTGTCTAGCATCCGTGAGGATGCAGGTTCGAGCCCTGGCCTTGCTCAGTGGGTTAAGGATCTGGTGTTGCCATGAGCTGTGGTGTAGGCCGCAGATGCAGCTCAGATCTGGCGTTGCTGTGGCTGTGGCGTAGGCCAGCGGCTGCAGTTCCAATTCAACCCCTAGCTTGGGAACCTTCAAATGCCGTGGGTGTGGCCCTAAAAAGACTAAAATTAAAGTTAAATTAAATTAAAATAAAGTAAAATAATAAAATAAAATAAAATAAACTCTGAAGTTCCCATTGTGGCTCAGCAGGTTAAGGACCCAACACTGTCTCTGTGAAGATGTGGGTTTGATCACTGGCCTTGCTCAGTGGGTTAAGGATCCAGCATTGCTGTAAACTACAGTGTAGGTCACAGATGCAGCTCAGATCTAGTGTTGCAGGGGCTGTGGTGTAAGCTGGCATCCGCAGCTCCAATTTGACCCCTGGCCTGGGAACTTCCATATGCCACAGGTGCAGCTATAAAAATAAAAACAACTCCATTTTCATAACATAAAATTCCAGATACTAGTAAGCTTTAAAAGCCAAAAAAAAAAAAAAAACGCCTTGAAAGGCCATATCCTGAACCACAATGGGAACTCTTACCCTGTTTTTTTAAAAAAAATCAACTAATGTAGCTCCAAATCTTATGAACTGATCATATGCCAATTTTTTAAATAAAATCAGTTGTAATGATTTTATTTAAAAATTGTAATCAGAATATAATTCCCTTGGGAACATAAGCACAGGTTGAATCTTCTTGCCAGTCCACAAAATTTAAGTTTAATCATGATGTAAAAGCCTAGAACTTATAATTCTAGTTGAGGTCTAGAAAAGAAAATACTATTAACCATCACAAAGTGGAAAAACTAAGTTTCCTCCTAATATTTGCTGTGCTTTACTTCATTATTATTTTTTTTGGCCACACCCATGGCATGTGGAAGTTTTCAGGCCAGAGATTGAATCCATGCCACAGCAGTAACTAGAGCCACAGCAGTGACAATGCCAAGATTCTTAACTGCTGAGCCACCAGTGGATTTGCCCAAGAATGTGTAAATGTGCATGTATGTATGTATGTGTGTGTATATATATATATATTTGAGAATAACACCACTGATCTCTGGTTCTCTTGCTCTCAGAATAGTTACAGTAGTAGTGTACTATCCTGGTTTTCCCTTGCCATTTTATATCTCTACCAACACTAAAGTTCTAGGATCTAAAGTTAGCAGTGTAGGATCCAAAATAACCTTCTAGCCTTCCATCCAAATAACCCCTCAAGCAAGCCACTGTCATTTAATATTGGTCTCAAAAATTAAAAGACCAGACATAAGGGTCCTAAGTTCAAAAAGAAGCCCCTTTCTATAATAATTTTATATCCTGGGGCACACTAATTTAGTATGCTAAGTACTACCTCCCAGGAAAGTTCAACCAGACCTTAAATTGAAATTCGTCACTGAAATTTCTAAGTACTGTCAAGCTGTGGAAGAATGCCTCTGCCAGCACCATCTCCAAAGGAGAGGACTGCTCCTTGTTGGAGTCTCAGTCTTCTGAGGCTATATTATAAACTCCCTGCAGGCAGAGATTTTGTTTCTTTTGTTCCCTGTTGTGCCCCAGAGCCCAGAACAGTGACCAGCAAATAAGAGCCTCCAAAAGTAGAAAAATTAATTCATTAGTTAATAAAGAAGGGAAGGGTATATGTTGTGGCAAAGAGGAAAGTGAGTTTTGAAGAGAAAAACTCACAGATTGGATATTACTCTCAAGAGCTTGATAACTATAAACCATAATTTTTAGCAGTACTGTTTTTAGAGTTACATATTTAAGGGAAGAGTAATCAGGTAAAATGAATAAGGAATAAAAAAGAACTTTAGGGTTTTCAAAGGTTAAATGTCTTTAAGAAAGTATGCCCCTTCTTCTCATCTTTTAATCCATCTGATAAATTTCACAGCATAACCTCAAATGAAATCTATATCCATGAAAATCTCAGTTTTTATATTCCCACAAATTAAGAGATATAGTAAATCCAACTTTTTCATAAATTTAGGGTACACAATAATAGACTCTATTATTCTTCAATCACCAAAAATTCCTAACTTGGATAAACCAAAGGCAATCCTTGATACCTAAATCATGTTAAAAAAAAAAAATCAGAAGATGGTTGCCATTCTTTAAACATAAAAGTTTCTAGATGGGACACTGAATCTAATCTAAATAAACCTTATATTAGAGTAAAATGAGGTTTTTCAGTGCAAACACCAAACTCTGAAGATTCATTAGTGTTTCTGTATCAGAATTATGCACAAGGGACAGTGCTCCCAGTATACCAGTACAACAGGAGTATTTAGCTAGACGGAACTTAAGTCAAAGAGGAGACATTAAGCAATTCTTTCAGGAGGCTGAAAAGATACTAATACCAGAGTTCCATCAGTCTACAGTACTAAACATTTTAAACATTATGCCAAAGGCTATTCATTATAAACCTAAACAGAGACTCTAATATGCTCACTTTAGAAGAGAAATATTCAATTTACATTTAGGGTTCCTCGTGCTAATCTATATCTATCTATTTGTATAAATACATGTCAACCTCTAGGTTTGTTTTTATTATTATTTTCTTCCTTGAATTGATCTATGGAAACTATCCAGAACCACCAGGTGATGATCTTGAAGGGTGTCAACCTGGCTAGTCTGTAGTGTCCAGTTAATTTAATCAGTAATCTAGATCTCGTTAAGAATGCATTTTTCAGATATAAAGCCTCTAATCCATTTAAGTAAAAGAGATTATCGCAGATAAAGTGGGCATATCTGAATCTTTTGGAAGGCCCTAAGAGCAGGAATGAGGTTTCCCAAGGAAAGAAAATGTACCTGTGGACCATGGATTTGGCCCATGCCCATGGGAGTACTATCCTGCAGGTGATCTTCCCTTCCTGACAGCTTCTCCATACAGATTTTGGACTTTTTTGACCAGCCCACCACGATCTGCAAGAATTTCTTATAATAAATCTTTTTTTTTTTTTTTTTGGTCTTTTTAGGGCCATACGCACAGCATATGGCGTTTCCAGGCTAGGGGTCCAATGGGAGCTGTAGCCGCCGGCCTACGCCACAGCCACAGCCACAGCCATGCAGGATCTGAGCTGCGTCTGCGACCTACACCACAGCTCACTGCAATGCTGGATCCTTAACCCACTGAGCAAGGCCAAGGATTGAACCCGTGTCCTCATGGATGCTAATCGGGTTCGCTAACTGCTGAGCCATGACTGGAACTTCTAAATCTTATATATAATCCTTTTTTTTTTTTTTTTTTGTCTTTTTAGGGCCACACATGGGGCATATGGAAGTTACTGGAATAGTGACTGAGTCGGAGCTGTAGCTGCCAGCCCACACCACAGCCACACCAGATCCAAGCAGCGTCTGAGACCTATACCACAGCTCATAGCAACGCCAGATCCTTAGTCTACTGAGCAAGGCCAGGGACTGAACCCACATCCTCGTGGATACTCATTGGGTTTCGTTTCTGCTGAGTCACATATGGGAACTCCATAAATCTTATATATATAAATATATGTATGTGCCTCTTCTAAAGAGTGACTGAACTTCCAATTGATACACACTACAGTATGGAATACAAATTTAGAAGTAGTACATCTTATATTTAATTGGGAAAAATATTTTATATTTGCAGATGCATGGTTAGACTTACATTATCCCCTTTTAAAACTGCATAGCTCAAGATACTTGTACAATACTAAATCATATGACAGCAACTACTACTGTTTTGTAGGAGCAATGTAAGAGACCGCTCATTTTTCTCAAGACCACAAAGAGTATATCTGGGAATTCTTCATGATTTAATATAAAGCCTTTAATACTGGAGATTCTTACATAAGTATCAGGGAATTTTAAAGGAATACTAAGAATTTTCTTTAGTCCAATGACTATAATAGTTTACTTTCATTTATGTACTTCAAAAGTTGCTAAGCATCCTGTAAAAATAAATTCTACTTCTTGAATTAGAGTGTGGTACTACAGATGCATTAGTTAAGATGCTACTACTTAAAGAGCATCAGAATAACCACATAAAAGATGGGCTAGAACCTTAGAATAAGACTTTAATTATAACCAACAATATCAGAATCTTACTAGAGAGAAGATATACTTTATCCACAAGCAATGGACCTAAGAGGAATCATTCAACTGGATATATAATCGCCTGGTCTTTAATTCTGATCAAGCAAAATCCCCAGCAGGCCCCAGCAGTAGCAAGAGCAGCAGTAGCAACTCCATCTAGGACAGAACTGTAGCCTTACATAACACTCACTTTCCCAGGAAGTCCCAAACAAACCCCCCTGACGGTGCAGGGACAGAAACCTGGCGTGGAAGGTACAGATTGCGGGAAACTGGCTTTCTGAGAAACAGCATGGCCAAGAGGGATATAAACAGACAGACACAGAGACCAAACCCCAATGGGATAGGACCGTGATGAGACAAATCAAAAGAAAGATGAAGAAACATAAATGATAAATGACAGGGAGAAAGACAGCCACAGACAGGAAATAGTGGAATGGCGACATAAGAAGCAAATGGTTAGTAAGAAACACAGCAGCCATACACATGCACCTCAGTACTAAATCTGGGAACAAAAGGCATAAAATAATTCCAACTATCTTTTACCCATCCTTAAACTATATTGTTCAGTAAAAAATTACAAAGCCAGTCTAAGTTTTAAAAACTGTTTTCTTTTCTTGGTAGCCAAGAAATTCCGTGTCAAACTGTAAAACAAGATTATAATGCTACATGACCAGAGGACAAACCACTATACTACTTTTTCAAATTTATAAGTTGTATTCTATGGAAAGAACAGATCATTTACAACTCTTTCCCCAAATATAAGAAATACAGTGGCTAATAAAAGCTATTTGGTATGCTTTGGATATCAAATATAGATTTAATCCTACTTCTTACTCTTATTCAAATCAGGTCCATCTCCCAAAATCACTATTGGGTCCAAAAATGAATCGAAACGTTTTTCAAGCAAGCTGCCTGGAATAGCAAGCAATAATTTCAATGTAGAATTCTAATATTAAAAAAATCAAACTGAAAAATAAAACTTTATTAAGGAATTTCTTTTCTGAAATGTTGAAATATATTTTGTGGGAAGTCACTAATCCATTGAAAGTAGGATATTTTAAAATCTATGCAGTACTGATTTCAGGCTGACATGAAAGCAAAGAGAGGCATGTACTTGTATATGTAAGGAGAGTGTATATATGTGTCTCTGTCTGTCTGTCTACTTGGGGTAAAGATGCACTGCAAACATAGAAGAAGTCATAAAAATGTACATAATCTAATGTTGAGACTCACTATTTGTTAATTCTGACTTAAAGAACTTTACCCATTCATCTTATCCAGAACCAGACCAGAAATTGTAAACAGCATTAAGATCAAAATAAGAGGATACAAGTGGGTAGGTGATCAGCCCGTGCTATCACACTTGCAGTTTAATGAAGAACTGTGAGGGCTGGAATTTTATTGCTTTAATTTCTTGAAAATTAAAATGCTACGGGTAATGGAAGTTCCACTGTGGCACAGTAGGTTAAGGATTTGGCACTGCCGTAGCTGACCCATAGGCCACAACTGTGGTTCTGGTTCAATCCCTGGGCCAGGAACTTCCACATGCTGCAGGTACAGCAAAAAAAAAGAAAGAAAGAAAAAAAAAAAAAGAGTACAAAGCAGGAGGAAAAAATAATTTATAGGGGAAAATATCAGGCCTACCAATAACCTAAAAATTTAATATACAACTTTTTTTTTTGTTTTTAGGGCAACACGTATGGCATATAGAAGTTCCCAGGCTAGAGGTTGAATTGGAACTACAGCTGCTGATCTATGCCACAGCAACACCATATCTGAGCCGTCTGTGACCTATACTGAAGCTCATGATAACACTGGATCCTTAACCAACTGAGTGAGGCCAGGGATCAAACCTACATCCTTCACAGATGTTAGTGGGGTTCATTACCACTGAGCCACAACAGGAACTCCCATAAAACTTAATATACAACTTATGAAAGCAGTCAACTACTTCCCAACATTTAAGAGCATGAAAATAAAATACTTCTATGAATCAAGCTCAAAGGAGCCACATGGATTAGTGACTTCAATCTGTCACTGCCAGTGTCTGTGATTGTTCAGAATACCGTAATTAATGCAGTTCCACTGGAAGAACTATGTCTGTGCACTTGAAAATTTATGTTAAATACATGGTGTAAAAGAAGATGCCAAGAGGCATACAGTTTATCTTCAGTATGAAATACCTTTAAAAAAAAAAACAAAAAAAAAGCTGAGAAAATTCCAAGAGAGCTATCTGGCTGGTTCTGTTCAAACAAAGCTGATTTTGAAGAATTCAAAGTTGGAGTTCAATAAAAATCACATCAGAGTGTCCTAACCTGTCCTAAAAATATCCCTCCTCCTTCTATATTTGACCCATGCGCTAATAGCTTGTGTCTCCACATCAGAGTCTTAAAGTTCATAGCCCAAAGGAGCACCAGCTTAACAAAAAAGATCTAAACCAATGAAAAAATTTAACTCCTTGAACTTGAGGCTTATAAATAAATAAATACATAAATAGAAAACAAGTGGCTATCTGCAGTCTCTTGATGACTCAGAAGAAAACTTTAACTTCTTAATCAATGAATACTTTCTCTTTCCCCATCAAAAATGCTGAAGTACACAGCTTCCCGATCTATTCCCATTCTGTGTTGCCTTTTAGAGATGGCAACAAGGACTTACACTGACTTAGAATAACAAGTAGATAATAAAGTAACATCAAGCAGTCAAGAACCTAAATTCAGAGAGGCAGATATACTGGAAAAATATGTCCCCAAAAGTATAGTTTTAATACCATCCTTCAGCCTTTCTAATATAGTAAGTCCCCGCTCAGCTTCCCTTTCTTTACCTTTCCAACTCAGCAATCTTCTTATCTTTGTCGTTCTTCTCATTTTCCACCTCCTTCAAGATTTCCAAGAGGCGGTCAACTTCTGCCTGGGCTTTGCTAGATTCATCTTTGTACCTGGCAATCTCTCTCTCCAACTGCTGTATTCGATCACTCATCTCTGGACTGGCTCTGGCTTCCAATGTTGCCTCATGTGCCTACAAAGAAAAGTGTCCAAATTTATCAGATATACATACAGTGGCAGTGGGCATACCATGTCCCCCCAAACCATCTATATTTTAATTTAAATAGGGTATTATCAAATGTCTAATAGCTAGCCTTCAATTTATAAGCTTTTTCTCTGCTTAAATGTTACATGGACAGAATGTTAGTAATAAATGGAGAAATAACTGTCTTAGATCCTGAAAAAATTTGTTTTTTAAAATAGTAAATCTCTGAATATTTATTATATCATTAGTCAAAAGTCACCATAAGCCAAGAGATGCTTCAGAGTCTAGTGAGATATACTAACAAGCCATCGGATGACTACTGATCTCCCCAAGTTAATGTCAAAAGGTATCACCAGAGACTCACTGCTGATCTTAACATGGCTGATGCTGAGATCAAATTCCCATTTGACCTGCACTTCCCTGCCTCCTTTACATGCTGCTCTACCAAGCATGTGTGACTCACATGGCCTTCAACATCTAGAATCATGAAGATACTGCAAATGTGATGCCATAAAAAGGAGTCAGATTAAGAAAATGGCTATCACTACACAGGTACCTTTTTAACGCAAAGGTTCAGCATTTTACAAGATAACATGAGACAAAGTCAGAAATTAACAATCACATTAAGAACCTAGAAAAGATTTTTTATTCAGGATCCTTTGTAAATGGCAAGTACCTCCAATACATTCTAACACACAATAAAAACTAATTTCCAAGTCTTCAATTTTCCTCCTGAATCTCTAAAGCCATGCATGTATAATGTATTTAATGAAAAAGTAAAGTTTATTT
Organism: Phacochoerus africanus; assembly: GCF_016906955.1. Classification (NCBI taxonomy): domain Eukaryota; kingdom Metazoa; phylum Chordata; class Mammalia; order Artiodactyla; family Suidae; genus Phacochoerus; species Phacochoerus africanus. The sequence goes on along the minus strand of NC_062550.1, from coordinate 72,140,097 downwards.
TTCCTTATTCCATGGATAACAAAGCATACTTAGTCTCTTAAAAATGAAAAAAACGCTGATGGGATACATATAATTTTCTTGCTAAATCTTCAGAAAGCTCTCATGCAAAATATCTTAAGTAAAAGAGAAATGTTTCTATAAATGAGCTAAATGCTTTGTCTACCTAACAGCTATACTTTTAAGTCCTTTACTGTTCTTTACTAATTTCTTTTGTTACACGTTTAATCAGTCATGAAAAGACCTAATTACTAACAATGGCCTTTAAAGGAGAGTCCATTGGCAGACATGCATTTGAATGTTTTAACAAAATTCTACCCTAAAACTGATGTGCTTAAAAGCCACAACAACTGTTATATTGGAATGGATAGGGACAGGGAAATGTGTGTGATCGGGTCATTTTGTTGTACAATAGAACTTGACGAAACACTGTACATCAGCTATACTCTAATTACAGCAATAATTTTTTTAAAAAGCCACAAAATAAAAGCAAGGAGGAGGAGAGGCAGCTCTGAATGAATTATCTCACTAAGAATAAAACGAAGCAAAAGCAGCACAAATGCAAATATTTCCCAAAGTTTAGGGGAGAATTTTAGTCTCAGAGAAGCTTCCACTTTGTATTCATCCCAATATACTTTAGAAAGAAGTCATTTAAAAAAAAAAAAATTTCTAGGAGTTCCCGTTGTGGTTCAGTGGTCAACGAATCCGACTAGGAACCAGGAGGTTGCAGGTTTGACCCCTGGCCTTGCTCAGTGGGTTAAGGATCCAGTGTTGCTGTGAGCTGGATGTAGGTCACAGACACGGCTCGGATCCTGTGTTGCTGTGGCTCTGGCACAGGCTGACAGCTGTAGCTCCAATGTGATCCCTAGCCTGGGAACCTCCACGTGCCAAGAGAGCAGCCCAAGAAATGGCACACATGCACACACAAAAATCTACAGTTCCTATTTGAAGAAGGGAAAGGTAAGAGGGTCAAGTGTATTCACTCTTCTATGTGGTGGTAAAAAGTCATATTGTGGCAAATACAGAAAAAACATCAACCAGGACTTTATGGCTTGGAGGGGTGACCTGTTTCAGGATGCCCAGGGGAGAGAAGGGTCAGGTAGGAAAGAAGAAAGAAAAGTAAAAGCAAATGGTGTAAGAATAGAACAAGCAAGAGAAAAAAAAAGTAAAAGGTTAACAAATATGGATTAAAAAAAAACTTGAAAAAAAATTCAGTCTAGAAATAGGTATTTCTTTTCAGAGGTGGGAAAAAGGAATTTAGCATTTTGAAAAAATCTGATATTTGAAAAGCTGAATTTCAATACTTTAATAATTTTGTGGTTATTAACTCATACTGAAGATATAAAATACCAAAATTCAGGTATAGCATATAAATCCTTCAGCTTTAAATAGGTCAAAATGACCTCAAGTTATTATTCCAAGACTATTTATTTACTACTCCAAACAAAATAAAGAAGAAATTTTCTTTGAGAATCTCAACTTCTTCTGAATAAATATAACACCAACCATGTACCAGTTACTGTTTTTAGCAGGAAGAAAACATGCAAATATTACTTCATGTAAACCTACAAATAAACTATAAAGTAAAAGAGACTGCTAATATAGATGACAAAGATAAAATTCTAAATCTAGTAAACCACTAAAAAGGATTAAAACTGTAGTGGAAAAAAAAAACATGCAACAATATTTTCTCTGCTTTTATTATTACTTTTTTAGTGATACATAATTGACATTATATTACCTTCAGGTGTACAACAATGACTCAATATGTATAGATATTGGGAAATGATCACATTAAGTCTATTTAACACCCATCACTACACAGGTGCATTATTTTTTGTAACTGGAAGTTTGTACTTTGTGACCACCTTCACCCACTTTACACACACACCACACAGCACCCTCCATTTCTGGCAAATACCAAATTTTTTTTTTTTTTTTTTTAGCCTTTTAGGGCATATGGAGGGTCCCAGGCTAGGGGTTGAATTGGAGCCACAGCTGTCAGCCTACACCACAGCCACAGCAATCCAGGATCCAAACCACGTCTGCAACCTACACCACAGCTAACAGCAATGCCAGATCCTTAACCCACCGAGCAAGGCCAGGGATCGAACCTGTAATCTCGTGGTTACTGGTCGCTTCTGCTGTGCCACAACGGGAACTCCTGGCAAACACCAATTCTGTCCTCATATTTGTATATTCAGTTTTTGGTTTGTTTCTTTTTTTGTTGTTTTTGTTTTTTACATTCCACAAACAAGTGAAATTATACAGTAATTTCTGACTTATTTCACTGCTCTGCTTTTAAAATGTAATAATGCTAGGGAGGTATGTATCTATCATAATGGGATAAAATCTGAAATATGACATTTAACAATTATTCTGAGTCTCACATTTTATTACTAAACTCTTATCTCAATCTTACATTAGGAAGTATGCTCTCATTTATTTTATGACTTTTTTTGTCTTTTTAGTCTTTTTAGGGCTGCACCTGCGGCATATGGAGGTTTCCAGGCTAGAGGTCTAATCAGAGCAACAGCTGCCAACCTACACCACAGCCACAGCCACAGCAACACCAGAACCAAACCTCATCTGTAGCCTACACCACAGCTCATGGCAATGCTGGATCCTTAACCCACTGAGCAAGGCCAAAACCTCATGGTTCCTAGTCGGATTCATTTCCGCTGAGCCACGACAGGAACTCCAATTTTATGACATTTTTAAAAGTCAAAGGATTTTTTCCTTTTCAATAAGGTAATTTTCCAATATAAATTAAGTTTAGAAACACTTAAAACATATAAAATACTCAAATTCATTCAACATCTAGCAAAACTAAAAAAACTGTATAAGGAGTTCCTGCTGTGGCACAGTGGCTCAAGTTGCTGCAGAGGCAGAGGTCTGATCCCAGGCCTGGTACAGTGGGTTAAAGGATCTTGCATTGCTGCAGCTGCAGGCATAGCTGTGGCTCAGATTCAATCTCTGGCCCAGGAACTTCCAGATGCCATGGGTGTGACCCTTTAAAAAAGAAAAAAAGAAAAACCTGTATAAAGCATGTATATTGTTAATTAAGACCTCTGTGATCTACTTTCAAATTCTTGATAGTAGGGAGTTCCCATTGTGGTTCAGCAGTAACAAACCCGACTAGTATCCGTGAAAGTGTGAGTTGATCCCTGGCCTTGTTTAGTGGGTTAAGGACCCTGCATTTCCAGGAGCTGTGGTATACGTCACAGACATGGCTCAGATCCTGTGTTGCTGTGGCTGTGGCATAGGCCAGCAGCTGTAGCTCCGATTTGACCCCTAGCCTGGGAATTTCTATATGCTGTGGGTGCAGCCCTAAAAAGCCAAAAAAAAAAAAAAAATCCTGATAGGTAGATTATTGATTCCATAAATATTTATATGTTAATCAGCATAAAACTAAAGCTGATTTCCAAATTTAAGTTGTCTTTTTATACTGTTATTTTTAGACTTTATTCTAAAATGGCAAAATTCACACAAATACCTCCATAAAACGAGTGGATCTGTTTCATATGGAAAACCCACTTTAACTTCAGTTCCAACATGTAAAAAACTCACAAGTCACCACTACTGTTCTTACAAGAACAAGTTGAAAAAGAGAAAATGACTTTTTTTGGACCTATCAAAAAACTGAGGTCACAGGACAAATTACCCCTCCAAAATCAAGAGACAAAGCCATAGAGTTGAAGTTGAGACTGCTTTCCTGGAGCAGAAGCTGCTGGCAGAAACACTTAAAGGCTGAGTGTGGACACACGAGCTAGAGTGAGAAAGTCCTAGGGGCTACAGTGTAAGGGGAGCCCCCATATTTTCACAGGCTTTATCACCAGGAACCACACACACTAGGGTCGCACAGTGAAGAGCTGATAAAAATCCCCCTGTGGCTCTGAGAGCAAGGGGAAGAAGAGTAACAACTGTGAAATATATCCAAAGCATACTCTATCCAAAGACAGACTCTCCAAGAGTAAAAATTCTAACAGAGCTTTATCCCACCTGGGGAAAGGACATTTCTCCCATCCTAGCCCCTACTGCTAAAAACTAGACTCAGATATTTGACACAGATGTTGGAATTATCAGCCAGGGAATTTAGAGTAACTATAATTAGGAAGTTCCTTGTGGCATAGCCAGTTAAAGATCTGGCCCTGGCACCACTGTGGCACATGTTGCAAAGGCAGGGCGGGTTCAATTCCTGATCCAGGGAACTTCCACATGCCATGGGTGCAGCCAAAAACAAAATAAACGAAACAAAATAAAATAAACTAGAATTAATAGTTAAAGTCTCTAATGGAAAAAGGAGACAAGAACCAAGAGTAGATGGACAGTATAAGCAGAGAAACGGACACTCTAAGAAAGAATCAAAAGGAAATGCTACATATAAAAAACACTAAAGTCTCGCTTATAACATGGAATCTTAAAAAGTTGAACTCATAAAAGCAGAGGGTAGAAGAATGGTTGTCAGGGGTTGGGGGTGGGGGAAATGGGGAGAGGTTGGTCAAAGTGTACAAACTCTCAGTTCTAAGATGAATAAGTCCTGTCTACAACATACCACCCTGAACGCTTCTGATCTCGTCTAAGATGAATAAGTCCTGGGGGATCTAAGTACAGGATAATGACTACAGTTAATAATGTTGTGTTGCATACTTGAAATTTGCCAAGAGAATAGATCTCAACAATTTAAATGTTGAACCAAAGGATGAATGGATTAAAAAAAATGTGGTATGTATGTACGTATATACACAGTAGTGTTTGCCATAAAAAGGGTAAAAATATTGCCACTTGCAACAAGATGGATGGATTTTGAGGGTATTATGGTAAGTAAGATAAGTCAGACAGAGGAAGACAAATATCACATGACTGGACTTATACATGGAATCTAAACAACAACAACAAAAAGATGAAGCTCACAGATAAAGTGAAAAGACTGGTGGTTGCCAAAAGTAGGGATTCAGGGCAAAATGGGTGAAGGTGACCAAAAAGCATAAATTTCCAGTTATAAGCAGTAAGACCTGGGGATGTAGTACACAGCAATTGTGACTATAAATATGTACTGCATATTTGAAAGTTGCTAAGAGAGTAAATCTCACACACAAAAAATTTATAGCTATATGCATTGATGGATGTTCACTAGACTTATTGTGTTGATCATTTTGCAATATATACAAATATTGAATCATTTATGTGTACTCCTGAAACTAATATGTTATTATGTCAATTATACTCCAATTTAATTTTTTAAATTCTTATTGAAATATAGTTGATTTACAATGTTGTGTCAGTTTCAGGTATACAACAAAGTAATTCATATATATATATATATATATATATATATATATATATATATATATAGTCTTCCATTATCAGTTATTATAAGACACTGAGTAGTTTCCTGTGCTATATAGTATGTGCCTGTTGGTTATCTATTTTATATATAGTAGTGTGTATATATTAATCCCAAACTCTTAATTTATTCCTCCCAATTATACTCCAAAATTAAAAGTGTTCCCACCACACATACACACACACATACACACAAAGGCCACTAGATAAGGTGATGAATAAATATTAATTAGCTTGACTACAGTAATCATTTCACAATATACACACAGATCAAATCATCATGTTGTACACCTTAAATACATACAATTTCAACACTGAAAAAGCTGTAGGAAAAAAAGTCAAAATGTACATTGCAAACTCTAGGGCAACTATCTCAAAACTTTTAAGAAATATAATTGATATTCTAAGAGGGGAGAGAAAAGGGAATCATACAAAATGCTCAAAACAGAAGGCAGTAAAGAAGTGACAAAAAGAAATGAAGAACAAATGAAACAAACAGAAAACTATGATTATCTCCTTCTTGGAGGAGTGCATTGTAGGAGCAGTGTAGTAGGAAAACATCAGTAATTCATTAAAATGAAAAGTTACAACTGTCCAGAATGAGATAAGGGAAAATATGAAAAGAAAAATGGCAGTGGGTAGAAAAACAAGTAAAAAAATCAAAGTAAGGGAAAGTCACCAACCTCCTCTACCCAAAGATAGCTTTATTTTTTTATCATCAACCTAAATACAAAGTATAAGAAATCATATAAAAGACCAGCTATAGAAGTATCCTGATAACAAAGAGATTAAAAATAAACAAACAGAAAATGCGGGGAGTACCCTGAAGGCCTGGCCTATTAAAGATCCCTGGCCCAGGAACTTGCACATGCCTCAGGCGCAGCTGAAAAAGAGAAAAGAAAATATGGGGTTGTCATAAACAAGGGAGTTTGAAATGTTAGTGAATAACATTTATTACTGCTCAGTTTTATAATCCTAAATATATCTAACCATTTTATCTTCAATATTCTAGTATTAAATAGAAAGTTATCCCTGCTTATTTAGTGAGGGGGGGAAAGTCAACTATCAAATCTGACTTAATCTCAAAAAAAGAATTTTCCTACTTATTCAGAAGTAACTTTAAGACACTGGATTTTCTGCCTTTCCTTAGCTTAAGAACATGATGTTTTTCTTGGCATACCCTAAAATAATGATCCATTATGGAGTTTCATATTGAACACATGCAATATACAGAAAGAGAACAATGCTTCAAGTCTGAAGAACAGGCTTTTCATTAGTAACCATATGAACTGGACCCAGTGATCAGAGTTGATAGCTCAGAGAAAATAAATATGTAAGTGCTTTGAAAACTACCAACTGTCATATAAATATTAGAGAGGTATAAATCAATGCAATGGAGAGTAAATATCTACACCATATCCTAATATTCACTGGTATGGGTGACTGTTAAATTATCTCCTTCTAAGAAACCTAGTGCTTATGGAAGAAAAATATCAGATAATTGAGATTTTTTTACATTGTGATCTTACATTTCATCTATCAAGGAGCTGCTTATTTTAATCTTTCTCTGAACTGGGGACCCAGGAATAAAGTAAAACAGGATAAGAATGCTAAGAGAATTAATCAAGATATAAAAGTTATTTTGAAGCTTAGAAGATTACTACTCCATTGTTAAACTATTCCATATGAACTCTGTAGAGTTTTCTACTATGTTCTTATTTAAAGCACAGAAAGAAAATGGAAAAGTTTTCTTTAACCTTTTTCAACTGTGATTCCATTTTCAGACACTCTTCCTTCTTCTGCTCCAAAGCAATTTCTAGTGTCTTAAGCCGTGAGTCCTTTTTCAGTCCTGAGGAAGCCAGAGAAGAAGCATGTTCTTTCAGATCCAAGAGTGAAGCCTAAAAGAAGCAACACATGCTGAAAATTAAATACTATTTATTAATAAAATAGAGATTCAAGTTCTTAAATTTATTTTCCTGGTAGCTTGTTGTTTCTTTCTATTACCATATATTGACATTTCCATTTCAAGAACATGATATATAAAACAATAATATTAGCTCTGGCTTTCCTTTCTCTTTCTCTCTTTTTTTTTTTTGGCCATGTCCAAGCATTACCAGGCCAGGGATCGAACCTCAGCTACAGCAGTGACAATGCTGGATGCTTAACCACTAGGCCACTAGGGAACTCCTTAGCTCTGGCTTTCAAGTCCTGACTGAAAGAAAATGAATTCCCAAGAAACACCAATTGAACAGTGATTTAAAGAGCTGTATCAACCAATACCTACTCATTCCCAAAAAATAAATGCAAGTACATCAACCTTTGTGAATGTAAGCAGTCAACCATAGCGACTATACTGTTAAATATAAAGTACTCTTCCCTTTTAGAAGAAAAATTCCACTAAAAACTTAAATTTCCATAAATGTTCCTAAAGATAATAGAAAGAAAACCCTGAGAATGTCCCTAAAGCTCATGATTATGTGGTAACAAGAAGTTAGGCATTTTTGCTATTTGGTGGACATCAACAACATTCTCCACAAGTAAGATCAAAGCATATTATTAACTCACCTAATTGGGCAACAATCACTTAAAATTTCTATGTGAATGTTGAAGTGATCTTTATGAGATGATATAAATAAACTGTCCTCTTTTTGCATTTCCTATTTGTCTATCACCTTTCATATAAGCACATATTTCTCCAAACATAACTGAGAAATACTGTTATTTTAGGATTTATAAAATGTCATTAAATTGTAAGAAAACAACTCGTAAAAGCTGAAAGAGGGAAGAGGTAAGACTTAGGGAATAAATGATTCGATCTACTGCAAAGCTTCTCAAAATATCCCTTAAGGTTTTCCCAAAAGATCTGCTATAAGAACATTTTTGAAATCTTCCATCAGATACCTTTGTGTGTGCGTGTGTGTGTGTTTTTAGGGCGGCATGTGTGGCATATGGAAGTTCCCTGGCTAGGGGTCCAATTGGAGCTGCTGCCGCCGGCATACGCCATAGCCACAGCAGCACCAGATTAGAGCCGCGTCTTCGACCTACACCACAGCTCACATCAATGCCAGATCCTTAACCCACTAATTGAGGCCAGGGGTCGAACCCGCAAGTCGGATTTGTTTCTGCTGCAGCCACAATGGGAACTCCCAGATGCTTTTTATATATATTACGTTACATACAAACACCATATACACACAAGGCACTAACTAAGCAAACCAAATAATTCCATTTTGGTGATCTCAACCTCTTTCTCTGAGAGGTCGCCTTGCAATAGGCTGACTTTTTCTTTCAAATCTTTAAGATCTTTTTTGTAGTTATCAATTTCCTCCTGTTTTTCTCGCTCATCTCGGTCCCGTTGCTCCTTCAAGCGTTCAATAGTCCGCTCCTGTTAAGAAAGCACATCAGTACATCAGAAAATTCCTTTCATATTTCTATAATATGACTTTAATAGAGCTTTTAGCTGATAAAATTTCATAATTCCATGCTCCATTCAAAAGATAGTGCTAAGTCATAAACAATTTACTTTTTAAGAATTCATCTTTCCTACCTATCATGCTGCAACAAACACCTGGCTTTACTCTTTTGATTCCTCTAGGTCTCTTTCTCTATAATCGTAACTAGGACTAGATGTCCCTGAGGTATTCTTTTGGAATAATCCCATTTATCCAATTCCCAAATAACAAAAACTTATATATACACCCTAAGGACAATAAGTAGCAAATATTTCTTCTTTGTATATTATTCACATGTTGTCAATACAGCAACAAAAACAACGCACAATTGTTGGGGAGATTATGATTTGTTGAGCTTAAAACATAAGGGGGGTAAAGAAAACAGAAACCATTAAAACTTCTGTCAACAGATACTCAGGAAGTTTGAAAGTTGAAGCAATTTAAGTGTATTTCTGCATATTATTTCTGAATATATTTAGGGGTCAAGCCTTGATCCCTGGCAGGCAGCCTGAAGCATTCTGAGTTCAAGAGGCTTAAGAAACAGTGACCGTATTCCTTTAAAAAAAATAAAATAAAACCCAATTAAATGTTCCACCAAAATTCCTTAAACCTCTTTCCAAGATATTAATACTTGTCATATTGGACCACTTCTTCATTTAGCTAACCATTCCTGAAAAACCAGGTTTGCTCATCAAGGCAAAGTGAAGTGGCACGGCCAAGACTAGATAAACAGCAAGTACACTATATCAGTAACTGAAACCCATGGATATATTAGGTACCAAGGTGGCTTAAGCAAAAGGGAACTAATACTGCCTCCTGATGTTCAATGTCTGATATTCCCACATCACCAAATTCCAGCTAAACATGTACATAAAAAGAATGTTTCTTTGTCTTCAGAAGACAGTAAATGGGGAACATATGGCTGATTTGAGAAAACTTAACCACTACCCTCTAGTGCGGAGCCCATGTTGCCTAGCAACAGATTCTTACACTGGCAACAATGAAATAGATCTTCTTGCTCTTATACTAGACATGTTAGCAATAGCAGAGGGAGCTCTTTTCCCTTTTCCAAAGCAACTTCTCTCTTCTCTAAATCTCATCACTAGAGCAAATCTAGACTAATGAGAAAACAGAAGAGATGTGTCTGTGAGGAGCCTGGGCTAGTCACTCACCTTCTCCGCAAGGGCCTCCTCCAAAGTTGTCAAGGCAGTGTCAGTGTTGGTGGTGTCAGCCTGCAATGATTTGACTCGCTCCTTCAAGCTGCTCATCTGCTTTTCCTTATCTCTAAGTTGCTCTTGGAGATTTTCAATCTGAGTTGTGCACACACATTTAAGAGGGAAAAAGGAAATTAAAAGAAATACAAATAGACACAATACGGATCATTTTAAGTTGGAAACAGATAGATCGGGGTTGTCTGTCAGTGTGTGTTCTATGGAAATAACTTTTAATCTTGAGGGTTTTAGAACTGCAAGCAAAACTTTAAACCTATAATTTGTAGCCAGAAGAGAGAAAAGACCCAACACATACAGGATAAAGAGAAGATCTACAGAGAGGTAAAGCCGTAAGAAACTGGATTACTTCCAAAATGACAGTGTAAATGCCAAGAGGGATTTCTTTAAATAAATGCTGAGGGGAGTTCCTGTTGTGGCCCAGTGGAATCGAATCTGACTAGGAACCATGAGGTTGTGGGTTCAATCCCTGGCCTCATTCAGTGGGTTAAGGATCCGGCGTTCCCATGAGCTGTGGTGTAGGTTGCAGATGTGGCTTGGATCCTGTGTTGCTATGGTTGTGGTGTAGGCCAGCTCCTGGGAACCTCCACATGCTGCAGGAACAGCTGGACAGTAAGAAAAACAAATCAGCTGTATAAAGGAAAAACTGTTCTTAAATGATATAAAAGTTAGATTTTATAACATCTTTTGTCTAAACACAAGCTTTATCAATGAAATTTTTATTGTATTCATTCCTTCCTACACATTTATATACATTCATTTACTCAAAAAAGTATTGCTGAATTTTCTACTAAATGACAGGTACTAGTGATACAAAGAAAAATGAATAGACTCATTTCTATTATTAACATGGTTAAGAGAACTACGTAGCTGAATCCAAGCTGGGCAGGGGGTGCTTTTGTGCCATCTTAATGAGCACACATTTTATTTAGACAGATGAGAATCGTTAGGGACTTGTAAGCAAAGAATTGTCTGGTTGGTTTGCGGTTTGGTTTTTTTGTTTGTTTGCTTGCTTCTTAGGGTCACACATGGGCATATGGAAGTTTCTAGGCTAGGGATCAAACCAGAGCTATGCCACAGTCACAGCAACGCAGGATCTGAGCCACATCTGTGACCTACACTACAGCTCACGGCAACACCAGATCTTTAACCCTATGATCAGGGTCAAGGATTGAACCCGCATCCTCATGGATCCTAGTTGGGTTTGTTCACCACTAAGCCACGAAGGGAACTCGCGGTTCTGTATTTTAAACTGGTAATTCTGATGGCTGTGGAGAAGAAATTTAAGGGGACTTACATAGATATATGAAAGTAATTAGGAGATCATATCAAATTAGGTTTGGAAACTAAATGATCAAAAACATGGAAAAGAGAGGATGAGTTTGTGAAACTGTGGAAACAGCATCAGTAGGGAAAGTCACGTACACGTAATGAAAAATAGAAAAAATATGAAGGATATAGAGAGATATCTTTAATAAGCTCAAGGAAAATTAATAAGTCAGGCAAATATTCTCAAACTCAGAAACTTCATTCTTTCATTCAACACATATTTGAGCTCCTGCTACATACATGCCAGGCACTTTTCTAGGCATTGAGGATGTAGAAGTAATCAAAACAGTCATAAAAATCCCTACCCTCAAAGAGCTAATACAGTAGACAATGAGAGAATGAATGAATGAATGAATGAAATAACCATAGTATGAAGAACAGCAATAAATCCTATGGAGGAAAATGAAGCAGAAGAATATATACTCCTAGTCTCCTCTTGAGCTAATACTAGAACCAGCTGGTTCATATGGCTTCCAAAAAGCAACATAAATGTTCTCTCCTTTGCGAAGATTGTCTCGCTCTTAACCCTATGACAATAAGATGATCACTGTCTGTATTCCATCAAACACATATATATTATACGTACATACATACACACATTCCCCATTCTTGTTTCTACCTACATTTATAACATTTATCTCCGTTTTTCCATCCATCTATACACAACTCTAATTATCTGTTTTATACACGTCTCCATGAGTAGACTGGATCCTACTCTCCATCGAGTTTTATATTTTCATATCTGGCACTCATCAGATATGAACCTATAATATATTGGTTCATTAATCAGTAAATAATACATAATCCTGGACTTGTATAAACTGTATTTAGCCATACACATAAACTTCTGCCAAGAAAGAAACTACAAAACAACCTTAGATCCAACCTTCCAATAATTCCCTGCACCAATCAATTTAATATAAGCTCTTAAAGGGTCTGCTTCATTCCACAGGAGAAGAAAAAAAGTCCCTCTCCAGAGTCAATGAGAACCCACAGCAGGAACAAATAACCTAAGTAAAAAGACTTGATAAATTTAGAATAGGGGGTCATGAACACTGCAAGGCTTGGATTTTTCACTCTGTAACAAGGAAATAATCCTACAGATGAACCAGGAAAAGTCCAAAGCCTATTGACTAAAGACCATCACAGATGAAAAGCATTAGTTTCCTTTAGTTTAATCAGACACTACTGTTGGACTCCCATATGGATCAACACTTAGGCAAATTTATAACCACAAAAGAGGTTTTGCCATTTAAAAATCTAGTACTCGATATACATACAGGATGCAATGAGCTGGTATTCACATGTTTAGCCAGCTGTGCAGGTCACTCTCATTGCTAACATACAAACCTTACACAAAGAAAAGATATGATCGTGCTGTTGATCAGACTTTCTTACCAAGAAAGAGCAGTGCAAGCACATTTTTTTCAAAATGAAATCTTACAGAACCAGCCAAGTTTTACATATAAGATATTTGTTTTATGAGCCCACCTAATATACAAATATGCACAGTAAGGATAATACCTTTCTTTCTGCTCTATCATCAGCATCTAAGAAAGAAATTAAGATGTTAACTGTTAACAATTTCACTTACATAATTTATATGTAGTCAAACTATTAAAGGTCTTTGCCAGCAGAAAACCTTTTCCTGATACACTCAGAGAAGAAGCTGCTAAACTAGGTAGAATCCTCATTACCTGCCAAGTTCTCCTTAAGATACTTCTTCAATCACCCAGCTGTCTAAACAGATTGTTAAATTAGAGGGGAGGAAAAAGGTGGCTATTCTTGGACTCCCATTTACTTCTAAAGAGAAGAAATAAACATTCCACAGCAAAAGGAATTGACAAAATAAACAAAGGACAGTGGTCACTAAAAAGGCCTCCTTTGGGCAAGTTTGCCATCCATGAGAGAGACTTGAACTAGACACAGATATGTGCAAACTAGTTACATAAGCATGAAATAAACCCAAGAGAGGCTCTGTGTGGTGTGAGGGAGGAGGGGTATAGAAAAAACACTTCTCATTTATCCAGCATCATGATCAACGATAGCTCAATTCTACTGAAAATTCCCTTTAGATATCCTCACTTTGGTTGTCATTCAAGATTGTGCTTTTGTGGAGTTCCCATTGTGGCACAGCAGATAAAGGACCTGACTTGTCTCTATGAGGATGTAGGTTCAATTCCTGACCTCACTCAGTGGGTTAAGGATCTGGTGTTGCCACAAACTACGGCATAGGCCTCAGCTGCAGCTCCAATTAGACCCCTGACCCAGGAACTTCCAGTCACATGCCACAGGTGTAGCCATTAAAAAAAAAAAAAAAATGTGCTTTTGTGATCAAGGATCTCTGGATTCACATGTGTCACTAATCAGAGAGGTCTATGAATGCTACCACATTATTCCTGCCATTATTCTCTTCTTTTTCACTAATTCAATGCTGAGGTTGTGAAAACTGTTCACCCTGATAGTCCCATATCATATCATTTCAGTATTAACTATGCAATTTCTATAAAATATACTGTGGAAATCTCATTCTATACTAAGTTCAAGTATCCACAGGATTTAAAATACATTATTTACAGAAGTTTCGAATATAACAGCCAAGAGAAAAGCTGGATCACCAGCACATGCTTGAATATTATGATAAAGATGATCGTTTGGAATCATGCTCAGTGGGAAAATACTCATTTAAATATGCTCAGAATATCTACCAACAAAAGAAAAACTTTCCATTTTGTAGAAACAGAAACCACAAAATCTCTAAAATAATAATATGATAAAAACAAAAATGATGATGATGATGGTGGAGAGCAGGTGGTGGTGATAGAGGGACCACTAACACTGACAAAGAGTGTAGTGTGTCAGGCACTGTTTTAACAACTCTATGCATAACAGCTATTAAAGCACCATCACAAGATTATATTTCTGAGGCAATCGAGCTCCAGAACTCTACTCTTAATCACTGTACTATAAATAATATGTTCTGTGATGGAAAAAAAAAATCACACAAAGATGTCTCAAGCATCCTTCCATAAACCATTCTGCATTACTGAGTAGTGTTAATCAATAAATACAACATATCAGTACTACAGTCACATATTGAAATTTTCTCCCCAACTGAAGCAAAGAATGAAGGGCAAAGGTACCAAACCACAGCCCATGATGAAGTGTGTATTCCACAAACCTCCATGTATGTACAGCCACACACAACACATTAAAGCTGGTGGGTAGAACCAGAGATACCTGATATCAGGACAAGTAACATGATAGTATTAAAACAATCTATTTAGAAGCTCCCTCATATCTCAGCAAACTTAAGGATCCGGTATTGTCACTGCTGTGGCACAGGTTGAATCCCTGGCCCAGGAACTTCCACATGGTATGGGTGCAGTCAAAAAAACAACAAAAAACAAAAAAGCAGTCTATATAACCTGACTTTCAAGGAGTAGAAGGAGGCTACTTTATTTATACATGTGGACTGAGGAGCACTTACCAACAGCTAAAAAGCTTTTCTTCCTTTAATTATTTATATTTAATAATATTGAAAATCAACAGAAAGACTGATGCATAAAATGACATATTTTATAATTCTATGGGCTTTTTCCTAATTTATGCATACCCTGTTATAAAAAGAAATCATTAAGTACCTATTAGCATGTATTCAATTTCTACACAAGTAAAATTTTGTAGAGATGGAAGGAATCAGTGTTTATTCTATACATCTGTGTCCCTGATAAGTGGAGGGAATCAGTCAGGTTTATACATACAGTCTAATATCACAGAGAAAAACAAACAATGAAGAATTTGAGAAGGAAATACTTTTTAAGTTAGAAAAAGAAGACATTTTCCTTAAAATAACCTCTTAATTATATTTATGGCCTGGGAAGAAAATAAAAATAACATAATAATTACATAGAGTCTTCTCATACAATTTCTATTTTGCAAAGAGAGAGAAAACTCGAAGAGGATGACGACTACTGCCAAATGCACGCTACATGTGAACCCATCAAGTCTAGTTCCCTATCGGAACAGATTTCTTAACATCTTTTGTTTTGGTTTTATCAGCATTGCCAGGTGTCAAAAACTGTCATGTTTCAATGTGGGTGATTTATTCTTAGTCAAGTGGAACTGATTACTCTACCTCTGAGGCTCTAATCACTGAGTAAAAGTAGAAGAGACTTCCTATAGGATATAGTTCTAAGGACCAGAAATCCCCCAATACTTCTTGCAGCCACCTAACCACTCTGAACATCATTTAAAGGAAAGAACTTTTTTTGATTATGCCTCCACACTTGTCCTAAGTGGCCATCAGCACCAAATTTACCTTGTGAAGCAAGTTTTTCAGGAAGGCTCCGACCTTTGCCTTCTGGTTAATAATATCTTTCAATATCAATGGCAGAAGTATAGTTTGGATGAACTGGTCATAATCAGCTGGCAAAAAGGGATCTACAGTAATCAACAGGCTCTAGGAAAAAAAAATTCACTAAGTCCCCTAATTTCTAAGCAATTGTCTACTACACTGCACTCCTGTGAAATGTACTAACAAGGCACAACTATAATTTACCAAAGTGAGGAGGCTTTGCCCAGACTATACTGGCCTCTAAATTTTACTTGTCTAGTCATGGTTTCCACTGATTAGTAGATACGAGAGTAACAAAGTCATGAGGAACTCTAAGCAATGTTTTAAATGCAATTTGGGCTGCTAAACCTCCCATACCTGTATCCTCAATTACTGCTGGGGTCTTTGATAAACCCAGCAAAAATTCAAGTTGACAATCAATTATTTCTTTGGTTGAGTTTCCCTCTCAATCGTGCTACTCTCATAAGTAATGTAGTGGATCACCGTAATGAATAAACAGCTAGCCGTGTCACGCTGTGCCAGTTACTTGATCTAATCACTTACCTATAAAACAAAACCCACTAATATTCCTTTCCATTCTAAAATTAAAAT
This sequence comes from Phacochoerus africanus, assembly GCF_016906955.1. Taxonomy (NCBI): domain Eukaryota; kingdom Metazoa; phylum Chordata; class Mammalia; order Artiodactyla; family Suidae; genus Phacochoerus; species Phacochoerus africanus. Next base: position 72,123,796 of record NC_062550.1, on the reverse strand, counting down.
TTTTTGGGGCCACATCCCCGGCACGTGGAAGTTTCTTGGCCAGGGTCAAATCTGCACTGCAGTTGTGACCTGCACCACAGTGGTGGCAACTCCAGATCCTCAACCCATTGTGCCACAGGGAACTTCCCAACCATATTCTTATGAAGAGGAAGATGAGAACACTTAAAAAGTAATAAACTTCAGCAGAGTACTAATATATTTCATCTTAAAAACTGTTCAAACCTAACTATACAGGAAGTATAGGTATGACCTTTACGAAAGTGTAGTCTGAGTCCACTGTTAAGATTTCATTAATCGCTGGGAGGGGAAGTAAGTTCCTTGATACACTTGCTCATGGTACAGGTAATAAAACTAGGGACCTCCTGGATTAAAATAAATGGATAATATGAAGCAAAAGCTGGTGAGAGCAAAGGTCACTGCCAGTCAAAATCTGAGTAGTAGGCAACTATGGAAATGGCTCAACTATTTCTTTTTATACCTAGCAGGCACATACTTTGATAGATCTTCCTATGTTGAAATTGTTCACAAAGCAAAGAGGATTCATTAATCCACAATGACTATCCTTCTGAAGCAGTGCCAAGGATGAGACTGTCCCTAGAACCTCAATTCACATCATCTGTATGAATGGTGTCCCCTGAAGCTGTACATTAACAATGGCTGTCTAGACAGAACACTCATATCTAATAGTTCACTATATTTTAATGATGAAAAACTCAGCACTTTTAAAGAACTAATTAAAGCACACACACTATACTAGTTTCTGCCCACGCCCTACCCCTACCAAAAAAGGAACAACTATTCTCTGCATTACTTATTTACAGTAGCAAAGTTGGGAAAAATAAAATGCCTAACAACAGAAAGCTAGCTAAAACAAATAGCTATCCACTCAATGGAATATTATTCAACAATTACAATTCATATATTTGATGATTGGGTAGGGATGCGGAAACTTGTTTACCATACACTATTACAAGAAAAAGAAAAATTACCAAAATGTACATTATCCTAGCTTGACGTAAGGAAAGGTTTATTTTTACATAAATTTTCTTTGTTATAGCTTTTCTGTATTTTTCAAATATTTAAATGTACATCCATTACTTCAATGATAATGATGAAACCAACAATCTTTTAACTGCTATCTAAGAAATCTTAGGATTTATGATAAGAAATATGATTAGGATTGGAGTTCCCATTGTGGCACAGCAGTAACAAACCCAACTAGTATCCATGAGGATGTGGGTTCGATTCCTGGCCTCGTTCAGTGGGTTAAGCATCTGTCGTTGCCATGAGCCATGGTGTAGGTTGCAGACGTGGCTCAGATCTGGTGTTGCTGTGACTGTGGTGTAGGCTGGCAGCTACAGCTCTGATTCAACTCCTAGCCTGGGAACTTCCACTTGCCACAGGTGCAGCCCTAAAAAGACAAAAAAGAAAAGAAATATGACTAGGATTATGACAGGAGAGATTCTCTTAACATATACATTTATCAACATGGGAAATCTCTGGGGGATTCTGTGGGACATGGAAGCAATCCTATTTAACCCACATCTTTCACAGTTTTGTACTGTCAGAGATGTAGGGGATTTTCCTTAAAGCCAAAGAAAGGCTGGGAGACAACAAATGAATCCAAAGGAACCAAGACTTTCAAAACCTATTTGAAATAGACGATCCTAATGGGATGCTTCACATATTTTTAAGTCTAAATTCCAGTTCATCTTACTAAGTTTTTATTTTATTTTATGGCCTGAAGTAAGGTCAACTTGGTGATTTTTCTAATCTGAAAAAACCCTGCAGTTAAAAAAATGTGTTGAGAGAAAAAAGTGAGGCGGTCTGGCAGTTACAAGAAAGTAAAACAGACAAAGGACAAAATACATGTCTGATGCTGGAAGCTATTTTCTGCTGAGGGTGCTCATATCGACGTGGCAGAGAAGGACAATCACAAAAAGTTACTTCATCAAAGTTCAATATAACAACCTCAGGAGGTTAATTATTTCAACTTCTCAACTAGAGCTGACAGGCACCTAGGCACCTATCCAAACGCACATTCCCGCAGGTGAGAACTCAAGGCAAGTTGATTCATGTCAAATTATAAGTTGTTTTAAGCAGAAAAAAAACATTAACTGTGCCTCAAAACTTTGATCGAGCGTTTTTTTTTTCAAATCTGTTGTCCCTTTCTAGATACTTATCTATGTATTTATACTCTGACAAGTTCCTGCTATAAGAGACCACTAAGAACCTCCTTTGTCACAACAGACATGTGACCCTTATATATTACTTGTTAATAACCATTTTTCAAGTTCAAAATGTGTGTTCAGTCAAAACAGAAGTCAAGGCACCCCGAACTAGAGCTTACAAGACTCTGATTATATTAATACGGCATACAATAGAAATGGACATGTGTACATAAATCCTCAAATTACTCACAGATTACTTAAAGTCAAAAGAATGATATTTTAATAAGGATCAAAATTACTTCTATGTTGTAGAAAACATTACAGTATAAGCCTCTGAATAGTTCTTACTTATACCTTAGCACCTGAAAATAAAGAATTTATCCAAAGGCTATGTTCTCTCAGGTCCATTCCTATTACCTCCATGATAACGATGGTAGAACAAGTTTCCACATTTCTCCAGCTGAAAACTACACAGCCCTTTAAACACACATCCACCCTCATCCCAGGAATGCAAGATTGATTCAACATACAAAAATCAGTCAAGGAGTTCCCATCATGGTACAGTGGAAACAAATCCAACAAGGAACCAGGAGGTTGTGGGTTCAATCCCTGCCCTCACTCAGTGGATTAAGGATCTGACGTTGCTGTGAGCTGTAGTGTAGGTTCCAGATGTGGCTCAGATCTGGTGTGGCTGTGGTGTGGGCCAGCAGCTGTAGCTCTGAAGAAACCCCTAGCCTGTCACCTCTATATGCCACTGGTGTGACTCTAAAAAGACAAAAGACAAAAAAAAAAATCAAGACAATGTACCATATTAATAAAGAACAGAAACCACGAATCATTTCAATGGCTATATAAGAAGCATTTGACAAAATCCAACACCTTTTCATTACAAAAAAAACAATAAACTAGGAATAGAAGGGAACTTCCACAACCTAATAAAAGGCATTTGTTAAAAATGCACACCGGGGAGTTCCCATCGTGGCGCAGTGGTTAACGAATCTGACTAGGAACCATGAGGTTGTGGGTTCGATCCCTGCCCTTGCTCAGTGGGTTAAGGATCCGGTGTTGCCGTGAGCTGTGGTGTGGTTGGAAGATGCGGCTCGGATCCCACGTTGCTGTGGCTCTGGCAGAAGCTGGTGGCCACAGCTCCGATTCGACCCCTAGCCTGGGAACCTCCATATGCCATGGGAGTGGCTCAAGAAAAGGCAAAAAGACAAAAAAAATAAAATAAAATAAAAATGCACCACAGGGTTCCCGTTGTAGCTCAGCGGTAATGAATCCGACTAGGAACCATGAGGTTGCAGGTTCAATCCCTGGCCTTGCTCAGTGGGTTAAGGATTTGGTGTTGCCATGAGCTGTGGTGTAGGTCCCAGACTTGGCTCGGATACTGCATTGCTGTGGCTATAGCGTATGCTGGCAGCTATAGCTCCAACTCGACCCCTACCCTGGGAACCTCCATATGCCGCAGGTATGGCCCTAAAAAATAAAAAAAATTTTTTTTTAAAAGCAAAAAAGTGTTGAGAGAAGTGTAAAAGCCTTCAGCTCCTTTAGAAACAATTTGGAAGTTCCTCAAAAAGTTAAGTATGATCATCAATTCCATTCCAAGATACATACAAAAGAGAAACGAAAATATATTTTCATACAAAAACTTGTACATAGCTGTTCGTAGAATCATTATTTCATAATAGCCAAAAAGTGGCAACAACCCAAATGTTCAGAACCTGATGAACAGATAAACAAAATGTGTATATTCACTACAATGGAATATTATTCAGCCATAAAAAGGAATAAAGTTCTGACACTTGCTACAAGGTCAATGGACCTTGAAAATATTGTTAAAGAGGCAAGACAGAAAAAGCTGCATATTATAGGATTACATTTATGTGAACTATCTAGAACAGGCAAAGTGACAGACACAAAATGTAGGTAGTGGTTGCAAAGGATAGGGGTTGTTACTACTGACAGGTATGGGTTTCTTTGGGGGTCACAAAAATGTTCTGGAATTGGACAGGAGTGATGATTGCACAACCTTGGAAGTATACAAAAACAACTGAATTATACAGTTTAAATTAGTAAATTTTATGGTATGTGAATTATACCTCAATTAGGACAGGTAAAAAAGGCATCAGTCCAATTAACCCCATGGTGCTAGCTTGAAAGTCAAGATTCCCAATATCTACCAATGAAGTGTGAAACCACTCTAAGACTGAGATTTATCCTGCTTTATTCTCCAAATAATACTGAACAGTTTGGAGTTCCTGTCGTGGCGCAGTGGTTAATGAATCCGATTAGGAACCATGAGGTTGCAGGTTAGATCCCTGGCCTTGCTCAGTGGGTTAAGGATCCAGCGTTGCCGTGAGCTGTGGTGTAGGTTGTAAGTGTGGCTTGGATCCCATGTTGCTGTGGCTCTGGCGTAGGCCAGTGGCTATGGCTGCAATTCGACCCCTAGCCTGGGAACCTCCATATGCCTCAGGAGAGGCCCAAGAAATGGCAAAAAGACCAAAAAAAATTAAAAAATTAAAAAAAAAATACTGAACAGTTTGGCCAAGTTTGTCTGTTCTTAATGGACTTAAAAACTTTGCAATCGCTGTCTCTCCCATGTTAAATCACTAACATGAAAAGCTGTCATCTAGACAGTTGTGTTTCGCACCTAAGGTGATCTCCAACTTATCAGGCAGCATTAATTCACTTTTGCTGTCAGTCCCCTCTTTCCACACACCTTATTCCTCTGTACCCTTTTCCTACAATTGTTTTCATACCCTAAGATATTTTCTCAATTGGGTAAAACAATTTTAAACTATTTAGAATTCCTTCTGGTTGGAAGTGACTTCCATTGGGATACATGGATGAAAGTAGAAATCCCATGAAGAGATTTAAACACTGTGAACAGAACATAGAAATAGAGAAAAAAAAAAAAAAAGTCCGAAGACAACAGCAAAGTTATGTCACCCTCATACTCTCAATCCTTCATCCTTTATCCAACATTTTTATTCACCTGGAGCAGATATTTTCCAAAGATGATCACAACAATATCTCCCACCTTACAGGCTCTTCTGTCACATGGCTTTGCCACTCCTCCAAAGATGCAGAGTATTTTTCTTGACCTCCCCCAACCCCATCCAAGTAGGTCCTGTGACTACTATGACCAAAAGAATATAGCAAAAGGAATCCTCTGCCACCTCCAAGCCAATTCCTAGCATAACCCTTAACTGGCCATGTGGCCACAGAGCCAGAGGCCAAGGAATACCTAGGCAGAACGTACACAAAGAGAAGATACCATCTTGGTAGGAGGTCACCAAACAAATCAGGGACAAACTACAGAAGAGAGCCCTTCCTGAATTCCTGATTCACAAATAAAATGGTTGTTTCAGCCACTAAGCTTCAGTGATAGTTTACTATGCAGCGATAGATTTTTCTCTACCTTTATAAAGCAATGCTACTGCTCCTGTTGCTTTAATCACAGATACCTAAAGTTTACTGTCTCTAAATTACATGAATGTAGGGACAAGGCATGTTGTGTTTTGTTTCACCGTTTTTATTTTTTGGAGAAGCATGTTTTGAAGAAGAGTAATGGTGAGGAGAAAAACACCATAATTAAAGATATTTTATAACAAAATAAACTAAGACCCTCCCTTTTTTAGGGATTAATTCTTCAATCATTATAAGATGTCACTTGTATAATATCAGCATCATTTAAAAAGTTATCTGCTGATAAAATGGAAGTTAAATCAGACTGCAAGTTCAACTACCTACCCTCCTTAAGGTTTACTTGAAAAAGTGAAGGGGAAAAAAATTATATGAAACAAAGTAAATCCAAGGAGTTCCCATCGTGGCTCAGTGGTTAACAAATCCAACTAGAACCATGAGGTTGCAGGTTCGATCCCTGGCCTTGCTCAGTGGGTTAAGGATCTGGCGTTGTGGTGAGCTGTGGTGTAGGTCTCAGACATGGCTCGGATCTGGAGTTGCCATGGCTGTGGCGTAGGCCGGCAGATGTAGCTCCGATTAGACCCCTAGCCTGGGAACCTCCATATGCCGCGGGTGCAGTCCTAGAAAAGACAAAAAAAAAAAAAAAGTAAATCCACATGAAGTATAATCCCCAGCAGAAATATTGTCATCAATCAGATTTCCTTTACTCTACATTATTTTTTCAATAAAATATTTCAAGAATTTGGCTACACATATTCTTCACTGATAAAAATTTTAATTAAACTGAGTTCTATTACAAAATAATAAGTTAAAAAAAAAGAATGTATATATGTACATGCGACTGGGTCACCTTGCTGTACAGTAGAAAACTGACAGCATACTGTAAACTGGCTATAATGGAAAAAAATTAAAATCACTTAAAATAAAAAAATGAAGTAAAAGAGAAAATTCTAATGCCTAAGTATATTAAGTTTCCAACTAAATATCCAATTAGGACCTGACCTGGTTTTCTTTTAACTTAGCTGGCTTGAGACTTAAAAATAGTATTTAAAAAACACTGCCATTAATCTTTATTAAAAACAAAAGAGCATAATTTTTAAAGTATTAATGTACTCAGAATAAAATTAGTAAATATTGTTTTCAATGATAAAACATATTCTCCTTTCCATTTTATGATATGGAAAAGTGAAGAAACTAACACTGCCTTAAGTCAAGACTCCACAGAAAACAGAGTATTTTAGTTCATTTTTATATTTATAGTTCATTCTTTATGAACCTATTCTGACTTCCTACCCAAAACGAAATAATGGGAGACTTAACCAATCTTAGAAGGTTTTCCCTTTATTGGTCTACGTACCAATTAGCTTTCTGCTATTGCTAAATCTAAACTCTAAATACCAAAACCTAGGAAACTGGAGATGCAAGCAAGGTGAAATAAACAGTTACAGAAGCATAGAGGGAAAGATGATAACATCTGCATCAGCAAATTAAACTCCAAGCTACATTAGCATTTATAATCAATCAAGCAAGAAGCTGCACAATTTTAACATAGATTTTGAATGCAGCTCAGATTCAAATGCTCAATTACATTTTCCAGGTCAGTGACTTATTATAAAGATAAGAAATTTACTGTAACACAAAACTACTTTAAACCATAGGGGAGAGCCCTGGGAAGGAGGGGCCAATGCTAATCCCATTGTACAGCATGCTTGGCCATCTGCTATTGTCCCATTTCACTCTCTGAGCACAGGGCTAGCCCCGTGCATACAAATACACACACCACCTAGAAAGCTGGAAGACTGTGGGCGGGTGGCAGTGGCCCAGACAGAGCCCAAAGTGGTCCAGAGTATGTGACTCACAATCCAGCCATTATCACAGCTGCTACTATTCTCAGAAAACAATGACTTTTAATGTGTATTTAATATGCCAAGAGTGAAGTCAAAGTGATACACTGTTTCCTGGTATTCTTCTTAAATATTAAAATAAGTAATATTACTTAAATATACAATTATAAGTAATATTTGTGACAAAAGTGACTAGAGAATGCAGATGCCACAAGCAAGACAAGGATGGAAGCAGAGTTACCATACCCCTCCTTCCTTATGGAGTTAAGTGTCTAAATACAGGAGAAAAGTTGGTTAAGTGTTGTGCAGAATTAAGGCACATACGAAGAATATCTGAAGTTTTACCTGAAAGGTTATACTTCAACATCCCACTCCACGTTAATTTCTAAAGTTGCTGGTGGAGAATCTTCAGGGCCAGGGGAAAGAAAACTTAAATTCTATTTATTAGTTTTCCTATTTTCTAACTAACAGGACAACAAAGATGAGTTCATTCACTGAAAATCTTCTCATTATATAAGAAGTGGAAATAATTTTCCCAGAGACCAGGTGATATGAGAGTTCATAATAAGAAAAAAAAAAAAAGGGTGTTTGAAGACAGAGTCTACCAGAACTTTTTAAGAATCCATATTACAAAATATGAAAGGAAGTGTGGTCAAATTCCAGGGTGCGACCCTCTAGAAAGGACACTACTATCTCTCCCTTTTCATTCACACTGCTCTCTCAGGTTGGGACATCTCATGCCCTCCCCATCTGCCTAGCAAGCTTTCACGCAACTTTGAAGATTTGGCTGCTAAGATTTTCTTAGACCCTTTCACCACACAAGGTCAAGTCTAAAACACCTTGCTTTGTGCCCACTACACACGCACTGTACACTGTGTCATAACTTACTTAACTCCCAGAACTCTGAGACTGGGAGAGCAGAAATCACCCTGGCCTCTGCACTTAGCACAGTGCCAAGGGTGCAGGAGAAGGCACCATGCTGCCTGCACGAATGAAGACAGCTGAGGATGCCTGGGAAGCCCACAAGAGGATGATATGACTATCTAAAACTAAATGGACTTAGAAAGTGGGAAAAGGAGAGGAGCCAAGGAGATTCCAGTGTACACACACACACTGCTGAGAAAGCTAGGAAGATGTGCAGGTGTGCATCACACGGCTCATAACCCAGGAATCATGATAAGAAGGAATTATGCAGAGTTTTCTCTCCAATGGACTCAGATTTTTGAAGACAGATTTCTTCTGGATGAAGAACAGAGGGGAAAAAGGATTTATAAAAAGACTAGACAAATTGGGATTACAAAAAGAAATCCTACACACAACAAAAGGAACTCTGAGAATTGTTTGGATAAATACATCAATCTGAAAGAGGTTTCTTAAAATACACCACAAAAATCTTTTCTAGGCTTATGCATTTTATCACTTATATGAAAGCACAAAGAATATGCTCAGAAGTGGGTAGAAGGCATAAAACTGAAGGAGATAGATGGACTAAATAAATCAATATTCAAAAAAACTCTCAGGAGTTCATGCTGTGGCACAAGATCAATAGCATCTCCGGAACACTGGGTCTATAGTTTGATCCCTGGCCGCCAGGCACCGTGGGTTAAGGATCCGGCATTGCCACAGCTGCACTGGGATCGGATCCCTGGCCCAGGAACTCAGTATGCAGCCCTGCCCCGGCCAGAACAGCAAAAAACAAAACAAAACAAAACAAAAACCCAAGACTCTCAAAGATTAATCAGCTGAATTTAGCAAAGTAAAATTTAGTCAGAACAACACTAACACTTATTAATACATCCCTGGTAAATAACAGGACATAGATTCAAGGTGCTTTCACATACACTACATCATTTAACAAAACTCCCTAGGGTTCCCATTGTGGCTCATCGGAAACAAACCTAGCTAGTATCCATAAGGACACAGATGCGATCCCTGGGCCTTACTCAGTGGGTGAAGGATTCAGCACTGCCATGAGCTGTGTGGTACAGGTTGCAGACACAGCTCGGATACCGCGTTGCTGTGTCAGTGGTATAGGCTAGCAGCCGCAGCTCCAATTCAACCCCTAGCTGGGGAGTTTCCATCTGCTTTAAAAGAGCAAAAAACAAAACAAAACAAAACAACACCCACCCACCCCGGGCAAGGTAACTATTAAATCCTGTCTATAAATGAAGAAACTTAAGGTTAGTGAGTTCAGTGAGTTTTCCCAATATCAAATTCCAGCTGCGGCTAAGAACAGAACATTAGTAATGTTCTAATCATCTCCCTCACAACTAGACCCAAAATTCCAAATGGGCAAGTAAGGTAAGGAAGAAAAATGAATTGAGAAGAACAACTGCCACCAGAAAAATTAACCAGGGCAAATAAGAACAACAGGAGGAACAGAAATATTTCACTTAGGAAAATAAGATTTGGGTGCTGTCAAATACAGGCTCTCCCAGTATCTAAAACATCATCCTGCTGAAGGAGGATTACACTTGTTCAATATGGCCCCAAGTTAATCAGCAAATACTGTAAGTAGCCAAATTCTGATTCAAGGAAAGAGGGGCAAAACTGTCCAAGCCATTCATTCACCATAATTGGACATATCTGACCATAAGCTGAACAAATCCACTTGTCAGACTTTGTAGGAAATTTTAATCAAACAAGCAGCTGGGATTCAACTAAAGTATATGTATCTGGCAAGGTACCCTTATGTTTAATAAGTGCTTTCCAAAATAGTTGTACTTATTTAAAAAATCCAACAGCACTGCATGAGAAATCTAGTTGCCATATTTACCAACACTTGATACTGTCACACTTAATTTTTGCCAACACAGCTTAAAATCATAAATATTTTTTAATTTTTAATTTCTTTTTCTTTTGTTGCTTTTTAGGGCTGCACCTGTGGCATATAGAGGTTCCCAGGCTAGGGGTCCAAGCGGGGCTACAGCTGCCGGCCTACACAAAAGCCACAGCAACATCAGATCCAAGCCACATCTATGACCCACACCACAGCACACAGCAATGCTGGATCCTTAACCCACTGAGCGAGGCCAGGGATCGAACCGGCAACCTCATGGTTCCTAGTCAGATTTGTTTCTGCTGCACCACAATGGGAACTCCTAAAATCATAAATATAAATGGTTTCTTAATCTGGTCTTATTTTACATTCCCCTTGTTACAGTAAGGGAAAATAACTTCTCATTTTTTTGCCATGGGTATTTCCTCTTATATATATATTATTAATACGTAAGCAGCTTGTAGAAAAACATGCATCCTGACCTAAGTAATGGGTGACAAGCACCAAAGTAAGTGTTTATTTCTGGGAAAGAATGGAAGAGAATGCTATCAAGAAAAAATATGCCAAAGAACTTCAACTGTATTTGAAATTTTACTCCCCAAGTTGAGTAATTACAATTATTATCACCTTATTCTCTATGCTTTTTGTAGCCCTGAAGTAATTAAGTTACAAAGTATAAAATAAAATAAATTCATGGCCAACAAGCAAGCACCCGAAGACCACTCTTGAAACAGTATTCAAAGGATTTCTTAGGGAACCAATAATTGAATGAAATGTAAACAGTGGGAACAGGGAAGTTGTGATGCTACAACTCTGGTAACATTAATTTAGTTAAACACAGAAATAAAGGCTAAACAGAGTAGAGGAGGGACGGACTGGGAATCTGGGGTTAGTACATGCAAATTACTACATACAGAATGGATAAACAACAAAGTCCTCCTTGTATATAGAGCACAGGGAACTATATTCAATATCTTGGGATAAACCATAAAGGAAAAGAATATGAAAAAGAACATATACATGCGTATAAATGAGTCACTTTGCTGAACAGCAGAAATTAATACATTGTAAATCAATTATATTGCAATTAAAATTTTTAAAAAAATAAAGACTAAACAATATAAATTACATTTACAGAAAAGACTTTTTCCTTCTCAAAAAGCAACACAATGAAAATGTGAAAAGTATTATGGGCTCAGCAAAAGACAACAAAGCTTACCAACAAAAACCAGGAAGGGCATTATAAATAAGTGTTTTTCATAAAAAGTAGTCAATAGATATTGCTTCACTTTAAAATTTCTTAAATCAAAACATAAAAAATTAAGTACATTACTAAAAGTCATAGATTAGGAAAACTAGGCACAAATTATACTTTTCCCATTCCATGCAACTGTTGTATTCAAAGTTACTAAGGACCTTCACATTATTAAATCCAATAGCAAATTCTCAATTTTCACCTACTTAACTCAGCAGTATTTGACAAAGATAATCACCCCCCCCGCCCCGAAACTTTCTTGACTTCAAAGATATCACATTCTAATCAAGAATAACAAGGTTATTTTTTGAAGAGAAGAATCTGACAAAATGATACTAAATTCATCTGGAAAAAGAAACAAGTGAGAGAAAAGTCAGAAATTCCTTCAAAAAAGAAAATTAATAAAGCGGAACATCCCTACTAAATACTAAGTGCATTATGAAGCTACAACAATTGAAACAGCTTGGTACTGACACAGAGGAGAGGCAGATCAATGGAACAGACCAGAAACTGGCTCAAGTTTATAAGATAATTTATTTGTGGCATTTCAAATCAAAGAAAAAAGGTAGATTATTTAATAAATATTGTAATGACAACTGGCTGGCCACACATAAAGCTGAATCATTATAGCCAATATGTAAACTTTATAAAGTAATTTTTAGGTGTAAAGAAAAAAGAACCTTGAAAGTACCAGAAGAAAGCATGAGTGAACTACTTAACCTTGGTGGGCATAAGGACTTTCTAAGTGTGACTAAAATTGAGAGAACAGAAGAAAGGACTACTAAATTTGACACATAAATTCTTTAACAAATACTGTAAAGGAAGCAAAAAATTAAATGACAAAGATGGAAATACATTCGTAAGACACGAGGAAAGAGGCCCATTCACTTACTAAGGAAATCCTATAAATTAATAAGGGGGGAAATCTAATAGAAAAATGTGGAAATGACACGACTATGTAGCATCTAAACAAAGAAAACCCTATGAAAAAATGCTCAACATGCACTCAAATTTAAATATATGCTAAGCAAGAAAATAGACTTTTTTAAATTACCAGATCAGGGGAAATTTTAGAAGGTTTGGCAACAAATATCTGATGAAGATGCAGAAAGACATCTTAATACAAAAAAGGCATAAGCTTTTTAGAGAACTGGGCCAGTTTTTTTAGATGCATACAATATCAAGTTATGAACAAGATATATTTATGTCATATTTACGTCATTATGTGTTACACTACTATACACGGGCACTGGGCCATAACCAGTGTCCCATAGCACAACAGATGCTAGATGTGTGGCCTCCATGGTCACCACCCTCTGCGCCGTTTCATCTGCATCCTGTCGCTCTTCTCCCAGATCTCCTACATCACCTACTCTGCAGGTACTGCCTTCTAAATACTGTTTGTAGGGCTCACTATACTCTACGTGGCCTCTTTAAGCCACCATCATATCACCACCACCCAACTCATCATAGTTTACCCCACTCCCTCGACCCCAGCCTCCATGAAGGGCACAATCCAGCACTTCATGAAGGGTTGCAATAAGACCAACCTTGTGACAAAACACTCAACCATGTTTCCTCTGTTTGCCAACCATCTGAAAGTCAAACTTGCTAATAGTATCCTAGAGCAAGAGGATATTTGCAGCTCAAGAAAGCAAAGTCCTAACAAAAATAATTACAGCTCTTCTGAAAACCTTAAATTGCCTCTAAATTTACTGTGGCTTTGTTTGTTTGTTTTATGTGGATCCAAAAAGCCATTTCTATTTTATCAGCAAACAATAGTCCAGCAAACACATCACAAATGATGAATCTGATGACATCAGTACAGTAACTTCTACAACAAAGTTAAGTAGACAGAACAAAAAGGATGTAAGCACTGAAAATGACAGGTATAGAGGCAGTCATTTTAAAAGAAGCAGAAAATAATCTAAACCAGTTTTGAAAGTACCTATGTTACCTATTTGATAACTGTTTGAAGACAAATCAAAGTCTCAGATGACAGGTTAGTGAGGCAGTATAGTGTGCCAAAAAGGACACAATTACTGGCCCCCCACAGCCTACTGCACTGGTCCTTCATGGCAAAAGATAAAGAGACTAGACAAATAATACATATAATATTTATATGATGTTCTAGAGTATCAGATAGCTTTAACACATTTTACTGTCTAATCCTCCCAACAGGGGAACTGTTATAACCAGAAGAGCTACATTTTGGCCTAAGACCAACCTTGTAACAAAACCTGAAACTACCACTTTTTAGCTAAACAAATCTGTACAAGTGAACTTCTCTTATCATGTAATATGTCTGAGACTATGGGGCTTATTCTTAGTTTTGTTTTGGGGGTAGGTATAGAGGAGCATGGGAGATTTATACCAAGGCAGCAAAGTGATTAGTGGGTACTAACTTATAATTAATGGAAATAATTTAATGGATTGAGACAAACATTTTTTTATTTAAGAAATGGGAGAAGATAGTTCAGAGTATATTTCATGAAGTTAGAGTAAATATATTTTGCGAAAATTCTGTTTTAGTTGTATCCTCTAAGGATGTATACCATAGGTAGATACAGATTAATGTACACATTATGTCACACATAAAATATATTTCTTATGTGTTATGATCTAAAAATTTAGCCATTGATTATAACAGAGCAATCAAGATCTAAAAGCTACTACCAAAAGGTTGCCAGGATTAACAAGATTATAGATATAAAGTAGCTAATGGAAGTGTTGCCACTTTATTTTTACAAACTATGATCATTCCAAGATAAGGAGGTATTACTTCTAACTCTGAACCTTTAGCCACAATTATTAAAAACTTTTTTTTAAATGCTTATCTAGTTAAAGATAAGACATGCATTACTTTCAAATAACCTTTAGGTTCCAACCAATATACCTATAACTTGGCAAAATCTACCAACATTACAAACACTTATCCTTTCGGCCAGCAATTCTACTTTAAGTATTTTACCTAGAAATATACTTCAGATATAAATAAATATACACATTATTAAATTGCAGCATCATTTTATGTAAAAGCAGAAATTTTAAGCAAACTGTCCATCAGTAGAAACCTTGTAAATAAATTGCAGTACATCCACATAGTGCTGTTGGCACAACAATGAGGAAGCCCCAGAAGGAATTTCAAAATATATTAAAGGAAAAAAGGAAAGGAAAAGGCAACAAGGAACGATTGCATTTCTGTTTAAACAAATACTTTTGCTTTATATGGATTATACATAAAATGCTTCTGAAAGAACACAAAAAGAGGAAGAAAACGGGGGGGGGGGAATGGAATACATATTTGCTTGTAAATATGTAAACTATTCCTGGAAGAATATGTAAGAAATAGGTAAGGGGAAACAAGCAGTTGAGGGGCAAGGTGAGAAGGATGTGTGCACAAAAATGTAAAACAAATCAGCATCCACTCAGAAGATATCAAAGTCAACTATTTAGAGTGATCAAATTTTTATGTTTACTCACAGAAAACAAATGAAAACCAACTAATTTAACAGAGGACAAATACTGAACACGGTCATGTGTTCTTAGAGAAAGGCTGAATGTCAAGTTTAGTGAAGATAGTTTTACTCCTTGGATTTTGTTAGAGTTGTTAAAAATAAACTGAGACAATGCCAAATATTTCTAATCAATCTCAGTGGAGAGGAACAATAAATACCAGTGTCTAGTGTCACTATTATCTCAAAGGCACCCTTTAATTAAGCTAAAAGTATGGGGGGGACATTTATTAGGACTTTTCTTATTTATTACAGTTAGCCAATTTCTAGTGAAATAATTATTAAGGTAAAAAAGGGAGGACAGTCTTCCTTTTCTTGACACATGCACATTATATGCCATGACAGCAGCATGTGCTTCTATTTAAAACTGTAGTCTTGTTGATCACGTGTATGGAGCTACAGGTTTCCCTTGTCCATGTGCTACACTAACTCACATGGCTACAGTTCCCACAAAATACAGAGATTAGAAGAGGCAGGAGAATGCCAACGCAAACACTCTGGCAATTTACCAGGCACTTTTCAGAAACAGGAACATGGAACATACTACTAAAAACACTAAAGAATTTTTACTTCAAAATTTTAAAAACAGAATATGCAGAGCAGTTTTAACAATCTACCTACTGCAACAACAACTTTGATGACTACCAGCAAAAACATAAACAGGCATGAAACAAACTGACAGCACTTAGATATAACTCAGCGGCAAGAATGAGGCCATGTGCCCAACAGGAGGCCCTGGGCTCAGAATACCTGCGCCTCACCTTCTTCTGCAAAACATTAACTTTCCGTTCCTTCACATCCAGCATGTCCTTGAGGTCATGGATCTCTCCAGCTTGTGTCCCCTTCTCCTCAGCCATATCCTGTATCTGTTTTGTCTTCTTATTCAGCATGGTTTCCTTCTCCTCCAAACGCAACCGCAGAGCATCCACCTAAGAATGTAAGATTTTCATGAATGGTTAAGTGAAAAGAAAGGAATGCAATTCCTTCCAAAGAGATGTATACAGTTGCCCCCAGTGCCAGTGCTCCTTCACCTACCTATTAAATCAGAAACACTTCATTCAAAGAAGAAAAAAAAAGGCCAGAAGAGAAATGCCAGAACAGACTGAATACTGATTCAACAGAGAAAAAAACTGTCACCACAGAGTGAAGACCCTTGTGGAATCGAAAATTCAACAACCAGGCTTCTTGAGATGCCAGAAGGGCCCAGGGACCCTCGTCCAGTTGGTGTGTGTTAAAGCTCAGCTCCAGCAGGCCCACATGGCTGCTAGTCCTATCTGACAGTATCCGATGTGGTTCCTATTAGTGAACTCATTACAGGACCTTTGTCCTGGTGAGTCAAGAGTTCAATCCTTTGACCCGCTGCACAGTTACACAGAGTCTTAGAAAAGTACACATGCCAGAAATCTAAAAATAAATGACATACTAAATCATTTCTACCTAATTCCCACATTCTAATTTATATATTGTATACTATATATTCCAATAACCACAAGCAAAAAACACATTACCTAAACTCACCTAAAAAACACATTACCTAATTTCCCTGAAATACACTATTAAATTCTTATTGCAAAGGCCAAAAGCCCAGATATTTAAACCTTAGGTAAGTCTGAACTGCCTTGTCTTTCAGTTCTTCTCAGCATTAATTTCAAAAAAATGAAAGGCTTTTCATCTGTGGGTCAGGAATCAGAACATAGCAGGAAAACATCCCTCATCACCTGTAAATGCTTCTCATTTTGATGGGACCTAGGTCTCAGGATGGTAACTATGAGACCTCATATTTCTGCTGCTTTACTGAAAGTACCCAGATGTCCCTTTACACTGGTCCCTGACTCTGCTAAGTGACCTGGAAATGTGCCTGGACTAACCACTCATAAATACCTGCACGCCATTTTGAGGGAATGTCAGGTATGAGACCCACAGGAACTGGTGACTGAAAAAGGTAAAGAATGAAAACTCTTTATTATAAACATAGAAAGAGCAGCAGGAAACGCAGGCTTTGATATTAAAAATATTTCCTACCACAAATATTAGGCACAAAACTACCCAAGCCCATACTATAATTACTAAATAATTTTTCTTTATGAAATATTAAATTCAAATCACCTGTGTATACTTTTCCTTGGTCTGCCTTTTTGTGCAATACAGAATTTAAATGTGCGGGTCTAGAGATGTGAGATAAAAACAACCACAAAAACCACTTTGCTACTACTAGATTAATTGCTCTGAATTCTACACTGATCTTTTGGTTTGGAGTGATCTAAGTTCACAGCATAATTTTGCGTGGGGTCCATATTTTGCAAACCACAAAAAGCGTATTCAGGAAAACCCCTCAGAGACTAGCAGGACAAACAGTCATCACCCTAACACCATTCATGGCAGGAGGAATAAGACCTTGTTTATTCACATCAACTGAGCTGGAGGAAAAGCATCCATCCAGCTTGCCAATGATCAAGGTCTGGGCAAAGAGGTTATGCCAACTTCAACAAAAACAGAAGGTTTTTCCTCTACAAGACTTTCTTTACCAGTGGACATGAACAGAAAGATGACTACCTTGCAATTTTTGCCTCTTCTGATCACAAAACCATTATTATCTCAACCCACCTTAACCTTCTTTTTTTTTTCCCCCCTCTTTAGGGCCACACCCATGGCATATGGAGGTTCCCAGGCTAGGGCTGGATCGGAGCTACAGCTATGGCCTACACCCCAGCCACAGCAACGCTGGATTTGTGCCATGTCTGCAACCTATACCACCATAGCTCATGGCAGCATGGGATCCTTAACCCACTGATGAAGGCCAGGGATTGAACTTGCAACCTCATGGTTACTAGCTGAATTTGTTTCCACTGCGCCACAACGGAAACTCCAACTTCCTTTATTTTTCACCTGTGCACATCAGGAGTAATAACTGCATGGAAACAATGGCACATTTCCTAGAATTCCTCTTTTAGGATTTACAACTCGCTCCCTTGCTGACTCTCTGGACACACCTTTTCAGTTTTCTTCACTAGATCCTCTGTCATTTTCCCCTTTTTACATCTCTCTATATATTCAGCTTTCTCTGCAGAAATAAATTCCTTCCTAAGGCTTTAACCACCATCCCCATCATGACAGCTTTGAAATATTTATTTCTAGATCCAATAAGTTTTTTGTTTGCTTTTTTAGGGCTATACTGGTGGCATATGGAAGTTCCCAAGCAAGGGGTCCAATAGGAACTGCAGCTGCTGACGACAGCCAGAGCCACAGCCATAGCAACACCAAATCTGAGCTGTATCTACAACCCACACCAGAGCTCACGGCAACACTGGACCCCTGACCCACTGAGCCACGCCAGGGATTGAATCTGCATCCTCATGGATACTAGTTGGATTCATTTCCACTCTGCAACGAGGAGAACTCCCCAAATCACTTTTTAAAATCCAAGATTCTAACAAAATTTTCTGTTTAAACCAGATCTTTCATTGAATATTTGTTTAGAATGAGACTTTATTTTTTTTTATGAAACTTTTCTTTTTAAGAACTTTTAAAGATCACCTAATGTGGTCAAACATGGAAGTTAAATCTGAGTGGTGTCTATTACATTATTTGCTGCATTTTCCCTGTATTTGACAGTATTTCATAAATTTTTAAAAAATTAAATAGTCTAAACTACTCCTAGGAGCTCCCCTTGAGGCTCAGAGGGTTATGAACCTGACTAGCATCCATGACAATGAAGGGTCAATCCCTGGCCTCACTCAATCCGTGAGCTGTATCATAGGCTACAATAACAGCTCGGTTCCCATGTTGCTTGGCTGTGGTGTAGGCCGGCAGCTGCAGCTCTAATTTGACCTCTAGCCTGGGAACTTTCATGTGCCACAGGTGTGGCCCTGAAAAACAAAAAACAAACAAAAAAGCAAGTACAAACCTCACAAACTACTTCTAATTTTAAAGCTGAGGAAATCAAAGCCCAAACTAAGTGACTTGCCCAAGATCATTAAGAATAATTTCCTGGAGTTCCCATCGTGGCGCAGTGGTTGACGAATCCAACTAGAAACCATGAGGTTGTGGGTTCAATCCCTGCCCTTGCTCAGTGGGTTAAGGATCTGGCATTACCATGAGCTGTAGTGTAGGTTGCAGACGCGGCTCGGGTCCCGCGTTGCTGTGGCTCTGGCATAGGCTGGTGGCTACAGCTCCGATTCGACCCCTAGCCTGGGAACCTCCATATGCCGCGGGAGTGGCCCAAAGAAATAGCAAAAAGACAAAAAAAAAAAAAAAGAATAATTTCCTATCACCACACCTCCCATTGTTCACAACTAGAAAAGAAGATGAATGGGAAGGTCATTAGGCTATGAGACTAAAAAAGTACACAAATAAGGAGTTCCCGTCGTGGCGTAGTGGTTAACGAATCCGACTAGGAACCATGAGGTTGCAGGTTCGGTCCCTGCCCTTGCTCAGTGGGTTAACGATCCGGCGTTGCCGTGAGCCGTGGTGTAGGTTGCAGACGCGGCTCGGATCCTGCGTTGCTGTGGCTCTGGCGTAGGCCGGTGGCTACAGCTCCGATTCAACCCCTAGCCTGGGAACCTCCATGTGCCACGGGAGCGGCCCAAGAAATAGCAACAACAACAACAAAAGACAAAAAAAAAAAAGTACACAAATAAGCCTTTTTATTTTTTATTTTTATTGCCTTTTCTAGGGCCGCTCCCTCGGCATATGGAGGTTCCCAGGATAGGGGTCTAATCGGAGCTGTAGCCACAGGCCTATGCCAGAACCACAGCAACACAGGATCCAAGCCGCGTCTTCGACCTACACCACAGCTCACGGTAACTCCGGGTCCTTAACCCACTGAGGGAGGCCAGGGATCAAACCCGCAACCTCATGGTTCCTAGTCGGATTCGTTAACCATGGAGCCATGATGGGAACTCCAAATAAGCCTTTTTAAAAGCCTATTTCAACCAACTGCATTGAGTTCTTTTTGACACCTCAATCCAACAAAAATTTGACAAGCTCAGAGAAAATTCAAAAAAGCCAAGGGTAGAGGTGTGCCATTCCTCAGTACACAGTTTATTTGTACAAAACAGAGTGAGGGGCCTATAAATTTATAATTTAAAAAAAATGGTGATATTTTAACCCAGTAATATTTAATATATCCCTTCAAATTCAGATGAGAGCTTTATAATTAAAGTCTGTTCTAGCCACATTAAACATCTATTCTAAGCTTAGGAAGTTGGTATTATTACTATCCTCATTGACAGATGAAAAAATGGCAGATTAAATAGGTAAAGTAATTCATCCAAGGTCACATAATAAATATAGAATACCGTGTTTCAAGCCTAGGTGTGACTCCAAAGTCCATGCTTTTGACCACTATGCTACTAAATCCAGACCACCTCTGTGACGATCGACAGATTAAAGGAGATTAAATGGGAACAATTCCATGGATACTATAAATTATACACTGCCCCACTCAAAATGACCTCGCTCCCTCGACCCTCGACAGGAGGAAAATCAGGTCTTTTCCCAATCCTGCTGTTCCTTAAAGTGTTTAAAAAAATTTTTAAACTCCTTAATCCATGTTCTTTTTCATATGTGCCTAAATTTAGTGATTTGAGAGCTAGATGAAAGTCTAAGATAGCTTCAGAGAAGAGGAAGAGATTGATTAAGAACAAATTATAGAAATAGGTGAGAACTTTCAAAAAGCTGGTTCAAACTGCCTTTTATAGGACCCAACAGGAGAAAGCTGCTTTGGAAAAAGTGACCCTTGTCAAGTGTCACCAGAGTAACGAAAAAAAGTAAATCCTAATAAGCTGGCATATAACATTCATATAATCATCCCAAATCAAAAGGAACTTAGCTTTTCTACTATTATCTTTTAGAATGAGACATTTGTATTTGAGCAGTTGTCCTAATAACTTACAGGGGTAATTGGTGAAACTCAGTTACTCCCACAATGGCTAAAAACATATATGAAAACCATCCAAGAATGACCACAAATACAGTCTTTGTTCTCTAGGGTACAAGAAACCAATCACAAGCCCATCTGTGCAAGACCTAGCTAATAAGAACACTTTGTGAGAGGGATTGCCAAGGGGAAGAAGTCATCTATTAGATTGTGACAAGCTTTTAAGTGTTTGCATTATCATCACCCAACTGCCTGGTTCTCTGATTCACACACCTGCCACCTCCTCCATCCAACTCTATAAGAGCAGCCAACTTGGTAGTAGGGTCACCTCTGAGACACTGGCGCCCTCTTCTGACTCTTTTGAAATACTGCATGCACCCCAGGTACTGATGTGAAAAACTCTAATAAAGCCATAAATTAATAAATTTGAGGTAACATTTTCCAGATAATTCTATATCTGCAGTTCCCCACATAAAACTTACTTTAGCATGATAAAAATATTAAATATCAGAATTTCTACATAAAATGTATGCCAATGAATAGAAAAGCAACAATATTCTCTTATCACAGTTATATATATTAGCTGACTGTATTACAAGAATCATAATGATGTCAATAACTGATGTACAAAGACCTTAATATGTGCCAGGCACCAAACATGAATGAATTAGTTTAGCGCTAACAACGACCTAATGAGGAAGGCACTCCTCTTCATCTCACAGATGTGTTAAGATGTGACACCATGAATCTAAGTAACATGCCCAGATCCTGCACCTGGTAGTAGGTGGTGACATAAATTCAAACTCAGAACTGTGACTCCAGGCTCTGGCTGAGCCTAAGTATACCCAAAACAACCCTCTGAGGTAAGGAGCTAATATCATAATAAAATGGAAACATAATTAACATAGGAAAAGTAGGAGTTCCCTTGTGGCTCAGGGAGTTTAGGATCCGGTGTTGTCACTGCTGTGGCTCCAGTTCAGTCCCTGGCCTGGGAACTTCCACATGACACAGGCACAGCCAAAAATATATATAAATAAAAATTTAAAATAAATAAAAAAGCATAAGTTTTAAGGAAAATCATAAATATATCACCCAAATCTGTCATTTTCAACAAAGTCCCAACGTGTAAAAAAAAAAAAAGAAAGAAAGAAAATATTACATGAAATATTTTGGTCATTTTCCTATTCCTCCTCACTTAAAGATTCGGTACTTCTGGGTCCATGATATTCTTATGCATTCTTTTTCCTATCCAATTCCTTTCTTTCATTAAACTATGCTTTTATTTATCTATTATCAGGTTTTTCAAGAGAAAACAAAAAAACTACTCTATACTATAATAAGCTTTATTTTTCCTCTACAAAGCAAAACTGCTGACCTATTTCAACCTAAATTTTCTATCTCCTCGAGTTCTTCAGAAAATATTTTCCTTAAGACAGTAAACCAAAAGAACATCATCAATTACTTCTCACTACAAATACGATAGGCTTTCATCTGTTTAAAATTAGTGTGTTCTTATTTCAAATCATGAATGAGAGACTAGACAATCTTCTAAGATCTTGAAAGCTAACTTTATTTTCAAACCGGATATGAAGGCACGTTGTCTAATGATCCTTAGTTCAAAACAAAATTTATCTCAAACATTTCTAGACTCTGCAATTTGCCTACTTAAAGCTAATCATAATACTAAAAATTGAGAACACTTAATAACCCAACATAGGCTGACCAAGCCCACCGGGATTCATGACTGCAAGATTTGCCATGGGTGAGGACAGACACTTTTACAACTGTCTTTTCATTTCATAATGTTAAAGTATACTTAGAACAAACTTAATCAAAGTCCAAAGTATCAAAACACATAAGCTGCCCTAGTTTTTTTTTTTTTTTTGTCTTTTTTGCTATTTCTTTGGGCCGCTCCCGCGGCATATGGAGGTTCCCAGGCTAGGGGTCGAATCGGAGCTGCAGCTCCTGGCCTACGCCAGAGCCACAGCAATGCGGGATCCGAGCCTCGTCTGCAACCTACACCACAGCTCATGGCAATGCCGGATCGTTAACCCACTGAGCAAGGGCAGGGACCGAACCCTCAACCTCATGGTTCCTCATTCGTTAACCACTGCGCCACGACAGGAACTCCAAGCTGCCCTAGTTTTAATTTGTTAGATCCAAGAACAGCAGAAACAAGATAGTTTAGTACGACAACGGATCACATTTCTAAAGAATTCATTATAACATTATTCATAGCTCCCATATCTCAAAACCTAACAAAAGTGCACAGGTAACAAATATGAAAAGGTGCCAGGGAATGGACCCTGTGCAAATCTCAGAGTTTCCGTTACCTCAGTCTGCAGGATGGCGGCCCTCTGCTCCTTAGCCGTCAAGGACTCCTTCAACACTTCAATGTGCTGCTTGCTGTCTGAGAACTGGTTTGTGAGTGTTTCTAGCTTTGTCTGTAGGGCTAGTAGTTCTGTGTCCTTCCTGGACAATTCCTGCTTCACCTGACCAATCTAGGGAAGAAAAGAAAACAGTGTAAGGAAAAAAAAAGAAATAAAACCAGCACTTCTGATCTAGATTTCTAACTGATCCAGGTCACTAAATACACAGCATTAATTTTATGACAGGACATAATTCAACTCTTTGCATCATCTAATCTTAGATAACCAACCCCTCCAAAAAAAAAAAAAAAAAGACAAAGCTTATTCAACTAATAGTAAAATTTTCATTTTCCACTTATTGTATCTCCTAAACATTTTTTGAAATCCCTTGGAAAAGAGTAGAAAGAGAAAAATCCCAATCCAATTAGGTAACTGTGAAAGATAAGTAAGCATCTGAAGATTACTGAAACAGTTTTCCTTTTATTAAGTCATAATAAACTTCAAAACATAAAGCAGGATTAGTGGAGATATAATACAGAAAGAAAGAAAAAAAATTTCCTAGCATTGCTATTTAAATTCAAAAGCTGCTGCTGCTTTATTTTTTCATTTTTTCTTTCATTCTCAATGAAATTTTACATAAAGTCCTTATCATAAAAAGCCACTTGTAGTGACATTATAAACATGTGCTTTTTAAAAATCCTATAATTTTGGGGAGTTCCCATTGTGGCTCAGCAGTAACAAACCTGCCTAGTATCCATGAGGACTCAGGTTTGATACCTGGCCTCACTCAGTGGGTTAAGGATCCGGTGTTGCTGCGAGCTGTGGTGTAGGTTGCAGAGACAACTCATATCCCATGTTGCTGTGGCGTAGGCCAGCAGCTGCAGCTTTGATTGTACCCCTAGCCTGGGAACTTCCATATGCTGCAAATGTGGCCCTAAAAAGCAAAAAAAAAAAAAAAAAAAAATCTTGTACTTTTTTTTTGATGAATTGGGGGTACTGACCTAAAAAAAGATTCCACTGACAAAAGTTATACCAACTACAACATGTCATATCAACAAAATGGATAAAAGTTAATCTAATCTAAATAAAGAATGCATAACATCTCATTCTATAAGAATATACATGTGTAATGTGAATTTGAATTACTCTGACAGAGTAATCCATAAATCAACAGTGCCACTCTTTCTCTCAACTCCCCATAATTTTTTTTCTCATCTTAACTTAGAACACATTTTATCTCAAACATCTACTTTATATTTCTACTGTTTCTAACAACCTATATAGTCTTTTATTCCAAATGTAAGCCAAATTAACAGAAATCAGATCTACTTTTATATAATGTATTATTTTATATTAGCAAGATAGCTATCTACTAAAATATAGATTAATTACTGGAAGTATAAATTTGACAAGGAGTCAGCAATTTCAGTATCACTGATGAAAAAATACTTTTTTTAAAACTGAATGTATCTGAAGTATTTTAACTGTAATAATCTTAGGTGTAAGGGACAAAGCTTTTGACAACAATTTCCCATGAGGAAATATGAAATAAATTTTACTTTAATTAAAATTAGACTTTTAAGAAGCACTAATTTACTCTTGTTTCTGCAGGAAGACAAGCATTTTTATCATATGCATAAAATCTCTTTACAAATGTAATTATTCATTTATTCAACAAATATTTCTGTGTGCTCAGTGTATGCAAAGTACTCTCGGATACTCTAGAGCATCAGTGGAAAATAACTGTAAACAGCAGCTATTTCCATCCTTTAATACAGATAGGTACCCAGGAGGTACCACATACCATAATGGTGTAGCATCTTTCAGGACATCCCTTTACCAATAAAAAACACACCTTGTATTGTACCATCCCTAACAAACTGAATGCACTAAGAACACATGTGTTGTATGAATACTTAGGAGAAATGATCAAAACATTCTCATCTCATCAGCTAAAGAACTGTGGCTTAAAGATTACTCAAATTTCCAGCTACCTCTGATCATGTGATCAAAAAATATACAAAGTCTCAGTTTCCTCATCATCTGCATTATTAAAAAATCTCCAAATAATGCTATATTGACCATAAAGACTGAGAATAAGGGAAGAAAATATTCTAAATGGAAAGAAAAGTTTAGAAGCACAAATTTTCCTTAAAAGTTAGAAGCATAAGGCTGTGTAGCCAATCACATGTGAGGAAGAGCATGTCTTCTAGAATAATTACTCTTTAAGCCTTGGTTCCTAATCAGTAAGAGGGAGAAAGCAAATTAGTGCCACTGTGTTGTGTTCGGGTGAGAGAAAACAAAGTATGGAGGAGTTCCCATAATGGCTCAACAGTAACAAACCCGACTAGGATTTGGGTTCACTCCCTGGCCTCACTCAGTGAGTTAGGATCTGGCATTGCTATGGCTGTGGTGTAGGCTGGCAGCTGCAGCTCTGATTCAATCCCTTGCCTGGGAACCTCCATATGCTGCTGCTGTGGCCCTCAAAAGCAAAAAAAAAAAAAAAAAGATAAATACTTCCATACATACATACAATGTATAGAATGTGTAGAATGTGTTTAGTCTGTTTTAAACACAAAAAGAAATTAATAACAGTGCTGATGAAAAAATTTATAGATCAACTTCTCCTCTAGACAATATATAGTTACCACAAACCAAACTGGACCCTTTTAGACAAAATATCTAACTCTTCTATCTATACTGTAAAGTGGTCCATAAATACCAAGTACACTAAATTAGCAAAAGTTTTGAGTTTTGTTTTTTTTTTAATGCTGCATTCCAGTCTTATCCCACCATTATTTTCAGAAGCAGTTTTCCTGACACCTCTGAGACAAATGTGCATGGCTGAGCACAGGGGCAGAGGAGTGGAGAGCTCATCAGCCCGGGCTCTGGAACCAGATGGCTTATCCAAAAATTAAACTCTGCCTCTTATGAGCTGTGTTTCCTGAGCACCACTGTTACCCTTAGACTCCTTATCCATAAATTGAGTTGATAATATACCTACCTTAGTAGGTTACAAAATGCTTATAATAAGTACTCAAGGGTTAGCTGTTTCATTAGAATTATTTTATTACAGTGTGAAATGGAATTTCAAGTTTTCTACACAGGGAGTTCCCATCGTGGCACAGTGGTTAACAAATCCGACTAGGAACCATGAGGTTGTGGGTTTGGTCCCTGCCCTTGCTCAGTGGGTTAACAATCCGGCGTTGCCATGAGCTGTGGTGTAGGTTGCAGATGAGGCTCGGATCCAGCGTTGCTGTGGCTCTGGCGTAGGCCAGTGGCTACAGTTCCGATTCGACCCCTAACCTGGGAACCTCCATATGCCACGGGAGCGGCCCAAAGAAATAGCAAAAAGACAAAAAAAAAAAGTTTTCTACACAGAAGACTGAACTAGATTTAGAGACTAAGTTTCATGCTACTTCTAATTTACTAGATGACTCTAAATCAGCTAATCACTTCCTACACATCTGTCTGACGAAAGTAAAATTTGTTGCAAAATCACCTACTGGGGCTTAAAGATGAAGTCTACATATGAAGGTAAAGTACTTTACTCAAGAAATCAAATTCAAATAAACACTGGTTGATGGACCTAGAACATCTGCATATTCTTTGTATTAAGAAGAGAGACCACTCATATAAATTCAGTAACAGGAAAAGTATGGAGAAAAAAACAAGCTTTGAGGTACCATCCATACAGTGACAAAGCAACAATAAAAACCAGGGACAGGGCTTCCAGAGCACGTGAGGGCTCACTGCACACAAGGCGACATTTGGGTCAAACTGGTAAACAGGAGTCAGTTAAAGAGCAGAGCAGGCTGGTTAGTGCTAGTACTGGGCAAAGCTGCCAGCCACAGAGCAAGAAAGTGTGAGCACCCAGAGCCAGAGCAGCAGGGTCCCACTGTGGGACCACCGCACGCAGAGAATAAATCTTACGGCAAAGACCTCGGCCTGAAGACCAGCCGCTCTCTTTTTCAGCTCCTCCCCTTGAGCCTCTTTGGAATTTAGCTCCTCCTTCAGTTGCTCTACCTGTCACGACATTGTTAGTCTTTTTCACTTTTGTGTCAGCTTAGGTCTTCTTATCATCTGCTTTTGAGCCAGAGCAATAACTGAAAAGAACAATAACTTATAGAACATGATCAAATCTGTTCCCCTAATTCCCTCATCAAAGGACCCTACTCGGGTTCTCTCTTTCCTCAGGGTTTTTCAAATGGACTGGAATGTGCTAATCAGCAAATGGGAAACAGAGATTATATTCCATTTCATTCTCATTAGAGTGAAAAATCAAAACAGAAAGTTGGACATGTGAATTTTTAAGCTCTAAAAGTTAGATGAAATTGGCTGTAGTCATTGATAACAGGTTCTTAAAACAGAGGAACATCTTACTGACTTCTGTGCAGGTATGGGCATTGCAGCAAGAAGCCAGAAATGGGGAAGGAGTTACAGTTGTATCATGAAAGGAACAGTGTTCACTCCTAAGGAACTGGGGAACTAACACAACTGGGATATGGGGGCCGGCTGGGGGTGGGGAGGGGAATTATGTTCTAGCTAATATTCCGTAATTGAAATGAGGCTATTTAATTAAAACACAACAAACCTGATAAACTGATAAATGTAATCAACTAAATCCTGCAATTTGCTTAAAGTAGTTTATAGAATCACACTAAACGCCTTTGCTCTAAGGAAGGAACACGGTGACTGAGGTGAAAACACAGACTGACGCATCCATCTCACTGTGCATGCACCCCAAGTGCACAAGGGAAACAATAAGCCCGATCCACAAGGACCTTCTCCAAGGGAAAGTGCAAAGGGCTTTCCTCTAGGGAACTGTGTTTGAAGGGAAAACACGATTTTATTTAAGCCATTTCAGGGAAAAAAGGAAGAGGGTGTTCAGCCTCTTAGGGTTTCGACTTTTAAAACCTTTCACAAGAGGCAGGGAACATGTTTCATATAGTGAGAAAAACTCATCTGGATGTAATTCTACAAATCACCTCAGAGGTACTGATAGACACGAAATGTTAAACTGTGATAATACATACTTAGCCTCTTACAGGTAATTTTCTTTTAAGTGAAATCTGAGATAACTACATGACATCAGTAATTCTGACTTTAATCCTGGTCAAGCTCTATCTGAAAGAATTACAAGTAGTCTTCCCTGATACCTGATAAAACAGTGTGAAGTCCACCATCACCGAAGTAGGAATATGCATCAATTTTTCAAACCCCATTTAAAAATTACATTAGCACACACCATTACCTTATTTTTCATAAACTTGGAATGGCTGCGATAGACCTCCATTTGCTTCATTTCTTCTTCTCGTTCCTCAGTACTCAAAGCCCCATTTGATTTCAGCATCTGAATCTCTTCTTCCAAGTCTCGGAGCCCACGCTCCATAGAGGAAATTTTTGAATCCTAAGGGCAATAGAAAGATTTAGACATTAAAGTATTCACAAAATATCAGAAATCGAGTAAGTCTCTTTTGCAGATGTTTAATTTAATAAAGATAAACAAATATTAAGAAAAACTACCACTGGCGTCTTGCTTCTAAAATATATCCTTCATGGCCATTTGGGTGAGAGGAGGAGGACTAGGATCTATGATTTTTCCTCTATTCCTTCCTTTGCACCCGTCTGATTAAAGTTGAGAGTATCAATTAAAGCAGTAGCAATGGAAAACTAAAGTTGTTTGGTACTTTATGGTCAACAAACTTCTGGTGAAAAATTCTGTAATATTATCAGTAAAACCTTTTCTAGCTATAATATTTTACCATTTTACCTGGTAACCCCTAAAAGGTTTATTTCTTCCCCTAAAGGAGTGGTGAGAAGAGTTAGAAAGTTTCAAAGATTTATACAATGGTGTTTGACTATATCTACATTAATAAAGATTTGTTAACATCCATCCGTCCAAGACTGAGGATCTTAGAACACATCACCTGCAGATAAGGGAGGACAACTATATTACTTACTTTACTTGTTTGCTATACTTCACTATGCATTTGAAATATTTCACAATAATTTTTTAAAAGAAACATCTCTGTCCTTGTAAATCAGCATCACCACAAATATCACCTCCTAAAACAATATCCTTCTATACTCATTTTCTTGGTTTTTGTCTGTCACAGTATCTAGTTTATCCACAGATTACTTTAGATACCACCTACAGAAAAACTCCAAGATAAAATACTTTTACATCTATAATTGATATGCTTAATCATCTAAGAAATAACTTAAAGAACATAACTTAAGCATAGCTTAGTTTATTTGGAATATTAGAGGAAACCATTCCTCTAGGAAGAAATTCTGGTATTGACTTTCCTTTTTTTCACTTTATCTCAAGGATGTCTTGACTGACTTTCCTTGCTATCATAACTCCAAGAGCATGCAGATAAGAGTCAAAGGATTTGGAGTTCCCATTGTGGTTCAGAGGCCTTTTTTTTTTTTTTTTTTTGTCTTTTTGCCTTTTAGGGCCACACCTGCAGCATATGAAGGTTCCTAGGCTAGGAGTTCAATTGGAACTGTAGCTGCCAACCTATGCCAGAGCCACAGCAACGCTGGATCTGAGCTTTGTCTGCGACCTACACCACAGTTCATGACAACACCAGATCCTTAATTCCCTGAGCAAGGCCAGGGATTGAACCCGAGTCCTGGGAACCCCGTGGCTCAGTGGTTAACGAACCCAACTAACATCCATGAGGCTGCAGGTTCCATGACTGGCTTCGCTCAGTGGGTTAAGGATCTGGCATTGCTGTGAGCTGTGGTATAGGCTGCAGACAGCTCAGATCTGGTGTTGCTGTGGCGTAGGCTGGTGGCTGCAGCTCTGCTTGGGCCTGGCGGCTGGGAACTTCCATTTGCCACAGGGTGCAGCCCTAAAAGTGGGGGAAAAAAAAAAAAAAAGTTAAAGGATTTATCATGAAGTAATTACAACCAGTCATTTTTAGACTTGCATTGTATTACCTTTAAAAATAACACAATGAAAATTTTCTTTTACATATTTATTCAAATGAAACTTAGACTTGGTTCAAAATTAAAAATATTAAATTAATACAATCAAAGACACTCTAAAAATATTAAATTAATACAATCAAAGACACTCTAAATAAATTAATACAATCAAAAGACACTCTAAACCAGGATTTTGATTTACTCATTTTAAATTATCCTGGCCCATAAGGAATAAATAAACTACTTTAAATGCACTATCTGAAAATTCATTTCTAAGATCACCCTAAATCTTCCTGGATCAGGATGTTGTGCCTCAAGAATGACTGAAGTGATAGGTACTGGCATGTGACTAGCCAGCAAATGAAGGAAAGTGAAATGTGGTTCACCTCTGACATCAGCCTGGGTGGTAAGGAAAGAGGACAGCAGAGAGAGAGGACATATTTCTAGC
The DNA here is from genome assembly GCF_016906955.1 of Phacochoerus africanus. Taxonomy (NCBI): domain Eukaryota; kingdom Metazoa; phylum Chordata; class Mammalia; order Artiodactyla; family Suidae; genus Phacochoerus; species Phacochoerus africanus. The sequence goes on along the minus strand of NC_062550.1, from coordinate 72,093,172 downwards.
ATCACTGGTATCCACATAAGACAAAGCAGCCTCCAGCTGAGAACCCTGGCTTTACACATGGCACAGCCTCCACCTCCACGAAGCCCCTACAAGGCCCTTTCCAAGAAACATTATCCGGATTTCCTGCTGAGTCTCAGGTAAGGAACCCAACTAGTATCCATGAGGACTCTTATTCAGTCCCTGGCCTCAGTGAGTAAAGGATCCTGCGTTGCCGTGAGCTGTGGTGTAGGTCACAGACGTGGCTTGGATCCTGTGTGGCTGTGGCATAGGCCAGTGGTTGTGGCTCCAATTCAACCCCTAGCCTTGGAACCTCCATGTGCCGCAGGTGTGGACCTTAAAAAAAAAGAAAAGAAACATCCATTTTCTCCCCTAATCCCAACCCAGATAGAGAGGCTGCTCTTGACCAAATCAGCAACTTCACTACCAATCAAGCACCATGAAATCATGCACTGAGATCATAACTGCAGCTCTGAAAGCCAGGAGGCAGGCACTGACTACCCTGGAAAAGAACCTGCAGGCTGCTCTCTGGGATGAGACCAGAAAATGAATGCCTGATGTGCCTGACTAGTTCTACCACCAACTCAACCAGCACTCGGGCTGGGTTTATTTGAGGACAGTCTTTCCAAGGAGGTTTCTTACTCCTAGAATGCATAATATATACAAATGAAGTCAGTAAATTCTTTATCATCTTACTACTCTGTACTTTCCCAGCCCTGGGTCTCCCATCATTAACCCCCCCAGAGCCCATTGAAATCCTCTACTCCAAATCTTCAATTTCCCAAAATCTTCAATTTCCCAAATCTTCAATTTCTTTTCAAAAGTTGTCCCCCTACCCCAAGTAAACCCTGGCATCCCCAATGGATATAATCTCCCCAAACTCTCTCCAGTGAGGTTCACTAATCCTCCAGCACCAAAAATCAGCAGGGAAAGTGTGGGCATCCTCGAGGCTTCTCAATGCCCTTCCCTTTAAAGCTCCTTCTTCTCTCCCCGTCCTCACTGCTGCACCAAGGGACTTCCCAATCAGCCCTGCCCATCTGAAGTCTTCAGCACCTGGCTCACAATCAACCTTTCCTTCAAATGCCACTCTTGCCATCATCCTAGGATTTTAATGTCTGAAATCCTTGACATCCTTAATTCTAATGAACTCATCCTCCAGTCCATTTTAGCTATCCAGTTTTCAATACCACATCACCCAGGACTTTCCTCCCAGGCCTGTCACATCGTCACTCTCATTAACTGCCTTTCTTCCATCTCATAGAGATCCCCACTTTCCTTTCACTTTTTCATCCAACCTGTAAGTCCACTCTGAATTCTCTTCCTTCCAATCCAGGCTACATTCCTGGACTGATCATCCAAACCACTCCTTCAATTCATGTGCATCCCAGTAATTCTGCTATACCTACCCAGCAAAACTCTAACCCTACAGCAGTCTGTAATTCTTTCCTGCTCCTCCACAGCTAAAGGAAAAAGAAAAAAATTAAAGAAGAAGAGAGAAGGGAGCAGAGGGAAAAGACTGAAACAAGTACAGGGGTGGGAGAAGGGAGGAGGATGGAGAGGAGGAAAGAGAAAAGATATCATGTCACCTTGAAGACCTGCAGGCTCTTTCACAGTCTACCTTTTCCTTCTCTCCAGAGCTTCACGATTCTCTCAAGCTCATGCCACTCTCAGCATCTTAACTATTTCAGCTGTGATTTCAACATAACAACAACCTGACCCCACTGGCCCACTAGGATTTTGGAATCTCTTCCTTCTTAGCAGGATGGCCGAAAATTAATACAACCTAAAATAGAGTTACTGCCAGTTAAAACTGGTACACTTCCCCATGCTGTCAAAAGGCAGGTAAAATAATTCCGTAAACATAGAGAGACTCATGTGTTTTATTTTTAGGTTCCAACAGGGATCAGGAAATCACATGTACAAATAAACATGTTGGAAATGTGAACATGCAATTAAACCTTTCTAAAGACTTTTTACAAGATTATGTTCAAGACTAATAACTGTCTAACTACAAAGAACTCAGAATCCACTAATTTGGAATTTGGTAAACTCTTCCCCCAGTAAGAATAAAGATGTATACAATATAAACAAAATTTTAAGAGGAAATCATCTAAGAAATAGGTTCTCAGAACTGTATTTGAGAAACATTTATTTACATAAAGCTATTTATATACCAAAAACTAAATATTCTTGTCACATCAACAAATATTAAATGAAAGACCACAATACAAAACACTCTGTCAAACTTTTTAGGGGATATGAAAAAGTTTCAAAAAGAGACAGAGGAACTTCCCATCAGGGCTCAATGGAAACGACCCTAACTAGCATCCATGAGGATGAGGGTTCAATACCTGGCTGGCCTTGCTCAGTGGGTTAAAGGATCTGGTGTTACCATGAGCTGTGGTATAGGTCACAGACTTGGCTCGAATCTAGTGTTGCTGTGGCTGTGGTGTAGGCCAGCAACTACAGCTCCAATTGGACCCCTAGCCTGGGAACTTCCACCTGCCACAGGTGCATCCCTTAAGAAAAAAAAAGAGAGAGCGCACGAGGGAGAGAGAGAAATGGGGGTGGGGGGGAGAGGAGCTCCTATCTGTAACAGTCTTCTGCCTTTTGTAAGAAAGAATACGTTGGTAATAAAAATAATAATAGCAATAACAGGTAACATTGATTAAATGTTTACTATGTGCCAGGTCCTGTTTAAAGTGTTTTACTTGCTTTAACTAATTTAAACCACAAAACAACCCATGGAACAGGTACTGTTATTGTCACTATTTATCAACAAAGAAATTGAGGTATGAAGAGGTTAGGCACTTCTTCTATGTTATACACTAATTAAGTAAAGCCAGATTCTGAATCTAGGGAATTTAACTCAGAAGGCAAGATCTTAATCACCAAGTAGTATAAATGTACAGACTAAAGATTTCCAACTATTCATTAACTTTTTCTTTTTTAATTGTAGAATTTCCTTTCAGTCTTTTTCTGAGTTAACTTTCTGCTGTGATTCACAGTTTCTTGCATTATTCATTAACTTAAAGCTGAGGTCTTCAAAGTATGGTCTGTGGAACCCAGGGGGTGCCTCCTCGTCCTTTTGTGAAGTCAAAACTATTTTCCTAATAATACTATGACTTTACATGCCTTTTCCACCATGTTAATATTTGCACTGAAGATGGGCAAAAACTCGAGTGACTCAGGACAACCACAACAGCACCAGAGGGTACTAGCAGTCACTGCTATTCTTCAGTGTCAGGCACTCTCAGACAAAAAAGATAAATAAGAAAATTTTGTAAACACTGCTTCACCTAAGAATGTCCTTGGTGGAATTCCCTGGTAGCCTGATGGTTGGGGATCCAGCTTTGCCATTGCTGTGGCTAGGATCACTGCTATGGCGCAAGTTTGACCCCCGGCCCAGGAACTTCCACATGTAGCTACGCAAAAAAAAAAAAAAAGTCCTACTCAGTACTCAACTATTGAGTAAGTACCTTTTAATGTTCCATGTGATGAAACAGGAAGGATCCAGGCACTTCCACTGCTCCCCAGGCTAGCACTGGGTGCTCCTGGGCTGCCAGCTGAATCACATACTTCCTTCATAAAGCCCTATTCTCATTTCAGAGAAAAACTAACAAACTTGATAATCAGCAAACATTTTCTTAAAAATGGGTAAAATGAGTCACTTTAAGAGAAAAAGTGGTCCTGAGATCAAAAGGTTTGAGGACAGCTGATTTCAAGAAATTGTGGACAAAAGGAAATGAAACTGAAGTTCACTTTCATTAAATCTTACTATTTCTTCTCAGTCTACAAAATAAGTGAAATATTACTACATACCACTTTCTGAAACTCACATGTGAAAGTATGGCCACTTGAAAGTGTGAACTGACATGTAAGATTCCTAACTAAGGTCTCACTTACCTTCATCTCAATAACAGTTTGCAGAGCTTTAGTTTTGGCAGAATCCGGGGCATTCTCAAATCTCCGATGCATCTCCTACAGAAGAGAAACAAGAGACAACTATAATGGAAAAAATAAAAATCATTAAAAAAAATTAAAAAATAAAAGAGAAGCAAGAGAGAGTAAGCGCCCTCCTTTTCACTCTCCTTTCTTCAGAGGGGGAGTGGAGAGGTGAGGAGCAGTAGCTTCATTACTGCAGCCTTGGGAGACACTGTTGGCTTTCTGTTTCCTGGACCTTTTCCTGCGGACCAGGAAACCCACAGCCTGCATTGGGGCTAAGGGTCTCAGGAGCGTGACTGTCTCTGAACACCTGGTTTCACACACTGAGCCACTACGACAACTGACACTCCAGCACATTCCCAGGCTTGTGTATCACTCTTCCACATGACTCCAAGACATTCTCAGAACCCCAAACAATTCAAAAGGGGGTTAGAAATATTCCCCTTTTAAAAGGAGAAATCAGGAGTTCCCCTCTTGGCTCAGCAGTTAACGAATCTGACTAGCATCCATGAGGATACAGATTTAACCCCTGGCCTCGCTTAGTGGATTAAGGATCTGGTGTTGCAGTGAGCTGTGGTGTACGTTGCAGACTCGGCTCGGATCCTGCATTGCTGTGGCTGTGGTGTAGGCCAGCAGCTACAGCTCTGATTCAACCCCTAGCCTGAGAACTTCCATGTGCCGCGGGTGTGGCCCTACAAAGCAAAAATAAATAAATAAATAAATAAATAAAATAAAACAAAAGGAGAAATCAAAGCAGTCATGGACTGCACTGTGAAAGCTACTGAAAGCATCTGTGTTGACAATACCCTTTCCACAGCCATCTCCTCCCACTGCAATAGCCACCTGGCCACCTAGGATGGAAATCTCTCTCCAGAGGGGCTACAATCAGAAAAAAAAGAAGGTAAGGGAGTTCCCATTGTGGCTCAGCAGGTTAAGAACTCAACTAGTATCCATGAGGATTTGGGTTCAATCCCAGGCTTCACTCAGTGGGTTAAAGCATCCAGTGTTGCCATGAGCTATGGTATAGGTTGCAGATGGCAGCTTGGATCTGGCATTACCATGGCTATGATGTAGGATGGTAACTGCAGCTCTGATTTGACCCTTAGCTCGAGAAGTTCCATATGCTGCAGGTTAAAAAAAAAAAAAAAAAAAAGGAGGAGGAGAAAAAAAGAAGAAGGTAAGATTGTTGAATGAGTTTCCAAAATAGGCTATGTTTAACAAATGTCAGAAAAACAGCTATTTTTTTTCAATCCAAATTTCAGTGCATTCAGGATCAGAAAAGGAGGAGACGGTAGAATTCAGTTAGGGTCTTCAAGGATTACCCTGAAGTTACCAGACCTTCTCAGGCTATTTTCCTGTCAGATTTTGTGAACATCTCTGTCAGTCAGTAATTACAAATTACCCTGGGATGGCCTATAATGACCCCAGAGAACACAGATGGATACTGTCCGTGTGGACAGTGCCGGTGAACTTCTAGGACTGCCCTCTGCCTGCCCACTTGACATCTCTGTATAGATGTCTACTAAGTAACTCAAACTTATTTTACCCAAAACAAAACTCTTGATTTTCTCCCCTTTACTCTAGACCCTCCTCTGATGACTGAGAGGTATTCCTATCTCCTTAAATGGCACTACCCTGCCAGTGGCTCACACCAAACACCAGAGTGTCTCCATTCATTCCTCCCCAATCTGCATTTCCTACCACCAATTCTAGAGCAGGTCCTGATTGTTCTATCTTCAAAACAGCTCTTGAATTTAACATTCACTCCACTTCCAGTCTAGTTTAAGCCTCGATTGCTACAATAGCCTCTAGTTAAATTTCCTTCCATTTCCTCTGTCCATTTTAAAGAAAGCAATGGGGGTCATCTTGATAAAGCACAAATCATGGTACTAGTCTGTTTTAAATTCTTCAATGAGTTTCCCGTTGACTTGTCACTCTCTATAAGGTTAATACAACCCGACTGTAACAGGTAGAAGACTGGCCCTCTTGTCATAATCTATTTTAAAATTAGACAAATGCATGAAGAAACTTTTTAGACACTGGAAAACAAGAAGCACAAGACTTTGCTCCTTAAGAGAAGAGAAACTAACAAGGTCATGGTCCAGAGTTGCTATCCAATATGTGATACAGGGATAGGAAGACCAAACAGAAAAGAGCAGTCCTGCAGAGCTCAGAAGACAGACCAACAGGTAAGAGTCCTAAAGATAGCAGAAACGAGCAGAGCAGAATAGCACAAAGAAGGTAGCTAGCCAGGAAAGCAATAGTATCTAAACTGACAGAGGTCCTCTGGAGTCTTTGGCCAAATACAAAGTGTGCACACACAGGGAAAGACTCTACAATGTCAGACACGGAACAACTACTAGGGACAGAACAACTAACAGAGAGCTATGAGCTGAGCAACGACCTGAACTGACATGGGGCTGGAAAAAATTCAAGCCCCAAATTGCCAAAGTTGGAGAAAACATCAGAGGCACTGAGGACAGACACCAGAAAGGCCACATCTTAGGAGTAGAGGGAGTCTAGCCCTGGAGGAAAGGCCATCAAGACTAGCCCCAAAAGAGTCTAAAAGCAAGGCTTGTAAGGGCCATGTTAATCCACAATTAATGCTTGTAAGAAAAAACACTTCATTAAGAACTATATCCAGTCTCTTGGGATAGACCATGACTGAAAATAAGATAAGAAAAGGACTGTATGTATGAAAGGGTTCTGTACAGCAGAAACTGGCACAACATTGTAAATCAACTATAATTTTTTTAAATAATAATAAAAAATTTAAGAACACTTCATTAATAAAGACAGTAAAACCCAGAACATGTTAATCTAGGACAAAATCTGAACATGCTAGTTCAGACCATAACAATCTCTCACTTCCATGAAAGCAATAAACTCATCAGTTACCTCCCAGCCCCAGCTTGTCCACACTTAATCTATTCCCTATATTGTAAACAGGGCAATGGGAGTCACACAGATATTTAACAATACATGTTTAATAAATGAATGCAAAACTTTAAAATGTGTAAACAAAGATAAAACGAATCCTTCTAATTCTAAATAATTTCACCTATTAATAAAGTCCTGTGACCTACACTTCACATTTTTCCTATATTATTTCTTGGGCGTTCCCGTTGTGGCTCAACAGAAACGAACCCAACTAGTATCCATGAGGATGTAGGTTCGATCCCTGGCCCCGCTCAGAGGGGTTAAGGATCCAGCCGTGGGCTGTGCTGTAGGTCGCAGATGCAGCTTGGATCTGGAGTTGCTGTGGCTGTGGTGTAAGCGGGCAGCTGCAACTCTGATCAGACCCTTATGCAGGACAACTTCCACATGCTGCAGGTGCGGCCCTAAAAAGAAAAAAAAAAATTCTGTAACACTTGATATATTAAAATTGCATTTCTTTGAAATACCTCACAGTTCAGATACTGAACTAATTTATCCGATCTCTTTCCCATTACCTTCTTCTAAATTAGGTAAATTTCCAAATGCTTTAAGGTGAAACTATTACAATTTCTCTTTAAACTCTGGCAAGCATATAAGCAATATATAAAGAAAGCAGAAATCCATCTGAATAAAAAAATCCTGCTCTGCTAAGGAAATAGGATGAACTTTAAACCACTCACAAGCATAAAGCTTTCCTATTAAGACATTTTAAAACCCATCGCTTATAACCATTCCAAGGTCTGCACATTCAAGCTCATTACGGACACCTGTACAATCAGTGGTCTGATAAACTCCCCCCACACACAGGGTACAAGCCTGACTCACACCCTGTTAATAAAGAGAGAAGACTCTGGAAATAAAAATGAATGCACTATTCCAAAACAAAACAAAACAAAACAGAAGGAGTTCCCCTCATGGTGCACCAGAAACGAATCCGACTAGGAACTATGAGGTTGCAGGTTCATTATCTGGCCTCACTCAGTGAGTTGAGTCCAGCATTGCCGTAAGCTGTGGTGTAGGTCGCAGACTCGGCTCGGTTCTGAAGTTACTGTGGCTGTGGCGTAGGCCAGAAGCCGTAGCTCCAATTCAACCCCTGGCCTGGAAACCTCCATATGACATGGGTACGGCCCTAAAAAGGAAAAAAAAGAAGAATGCACTATTCAAACAAATGTAAGAAGTAGAACATACTATATGCTTGCTTTATTTTGCTGTTTGTCTGAAAATTTTCATTCAAAAAAAATTAGGAGTTCCTGTCCTGGCTCAGCAGAAATGAATCTGACTAGTATCCATGAGAACACAGGTTCAATCCCTGGCCTAGATCAGTGGGTTAAGGATCCAGTGTTGCTGTGAGCTGTGGTGTAGGTCACATATGCGGCTCAGATCCCGTGTTGCTGTGGCTGTGGTGTAGGCTGGCAGCTGTAGTTCCGATTCAATCACTAGCCTGGAACCACCATATGCTGCACGTTCAGCCCTAAAAAGAACAGAAAAAAAATTAAAGTGCAGGTAGAATTACACTGTCAACTGTGGTACCCAGTAGAAAATGTGTTCATTTTCTTTCATTAATTTAAAGAATACTGGAGTTCCCGTCATGGCTCAGTGGTTAACAAATCCGACTAGGAACCATGAGGTTTTGAGTTCCATCCTGGCCTTGCTCAGCAGGTTAAGGATCCGGTGTTGCCATGAGCTGTGGTGTAGGTCGCAGACGCGGCTCAGATCCCACGTTGCTGTGGCTCTGGCGTAGGCTGGCAGCTACAGCTCCGATTCAACCCCCTAGCCTGGGAACCTCCATATGCCATGGAAGCGGCCCAAGAAATGGTAAAGACAAAAAAAAAGAAGGATCCGGCATTGCTGTGAGCTGTGGTGTAGGTCGCAGATGTGGCTCAGATCCCACACTGCTGTGGCTCTGGTGTAGGCCGGTGGCTACAGCTCAATTGGACCCCTAGCCTGGGAACCTCCATATGCCGTAAGAGCAGCCCAAGAAATGGCAAAAAGACAAAAAAAAAAAAAAAGGAATACTGATTAGAGAAAGAAAACAAGTTAGGAACAAAATTTCCCTCTTCCATTGGTAGTTTCCTTTTAAAAGTATGTTAACATTTACCTACACAACTGAGAAAAATAATATTTGTGATTGACAAGTAGTACTTACGTCTGAAATTTCTTTTTTTTCAGGTTTCAGGTTTTAGCCCCCAGCACCCCTGGTTCAAAGGTAGATGCCCTTCAACAGATTTAAATCTCACACACAGGTTCTGGGCTTACTACACCTGACACAGAGAATTGAAGAAAGAGCCCTCACTCCTTTCTGTATCTCAATTCATCCAATGACAGACAGTATTGCACTTCAACCTTCTACCACCTCTAGTAATGGCATTATTCTGCGAAAACATCTTCCTGTCAGATGGAACAGAGATACATATAACACACCAAAAAGAAAGGGGGGGGAAACCTATGTAACTTTGCATTTTCTACAATCACAAAGAAAGGGCAAACTACCTAGGGTCACCTTTTTCTTTTTTCAGTTCCTTCTATTCTTTGTCCATTGTTCCTGTTTTTTTGTGTATATATATTTATTTCTATTTTTTCCCCTACAGCTTCTCTGCTTTTACCTTACAACTGCCAAAGATACAGACAGGCATTCCTCAGATATGTTCGTTAAGAGTCAGAATGACTAGCCCAGACCTAGGCAAACAGTAGGACTTTTAACCTCAAACACTTCGGCAAATCCTAACATGACAACAGTTGTACTAAACAAGGGTTGTTGACTGAAATATTACAGAGACAAAAATTAGCATATATGTAAATATTTTAAAACAATTTAGTATTTTATTCATCACAATAGGATCTATGTTTCATTTATCTATTCTGGCCACACCCTGGCATGTTGAAGTTCCTGCTTAAGCTGCTGCAGTGCAATGCCAGATCCTTAACCCACTGCACCAGAGGAGAACTCAAGGATCTACATTTTTAAAATTTATTTATTTGTTTGTTTGTTTACTTTAACAGCCACACCTGCGGCATATGGAAGTTCCCAGGCTAGAGGTTAAATTAGAGTTGCAGCTGCTGGCCTATGCCACAGCCACAGCAACACCAGATCTGAGCAGCATCTGCAACCTATGCCTCAGCTCACAGCAAGGCCAGATCCTTAACCCACTAAGCAAGCTCAGGGATCGAACCCATATCCTCATGGATACTAGTCAGGTTCTTAACCAGCTAAGCCACAATGGGAACTCTCCATACTTTTTTTTAAAAAAAGAAGGACATACAGATCTGAAATACATTATTTATGCAGCCTATAGACAATGCCGGGAATGCATATGGATTGCTGATCCAAAAATTCCATAGCTAGAGTTTTCTGGTGGCTCAGTGGGTTAAGGATCCAGTAATTGTCACTGCTGTGGCTCAAGTTTGATCCCTGGCCTGGGAACTTCCATATACTGCATGTGTAAAAAGAGAAACAAAAAACAAAAATTCCACAGCCAACTTAGTATATTCTGCCAATAGACTGAAAATCAAAAGTTGGTGTTTAACAGAATCACCTGTAAAGCCTGTTAAAATTCCATATGCCCAGGCCTCAGGCACTAACCATGTCTTGACTGCAGTTCACTACTTGTCCTATAGATGTCTTCACTCTTCTATCCATCAAAGGAAAGGCACTCCAGGAAACAATACAAAATCTAACAGCAAGTCACATAACAATGTAATTTTGGTACAAACAGAAAATACAATGCTTAATTTAAATTTTTAATATTTTCTTCTGTGTCTTTTATTTGGGGGAATTACTGACCTGCTATTTACAGAATCGTGCTCATAAAGAAAATGGAAATCTAGTCACAAACGTTCCTGGATATGAGTGCTATTTTAATGTTACTGTATTTCATCAAATCTAAGATGCCACTGATTGTAAGACATACCACTGTTTAATGTGCTAGAAAGAAGGAAACACCTCCAAATAAATCACCAACAATCTTTATGTAATAGTCCAGCCACATGTTACAAAGCTTTACCCCAAATTATCATTTTAACTTTTGTTAACTGGACTTTCTAACATACACAAATTTAATTATTTAAGGTTCTTGCTATGGCAGTAAAAGACTCTTTCCTATCTCAAGATTAACAATAAAAGCTTTTTACTTACATTTTCTTTCAGTGTTTTTATTCTTTAAGAAGTAGCTCTTCACCTAAAATCTAATTTAATGTAACTATGTAATTGTTTTCCAAATAGATGACCATTATTCCAAAACAGGCATCATAACTATATTATTTTCAGGTTCTGTTTCATCCATCTAGCTATCTAATACTGTGCCAGAATCACACATTTTAATATGACTGAGCTTAAAATACATATATCATGATCTGCTTTGAACAAGTGTTCCTGCACTGCTCTTCTTGTAAATAAACTGCAACATCATTTGGGCATGTTTCAAGAATATTTGTATTGGGATTACATTAAATATACAGAATTGGGGGAAAACAACATGTTTAATGTTCCCATCTATGCTGTAATGAAAATGTAGCTCCATCCTTTCCATTATCACTACTGACATTAGTTATTCCATTTTCCTTATCTAATTGTACTGCCTAACACTTCTACAATAATGTTAAATACTGATGAACACAGCTATCTTTGACCTTCCTCTAACTTCTAGTGATGTCTGGTATGTCACAGTAAACACGATGCTGGCCCTACTAGTTTGAAACATGTTTATAATGTGCATATTATTGAGTTGTTTCTATTTAACTTATGCTGTAAAAGGATCAATTCTTTTTATCTGGTTTAATTTTCAAAGTGTCCGTGACATTTTATCTAACGTCTCTGAGATAGCTATCAAACACTGTAAGGTTGTCTTTTCCTTTTACCTTTTACAAACTAAAACTGTGAATGATACATCAAGCCCTAGAATCAACCCCTTTTGGTCAGAATATTACACTTATATCATACACTGATTTTACTTGCCAATATCTTATTTATAATTTCTGTATCTAAACTCATAAGCAAAACTGGTTTGGGGTTTTAGTTCATTTGTTTTCTAACCTTCATCGGGTTTTAGTATCCAGTACGATAAAAAAGAATTGGAAAAACTATCCTTCCTTCTGTAAGCTTCCCATTTAAATTTCTTTCCTAATGTTTCAACTTATTCAACCAGCATTTCTTAAGTACCCACTGTGGATTTGTTAGACACTGACAAGATAAATTATATATATCCGTCCATAAACTTGATGCAAAAAATTAATCAAACAATGAAGAAACACATACGTAGGTATACTATGAATGGTTCATTTACATCTATGTATAGAGCTACACAGGGAAGACTTCACAGAAGAACTCAAATCTGAGCTAAATCTTAAAGGTAAGCAGGAGAAAGGGAAAGGAAAACAAACATTCTAAACATCTGTTACTCAAGCAATCACTTCCACAGGCTCTTAAAACAATTTTAATCCACATGACTGTGTTTTCTGTAAGAGGATGCCACACTACGAGCGGCAACTGGAATTGGGCACTGGTACAACTAACAAGGCCTATATTTCTTTCCACATTATGTTCAGAAGTGCGACTTGATATTTTGTAGAGCTTGTTATTTCAAAATGTGTCTTAAACTCATGTTCCTTCCTACTGCTTGTTCAAATTCACCATATTTCTGATTGTACTCTGCCAGAGTAACACTGTGGCTTTTCACAATCCTTAACTATTCATGATTTATTAACTCTAAAACTCAAAAAATATATGGGCATAGGTGGAAATATTCAGAACAGAAGCAGCAAAAATGTAACATTCAAAGTTCATCACGATGCTGGTAGGGTTTTCATGCTGCATGCTGTCTGAGATTATTACGACTTCTCTAACCATGTTCTATGGCAGGCTCCAGGTTATCTCATTAAAATACAAACTCTTCAAAGTTAACTGCAAGAAACTTTGGATAGTGTCTACAACACTGATAGAAAATTCTCCAAAACAGTACTGTCTTGGTAATCTGAAGACTGTAATGTACACAGCTGCAGATTAACCATTAAAAATACAGTATACGCTGTTAGGATAAATTGCTCCAATCACTCTGGAAGACAAGCCTGATATTCAGAATTTTGAACATGTACACACCCTGAGCAAATTCATTTCTGAGAGTTTATCCTAAAGAAAAAACTTAACATACAGGAATATATGGCTAGGGATATTCAGTGCAGCACACTTTTACAATGATGAAAAATTAATAGTAGTCTAAATTCTCCATAGTGAAGAGATTAAAAAAAAAATATGATGTCACCTATATGTGGACTCTTAAAAAAGGATACAAATGAGCTTATTTGCAGAGAAGAAACAGACTCACAACTTTAAAAAACTTAAGGTTACCAAAGGCGACAGGAGGCAGATGGAAGGGATGGACTGGGGGTTTGGGATTGGCATATGCACACTGAGGTATACTGAATGACTGGTCAACGGGGACCTGCTGTATAGCAAAGAGAACTCTACCCAATATTCTGTGATCATCTATGCAGGAAAAGAACCTGAGAGAGAATGGATATGCGTATATGTATGACTGGGTTACCTTGTTGTACAGCAGAAATTATCCCAACCTTGCAAATTAACTATATTTCAATAAAACTTTAAGAAAAACAAAACAAAAACACCACCACCAACAACAACAAAAAAGAGATAATGTAATGTAAATGTAATGGAATATTATAAATTCAACTGAAATTACAAAACTCCACATGTACTGACAAAGAAAGATGCTCAAGACAAATTATATTAAGAAAAGCTGGTGAGGCATTCCCTGGTAGCCTAGCAGTTAAGGATCCAGCGTTATCACTACTGTGGCTTGGGTCACTGCTGTGACAGGTTCAATCCCGAACCTGGGAACTTCCACGTGTCACAGGCGCAGCCAACAAAGACAGAAAAGCTGGTGACATTACGTTATGCATCACTGCACTAATACAGCAGCCACTACTTAAATGAGATACTTTAATTAATTTTAAATTAGTTATATTTAAATAAAATTTAAAATTCAGTTCCTCAGCCACATTTCAATTGCTCAACAGTCACATGCAGTTGGTGGCTACCATAATATACAGGGCATATATAGATCATTTCCATCATCATAGGAAGTTGGAAGTTTTGCTGCTTTTAGCCCTCCTTCCTCACATTTCATTTTAAAAGGGATTATTCAGACTGGCACTAAAAATAATACTGAGATTTTTTTTCCCCCTATCCTGTTAAAGTTATCTGAAGTCTCTGACTTTATATAGAGAATTACAGCAGTCAATTTTTTAAAATTCAATGAAAGATGAATTCTTGAAAACAAAGCATTACCTAGAAAAGTGAAAAATTATCAATAGGCACAGTGGTCAGCTAAAGTCTGAGTTTCCTCTCTGAAAAATAAGGGACAGTATGCTTCTATTATCACTCTTTCTAGCTGTGCCTCCATGGCAGCAAATGATTTTTATCACGTATCTTTTATAGCAAGGCAACAGTTTCCATGGAAATAGGGCAAATATCCATTACTGCTGCCAAGGACTTTATAAGCACACTTAAACTGAGGTAACTGCTTACTTTCATTTACTAATATTTTAAAATTGAGCAACAGCTACTCTGATTCTGACTTTGTTGTGTGTGTGTGTCTGGGAACAAATCAAGAGATGAGTAACAAATCAAGAAAATTCTGTCCCTCTGTAGCAATAAAATGAGTCTATAGAAACCAAGAGGGGGAAAAAAAAGATCCAGGAGGTTATTAAGCCAGAATACATACCAGCTAATGTCATCCCATAGCAAATTAGAATAGAAATCAGCGCAGAACCTAAGTACGAAAGAAGAAATTCCCTTCCAATAGTCTAGGAGAGCATCTAAGTTTATCTAGGCCAAAATGCTGACAAATCTAGAAAAAAGACTGTAAGTCATAACAACTGAAAAAAGCAGTCACTCACCTCTCTCAACAGAGCATTCTCTTTTTCCTTCTGGTCCAAAAGGCTTTCTAGGTGATGGACGTGCATCTCTGCCTCTGCCAGTCTCCTTGTTCTCTCATGGTCTTCCTCAGTAGCCTTAGCAGAAAGGCCCTTGCTCTGCAACATCTCCAGAAGCTTCTTGATGGATTCATCCCGAGCATTCAGGGTTTGCTTCTGAGTCTCAATCCGTAGTTCCATTTCCTCCAGAGTTTTTCGAAGAAGGAAGAGTTCTTTGGCCTGTCGCTCATGCTCAGCATGCAACCTCTGAAAGTTCTCCTCCGTCAGCTCTGCCACACAAGGTTCACCAGTCCTACTGCTACTATCTTGTTGAAACAGCTGGTTCAGGTCCCTCTGGATCCGCAATTCATCCTGCAGAGCCTGGATTGTCATTTGCATGTGCTAGAATCAAGACAAAAAAGAAAACCCAAATCAGCTTTCCTTCTCAAGTAGCAAAAATAAAGAAGAATAGGGCCAGTCAGAACGTAGCCACCAGAGCTCTCAGAACCCTGCATTTAGCACATTCAGATTCACGTTATTTTGTTTTACACTGCCTTTAAATATGACTAAGATAATCTGTAAAATGTCAGTAACTTGTCTTTATTACCAGCAGGAAACAAAGTCTAGCAGCTCTTCATTTTGCTTAAGCCATGACTAAAAGACATTGTTCAAAATTAACACAAGGTATTACACAGAACTGAAGCTGAGGAGAGGGGAAAGACACAGGAAATCTATAGCAATACAAACACATGATACAAATAACTTTATCAAAAAAACCACAAGGAATATCAAAATACAAAATGACTGTTAAGTGTTTTACGATTTGCACATTAAGTAATAAAACATTTAATGAGTGCATACCAAATTGTGCCAAGCACTTTTTATGTGTTATTTCATTTACTCCTCGCTATACAACACATGTACTATTATTTCAATTTTACTGATGACAACATCAGGCTTACAGAGACTTAAGGAACTTGCCCCAAGATCATCTAGTAAGTAAAAGAGCTGGCATTTGAATTAAAGCAATCCACCACCATCATCCCAATACCAAAACCAGACAAAGATACTACCAGAAAAGAAAATTAAACACCAATATCTCTGATGAATATAGACGCAAAAATTCCCCCCAAAATTTTAGCCAACCAAATCCAACAACACATAAAAAAGATCATACACAAGGACCAAGTGGGATTCATCCCAAATTCACAAGGATGGTTCAACATATGCAAATCAAATAATGTCATACACCACATTAACAAAAGAAAACTCAAAAACCACATCATCATCTCAACAGATGCAGAAAAAGTATTTGACAAAATCCAATATCCATTGGTGATAAAAACTCTTACCAAAGTGGGTACAGAGGGAACATACCTTAACATAAATAAAAGCCATTTATCACAAACCCACAGCCAAAATAATACTAAATGGAGAAAAGCTGAAAGTCTTCCCACTAAAATCTGGAACAAGACAAGGATGCCCACTCTCACCACTTTTATTCAACACTGGCCAGAGCAATCAGACAAAAGAAATAAAAGGTATCCAAACTAGAAGAGGAGAGGTAAAACTGTCACTCTCTACAGAAGACATGATACTATATATATAGAAAACCCTAAAGACTCCACACAAAAACAGACTGATCAATGAATTCAGCAAAGTGGCAGGATATAAGATTAACATTCAGAAATCAGTTGCATTTCTGTATGCTAACAACAAAATATTAGGAAACAAATGCAAAAAAAAATACGTATCTTTTAAAAGGACACCCCCCCAAAATTAAATATCTAAGAATAAACCTGACCAAGGAGGTGAAAAGACTTATATGCTGAGAACTAAAAAACATTAATCAAGGAATTTAAAGAGGATTCAAAGAAATGGAAAGATGTTCCATGCTCCTGGAATGGAAGAATTAATAGTTACAGTGGCCACATTACCCAAAGCAATCTACAGATTTAATGTGATCCCTATCAAATTACCCATGATATTTTTCACAGAACTAGAAATAAACAGCCCAAAAATTTATACGGAACCATAAAAAACCCAGAACGGACCAAAGTGGGAATTGGGAAGGGGGAAAAAAAACCAAGCAGAAGGCATAACTCTCCCAGACTGCAGACAATATTACAAAGCTACAGTAATCAAGACAGTGTGGTACTGATACAAAAACAGACATACAGGGGAAGAGAGTGGGATGGACTGGGAGTCTGGAGTGGAGTAGATGCAAACTTTTGCATCTGAAGTGGATAAGCAATGAGATCCTGCTGTACAGCAAAGGAAACTATATCTAGTCACTTGTGATGGAACATGAGGGAAGATAATGTGAGAAAAAGAATGTGCATATATATGTATATATATTCATGGAGATATATATATATATATATATATATATATATAAAACTGGGATACTTTGCTGTACGGTAGAAATTGACAGAACACTGTAAATAAACTACAATAAAAAGAAAAAAACAGATATATGGCCCAATGAAACAGAAGAGAAAACCCAGAAATAAACCTAAACACCTGTGGTCAATTCATCTTTGACAAAGGAGGCAAAGAATATAAAATGGGGAAAAAACAGTCTCTTCAGCAAGTGGTGCTGGGAAAACTGGGCAGCTGCATGTAAATCAATGAAACCACACACACACACTCACACCAGGCACAAAAATAAACTCAAAATGGCTTAAAGACTTACACATGAGACAAGACACCATAAAACTCCCAGAAGAGAACACAGGCAAAACACGCTCTGACATCAACCATATGAATGTTTTCTTAGGTCAGTCTCCCAAGGCAAGAAAATAAAAACAGGTCCACAAACACATTTGTATGAAAATGTTTACAACAGCTTTACCCATAAAAGCCAAAACTGGAAACAACTCCTCCAAAAGAAGAATGGATAAACCAGTTATTCGATACTGTAACCGAGCAGGGCCCTGTAGAGCTCCTGGGCACAAAAGCCTTTCTCTGTCCCTCATTTCTCATTTTTGGTAAATGGGCCTCATTCAGCCTCCATAGCCTTCCCTGGGTTCCTAGAGACAGGTTCAGACAGTTGCTGATCAGGGAAGGAAGCGGTTGCAAAGACCAGGAATGAACAGTCAAGAAATAATACCACAGCTTTGGGGCAGGATCCTGGTTCCCTCTCAAGGGATACACATAATGATGTAGGGATCTTAATACACCTAAGAGAAAAGTTGCATTCCTTATGCTCCTTTTAGAAATCAATACATTAATACTGAACAGACTGGAGTCCTTCCTCTTTTTTTTTTTTTTGTCCTCTTGCTGTTTCTTGGGCCGCTCCCTCGGCATATGGAGGTTCCCAGGCTAGGGGTCAAATCGGAGCCTGTAGCCGCCGGCCTACACCACAGCCACAGCAATGCAGGATCCAAGCCTCGTCTGCAACCTACACCACAGCTCACGGCAACACCGGATCCTTAACCCACTGAGCAAGGCCAGGGATCGAACCCACAACCTCATGGTTCCTAGTCAGATTCGTTAACCACTGAACCATGATGGGAACTCCTAGAGTCCTTCCTTGCCCTTCTCCCTGGCTTAACTGCATCCTAAACAGAAGCAATTACAAACTAAAGTTTAGGCACTCTGAGCACGATTGCCCGTGGGTTTAAGATTATTAGCACATGATGTTTTTCAGGAACTCTCCTAGTTTGTTCTAATCTCTCATCAATATGGTCCTTTCACAAGTACTGTTATTCTAGGCAACAACTCAGAAGACCACCATCATGATAATGCCGAGATCTCCAGATGTCAGCCTTGACTAAGATTCCCCCAAAGAAGACTGTATGTTTGCCCCAATCCTGATTCCTATCTGAAAACCTGTTTTTCTCCTTTTTACTATAAAACTCCCCACAATTCTTCCCAATGGAGGGCCTGCTTTTGACTCCTTTGCATCGTAAAGCAATAAAAGCTATCTTTCTCCCCTTCACCCAAAACTCTGTCTCCATGTTTCTACCCAGCACCAGTGGACAGAGGCCAAGTTTCGGCAACAATGAAGACTACTAAATATTGAGGATGACTACAGACAGATACATTGCAACACTGCGAATAAACTTAAAAAACAATAGGTTGAGCAAAAGAAGCCAAGGACAAAAGAGTGCAGACTCTATGATTCCACTTACAGGAAGTTCTAGAACAGGCAAAACAAATCTAAAGTGAAAAGAATCAGTAGACTATTTGTTGGCAGAGCAGGGAAAAGAGTAACTTGGGAAGAAGCTCAAGAGAAGATGATGGAACAATGGAAATGGTCTGTATCTTGATAAGACTGGATTACACAAGTATTGATAATGTTCTGTATCTCGATATGACTGTGGATTACACAAGCATTGGTGGCATTTGTGAAAACTCAGGAACTATGATATGTAAGATACAACCAAGTATCTTGCTGTATGTAAACTATACTCCAACAAAAAAGCTGAAAGAGAAAAGGGAAAAGAAAATGTTCCCTGAAAAGGGAAAAGTAAACAGTCAAGACAATTTCTTAACAAGTAGGAATGGGGAGTTCCCGTCATGGCGCAGTGGTTAACGAATCCGACTAGGAACCATGAGGTTGCGGGTTCGGTCCCTGCCCTTGCTCAGTGGGTTAACGATCCGGCGTTGCCGTGAGCTGTGGTGTAGGTTGCAGACGCGGCTCGGATCGCGCATTGCTGTGCCTCTGGCGTAGGCCGGTGGCTACAGCTCCGATTCGACCCCTAGCCTGGGAACCTTCCTTTGCCGCAGAAGCGGCCCAAAGAAATAGCAAAAAAAAAAAAAAAAGGTGGAGAGACAGGTAAGAGCAGATAAGACAGTCATTAACCCCCCCCCACAACAAAAATACACACACACACACACACAAAATAACTGCAAACAGGAATAAAAGCTTAAATCCAAGGTAGTAAGAATAAGAGAATACATAACAAAAAGACCTGACCCACCTGGGGAGGTTCAGAAAAAGTTTACCCAAGAAAGTGATGGGGAAGCTAAATGAGATCAGGAGAATGAGTTAATTTCCATTAACTATTTAAAGACACAATGCTTACTCGGTGAAGACCGGAAGAAGGAGAGGGCAGAGCACATTTGAGGAATTAAGGAGAATGAGCACCCAGAAAGTGTGGCAAGAGTTTTAATGGACTTTAAGGGCAACAGAAAGCCCAGAAAATGCTCTGAGCAGAGTACACTCATCTCCACCATCATCAATATTTATCAAGTGCTGGCCATGTGCCAAGCACATACCACCTCATTTAATTCTTACAACAATCACATGAGGTAAGAATTACACAACCATTTTACAGATGAGGAAATTAAGGTTTGGAGAGACTTAGCAACCTGCCAAGGTCACATAAGTAGTGGGTGGTGGAGTGAGGACTCAAACTTTATCATGTGTGCATTTTCAAAAGTGCAAATTGGCTGCACATTAGGGGAAAGAGAAAGATTGGAGAAAGTCGGGGGAATAGCAGAGTATCTCTGCCAGCAGGGACCATGACCACACTATGACAGTGGCTGTGGGGTGGGAAAATGGATGGCTTAGAAAAATACTTCAGAGAAAAGAAATCACCAGGATTTGACCAGCAGGGTGGGAAATAAGGGAGTGAGGCAATCAAGGAAGATTCTAAAGTTCCTGACTTAAACACTGTGGACATCTTGGTGGTATCATAAGCAAATATGGGGGGAAAATAAGGAAGGATCGGAATTGAGGAGGGATCTCGAAGTGCTATCGAGATGCTGAGAAAAGGTTTCAAGGAAAAACTGGACATATGGGACTGGAGCTTAGAGGAATAACAACAGCTAAAGATGTAAGTGTGGAAGCTTTGATACACAGATGTTAACTGAAGCCAAAGTAGTGGATAAGCCTCCCTAAGAGAGAAAAAAAAGAATAAGAAGAGATAATGATAGGACTGATTCAACATTAATTAGACAGCAGATATTGGATAAGAGGATGGCAAAAGAGACAAGAGGGGCAGAGAGGAAAGTGGTAGAAATCAAGAAAACACAGTATCACAGGAAGTGAAAGGTGATAAGGACTCTAAGTTAAGGGGAGAACACAGACCAAGAAAGATTTGGCTTTGGGTTCAATTCCTAGTTCCATCAGGATGACCTCAGTGAAGTCACTTAAAACACTCTGAGCCTTAATGTATTCATCTATACTATGAACCTTAAGAAACTTAACCTGCAGGGTTACTATAATAATTACCAATAAGAGAGGGCACCTATCACTTTGTTAATTATCAATAAATGGCAGTTACCATTGTTGCTGTTTGTAAAATCAAAAGGTTTGGTTAGTAGCCTAAGGCAGCAGGCCCCAAGGAGTCCTGGCAGTGGCTCAGGGAGTGCTGGCAGAGTGATACCAGGGCATCTGGGCTCTGTTCCTGTCTCAATCAGAACAGCCCTGCCTTTTTTTGCATTTGACTTCTTAAAATAAGTTTTATTTCTATATCTGAATAATATCTGCTGAAAAAAAGGAGTAGCTTAAACTTCTTTTGTGAAAGCATTGGCTGAATCATCTCAATAGTCCCTTTATTTTATTTGAATTATAGCTTATAATTCTTCACCAAAGTAAAATACATCAGATCTAAGGACAAAACAACCCATCTGATAGCATAACCCCCAACATGAGCCTTATAATTTATGAAAATTATTTAATTAGAGTAATGGCTATAAACCAATTAGCTGTTTATCTACTGAGGATTGTATGAGGGTCATTACTATTACTGCCAGGGAAGCAGTACAGCCTTATAATCAGCGATTTGCATTGGTGTTGGTTCAAGCACATGAACAGTGAAGAAAATAATTAGGTGACATTAAAATCACAAGGGGCTTTCTTTTTCACGAAAAATAAAGTTGGTTAGTGTACTCAAATTACTTGTTTTCTTTTTGATATGCCCTGTGTAAAGAAAAACTCTTAATAGAGCACCAAAAATCTCACCAGCCTTCTCAGTGAAATTAGTACCCCTAAAAACCTTTTCATACCCTTTTCTTATGCTATTGACTGTCTTAATCAATTTTCATGTCATCATCGTTATCTGGTCTCTCGTGGTAGTTATCCCACAAACTCTCCAGTCTGTTGAACAACTGCTCTGGTGCAGCTGAAAATTCTCAGGGACACCTAGCTTGAAACTCTATGTCACAGATATCCTAATACTTAGTCTTAAAACGGGACAAAGGTTTACAGAGGAGTTCTTGGATCTTTTGCCCCAGACACTCCCTGTCCTTTTCATCTAGTACATAACAAAAAAGGTACTGTATTTAAAAAGTGTACTATATAACATCCTTTTCTAACTACAACTTTAGAATTTATACTTTTTTTTTTTTTTTTGGCCAAGCCCACAGCATATGGAAGTGACCAGGCCAGGGAATAAACCCATGAGTGCCACAGCAATGACCCCAAGACACATCAGTGACAATGCTGGATCCTTAACCAGCTAAGCCACCAAGGAACTCCTACAATTTATCTCTTAAATAATAAGTCATTTCTCTTAAGTGACAGAATTTGCTAGTGGTAAGAATTTTCAATAGCAATCAATCAGCAAATACTAAGATAGGTTGTATTTTTTTGAAGGCTTTAACTATCTTTTTTTGTCTTAAAACCATATGCTTTTGAAATGTTCCTGGTATTCTTGGACATAATACATAAAGGAAATTTTGAGTAATGAAATAGGAGCTGATGGTAGGTCAACAGTTGTCTTCATTTTAACATCCTACCCAATAATGAGGAATATGAGAACTGAATTTGGAAGATTTGGTGTGAAAAGAAAATGACTTCTGAAAGACTGAGTTATTTGTGCTTATACTGGCATAGGTTGCCCTACTTGAGGCAGCATGGTAAGGAAAGGTCTCTTTGAAGAAGTACCATTTAAACTGATACCTCAGGAAGTCAGCATATAGGAAGAGTCTGGCAGCACAGAATAGAGTTGATAATGGCATATACATATACATACATACACACACACACACACACACACACACACACATATATATTTGAAGGAATTTTTTTCAACACCCAATCAGCCATTAATACAAATTATAAACATGTAATAATTAAATCAATGTAGTACTAGAAAGAATCAACAAAGAGATCAATGGAACAGAGCTCACAATAATTAAGCACTGAAGAAAGAAAAAGGAAATGCCACAAACCAAAAGGAAAGTGACTGATCACTGATCACAGAATTTTCTTTGAAAACTTTTCAACTATTAGGAAAACGTCAAAATAAATGTTCCTCCCACACAAAATTAAAAGTAAGTCCCAAGAAGATTAAAGAACTAAGTATAAAAAGCAAATTAATTAGAAAATAAAAAGAAGAAAATACAGACATATTCAGATAGGGAAGGGCCTTCTAAAAAAAGAAATGTATGGAATTACAAAGAAATTACAAATTAAAAATATAAGGAAAATACATTTTACTGCTTAGAAATCTAGAACTGTATACATCAAAAATCAAAAACTAAGGGAGAATTCTCTGTGGTGCAGCATATTAAGGATCTGGCACTATCACTGAAGTGGTTTGGGTTGCTGCTGCTGCATGGGTTCAATCCCTTGCCCAGGAACTTCCGTATGCCACTTTTGTTCCCCCACCCAAAAAAAAAAATAAAAAAAATAAAATTTAAACTAAGTAGTAAATGACAAATACTAAAAATTATTTACATAATTGTGAAGGAACTTTATCCTCACTACTGAAAAAGCCCATGTAATTCACTGAAACACTATGACCTTTCTGTTCCGAAGAGAATAGGAATACACAATTCACAGATGATGTGAATTAAACACATCATGTGTCAATAAACACATGAAAATGTAAACAAAGAACTGTAAGTAGAAGCAAAATAATACTTTTTAACCTATAAAAGTGGTAAAAGTTTTTTTCAGACACAGGATTTTATATTATTATGAGTAGTAAGGTGGCATATGCATTCTTATACACCTGCTGGTGATTGCCTAAAGTGGTCCAATCTTTCTGGAGAAATGACTTTAATTTAAAAGCACAGCCATATTATCCTTAGGCAGCAAAGGCCATCTTTTAGCAATGTTGCTTTTCTCTCCAAATATAAGGTAGATAATATAGTGATTTGTATGGTCATTTTTGCAACATTTTCTCATTACAAAGTAATAAATACATATGTTAAACATTTTAAGGATATATAAATTTATATAGGAAAAACTCTCCTATAATTCCTTCAATCCTCTTTGATCAACAGATTCAACTTTATAGTAACCCACCATAGGAACATAATCAGAAATGTGAAAATGTATTAATAAAGATATCCCTAACAATAATACATATGACAAAACATGTGAAAAGTCCTAAATATCCTACAATAGAATGGCTAAAAATATGACAATTCTATGTAGTCATTTAAAACAATGTTTCTGAAGAATATTTACTAACACAGGAGAAATGCTCACCATTAAGTTTTAAAAAGTAGTAACAAAGAGTGTGTATGTGGGTGTATGCGTACATACACATGAATAGACACATTATACAATCCCAACTGCGTATGTCTCTAACAAACGGGATTACAGGAGAGTTTTTTCCCTAGGTACACTTATGCATTCTTAAAATGTTTTATTGTATGTATTTTTTATTTGTAATGAAAAAAATTCTTCTAAGGATGACTCTACAAATCCCTCTATCATCTACCCTGTGTTTTGAGAAAGAAGTAACATTGCTAAAATTAAGTATCTGCTTCCTAAAGATACACAACTGTGCTTTATAAAATAAAAGAGACTGAATTTAAGAACACACAGAACAATATTAACAGTACTATTCTGATAATATGCCCTTCTACATACTCCAAAGTCAGTCTTTTAGGAGTAAGGTTACTCTCCAGTCAAGAAACTCTGATTACCACCACATAAACTATGGAATTCACTGACCCTTCAAATATACACTAATGAGGGACATCTAGGGGCTATTAAGCAGTAGTTTTCCTTGAAATTTGCCCTACATGTAAAATCTGCCTGCTATGAAAATCCCTTCCCCACCAAGTGTCATCGAGGTTCTAATCAAGTCCAAATTTCACAAAAGTATAAAACTTAGGCAGCAAATAACATGAAGTCAATATATAAAAGCTTCACTAAGCAATATAAATGTAATCTGTAGACTCAAGAGAAACTCTCATTTAAGCAACAGTTTACAGACACGGACAGAACAAAGAAACTGTAAAATCATCTTATGCGTCTAACAAAAGCACTAGTAAGAGTTTATGCCTATCATTCAGAAACTCTGGAGTCACTGTTTGACATTTGGAACAAGACTATAAAAGCATCTTTGAAATCAAAATGTCAAGCTGACACAAGCAGCTATAGAAATTACTCTAAAAAGCAGTGTTAAAATGGAATACAGGGAAAGCGGCAAACTCCAAAGGACACACATACAGTCTGTTTTGCTATAAAGTGTATTTTTACATTATGAATTAGCTCATGCATAATGATGGTAAATAGAAGATATCATTATATCAAAACTCTGCCAGTTCATAAGCAATTTTTCCAAAGCAAAGGAATCACAAAGGGCAGAAGCAGAATTATCCCCATTGGCAGGAAATGAGAATGTTCTCAGCCTGGCCACTGCATAAACAGGAATCCTTCCCACTTCAAGACAATTAAAAATGAGCACCTGCAGCCAGGGCTCCCTTCTCACAAAGCGCACCCCCAAGCACTCCCTGCTCTCAGTTCAAGGCAGGCTGGACTTGCTCTTGTGCTCAGAGACCCACCTCCACCTGCAAGAAAGAATTTCTACTCAATTAATTTATGAGTTTTCAATATCCGCTGGAGCAGCCTCCAGCCACAACAACCTGCAATCCCAGGGCTGTGCAAGTTTCACCTGAGGTACTATTATTTCCGTTAACTGTTCTGGTTACAAAGTTGCATAGATTTTTTAGAGTCTCCCCCAAATCTTAACTACTTAACTACAGTAAAATTCCATAGTCACTGGAGACTTTTCAAGCTGACTTATTATAAAGTGAGTTGTAAAATCAATCCAGTGGTTGATAATTTACATATTTTTCAATAAAACAATAAAATTTAAAATAGCTAAATATATCTCTCATAGAGCAAATGTTTTATCATGAAGCTTACGTTTTGGTTAGGCATATATATATATAAAACATATATTTCTATATAGACTGTGATTTTAAGAGTGCTTGGTTTATGCCAAATCGAAATATATATTGCTAAAATAAATCAAAATATTAGATGGTATTAAATAGCTTAAAAGGAAATATTGATTTTAACTACTGTTACTCAAAGTTTTCATAAAATGACTACCAGTTTTTAAACTCAAAGTAGGCAAACTTTCATTCATATAATGTTCTCAACGGACCAGTTATGCCTAAATCATCAATATTTGACAAACCCCCAAAAGAATATATTTAACCAGGATTTTAAAACTAGATACCAGGATAAAAAAGAAAGACTATCAAAACGGAAATTCCTTTCCAAGTTAAAATTAATTTACCATTTAACATAAATCACCAATTTAGACTCTTTCATAAAACATATATGTATTTTTGTTAAATTTTTAAGTATAATTTTCAGGTTTTCTTTAAATCAAAAATATCAAACTTGTGAGTTCCCTTGTAGTGCAGTGGGTTAAGGATCTGGTGACATTCACTGCAGCAGCTCAGGTCACCACTGTGATGTGAGTTTGATCCCTGGCCCAGGAACTTCCACATGGCACAGGCCAGCCGGAAAAAAAAAAAAATATACACACACACACACACACATATATATATATATAAAACACCAAACTTAAATACATGAGGCTACAAATACAAACACTTTTTCCATGGGACGAAAACATTTTTTCAACTACAATACTAAAAACTAAAAGATAAAAAAGAATTCAAAAAAGTGCAAGTTCAAAATCAGATGCTTCAAACTGGTAGTTTCCAAAATATCAAATTAATACAACAAATCTAAATTTATGACTTAAGATGCTCTAAACATAACCAGAGTACAGTAAGGAATAAGAGTGCTCTCTACAGGTCAGTCTTTGATTAGATTTCAAGAGCTCACTCTTAATTTGATGATAAACTAAAGTAATTCAAATCAGTACCTTAAACTGTAAAGAAATTTTTAAGCCCACTAATACAGTTCTTTGTTTTTCTTGTTTCTAATACCTACTTTGCAATGCTACCATAAGGATTAGAATAAATATTTGTGAAGTCTCCAGCCTATAGTAAATACTCAACAAACGACAGTTGTTATAACCATCTTCACAATGAACATGTCTCACTAATGGCTGTTAATAACCTTTTTAAAAAACAAATTTGGAGTTCCCGTCGTGGCGCAGTGGTTAACGAATCCGACTAGGAACCATGAGGTTGCGGGTTCAGTCCCTGCCCTTGCTCAGGGGGTTAACGATCCGGCGTTGCTGTGAGCTGTGGTGTAGGTTGCAGACGCGGCTCGGATCCCGCGTTGCTGTGGCTCTGGCGTAGGCCAGTGGCTACCGCTCTGATTCAACCCCTAGCCTGGGAACCTCCATATGCCGCGGGAGCGGCCCAAGAAATAGCAACAACAAAAACAACAACAAAAAGACAAAAAAAAAAAATTATTGAGATGAAATTCACATAAAATTAACCATTTTAAAATGAACAATTCAGTGGCACTTAGTATATGTGCAATGTCGTGCAACCACTACCTTCATCTAGCTCCAACATATTTCCATCACTCTGAAGTAAAACTTCTTTCTTACCCATTAAATAGTTTTTCCCCACAGCCCTGGTAACACAAACTGGTGCTCCCTCTATATTAATCTATGGTACATATTTCATATAAACAGAACCATACAATATGTGGCTTTTTCTATCTTCTTTCACTTAATGTTTTGGAGAAACACCCACATCACAGTGGATGTCAGAACTTAATTCTTTTTTATGCCTGAATAATATTCTGTTGTATGTATACAACCCATTTTATTTATCCATTCAGCCACAATGAACATGTGAACTATTTCCATCTTTTGGTTATTGTGAATTATGCCGCTAAAAACACACATATACATGTACCTGTTTTAATGTCAGTTCTCAGTTATTGTGAGTATATACTTAGAAGTGAAACTGCAAAGTCATATGGCAATTCTATATTTAGCTTTTTGAAGAACTGCCAAACTGTTTCCCACAGTGGCCTGAACCATTTTATATTCTCACCAGCAGTATATAAAGGGTTCCAATTTCTCTACATTCCTACCAATACCTGTTATTTTCCTTTTTTTTTTTTTTATTATTAGAGCCACCCTAGTGGGTGTGAAGTGGTACTCAGGTGGTTTTGATTTGCATTTCCCTAATGACTAGCAACGTTAAACATCTTTTCATATGCTTGTGTTCATAATCTTTTAAGCAGTTGTTCTACATGTGAAGAAATCCCCTCCTTATGAGTCCTGCTTCCCCAATGTAAGAGTGAAGACTCAAATTCCCACACTCCCTTCTAGCCAGACCCAGGCAGGTGTCTAGACACTGCCAACGTTTGTATGCACTTAAGACTGATATGGAATTGATATGGAATTCAGTAACAAGTGGAAGGAGGCTCTACCTTCCATGTTTACTGGTGCAGATGGTAACAGATGAATCCAGCTCAGGGAAAATGGGAATAGCACCAGTTTCCTAGTGATTACAAGGTCAATTCTTGGCTCTTCAGTGGCATCAACCATCAACTGTAGGTTCTGATGAAGCAGCAGAAATAGTGGAAGTTTCTTCCTCAGCATGGTGTAGAACATTATAAAAAGCTAAGCCTCAAGCCTAATTCTCCAGCCTTACCAGAATTCCATGAGCTACTTGTTATCTATTTGATAAACTCCTTTTCTATTAAATCATTATTCTGGAAGAAGCATTAGATTTATTCCACCTAGCTCCAAACTGAAAACCTAAGATAAATGCTAAGTAGTTACACAGAGGCAGTCTAGTGCTAAGAAAATTTTCTAACACATATCTATCCAAAAAAAAAAAATTTTTTTTTGGCTCTGTCCACAGCACATGCAAGTTTTCCAGCCAGGGATCGAATCTACACCATAGCAATGACCCCAGCCGCTTGCAGTGACAACACCAGATCCTTAACCTGCTGAACCACATTACCTTAAACAACAAGACACTGCTGACTTACATCTGTCACAGACACTGAAGGAGGTGGATGGAAAGCTGAACAAGCCAGCTTTTAGGATTTTTCCCTTTCTGTGTCTCTACCACGTTTCCTATGATACATTGTAAACAATTTAAGAATAAAATCACACCTCTGCAGTCCATTCAATATCCGTCAAATACTAATTTACTAGTAATTAATTCTAATTACTTTTTGTCTTACAACTTATATAAACATTCAGACTAAATCTTATTCTTCATTATCTTTTATTTATTATATAATAAATGCACGTCGATTATAAGAAAAAATAAGGAATTAGAGACAAACAGTAAGAAAAAATCAATAAAATTCTAAGAGAAATCACTGAAAATATTTTGGTGGGATTCCTTCAAAACATTTTTTCCTATGCTGAAATTCATCTTTAAAGGAAAAAACGATAATGTTATTATCCTACTATAAAGGCACTATGTATTTTAACTCATATAATCCTACATCTCCCCCATGATGCACTATCATTATTTTCACTTTACAAATAAGGAAACCAAGACACAAAGAAAACTGACCTTCCCTAGGTCACTTGGATCATAAGTGGCAGAAACATCCAGCCGTCTGACTCCATAGTTTTGTGCTTTTAAAACTATAATGACTCGGAGTTCCCGTCGTGACGCAGTGGTTAACGAATCTGACTAGGAACCATGAGGTTGCGGGTTCGGTCCCTGCCCTTGCTCAGTGGGTTAACGATCCAGCGTTGCCGTGACCTGTGGTGTAGGTTGCAGACGCGGCTGGGATCCCGCGTTGCTGTGGCTCTGGCGTAGGCCAGTGGCTACAGCTCCGATTCAACCCCTAGCCTGGGAACCTCCATATGCCGAGGGAGCGGCCCAAGAAATAGCAACAACAACAACAACAACAAAAAGACAAAAAAATAAATAAATAAAAATAAAACTATAATGACTCTATACTGCCTCCAAAGAAATTAATTATAGTATACCTATATACCATTTGTATTCTTTTAATATATTATGAATATCTTTCCATTTCAAAAACTTTTTTTTTGTCTTTTTTAGGGCTGCACCCGTGGCATATGGAAGTTCCAGGGTAGGGGTCAAACAGAAGCTGTAGCTGCCATCCTATGCCACAGCCACAGAAACAATGGATCCGAGCCACATCCACGACCCACACCAGAGCTCACGGCAATGCTAGATCCTTAACCCACTGAGTGAGGCCCAGGATCGAACCCGCATCCTCATGGATACTAGTCAGGTTCATTACCGCTGAGCCATGACGGGAACTCCCCTCAAGGACTTTTTAATATCCTTGAAATTGTGGGACATACACTACATATTTTGATACACTGATTTTTAAAAAGCTATATATAGGGAGTTCCTGTCATAGCTCAGTGGTTAACGAATCCGACTAGGAACCACAAGGCTACGTGGTGTAGGTCGCAGACACAGCTCGGATCCCGCGTTGCTGTGACTCTAGCGCAGGCTGGCGACTACAGCTCTGATTCGACCGCTAGCCTGGGAGCCTCCATGTGCTGCAGGAGCAGCCCAAGAAATGGCAAAAAGAAAAAAAATAAAAATAAAAATACATAAATAAATAAAAATAAAAAGCTATATATAAAATACCAAATTTGAAGAAATCTTTAAAATCAAATAATATTCCACTCTTATGAATAATCCAATTCTTGAACCTAGTCTAGGCAAAAATACTCTAGAATTCCAACCCACCAAAAATTCATCTTTAGAAAACCCCAGAGCATATCTACTTCATGATAACATGCTTTTAAATTTCACAAATGCCTGTCACTGTTTGTTTCTCCTTCCTCTCCTTAAAAAAAAAAAAAAAGAAAAAACTCCGTCAAAGCACCCAGCATACTACTGGGCATTCATCGTAGGCACTCAATAAATATTTATTGATAGACTGGCTAGACAATGCTATGTTGGACAAGAGCACATGCAGAAACAAAGGTCATCTTATGAGAGTGAATGCAGCTGGACCTCCTTTCTCTCGTCAGGAAACCACATGGATACCCACAAAGCATTCCATCCCAGATAATGCAGTGACACACCACGAGAAAAACAGCCAATACTGCCACTCACTTTGCGTACATGCTGAACTTTGACTAGACTACCTAAGTCAGTAAATACACAAACAGGCAAGGTACAAACTAAATGAGTATTTTAACAGGGAAATGGGGTGAGAATCTTAGTAACACACAAATAATAGGCAAAAGCAAAAATCCTGGGTTAAGGACCCAGTGTTGCTGTGAGCTGTGGTTTAAGTCATTAAGGACTCGGTGTTGCCTCGATCTGTGGTGTAAGTCACAGATGCAGCTCAGATCCCAAGTGGCTGTGGCGTTGGCCAGCAGATGCAGCTCCAATTCAACCCCTAACCTGGGTACTTCCGTATAAAAAAATCCTGAAGGGGTTGCAACACACAGTTCTAGCCAACTGCAAGTGCTCTGTGATGTGATCACACAACACAGTGTGCCCAGGTCCTGGAGAATCATCTGGCCTGAGAGCAGCCTGCTGCCAAAAGGAAGGCACTTCCTGAGGAGCCTTAGCTTTCAAAGTCTGGCTGATCCTCAGGAATTGAGAATTATGATAGTTCAAACTTTGAATATAGGATTTTTTATAGCATATAACATTTTAAATAATTTTCTCTTTGTGAATTTCCAGATTCTTATCCATGAATATAGTAAAGCTACACAGAGATTTTTCATCAGACGGTAAGTCCATACTTTCCAAAGTCACATACAAATCCTCACTTCAAAAATGGTGAGGAAAACTCACAGTCTCTAGCAAGTTCAGGGAACCTGATTATTAGCTTCAAGATGAAAAAATACACAGAGGTGATTAATAATGTCCTTCAGAAGGATATAAAACAGCATCATTTCAACCTCATGGAACTAACTTGGCTGGGAGGTCTCTACTAAAATGAGCCTTCTATTTAAAGCATGACAAAAAGCTAGGCAAGACTAATCAAAGCCACCAAAACTGTTCCAGAATCATGTTAATTTGGTGTTTTTTCTGATTATGAATTCGGTGTTTTTTCCTCTTGACTCATATTTGTACAGAACATCAGTTATATTTAGGGAAGAACAAACTGTTTTAGAAGTGAACAAATGATGCAACTATTCCCCCTTCAGAGTTTGGGTTACTACGTTTTCACAACTGTCACATTTTTTACACCCCCATACATAGTAGCTTACCGTTTTTCTTCCCAGGTTTCCAAACAAAGAAATTGAGCTTTTTAATTCTGTGAACTATTCAGATAAACTATTTCAAAATAAAACAGGATAAAATGACTACATCTGATGACTTCATTTTTAAGTATATAATACTTCTTAATGTTTTTTTCAGATTGAGCATATAATCAGGACTGAACCTTTTTTCGGTCCCTATCTCACTTTGTTGCCTAAAAGACTGATCAAACAAGTTAACGAATTATGGTAGTTTTCCTCAAAGAGCACTGATCTCAAGCCCAAAGAAGTTGCCATATTTCACTCACTGTAAAATTGTGAAATAAGTTGAAATTGTGAAATAAATTGAAAGAGTGTGAAATAAGATACAGCAGCCTATTAAAACCAAAAAAGGATTTTTTTTTATTTTGTCTTTTTAGGGCCACACCCTTGGCACATGGAGGTTCCCAGGCTAGGGGTCCAATCAGAGTTGTAGGAGCCAGCCTACACCAGAGTCACGGCAACACCAGATCCGAGCTATGTCTCACGGCAATGCCAGATTCTTAACCCACTGAGCGAGGCCAGGGATCAAACCCGAGTCCTCATGGATGCTAGTCGGGTTTGCTAACCACTGTACCATGACAGGAACTCCAAAAAAGGAATATTAATTCATATGGACTATTTCTCCATAGACCACTAACATTTGCTAATTCTAGGAAATGGATACATGGGTTTGTATTTGTTTTATTATTTTTAAAGTTTTCTGGATATACATAGAGAAAATAAATCTTGAAGTTCCCATCATGGTGCACTGGAAACGAATGTGACTAGGAACCATGAGGTTGCAGGTTTGATCCCTGACGTTGCTCAGTGGGTTAAGGATCTGGCGTTGCTGTGAGCTGTGATGTGGGTTGCAGATGCGGCTCGGATCTGCCATAGCTGTGGCTGTGGCACAGGCCGGTGACTACAGCTCCGATTGGACCCTTGGCCTGGGAACCTCCATGTGCCATGGGTGCGACGCTAAAAAGACAAAGAAAAAAAAAATCAGCTGGGAAATTGTTAAATGTATAAATTCTTGGGCCCCACTGTAGGCCCACTCACTCAGAAATTTTGAGGGTAGGGCCCAGCAATGTGTGTTTTAACAAACCCTCCACATAATTCTGATCCACATTTAAGTGTAACGTCCATCTGACTAGTTAAAAGATCTTAACATTCACCCAGAACAGAAAACAAGACAGGCAGGCTGGGGTAGAGGAGATAATTAGGACAAATGAAGCATCTGTGTGCTTTACCAATTTACCTTCTTTTCCCTCCTTCCCACCACACCCCTAGGTGGCCACTGCCTTCCTTCAATTCCACCAGATAATTTACTAGCACTCATGAATTTATGCTTCTTAGTCTATTTATATTGTACTTTTTCTAAAAAAAAAAAAAAACCCTCAAATTCTCAGCACAAAATATACATTACAATTACCTGTGAGAGTGTTCTAAAAATACTGATGCCCACCCCTTCCTTGCTTGAGGACAAGCAAAGAGAAGGTGACAATCTGGGAGAGGACCAGGACCAAACCTGCCATGCAGCACCCTGCTCTCCTACCTCCAGTCTCCAGAACTGTGAGAAGGAAATGTCTGTTGTTTATTTAAAATAAACAAAAAAGCAGAGTTCCCATTGTGGTGCAGTGGTTAACGAATCCGACTAGGAACCATGAGGTTGCAGGTTCCATCCCTGGCCTTGCTCAGTGGGTTAAGGATCCAGCGTTGCCATGAGCTGTGGTGTAGGTCGCAGACACGGCTCAGATCTGGTATTGCTATGGCTGCGGTGTAGGCCAGCAGCTGTAGTTCTGATTTGATCCCTAGCCCCAAAACCTCCATATGCTGCAGGTGAGGCCCTAAAAAACAAGTCACAAAAGTACTGACATAATCTAACCTCGCCAAATTTGTACTCTCAAATTCCAATGATAAATATTCTCTACTCACTCAAACTGAAATTGTTTTTAACTATTTGTATATTGTGGGATGGTCATAAATCACCTCACTAGACAGAACTGAGAAGAGATTTCAGTTTACCTACCAACTCTTATCCATTATTAGTAGCCAGTCGTTCTCAACCATAAGAGCACATTAGAGTTACCTGGGGAGCTTTTAAA
Organism: Phacochoerus africanus; assembly: GCF_016906955.1. Lineage (NCBI taxonomy): Eukaryota > Metazoa > Chordata > Mammalia > Artiodactyla > Suidae > Phacochoerus > Phacochoerus africanus. The sequence goes on along the minus strand of NC_062550.1, from coordinate 72,058,974 downwards.
AACCCTTACACGGAGGCCGTGCCCCAGCTCCAATTAAATTAGAATCTCTGGGGGTGAAGGTGAGACCAGGCATTTTTTTTTTTTCCCCTTAAACTTCTCAGGTGATGCTAGCCAAAGTTAAGAACCACTGAGCCAGGTTCAGCTAGCAAGATTACTGAGAGATTTAGTGGCTAACAGATTTAGAGGCTGGACAACACTTTTGCCATTACTGCATGAGATTTACTCAACCAAATACAGAAAACTGACAGAACAGTGACTTCTGAGGACAGAAATTCCAAATTCCAACACTAATGAGGGAAATATGAACATATTTGTTTATACTTATCTTTCCTTTTTGGGGGGTGGGGTGAGGTCAGTAAATGCCCTTTGTTTACTCTGACCTGGAAGGGTTTGTTTTGTTTTTTGTCTTTTTAGGGCTGCACCCATAGCACATGGAGATTCCCAGGCTAGGGGTCGAATGGAAGCTACAGCTGCTGGCCTACACCACAGCCACAAAATTGCGGGATTCGAGTTGCATCTTCAACTTACACCACAGCTCATGGCAACGCCAGATGCTTAACCCACTGAGTGAGGCCAGGGATCAAACCTGCGTCCATATGGATACTAGTCAGGTTTGTTGCCGCTGAGCCACCACAGGAACTCCATGTTTTGTTTTTGTTTTTTATTTATTTATTTATTTATTTTGTCTTTCTGACTTTTCTAGGGCCGCTCCCATGGCATATGGAGGTTCCCAGGCTAGGGGTCTAATCAGAGTTGTAGCCGCCAGCCTTCGCCAGAGCCAAAGCAACGCAGGATCCGAGCCTCCTCTGTGACCTACACTACAGCTCACAGGGCAACGCTAAATCCTTAACCCACTGAGCAAGGCCAGGGATGGAACCCGCAATCTCATAGTTCCTAGTTGGATTTGTTAACCACTGAGCCACGACGGGAACTCCCTGTTTTTGTTTTTTAAAGCCAAACACCATTACCTCCAAATATGAACAGAATTTGTATAGAATTAAATTGGTTCAGATTTGGACTTAAAAGTTTTCTTTAGTGCTTCAGATGATGTCATTTATATCCAATGGAAAAGGAACATACAGAGCAGGAAAGTTAAAATGGACAGACAGTATTATCCATGTGTACCGCAAAGCATATTTAAGTTCAAAGTCAGTGCCAAACATCACAATCAATTTCCATTGTTTTTGGATTCCCTACATTACAAATCCCTTTCATGATTACAGTCATTACACATAGTAAAATTAGATCTATTCTTTCAATAGCCTGTACAAACCAACTACAGTCCAATATACCATAAATTTTTGAGCATGTGAAATTCAGGTTTTAAAGCTTATTTTGTAATAAAAGATAAAAAATATTTACTGTACAACATCAAGTGAAAAGTATATTCTTTAAAAAAAATAAAATTCCCTTTACTCTCGGTATGATAAAGAAATGATGTTTAATTTTCGGAAACTACAATTCTTCTAATAAATGAACACTTGGCATAGTCACAGTTGTATTCACTTCCTGCCATAACTGCCAACAGTAAGTACATCCAATTTCAAGTTCCTCTGAAGCCAATGAGGAGGCAGAAGAAAATCACAGCCAAAATGGGGAACACATGGCATTCATTCTTTGAAAAAAATCAGCAGTGGGATTACAACCAGGAGGGGAAGCCATCTGTCACAGAAGAAGAGATGGCAGTAGCTATCAAGGACTAAAACATGCCACCTCAACCTGGGCAGTGTCAAGTTTTAGATTTTAATTCCAGCTAACTCTTATAATAAGCAACATTTTCCAAAATTACTAGTGTCAAATTACGGATGGAATGATTAAGAGGAAGAAAACCCAATGATGCAATTTAATTCTACCAACCCTGTAACTCTTACCTTGCTGGGAGGAAGAGTAACAATCGAGCAAAGAGAAACCACACACATGCAAAAATTCAGAAACAAGTCAATTCAAATGGACAAATTCAATTCCCTCTAGCATAAAAAACACTGGAAGCTTTATCTGCATTATATTTCTAGCCTACAAATATTTGTCCAAAATGAAAAAAGACAGCAACTTCCAAAATAGTCAAAAATCAACCTTTACCACTGCCCCACCCTTCGCATAACCCCCCTCCAACCACCCTACTCACACCCCACCCACTGCAAATCACCAAAGTCCCTGTTTCCGGACTCCATCTTTAATAAGAAAAACTCAGTGGGCAATTTAAAAGATTTGAAAAAACAACCTTAACTGTCAGTCCTATTTCTCTATGGTCCTAACCCATTAAAATCAATTTCAGACACAGCAGGTTTCTAGGCTTCAGAGGATCACAACACTTAATATCACTTACCATCATTTTTAAATCTCAAAATACACGTGATTATTTAATTCAGATAAAGTGTAATCTAGACCTCAATTTACTTAAATCAGCATTTTATACTGTTATGAGAATGTATAAAAGCTGGTTTTGAATATCATATTCGTGAAATTAGAATTGGCCACACTAATTGTTTATTCATTTACTTGCTAATATTCCTTCCCTCATTCAACTAGTTTTTGAAGCCTCACTTTCTTCCCTCAGTCTTCTTCCCTAAAAGTAAAATAATGATTTCTTCTAGAATAGATTCATCTAAATATCCAACTACAGGTAATTCTTTTTTTTTTCGGACTCTGGCATAGAAAGCCATATTTATTCCTTTTTTAAAAGCCATTATTTATTTAAAATATATCTGTATACGTCAAAAAGTTTAATTTTGATTGAATCAATGACTTGGGCAGTATACCTTCTGCTCCTTAAGAACAAAATAATACTTATTTGTGATGGCGGTGAAGAACACAGTAACTCCCTACCAAGTTAATAGTTATTATTCTAATACCAAAAACTAGTCAATATGGTCCAGAAATGACATTCACTTACTCAAAAGTTCGGAAAGCAGGACATCAATAAGTAGATCTAGGAGTTCCCGTTGTGGCTCAGCAGGCTAAGAACCCAACATGGTCTCTGTGAGGATTTGAATTTGATCCACAGCTTCACTCAGTTGGTTAAGGATCCAGTGTTGCCACAAGCTGCAGCGTAGGGCACTGATGCCACTCAGATCCGATGTTGCTGTGGTGCAGGCCAGCAGCTGCAACTCCAATTCTACCCCTAGCCCAGGAACTTCCAATGTGCCACAGGTGCAGTTGTAAAAACAAAAGAAAACAAACAAAAAAAAAGATCACCTAAACCACAAACCTCTGGGAAAAATCCACTGAGTCAAAAAAGCTCATAAACCATGATGCAATTAACGTTAATTTCTTCATTTTACTCCTCAATGATAATATTTTGAGCAACTATAACATTGCTCAAATAATAAGGTAACATTCCTGAAATAATAAGGTAAATGTGAAGAATGTATTCAGTGTCCTGAAATGTCCTCTTTGGGTTTCTTTTTCCTGACCACCTAGTACAGCAGAAAGGAGCAGAAATGTGCTGCACACTCTTTGGGCCTAAATCCTACCTCTGCCACTTAACAGCTGTGTGACCTTGGGCAGATTACATATTCTCTCTAAGCCTCTATTTTCATATCAGTAAAATAAAAATAACAGTACCTCCATAAGACGTAATGACAATCAATAATTTAAGCAGAGCACGTAAAACAGAGCCTGTGTGTTAGCAAACACTACCCCAGCTATTACTGCTTTGAGCAGGAGTAGCTGTTAGCTTTCACCACTTACTCTGTTGTCTAAACCGGATGTCATCCAACTTTCTCTGTAAAGGGCCAGATTAAACATTTCAGGTTCAGAGGGGCATGTGTACTCTGTCACAATGACCCGAGTACACCGCTGTGGTAGGAAAGCATTTACAGACAATACACAAAGTCAGCCTGGAGATATTTAAGTCAAATTTTACTTAGACACTGAAGTTTGGATTTCAATAATTTTTTTTTTTTGTCTTTTTGCTATTTTTGGGGCCGCTCTCACGGCATATGGAGGTTCCCAGGCTAGGGGTTGAATCGGAGCTATAGCTGCCAGCCTATGCCAGAGCCACAGCAACTTGGGACCCAAGCCGCATCTGCAACCTACACCACAGCTCACAGCAACGCTGGATCGTTAATCCACTGAGCAAGGGCAGGCACCAAACCCGCAACCTCATAGTTCCTAGTCGGATTCGTTAACCACTGAGCCAAGATGGGAACTCATGGATTTCATATAATTTTCACATTCACAAAACAGTACTCCTCTTTTCATTTTTTTTCCATCATTTAAAACCATAAAAACCATTCTTAGTTTGTGAGGATGTACAAATCCTGTGGGCAGGATTGGCCCAGAACTACAACATGCAAGCCCTCTTATAAATCAGTGCATCTTAAATTCCAACCCATGGGGACCAAGTTTCCACCAATCTCCCCCCCTTTTTTTGGTTTTTAGGGCTGCACTCTGGGCACATGGAAGTTCCTAGACTAGGGGTTGAATCAGAGCTACAGCTGCCGGCCTACATCACAGCCACAGCAACTCAAGATCCGAGCCTCGTCTGTGACCTATACCACAGCTCACAGCAACGCCGGATCCTTAACACACTGAGTAAGGACAGGGATCAAACCCGCGTCCTCATAGACTCAGGTTTGTTACCACTGAGCCAGGACAGGAACTCCTCCACCACTCCTTAATAAAATTCTCACTGTAAATTAAAAAGCTCTATTTTCTTTGGAAGAACTATTCTTTACTCTGATTATGCAAGTCCAACTCCTTTAGTGTTACAATGTTTTCCCTCTTTAAAAATGATGGTAAGAGTACGGGGTCATTTATCTTTTTTTAAATTGTCTTTATTTGACAATCCCATGCCAGGCCTGCTCCCCTACTTTTTTTTGGTGGGGGGAGGAGGGTGATAGGGAGTAGTTGTTTATTTCTTTATCTTCCTGGTATGTGAAATCTAAGTCTAGGAATCCTTAACTTAAAACTTTCTGCCTAATCAAAACAAGAAATGTAGTGCTGTATGTCACAGATGCCTGCCAGTGTCAAATTAAACTAATCAAATTATATCTTTGCATGTGCTCAGTGGCTCGCCTATATCTCATTCCTCAGTCCTTTCTCTTAATGTTCACTCCTTCCTAGAAGCCTTTGGATCCTAGGATACGTCTATTCTTGTATTTTCTCTTCCAATTAAAACAGATAGGAATTTTAACGTAGTCTTTCACATTTAAGAAATGACTAGAAATGACTATGTGTTAGTTTTTCAATAAATATTTTAAACAAGTATCTACATTTCACTCAGTTGTTCTTAACTGAAAATTACACAATGACATTTTAGTTGGCTTTGTAACCAGAGTGACCAAGTTCGATCACTTCCCAGATGTGACATGTGAAAAGGTTACTCTCTCAATTTTTCACTTCCTCACCTGCAAATGAGGACAATATCACTTCCCTACAAGATTGTTATTAGTATTAGAAATAACATATGAAAGAATCTAGTATGGTATTTGTAAATGCTCAATAAAAGTAGTTATTGTTAACATGATCACTGAGTCTCTACAGTGGTACTCAGAGCTGTACTTGATACTAGCGTCACTGTAAGACGTCATTTCCACTGACAAATCTATTACACTATTTTTAAAGGTACAATGGATGATATAAAAACCAAAGAGAACGCCAGATGGAATGCTCTATTTTAATGTCACTGAAATACTAACAGAGATAATGTGAGCAAAAAGCACTTTTAGGGACATATATTTACATTAAAATTTCAGCTAAAAAAAGGTAACAGCACAGAAATAGTTTTAAGTAGAGTAAATATAAACATTCCATGTTGCTCATTCTCAAGAAATCTCCGCTGTTTTGTGGAAGTTAAAGTCTTTTTCATACAAAGGCACATAGTTTAAATTATTTACAGACAGTTTGGGGTCCATTAACCAGCCAGAAACTCCTAACCACAGAAAGAAAAAAGAGCAGTAAAAAAATTTATTTCCAGCAATATTACATTCCTTTTGGGAAAGCACTCTATAATTCACAGATGAGTCATTGTGGAAATAAAAATGTTAAATAATGGATATGACTGTAACTGAAAATCCTGAGAGCTAATTATCCTACTCTAAGTTCCTGGTAACTCCTTCAGGAATATTAAGGCTATATTGGTAGTAATTAGTTATCCAAAAGAAACTTATTATCCATTGCGACCCACTTTCTAGAAAACCTGTATAGGTCCCATGCTACTGCTTCCCTTCTCGTGGTAGATTATAAGATACATTCCATACATCGAAAAAAGTTCTAGGGAGTTCCTGTCATGGCTCAATGGTTAATGAATCCGACTAGGAACCGTGAGGTTGCGGGTTCGATCCCTGGCCTTGCTCAGTGGGTTAAGGATGCGGCGTTGCCATGAGCTGTGGCGTTAGGTGGCAGACGTGGCTCAGATCCCACATGGCTGTGGCTCTGGCGAAGGCCGGCAGCTACAGCTCTGATTCAACCCCTAGCCTGGAAACCTCCATATGCCACGGGAGTGGCCCAAGAAATGACAAAAAGACCAAAAAAAAAAAGTTCTAAAATATTCTTTGTATTTATAAATATTTTATTTGATTCTAATATTTATTGCACTGTATACCTAGAGTGGCATTTAGTCTTGTCCATAATTTTATATATATTATCTCCTTTAATCTCATTTAATTATCACAACCATCATAAAAGCATCTTCTCCATACGACCACTGATGAAACACAAAAGCTCCTTGCTCCTCATATGCAAGCATTAATTTTATGCTACCTACTCTGTAAAGGACATCAACAGACAGGTATTTCTCATTTCCAGAAGCACCTAACTTGTTTATGTGACTCAGTGTTGAACTAGGACACTGAAATCAAAATGAAGAGATTCTAACAAAGACTTCCATTAGGTAACTGATAGATCATTGTAGAAGTCAGTCTCTTAAAGATCACCCTGTCCAACCCTCTGGAGTTTACAGATGAGAAAACAAGTCCAAAAAGATTAAATAACCCTCATGGTCACACACCTAGTTACTGATTGGCAGAGCCAGATCAAAATGAGAATGCAAGTCTCCTTTTTTAGACTCAGTGTTCTACCTGCTACACCAGTCATTCCCAAGCTCGTCAGACCCAATGCTATGCTTCCCTTTCTTATGACAAACATTTTGCAGTGTCCTTTATTATTTTATAATAAAATTCAAAGATAATAAGGCTACCCTCACATGCAATCCAAAAATTCAATATAATGCTCTATGAAAGAAAAAAGTTTATAATAAAATAATACATATGTCAGTATATGATACGCTGCAATACAGCTGCTATGTGTTCACATGGGAACAGAGGCTGTTTGGTGGATGCGTTGGCCAACAATGCAGTACTGCTGAAGTTGCTTTCTAAAATAATAAAAACTCTACATAAAGTTCCAAACAAAACAATCTTCCATAAATTTACAGAGTGGTCCCAACGCTAGAGAACTCAGTATATACTGAAGCTACTCAAAAAATGCTAACGTATTTATTGCACATTCCAGTAGTTAAGATCTGGACTCAGGTCATTATAAACAGATTTCTGATCTACACAACTTTCTGGCAAGACATTTGAAAATCACATGGAATGAAGAATTTTTCAATGCAGGGCACTGCAGGGTATCCAGCAATCCTGGGCCCTCTTTACCCTAAATCCCAGAAATACCTTCTGCCTCCAAATTATTCTGGCAGCCAATGTTCCCACAACTTTCCAACAACTGAGAACCAACACACTACTCTTGAAAATAAGCACCTATCACCAAAAATATCATGAGAAATTCAGGAATTTATCCACTACCATTTAAATAGATTCTCTTTCACCTGCTTCATATCTTGAAAATGCTCTGTACCATGGTAACATGTTTTCATAGAGAAACAAGAACTAAACCCCATGAAATTATAGGGTAGGAAAGACTGGAACTCAAGTATGCTTCTCTCCTAAGAATGTGGCACCTATTCTAAGTTCCTATGCCCATAAAGAGCCATGTGGCAAGAATAAGTTACTAATTACCCAGATTATCAAATCTATGAAAGATAATCAAAACTAAGAACATTTTCTGAATATATTCTTCTACTTGCTCAGTAGATTTTAAATCCTACACAAGTTTCATTTAACTCCCCCAAAACATTTTCTTTGAGATAGACTGAAAGCTAGAGGACATTTGTAAACAGTGAAACTGCATAGAAAAAAATAAAATACCACGCTTAAACAAAAATTTATCTGTGAACACCTAATCGAAGCAGTTTAATATTATTATCTCAGACCAACAACAGGGATACTGGTGTACAAAGAATAAAATACATGTACATATATATAAATACCTGTCCAAAACTCTTTACTCCAAGCAGATAAATATGCCATTATTTATGTTTTTCGACAATGAAAATACCTGAATTACAGCACAAAATCTATTCCTGAATTTCACAGAACACTTAAGAATTCAATATAAATTAATGAAGAAACTTAACCTGAAAAAACATTTCCTTCAGTTATGCTTTAAAGATACTATGAAAAGGAAGGACAAAGTTTCTCAATCACAAAACTGTACAGCATAGAGGAAAACTTTAAAAGATTAACTTGTCCAAGATGGCAGAATAGAAGGACTGGAGCTCAACTTCTCTCCTAAAAACAACAAAATTCACAACAAAAGACTGAGCATTCTTCACCCAAATGGACCGGAAACCTTAAAAAAGATATCCTACTCCAGAAGAAAAAGAGGAGGCCACATCAAGAGGTAGGAGGGGCGATTTCATGATATAAACAACCCCATACCTCCCAGGTGGGAAGCCCACAGACTGGAAAGTAACTGGTTCAGAGACTCACCTACAGGAGTGAGAGTTCTGAGCCCGACATCAAACTCCCACGTGTAGGGATTTGGCACTGGGAGAAAGAGCCCCTGGAGCATCTGGCATTGAAGGCCAGTGGGGCTTGTGCACAGGAGCTCCATGGGACTGGGGGAAATGGAGACCACATTCTTAGGCGCACACAGACTTTCATGTGCACTGGGTCCCAGGGCAAAGCAAAGTCTCCATGGAAATCTGGGTCAAACCTGACTGCAGTTTCCTGGAGGACATCCTGGGAAAACAGGGGTGAACGTGGCTTGTTGCAAGGGAAGGACATTGAATATTAACAAGGACAAGGAATATTCAGCAGCCATACCTTTCTCTGGAGGTGGCCATTTTGGGAAAATCTGGCCCCACCCTTCAGTCAGATGCTGAGAAGCCCCAGGCCAAAGAACAACCCAGGTGGGATCACAGCCCCACCCATCAGTAAACAGGCTGCCTAAAGACCCCTCAGGCACACAGCTGCCTCTAATCCCATCCAGAGACTAAGCCCCACCACCAGAGGGATTAGAATCAGCTCCACCTACCAGTGGGCAGGCACCAGCCCCTCCCATCAGGAAGCCTACAGCAAGCTCCCATACTGATTTCAGCCACAAGGAGGGCAGACACCAGAAGCAAGACAGGCTACAACTCTCTTATCTATAAAAAGGTCACCACACCAAAAACCTATAAAAATGAAAAGACAGAGAACTATAACTCTGATGACGAAGAAAGGAAAAACCCCAGAAAATCAGCTAAGCAATGAGGAGATTCTCAGCCTCCAGGAAAAAGACTTTAGACTGTGGATGCTGAAGATGATGCAAGACATTGGAAATAAACTGGAGGCAAAGATGGCTAATTTACAGGAAACACTGAGCAAAGAGATACAAGATATAAAACTTAAACAAGAAGAGATGCAATACACAATAACTGAAATAAAACATTCACTAGAAGCAGCTAACAGCAGAATACGGGAGGCAGAAGAACAAATAAGCAAGGTGGAGGACAGATTAGTGGAAACTACGGATATGGAACAGAAAAGAGAAAGAAGACTGAAAAGGAAAGAAGAGAGTCTCAGAGAACTCTGGGACAACATTAAACACACCAACATCCGTATTATAGGGGTGCCAGAAGGAGAAGAGAGAGAGGAGACAGAAAAAATATTCCAAGAGATAATAGCCGAAAACTTCCCTAACATGGGGAAGGAATTACTCACTCAAATCCAGTAAGCACAATGAGTACCATATAAAATAAACCCAAGGAGGAACACCCCAAGACACATATTAATCAAACAGACCAAAATTAAAGACAAAGAGAAAATACTGAAAGCAGCTAGGGAAAAGAAACAAGTAACATACAAGGGAACCCCAATAAGGTTATCAGCAGATTTTTCAGCAGAAACTCTGCAGGCCAGAAGGGAGTGGCATGATATACTTAACGTGATGAAAGGAAAAAACCTCCAACCAAGATTACTTTACCCAGCAAGGTTCTCATTCAGATTTGAAGGAGAAATCAAAACCTTCACAGATAAGCAAAGCTGAGAGAATTCAGCAACACTAAACCAGCCTTACAACAAATACTAAAGGAACTTCTCTAGGCAAAAAGAACAAGAGAAGAAGGAAAGAAAAAAGAGCAGCAAAAACAAATCCAAAGCAATTAATAAAATGGCAATAAGAACATACATACCAATAATTACCTCTAAATGTTAATGGACTAAACACCCCAACCAAATGACACAGACTGCCTGAATGGATACAAAAACAAGACCCATATATATGCTGTCTTCAAGAGACCCACTTCACTTCTAGGGACACATACAAATTGAAAGTGAAAGGATGGAAGAAAATATTTCACACAAATGGGGATCAAAAGAAAGCTGGAGCAATACTCATATCAGACAAAATAAGACTTTAAAATGAAGAATATTTTAAGGGACAAGGAAGGTCACTACATAATGACCAAAGGATCAATCCATGAAGAAGATATAACAATTTTAAATATCTACACACCCAACATAGGTTCACCACAATATATAAGGCAACTGCTAACAACCTTTAAAGGAGAAATCGACAATAACACAATCATAGTTGATCTGTCCACCTACAGCAATGGACAGATCAACCAGACAGAAAATCAATAAGGAAACACAGGCCCTGAATGATGCATTAAACCAGATAGACTTAATAGATGTTTATAGGACATTCCATCCAAAAGCAACAGAATACACTTTCTTCTCAAGTGTGCATGGAACATTCTCTAAGATTGATCATATCCTGGGCTACAAATCAAGTCTTGGTAACTTTAAGAAAATTGAAATCATATCAAGCATCTTTTCTGACCACAACCCTACATGACTGGAAATCAACAACAAGATAAAAACTGCAAAAAACAAAAACAAAAACACAAAACACATGGAGACTCAACAACATGCTACTGAACAACCAATGGATCACTGAAGAAATCAAAGAGGAAATTAAAAAATACCTAGAAGCAAATGACAGCAAAGACACAACACTCCAAAACCTATGGGATGCAGCAAAAGCCGTTCTAAGAGGAAAGTTTATAGCAATACAAGCCCACCTCAGGAAACAAGAAAAAGCTCAAATAAACAAGCTAACTTTACATCTAAAGCAGCTTGAGAGAGAAGAACAGACAAGACCTAAAGTTAGTAGAAGGAAAGAAATCATAAAGATCAGAGCAGAAATCAATGAACTAGAAACAAAGAAAACCATAGAAAAGATCAATGAAACGAAAAGCTGGTTCTTTGAAAAGATCAACAAAATTGATAAACCCCTAGCCAGACTTATCAAGCAAAAAAGAGAGAGGACTCAAATCAATAAAATTAGAAATGAAAAAGGAGAAGTAACAATGGACATCACAGAAATACAAAGGAGCATAAGAGACTACAATTGCAGCTATATGCCAATAAAACGGAAAACCTAGAAGAAATGGACAAATTCTTAGAAAAGCACACTCTTCTAAGACTAAATCAAGATGAAATAGAAAAGATGAATGGACCCATCACAAGTACTGAAAGTGAAAATGTGATTAAAAAGCTTCCAACAAACAAAAGTCCAGGACCAGATGGCTTGCTTCACAGGTGAATTCTATCAGACATTTAGAGAAGAGCTAACACCTATCCTTCTGAAACTATTCCAAAAAATTGCAGAGGAAGGGACACTCCCAAACTCATTCTATGAGGCCACCATCACCCTGGGACCAAAACCAGACAAAGACTCCACAAAAAAAGAAAACTACAGGCCAATTTCACTGATGAACATAGACGCAAAAATCCTCAACAAAATACTAGCAAACCACATCCAACACTACATTAAAAGGATTGTACATCATGATCAAGTGGGATTTATCCCAGGGATGCAAGGGTTCTTCAATATCCACAAATCCATCAGTGTGATACACCACATTAACAAACGGAAGAATAAAAACCATATGATCCTCTCAATGGATGTGGAAAAAGCCTCTGACAAATCCAACACCCATTTCTGATAAAAACCCTCCAGAATGTGGGCATAACGGGAACATACCTCAATATGATAAAGGCCATATAGGACAAACCCACAGCAAACATCATTCTCAATGGTGAAAAGCTGAAAGAATTCCCGCTGAGATCAGGAACAAGACAAGGATGTCCGCTCTCGCCACTACTCTTCAACATAGTTCTGGAAGTCCTAGCCACAGCAATCAGAGAAGAGAAAGAAATAAAAGGAATCCAAATTGGAAAGGAAGAAGTAAAACTATCACTATTTGCAGATGACTTGACACTAAACCTAGAGAATCCTAAAGACTCTACCAGAAAACTGTTAGAGCTCATCCACGAATTTGGCAAAGTCGCAGGATACAAAATCAATACACAGAAATCGACGGCATTTCTATACACTAACAATGAAAGAGCAGAAAAAGAAATTAGGGAAGCAATCCCGTTTACCATTGCATCCAAAAGAATAAAATAGCTAGGAGTAAACCTACCTAAAGAAACAAAAGACCTGTACTCTGAAAACCATAAGCCACTGATGAAAGAAATCAAAGATGACACAAATAGATGGAAAGATATACCATGCTCGTGGAGTAGAAGAGTTAATATTATCAAAATGACCATACTACCTAAGGCAATCTATAGATTCAATGCAATCCCTATCAAATTACCACGGACATTTTTCACAGAACTCAAACAAAATATTTTAAAGTTTGTTTGGAAGCACAAAAGACCCAGAATAGCCAAAGACATCCTAAAAAAGAAAAATGGAGCTGGAGGAATCAGGCTCCCGGACTTCAGACTATACTACAAAGCAAAAATCATCAAAACCGCATGGTACTGGCACAAAGACAGAAATATAGATCGGTGGAACAGGATAGAAAGCCCAGAATTAAACCCACACACCTACAGCCAACTAATCTATGACAAAGGAGGCAAGAATATACAATGGAGAAGAGACAGCCTGTTCAATAAGTGGTGCTGGGAAAACTGGACAGCCACATGGAAAACAATGAAATTAGAACACTCCCTAACACCACACACAAAAATAAACTCACAATGGATGAAAGACCTAGATATAAACTCAGACACTATAAACTCTTAGAGGAAAACATAGGCCAAACACTCTCTGACATAAATGAGAGCAACAGCTTCTCAGATCCACCTCTTAGAATAATGACAGTAAAAACAAAAATAAACAAATGGGACCTAATCAAACTTCAAAGTTTCTGCACTGCAAAGGAAATCCTAAACAAAATGAAAAGACAACCCACAGAATGGGAGAACATCTTTGCAAGTGAATCAACTGACAAAGGATTAATCTCCAAAATTTATAAACACCGTCTGCAGCTCCATACCAAAAAAACAAACAACCCCATCCAAAAATGGGCAGAAGATCTAAACAGACAGTTCTCCAAAGAAGACATACAATTGGCCAAGAAACACATGAAAAGATGTTCAACATCACTCATTATTACAGAAATGCAAATCAAAACCACTATGAGGTACCACCTTACCCCAGCCAGAATGGCCATCATCAAAAAAGTCTACAAACAATAAGTGCTAGAGAGGGTGTGGAGAAAAAGGAACCCTAGTACACTGTTGGTGGGATTGTAAATTGGTGCAACCACTGTGGAAAACAGTATGGAGATTCCTCAGAAAACTAAACAGAGAACTACCATTTGATCCAGCAATCCCATTCCTGGGCACCATGACTCACAAAGACACATGTACTCCAATGTTCACTGCAGCACTATTTACAATAGCCAAGACACGGGAACAACCTAAATGTCCATCGACAGAGGAATGGATCCAGAAGATGTGGTACATATACACAATGGAATATTACTCAGCCATTAAAAAGAATGAAATACCGGCATTTGTAGCAACATGGATGGACCTAGAAACTATCATGCTAAGTGAAGTCAGCCATACAATGAGACACCAACGTCAAATGCTTTCACTGACATGTGGAATCTGAAAAAAGGACAGACTGAACTTCTTTGCAGAACAGATGCTGACTCACAGACATTGAAAAACTTATGGTCTCCAGAGGAGACAGTTTGGGGGGGTGGGGGGATGTGCTTGGGCTGTGGGATGGAAATCCTGTGAAATCAGATTGCTATGATCATTATACAACTACAGATGTGATAAATTCATTTGAGTAATAAAAAAAAAGGTATCACATAATACCTTTGGGCAGAAAAGGTATTATATGATAACCCAGTGGGTGACAACCTCTCATCACACCTTATGCTGGCAAAATCAGAAAATAAAAATACTTTTTTTTTTTTTTAACCATTCAGAGAATTTAAAAACCAAACCAAGATGAAACACACAAAAGAACAGGCCAAAACAAACACAAGTAACTTTGGCAGAAGGCAGCACCTATCATGGGCTCTACACTCAACAACAGCTCTCTATTTTAAGCTTCTTGGGTATTCCTCAAGCACAAACTGGGTAATAAAAATCTACATAAATTTTTCTAGAGAATGGTTTAATATGCATTGCCTGGCAATACTCTTAATCTTTAAAACTGAGATCTCTTTCAGAATTTTACAATGCTAATAGTTAAACAATAGTAATACAGATTCCTACTGTCAAGGAATTCTTGATGATTTGCTTGCTTTCTCAGGACAACAAATTATAATATTCAAGCACTGCTCACAAGATTTTTTCTTTTTTTTTTTCGGTCTTTTATCTTTTTAGGGTCATGCCCGGCAGCGTATTTAGGTTCCCAGGCTAGGGATCTAATCAGAGCTGTTGCTGCCGGCCTACAACAAAGCCACAGCAACACCAGATCCAAGCCGCGTCTTCAACCTACACCATAGCTCACTGCAACGCTGGATCCTTAACCCACTGAGCAAGGCCAGGGATCAAACCCACAACCTCATGGTTCCCAGGCAAATCTGTTTCTGCTGAACCACAATGGGAACTCCTTTTAAGATTTTTTTTTTTAACAAGATAATTTTTAAAGTATGCAGTGATTCTTGAAGAATTGAAGTCCTGCTTCATTTAGGGTTATGGATATTAAATGGCTCTCAGAGAGCAAACAAAATTAAAAATGGCAATTACAATAAAAAATTGACCAATATGTCCTTTTTTACTTTCTTCATAGTAAAAACTGGGTAATTGACCAAAGAGAAATCCTTACCATGAAACATTCAATTAGCAGACATTTCCTGGTCAGCCAATTGTAACTACTGGCTAAGATAACCCACCCAAGGAACCCCTCTAAGCACAGAAATATATCCATGGCATAATCAACAATCAACAAACAGCAACAAGAAAACACTGGATCTTTTGACCTTTTTCAGCTTGCTCTCTACTATGTTATGATGTTTCTACTATGGGTTACTGTATATTTTTAAAAGTCTACTATCCTCATATCCATCTTACCCTAAAAAATAAGATACAGTGTAAAAAGAACAATCCAGGAGAAAATGTATGAGTTCTTTACACAGATCCTCTAAATCACTGAGACACTTTAAGGTTAATGTTGATTCAGAAGTCCAAAAATTCAAGAAACCAAACTTACCACCTTATAAAGTTTTCGCATTGCTTTCAGCTTTATTTTCCAGTTAGAGCAGTTCACCAGAAAAATATAATGGTACAAAGGATGTGCTCAATATTTGTTAAATCAACAATATATTAAATAGTAAACACTGAAAGTAGTGTTTAAATGGAGAAACACTTTCACAGCTTGTGAGAGAGAGTGGCATCTCTACACACAGTTAATATCTGAGACTGCACAACCAAAACCGTTAACAATAGATCTCAAAGCAGGAATTTTCACTCAGTGCACATGGATAAACCCATTCCAAAACTTTGAAGAAGTACCTTTCCAGCTTTCTAGAACAGCGAAGTTTTCTATTATTTAATATTGTTTAGGCTGAATTTCAGCTTATTAGACTTATTATTTACTACTACTGAAGAAATAGTATAATTTCCTAAACTGTGGCCAAGAAGCAAAAGCCTTGATGTCAAAGACCACAATGTTTTATTATAACACTGAACAGATAAGAGGTTAAAGAATAAACTAGCAAGTATCCATGAGGATTCGGGTTTGATCCCTGGCCTCACTCAGTGGGTTAAGGATTCAGCGTTGCTGTGGTGTAGGTCGCAGACACAGCTCGGATCCCATGTTGCTGTGGCTGTGGTGTAGGCCAGCAGCTTCAGCACTGATTCGACCCCTGGCCTAGGAAATTTCTTATGCCTTGGGTGTGGTCCTAAAAAAGAAAAGAAGAATAAACTAGTTGAAACCCTTAGTGGCAACCTCTGACCAGAGTCAGAAAATCCCAGTAAGGCCTTTAGACTGGTAGTCCCTTCTGCCTGGAACATTTTCCCCTAGAGTCATATCATTCAGGTCTCTCTTTCTCAAAGAAGCTTAAAGCACTTCTGCTGCACACTGTAATATAATGCCTGCGTCAATGAGCAGCATTTTAATTTAAAAGACTAAACTCAGAACCAATGATTATTCAGACTCAGGTATATGGCTAAATTCTCAAGAATTAATAAAAGAGGAGCTGCCTTGTGGCACAGCAGGTTAAGGATCTGGCATTGTCACTACAGCAGCTTGAGTCACTGCTATGGCATAAACTGGATCCCTGGTCTGGGAACTTCCACATGCCACGGATGTGCCAAAAAAAAAAAAAAAATTTATGAAACAAACCTATCAACTCAGAGACAATAACTGGCACTACTTCTTGCCAATGAGAAAATCTGATGTTTCAAACAAAACTCAGAATTTTGGAAAACTTGTATCTCCTGCCTGGTGAACCTGACAGTTTACCAATACTTATTAGACTTTTCTGATGAGATAGGAAATGATATTAATGAATATTTTTTAATCTGTCTAATGCAATGTGTCAACATCTAGAAGACTTGCATAACTCAAAGAACTGATAGTTTCCAAACGACCAATGTTTTGCAATGTTACAAAAGCAGAAGGCATATGTATTATTAACATATATCCTCTACTTTTAAAGATCTATTCAAAGTGCAAGACAGGAGTTCCTATGTGACTGAGTGGGTTAAAAATCCGGCATTGTCACCACAGCAGTTCAAGTCACTGCTGTGGCACAAGTTCAATTCCTGGGCCCAGGAACTTCCACATGCTACGGGGGCAGGCAACACCGGATCTTTAACCCACTGATCGAGGCCAGGGACCAAACCCACATTCTCATGGACACTACGTTGGGTCATAACATTTTAATACAAAGTTAATCATTTCTTTGCTGAAGGCACATTTCCACATTATTTCCCCTCTTGACAAATTTACTCCAAATTCATCATGCAGATATACTTGACTTCAATGAACTTGTTAACTAAAAATAAAGGACATCTACTAGCAGAACTTCATCCATCACAGGAATACAAACACTAACCTTTCTAGATGAATGCTGACTTTCAATAATCAAGAAAATCACTTGAGTTATCTATCTTCAGAGAAAAATACCACAACAAAGGCAGAAGACCAAAACAAAAACAGCTGGGTGAGAAAACACATATAAAGCATGTACCATTTAATGGCTTTTCCCTCTCTTGCCATTCCTTACTCCCGAAAGCAGAGATATGTAGCTAGTGATACTGAATTAACTAGATCAGTAAAGCTTCCAATGTCAAAAAGCATACATGTAATAACATCCGTGTGCATGTACCTAAGGTCACAGGCATTAGTCTCTGATTTCCAAATGCTTATGAAAAACTTCTCAAATTAAAACTAAATTCATCGCTTTCTAGCCTAAATCTAGTTTCACTTCTAATCTCTATCCATTTATCATCAACGGCAAAAACATTTCCTCAATCGCAATACCATGGTTCTTGCCGTCATAGTCTATTATCTAAATACTTCTTTGAAAAGGTCTCATAGATGTGCACCTTCTTCTCCATTCCTAGTACCTAAATGAATCCAGGCTTTCTACAACAAACTCATCTGTTTTCCCTGCCTGCCTTCCAGCAATCCTCTCTGCTGAGGAGCAGTAAAACCTGCTCCTAAACAATTTTTTTGGTTGTCATTCTTTCCCTTGTTCAAGAACTCCCTAGGGCCACTTTCTGTTAGCTTTCCTCAAATTCTTCTTTGAATAAGTCAGATTAAGAATGAAAAAAGTGATACACTTTTAAAGGCTGAATTAAATTATACCTCGATAAAGCTATCATAAAGGGAGAGAGGCAGGGAGTGATAAAATAGGGTGGGAGGACAGGTAATTCTCAAATGGTTCCCCATGAAGTGCTGCTTTACTCCAAATCACTTGGGGGATTCTGCAGAGCTGAAAGACCCGAAGCACCTACAGAGGCTGTCAGAGGCAATTTGGCCTCCTAGGAGCCAGTTCTAGCCATGGTCAAGCCTATACCATGAAACTGACTCTTTCATCAAACAGAGCTTTGTTAGAAAATACATTCCTCCATGGAGCCAAAATCTAAACCTTCATATTTGTACTCATTTTTGCAGTACTGGCCTTCTAAAAAAAATACCAAAAAAGAAAGAAAGGCAAAAAAACTTCCTTCTTCATGGTGGCCTACTGAAAACACAGAGTACATCTAAAACGTCACAAGTCTTTTCTTTAGAATTCCCCCAACCACTTGTTATAAAGCACGGTTTCCAATGTTTTACACTATTCTGGGCAAACTGAGTGCCCAGAGTAATTGATTAAAATGATAATTGTTAAAATCATATCAAGTTCCAAGCATGATTTTAAATAGTAAAATGGAACCTATGACATCTCTTGATCAGTATTAATGTAACTAAAAACTATAAGTTCATTTTCTGGTTTCTCCTAGACAAAAGAATTTTTTTAAAATGGGTTTCCCAACTCATATTTAAACTGCTCACTGCAAAGATTCTGTAAATTAGCAAACCCATAGAACAAATTCTATCACTGAGATGAATCACACACTAGACTGCACTGTGAAACGTAAGGGGCGGGGGGGGGGGGGGTGGTAAAAGAGACTGCAATCCTCTGGCAAATTCCCTTATCTCCTCACAAATAAGCTCTGCCAGATATCTGCACAACATTTTTTATTAGATTCACTGGATCATTTTTCATAATACTCCACTACATTCCAGGGAAGCAAACCTACAAGCTCTACAAGAAACCAATTTCCCTTATGCATTTATATACCTTCGCACATGACAAAACCCATGGATGGGTAGCTTAAATTTCCACAAGCCACAAATTTTACTTCTCAAAATGACTGTGAACTCCCTCAAAGGAGCATATATCTATCTTACACTGGTTTAATTTTCTCAGGACATTCCACACAGTGCCTTTAACACACACATCCCATTTCTGGAACACCAACCAACCATCATATCTATCTGGAAAATAGACTAGGATACTGATTTATCCACATACTCTGAATAATCATTCATAATACATCTCTGCGTTAAAATGGAATTATCAAAAAGAAAAGTTAAACAAATAGTGCAAGACAGAGATCCTAGGTTGTGAGATAAGACTTTATTTTCTGCCCCCCCCCCCTTTCTTTTTTGGGCTGTCCCATGGCATATGGAGTTCAAATCTCAGCCACAGTTATGACCCATGCCGTGACACCTGACACCGTACCTTTAACTCACTGTGGCAGGGTGGGGGATCTGATCCTGGTGCTGCAGAGATGCAATGTTGCACCACAGCAGGAACTCCGAAATCAGACTTTAAATGACAGTGAAACAATTAGCAACCGCCTGGAAAAATTTATTTAAATTCACATAATAATGGGAGATCCCTGGTTGCTCAACATATTAAGAATCTGGTGGCGTTGTCACTACTGTGGCACAGGTTCGATCCCTGGACCGGGGATTTGTGCAGGTCTCAGACACAGCCAAAAAATAATAATAATAATAGATTTCATTATGTGACAAATCAAGGTATAACCTAAAATCATTAGAATGTTAATAGTCACCAGCATCCAAACAGAATAAATGGCAAAACAAAGGATCTACAGAGGATAGGTTTATCTTTTTAATTTCTGAACTTCAAATTCTCTTGATCCCTAAATAAATAAAAATCAAAAAATGAGAATCCTGAATAAAATCAGACTTCAAAAAGAAAAAAATACACAAAGCAAAAATTAAAAAAAAAACCTCACTTGCCAAACCATATTTTTTAAATGCACTCTGATCACACAAAATTCCAATGAAGGCAGTTTAAAATACTTATTTTTAAAATAGGCTTCCAGGAGTTCCCATTGTGGTGCAGCAGAAACGAATCCAATTAGTATCCATGAGGATGCAGGTTCGATACCTGGCCTCACTCAGTGGGTTGGGGATCTGGCATTGCCAAGAGCTGCGGTGTAGGCTGGCAGCTGTAGCTCACATTCAAACCCTAGGCTGAGAACCTCCATGTGCCACTAGTGCAGACTTGAAAAAAGCAAAAAAAATTAAAAAATAAAATAAGCTTCCAATTAAACTCAACATAAAGAAATATTATGAGGCATAATAAAAAAAAGTACAATATCTTATTTGATGCTGGTTAAAATAAAATCAAAAATATAAATCATTCAAAGCCTTAGCTTTGCAATTCAACCAAGTTCATAGCTGGATTTTTATTCATCAAGTAAACACATCAAAAGCCTTCCACCAGAGTTCCTGTTGTGGCTCAGCAGGTAACAAACTCTACTAGTATCCATGAGGACTCTTTCTCTGGTCCGCTCAGTGGGTTAAGGATCTAGCATTCCATTTCGTGAGCTATCACAGATGCACTTGGATCTTGACTTGCTGTGACTGTGGCTGTGGTGTAGGCTGGCAGCTGTAGCTCAGATTCAACCCCTAGCCTGGGAACTTCCATATGCCATGTGTGCAGACCTGGAAAAAGAAAAAAATTTTAAAAATAGCCCTCCCCATTGTCAGTTTCAAAAAAAAAAAAAAAGACCTTACCTGCTAAAACATTTATTGTTCCATTTCTCCAACCACCAGTATTTGAAAGTTCAGTAACAAAAATAGTATGAAACATAAAAATAGATGGATATTTATTTTAGAAAGAATCTTCTAAAAGGACTTCATAATAATGAATCAGGCACATTAGACATTCTAAGCACAGGTGTATTTTTCATTTGATAGGATTCTAGACAAGATCTCTATGGTCCAATCAAATCAAACATTTAGAATGTATCTAAATCCCCGATCTCAAACTGAAATGGGGAAATTTGTTTAATTACTGTAAATCCTATTAAACCAATCTTCTCTGTAAAGTGGAAAATGTCCGATCTCTGAGGGCTGTGGAGGGTGTAATGAATGCAGAGTTTAATTAGGGCCCACTGCTGGCTCACTATAATCTATTAATTAGCATTCTCAGTTCTCTATATCTCATTGCAGTGTTTCACTTTGCTTTAAAATTGCACCCTTCGTTTTTTTGGACCAAAGTGATACAATTTTAGGATTGTGTGGTAATTACACTGGGTGCAGGAAGCATCTATTCCTGCCAGCACTAGTATTTAATTAGGGCAAGGGGCGGAATCTAGATAAAGCAGTGTTCACCCTCCCTCAGTGCATATGGTTTTTTGGCATCATAGCCCTGCGGACTGTTTCCCTTCCCCTGGATTGAACTGCTGAGTCCCCACCATAGTCTTTACAGAAGACTCCAATATTTTGCCTTTGAATGTAGCTTGGTAGTTAGAAAGGTTATTGCCATTGCTTTTTATTCACAGAGCTTTTAAAGTATAGGCATAATTAGTTGCCTGAATTACTTGAAAATAAAGAAGCCAGTATTTTTTTCCTCATTAAAATGAACATTTCCAAGTTGCTTGATAATAAAAACCATCCTGGTGATAGGAATATTTTCAGCAGCATCACAAAGGTACTTTGGAGGCTACTTAATCCAATGATGAATTTAATAACCTCAATTTAACATTCAACTTCTACCAAAATTCACTTTATATTTTACATATAATCAATCGCACCAAGTTGCCTTTCTTCCACCTTAAATCCTTAAATTTGAAGACATAAAAAATTCTTTAAAAAGAAAAAAAAAAGGATCCTGAAGTTAAACTTCATAAATGTGAAAGAACTGCTACTCATTTTTGGTACTTAATACATATTTACACCATTAATATTAACTTTTAACTAATATCCATTCTATACTGTCAACATATGAATCTGCCTTGTGATAGTTTAAGATTTTTTAAAATATTTACAAAGGTAAATCTTAATACTACACCGCACACTTAAATTACATAGCCTGAATAATTTTTTTTTTGTCTTTTTAGGGCCACACCCGAGGCACATGCAGGTTCCCAGGCCAGGGGTCCAATCAGAGCCTGACTACAACATAGCCACAGCAACTAAGGATCTGAGCTACATCTGCGACCTATACCATGCCGGATCCCTAACCCACTGAGCAAGGCCAGGGATCGAACCTGTGTCCTCATGGATGCTGGTCAGCTTCATTGCTGCTGAGCCATGACGGGAACTCCACAGCCTGAATAATTTTGATGACAGACCTTAGAGCATGTAGGAAAATTATATTCTCACAAGAATTTCAAAAAGGTAATATATCCTGAAGGAAAAGAAGAGAAAGAGAAGCTAGGGAAAAGAAATGCAAGTACGGTGAGCAACCAGAAAACAATTAAGGCACAGAACCAATCTGGAAAAGGCTGAGACACAGAGAATATAAAATACTAAGAATAACAGGAAAAAGGAAAATAAATGAGCCAAGAAGGGAAAAACCTCAGAAAGAAAAGAAAAAGAATAGCTCATTTCATTCACACACATGAATTCAGTTTCACTTATTCAGAGCACATAAAGGCAAACACATATAAAACCAACCTGGTTTTCCTCCTGCACAACTCTATACTGTTCCTTCCAAATAGTGATTTTGGAAGCTTCATCTTTTCTCAGGGCTCGTTCTTTCTTCAGCTCTGGGCTCCAGAAGGTCTTGATGCTATTCATTGAAGAACTTAATTTGCTCTCCTTTACTTCTACATCCTTTCGCAAGAGATCATTCTCTCTTAATACTTCCTTCAGCTGTGTCTGAAGATCCATGATTGTATTATCTCTTGCCTGACGAAGAGAGTGAGGAACGGTAGATGCCATGCTCACAGGAGGGAGGTGATGCTCTCCAAATGCGATAGTGTCACTAGCAACCCCACTGCTCGCTATATTGGGGCTACTGCCCATGGCAGTCATCCTCACACCATAAGGCAGACGTCCTCCAGATCGGCCAAGTGTCATGGTGCTTTTAGGTGTTTCTGAACCCACATTTTCATGGTCACTTAGGTACATAGGGCCAGAAGTGGCATAGGCAGCATTCAAGGATTGAATATTCTCCATTGAAAGGGTTTTCCCACTGCCACCTCCGACACTGCTTCCAGAACTCCCTCCTGTACTATTGGTTCGACGATGACCCAAGCGAGGGGAACGTGGAAGCCTAGGTGAACGCCCAGGACTCTGGTTGCTTGATTCCACCTTCCCAACTGAGCGAGCACTTCCATACATGGTTGCAAGTTGAATTCAGGTGCCAGGACAAGTGTAAAGCAAAACCAAAATATGGAACTCTGTTTCTCTATGGCTATAAGTCCGCTTAAGGCTAATCAGAAATAACAGGTCCTCAGCTGTCCAATCTTGAAGAAATAGCTTACGCCATTATCTGCAATGAAAAGATCACACATTAACTCCTCCAATAAGAAACATTTCCCCTCTCAGACACTTTTAACTGACCCCACTTGAGGAATAGCTCCCCTTTAATCATGTTTACTCATGCATTTGTTTAGAGCACAACTTATTTCTCAGTAAACATCACTCTAAAAACATCCACCATGTCTCAAAACTGAATATTGAAACCAAACCAAGCAAATGGAAAAGAAAAAGAAATAAGAGGTATAAAGATTAGCAAGGAAAAGAAAAAAATAGTCAATGTGTGAATATACGATTTTCTAACTGGAAAACCCAACATCATCAACTGACGAGTTATTAGAACCAATAACAGAACTCTACCAACTGCTTAGGTACAGACCAATACATAAATATCAATACTTTCCTGTACATTAGTAATAATAATTAGAAAATGCATTTTTTAAATAGCAACAAAACCATAAAAACACTTCAATATCAATCCAACAAAAATGTTCAAGAATTTTTGTAAAAAAACCATAAAACTTTCCTGAACAAAAGGAAAGTTATCCATGTTCAAGGATGAAAAGACAAACACTGTAAAGGTGTCAGTTCTTCCCCAACCACTTCACAGGCCAATGAAAATTTCTACGGCATCCTTCATAACCGGCTAACTCGAAAATTCAAACAGAAGAGGTAAGGTAAAACAATAACGAAAACAATCTGAAATAGAAGAACAAAGGAAGACACTCCCTAAACAGCAATCTACATTATAAGTCCATGATTCTTTATTTGCAATACAAAAATTTTAAAAACTCTGAAAATAAGAGGGTTGTTTTTTTTTCATCTTAACTCACTCAGCAGCAAAACTTGCCATAATCTGATATGAGGTCACTTACTGTGGTTATTCATACACTTCACTGGGAAAACAATGTGTATGATTACGGGATACTGCATAATGCCCACTGGTCATTACAGGGGAAAAAAATCTGGACTCCAAAACCACATCGGACCCCTAGGATTTCGCATAAGGACTCGGAACCTTTCAAAGCTAGAATGATTAAAACTATGTAGTACTGGCCCAGGAACAGACTCTAAATTACATATGAGTTTAGTATATGCTAAAAGTGACATTTCAAAACAGCAAGGAAAGGATAAATCATTCAGTAAATGAAGTTTGAGCAATTGGTGCTCTTGGAAAAAAATGTTACATCCCTACTTCGTACAGTATACTGAAACAAATTCTATGTCCATTAAAGATATACATCTTAAAGCTATTAAAAGTACAGAAAAAAACTTAGGTGAATATCCATGTGAACTTGAGTTAAGGAAGGGCTTAAGAAACAAAAGGCAGAGTTCCTGTCCTGGCTCACTGGTTAATGAATCTGACTAGGAACCATGAGGTTGCAGGTTTGATCCCTGGCCTCACTTAGTGGGTTAAGGATCCGGCATTGCCATGAGCTGTGGTGTAAGTCACAGACGCGGCTCAGATCTGGCGTTGCTGTGCCTGTGGTGTAGGCCAGCAGTTACAACTCCAATTAGACCCCAAGCCTGGGAAGCTCCATATACCACAGGTGTGGCCCTAGAAAAGACAAAAAAAAAAAAAAGAAAGAAAGAAAGAAAAAGGCAAAAAACAAGAAAAATAACTAATATATTCAATTCCATCAAAATGACAAAATGTACCAAAAATTAGATGAAAAACCAAAACCTAGGTGAAAAACATTTCTAACGTATGTATAAAGGTCTGGATACAAAATATATAAATAATTCCCACACATGGAGTTCCCACATTGGCTCTGTGGAAACGAATCTGACTAGTAACCATGAGGATGCAGGTTCAATGCCTGGCCTCATTCAGTGGCTTAAGAATCTGGCATTGCTGAGAGCTGTGGTGTAGGTCACAGACGTGGCTCAGATCCCACGTTGCTGTGGCTGTGGTACAGGCTGACAGCTGCAACTCCAATTCAACCCCTAGCCTGAGAACCGCCATATGCTGCAGGCGCAGCCCTAAGAAAAAAGAAAGAAAACACAATTCAAGTAAACCACATGGTCAAAAATAAGACTTTACAGGGTCTATATATTCTAGTCAAACTCAAAAAGGTTAAAGACCTTCAGAAATACATTGGTAGTCTCAACTCTAATGTAGAGATCCAGTAAAGATAGCCCCAAGGTAACAACAAGCAGGACAGGAAATAAATAGTCTCAATGTTCCAACGCATTAATAGCAATAGTACACCAAGTTCAGAAATTTCAATATTCTACTAGTAATGTTAGGAAATTCCTTCCCAGGACTAACCTAGCTCAGGAAATAAAAACTCCTTTTCATGATTAATCTGGACTCTAAGGTTGGTGACAAGTAATAATCTACATACTACTGTTCAAGTGAATTCTATTTCAAGATCAAAGAGGGATGCAAAGATTTTTTTTAAGTAATTCAAATATTGTAGTCAAGTAACTAAATCATACTAAACATTCCAAGATCCAGTAACAAAAATCTCCATCAAGTCTTCAACATTAGCAGGTGCCCTCTAATATTCAAGCTTTTAAGACTCGAAATGGCATTTGCATGTGGAGTCTTTATTACTATCAAAACTATATTTATTTCTACAACAAAAGAAGAAAATCTACCAGCTCTGCCTGAAGCCCTCATACCGGCTTTCTAACATGAGCTTCAGTGAAGGCAGTGTTTAAAAAAATAAATTTCTTTAAAAAATTTGCCAGACCCACAACCACAATATAATTCTTACACTTTAAAGAGCTGACAAAAAAGAACTTCAAGGAAAAAAAAAAGTAAAGCTGTATGATTCCATTTATATAAAATTCTACAAGGAATCTATTATGGCAGAAATCAAATCCGCGTGTCCCTGGGGTTGGGGTTAAGGGACGCACAGACCATGAAGGAGAAAGAGGAACTTTTCGGGTGATGAAAGTGTTCACTATCTTGACTGGGGTGGGGCTTCCCAGGTATACAGGTCAAAACTCAAAAACTGGAGTTCCCGTCGTGGCGCAGTGGTGAACGAATCCGACTAAAAACCATGAGGTTGTGGGTTCGGTCCCTGCCCTTGCTCAGTGGGTTAACGATCGGTGTTGCCGTGAGCTGTGTGTGGTGTAGGTTGCAGACGCGGCTCGGATCCCGAGTTGCTGTGGCTCTGGCGTAGGCCTAGGGCTACAACTCCGATTCGACCCCCAGCCTGGGAACCTCCATATGCCGCGGGAGTGGCCCAAAGAAATAGCAAAAAGACAAAAAAAAAAAAAAAAGAAAAGAAAAAGAAAAAACCTATTAAAAAAAAACTCAAAAACTACATAATTTAAATATGTTCAGTTTCTTGTACATAAATTATACCACAAAAGTTTTTAAGAGATTTCACATTCCAAACTCTCCTGCCCTTGATTAATCCAAAATAAACACCTTCACTGATTACCTACCTGGAATCCCAACTGCTGTTGGAAAAATCACGCAGCTATTCAGTTTGAACCCATAATGTTGGCCCCAGAGCCCAACAATGCCCTCAGTTTGCTTCCTATCCAACTTTGTTAGCACCCATCTAGGATCTGCTGTGGCTATTTCAAACCTTCTCTCTCTACTTATCATACTGAACACGTGTCTCCTGGGTCAGAGACAAAGAACTTTGTTACTGGCGTGCCAGCAGAGTAAGCATCACTTTACCCCCAAGTCCCACAAGGTGACACAAAGGGGCCCAGACAGATACTACAAATGCAATGGATCTGCGGAGGTACACTGTTTAGGGAACCCAGACTTCTACAATACGAAATAAATAAGCCTAATTCTCCCAACGGAAGACATTACCTCATCCCTCAAGGTGGCTTGCTGCAAACGCCATGCTGAGAAATGGTCCAGGTTAAAAGCAGTCAGGGCTTGCATTCAGGGCATGAGGAAAGACTCACTCTCCTGATAAGTGTTTGTGGTATTTCTAAAGTACCTGCATAAATTCTTTGCTACTCCTCCCTTAAAGAGGAGTATATACCCCTCTCCTCCTACATTCCCTATTTTGACAGAATTCATCTTGGCTACTCCTTTTCACTCCTCTATTCAACTTCCATTAACTAATCAATCACTGTGTACCATCAATTCTTATCTTTCTATCTCTACAGCTACAAACTTATCCTGTGTGGCCACTAATATTGCAACAAAATCTTAAACAGTTCCTTGCCTAGACAGTCTTGCCTCTTTCCAGCCTACTGATGATCCTTAACTTTATTCTCTCAACTCAACATATTTAAGGGATATGACATACTACCATCATTAATAACAGCAGTTCATTTTGATAGACATTCCTAAATTGAGGGTAGGGGACATGAGACCAGAGGATTATTTTTCATTTTATATTCTACTACCCTCTGATTTCTCCCTCCGTGCCCCACTAAGAATCTATATACTTTCTTTGCATTGTCTATTTTATTTATCTTTCAGCATTTTTGAGATGTAATTCACAAACCACAAAATTCACCATTTTAAAGTGTAAAATCCAGTGATTAATAGTATATTCACAGAATTTGTGCAACCATACCACAAAATATCTAATCACGTACTATTTTCATCACAGCAAAAAGAAACCTGACAAACCTATAAGCAGTAACTCCCCATTTCCCATTCCCGGTCAACCAATATACTTTGTCTCCATAGATTTGCCTACTCTAGACATTTCATATAAATGGAATCATACAGTAGAGGCATACTGTGTCTGGTTTCTTTCATTTAGCACAGTGTTTTAAAGGTTCATTCATTTTGTAGCCTATATCAGTATTTCATTCCATTTTATGGCTGAATAATATTTTGTATGTATATAACTAAATCATTTCTTCATAACATTTACAATATAACATTTACAATATACATCTATTCAACAGCAATATGAGTATATAATTTAAATTCTTAACTTCCCATCACCATCTCAGTGTAGGGTGAGGAATCAAAAGTTCCAATATACCCAGCTACCTCACATTAATCACCTATACTTTTACACATTAATCACCTATACTTTTACACAGGTGTGTAGCATTTATTTTCTGATCTATAACCATTTTTTGTCTACAAATCAATTCTGAAAAAAGAAAGCCAATTACAATATGATAATGTAAACAATACTCACCACAGAACCAGGTAGTAACTGGAACTACAGAGAACACATAATTCCTTTTGTTCTCTTCCTAAGATTTACCTCAATGTACAATTACTTTCTTTACATGTTTTGTCTGTTTTGTTGTTGTTTGTTGGGCTTTTTTTTTTTCTTTTTAGCCCTGCCTGCAGCGTATAGAAGTTCCTGGGCCAGGGATCAAGTCCAAGCCACAGCAGTATCAACACTAAATCCTTAACCACTATGCCACCAAGGAACTCCTGTTTTGTCAGCATTTACTACACCATACTCTATGAGACAGGATTTCTATACATACACACACACACACTCTCTCTCTCTCTCTCTCTCTCTTATTCATCAATGTATCATGCATAGCCCTTACTACTACCCGTGATATACAGTATGCATTCAACTATATGTTTATAAATAGATAGATAGATTTGGGAAGAAAAAAAAAGGAGGAAAAAAGGGAGGAAAAAAGAGGGAAGGTTGGACCATTAACGATATTAAAGCCAATCTACTTTAGACATCTACTTTATGCAATATCCATCTCCAGCATCAACCTGAAATAGACTTAAAGTGGAAGGAAATGAATCTACACAATATCCTATAAGATCTATCAGTCAAACAAATGTCAAATCACAGTTAAGTTAAATTTTAAAAAGTGGTATCCTATTCCTGTAATTATAAAACTTTCATAAATTTTATTCCTCTTAGTAATCCATTTATCCTATTTTTAAAACCCTTCTAGGGAGTTCTCTTCATGGCTCAGTGGTTAATGAATCCAACTAGTACCCATAGTCGGGTTCTATCCCTGGCCTCACTCAGTGGGTTAAGGATCTGGCATTACCATGAGCTGTGGTGTAGGTCACAGACATAGCTCAGATCCCGAGTTGCTGTGGCTGTGGTGTAGGTCAGCAGCTGTAGCTCCGATTCAACCCCTAGCCTGCAAACTTCCATGTGACGCAGGTGCAGCCCTAAAAAGCAAAAAAAAACAAAACCCCAAAACCTTCTACACATGGAGCGAGTTGGGGGCAGGGGTGGATTTTGAGTTTTCCTCTCTAGTTCGCTAACAAAGCTCCTGCTAACAAGAAAAGTGAAAAATGCTCTGTCCATCCCTTAACCAGAATATATGGATGACCATCAAGAGGCAGTTACAGTAAGAATAACCCATTTTGATGCCTCCAAAAAAGGAAGCAGGGAAATAAATGCCGCTGAGATAAAACAGAAAAACATGGAAGATGGAAGAAGTATAACTGTGGAGGTCAGTTCTTTGTGATCCAAGGTTTTTCTTAACATCCTAAATCCTACTTCTCATATTCACTAATGTATTTCCAAGAGTTCTTAAAATAAAACAGCAACAATAAAATGAGTTCAGACTTGGCCACTACCACATATTCACACCACAAAGCTTGTTATCTAAGTCAGGAAAACTAAAGACAAGACTATTAGAAAATTCCAGGATCATTTTTCCCTACAGGAAAAACAATGGTCAAAAAAATCTATATACACACTGAGAGAGAACACCGCCCTCACCCAGCCCCACTACACAGACACAAATATATACCCACTTAGAATCCTGGAGTATACCCATGGGCCTAAAATTAAAAAACACTTCTACACACAATGACTATGTTAGCTTTTCATTCTCACCCTTCCCACAAATAGCTACAAGCATAACACACAACTGCAAATGGAAGTCTCTCACTCTGTACTCACAGATTAGAGGATAATAATAGCTCTCCACAACCTGGGTCTCCAAAGAAGCACCAAATATTCATAAATCAAAGGAAAGTGGAAATCCTTTAATAATAACATAGTAACCTACTTCAAATTAATTACAACTGGAAAGGCTGACACAGATGTGACATGAGATATTTATAAGGTGAACAAGAAAATACATCATCCATCAGCTATTTAAAGCTTTATATGTGAAATGCTGACCTAAATCTCAAAACTACTAGTCCCACCTGCTGTGAAGGATTATACTGTTACTAATTAGCATCAATTATCAGAAAGTGACTTGAATTTTTTTTTTTCTTTTTAGGGCCGCACCCACAGCATGTGGAGGTTCCCAGGCTAGGGGTCGAATCGGAACTTCAGTTGCCAGCCTACACCACAGCCACAGCAACGTAGGAGCTGAGCCACGTCTGCAACCTACACCACAGCTCACGGCAACGCCGGATCCTTAACTCACTGAGCAAGGCCAGGGGTTGAACCTGCAACCTCATGGTTCCTAGTCAGATTCTTTTCCACTGCACCACGACGGGAACTCCAGAGTTGAATATTTTTAAATGCTGTATTTCAACATTTTTTAAGATTGTGTTCATTTTGTTAAAAGGTTAAAAAAATGCCACTAGGAGAGTTCCCTGGTGGCTCAGCAGATTAAGGATCCAGTGTTGTCACTGCTGGAGCTCTGGCCACTGCTGTGGCATGGGTTGGATATCTGGCCTAGGAATTTCCACATGCTACAGGCATGGCAAAAAAAAAAAAAAACATGTCACTAGGGACAAGAAATGTGCTGCTATCTTAAGCCCGCTATGAAAAGATTAACATAGACCAAAACTGTTAAATCCAATGCAAATACAATTTGGGAGAATCTATCAAAGAAATTTTAAATGTGTACACCCTCTGACCTAAATGTCTCACTTTTAAAATTATTCTCTATAAGACATATTTCACAACTTCAAGGATATATGTACAATAAAGTTCACTTATTATTTTGTACAAGCAAAAAAAGAGAACCTAAATTTCCAAGAGACTGGTTAGATAAATTATTATATTGCCAAACTATAAGATAAAATACTGCTGTTAAAAAATTTTATCTGGGAGCTCCCACTGTAGCACAGTGGGTTAAGGATCCAGCATTGCCACCCATGCGGCTCAGATTAGATCCCCAGCCTGAGAACTTCCATATGCCACAAGTGCAGCCAAAAAAATTTTTTTTCTTAAGTACATCTCTGTACCTGACAAACTCTGTAAAGACATCCATGACATATTATGAGTGGGGAAAAAAGCAAGTTACAGAAGAACTGTATGACTCAAAGCCATCAGTGGACAAAAACATAGGCATATACATAGAAATGCTTTGCATGGTAAGAACCTATTTCTAAAGGACAGATGGAGCCACTTTTTCCCTTCCCCTTTTTCCCTTTCTTTTCTTTTTCAATCATTTTAACAGTAAGCAAGCACATAACTACTTTTATACACCAAGTCTCACCACAACTAAGGGCTTCAATAAGGCCCTCAACCATTCAACACTATTGTATAGTAATTAACGGGCTAGGCCCCAAGCTGACAAAGTCTCTGTTATTAGTAGAAAGTTAAAACCAACCCTACAAGTTAAAGAAAGCACAGATGTCTCTGTTTCTACCCTCAGCATGTGGCATATCAGTTCTGCTAACACCAGGCATCAGGCTATACACCTTAATCTGATTCTCCTGGAGACCAACAATTATAGAACTGCAAGGCTAAAGCAGCACTGTCTTGGTGACATACCAACAAGAATGAACACCTCTGCTAGGAGCAGCCAGGACACAACACTTGTCACAGCTGCCATTTCATTATTTTTTATGGAAGGCTGAGAAGACCGAGTAACTCAGTTACAGTCAAGTTAATTGTGGTTTTTAATAATTCTTATCAGTTAATCAAGTTAATTGTAAGGTTTATCAAAGTTCTCACCATGACAGACATCTTATCTAGCACATAGTTAAAAGCAAACACAAGGTTATTAATCACTGTTGTTCTCTACTTTTATCAGCAACTTACGTCACTCAGTTCAAGAGAGCCAAGTTCTAGGTTGTGTAGCATTCCCCAAGTCCTCACTGATACCTGATTTCTAAAAATCCTAAAATTAAATTGTTTGGATGGTAGTTATAATATCTTCAATTTTATTCCATATCTCATACTACATTACCATCAGTTCAACAAATCCTACCAGATTAAACTGAACACACTTAATAGATGCACATGTTCACAGCAATGTATCTCAATTCTAAAAATCTCTGAAAACCCCCAAATTCTGTGACTAATTTGAACTGATACCAAAATACCAATGTGTCTGAAGAAGGAATTGGATGGTGCCCCCCCCCACCTTACTTGAGAAGTTAGATAATACATAGTATATGCATCACACCACCTTTCTAAATCTGAGAAATTTTGAATTCTAGTCCAAAAGACCTTGGATACAGACCTGTGTTACATGTGTTATTGGATAAGATTAAACAGTTACATCATTGTCAGTAAAGACATTTATAATCAGGAAGAGCTATCCAAAAAGTTCTTTAACTCTCTAATACTTTATTTCTTGAACTAAGTGGTAAGTACACAGGTATTTATTAATTAGACAATTCTATCTTTTGGCATGTCTGAAACACTTCATAACTTTTAAAAGTTTAAGTGAAAAATTTTAAACACCAAGTGTTTTACTTTCTTCCTTAAAATAATAAAAGCATTTGTATTCTAAGTGTTTGTTTTTGTCCTTAAAAAAAAAGAGAGAGAGCATTTGGGAAGCAAGAAGTTTGAAAATGGCTATGTTAAAGATCTTGAATATATTCATGTCTGGGTTCCTCTTGTGGTTCAGTGGTACTAGTTAAGAACCCAACTAGTATCCATGAGGATGTAGGTTCAATCCCTGGCCTCAGTCTGTGGATTAAGGATCTGGCATTGTCCCAAGCTGTGGAGTAGGCTGCAGATACGGCTCAGTTTCTGAGTTACTATGGCTGTGGCGCAAGACGACAGCAGCTGCAGCTCCAATTCAACCCCAAGCCCGGGAAGTTCCATATGCAGCACTGGGCCCCAAAAAGAAAAAAATTCATATATTTGATCCAGTAATTCCAAAAACAAGAAGCAAAGTCTATTTACATAATCCAAATTGTAGAGAATCCAGCTACATTATGACTTATGATATACCAGCTTTATTAGTACTCATTCAACTGGGAAATGTTTAAGTGAAATCTTCATGATTTAACATGCCATCTACAAAAAACATGATCAATGTATGATATAAAAAATGTTTATAATACAGTAAATGAAAGTGGATATACATTTGGTGTACAGTCCACTCTCAATTTTGCAAACATACTTGACCCATGAACAACATGGATTTATACATGGATTTTTTCCAAAAGTAAACACTACAGTATTACACAATAGGTGGATGGCTGTATCTGCAGGCACAAAGGAACACCTGTCACGTAGGACAAACCACAAGTTATACACAAATTTTCTTTTTTTTTTTTTTTTATTTTCCCACTGTATATACACAGATTTTCAACTGCCTGAAGGGTCAGAGCCCCTAACACCCACACTTAGTGATTCAAGGTTCAACTGTATACATACAAGCATAGCAAAAAGAACTGTTGGAAATACGAATAACTGTCAAAATATTCTGAATAGCTGTCAAAATATTCTGAATAGCTGTCAAAATTTTCCAAAATGGGCTTGTAGCACTTTTTTTTAAAGGAAAAATGCTTAAAAGATTTAAACAGAAACAAAAAGGAAAAGCCACTGTAATCTAAAGTATTTCTTCTTTTTGGACTTTCTCTCAAAAACCTTCCCAACACAACACTTCTAGCTGCTACTACCAAATGTAGCTGGCACATTACATCAAACCTATTTGTTACCCCTAAAGCCATCATAAAAAAAAATTGTCATTATTTCAATAACACAGATGTAATATGTCTAATATTATTTCAGATGTAAGTGAGCATATAAGAAATACTGTGAAGAAGATAGCAGGATTTTCTAGCACATTCTAGGTATGCAATGCTTGAGGTAAGTATTATATAAATGTTTCTTATCTACTCTTTAATACAGTTGAGAAATGGCACACTGCCAGATACAATGGGCAAGATGGGACCTGAGGAAAAGACTCGGAAAAATAATTTGCAGAGCCATTAAAGATCATAATTTTTTATGTTTTACCTGGTAGCATCCATTTTTCTCCACTCTGTTACACTGCTTCTCTGAATACCATGAGTTACCAAGAGATTTTCATCATAATTCTTTACATGAATATACCCAAATACAGAATTACAGATTCTTAAATTCTATAGATTTAGCCCAGAGTACAACGAAATCATGAGTATCCAAAGAAATTTAAGCAGAATTCAATGATTCCTGAAATAACTAAGAAAAAGAATTAGATCATAATACATTTCAAAGCTCCAGAATTAAAACAGATTTTCTATGATAAAGTCCATTTAAATGAAACTTTACACAAGAAATACCATGTTACGTTGCACATTTGAAAATAATCTTTTCACAGCATCCTATAAAGCATTTAACATAGTAGTATGTGGATCATAATGAGCATTCATTAGCGTGAACAGTTAAGTATATTTCCTGTTTAAAGGTATAATTTTTTCTTTGTAATTTAAAGTTTCAGAAATTGGGATTCAGCTCTTAACAAGGTGTATAATTAAAACAGATATATTTTTCCCTAAAAGAAGAATAAATTATTAAATTGATGGTACAGGCCACAAGAAAGAAATGGCAACTAAGAAATGAAGAGACATGGCATTATACATGGTAAATACCTGCCATGAACACTTCTTTTAACCCTTCCAGAAACCTTTCAGGGAGAAAGATTTTAGTATTCCCATTTCTAGATGAGGAAACTCAGGCTTAGAAAGACTCAAGGAAGTTGCCCAAGATCACACATCTGACTCTAAACTCAGTCTCAGAATCACTGCAATATGCTGCATCCTCATCTATTTTACTCTCACCAATACATTCAAAGATTTTTTTTGGTTTTGGTTTTGTTTTGGAGGGTTGTTGTTGTTGTTTTTTAATGGACACAGAGAAGTTATTATTGGTATGTCAAAATCAAGGGTTTCCCCTCCCCCCTTTTCAGCCACCCCCACAGCATATGGAAGTTCCTGGGGCCAAGGATCAAATCCAAGCTGTGTCTGCGACCTACACCACAGGTGTAGCAATGCCGGATCCTTAACCCACTGCACTAGGCCAGGTGTTCAACCCACACCTCCACAGAGATAAGCCAGATCATTAATCCACTGCACCACAGCAGGAACTCCATCAAACTTGTTCTTTTTTATTTCCACATTCTTCACAGTCCCTATCATCTACCTGTCTGTTTTTAGACCTCTTTCCTGAGCTCCAGACCTGAACTGCCAGCTATCAACTGAAGACAACTGGTTTTCCAGATCTACACTGTCCATATGGTAGCCACAACAGCCACTAGCTGTTGAGCACTTGAAACATTAGTGAAACTGAGAAACTAAATTTTTAATATTATTTTATTGTAATTAAAAGTTAAATTTAAAAACTGATCATTCAGTTACTAGAGAACTTTTAAGAATGTATGGAACAAGTTGGATATGTGAATCTACTTTTTCAACTGCAAACTTAATGAATTCTAAATATAGATCAAGTATTTGATATAATCTTAGCATCTGAAATAAAATATGCTAGAAAAGTATACAATTAATTTTAAGTATTTAATATGAAGAAATAATGTAAAATTGCTCATTAATCATTTTTTAAATAGGACATTCTTCAACATGTTGAAAATATTTTGGATGTAATGGATAAAATGAATTATAAAACTGTGAAATCTAAACTTTTTTTTTACTCAACAATATGGCTACTAAAATTTTAACTGCACAAGTCACCATCAAACTCCTGGAAGAGAACATAGGCAAAACATTCTCTGACATCAACCTCATGAGTATTTTCTCAGGTCATTCTCCCAAGGCAACAGAAATAAGAGCAAAAATAAACCAATGGGACCTAATCAAACTGACAAGCTTTTGCACAGGAAAGGAAACCAAAAAGAAAACAAAAAGACAACTTACAGAATGGGAGAAAATAGTTTCAAATGGTGCAATGGACAAGGGCTTAATCTCTGGGATATATAAGCAACTTATACAACTCAACACCAAAAAAGCCAACCATCCAATGGAAAAATGGGCAAAAGACCTGTCAGACTGTTCTCCAAGGAAGATATACAGATGGCCAACAAGCACATGAAAAAATGCTCAACATCCCTGACTATAAGAGAAATGCAAATCAAAACTACCATGAGATACCACACCAGTCAGAATGGCCATCATTAATAAGTCCACAAATAACAAGTGCTGGAGGGGTGTGGAGAAAAGGGAACCCTCCTGCACTGTTGGTGGGAATGTAAGCTGGTACATGGAGAACAGTATGGAGATACCTTAGAAATCTATACATAGTACTACCACATGACCCCGCAATCCCACTCTTGGGCATCTATCCGGACAAAACTTCCCTTAAAAAAAGACACATGCACCTGCATGTTCACTGCAGCACTACTCACAACAGCCAAGACATGGAAACAACCTAAATGTCCATCGAGAGACGACTGGATTAGGAAGACGTGGTATATATACACAATGGAATACTACTCAGCCATAAAAAGAATGACATAATGCCATTTGCAGCAACATGGATGGAACCAGAGACTCTCATACTGAGTGAAATAAGAAAGAGAAGGACAAATACCATATGATATCACTTATAACTGGAATCTAATACACAGCACAAATGAACACCTCCACAGAAAAGAAAATCATGGACTTGGAGAATAGACTTGTGGCTGCCCAGGGGGAGAGGGAGGGAGTGGGAGGGATCAGGAGTGTGGGGTTATCAGATGCAAACTATTGCTCTTGGAATGGATTTACAATGAGATCTTACTGTGTGTAGCATTGGGAACTATGTCTAGATACTTACATCGCAACACAACAATGGGAGGAAAAAGGATGTATACATGTGTGTGTAACTTGGCCCCCATGCTGTACAGTGGGAAAAATAAATAAATAAAAATTAAAAACAAAATTTAATTGCATAAGTGGCTCATAGCATGTCTGTTGGACACTACCCTTTCTACAGGTTCCTGTTGCCCCCACCACAGCCATCAATAGCTCAATGAACGGCATCACCATCTCTCTAGCTCAGTGCTGTCCAACAGAACCTTCTCTGATTATAAAGTGCTGCACGTCTGATGATGACTGGATGGTGGTAGAGAGGGTGGTGGTAACTTTGTCCGACTCACAGAATCCCTTAGAATGTTGTACAGCCAGAGTTCTTAGGAGACCAGAGAATACCACCTACTACTCTGATTTTCCTCTGCAGGAAAAAACTGCAGACCAGAGTTATACAACAACTTTCTGTGACAATGAAAATGTTCTAAATCTGCCACTAGTCCCATTTGGCTACTGAACACATGAAATATGGCTAGTACAACTGAAGAACTAAATTTTAAGTCTAAATTAAAATCAGTTTAAATTTAAAGACCCATATATAGTGGCTACAGCCACTACAGCACTGCCTCTAACCTGCCTGTCCGTCCCAAAGTCTGAGAACCACTTTAGTCTCCTCCATCCCCACCAACTGTCCTTTCCCCCACAAAAGTACACACACACATTCAATTAGCCAGTTCTGTGTTCTTTAAAGCTTTTAATTCTGTATGCTTCTCTATTCCCACTCTCACTATTTCACTACTTCCATGTTCAGGCTTTAACAGGATTAAAGCCACAGCCTCCTAGCTGGCCTCTTCACTTAGCCTCCTCCTACCCATTCTTTGTAAAAAGTAAATAAAATTTGTTATTTCCTTTACTCAAGTCTCCAAAGTCTTGTCATTGCCCCAAGGTAAAATTCCAGACTCTAACATGACTTAGAAAGCCTTCCATGATCCAAACCCAATTTCCAGCCTCATCTTTCACCATTCCCGTCTATCTTCCAATTCTTGCTCATATCATTAACCCTCATCATGCTCTATTTAAGATTGCCTATTTACCTGTCTCCTTCCCAGTCTCCAGCATCCTGAGGGCAGATACAGTGTCTTATAATTATACTGCTAAAATGCAGCACAATACACAAATGAAGTATCTAAATTTTCTACAAATATTTTTTGAATGAGAGAAAAAATGGAAAAAAAGAAAAAAGGAAACAAATGTGTCCTCTGGGACAACTATGAAAATAAAAACGTTGTAAAGCAGGTATTTTTGCTATACTATTTAAAAGAATTTAAATATGAATTTAAGGAGTTCCCGTCGTGGCACAGTGGTTAACGAATCCGACTAGGAACCATGAGGTTGTGGGTTCGGTCCCTGCCCTTGCTCAGTGGGTTAACGATCCGGCGTTGCCGTGAGCTGTGGTGTAGGTTGCAGACGCGGCTCGGATCCCGCGTCGCTGTGGCTCTGGCGTAGGCCGGTGGCTACAGCTCCGATTCAACCCCTAGCCTGGGAACCTCCATATGCCGCGGGAGCGGCCCAAGAAATAACAACAACAACAAAAGACAAAAAAAAAATTTCAGAGATGTTTACCTTAAGTTCAGACAATTAGTTACCTAAATTCCATACAAAGTGTTTTTTTTTTTTACAGAATAAAATACATGTATTTAAACGCAATTACATTCAGACAGACTATTAAATCATGGATCTTAAGAAACAGGTTAAGTGTCTCCCTCTGGAGACATACAAAGGGCTTTTAAACAAAAAAGAAAAAGGAAAAATATATATATATATACACATACATATGAAAATCATTGTCTATTTATTTCATATTGTCTATTTATTTCATAGCACACTGCATTAAAGAAAGCTAAAAGGAACATAAGGCTTAGTTCCATTCTTGGTAAACCACTAAAGATGAGAGTTCAAAAGGACTTCAGGTGATAATGATGTGTTAACAAAGTTTACCAGTTGTAATAGATGACCACTCTAATGGGGGATACTGATAATAGGTTATGCATATGGCGGTGGCAGGGAGTCTACTGGAAATTTCTGTACCTCCACTCAAGTTGGCTGTGAAACTAAAGCTACTCTTAAAAAATAAAGTTGGGGTTTTTTTTAATGTGTTTTCAAGCTGCTATATCTCTAAAGCACAGCTCTGATCATGCGTCTCCTAATTAAAAACCTTCAAGAGCTAACAGGCCAATATCTCAAGATTGGAAGGAACCTTAAAAATTACCTAGCAAACAATGCTTAGAGTCCAACAGGGGATACAGTACCTCATAAAAAACATTCACACCATCCTAGACAGCAATCACTTACAAAGTATAGGGAACAGTAAAATGGAAGGAGAGGAGAGGGGAATCAAGAACACTACATATAGCTCTGGATTGAGAAACTAGAAGTGTCATTTAACAAATTAAGGAGCACCAAAGAGGAATACATTCAGTTTGAGATGTGCTGAGTTGAAGACACATACTGGGTAACAGTCCTCCGACAGAGAAGAGAGGTAAAACCTGAGACAGAAAAATGAGTACTCAGCATACAGATGAAAAATAAAATAGATGAGATCACCCAGAGAAATTCAAATATTTAATGAATGGGTAGAAAACGATTTGAAAAAGGTGACTAGAAAGAGAGCCCAAAGAATCAGGAAGGAAAACAAATGCATGATCTAAAGACTCCAAAAGAGGAGCTCCTATTGTTAACGAACCCGACTAGTATCCTCGAGGACGCAGGTTAGGAAGGAAAAATCAACTGTGTCAAACTCTGCTGTAGTAGGCAATCTTGAAAATGGCTCTGAACCATGCCTACTTCTGAGTATTCATGCTCTTGTGGAATCTTCCCTTGTGTGTGCTGGACCTAGTGACTCCCTTCAAACGAACAGAATAAAGCAAAAGTGATAGAATGTCACTTCCAAGGTTAGGTTACAAGAAGACTCTAGCTAGTATCTCCCTTCTCCTCCATAGAGCTCTCAATTTAGGAGAAGCAAGGTGCCATGTTGGGCATAATCCTATGTAGAGAACCAAATAGCAAAGAGACTGATTTCTCCATCAGTCAGCTCAGGTGAGCCAAGAGCCACACAAGTGAGCTGGAAGCAGACATTCCCCCAGTCGAGTTTTGAGATGACCAGTTCAAATCAGTATTTGATTGCAGCCTTATGAGTAACTCTGGATAAGACACACCAAACCCAAATGCCTGACCCAAAGAAACTGTGAAACAATAAGTGTTTGTTGTTTTAAGTTGAGTTTGGGGGTAATTTGTTGCATAGCAATAGACAACTGGTACAGCTGCTCAGAGTTTAAATAAATGGATAGAAAAATAGACACTGTATTTAAAGAAAGACATCAGTAATGTAGCAAAACAGTTTCAGTGAAATTGTGGAGACAGAAATAGACTGAGAAGAAAATTGCAGGTGAAGAAACGGAAATATAAAGCCAACGTAGACAACTCTCTGAAAGTTTGGCTGTAATGAAAACAGCAAAGCAACTTAAAGCAAGAGGTAGAGAAAGTATGAAGTTGGTGAAGAGTTTGCTGTTGAAATGAGAGAGGGTTTTTTTTTGTTTTTTTTTTTTTGGTTTTTGGCCACACCCACTGCAGGCAGTGGTTCCTGGGCCAGGGATCAAACCCACGCCACACCAGCAACCCTAGCCACAGCAGTGATAACACCAGATCCCTAACCCACAAAGCCACCAGGGAACTCCAAAAGAGACTTTTTTTAAAAAGTTTAAGTGATAATTTAAAAAGGCTAGTTGGGTGAGGAAATACACTGTCAAGGAACTACATTCCACTATCAAGAAACTCCTCTACATTCTCACTACCTCTCCGCTTTCCCAGGATGCCTCTTCCCATAGAGACCTTTCAAGTGGAGTCTGTGAAGACTCTCACATGCCACATCCAATACTGGGAAATGAGGCTGGTACCCTCCCTTCTTCTACTGCCATCTAGAGACCAGGAGAACCCTCACATAAAATCCTTGTTACTCTGATTTTCATGCTACGCAGCAACAGTCTTTTCTGCCTCCACTTCTTCACTACCAGCTAGTGATGACCTGGACATCCTCCACACTCAGTGAGGACATGCTGGCAACTAGTTCACACCGCCACTATCTTCCATGCCACAACTCCTGGATCACTTCAATATCATACATGAGGATGAGGCAGGGAAGACCATTCCCTAAACCCATCTTCTTCATTCTCTGGGGTACAGCCATTTACAACCAGTTGTGACTTCACTTAACTGTATTACCCACTCATTCATCGAATATTTAATAAATATCTAATATCTGCTTAGTAAAGAATACATAATAGATAGACCTTATTCTCATGAAATTTAGAACATAAATTTTGATATTTTCCGTAAAGACAGCATGAAAAGATCTAGCTGAAGTCTCAACACATTATAACTACATTTCCTTTATTTATCAGTCTAGGAACCATGTCAATTCTAGGAAACTAGAATTGCTATCTAAAGTGACCAAGTAAATCCATGCTGTATCCTAGCAATCACCTTTCCCCAACATGCCTCCAAAAATTTCTTTTTAACTTTTTAACTTTTTAAATAATCTATTCTAAAATAATGTCAGAATTCAATATTACATTCATCAATCCACAGATACATAGCTGCACTGCCCAATACAGTAGCCACTAGTCACGGCGGCTATTTAAATTAATTTTAATAAAATTAACTATAGTTTCTCAGTCACACTAGCCATATTTCAAGTGATCAACAGACACATGTGACTAGTGTCTACTGTAATTGATGGTGAAGGCATCAACACACAAAATTCTACTGAACAGTGTTGGTCTAAAGTTTTTGACACTCACTTCCTAGAAAAAAAAGTTTAAAGTCAGGTCATTTTCCAGTCTCCAGAACACTCTCGGAGGCTGCTAAGGAATTCCAGACTTCAGGACTATCCTCACCATCATCAATGTCATCATCATCAAAATCATCACCACTACCCTAAAGTCATCACCACGGCAGCTAATTTCTATTGAATACTTTTTTTAAAAACTTTATGAGCACTATCTCATTTATTCTTCACAATAATCACATTAAGTAGGACTATTACTTTCAATTAAGGATAAGAAAATTAACAGAGTTTTAGACAATAAAGTAATTCACCCAAAGCTATACAGCTAGAAAGTGAAAGAAATCCACAAAGAGTTTAAGCAAATTAATAATGTAATTATTTCCCTTTTCACGGCCACACCCATGACCTACAGAAGTTCCCAATCAAGGAGTCAAATTGGAGCTGCAGCTGCAGACCTACGTCACAGCCATGGCAACACCAGATCTGAGTGGCATCTGTGACCTATACTGCAGTTTGTGGCAATGCCAAACATTTAACCCAATGAGTGAAGCCAGGGATCGAACTCTCATCCTCATGGACACTACATCCAATTCTGAACCCACTGAGCCACAACAGGAGCTTCAAGATAATACACTTCTTAACAGAAAGAAGTGATGCCAATGCTTCACACTAGCACCTGACATTCCAACCAGACCAAACTATCTTCAGATCACTCTACTTGCCCTACAGCTTTCTTGCCTTTTGAGTCCTGCACATGCTGTTCCCTGTTTGCATCCTTTTCATTTGGCCAAATCCTACTTACCTTTAAGATCTCATCTTAGATCTTCCTACAGTCCAGTTTAGGGATCTATCCT
The DNA here is from genome assembly GCF_016906955.1 of Phacochoerus africanus. Lineage (NCBI taxonomy): Eukaryota > Metazoa > Chordata > Mammalia > Artiodactyla > Suidae > Phacochoerus > Phacochoerus africanus. Next base: position 72,015,680 of record NC_062550.1, on the reverse strand, counting down.
GATACAGAACCCTATATGTCATCTACCAAAGAACTTAACACAAAAGACCACAAAATACTGTTAACTTTTTCTCTTCTCCCACTAAAATGAAAACTCCCTAAGGATGAGGGACTTTGTCCCTTATGTATCATGGAATCCATTTGCCCTACCCTAGGACTTGTTAGAACACAAATGTTAATAAATATTTGATAAATGAAAGAATAATGAAAACAAGACACTTAGTCAAATCACTTCACAAGTATTCATCCAGCTAAATAAACTGCTATCTAGGAGCTCCCACTGTGGCACAGTGGGTTAAGGATCCAACTTGATCAGCCAGGGTCACTGCAAAGGTGCAGGTTCAATCCCCAGCCCAGCACAGTAGGTTAAGGATCTGATGTAGGTTGAAGTTGCATCTGTGGCTCAGATTCAATCCCTGGCCCAGGAACTTCCATATGCTGAGGGTGCAGCCATTTTTTAAAAATATTTTTATTACAGTTGATTTACAATATTCTGTCAATTTCTGCTATACAACAAAGTGACCCAGTTACACATATAGATATATTCTTTTTCTCACATTATCCTCCATCATGTTCCATCACAAGTGACTGGATACAGTTCCCTGTGCTACAGGTGCAGTCATTAAAAAAAACAAACAAAAAAAAAAAAAAAGACTAATTTGACTTTTACACAAACCCATGCTTTTATTCAATCAGAATAAACACAAAATGGTTTCACTGCCATTTAGTTAGTAAAGAAAAGGAAAGCATTAAAAAAAAAAAAAAAAAGAGGAGTTCCTGCCATGGCGAAGCAGAAGCAACTCCAACTAGGAACGATGAGGTTGTGGGTTCGATTCCTGGCCTCAGTGGGTTAAGGATCCAGCATTGCTGTAAGCTGTGGTGTAGGTCGAAGACTCAGCTTGGATCTGATGTTGCTGTGGCATAGGCCAGCGGCTGTAGCTCTGATTGGACCCCTAGACTGGGAACCTCCATATGCCACAGGTGCAGCTCTAAAATAAAAAAAAGAAAAAAGAAAAATGAAAGAAAAGACTTATAGAATGGGAGAAAATAGCTGCAAATAATGGCATCAACAAGGGCTTAATCTCCAAAATATACAAACAACTCATACAATTCAACAGCAAAAAAACCACCCAATTGAAAAACAGGCAGAAGACCTAAATAGACATTTCTCCAAATAAGACATATGGATGGCCAGTAATCACATGAAAAAATGTTCAACATCACTAATTATTAGAGAAATGCAAATCAAAACTACACTGAGGTACCACCTCACACCAGTCAGAATGGCCATCATAATAAGTCCACAAATAACAAATGCTAGAGAGGGCGTGAAGAAAAAGGAACCCTCCTATGCTGTTGGTGGGAATGTAAACTGGTACAACAACTACGGAGAACAGTGGGAGGTTCCTCAGAAAACAGAATATATATAACTACCATGTGATCCAGAAATCCCACTCCCGGGCATATAACTGAACAAAACAACAATTCAAAAATGCACCTGTACATTCATAACAGTACTATTTACAATAGCCAAGACATGGAAACAAACTAAATGTCTATTGACAGATGAATGGATTAAAAAGATGTGGAACATTTACACAATGGAATACTACTCAGCCATAAAAAAGAATGAAATAATACCATTTGCAGAAACATGAATGCAACTAGAGATTCTCATACTAAATGAACTCAGAAAAAGACAGACAGATAGATACCATATAATATCACTTATATGTTGAATCTAAAATACGGCACAAATGATCCTATCTACAGAACAGAAACAAACTCATGGACATTGAAAACAGACCTATGGTTGCCTAGGGGGAGAGAGGAGGGAGTGGGATGGATTGGGAGTGTGGGCTTGATAGATGCAAACTACTGCATGTAGAATAGATAAGCAATGAGGTCTTACTGTATAGCACAGGGAATTCTATTCAGTCTTTTGGGATAGACCATGATGAAAGATAATGTAAGAAAGAAAATGTATATATATGTATGACTGGGTCACTTTGCTGTACAGCAGAAATTGGCACCTTATAAATCAACTACATGTTAATTTTGTAAAAAAAGGAAAAAACAAAAAACTAAAAAACAAAAATACAGTAATTCACAAACATTTCTCCCACATAAAATGAAAAACAATACTTAAAAACCATGGGCCAGGGGAATGACTGTTAATGGGTGTAGGGCTTCTTTTCATCGGGATGAAAATGTTCTAGAATTGATCATGATGATAAATGCATCAAAAAAACTGAATTGTACACTTTAATGGGAAAATTTTATGGTATATAAATAATCCCCCAATAAAGCTGTTTTAAAATTAAAAAAAAAAAGGTCTGCAGGTGACTAGACTTAAATTATAAAAACAAATATTAAGTCTACCAAAAAAATACCTACAGGATAAAATACATGTTAAACGATTTTAAAATAGCTAAATGCCATATTATTGCACAAAATTTCACTGGTTAGGAAAAACAAGAAACTGGAAACACTACCTGCCTTTAGGAATAACTGGATGGGACAGAAGAGATTTACTTCTCCCTGTGTACTCTTTTAAACCTTCTGTTCTGACACATGTATTTAAGTCTTAAGTGAATATATGATTAACAAAAACGTTACATATCTCCTAAGTACAAATATACACTCCTAGGCTATTTTTTGTTCTGGGGAGAAAAAAAAAGTGAAATACACATATATTTTTTAAAAATCAATCCAAGGAAGTAGAAAACTATTCTCACATTTGTATCATCTCACACTAAAAAACATTTAGTCTTCTCTGTTCTTAGACATTATAATCAGCAGAATTCTTTTTTACTCAACATTCTGACATAGTTAAACAATGATACAATTAATCATTCCCTCCTCCTTGAAAACTTCCCTTCCTTCATTTGTGGTACATCACAATCTCCTGGTTTTCCTCCTATCTCAATGACCTCTTATTAGTCTCCTTTGCTGGATTCCTCTTCATTTTCCTAAATGGGACCCAGAAGGTAAGTTCCATGAAAGTGGGAATTTTTGTCAGCTTTGTTCACTACTGTATCCCAATGACTGAAGAAGTACCCAGTATCAGAGTTCCTGCTGTGGCTCAGCAGAAACGAACCTGACTAGTATCCATGAGGACAAGGGTTTGATCCCTGGCCTGGCTCAGTGGGTTAAGGATCCAGCATTGCCATGAGCTGTGGTGTAGGTTGAAGACTCAGCTGGGATCCCAGGTGGCTGTGGCATAGGCCAGCAGCTACAACTCCAATTCAACCCCTAGCATGAGAACTTCCATAAGGCTAAAAAGAAAAAAAAAGTACCCAGTACCATACTCAGTAAATAACTGTTGAATGAACAAATGAATGAATCAGTGCCTGAAGGCTCAGATTTTGAACAGCCATAGAAATAAATATTTCACATAATATTCATGCTAAATTTACTTTATTATATTTCCCTGAAAATCGATAATGAATATACTGTTTTGTTGGGGTTGTTTTTTGTTTTTAGGGCCGCACCTGTGGCATATGGACGTTCCCAGGTTAGGGGTTGAATCAGAGCTGCAGCTGCCAGCCAGAGCCACAGCCACACAGGATCTGAGCTGCATCTTCGACCTACACTGAAGCTCAAGGCATTGTCAGATCCTTAAACCACTGAGTGAGGCCAGGGATGGAAAGTTCATGTTCTTGGATATTAATTGGGTTCTTAACAAGCTGAGCCACAACAGGAACTCCCCATATCATTATCTGATTAACCAAAATACTTCATTCCCTTGTCTGTCTTCATCAATGTTTTTGACACAGTATGTGCAAAACAAACATTTAACAGCTCTTATACTACTTCTAAAAGCTTAAATGCAGCAGAGAAAAAGAGGAGCTACTGCAATGAAAATCTTCACTTTTTTGTTTCCAATACTAATACTGAACAGACTGACAGAGTTACCTGATTTAAGTAATTTTTTTAAAAAGGGACACCACACAAGACTCAGAGTTGGAGTTCCCATTGTGGCACAGAGGAAAGAATCCAACTAGGAACCATGAAGTTGCAGGTTCCATCCCTGGCCTCAGTTCAGTGAGTTAAGGATCTGAGCTGTTGCCATGAGCTGTAGTGTAGGTCACAGATGTGGCTCAGATCCTGCATTGCTGTGGCTCTGGCATAGGCCAGCAGCTACAGCTTCAATTCGACCCCTAGCCTGGGAACCTCCACGTGCCGCAAGTGCGGCCGTAAAAAGCAAAAAAAAAAAAAAATATATATATATATATATATATATACATAACAAAGATATCACAGTAATGACTAGTAAGTGATATTTTTTCTTTTTTCTTTTTTTTTGTCTTTTTGCCATTTCTTGGGCCACACCTGAGGCATATGGAGGTTCCCAGGGTAGGGGTCCAATCGGAGCTGTAGCTGCCGGCCTACACCACAGCTCACGGATTCGTTAACCACTGAGCCACGACGGGAACTCCAAGTGATATTTTTCAAAAAATAAAATGTACGAATCCGACTAGGAACCATGAGGTTGCAGGTTTGATCCCTGGCCTTGCTCAGTGGGTTAAGGATCCGGTGTTGCCGTGAGCTGTAGTGTAGGTTGCAGACTCGGCTTGGATCCCACGTTGCTGTGGCTCTGGCACAGGCCGGCGGCTACAGCTCCGATTGGACCCCTAGCCTGGGAACCTCCACGTGCCTCAGGTGTGGCCCAAGAAATGGCAAAAAGACAAAAAATAAAATGTATCATTTTTCTCAGGGATAAAAAATTCGAAAGAGAAATAGATCACTTCTACCCTACACTTTTCCCCCAGATTTTAAGACTGCATTCCTACTAAGAATCACATCCCACTGTTGGCCATGCAAATATCATCTTAGCAATATATATTTGCAAAGTTTCATCTGGTACCTTAGTTCACATTTGTTCCCATGCATACCCAATGAAATGTATGTGTGTATGTGTGTATGTGTGTATGTGTGTGTGTGTGTGTGTGTGTGTATTTTTTTTTTTTTTAATGGCCTCACCCATAGCATATGGAAGTTCCCAGGTCGGGGACTGAATCCAAGTCATAGCTACTACATACGCTGCAGCTGGGGCAACACCACCAGATACTTTAACCCACTGCTCTGGGCTGGGGATCAAACCTGAGCCTCAGCAGTGACCCGAGCTGCTGTGATCAGTTTCTTAACCCAGTGTGCCACAGTGGGAATTCCTCAAAGTATAATTTAAAAACCAAAAATAGTTATGTGAATTTTAATTTCCCCTTCTAAGTGACTAATCCAAAATCAAAACTATTAGTGTACCAACTTATAATTTGATCTGTCTAAATACAATTAAAACTTTTGCTTATAATTACAAATTGGACCACACCCTTTTTTACCTAATAGCTATTAAATCTTCTGTTTCCTATAAGTTTCTTCAAGCAGAAGTATTTGTTGGAAGGTAATAGTCTGCTCATTAAGTAAGCATGTTATAAAAGGTGATGATCTGCAACTACTGACACTCACTTTGTATATTTCTCTCTTGGGTTACAGGAAAGCACTCCTCTGGCTATGTTCCCAAATTGCATAAACCTTGGGAAAGTCAATGCTTAAATTCCATTTCATGACACTTTCTCTTCCTTCATAAATGAATTATTGAAAGTCATGCCTACTTCCATCCATTACATAAATGTCCATTACCAGACCTGTTTTTGGTTTTTGCTTTTTAGGGCTGCACCTGCAGCATATGGAAGTTACTAGACTAGGAATCGAATCAGAGCTACAGCTGTTGGCCTACACCACATCTACGGCCACACCAGATCCAAGCGGCGTCCACAACCTACACCACAGTTCACGGCAATGCCAGATCCTTAACCCACTGAGCATCGAGGCCATGGATGGAACCCGCAACCTCAGGGTTTCTAGTCGGATTCGTTTCCACTGCGCCATAATGGGAACTCCTGCGGACCTGTTTTCTAAGCAAGTAATAAATTAACCAATAGATATAGATAAGGCCAATGTAATCAATGAGGGAGCAGAAATTCAGAAAAAAAAGATTGATTTAATGTGCTAAGTTGTGAAACAGTGATGTGAAGCATGATGAACAGTGTTTTCTCTTAATAACACCTCCTATTCAGTGACACATGCCCTCAAAATGTAATTAAAGAGCAATTTAAAACCATCTGACTCCAAGAACATTTCTTAGAAACAGGAAACTACCACAAAAATTATTCTACTTCACTTTTAAAAAGAAATCATATTGGGGTATAGCTTATTTACAGCCCCATCACATTTTTTTTTTGGCTGTCCCCCGGGGGGAGGGGTGGTGTATATGGAGTTCCCACGCCAGGGATCAGATCTGAGCCACAGTTCTGACCTAGGCTGCAGCTGCCACAACACCGGATCCTTAGCCCACTGTGACAGGCAGGGGATGGAACCTGTATCCCAGGGATCCCAAGACACTGCGGATACTGTTGCACCACAGCGGGAATGCCACATCCCCGTCACTTTTAAAGTGTCTAATAAAGACATATGCAACTGAGAAATAAAAATCATTTCTAATAATTAAGTGTTAAACACAAAATACCTAAATGTCAAGGTCTACTAAAAAATGAGTTGTAAAAGACAACTGGACTTTAAAACATTTAAACATTTTTCATATAACCAGCGCCAACAGAACTGTTCAAACTGTTCATTTCATCCATCCAAAGCTGTCAACAATAACCACCTGCAAACTACTCCTCAGAAATGTGTCTTCCAAAGCAACCACCTGATCCTCAGGCCTTCTCTTACGGGGCTAGGATAAAGCTTAAAAATGAGATCATTTGGGAACAGAAAAAAGAGTGAAGGATAACGCCTTTAAGGGACTAAGTGGAATGGGACCTATTCCCTACTGTTGCTGCCAGAATGAAGTTGTCCTAACCGAAGATCTCGCTTTTCCTGAAGGGTATAAAACTCCAAATTCAGCCATGCTTACAATTTATCCCCCCTGAGCGAAAGGCAGATAGAGTCTCTTCCCTCCTCGACCCCACCAGCCACGCCAGGAGCAAAAAAAAGAAAAAAGACCCTAAACCCTCAAGTAGAAACGTGAGACCCAGAGCAACATCTTCTCCAACTGCCTCAAAGGCAGCATCCACTGCTCATCTCCCTTTTGGAATCCCACCATCTCCTACCTTAACATTTCACAGAAGGGAAAAACCCAGAATCCTCACCTCCTTCACCACTGTACATCGGTACCCAAAACCCACATCCACCCCGACCGCACCCCAGCTTCCTCGGGGCTCCCCGATGCCTGCATCTCCTCTGCCTCGCCCGCAACATCACGCCGCGGGCCAGCCACCCGCGCTCCCAGGCACCCGCAGCCCCCGCCGGTCCCCGCCGCCGCCACGGCGCCGCCGCCCAGAGTCCGCCCGGGTGGGGCCCGCCGGTGGGCTGGGTGGGGCCGCCCTCACGACGCCCCATCCCCCCGGCAGGGCGAGGAGGGGGAGGGGTCCCCCCGCCTCACCTACGGCTCCGCCCTCCCCGGGGGCGCGCTGCCCTGCCCCGGCCAGGGCCGTGAGGAAGACCCGGCGGAGGAGAGCACGGGGGCCTAGCGCCAGCGACGGGCGGGAAGCTTCAGGCGCTGCCCGACCCCGAGCTGCCGCCACCGCCGCCGTCTCACCCTCCTCAGGGCTGCCGCTCCCGCTGCCGCCCGGGAGCCGCCGCCACTACCGCCGCTGCCACCGCCGCCACAGCTCGGCCCGGGCGCCCGACGTCATCGCGCCCCGCCCCCTGCGCGAGACTCCAGCCCCGCCCCTTGCTTACGTCACTATAGCCCCGCCCCCGCCGGCCGCGCCCGCTCGCCTTCCCGCAGCCTCCTGGGAGAGCGATTCAGCAGCTCCCAGGCTTCGGGCGCCTTCCAGGGGCCGGCGGGCGGGCGGCTCCGCGCTCCGCGGCGCACACGCGCGCACTCGCCGCGCGGGCGGGTGGCGCCTGTCTCCTCCCGCTTGCCGTAGGATGCTGCGCCGTACAAGCTGTGGGCCCCCGCCTCGCAGGCGTGTTGCGGACATCCTGGCCGGACCACTGGTAGGAGGCTCGGAGCGCCGTGTTGCTCGCTCTCTCGCCCGCCTCTGCTGAACTTCCGGGCCTGGGCCCTCCGGCTGCCCGCAAGCGGGCGCAAGTCCGGAGCTCGCCGAGACACGCCGCCTTGGTCCACGCGGCAGCCGCCCCAGTCCTCAGGTGCCGAAGCGCCGCTGGAACCGCGCTCTGTTAATGTAAGGATGTAGGTGAGCTGAGAGAGTGAGAGGGACGCTGATTAGGTTTATTTCGCGCCTGCGGGTGTGAGCGGTGGAGTCAGGCTCAGTCTCTACCACAGTTACCCAGTCTGCCCTGCCTCAGGACCTCACCGTCACTTTCCCTCCCCTCGGCGTTCTCACTCACCGCATCCACATCCCGCACGGGCTCACTCGGGTTCCTGCGGTTCCCGGTCTGCTGGACAGTCGCCCCCTTCAGTACGTTCCACACGTGGCGGCCCACTATTAGGACACTAGGTCTTGCAGTTAAGCACCCTAAAATATTTCATTTTCTCGGGCATGTGACTACTCGCTTATGAAAAGCCAACCTTTTTTGACTGTTTTTCAAGATCTTCCTCATCTGACTGCTGATCTGCCGTCCTGCTCCCCCGGTTTTTAACATGGTGAAGTAAAAGCAAAGCAAAGTGGACTCGTCGTATCTTTCCAGTTTCTATTCTTCCACTTTCTGCTTGTGTGACCACGGGAAAATCACATTATTTCTAGGTCCTACTTTTCTTTACTGTAAAGTGGGGTGTGAACTAGATAGCTCAGATCTGTCATATCCCTTTGTGGATCTGTAGGTGGTAAGATGCTAAGCATTAAGTTCTACACACACAGGAATACTGTCAGTATCACAGATTTGGAATTTTGTTCCTTTTTTTGCCATTCCACAGTTGTTTCTCCCCCAGGTACCTCTTTTTAAACCTACATTTAGGATTGTTTTAAATTAAAGCTGGCTGAGTACTAGCATTAATTGCCTCTTCTTCCTGAGACCCATTAAAATACTAATAAAGGAATGGGAAAAAAAAAAAAAACATACAAAACAGAACCTGGGAAGGAAGCCACCAAAATATTTTTTTGTGATTTTTCACACAGAAAGTGAGTGCAGACTGATTAAAACAAAAATGGAAGAATCCGTAATGTGAAATAGATGTAGGGGGATACTGCAACCGTGAAAGGAGACCTCCCTGCCAGAAGTGATATAGAAAAACAAATTTTGAGACAGTGACGGAGCAAGAGTGAGAAGCAGGGCTGAAAACAAGGAAACCGAAAATCTCTGAACAGCAGAACCCTCCCTTTACCTTTGATAAAATAGCTAAGCATTTATCCTAAGCTAGAAGTCAAGAGTATTCGTAATCTTTGGGGAGTGTTTAATGACTAAGAGCAAAGCATTCTTTATTCTGACACAATAGGCAGTTTCCTAAAAACTCACCCTAGAGTGAAACTGTGCAAGTTGGCAAGACCCTCCCAAGTTCTAAAGATTTGTCATCAGCATCCAACTACCTCATCTTAATATGAACAGTCAACCAAAGACTGTTAGAAGTCTCCAGTTTGGGGCTGGGGGAAGGAAGGGGAAGGATAAACAGAAAATATGACTATAGAAGAAATGAAAACTTCAAAAAACTAAAAAACAACAACAGGGAGTTCCCGTCGTGGCTCAGCAGAAACAAATCAACTAGGAACCATGAGGTTGCGGATTCTATCTTGGCCTCAATCAGTGGGTTGGGGATCTGGCGTTGCTGTGACCTGTGGTGTAGGTCGGATCCTGCTTGGCTATGGCTGTGGCATAGGTCATCAGCTACAGCTCCGATTCGACCCCTAACCTGGGAACCTCAATATGCCACAGGTGCAGCCTTAAAAAGACAGAAAGGCAAAAAATATGTATTTGGTCATTCAGATGAATAAAATATATCTCTCATATATATTTGGTCTTCATCCAAGGCTCCTGACTCACAGTTCTCGAAACCCTTGGCATTTCCTAAGGGATAAGTGAATGGGAACTCCACTGCTGATTTGCTGCCATCCTGCTTCCCCCAGTAAAACTGAATGTTTGGTCTCTACTCAGTTCCTGAAGTCACTTTGAAAACCATAGAGGTGAAATGGGTGTCTTGTTATTTATAACAAACCCCTTTCTACCACAACATAATTTATGTTAATGAGGTGATTTTAAGAAAGTCCTAAGAATGGGGGCTTGTCACCAAAGGACCCAAAGGTGAATAGAGGGGTAGAACTTTCAGCCCCACCCACTGACCTCCAGGGAGGGGAGGGTCTAGAGGTTGAATCAATTGCCAATAGCCAATGATTTGATCAGTCATGCCTATGTCATGAAGCCTCCACAAAACTCAAAAGGGCAGAGTTCAGAGAGCTTCAGGTTGGTGAACACCTGGAGAAGTGGGAAGAGTGACACACCAGGAGGGCATGGAAGCTCTGCACCCTTTCCCCACACCTTGCCCTATGCATCTCTTCTAGCTGGCTGTTCCTTATATAAAATCCATCTATAATAAACTAGTAATCCATTATGTAAAAATGTTTCTCAGTTCTGTGAGCCCTCTGATAATCAAACCCAAAGAGGGGGTCATGAGAACCTCTGACTTATAGCCAGTCAGTCAGAAGTACAGGTAACAACCTGTACTTGAAATTGGCATCCTGTGTTGGGGGAGATTGTTGAAACCTCCAATTTGTAGCCAGTTGGTCAGACGCACAGGTAATAACTTGGCTTGCAGCTGGCATCTAGAGATGGGGAGAGGAGCATGGCAGTCTTATGGGACTGAGCACTTAACCTATAGAACCTGCCACAGTCTCTGGGTAGATAGTGTCAAGACTGAGTTGAGTTGGGAGTTCCCTTGTGATGCCAGACAGGATCCTGGTCACTGCTGTGGCATGGGTTTGATCCCTGTCCTGGAAACTTCCACATGCTGCAGGCATGGCCCCCCCAAAATTGAGTTAGTATCTGCAGACTTGCCTCTTGGTGGTATGGGAAAACCACCCCCAGTCCTCACATTTTGGAATTAGATGCAGAACCCAATTACTATTTATATTTCAAAAAAAGAAAAAGTATATTCTGGAGAACACATCAAGGGTGTAGCTGGACAATCATTTGATAAAGAGGTCATGGTTGCAGAGTTCCCATCATGATTCAGCAGAAACAAATCTGGCTAGTATCCGTCAGTACAGAATTCGTTCCCTAGCCTCGCTCAGTGGGTTAAGGTTCCAGTGTTGCTGCGTGCTGTGGTATAAGTCACAGACATGGCTCGGATCTGTCGTGACTGTGGCATAGGCCGGCAGCTACAGCTCCAATTTGACCCCTAGCCTGGGAACCTCCATATGCCACGGGTGCAGCCCTAAAAAGCAAAAGAGATCATGGGTGCAACTCATGGATTTAGTCAGTCACCTCAGAAGTAGTCAGGAATACAAAGAGGATTATCCTAGCAGAAACATTGCCAGTGTGTGCCAATTTGGACTAAGTGGCATAGAGACAACAAAATCGAGGGATACTGTCAGATTTCAGGGATTCTATGGACAGGACAGTAGAGCTACCTGGCCACCAGTTCATATTGTCCTTCAAGAAAAGGGGGAATCGACACCAAAAGCAATTCAGAGATCAATAGGGCTGCTAGCCTGCTACCAACCAGTGCCTCAGGAACTAAGCTGCAGCCCAGGGCTGAGGGGGTGGAGCCACCACCCAGGACAAAGGAGATGAGTGCCACCCCAGTGGGCCTGGAGGGCGAAGAATTGAGCCCAAAAGGATTACTCTGGAGCCTTAAAATCTAATGAAATTTGCCTTGCTGCGTTTTGGACTTGCTTTGGACCCATTCCCCTTTCTTTGATTTCTCACTTTGAGAATGGAAAAAGTCTATATTTGCCTGTCTCACCATTGTATTTTGGAAGCAAATAATTTGTCTATCACAGGCTCACAGCTGGAGAGAATTTTGTCTTTGACTCATGTCAGAAGTCTAAACCACACCTGATGATATTCAGATGAGACTTTGCACTTAGAATCAATGCTAGAATGAGTTAAGTTTGGGATGGGGTGAATGTGTTTTGCATGTGAGAAGGACATGAATTTGGGTATTTAAAGGGCAGAGTGTTTTGAACTGAACTGTGTTCTCCCAAAATTTTATGTGGAAGCCCTAACCCACAGTGTGACTATATTTGGAGACAGGGTTTTTAAAAGAGGCAATTAAGATTAAATGAGGTCATATACAGTCTGTGGTATTTTGTTATGGCAGCCCGAGTTGACTAACTCAGGCACCACCAGAAAAGTGAAAAGACACCACACAGAATGGAAAAAAATTTTGCAAACCGCATATCTGATATTAAATCCAGAATGTATAAATAACTCTTAAAAACCCAACAGTAAAAAGACAACCCATTAAAAAATGGATATAGGATTTGAATAGATATTTCTCCAAATAATATATATAAACAGCCAGTAAGTGTATGAAAAGATGCTGAGTATCATCAATCATTAGGGAAATGAAAATTGGAACCACAGAACCACTTCACACCCACTAGGATGGCTCTAATCAAAAAGACATACAATAACTGTTAGGATGTAGAGAAATCAGAACCCTCGTTCATACACACCTAGTGGAAATGTAGAATGGTCTAGTCATTTTGTAAAACACTCTGTCAGTTCCTTGAAATGTTAAATAAATATAGAGTTAACAGAAGACCCAGTGATTCTATTCTTAGGTATATACCTAAGAGGATTTAAAATATCCACACAAAAGCACAAAAATTTGTATATGAATGTTATAGCAGTGTTATTCATAATAGCTGAACAGTGGAAACTAAATCATGAATAAATTACAAAAAATATAATTTTTTAAAAATTGCTGGCCTGCAAGAAAATAAAGGACCTGTTCTCAAACACTCAGTAGCTTAGAAACAACAGATTTTTATTGCTTACTTAGTTGGAGTTTGCCAGCTGGAGGGAGGAGCAGTCAGCTGCTGTGCTCTGCTCTAGGTGCAAACAAGTTCCACATGTCTCCCATCCAAGGAGCCAGACCAGAGGAGCAGTAGTCACCTGGGCTGTATTTGCTCGTGATGGAAGACAAGCACACAAGAGGCCAAGCTGAAGAAATTTACTTTACACTGCTCACATGTGTCATATGTCCTGTGTGCTCATACTTCATTAACCAGTGCAAGTCACGCGGCCAGATCCAATGTAACAGTGAGATAAAGTATACTCCTTTCATGGAGCTGGGGGCTTCAACATATGAAATTGGAGGAACACAATTCAGTCCATAACAGTTACCTCTAGGTGTGAGTGGAATGGATGGATATAGTAATGAGATTTCTCTGAGCATATCTTTTTGTCAAGTTTTAAATCTTTAATCACATAAATGGTTTTTTATGTTTTAAATAATTTAATTCAAAAGTAATGAAACAGGAGTACCCTTTGTGGCTCAGTGGTAATGAACCCAACTAGGATCCATGAGGAAACGGGTCAATCCCTGGCCTTGATCAGTGGGTTAAGGATCCACTGTAGCTCTAATTAGACCCCTAGCCTGGGAACTTCCGAATGCTGTGGATGCAGCCCTAAATAGCAAAAAAAAAAAAAAAAAAAAAAAAAAAAAGTAGTGAAACAAATGAACCTAATTGTATCAAACTGATACATAATCAAACTGACAAAAATTTCATCAAGGGAGTTTTGAACATAGTATTCTGCCTGTACATCCTTAATGGTACATAGTTTAACAACTACAAAGAAATTTTGAAAGTTACTTTATTAATTATTTATTACACTATTCCATCAATAGAACAGTAATTCTAGAATTATTTTGTCTTTATTATTGGATAGTACAAACAAGTAAATATACTGATGTTTTATGGGAGATAGGAATGGAGGAAGGGGAAGGAAAACCCTATAGTATTGTATTTGGATTGAGAGTGTCAGGGTGGGAGTTCCTACTGTGGCACAACAGGATCGGCAGCATCTTGGGAGCACTAGGATGCAGGTTTAGTCCCTAGCCTGGAACGGTGGGTTAAGGATCCAGCATTGCTGCAGCTGTTGCATAGGTCGCAACTGTGGCTTCAGTCTGATCCCTGGCCTGAGAACTCCATATACAAAAAAGAAAAAAAAGAAAAGAAAAAGTGTCAGTGTGAACTCATAATTTTACCCCTTGGTTCTATCCACTGAAAGGGTCTAGAAGCAAAGAAATTCCAGTAGCAATAAGCACATTTAGATCTTAGTTTCTAAATACTATTCCCCTGTAAAACAAAACAAACAATAAGGAAAAAAATCAGAGCTCCCTGGAGAAATAACAGACTGCAGGTGGGGGACTGAAGGGGAATGGAAATCAAATCATCGTAGGGAGATATTCTGAGATTATGTCAGCGAACTAAATAAAGAACTACAAAAGTGAAAAAATATTTTGACAGCAGAGACATCCAGCAGATAGCACCTTAACCAAGTAATTAAACTTAGCATCACTAATAACAGATGCCTTTGCAGGAGACAAAATAGACAGTACACAACATCTACTTGGAATTCTTGACTAAAAATCATTTAACCTGAATCTAATCATGAGGAAACAACCAAAGCTATTGTCAAGAATTGTGAAGGATCTGAGGTTTTACCCTACTTGCAAGGTAACAAATTAGCCTGCCATAATTTCATGATACTGGTGGAAGAAACACACATTCTTTGTGCTTCAGAAACAAAGAACAGTTTATCTCACAGCAATAGCTTGTGTTAGTTTCCCAAGCCTCAGTTCCCACAGGATGTCATAGCAAGAGCCAGGTGATGCCAGCACTTACTGTGGGCTGAGTTCCCGGGAGAGGAATCCCAAGCCAAGGGGGCTCAGAGTTTTTATAACAGGCTGCAAGCAAACATGCCTGGCTTTTGCCTTAGAGACATTAACTTTATCATGATGGATAATACTAAATGTGTCCTGATGGGATACATTATCTCTAGCTTCCAAGGCTGTCAGCTTGAAAAATAAGATACCCAGTTATCTCACTAGCAAAATGAGTTTATTTGGGAATAGCCAGAGGAATTGCAACTTCGGAATGCGGCTATAGCAGACCCTGAGCTAATTCAGAGAGCAAAGGAGGGGAGCTTGCTTTTATAGAGAAATTGGGAGTTAGGAGAGGCTGTTCTGAAAGTTCATTAGAGGAAAGCAAGAGCAGAGTACAGGATGGTGATGGTTCTTCATTGGCTGAGCTGCTGTGTTTTCTGTTGGTTGGCCTTGTTGCTGAGCCAGAAGGAAATCTTCCTTCCTCTTGCTGGGTTGAGAGGGACCTTCCTACTGGAGATGCAAGGTAGGTCTCTTCTATTTGGGGTATTTGATAAGGAGTGGCCCTACTGACTCTAATTTTAGTTGAGGTTTCCTGTTAATTTTCACATCACTATTCAAATATCTTTGAAAAGATAATCCGGAACAAGAGAGGAATTTGTGCTCTGCTCACAAATCCTGAAGAAACATGAGATCATGGAGAACTATCTCCCAGTAGCCAGTTTATGGGTCATTCTTCAAAACGACTAGTGGTCTGGATTCATTAAAAATGTTAATGTCCCTGCAAACTTTGTCCGTGTCCTGCCCATTTTCCCTCAGCTTTTCCATTTCAGTGTCCTCTCTTTGATGTCTGTCTCCCAGGTGTTGCATTTCTTTGCCTGAGAGCTTTTTCTCTGAGCTTCCGAAAGGGTAAGGCCTGTAAGGCCCCAGGGGAATGAACCCTGCCTGGAGCAGCCCTCCACCAGCGACTGATAACAGCACAGAAATATCCCAGATCCCTTGCCCTGGGATAAGTCTGAGACACATGTTTTAACTAATTCCCTGAGTTCTCCTACAGTAGAAAGGAGTTTCCTTGTATGTTAACTAGCTTGATGACCCACCCTCATTGTTTGCACGCTTTCCCTGTCTCACTTCCTTGTGACACTACTAGTGTTCCCTTGAGATTACCTATCAAATAAGCTACTTATACTTGAATCCTTATCTAGAGTCAGTTCTAGTAGAACCCAGAATAAGACATGTCCGCATGGAAACGTCAAATATGCAGTCAAATATCAATCTGGAATTCAGAGGAGAGGTTCGTGCAATGTGAAGTCATCAGTAAAAAGATGGTGTTTGCTCTGGTTATCTATTGTAGCAAAAGAGATTACCCTGAAAACAGCCTTTTTTTTTTTTTTTTTTGAACTCACAATTTTGTGGGTCAGAAATCCAAGGCTGTCTCAGCTGGGCAATTCTTCTGTTCCACATGGTGTCACCTGAGGTCAATCATTCTATGGTGTTCAGCTGCCACAGCAGGTAAAGCTATGATCCAAGAAACCAAAGGTGTGAATGGGGATGAAGTCCAAGCACTGAAACTTCCAATATTCAGAGACCAGTGAGCCTGCAACAGAGACTGAGCACTGCATCATTCGATGCTGATAAGTCAGTACAATGCCAATTAAAAATTGACATTGGAGGAGTTCCCCTTGTGGCTCAGCGGAAATGAATCTGAATAAGAACCATGAGGTTTCGGTTTGATCCCTGGCCTCCCTCAGTGGATTAAGGATCCGGCGTGGTGTAGGTCGCAGTCATGGCTCAGATCCGGCATTGCTGTGGCCCTGGTGTAGGCTTATGGCTACAGCTCCAGTTGGACCCCTAGCCTGGGAACCTCCATATGCCATGGGTGAGGCCCTAAAAAGCAAAAAAAAAAAAAAATTGACATTGGGGGAGTTCCCATTGTGGCCCAGCAGGTTAAGAACCCAACATAGTGTCTGTGAGGACTTGGGTTCGATTCCTGGCCTTGCTCAATATGTTAAAGATCTGGCATTGCCATGGCTATGATGTAGGCCAGCAGCTGCCAATTCAACCCCTAGCCTGGGAACTTGCTGCAGGTATGGCCCTCAAAAGTAAAAAAAAAAAAAAAAAAATTGACATTGGATTTGGTGATGTAAACATCTGTTGGGATGCAAGGATATTGAATAGTATCCTTTGAACTGAGAAACAACTTTTAGACCAAAAAACAAAGCAGGCAACTCCATACGGTTCAATTAGGAAGTTTATTGTGGGTAACTTATACACAGGCCTGATCCTGCAGACCACAATCCAGAGGCATTCTCAGCAGCAGTCAGAGCCACCAAAAGGGTCACTGAGCTTTAAATGGGCCAAAGCTAAAAATAGAGTCTGACTACCAGGTGGGAGGCAGGTCAGCACTGATGGGAACCTAGGGTTTTTTCCCCCCAGGGGTCTTGTGCCCATTAACTACCTGTGTCAGCAGAAGGCATTCTGCAGCTTCCATATCAGATGAACGCAAGGGTTAAAGTTGATAGGAAACTTACCTGGCTTGGGTGCACTCCTGTGAGTGGACTAAAGCTTGTTAATGCAGAAAGGGGAGGGGTAGGACTTCTGGCCTAAGATGGGGCTGACAAAATGGACTTGGTATGGTTCAGTCACATAGCATCATTGTGGACCACAACAAGAGCAGTTTACTCAGGCCGTTGAGCTGAAACTTTGATTAATTGGTTCAAGAGAGAGTGGGATGGATGGAAATACAAGTTGTGAGTGTTAATGGTTCTTTAGAGTGTTTCTGTTCAAAACGGGAGTGGGGAAGTGTGAGGTCAACATTACGTTGCCATATACCTTTCTCCTATTCCCAAATTCCATTTGACGTCATCCACTTCTGGTCACTTCTGTTTTGGGACTATAATACTGGCTGGTATTATAGTTTGGGATCCCCCTTTATTATGTATTTTATTTGCATAACGAGAAGATAATTAAACTTGCTTTAAGTACCTCCTACAGTATTTTAACTCTAAAACTGCAGGGAGGAATATGAGAATGGACTTTGATCATTGTTTCACCATATACAGTATTATCTAAGTTTGCCCATTATATTTGAAGTTTTTTAAGACCTGATAAATGTCCATGTTTATGTGTAGATGAAAAAGAATTTGCCACAGTAAGGTTTATAGTTGCAGTTTTATGTCAAGTCATATAACCACAAATACTAGAAGACAGTAGAGCAGAGTCTTAGGGACAAGAGCCCTGGAACCAGACTGCCTGGGTTCATGTTATGGCTTAACCTATCCATGCCCAATTTCCTTATCTAAGGTGGAGATACGGAGTTCACGTTGTGGTGCAGTGGTTAACGAATCCGACTAGGAACCATGAGGTTGCAGGTTAGATCCCTGGCCTCGCTCAGTGGGTTAAGGATCCGGCATAGCCGTCAGCTGTGGTGCAGGTTGCAGGCGTGACTCAGCTCCTGCGTTGCTGTGGCTCTGGCGTAGGCTGGAGACTACAGCTCCGATTTGACCCCTAGCCTGGGAACCTCCATATGCTGCAGGTGTGGCCCTAAAAAGACAAAAAGATTAAGGTGGAGATATAATAGTAACTACCTCAGAGTTCCCTGGTAGCTCAGTGGGTTAAGGACCTGCCATTGACACTGTTGTGGCATATGGGCTCAGTCCCTGGCCCAGAAGATTCTGCATGCTGTGGGTGCAGCCAAAGATTTTTTAAATAATAGTTACTACCTCATAAATTTATTATAAGGATTAAATGAGAAAACACATGTAAAGTGCTTAGACTAGCAAACACTTACTTAGTATGTAGTAAGTACTTGGTAAAATTAGCTAGTGTCATTACTGAGCAGTGAATCAGTTAGGAATGCATTCAGTGTCAGTAAGAGAAGACCTGATTTACAGTGGCTTAAATAAGAGGGATTTGTTTCTCTCATGTAGCAGGCACCCTGGAGATAGGTAGCAGCTAAAATTAGTTCATTTCTACAATGCCAGGGCTTGGCCCCTCTTCCGTTCCCTGGGACTTTCCCTGATGATAACACCACCACCAATAACCACATTCTCAAATAAAGGCATTCAAAGGCAGGAAGCTGGTGGCAAGGAGGAACAGGGAATCTCTGCCTCATGCCTTTCTCTTATTAGGGAGGAAACCACCACTCTGTGTTGTGTCGTGTTTTTTAAGGTTGTCTTAGTTTGAGAAAGCCCTCTGGCTGAGAAGTGGAGGTGCTGGCTGTTGGTGGTCAGGCAGTCCTTAGTGCACTGATGTGGTCTGCGCAAGGGGCATGGATAGGTGGGACACCAACTTGCTGCTACAGATGTCTAAAGGTGTCTGATGTGGTATATTTAGGGGCAACTACTCAGTCATAAAAAGGAATAAAATTATGCCATTTGCAGCAACATGGACAGACCTAGAGATTATCATACTAAGTAAGCCAGAAAGAGAAAGACAAATACCATATGATATCATTTATATCTGGACTCTAATCTATAATACAAAATAGCTTATTTACAAAACAGAAAAATACTCACCGATATAGAATAGACTTCTTGTTGGCAGAAGGGAAAGGGAGTGGGGGAGGGATAAATTAGAAGTTTGGTACTAGCAGATACAAACTACTATGTATAAAATAAACAGGAGTTCCTGTTGTGGCTCAGCGGGAACAAACCAGACTCGTATCCATGAGGACGAGGGTTTGATCCCTGGCCTCACTCATTGGGTTAAGGATCTGGCATTGCTGTGAGCTGCAGTATAGGTCACAGACATGGTTCAGATCCAGCGTTGCTGTGGCTGTGGCATAGGCCAGCAGCTGTAGCTCTGATTCAGCCCCTAGCCTGGGAACTTCCATATGCCACACCTTTGGCCCTAAAAAGAAAAAAAAAAAAAAATTTAAACAACAAGGTCTAACTATATCGCACAGGGAGCTACATTCAATATCCTGTAATAGGGAGTTCCCGTCGTGGCGCAGTGGTTAACGAATCCGACTAGGAACCATGAGGTTGCGGGTTCGGTCCCTGCCCTTGCTCAGTGGGTTAAGGATCCGGCGTTGCCGTGAGCTGTGGTGTAGGTTGCAGACGCGGCTCGGATCCCGAGTTGCTGTGGCTCTGGCGTAGGCTGGTGGCTATAGCTCCGATTCAACCCCTAGCCTGGGAACCTCCATATGCCGCGGGAGCGGCCCAAGAAATAGCAACAACAACAAAAAAAGACAAAAGACAAAAAAAATATCCTGTAATAAACCATAATGGAAAAAAGTTTTAATGAAGGACATCTGAAATCTTACATATTCAAGAACAAACTATGATTTCTACCCCCAAATCTGCTCTTCCCACACCTTCCCCATCTCAGTAGATGGCAACTCCATCCTTCCTGTTACTCAGACTAAATGTTGGAATCTTCCTTGATTCCTCTCTCTTACACCTCACATTCAGTTGTTAATAAATCCTGTCAGGACTTCCCTTATGTCGTAGCAGATTAAGGATCTGAGGTCACTGCTGCAGCTCAGGTCGCTGCTGTGGTACAGGTTTTGTCCCTGCCCCAGGAACTTCCACGTGCCATGGGCACAGCCAAAAAAAAAACCAGTTATGTCAAGGGCACCAGTTATATATGATGCTCCTGCTAGGCGTTCTGCTTTTAAACTTTTCCACAAATTTAATAGGAAAGAGTAGCAAAATTTACTATTTTTTCCTATTTACTTTTTTATTTTCCTATTTATTTCCTATTTACTATTTATTTATAGCTATCAATAGTGCTATTATTTTTTCCTTTCAGTTTTATTGAGATATAATTGATATATAGCATTATATAAATTTTTTGTTTGGTCATTTTGGTTTTTTGGTTGCACCTGTGGCATGCGGAAGTTCCCAGGCCGGGGATTGAACCCACACTGCATTTGTGGCCTGTGACTCAGTTATGGCAACTCCAGATCCTTAACCCATTGTGCCACAAGGGAACTTACAGCACTGTATAAGTTTAAAGTGTACAGTGTAATGATTTGTCTTCCATACATCATGAAAGGATTATCACAGTAAGTTTAGTGAACATCCATCACTACATATAGACACAAAAATTAAAGAAAAATGTTTTCCTTTCAATGAGAACATTAATGTTACATCAATAGGTGCTTTTAAATAAATTAATTTAAATTTTACTTTAAAAAATTAAAATCTCACCCACAAGCTTTCTCAGGTTAGTCGCTTTTCTTTTTTTTAAGGGTGGCACCCACATCATATGGAAGTTCCCAGGCTAGGATTGAATCAGAGCTACAACTACTGGCCTACACCTTAGCCACAGCAACACAGGATCCAAGCTACGTCTGCGACCTACACCACAGCTCATGGCAATGCCAGATCCTTAACTCACTGAGCGGGAATAGGGATCAAATCCAAATCCTCGTGGGTACTAGTTGGATTCGTTTCCACTGTGCCACGGCAGGAACTCCTCATTCACCTTTTTTTTTTTTTGTCTTGTTGCTATTTCTTTGGGCCGCTCCCTCGGCATATGGAGATTCCCAGGCTAGGGGTTGAATCAGAGCTGTAGCCACTGGCCAACGCCAGAGCCACAGCAACTCGGGATCCGAGCCGCGTCTGCAACCTACACCACAGCTCACGGCAACGCCGGATCATTAACCCACTGAGCAAGGGCAGGGACCGAACCCGCAACCTCATGGTTCCTAGTCGGATTCGTTAACCACTGCGCCACGACGGGAACTCCTCATTCACCTTTTTGATTCCGACCTATTCTTAGCTGACTTTAATTAAGGATGAACTTATTAACCTACTTTAAACACTGCTTCCTATTTTCTTCCACTGAATATTATCTTGGCCTCACAAGTTCTGGATTCTAAATCCTGTTTATTTGCTTTTGTCTTAACTGTAGAATTCTCATGCTAGAGAAAAAGGCAGTTTTTAAAAAAAAGAAAAAAGAAAAAGTCAGTTTTTTCTGCTTTCATGACTATTGTATGCCCTTTTTAAAAACATCATGCCCCTCCCCACATTTTCTTTATTCTGTAATAATATGAATAGATATATGAGTATATGTATAGCTTATATACACCCACTTGAGTATGCCTTTTGTTTTTGGCCACACCCACAGCATGTAGAAATTCCTGGGCCAGGGACCAAACCCATGTCATAGCAGCAACCCAAGCCACTGCAGTGACAATCCCAGATCTTTAACGCACTGCACCACAAGAGAACTCTCCACTTAAGTATATTTTATATAATTGTATTTTTGTAGAATGAACATAATGATATATAGTCATATGACTTTTAGTTCAAGATCTCAGCAAAGGATGAGCTTGGCTTTGGTTACTGATGAGAAAAGTAGTTAATACAACATTCAAATTACTATGACACCCCATCCAAAGTAATTCAGTTGTTAGTTCATTTTCTTCACATACCACCTTGTCACCCTGTCTCATGAGCCACCTACTCCCAGATGTTATTTTAAGACCCACTTCCTCCCAATACCCACTCCCAGCTACCTTTCTAAATCAACATTTAACAGTTCCTGTGTTGTCGCTATTCTTTCTAGTTGTCATTTTAACCTAAGGGCTAATTATCTTTGTCAACCACTGTTCTTCATAGACCAGACTTTCAAACTGCAAGAATTTCAGGAAGGCATTTGGTTAAGAGAAATTTTCCTTCACTTTTGGTTATAAATGTCTTGCTTTTAATTTCAAATTATGGAAAGCTTCATGACTATATTAGATTGTGCTAGATTACAGTCCACTGACCAAACTAATCAGCAAAATGATTGTGACTCTGTAAACAAAGACTAAATTGCAATTGTATCACTGGAAGTGCAGGTGAGATGTATGAAGACATTTCTCAATTTTCACAGAGGTGACGTATAAGTCAATAGAATGGAAAAGCTCCTAAATTATCATCTGTATACAGTAAATCTTTCTACACAGATTCTTAATTTTGTCCTTCCCAGATTTTGTACTTCACACTTAACATTGTAAAAAGATACTTAAACTCTTATGCAAATAACTTGGTTGGTTATGAATATGTGTAGTATAACAAGTTAAATATATTTATGTTTTATGTAACACTTGATATACATAATTTAATTAGTGTAGTCCCACCAAATTCTCATTTAAATAAAATTATTGACCATTAATACTTTTGGTATGAGTCAGTTCTCATTGTTGAAATGTTAAATAGCTCTTTGATTGGTGTTCCTAAGATGCAAAAACAAAAAACAACCAAACAAAAAGCTATGGAGTTCCCTGGTGGCCTAGCGGTTATGGATCTGGCATTGTCACTGCTGTGGCTCGGGTCACTGCTGTGCCATGGGTGCAGCCAACAATAGCAAAAAAAAAACCCTAAAAGACTATTTTCTTTTCTGTAATACTTACTAATTCTTCATTTGGTCAGCAAATATTTTTTGTTGAATTTCTACTATGTGCAAAGTATAGTTCATGACAGTAAGGATCTAATGGACAAACTCTTTGCCCCCACTGAGCTTGTATTCCTATAGGGAAAGACCCTTCTCAGGTCATTCCTGAGCATGCACACAGCCCTATGCCTGAGCTGGCTTCTAGATCACCAGCAATGTGTTGGAGCTTTTCAAAGACATTGTGGGACATAGCTTCTCTAGCTTTTACTTCAAGGTTTATGTTAGCCTATGGTTGTTCTAATGTTATCCACCACCTCAGGCAGCAATGAAACCAAACAATTGCCTCTAGATATTTTTAACCGAAAACTCTGGAGAAGAGGCTTTTTATTTTTTAACCTTGGTAGGATCCTAGTCAGGTCAAATAGATGCAAGTTTGCCAGTGGGGGTCTCCCAGGGAAGACAGATCAAGTGAGGAATCACATACACACAAACCCAAAGCCAACAGGAGGATAAAACAAGAGAATTAGGATAGGGTTGGAGGCATATAACGGAAAACTCCAAAATAACAGTGACCTAAACAAGATAATTTTTTTCTCTCATATAAAAGAAGAATAGAGGTTAGTAATGCAAAGGTAATATGGTGGCTTTACTATGTCACCAGGGACACAGGCTCCCATCTTTCTGCTTTGCCATCCTTAGCTCATGGTTGCTAGTCTTAAGGCTTTCTCCGGTTCCAAGATAGAGTACTTCCATTATCACATCCAGGAGTAAGAAGGGAGAAGAAAGGAGAGCTTATTAAGCAATTTCCAGAAGTTCCACACAACACTCATATTTAAATCTAATTGGCCAGGACTTAGTCACCTATTCAGATCTAGGTATAAGGATGTTGGAAAATACAGTCTCTTATCTGAGCAGCTAAAACTTGGAATTCTTTTCATGAGGGGAAAATAGATAATGGATTTGGTGGGCAACTAGCAGTCTCTGCCAGAGAGCCAATTTAATCAGGAAGCCAATAGACTAACCTATATTCATCAAGAGGCCTTGAGCACAGCACAGCCATAATATGTTATAATACATAACAATAACAGCTGTTAATAATGCAGACCTTGCTGTACAGCAGAAATTGACAGAACATTGTAAATCAACTATAACAAAAAAAAACTTTTAAATAATGCAGACCTCTAGTCATTAGGAAAATGTTACATTATGTGTACCAATGTTCTGTAAAGAAAGCAGAGATGTGTGTAATACACTTTCTGTAGATGTGTTTCCAAAATATTCAATGTTTTTTTAGCCAAGCCCATGGCATGCAGAAGTTCCCAGGTCAAGGATCAAATCCATGCCACAGCAGTGACCTGAGGCCACAATAGTAACATTGCTGGATCCTTAAACTGCTAAGCCACTGGGAAACTCCATGAGTATTTTTAAATTGGGGTATATAGATAAATAAAACCTAATATCTAGAAATTTGGTCCTAGGTAGCTAACATTTTGCTATAATATAGTAATAATTTAAAAAAGAGATTGAGCAGAAATCTTCCCTCAGAATTTGCTCAAATTTTCAAAGAAGCTATGTTTAATCCTTTCAGGAATCATTTATAAGAAAAAATAGAAGGTGTTCATGCTGTGGCATAGTGGGATTGGTAGTATCTCTGCAGCACCAGGATGCAGATTCAGTTCCTGGCCTGCGAACTCCATATGCCTGCCATGGAGCAGCCAAAAAATAAAAATTAAAAAAAAAGGAAAATATGGGAAAATGCTTTTGCCCCTATAGAGGTGAACTTAAAACAGCAGCAAAATGAAAATTAATTTAATAAACACAATAAGTAAACTTAGTTTAACAATTTTGTTTAGACTGACTTGGACATTTCTCTCAAATGCCAATAACAGCACATTTTGTAGAACAGAGAGCATATTCCTTGGTGAATTCGTGTGCTTATTAATGGAAAAAAAACTTTTTGGCTGTATAAGCAGTAAATGCATGCAGACATTATTGCAGGAGCCCAGAAGTAAAACACCAAGGGACTTGGATTGTGCTAATACATATTAAATAGGCTTAACTAAATTGCTTAACTTCTAATAACTAATTCTCTTACACACATACATATATATCTTGGTTTATCAAGGTCACCTAACTTTGATATTGGGTGAATTCTTAGCAGTTAAGGATAATATTTATGATTAAAACAAAAATCATCTTGAAAATTTTATAAAATTAAAGAAAAAATTTTAACTCCTCTCTTTTGCTCCCAGTCCATGTCCAATTCATCAGCAGATCTTTGGGTTTTACCTTCAAAAGTTATTTAGGATCTAGGTACTTCTCTCCAGCTCTCTCATTTCCAGCCCAAGCCACTATCATCTCTCATCCAGATTATTGAAATAGATTTCTAGGAGTTCCCACTGTCTAGGAGTTCCATTGTTGGCTTACAAATCTAACTAGTATCCATGAGGATGTGGGTTTAATCCCTGGCCTCACTCAGTGAGTTAAGGATCCAGCATTGCAATGAGCTGTGGTGTAGGTTGGATCCCACATTGCTGTCGCTGTGGCATAGGGCTGCAGCTGCAGCTCTGATTCAGCCCCTAGCCTGGGAACTTCCATATGCCACAGGTGTGATCCTAAAATGAAAAAAAAAAAAAAAAAAAAAAGAAAGAAAGAGAGATTTCTAACTAATCTCCTGTGTAACAATTTTGCCTCCTGTAGTTTGAACATAGCAGCCAGTAAGATCCTTTTAAAACTTATGTAGGTAAATGTCACTCTTCTGCTCAAAACTTTTCAATGGGAGTTCCTGTTGTGGCTCAGCAGGTTACAAACCTGACTAGTTTCCACAAGGATGCAGGTTCAATCCCTGGCCTCACTCATTGGGTTAAAAGATCGGTGTTGCTGTGCACTGTGGTGTAGGCTGCAGACACAGCTCATCTCTCATGTTGCTGTCACTGTGGCATAGACCTGCAGCTGCAGCTCCAGTTCAATTCCTAGCAAGGGAACTTCCATATGCTGCAGGCGTGGTCCTAAAAAAAAACAAAACAAACAAAAAAAAACTTTTCAATGGCTTTCCTTCTGACTACGAATGAAAGCCAAAGTCCCAATCTTACCCTGCAAAGTTTGGTCTGAACTTTACTTGCCTCCTAGCTCACTCAACTGCAGCCACTCGGCACTCATGTTGTACCTCAAACACTTCCAACATGCTCCCATGCTATTCCCCTTCTGCCTGGAATGTTCGTCTCATATTTCACAGTGATCTGCTATGAAAAAATAGAAGGTATATATATTGATGAAAAAAGTTGAAGAAGACACAAATAAGTGGAAAGATAGCCTGTGTTCATGGATTACAAGAATCAGTATCATTAAAATCTCCATACTACCCAAAGCCATCTATAGATTCAATGCAATCCCTATCAAGATTCCAATGGCATTTTTTATAGAAATAGAAAGAAAAATTCTAAAATTTGTATGAAATCACAGAAGATCCCTAATAGCCAAAGCAATCTTAAGAAAGAAGAACAAAGCTGGAGGCATCACATGTCCTGGTTTTAAACTATATCACAAAGCTCTAGTAATCAAAACAGTATCATATTAGCTTTAAGAGAGACACATAAACCAGTGGAACAGAATTTGGAGCCCAGAAGTAAACACCTACATATACAGTCATCTAATATTTGTCTAGAGATCCAAGAATACTCAACAGAGAAAAGATAGTCTCTTCAGTAAATGGTACTGGCAAAACTGGATATTCACGTAAATAAATGAAACTGTATTCCTATCTTATATCACTCATAAAAATTAACCAAAAATCAGTTAAAGACGTAAATGTAAGACCAAAAACAGTAAAACTCATAGAAGAAAACATAGGGGTAAAATCTCCTTGACATTGGTCTTAGCAACAATTTTTTGAATCATAAGCAACAAAGCAAAAATCAACAAGTGGGATTATAACAAACTAAAGATCTCTGAATAACAAAAGAAATAATCCGAAAAATGAAAAGGCATCTACAGAATGGGAGAAAATATTTGCAAAACACATATCTGATAAGGGCTTAATATCAGGAATTCCTCTGATTCAACAGAAAAAAAAAATCTGACTAAAAAATGAAGGACCTGGAGTTCCCGTCATGGCTCAGCAGTTAACAAAACTGAATAGCATCCATGAGGGTGCAGCTCCCATCCTAGGCTTCGCTCAGTGGGTTAAGGATCTGGCATTGCTGTGAACTGTGGTGTAGGTTGCAGATGTGGCTCGGATCCCTCATTGCTGTGGCTGTGGCATAGGCCAGCTGCTATAGCTCTGATTGGACCCCTAGCCTGGGAACAATCCATGTGCCGCAGGTATGGCCCTAAAAGACAAAAAGACAAACAACAACAACAAAAAAGGACCTAAATAGACATTTTTCTCTTCTCTCTCTCTCTCCAAGGCATATAGAGGTTCCCAGCATTTTTCTAAATAAGACATATAAATGGCATACTTGAAAAAATGTTCAACATCGGTAATCATCAGAGAAGCATTAGGTCAAAGCCATTGGATCTCATCTCACAACCATTAGAATAGCTGTTATCAGGAGTTCCCATCGTGGCGCAGAGGAAACAAATCCGACTAGGAACCATGGGGTTGTGGGTTCGATCCCTGGCCTTGCTCAGTGGGTTAAGGATCTGGCATTGCCATGAGCTGTGCTGTAGGTCAAAGATGCAGCTCGGATCTGGCGCTGCTGTGGCTCTGGTCTAGGCTGGCAGCAACAGCTCCGATTAGACCCTTAGCTTGGGAACCTCCATGTGCCGTGGGTGCAGCCCTAAAAACACAAAAGTCACAAAAAAAAAAAAAAAGCTTTATCAAGAAGAGAAGATATAACAAGTGTTGGCAAGAATGTGGAGGATGTAAATTGGTAAAGCCACTATGGAAAACAGTGTGGAGGTTCCTCAAAGAATTAAAAATAGAACTAACATATGATATAGCAATTCCACTCCTGGGAATATATCCCCCCCAAAAATGAAATCACTGTGTCAAATAGATATATGTACCCCCGTGTTCACTGCAGCATTATTTACAATAACCAAGATAATGGAAACAACCTAAGTGTCCATTGACAGATGAATGGCTAGAGAACAAGTGGATATATATAAAATGAAACCTTATTTAGCCATCAAGAAAAAGAAGGAAATCTTGGAGTTCCGAGGTGGTTCAGT
The DNA here is from genome assembly GCF_016906955.1 of Phacochoerus africanus. NCBI lineage: Eukaryota > Metazoa > Chordata > Mammalia > Artiodactyla > Suidae > Phacochoerus > Phacochoerus africanus. Next base: position 71,987,444 of record NC_062550.1, on the reverse strand, counting down.
GGGTTAAGGATCTAGTGTTGTCACTACTGTGGCTCTGCAAGTATTATGAGGGCATTTATGCTAAGTGAAGTAAGTCAGAACACAGAAAAAGAAATACTGTATCATCTCACTTACCTGCAGGACCTAAAAATATACCCCTCAAACTCATGGAAACAGAGTAGGTTGGTAGTTAGGGAGTGGGAGTGGGGAAGTATGTCTGAAGATGGTCAAAGGGTACAAACTTCCAGGTATAAGATGAATAACTCCTGGGGGTGTGACATAGAGCCTGGTGACTCCAGTTAATACCTAGTTGTATACTTCAAGTTGCTAAGAGAGTACATATTAAAAGTTATCACTATACACACAAAGGTAATAATGTGAAGGGATGGATGTATTAACTAACCTTATTCTGGTAATCATTTTGCAGTACATATATGTATATCAAATCGTCACATTATACACCTTAAACTTGCACAATGTAATAGAGGGGGAGAAAAGAAATTACATATTATTTCCGTCCCTGCTTCCTGGCACAGAGCTCCTAAAATCCTGGTATCTTCCTAAGTGATAAGAGTGCAAAGAGCATCTTTTGTTCCGATATTTGGTCTTTGACCCTGGTCCCTGAGAAGGAGATTTAGGAATGCTTTGGCATTTCCTGCATGGTAGGAGTGTCTTTTGTTCCAATGAGGTGACGCTGGGTGGATTTCTAAATAACTTCAGAATGGGGCAGGGGTCGGGGTAGGGGGCTGGTCACCAGAAAGACTAAACCATGATCAGAAGGTTGGAACTTTTAGTTCGCTCTTCGTCCTCCGGGAAGGGAAGAGGGGCTGGAGCCTGAGCTAATGATCAGTCATGCCTATGTGATGAAACCTCCATAAAAATCCTGCCTGAGTTTGGAGAGCTTCTGGTTGGTGTTAGGAAGGTGACACAGCTCAGCTCTGTGGGGACAGAAGCTCCTGTTCTTGGGACCTTTCCAGACCCTGTTCTATCTCCTCATATGGCTGTTCATCTATATCCTTTTTCATATCCTTTATTACATAATAAGCCAGCAAATGATCAAATCCAAGGAGGAAAGTAATGGGAACTTTTGATTTGTGGCCAACTCAGAATTTGTGGGCAACCTGGGGACCTATCTGCAAACAGCATTTGAAGTGGCATTTAAGGGCTTATGGGACTGAGCCCTTAACCTGTGGAGTCTGACTAACTACAGTCAGTTCAGAATTGAATGGAATTTCAAGGACACCCAGCCGGTGTTAAAGAGAATTGCATGATATATGGAAACCCCACACATTTGGCATTGGAAGAGTGAGTGTGTCAGTATTATGAGAGTAAAGGAGAAACACACTAGAGGAAGAGTGTAATTTTCCCTGTAGCTTCTCACTCATCTCATTTAGTTCTTTGCAGAGTCCCCTTATCAGAGATCCCTTCCTCAAATCATCACTCCATCTGAATGGTAGGTACCATCGTTCCTGTCCCTCTAGCTTCTATCACTGCTATGACTCAAGTCTTCTGTCAGTCTTCTGCCACCGCTGTGGCTCAAGTCACTGATGTGACATGGGTTCAGTCCCTGGCCTGGGGTATTCTGCATGCTGCAGGTGCAGCCAAAAATAAATTTTTTTTTTATTTCAAAAAAATTTTTAAATAAGCACAGCAAAGGAAACCATCAACAAAAGTGAAAAGGCAACCTGCAGACTGGGAGAAAATATTTGAAAATGATGTAACCAACAAGGGGTTAATACCCAAAATATACAAACAGCTCTTCCAACTCAATATCAAAGAAAACAACCCAATTAAAAAATGGGCAGAAGACCTAAATAGATATTTCTCCAAAGACATACACATGGCTAACAGACACATGAAAAGATGCTCAACATTGCTAATAATTAGGGAAATGCAATTGAAAACCACCATGAGCTATCACCTCACACCAATCAGAATGGCCATCAACAAAAAGTCTCCAAGTAATAAATGCTGGAGAGGGTATGGAGAAAAGGGAATCTTTGTACATTGCTGGGAGGAAAGTGCAGCCACTGTGGAAAACATTATGGAGGGTCCTTTTTTGTTGTTGTTGTCTTTTCTAGGGCCACACCCACAGCATATGGAGGGTCCCAGTCTAGGGGTCTAATCAGAGCTACAATCGCCAGCCTATGCCACAGCCATAGCAATGCCAGATCCAGCCGAGTCTGCAACCTACACCACATCTCACGGCAATGCCAGATCCTTAACCCACTGAGCAAGGCCAGGGATGGAACCTGCAATCTCATGGTTCCTAGTCGGATTCGTTACCACTGAGCCATTATGGGAACTCCTGAAAGGTCCTTATAAAACTAAAAATACAGCCACCAAATGATCCAGCAATCCCCCTCCTGGACATATATCTGTGAAAAAAAATAAAAACTCTAATTCAAAAAGATACATGCACCCCAATGTTCATAACAGCACTATTCACAATAGCCAAGACACTCTGGTAGCAACCTGAGTGTCCATCAACAGATGAATGGATAAAAAAGGTGTGGGGTGTGTGTGTGTGTGTGTGTGTGTGTGTGTGTGTGTGTAAGAATATTACTTAGTCATAAAAAAGAATGTAATGATGCCACTTGCAGCAACATAGATGGACCTAGAAAGTATTATGCTTAGTGAAATAAATCAGACAAAGACAAAGCTATATGATATCCCTTATATGTGGAATCTAAAACATAATACAAATTAATGTATATGCAAAACAGAAAGAGTCAGATATAGAAAACAAACTAGTGATTACCAAAGGGGGGATAGGGGAGGAGGGACAAATTAGGAGTATAGGATTAACAGATACAAACCACCACATATAAAATAGATAAGCAACAAAAACTTACCGTATAACATTGAGAATTACATACAATATTTTGTAATCTATACTGGATTATAATCTGGAAAAAAACTCAATCATATGCTGTACACTTGAAACTAATGCAATATTGCAAATCAACTATACTTCAATTAAAATTAAAAATTGCTCTTCTATTTTTGTCCCAATCTTTCACTGATGCTCCTTAAATCTGGTTTGGTTTCTCCTAAGGGTGCTCTCCTTGCCCTGCAGATTGCTACCTTCTCGCTGTGTCCGCATGTGGTCTCTGTGCTCCTACATTCCTTCTATCTGTGTGTGTGTGTGTGTGTCCATTTCTTCTTACAGGGACACCAGACAGACTGAATTAGGGCCCACCCTAACAGCCTCATTTTAACCTAGTCACCTCTTTAATGCCCTTCTTTCCAAATACAACCACATTCTGAGGTACTGGGGTTAGGGCTTCAACATATTAATTTTGGGGCAACGTAAACAAGTACTTTCCTGGCTTTCTTCCTTACCTTACTGACCATTCTTTTTCAATATTCTTTGTTTCTTCTCTTTTGACTTGCCTCTACATATTAGAGTGCTCAGGATTTAGTCTTGGAGTTCCTTCTTGTTATCTACACTTTATTCTTACATTAGCTCATCCACTCCCAAGACTTTAAATATTGCCTACATACTGGTGACACCTACAGGTATGTTTCTAGCTTTGACCTCCCCTGTCTCCCAATTTGCACATAAAGTTAGCACTTTGATCTAGATGTCTAACAGGTAACATATTAACATATTCAAAACAGAGCTCTCAATTTCCTTCAAAGCTGCTCTGTCCTCTCTTTTCCCCATTTCAGCAAATTGCACGGCCATCTACAGTCACTCTGGCCAGAACTAGGTATTATCCTTGAATCCTTTCCTTACCTCATCGTCACTGTCCAACTACAGTCAGGTCCTAGAGTTTGGATTCTCTATGGATTCTCTATGAACACATTTTCCAAACCTGTTCTTTTCCCCAACTTCACTAAGGCACTGTCTTTCAGCTCTACACTGGTGCACCCACACCCCTACTTATTCCTATAAATCCATTTTCCGCAAAACCACTGGAGTGATGTTTTCACCCAAATCAGACCATGTATCTGCTTAACATCTCCAAAGGGCTTCCTGTAACAGAATAAAACCTCCAAAGCCAACCACCCAATGGAAAAATGGGCAAAAGACCTGTCAGACTGTTCTCCAAGGAAGATATACAGATGGCCAACAAGCACATGAAAAAATGCTCAACATCCCTGATTATAAGAGAAATGCAAATCAAAACTACCATGAGATACCACACCAGTCAGAATGGCCATCATTAATAAGTCCACAAATAACAAGAGCTGCAGGGGGTGTGGAGAAAAGGGAACTCTCCTGCACTGTTGGTGGGAATGTAAACTGGTACAGCCACTATGGAGAACAGTATGGAGGTACCTTAGAAATCTATACATAGTACTACCACATGGCCCCGAAATCCCACTCTTGGGCATCTATCCGGACAAAACTCTACTGAAAAGAGACACATGCACCCGCATGTTCACTGCAGCACTATTCACAATAGTCAAGACATGGAAACAACCTAAATGTCCGTTGACAGATGATTGGATTAGGAAGATGTGGTATATATACACAATGGAATACTACTCAGCCATAAAAAAAGAATGACATAATGCCATTTGCAGCAACATGGATGGAACTAGAGACTCTCATACTGAGTGAAATAAGTCAGAAAGACAAAGACAAATACCACATGATATCACTTATAATTGCAATCTGATATACAGCACAAATGAACATTTCCACAGAAAAGAAAATCGTGGACTTGGAGAATAGACTTGTGGCTGCCTGGGGGAGAGGGAGGGAGTGGGAGGGATCTGGAGCGTGGAGTTATCGGAGTTATCGAATGCAAACTATTGCTCTTGGAATGGATTTACAATGAGATCCTGCTGTGTAGCACTGAGAACTATGTCTAGATACTTACATCGCAACATAACAATGGGAGGAAAAAAATGTATACATGTATATGTAAGTTGGCCCCCATGCTGTACAGCAAAAAAAAAAAAAGAAAAAAATGAAACCTCCAGTCTTTACGCTGCTCATGATCTGACCTCTGTACCCTCCTTCCCTTTGTCTTGTACTAATCTCCCTTTGGCCCATTCACCAGAGGCCTTCGCACCTCTGGACCCTTGTATTTGCTGCTCCCAGGCAGAATTGCTCTTTTCCCAGACTTAGCTGTGTCTGCCTTTTTGGAACTCAGGTATTGACACAAAGCCATCATCAGACATCACCCTCGTTTAATGTCATCATCACACTTTGCCTGATGTGTTATTGTCTTTCTTTCTCCACTAGAAGTAAGTTTCATGATAGCATAAACTTTATCTTCTCTATTCAGGGATGTTTCCTTGGTGACCAGAGCAATGCTAAGTCATCCTAGGCCTAATCAATGTGTTAAATGGGGTTCCTGCTGCGGTGATGTGGGTTAAGAATCAGACTACAGTGGCTGAGGTTACCTCAGGGGCACAGATTCAATTCCTGGCCTGGCCTAGTAGGTTAAAATGTTCAGCATTGCTGCACATGCAGCGTAGGTCACAGCTGTGGCTCGGATTCAATCCCTGGCCCTGGGACTTCCATATGCCATGGGTGCAGCCATAAAAAAAAAAAAATGTGTTAAATGAATAAAATTATATCTTTAATAAAATATGGTGGCATAGTGGAAGTCGGAAGTGCTGAAACTAGACTTGGTTTGGATTCCTACTCTGATGCTCCATAACTTTGCCGAGTACCTCACCTCTCCAATTTGCACTTTTTTAAACTGTGAAATAGCAATAATAACAGTGCCTAATTAGCAATAATAACAGTGCCTAATTCTTAGAGTAGTTTTGAAAATTAAATGGGATAATGCATATTCAACACTCAGCATACCATTAATGATGTTAACGCTGTTCTCATTTCCTCGGAATTTCTCTGAAAGTATAAAATCATGTCTAAATGCTTCTTTCTCTGATGAGTAAGGTGGCGGTGACTTGCTAAGCAGTGCAGCTGCCGTCACACAATAGATAAGGACGGGAAACAAAAGAATACTCTAGCCTCTGGGGATGAAAATTCAAAGAAACAGAATGTTATTGCTGGACTGGGAACTTGGCTGAGTCACTAACGCTAACATCGTGGTGCTTGAGGAAAATGCCTCCCAACCTCCTCCAGCCAGAGTCTCTGTCCCTGGAGCACCACCCTCTCTGTTTTATGTAGAAGTAAAGGAGCTGTGAATCACCACACCAGCTCCACGCCACCCAGATCCTTCCACTTTTAGCCTGCATGAAATGTGAAGTACACAATAGGCCAAGCACTTGCCAGCCACGTCACAAGCTGACCTGAGTCTGCTGTGGCAGGCAGTAGCCTCCATTTGGCTGTTACGGCATCTTTTATTGCACATATTCTTCTCATGCTGTGTCCACTGCTCTCCCACTGAGAGGTGAGGCTGTTTTCTCCTTGGATCTGGGTCTCCTTGTGGCAAAGGTAGATGTTATACAACTTCTAAGCCAGGTCAAAAAAAAAAACGACGCCCTCCTGCTGATCTGGAACGCTGGCTCACAGAACTCAGTCCCAGGCCTTACCATGGAAAGACCCACTTGGAAAGCTTAGGTCCCTGCCCCGACCATCTCTGAAGGCCAGTACTGCCCTGCCAGCCAGGGGAAAAGCCATCTGGCAGCCCACAGAGGCCACAGGAGCAGAGCTGAAGCTGCCTTGCTGAGCACTGACTCAAACAAGACTCGTGAGCAATGTACATGATGTTTCCCACCCCAACAAATATTTATAACAAAGGAGGAAATGAATCTGGATAAGACCCATTTTTGCCAATGTCTACACCAAAATGGTAATTCTTAATAAGTAAAAAGTTTATTCCCGGAGTTCCTGTTATGGCTCAGAAGAAACAAATGTGACTAGCATAGATGAGGACACAGGCTCAATCCCTGGTCTTGCTCAGCGGATTAAGGATCCCACATTCCTGTGGCTGTGGTGTAGGATGGCAGCTACAGATCTGATTTGACCCTAGCCTGGGAACCTCCATATGCTGTGGGTGCAGCCATAAAAAAGACCAAAAATTTAAAAATAATTTTTTTTCTTTTTGCTTTTTTTTTTTAGGGTTGCACCCATGGCAACTTCAGAGCTATAGCCACTGGCCTATACCTCAGCTCATGGCAATGCAGGGTCCTTAACCCACTGAGCGAGGCAATGGATCGAAGCTGCATCCTCATGGATACTAGTCAGATTTGTTCCCACTGCACCACAACAGGAACTCCAAAAAAAATTTTTTTTTAAGTTTATTTCCTTCTTCAGATTCTTTTAATTCTTCGATTTCAACAATGTTATCTGCTCATTAACCTCTGAAATATACGTTGTTTTATCTTTTTACTGAGACTTGAAGGTATTTGCCAAAATGAGGACTTTTGTCTGCATGAAATTCCTATGCTTTTCTCCTTTTACCAGATGGGCTTAATGAAAGGAATAGAATTGACAATATCAGATAGTAAGCTGTATGCTTTACACATTAACTCATTTAATCCTCCTGCAACTATGACTAATAGGTATTATTTATTTCCATTTGAAGAAAAAGGAAACTGAGGAGTTCCAGCTGTGGTGCAATGGGATTGGCCATGTCTTGGGAGCACTAGGATGCAAGTTTGATCCCCGGCTTAGGGCACAGTACATTGGGGATCTGGTGTTGCCACAGCTGTGGCTTAGGTCACACTGTGGCTCGGATCTGATCCCTGGTCCAGGCACTCCATGTGCCACAGGGAGGGCAAAAAAGAAAAAGGAACCTGAGGTTCAGAGGCTTAAGGCAAGATGCTCAAGTTTTAGAGCTGCCTAAATCCAAAATTCATGCTCTTGATATAATTTCAGTCTTTATCTCTCTGAGATGAAAATCCAGGGATCTTATAGGAAATATTGTTATAGAAGAATCTGGCCTCAAATTTTGGTTTTTCTTTTGGTGGTGCCCTTGGCATGTGGAAGTTTCCAGGCCAGGGATCAAACCCCCACCAGAGCAGGGACACAAACTGCTGCAGTGATAGTGTTGGATCCTTAACTACTGAACCACAAGGGAGCTCCTTGCCTCAGATTTAAATACTGTATCAGAATGTGCTTAGATACGCGTAACAGAAAGCCAATGAACAGGGTTTTCATCCAGAATGATATTTATTGCTAATAAGACATTTGGAAATAGCAGATTCCAGAATCTACACTGTTACTCTAATCTGGACTTTCTACATAATTTGTGTCGCCCAGTGCAAAGGGAGACTGCAAGGCCCTCATTAAACATTATTAGTAAACTCAGGACAGTGCCAATAGAGTATTATACCAAATGCAGAGTTATTCATCCTGAGCACTGAGGCCTGTGAAGCCGAACCTGGTTCCAGTGACTTCAGGACTCTGGGTCGCCATCTGCACTTTTCTTGTTCTTTCCCATTTGGACACAAGATAACTGAGATGGTGCCAAGCTGAAGTGAACGGACAGAAAGTTCCCAGGAGATGTCCAATTGCATTATGTTAACCAGAACCAAGTCTCATGGTCACTTCTCATTCCACAGAGTCAGGGAAGATGAGTATCAGGCAAAGGGAAATTGAATAGCTACAATAGACTAAGACAATAAAGATCAGCCCCTAAAAACCAAATTAGGGGGTCTGTTATCCAAGATGGAGGGTTGGGTACCAGCCAACAGGCAAGCAATCACACTGTCTTCTACAAATACCTTTTCAAAGTGTCAGAATACACCGAAATTTTTTTGTATCCCAGGGTCCAGCCAAACTGAACACAGTCCTAACTTCTTGCCCTACATTTTTACCTACACTTTTTCCCCTATTTGCAAGTCACCACTCATGTAAGTTTGTGTGTGTCTAAATCTTACCAATACTTCAATCTGTTGACAATGTTATTTCTGCTATGAAGTATTATCTGGTTCCTTCAAAAGGGTGCAATTGTTCCCTTAAGGAATTTTAACTTTAAATTTTAATTATTAGGTATGTTTATCCTATCAGCTCTATAGTAACTACTGTTTTGTCTGCTGGGAGGAGCAGATAGGTGAAATATGGTGGCAGTTCTACCAAGTAGACATGATGGATTAGATAACACACTGTACTAATTTCCCAAAGCCACTATAACAGGTTACCACAAATTCAGTGGCTTAAAACAACAGAAGCCCAAAGTCGGGTTATTGCAGGGCCACTCTCCCTCCAAAGTCTATAGTAGAGGATTTTTCTTTGCTTCTTGAGCTTCTGGTAGTGACAGTTCTTCTTTGGCTTGTGCCATCATAACTGGAGTCTCTGCTTCTGGCTTCACATGACTGTCCCCTCTGAGTCTCTGTTTTCTTTTTTTTAAGGACACCAGTTGTATTGAGTATGACCTCATCTAAGCTAGCTTGATTACATTTTCGAAGACTGTATTTCCAATTAAGGTCACACAGTCACAGGTACAGGGGGTCAGGATGTCAACATATCTTTTTAGGGGACACAATTCAACACACAAACATCAACAGAAACAATCTTTTAAAAATGGTGCTCAGCAAAAAAAAAAACAAAACAGAATGAGATGTTATATTAAATAATATTTCGTTAACTTTAAAATACACATATTCAGGACTTCACCTGTGACTCAGTGGGTTAAAGATCCAGGGCTGTCACTGTTGGCTTGGGTCACTGATGTGATGTGGGTTCCATCCCCAGCCCAGGAATTTCTACATGCTGCAGGCTCAGCCAAAAGAGAAAATACACATACCTCCAAAATTACATATCAAAATTTGTAGTATACAGCTAAAGCAGTTCTTAGAAGGAAATTCATAGTGTTAAATGCTTATGTTAAAAAAAAAAAGGAGTTCCCGTCGTGGTGCAGTGGTTAACGAATCTGACTAGGAACCATGAGGTTGCGGGTTCGGTCCCTGCCCTTGCTCAGTGGGTTAACGATCCGGCGTTGCCGTGACCTGTGGTGTAGGTTGCAGACACGGCTCGGATCCCGCATTGCTGTGGCTCTGGCATAGGCCGGTGGCTATGGCTCCGATTCGACCCCTAGCCTGGGAAACCTCCACATGCCGCAGGGGTGGCCCAAGAAATAGCAAAAAGACAAAAAAAAAAAAGGCTTAAAATCAAATGCCTAAGTTCTACCATAAGAAATTAGAAAAAAGAATTGTAAATTAAACCTAAAGTAAGCAGAAGAAAGGAAATGATAACAGTGAAAATAATGCAATTTTAAAATGGAAAAATATTTATAATAATTAGTAAAACCATGAGCTGGCTCTTTGAAAGATCAATAAATTGACAAACCTTTATGTAGACAAATCAAGAAAAAAAGAGAGAACACAGGAGTTCCCGTCATGACTCAGTAGAAACGAATATGACTAGTATCCATGAGTACACATGTTTGATCCCTGGCTTTTCTCAGTGGGTTAAGGATGCAGCATTGCTGTGAGCTGTGGTGCAGATCACAGACTCGGCTCAGATCCGAGTTGCTGTGGCTGTGGCGTAGGCCAGCAGCTACAACTCTGATTCAACCCCTATCCTGGGAACCTCCATATGCCACAGGTATACAAGACAAAAAATAAAAATAAAAAGAGAAGACACAAATTACCAAAATCAGGAGAAAGGAGACATCATTACAGATACAGACTTTAAAATGGTGATTAGGAAATACTATGAACAACTTTATGCCAATAAATTAAACAAATTTAAATTTATATAAAATGAAAAAATTTCTTGGAAGGCAAACCTACAAAAACTCACTCAAGAATAAATAAGGAGCTCTCATCATGGCACAGCAGAAACAAATCTGACTAGGAACCATGAGGTTTCAGGTTTGATCCCTGGCCTCACTCAGTGGGTTAAGGATCCTGCGTTGCTCTGAGCTATGGATTAGGCAGGCAGCTGTAGCTCAGATTCAACCCCTAGCCTGGAAACTTCCATATGTCATGGGTGCTGCCCCAAAAAGACAAAAAAAAAAAAAAAAGAATAAGTAAAGCAACATTTCTATTTCTCTAAAAGCAATTAAATTTGTAGTTCAGGAGATCCTGTGTGGCTCTGTGGTACCAAACCCTACTAGTATCCATGAAGACACAGGTTCTATCCCTGGCCCAATCAGTGGGTTAAGGATCTCTACGTCTTAGACGCGGTTCAGACCCTGAGTTGCTGTGGCTGGGGTGTAGGCTGACAGACAGCTCTGATTGACCCCAGGCCTGGGAGCCTCCATATGCCATGGATGCAGCCCTAAAAAGACAGCAACAAAAACTTACAGTTTAAAACCTCCCAGAAAGAATATTCTAGGCCCAGATGATTTCACTAGTGAATTCTACCAAACATTTAATAATGAAATACTATCAACTCTATATAAGCCTTTTCAGAACATCAAAGAGGAGGGAATATTTCCCAGAGAACATTATGAAACTAAATTTAACCTGATACCAAAAGTAGACAAATATAAGAAAAGAAAAATACATATCAGTATCTCTCATGAATATACAGTCAAAAATCTCTAACAAATTTTAGCAAAACAAATCTGGCAATACAAAAACCATCATGGCCAAGTGAGTTTTTCCCCTGGGATGCTAAATGATACAACCTTGGAAAATCAGTCAATGTAATTCATGTTAACAAACTAAAAAAGAAAAAATTGGGGAGTTCCTGTCACGGCTCAACAGTAACAAATTTGACTAGCATCCATGAGGATGCAGGTTTGATCCCTGGCCTCACTCAGTGGGTTAAGGATCTGGCATTGCCTTGAGCTGTGGTGTAGTTCGAAGACATGGCTCAGATCTGGTGTTGGTGTAGCTGTGGCATAGGACAGCAGCTACAGCTCCAACTCAACCCCTAGCCTGGGAACCTCCATATGCTGTGGGTGTGGCCCCCAAAAAAGTATATGATCATCTTAATATCTGCAAAGCATTTAACAGAATTCAACATTAACTCATGATTAAAACTCTTAGCAAAGTAGAAGGGAACTTTCTCAATCTGATAAGTTTAACTGATTTATTTTGATTTACACCTGAAACTAACACAACTTTATAAGTCAACTACACACCAATAAAATTTATGTTTAAAAAAGATGATAAAAATCTGATACAGTTCATCTATTAATGAAAAATAATCTACATATAATTTCACATTTAATGATGAAAGACTAAATGCTTTTCCTCTAAGACTGGGAAAATTTTAAGTATGTCTGCTCTTACCAACACTCAACAGTCTAGTGAGAATCCTAGCCAGTGTTAGAAGACCAAACAAAAAAGCACACTGGGAGTTCCCATGGTGGGGCAGTAGTAATGAACACTAGTATCCATGAAGATGTAGGTTCTATTGCTGGTCTCGCTCAATGGGTTAAGGATCCAGCATTGCTGAGAGCTGTGGTGTAGGTCACATGTGGCTCAGATCCCATGTTGTTGTGGCCAGCAGCTGCAGCTCTGATTCGACCCCTAGCCTGGGAACCTCCATATGCCGCGGGTGCAGCCCTAAAAATACAAAAAAAAAAAAAAGCACAATGATTGAAAAAGAAGGCATGAAATAGTCTTTATTCACAGATGTAACATGATTTTCTTTGTTGAAAATCTTAAAGACTACAAAAAGCTACCAATAAATGTTTAACAAGGGCATAGGAAAAAAGTTCGATTACAACATGTAGATTGGTAGCAAACAATTGGAAACTAAAAAAAAAAATGTCATTTCAATAATATCAAAAATATGAAATATCAGGAATAAATTTAACAAGCTGCAAATATTGCTGAAAGAAATTAAATACCTAAATAAATGGAGAAATACACAATATTTTTGAAACAGATGACTCAATATTAAGATATCAATTCTTGGTGTTGCCGTCATGGCTTAGTGGTTAACGGACCCGACTAATACCCATGAGGATGCAGATTCAATCTCTGATCTTTCTCAGTGGGTTAAGGATCTGGCATTGCTGTAAGCTGTGGTGTAGGTCACACACACGACTCGGATCCAGCATTGCTGTGGCTGTGGTGTAGGCCGGCGGCTACAGCTCCGATTAGACCCCTAGCCTGGGAACCTTCGAATGCCATGGGAGCGGCCCTAAAAAGACAAAAGACAAAAAAAAAAAGATATCAATTCTTCCTCAAATAGATCTATAGATTCAACATAATCCAAAAAGAAGTTCCAGTAGGATTTTTGTAGAAATTTACAAGTTTACTCTAAAATGTATATGCAAATGCAAAGGACCTAGGATAGGCAAAACTATTTTGGAAAAGGGAGTTCCCGTCGTGGCGCAGTGGTTAACGAATCCGACTAGGAACCATGAGCTTGCGGGTTCGGTCCCTGCCCTTGCTCAGTGGGTTAACGATCCGGCATTGCCGTGAGCTGTGGTGTAGGTTGCAGACGCGGCTCGGATCCTGCGTTGCTGTGGCTCTGGCGTAGGCCGGTGGCTACAGCTCCGATTCAACCCCTAGCCTGGGAATCTCCATATGCCGTGGGAGCGGCCCAAGAAATAGCAACAACAACAACAACAACAATAACAAAAAAGACAAAAAAAAAAAACTATTTTGAAAAAGAACAAAGCTGGATTTTCCGCTCTAACACAACAGGATCTGTGGCATCTCTAGAGCCCAGGGACACAGGTTCCATACCCAGCCCAATACAGTGCGTTAAAAATCTGGCAAGGCTGCAGATGTGGCATAGATTGCAACTGTTGCTTGGATCTGATTCCTGGCCTGGGAACTCTAGATGCCTCAGGGTGGCCAAAAAAGAAAAAAAAAAAAAGGACAAAGTGGTGGAATCTAAGCTACATATTTCAGGACTTATTACAAAGCTAAGTATCAAGACAGTGTGATATTGCTATAAAGATAAGCATGTAGATCAATAGAACAGAATAGAAAATCCAGAAATATGTTCTCAAGTATTTGGTGGATTATTTTGTTTGGTTTGGTTCTTTTAAACAAAGGTACTAAGGCAATTCTATGGGGAAAAGGATAATCTGGTCAATAAATGTGCTAGAACAATTAAATACCTATATTCAAATAAAGAATCCTGACATTTACCTCATACTATATACAAAAATTAACTTGAGGAGTTCCCGTCATGGTGCAGCGGAAATGAATCCGATCAGGGACGATGAGGTTGAGGGTTTGATCCCTGGCCTCACTCCGTGGGTTAAGGATCCAGCGTTGCCGTGAGCTGTGGTGTAGTTTGCAGATGTGGCTCGGATCTGGCATTGCTGTGGCTATGGCTTAGGCCAGCAGCTGTAGCTCTGATTGGACCCCCTAGCCTGGGAATCTCCATATGCTGTGTGTGTGGTCCTAAAAGGGAAAAAAAAAAAAAAAAAAAAAAAGTTAACTTGAAAAGCACCATAAGGACCATAGGAGCTAACACTAAAAGAGTTCTTGAAGAAAACAGGAGGAAATTTTTCTGACATTGAGTTAACCAAAGATTTAAAAAACAGACATAAAAAAACCCAAACTATTAGGCATTCCCTGGTAGCTCAGCAGATTAAGGATCTAGCATTGTCACTGCTGTGGCTCAGGTTGCTGCTATGGCATGGGTTCAGTCCCTGGCCCCAGAACTTCCATATGCCATGAGCATGGCAAAAAAAAAAAAAAAAAAAAATTTAAAATGATGTTGGGGGAGTTCCTATTGTGGTGAAATGGAAACAAATCTGACTAGCATCCATGAGGATGCAGGTTCGATCCCTGGCCTTGCTCAGTGGGTTAAAGATCTGGCGTTGCCAGGAGTTGTGGTGTAGACTGCAGACCCGGCTCAGATCCTGTGTTCTGTGTAGACTGCCGACCCGGCTCAGATCCTGCGTTCTGTGGCTGTGGTGTAGGCCAGCAGCTATGGTTCCAATTCGACCCCTAGCCTGGGAACCTATATATCCTGCACTTGCGGCCCTAAAAAGACAAAAAATAAAGAAATAAAATAAAACTGTTGTTCTTCAATGGACACTGTTAAAAAAATAAAAGGCAAGGCATGGTTTAGGAGAAAATATTTTCAAAACACATGCTGGATCAAGGAGTTGTATCCAGAATGTATAAAGAACACTTACAACTCACTAATAAGAAAACAATCCCAGAGTTCCTTTGTGGTGCAGCAGGTTAAGGATCTGGCATTTTTCAGCAGCTTGGGTCACTGCTGCAGCCTGGGTTTGATACTTGGCCAGGGAGCTTTCTGCCCACCATGGGCATGGCCAAAAACAAACAAACAAATAAATTGGAATTTGAGATTTAAAAAAAGACAATCTGATTTTTTAAAATATGAACAAATAATTTTCCAGACATTTCACCACAGAATATGTGAGGATGTCAAATAGGCACATGAAAAGATGACCATCATCATTAAATATTAGGGAAAAACAAGTTAAAATCACAGTAAGACACAACCAAGTAACTACATCCCTACTAGAATGGCTAATAGTAAAAAGATTGATAATATCTGTTGTTTATAAGAATGTAATAAGGGAAATAGCCATACATTCCTAGCAGGAAAACAAAATAATACAGCCATTTTGGAAAAGTAGTTTCACAATTTCTTATAAAGCTATCCCTCAACACAGGCATTCATTCCATTCCTAGGTACTTAGCCAAGATCAAAGAAAAACATGTCTACACAAACACTTGTTCTGGAAAGTTTGTGGCCGCTATATTTTTATAATAGTCAACTGGTAAATAGATAAACAGATTGTGATACATCCATACAATGGAATATGAAATGCTGCTCAGTACTGTAAAGGAACAAATTCTTTTTTCTTTCTTATCTTTTTTAGGGCTGCACCTGTGGCATATGGAAGTTCCCAGGCTAGGAGTCAAATCAGAGCTGCAGCTGCCAGCATACACCACAGCCACAGCAATGCCAGATCCAAGCCACATCTGCAATCCATGCCACAGCTTGAGGTGACACTGGATCCCTAACCCACAGAGCGAGGCCAGGGATCAAATCCCCATCCTCATAGATAACTAGTCTGGTTCTTAACCTGCTGAGCCACAATGAGAACTCTAGGAATAAACTCTTGATACACGCGGTAACATGACTGCATCTCAAAAACGTGTTGAGTAGAGTTCCCGTAGTGGCTCAGTGGTTAACGAATCCAACTAGGAACCGTGAGGTTTCGGGTTCAGTCCCTGGCCTTGCTCAGTGGGTTAAGGACCCTGCTGTGAGCTGTGGTGTAGGTTGCAGATGTGGTTTGGATCCTGTGTTGCTGTGGCTGTGGTGTAGGCCGGCGGCTATAGCTCTGATTGGACCCCTAGCCTGGGAACTTCCATGTGCTTTGGGAGCGGCCCTAGAAAAAACAAAAAGACAAAAACAAAAAACAAACAAAAAAACACGTGTGAGTGAAGGTAGCCAGACACAAAAGACTACATAATTGCATTAATATTAAATTATAAAAAGAGGAAAACTGTAGTGATAAAAACTGATTAATAGTTACCAGTGACTGGAAGGGGGAAGAGGAGTATAAGGAAAATTTTCGGAGTGAATGATGCCTGCAAAGGGAAGTTTTGTGGTGATAGAAATTTTCTGTTTTGATTGTGACTGTGGTTACACAGTTGTGTATAATTTATCAAACCTCACTGAAACTAACATTTTATTTTATTTTATTATTTTTTATGGCCACACCCATGGCATATGGAAGTTCCTGGGCCAAGGATTAAATCCAAGGCGCAGCTGTGACCTATGTTGCATCTTCAGCAACGCTGAATCCTTAATCCACTGCACTGGGTGAGGAACAAACCCAGCCTCCGCATCAACTGGAGCCACTACCGTCAGATTCTTAACCCACTGTGCCACAGCGGGACTCCTGAAACTAACTTTTTTTTTTTTTGTCTTTTTGCCTTTGCTAGGGCCACTCCCTCGGGATATGGAGGTTCCCAGGCCAGGGGCCCAATCGGAGCTGTAGCCTCTGGCCTAGGCCAGAGCCACAGCAATGCGGGATCCGAGCCGCATCTGCAACCTACACCACAGCTCACGGCCATGCCAAATCCTTTAATCCACTGAGCAAGGCCAGGGATCGAACCCGCAACCCCATGGTTCCTAGTCAGATTCATTAACCACTGAGCCACGATGGGAGCTCCCTGAAACTAACATTTTAAACTGGCAAATTTTCTTGTATGCGAATTATACCTCAATAAAATTAAGAAAATTAAAAATACAGAATTTGCAAGAATTTACCAAAAAAGAGCTGTACATTAAACACATCAAAATGATTGCTGGGGTAGAGGAGGGAAATGAGAGTGGTTTATGGAGATTAAAGGAAATAAACAAGTAACAACAAAAGAGGAGCCTTACACAAACCAGTGCTCTTAACGTATGACTAACATATCATACTGTATGATTAACTCAATCTTCTATATCCACGGTTAAGAGAAAGAAAAAGAAAGAGAAAAAAAAACATTTCTTAGAGACAGCCGAAATACTTTTTGCAGCCATTTTTTTTTTCTTTTGGTCTTTTTAGGGCTGAACCTGTGGCATATGGAGGTTCCCAGGCTAGGATTCAAATCAGAGCTGTAGCCACGGGCCTACACCACAGCCACAGCAACGCCAGATTAGAGCCTCTTCTTCGACCTACACCACAGCTCGAAGCAATACTGGATCCTTAACCACTGAGCAAGGCCAGGGGTCGAAACTGCGTCCTCAAGGATGCTAGTCAGGTTTGTTTCTGTTGAGCCATGACAGGAACTCCTTGGTAGGCACTTTAGATGCATAACTAAAATCTGTTCTGGCCTGCTTCCTGACCTCATGCAGGATGGTCATATGCTTGGAGGGAAATACTCAGCTTCCATGGTAGGTGTCCATGTGACCTTGTTTTGGCCACTGCAAGGTAAGTGTCTACAAAATCTTCTAAAAATTGTCAGACTCAGCTCACATGTCCTTTGCCTTTTTACTGGCTGGAACGTGGGTATGAAGCTGAGGTGGGACGGTCACACCATGATCAGGAAGCACACATGCAGTGAAAGCCACATTAAGATGTGTTCCAAAAGAGTGAAGGAGCCTGAAGCATTAACTACTTTGTGAGGCTCCTGTACCAGCTTTAGACTAGACCTCTAGACTGCTTATTATGTGAGAAAAAATCTACTTCTATTTGGTCAAGCCATTGTAGTGGGGTTTCTGGTGCACATAAACAAATGCAATCCTAGTCACTATAATAGCTGTGACTAACATTTCAATGACACAAATCAACTCTTTTTGAGATATAATTGAAGTATAACATCACCTAAATTTAAGGTGTACCCAGTGCTGGTTTGATAAACTTATATATTACAGTAGGACTACCACTGGAACATTAGCTAACACCTCCATCGCATAATTATCATTTCTTTTTTGTGGTGAGAATATTTAAGATTTAGTCTCTTAGGAGTTCCTGCTGTAGTGCAGCAGGATAGGGATCTGGTGTTGTCTCTGTAGCAGCTTGGGTCACCGCTGAGGCTCTGGTTCAATCCCTGGCCCAAGAACTTTCAAATGTCACAAATGCAGCCAAAAACAAAGACTGAGTCTCTTAGCAACTATAACCACATGCTGTGTATTGAAGCCCCAGAATGTATTCGTCTTCTAATTGGAGGGGTTTTTTAAAAAGTTTTATTGAGGTATAGTTGATTTACAGTGTTGTAATAATTTCTACTGTACAATAAGGTGATTCAGTTATAAATATACACACATCCATTCTTTTTCAGATTCTTTTCCCATATAGATTATCACAGAATATTGGATACAGTTCTCTGTGCTATACACCAGATCCCAATTGGTCAACCATTCCGTATATCACCGTGTGCATATGCCAGTCCCAAACCCCAATCTGTCCTCCCTGTAACCTGTCCCCTTTGGTAACCATAAGTTTGTTTTTAAAGTCTGTGAGTCTGTTTCTGTTCTGCAAATAAATTCATTTTTATCCTTTTTTTTTAACCACATAAGTGATATCATATGATGTTTGTCTTTGACTGATTTACTTCATTTAGTATGATAATCTTTAGGTCCATCCATGTTGTCGCAAATGGCATTACTTCATGCTTTTTTATGGCTGAGTAATATTCCATTATATATATATATATTTTATATATATATATATATATACCCTATTTTATATATATATATATATAAATATATATATATATATATATACACCCCACATCTTCTTTATCCATTCATCCGACAATGGACATTTAGGTTGTTTCCATGTCTTGGCAATTGTGTATGTTCAACTGCGCTGAACATGGGGGTGCTCTTATCTTTTCAAATGATAATTTTCTCCAGATATATGCCCAGAAGTAGGACTGCTGGATCATATGATAGTTCTGTTTTTTAAGGAAACTCCATAGTGATTGCACTGTCTTACATTCACACCAACAGTGTAGGAGGGTTTCCTTTTCTTCACAATCTCTCTAGCGTTAACTATTTATAGACTTTTTGATGATGGCCATTCTGACTGTGTAAGAGGATACCTCATCTTAGTTTTGATTTGCATTTCTCTAGTAATTAGCAATGTTGAGTATCTTTTCATTCTTTTTTTTTTTGCCATCTGTATTCTTCTCTAGAAAAATGTCTATTTAGATCTTCTGCTCTAATTGGAGGTTTTACCCTCCAGTCCTTGGTAACCACCATGCTACTCTTATCTATGAATTTGGGTTTTAAATTTTTTAATTTTTAATTTCCTTTTTTTTTTTTTTGGCCATGCCCAGGGCTTGCAGAAATTACCAGCCCAGGGATCAAATTTGTGCCACAGCAGTGACATCTCCAGATTCTTAACCCACTAGGCCATCAGGGAACTCCAATGAATTCAGGTTTTTTAGATTCCACAGATAAGTGATATCACAGAGTATTTGTCTTTCTCTGACTTATCTCACTTAGCATAATGCCCTCAAGGTCTATCCATATTATTGCAAATGACAGGGTTTTTTTCTTTTTTATGGCTAAATATTATTCCATTTATATACATATATGTATACATATCTATCACATCTTTATCCATTCATCCTTGAATGGACACTTTGGTTGTTTATAGATCTTGGCTGTTGTAGCTAATGCTGAAGAAAATATGGGAGTGAAGATACTCTTTTCACAAGCTGTTTTCATGAACTTTGGATATGTATTCAGAAATGGAGATGCTGGATAATATGATACTTCTATTTTTAATTTTTGGGGGAAACTCCATACTGTTTTCCAGAGTGGCTGCAACACTTTACATTCCCACCAGCAGTGCACAAAAGTTCCCTTTCTTCCACACCCTCACCAATACTTGTTGTTACTTTTTTTTGGTATAATATCCATTCTGACAAGTGTGAAGTGATATCTCATTGTGGTTTTGATTTTCATTTCCTTGGTAATTAGAAATGTTGATCATCTGTTCATGTACCTGATGGTTATCTGTATGTCTTTGTTAGAGAAATGTCTATTCAGTTCTCTGCCAGTTTTTTGTTTTGTTTTGTTTTGTTTTTGTCTTTTTGCCATTTCTTGGGCTGCTCCCATGGCATATGGAGGTTCCCAGGCTAGGGGTCGAATCAGAGCTGTAGCTGCCAGCCTACGACAGAGCCAGAGCAACGCAGGATCTGAGCCGTGTCTGCAACCTACACCACAGCTCATGGCAACGCCGGATCATTAACCCACTGAGCAAGGGCAGGGATGGAACCCGAAACCTCATGGTTCCCAGTTGGATTTGTTTGTTTTGTTTTGTTTTGTTTGTTTGTTTGTTTTTGCTATTTCTTGGGCCGCTCCCGCGGCATATGGAGGTTCCCAGGCTAGGGGTTGAATCGGAGCTGTAGCCACTGGCCTACGCCAGAGCCACAGCAACGCGGGATCCGAGCCGTGTCTGCAACCTACAGCACAGCTCACGGCAACACTGGATCCTTAACCCACTGAGCAAGGGCAGGGACCGAACCCACAACCTCATGGTTCCTAGTCGGATTCGTTAACAACTGCGCCACGATGGGAACTCCGCTAGTTGGATTTGTTAACTACTGTGCCACGATGGGAACTCCCAGTTCTCTGCCAGTTTTTTTTTTTTAATTATTTATTATTATTTTTTTCCCACTGTACAGCAAGGGGGTCAGGTTATCCTTACATGTATACATTACAATTACATTTTTCCCCCAGCCTTTCTTCTGTTGCAACATGAGTATCTAGACAAAGTTCTCAATGCTATTCAGCAGGATCTCCTTGTAAATCTATTCTAAGTTGTGTCTGATAAGCCCAAGCTCCGGATCCCTCCCACTCCTTCCCCCTCCCATCAGGCAGCCACAAGTCTCTTCTCCAAGTCCATGATTTTCTTTTCTGAGATGTTCATTTGTGCTGGATATTAGATTCCAGTTATAAGTGATATCATATGGTATTTGTCTTTGTCTTTCTGACTTATTTCACTCAGTATGAGAGTCTCTAGTTCCATCCATGTTGCTGCAAATGGCATTATGTCATTCTTTTTTATGGCTGAGTAGTATTCCATTGTGTATATATACCACATCTTCCTAATCCAATCATCTGTCAACGGACATTTAGGTTGTTTCCATGTCTTGACTATTGTGAATAGTGCTGCAGTGAACATGCGGGTGCACGTGTCTCTTTTAAGTAGAGTTTTGTCCGGATAGATGCCCAAGAGTGGGATTGTGAGGTCATATGGAAGTTCTAAGTATAGATTTCTAAGGTATCTCCAAACTGTTCTCCATAGTGGCTGTAGCAGTTTACATTCCCACCAACAGTGCAGGAGGGTTCCCTTTTCTCCACAGCCCCTCCAGCACTTGTTATTTGTGGATTTATTAATGATGGCCATTCTGACTGGTGTGAGGTGATATCTCATGGTAGTTTTGATTTGCATTTCTCTTATAATCAGGGATGTTGAGCATTTTTTCATGTGTTTGTTGGCCATCTGTATATCTTCTTTGGAGAAATGTTTATTCAGGTCTTTTGCCCATTTTTCCATTGATTGATTGGCTTTTTTGCTGCTGGGTTGTATAAGTTGTTTATATATTCTAGAGATTAAGCCCTTGTCGGTTGCATCATTTGAAACTATTTTCTCCCATTCTGTAAGTTGTCTTTTTGTTTTCTTTTGGGTTTCCTTTGCTGTGCAAAAGCTTTTCAGTTTGATGAGGTCCCATGGGTTTATTTTTGCTCTAATTTCGATTGCTTTGGGAGACTGACCTGAGAAAATATTCATGATGTTGATGTCAGAGAGTGTTTTGCCTGTGTTTTCTTCTAGGAGTTTGATGGTGTCCTGTCATATATTTAAGTCTTTCAGCCATTTTGAGTTTATTTTTGTGCATGGTGTGAGGGTGTGTTCTAGTTCCATTGCTTTGCATGCAGCTGTCCAGGTTTCCCAGCAATGCTTGCTGAATAGACACTCTTTTTCCCATTTTATGTTCTTGCCTCCCTTGTCAAAGATTAATTGACCATAGGTGTCAGGGTTTATTTCCGGGTTCTCTATTCTGTTCCATTGGTCTGTCTGTCTGTTTTGATAGCAGTACCACACTGTTTTGATGACTGTGGCTTTGTAGTATTTCTTGAAGTCTGGGAGAGTTATGCCTCCTGCTTGGTTTTTGTTTCTCAGGATTGCTTTGGCGATTCTGGGTCTTTTGTGGTTCCATATAAATGTTTGGATTGTTTGTTCTAGTTCTGTGAAAAATGTCGTGGGTAATTTGATAGGGATTGCATGGAATCTGTAGATTGCTTTGGGTAGTATGGCCATTTTTACAATATTGATTTTCCCAATCCAGGAACATGGAATATCTTTCCATTTCTTTACATCTTCTTTGATTTCTTTGATTAAAGTTTTATAGTTCTCGGCATATAGGTCCTTTACCTCCTTGGTCAGGTGTATTCCGAGGTATTTGATTTTGTGAGGTGCAATTTTAAAAGGTATTATATCTTTGTATTCCTTTTCTAATGTTTCATTGCTGGTATACAGAAATGCAACTGACTTCTGAATGTTAATCTTATATCCTGCTACTTTGCTGAATTTCTTAATCAGTTCAAGTAGTTTTGGGGTTGAGTCCTTAGGGTTTTCTATGTATAGTATCATGTCATCTGCCTACAGTGACAGTTTGATCTCTTCTCTTCCTATATGGATGCCTTTTATTTCTTTTGTTTGTCTAATTGCTGTGGCTAGGACTTCCAAAACTATGTTGAAGAGCAGTGGTGAGAGTGGGCATCCCTGTCTTGTTCCAGATTTGAGTGAGAAGGCTTTCAGTTTTTCCCCATTGAGGATTATATTTGCTGTGGGTTTATCATAAATGGCTTTGATTATATTCAGGAATGTTCCCTCTATACCCACTTTGGTGAGGGTCTTGATCATGAATGGATGTTGGACTTTGTCAAATGCTTTTTCTGCGTCTATTGAGATGATCATATGATTTTTGACTTTTTTTTTGTTAATGTGGTGTATGATGCTGATTGATTTGTGTATTTTGAACCATCCTTGTGAACCTGGGATGAACCCAACCTGGTCATGGTGTATAATTTTTTTGATATGTTGTTGGATTCGGTTGGCTAAGATTTTGTTGAGAATTTTTGCATCTATATTCGTCAATGATATTGGGCGATAGTTTTCTTTTTTGGTGGTATCTCTGTCTGGTTTTGGAATGAGGGTGATGGTGGCCTCATAGAATGTCTTTGGGAGTATTCCTTCTTCTTCAACCTTTTGAAAGAGTTTAAGGAGGATGGGCACCAGTTCCTCTTTATATGTTTGATAAAATTCACCTGTGAAGCCATCTGGTCCTGGACTTTTATTTGTAGGGAGTGATTTTATGACCTCTTCAATTTCATTTCTAGTGATTGGCCTGTTCAGTTGGTCTGTTTCTACTTGATTCAGTTTTGGCAGGCTGTAAGATTCTAGAAAATTGTCCATTTCTTCCAGATTGTCAAACTTGTTGCCATATAGTTGTTCATAGTATTCTCTTATGGTTTTTTGTATTTCTGCTGTATCCATTGTGATTTCTCCTTTTTCATTTATAATTTTGGTTATTTGGGTTCTTTCTCTCCTCTTTTTAGTGAGTCTGGCCAGGGGTTTGTCCATTTTGTTCACCTTTTCAAAGAACCAGCTCTTGGTTTTATTAATTTTCTCTATTGTTTTTTGAGTCTCTATTTTATTGATTTCTTCTTTGATCTTTATAATTTCCTTCCTTCTGCTGACTTTAGGCCTTTTTTGTTCTTCTTTTTCTAATTCATTTAGGTGGAGGGTTAAGTTGTCAATTTGGGATCTTTCTTCTTTTTTGAGAAAGGCCTGTATTGCTATAAATTTCCCTCTGAGCACTGCTTTCGAAGCATCCCATAGATTTTGAGCGGTTGTGTCTTCGTTATCATTTGTTTCAAGGTAGTTTTTAATTTCCTTCTTGATTTCCTCATGGACCCATTGGTTTTTTAGTAGCATGTTGTTTATTCTCCATGCAGTAGGTTTTTTCTCTTTCCTTTTCCCATGGTTGATTTCTAATTTCATGGCATTGTGGTCAGAGAAGATACTTGAGATAATTTCTATGCTCCTAAATTTATTGAGATTCGCTTTGTGTCCCAATATGTGGTCGATTCTTGAGAATGTTCCATGAGCATTTGAGAAGAATGTGTATTCTGCTTTTTTTGGATGTAGTGTCCTGAAGATATCAATTAAGTCTACCTTTTCTATTGTTTCCTTTAGGATCTCTGTTGCTTTATTGGTTTTCTGTCTAGAGGATCTGTCCATTGATGTGAGGGGGGTATTAAGGTCTCCTACTATGATTGTATTCTCATCAATATCTCCCTTTATGTCTGTTAATATTTGTTGTATGTATCTGGGTGCTCCTGTATTTGGGGCATATATGTTGACGATAGTAACATCCTCTCCTTGGATGGATCCCTTAATCATTAAGTAGTGTCCTTCTTTATCTTTCTTTATGTCTTTTGTTTTAAAGTCTATTTTGTCTGATATGAGTGTTGCAACTCCTGCTTTTCTGTCGTGTCTATTGGCGTGAAATATTTTTCCCCACCCTTTCACTTTCAATCTATATGTATCTTTTGTCCTAAGGTGAGTTTTTGGTAGGCAGCATATTGAAGGTTTTTGACTTTTTATCCACTCAGCCACTCTGTGTCTTTTGATTGGGGCGTTTAGTCCATTGACATTTAAGGTGATAATTGATAGATGATTATTTATTGCCATTTGAACCTCGTGTTCCAGTTGATTCTATGGTTCTCCATTCTTCCTTTCTTCTTTTTTTTTTTTTTTTTTTGGTTGGATGGTCTCCTGTTATTATCTGCTTGAGTGTATTTTTTTTTCATTTTTTGCAAATGCAATATTTGGTTTTGGCTTGTGGTTGCCCTGTTTCTTAAGTATGCTAACCCCTTCCCATAATTGTGTGTTTTAGCCTGATGGTCCTGTAAGTTCAAACCCTTCATTACTATATTAAAATTAAGAAGAGAAACATACAAACAAACAAAAAGGGTTATTTACTTCCTAACATCCCTTGCCCACATTTTATGGTTTTGATGACTCTTTTTTATTTTTTTCTTTTTAATTTTATTTTGTTTGAGGCCTGTTCATGATTAAATCTGTATGCTGGCTTATTTGAGTGACTGCTCTCTGATTGCGGTTTCCTCAGTCCTAGTTCTTCCTCTTCTTCTTTTTCTTTTTTTTTCTTTTCTTTTTTCTTCCCTTTCCTTCCTTTCTTTTTGGTTTAGAGAAGCCCTTTCAATATTTCCTTTAACCTGGGTTTTGTGTTGCAGTATTCTTTAAGTTTTTGTTTGTTGGAAAAAATTTTTATTTCCCCTTCTATTTTAAATGATATTCTTGCTGGATAGAGTATTCTAGTTTGCATATTTTTTCCTTTTAGCACTTTAAATATCTCTTGCCATTCCCTCCTGGCCTGTAGTGTTTCTGTAGAGAAGTCAGCTGATATTCTTATGGGGGTTCCCTTGTAGGTAACATTCTGTTTTTCTCTTGCTGCCTTTAGGATCCTCTCTTTATCACTAACTTTTGCCATTTTTATTATGATGTGTCTTGCTGTGGGTCTATTTGGGTTCAGTTTGTTTGGGGCCCTCTGTGCTTCTTGTATCTTGAACCCAGCATCCTTTAGATTTGGGAAGTTTCCAGCGATAATTTCTTCAAATATATTTTCCATCCCCTTATCTTTTTCTACTCCTTCTGGAATTCCTATTATGCGTAGATTGGTATTATCCCATAGGTCTCTTATATTGCTTTCCAGTTTTTTGATTCGGTTTTCTGTCTGTTGACCAGATTGAGTGATTTCCATTATTCTATCTTCCATATCACTGATTCGTTCTTCTGCATTATTCATTCTGGTTTTTACTGTCCTTAGTTCCGTTTGCATCTCTGCCAATGAATGTTCTAGTTTTTCTTGGCTCCTCCTTATATGTTCTAGTTCCTTTCTGAGGGTATCTGCATTACTGTTCATATCTTCTCTTAATTCCTTCAGTATTTTCACTATTTCTCTTTTGAACTCCAGGTCTGTCCGACTGCCGAGATCTGTTTCATTGTTGACTGTTTTAGGTGAGTTCTCCTGTTGGTTTGACTGGGGGTGGTTTCTCTGCTTCTTCATCTTGCTTGTTGTTTTCTTTCTCCTGAGGGAGTTGTATTCTCCGTTATCGGGCAGTGTTTGCCTTGTCACTGCCGTGGAATATTTCCTGAGGGCTAGCGTTGTTGGTCAATCTTTTTTGAGGCAGTGTAGCTTTTCTGGAGTGTTGATGGGGCTAACAGTGTTTCTTTGAAGCAAAGGAGGGCTTCCTGAGGGCAGACAGGACTGGAAGGTCCACACCACGATGGTAGCAGATTTCACTTGGTCATGCAGAGCTTGCTCTGGTGTTTTTAGGCTGTGGGGTTCTTGCAGGGGGTTGGCAGTGTTGGGCAGCTGTTCCTCAGGAGTGTAGCACCCCCTGGGGGCTGGAGCAGCTATCTGGGTCACTGAGAACCTAAGAGGCTCTTCCCTAGGGCAGCCCAACTCGGAAGGATGGCCTGAGAATGTAGGCAGATCTTTTCACAGTCTGGCCAAGCTTGTTGCAGCTTTTCTGGGCTGCAGGGGCTCTTCCAGGGGGCTGGTGGTGCTGAGCAGCTATTCCGCGGCAGTGGGGCACCCCCTAGGGGCTTGGGCGGGTAGCAGGGCCACTGGAAACCCTAGAGGCTCCTCCCCAGGGCAGCCCGACTCAGAAAGACCGTCTGAGATCTTTTCCCGGCTTGGCCAACCTTGTTGCAGCTTTTCTCAGCTGCAGGGGGTCCTGCCTGGAGCTGGCAGTCCTATGCAGCTGATCCACTAGGGCACCCCCTGGGGGCTTGGGCGGGTAGCAGGGCCGCTGGAAACTGAAGAGGCTCCACCCCGGGGCAGCCTGACTCAGAAAAACTGCCTGAGATTTTTTCCCGACTCAGCCAGGCTTGTTGCAGCTTTTCTGGGCTGTAGGGGGTCCTGCCTGGAGCTGGCAGTCCTATACAGCTGATCCACTAAGGCACCCTCTGGGGGTTTGGGCGGGTAGCAGGGCCGCTGGAAACTGAAGAGGCTCCTCCCTGGGGCAGCCCGACTCAGAAAAACTGTCCGGGAATTATCTGCCAGTTTTTAATTAGATCATTTGGTTTTTCCCCTTCTATTGAGTTGAGTTCTTTGTAATTTTGGCAGAAATATGGTGTACAAATATTTTCTTCCAGGAGTTCCCGTCATGCCTCAGTGGAAACGAATCTGACTAGCATCCATGAGGACACAGGTTCCATCCCTGGCCTCGCTCAGTGGGTTAAGGATCCAGCGTTGCCGTGAGCTGTGCTGTAGGTTGCAGACTCGGCTGGGATCCTGAGTTGCTGTGGCTGTGGCGTAGGCCAGCAGCTACAGCTCATATTCGACCCCTAGCCTGGGAACCTCCATATGCCTTGGGCATGGCCCTCAAAAAAGACCAAAAAAAATTTTTTTTTCTTCCATTCTATAGGTTATCTCTTCATTTTTTTATTGTTTCTTTCGCTGCTCAGAAGCTTTTAAGTTTGATGTAGTCCCACTTGTTTATTTTTGCTTTTATTGCTTGTGCGTTTGGAAGCTGATTCTTTTAAATGAAATGTAAAAACTAAGGCATTAAAGGAAAAATTTATGAGGGCTGTTTTTAAGACTCTGGACTGAGAGAGATAAAAATACCTACATTAAGTCATTTCCAAAACCCCATTCCCCAACTCACACAACAGGCATTTATGGGTCTCCTGCTCTGAGCCTAGCACCATACAAGATTCCTACCAGGAATTCAGTCTTAAGGAGGATACAAACAAGCAAACAGATCAATCACAGTACAACACAGTGAAAGCCTTATATAGATAAGGAATTTGTCAACGAGAAAGACTGAAATGATACCAGGCACAGAGCCCAGATTCTTGTAGATTTCCTTCAGAACTTAAACAGTGGTGCCCAAATATTCTTTCTTCCATTGATATGCAAATTACTTCTTCCAACTTTTCCTCAGCTCAAGAACAGTCCAGTACAATGAACTCTGACATGGCAACAAAGGGAGAACTGCTAGTTCCGGACAATCAATTGAATTCTGCAGGAATTCCCAGATCACATTGAGGGCACTCATGTCAACCTAATCTACTTAATGTATTATGGTGTAAAACAAGAGTGGCAAAATAAGTTGTATTACTGCGTCTACTTTTTGGTAGAAATATTAGTGAGTTGTGAAAGGACCAAATTATAGTCATTCTGAGGTGAAAGGAAACATCCCAGGTGACCCAACACTACATATATATTACTTAGTGTCAGAATGAATAAATAAGGACAACTACCTAATATGTGACACAGATCAGCTCAATTATAGATTCAAACATAAGAAATTGCTGATATTCAACAAATTTTGACCTTAAAAAATGACTATTTCTTGGGGAGTTCCCATTGTGGCGCAGTGGTTAACGAATCCGACTAGGAACCATGAGCTTGAGGGTTCGGTCCCTGCCCTTGCTCAGTGGATTAACGGTCCGGCCTTGCCGTGAGCTGTGGTGTAGGTTGCAGACACGGCTCGGATCCCGCGTTGCTGTGGCTCTGGCGTAGGCCGGTGGCTGCAGCTCCGATTCGACCCCTAGCCTGGGAAACTCCATATGTCGCGGGAGCGGCCCAAAGAAATAGCAAAAAGACAAAAAAAAAAAAAAAAGACTATTTCTGGAGTTCCCGTCGTGGCTCAGTGGTTAACGAATCTGACTAGGAACCATGAGTTTGTGGGTTTGATCCCTGGCCTTGCTCAGTGGGTTGAGGATCCGGTGTTGCCATGAGCTGTGGTGCAGGTTGCAGACGCGGCTCCAATCCCGTGTTGCTGTGGCTGTGGTGTAGGCTGGCGGCTATGGCTCTGATTCGACCCCTAGCCTGGGAATCTCCATATGCCATGGGAGTGGCCTAAGAAATGGCAAAAAAAAAAAAAAAAAAAAAGACTCTTTCTTGTGGTTCAAACTAGCTGGTCAGGCCAAAGAAAAAGCACATCAGAAACAGGGAGGGGGGAAAAAAAGGGCCTAAGACCAAATTTGCAGAAGTTCTGCACTGTACCTTCTAGGGTTTGTTCATCCAGTAAATACTCTTGAGGAGTTCCCATTGTGGTGCAGTGGAAATGAATCTGACTAGTTATCCGTAAGGATGTGGGTTCGATCCCTGGCCTCGCTCAGTGGATCGAGGATCCAGTTTTGCTGTGAGCTGTGGTGTAGGTTGTAGACGTGGCTTGGATCCCAAGCTGCTGTGGCTGTGGTGTTGGCCAGCAGCTGCAGCTCTAATTCGACCCCTAGCCTGGGAACTTCCATATGCCAAGGCTGCAGCCCTAAAAAAGCAATAAATAAATAAATAAACTTAAGCACAGACGGTGTGCCAGCTTACATAGTTCAGTCAACTAGCACAGCATCCTGGGATGATACAGGACAAGAAGGCCAGTTCTCATACCCAGAGCATTTCTGAGTTGTTACTTAATTTTTTTTTAAATTAATTTATTTTTCATTCCTGTTGTAGCTCAGTGGGTAACGAACCTGACTAGTATCCAAGAGGATGTGGGTTCGATCCCTGGCCTCATTCAGTGGGTTAAGGATCCCACATTGCTGTGAGCTGTGGTATAGGTCACAGACTCAGCTTGGATCTGGCATTGGCTGTGGTGTAGGCCGGCAGCTGTAGCTCCAATTCCCGGCCCTGGCCTGGGAATTGCCGCACATGCGGCCCTAAAAAACAAACAAACAAAAAATTATTTTTTGGCCATGTCCCTGGCATGTGGAAGTTCCCAGGACAGGGATCAAACCCACACTGCAACTGTGGCAAAGCCAGATCCTTAACCGATTGTGCCATAAGGGAACTTCCCTCAGTTGTTATTTTTAATCATGAGATTCCAGTGTTGGAAAGAGACTGGGAAGGGGAGTTCCCATAGTGACTCAGTGGTTAATGAACCCAACTAGTATCCACAAGGACTCGGGTTTGATCCCTGGCCTCATTCAGTGGGTTAAGGATCCAGCCTTGCCATGAGGCGTGGTGTAGATCGCAGATGCGGCTCGGGTCCCTCGTTGCTGTGGCTGTGGTGTAGGCTGGCAGCTGCAGCTCTGATTTGACCCCCAGCCTGGGAACGTCCATATGCCGCAGGAGTGGCCCTAGAAATGGCAAAAAAAAAGACAAAAAGACAAAAAAAAAAAACCACCACCACAACAAAAAAAAACGTAGTGCTAAACAAAAAAATAGAAGAGAGAAGTAGAGGTAGAGACTTATATGCTGTTAATTAAGAGAAAAAACAACACAACAAAAACCCCACAAATGACTAAAATTACTGTACAAAAAGCATAACAATTCAATAAACTTTAGGAGTTCCCTAGTGGCCTGTCAGGTAAGGATCTGGTGTTGTTACTGCTATGGTTCAGGTTACTGATATGACATGGATTTGATCCCTGGCCTGAGAACTTCCACATGCCATGGGTGTGGACAAATAAATACTTTCTTGCTGAAAAATGCTAACCATTATCTGAAGCTTCAGCAAGTTGTGAACATTTTCCTGGTAGAAGGTCTTGTTTCAATGTTGATGGCTACTGACTGGCCAGGGTGGTGGTTGTTGAAGCTTGGGGTGGCTGTGGCAGTTTATTAAAATAAGACAAGAATGATTGCTGCATTGATTGACTTTTCCTTTTGTGAACAATTTCTCTATAGCATACAATGATGTTTGAAAGCATTTTATCCAGAGCAGAACTTCTTTCAAAATTGGAGTCAGTCCCCTCAAACCCCGCTATTGCTTTGTCAACTAAGTTTATATAACTTCCTAAATCCTTTGCTGTCATTTCAACAATCTTCACAGCATCTTGACCAGGACAAGATTCTGTCTCAAGGAAACATTTACTTTGCTCATTCCTAAGAAGCAGCTCCCATCTGTTCAGATTTTGTCATGAGATTGCAACAATTCTGTCCCATCTTTAGGCTTCACTTTTCCTGGTTCTTTTACTATTTCCACTACATCTGCAGTTATTTCCTCCACTGAAGTCTTGAACCTCTTAAGGCCGTCCGTGAAGGTTGGAGTCAACTTCTTGCAAATTCTCATTAAGGTTGATATTTTGACCTTTTTCTATGAATTACAAATGCTCTTCTTTTTTGGTTGGGAGGAGATGCACCCATGGCATATGGAAGTTCCTGGGCCAGGGATTGAACCCACACCACCGTGATAACCAGAACCACAACAGTGACATCACTGATCCTTAACCTACTGAGCCACCAGGGAACTCCAGAAATGTATTTCTAAAGTACTAAGACTTGAAAGTCAGAATTACCTTGATCCTTGGGCTATAAGAGTGGACACTGTGTTAGCCAACAGGAAAACAACATGAATTTCATTTCTCTCCATTGGAGCTCTTGGGTGGCCAAGTTCATTGTCAATGAGTAGCAATATTTGGAAGGAATCTCTTTTCCTAAACTGTAGATCTCACAGTGGGATGAAAGTATTCAGTACACCATATTATAAACAGACTTTGGAGTTCCCATTTTAATTCAGCAGGTTAAGAACCTAACGTAGTATCCATGAGGATGTGGGTTTGATCCCTGGCCTCACTCAGTAGGTTAAGGATCCAGTGTTGCTGCAAGCCGTGGTGTAGATTTCAGATTCGGCTCAGATCCAGTATTTCTGTGGCTGTGGTATAGGCTTCAGCTGTAGCTCTGATTCAACCCCTGGACTGGGAACTCCACATGCTGCAAGTGTAGCCATTAAAAACAAAAAAGAAAAGAAAAAACCAGATGTGCTATTATCTAGGCTATGTTTTTTTCATTTTTAGCTTAGGCAGACTAGATTTATCATAATTCTTAAGGGCCCTTTGATGTTCAGATGGTAAATGACCGTTGGCTTCAACTTAAAGTCACCAGTGGCATTAGCTCTAACAAGAGGGTCACCCTGTCCTTTGAAGCTTTAAAGCCAGGCATTGCCTTCTCCTCTGTAGCTATGAAAGTCCTAGGTGATATCTTCTTCCAACAGAAGGCTGTTTCACGTGTACTGAAAATCTGCTGTTTAGTGCAGCCACCTTCATGAATTACCTTGGCCGGATCTTCGAACTTGCTTCAGCCTCCATCAGCGCTAGCCACTTCCTCTTGCACTTTGAAGTTTCTTTCAAAGTGAAGTGAACCAGCCTCTGCTAGCTCCAGACTTTTCTTCGGCAACTTCTTTGTCCCTCTCAGTCTCCATAGAATTGAAGAGAGTTAGACCTTTCTCTGGATGATTATGGGAATGGTGCGGTTGGTTTGATCTTTTCTACAGACCAATAAGACTTTCTCCTTCTCAGCAATAAGGCTGTTTCACTTTCATATTATTCATGTGTTCCCTGGACTAGCACTTTCAATTCCCTTTAGGAACATTTCCTTTGCATTCCCAACTTGGCGAACTCTTCGGTGCAAGAAGCCAAGATTTTGGCCTATCTTGGCTTTTGAGATTACTTTCTCACTAAAATTAATCATTTCTATCTTTCGATTTAAAATAAGAGTGCGAGGAGCTCTCTCCTGGTGCAGTAAGTTAAGGATCTGGCATTGTCACTGCAGTGGCTTGGGTGATTGCTGTGGCACAGATTCAAGCCCTGGCCTGGGAACTTCCATGTGCTTTGGGCACAGCCAAAAAAATAAATAAGAGTGTGACTCTTCCTTTCACTTGAATACTTAGAGGCCATTGTAGGGTTCGTACTTATGTCTCTCCCTCAAGGAGAGGGAGAGAGACAAGGACTGGTGCGAGAGTGGAGCAGTCAGAACATGTTTGACGTTTAAGTGTTATATGAAGCACTGCATTATGTCCCAAAACAATTGCAATGGCAACAGCAAAGATCACTGATCACAGATTGCCATTCCAAATAAAATAGTAATGAAAAATTTTGAAATATGGCAAGAATTACCAAATGTTATGCAGAGACACAAAATGTAACAGCAAATGCTGTTGGATAAATGCTGTTGGACTTGTTCAATGAAGGTGGCCACAAACTTCAATTAAAAAACTGCAAAAAAGCAGTATCTGGAGTTTCCATCATGGCTTAGTGGTTAACAAACCCGACTAGTATCTATGAGGACGTAGGTTCGATCCCTGGCCTCACTCAGTGGGTTAAGGATCCAGCACTGCTGTGAGCCGTGGCATAGGCAGACTCAGCTTTGATGTGGCATTACTGTGGCTGTGGCATAGGCTGGTGGCTACAGCTCCGATTGGACCTCTAGCCTGGGAACCTCCATATACTGTGGGTGTGGCCCTTAAAAAAAAAAAGACCAAAAAAAAGCATCTACTACAGAGTGTAATAAAATGACAAGCAATAAAACAAGTAGTTCCTTGCACAGACTTTTGCAAGAACTCTAGTAAGAGTTCGATAAATATTTGTTGGATGAATGCAATACGACCAGTTCCCTTATTATTTGGGAAAATAAAATTAAAACTCTGTCTTGTGAAAGAGGCATTCAATTTGTTCTATGTGGCCCAAAGTATCAAGAAATTCCAAATTCTGATACAGAAACACTTTCTTTCAGTTACAGTTATCCAAGAATAGATTTGCTGACTTGGAAGATGAGGTTTCTACCAGCAAAAATGGGGTGACTATTGAAGATGCATAGAATAGACTCCTATTCAGGTCTGAAAGTTTCTTTGTGGCAAAGGCAATAACTCTGAAGACAGATCATCTTAGTTCAAAGTCTGGCTGAGCCACTTGGTACCCAGGTGGTTTTCGGCAAACCACTAAATCTCTCTTTGCCAGGTTCTGTCTGCAAAGTGGAGATAATTTCTTTGACTCTAAGATACATTTTTTTTTATTGGCTGCACCCGATGCATATATAAGTACCTGGCTAGGAATTGAATCCGAGCCACAGCTGCTACCTACGCCACAGCTACGTCAGTGCAGGATCCTTTAACCCACTGGGTTGGGCCAGAGATTGAACCCACACCTCCGCAGTGACTTGAACCGCTGCAGTCGGATTTTCAACCCACTGCACCACAGCAGGTTCTCCTAAGATACAGTTATTTTAGTTTAACATTTCTGAAATCAGGATGCTTATTACAATTATTGGCAGCCAGATGGCAGTTGTGACATAATTGTCAGTTCATGTTGTTCACACTAGAAATGAGCTATGTGTAATCTTAGTACCACGTGTATTGAGTTTTGACTTTCTTTTATAAAATGTCTTTCAACAGATTGCAGCACAGATCAGCATTGAAAAATAAACATTTTTTTGTGTATGCAAAAAGACAAGGAAATGGCAGTGGAGTGTAAATTTCAGATTAGTGAACAATATTTACTTTTTTTTTTTTTGTCTTTTCTGGGGCCACACCCAAGGCATATGGAGGTTCCCAGGCTAGGGGTTGAATCGGAGCTGTAGCCACCGGCCTACGCCAGAGCTGCAGATCCAAGCCGTGTCTTCGACCTACACCACAGCTCATGGCAATGCCGGATCCTTAACCCACTGAGCAAGGGCAAGGGTGGAACCCGCAACCTCATGGTTCCTAGTTGGATTCGTTAACCACTGCACCACAACGGGAACTCCAACAGTTGTACCCTCTTGTCTAGCATCTGATGGGGTGTCATAAGTCATAAGGTTAAGGAGATTGCAAAAGGAAAAGTAGGGGGTTTCTCCAAGGTGAAAATATAGCCTTGGAAATTCAGAATTGATGCCATTAAAGAAGAGGAAACCCTGTCACAGTACAGGAAGTTCTTGTAGAACCAGGCTCTTTAAACTCTTCTCAGTGAGACTGAATGCAAATGAAAAGACTCTGGAAAGGAAAAAATCAAGGTTATGGTGGCAGCACCGGCCTTCTCTCTTCCTTACTTTTAACAGCTTCTCTGCTGACCCACATGTCCATCCTGCCAAGTTCCCGTCTGGCAGGAGTTCCACAATTTTGTAGAGAAATCACATATAAATGACTCACTTTCATTCTAAATGCCAACAAATTCTGCAGCAACAGGAAGAGGGCCGGAGCTTTTCCAAACTTTCTTGCCTGCCACTGTCTCAAATCCAGCAAAAGAAACCTTTTTCCCGGGAGTAGATTAGTTAGAAAAGACGCTTTACACTGAAGCTGAGTGGTTCTGATCCCAGCTGGCTCCATCTCTGGAAAAATGCAATATGGAGATTTCCCCTTGACCACTGCTACTTGTGTTCTCAAAGCCTCTTCCCTACTTGTTAAGAAACATCAGACGTATAGGAACTCAAGGGCTGACTATGTATACTGCTTGGGCTGAGATTCACGCCTGTATATTAAAGTCTCCTAGTGTGTCAGCTCCTGCTTTTCAACAAACTGGAGTTAGCCAGTCATCTATTAAAATTTTACTTGTCTTATTCCAAACACTAAGTTCACTCCCGCCATAATTTCAAACAATGGGGGAGGAGCACTAGGATGCGGGGAAAGAATCCAGAGGCCAGGGAGACATCCCGCTCTCTCTCTCCATCCAGAACACCATTGGGCTGCAGAAATGAAGGATCGGTAAGCTCTGAAAATACTTTAGATTGCTACCCAGTCTTCCTCAGACCCCTCCTCTCTGGCTTGGAGAGCATCAAGACTCAGTCATCACAGCGGGCTGACAACCGAGGTGAGAAAGATCGATTTTCAGTATGGCTGGTTTAAGTGTGTGCTTGAAGGCAGTCACAAAAGCAAGCAGCAGCACTGGAAGAGTGCAGAATTTGCACAGCTCATTGTGTGTGTGCCCTATTCTATGAAATAATGCCCTTGTTATGAGGTATGATTCAACCTGATCTGTCTCTACCACAAAGACTCATGCCTGGGATAACGTGTAATGATAGAATCCTGGAGCATCTCAGAAGGAAGGCATTCGATATACACCAGGTGTTTTAATATTGCAAATTCATTGTGAGGAAACTTGCAGAAGTTTCAAGGCTGACAATCTGCTTTGGAGGTGGTATTGAAAGTGTGTACCAGGAGAAGAAAAAAACACCTCTGCTGCCAGGTAAACAATATATTCTTTATGATTATAAAGAATAATACCTGGAGTTCCCATTGTAGTGCAGCAAAAACGAATCAGACTAGTATCCATGAGGATTTGGGTTTGATCCCTGGCCTCACTCAGTGGGTTAAGGATCCAGTACTTCTGTGAATTGTGGTGTAGGTTGCAGATGTGGCTCAGATCCCATGTTGCTGTGGCTGTGGTGTTGGCTAGCTGCTGTAGCTCTGATTCGACCCCTAGCCTGGGAACTTTCATATGCTGCAGGCGTGGTCCTAAAAAGCTAAAAAAATAAAGAGTAATACCTGCTTATTATGGGAGGGATACAGAAATGTGTTAATTTATAGAAAAAAATAAAGTCACCTATGTTCCCATCACCCTGAAAATTTTGATGCTTCCTTTTCATTTTAAAAAATTAATATGATACAAAATTAGTATCATATTGCATTTAAGCTATTTTTTAAACTTTTTACTTGGAAATAGTTGCACACTTAAAAAATAACAAAAGTTGCTGGAGTTCCCCTTGTGGCTCAGTGAAAACGAATCTGACTAGTATCCATGAGGATGCAGATTTGATCCCTGGCCTCACTCAGTGAGTTTAGAACTGGCATTGCTGTTTGCCGTGGTGTAATTCAAAGATGAGGCTTGGATTTGGCGTTGCTGTGGCTATGGCGTAGGCCAGTGGCCACAGCTCCAATTAGACCCCTATCCTGGGAACCTCCATATGCTGGGGGTACAGCCCTAAAAAGATAAATTAATAAATAAATAAAAATAAGTTTGCAAAAATAAAAATAGCATGGGGAATGCCCGTTTACTCTTTACCCAGACATGGCTTATAGTTACTCTATCTGCTTTATCTTTTTTTTTTCTTTTTTGGTAGCCCCGCAGCATATGGAGCTCCCTGGTCAGGGATCAGAACTGAGCCACAGCTGTGACCTAAACTGCAGCTGCTGCAATGCCAGATCCCCGCCTGACACACTGTGCTGGCTGGGGCATTGAACCTGCGTCCCAGTGCTCCCAAGAGGCCGTCAATCCCGCTGTATCACAGCAGGAACTCTGTCTGCTTTATCTTTTATCTTTCTATCACGTATTATTAAAAGGTGAGTTTTAGCCATCATGGCTCTTTTACCCCTAAATACTTCAGTGTGTATTTTCTAAGGATAAGGATTTTTCTCCTCCAACATAACCAGAGTTGTCAGGTTTATAAATTCCTAAATTTACATTGATTTAAGGATTTAACCTATCATCCATATTCCAATGTGATTAATTGAACCCAAAGTGTCATTTACGACATTGTCACCTCCAGCACAGGATCAAGTCTAGGGTCAGGTACTACATTTGGTTATCAAATCTCTTTAGCTTCCCTGATCCTGGGACATTTTCATAGCCTTTATTTTTTCTGGGACAGAGGTTTTAAAGGCAGCAGCATCTACCACCTCTGCCCCTAACATGTACTTTTCCCCTGTAACTGAATGTTCCTTATTCTGCATGTCTGATGTTTTCTGTGACCAGACTGAGATTACGCGTTCTTTGATGGAGCATGGCTTAGGTGATGCTGTGTCCTCATGGGGTGTCGCACGGAGACAGTATCTTGTTACCCTTCATTGGTGATATTATTGATCACCGAGGCAAGGTTTGCCCCATTTCTCTGCTGCACCATTATTGATTTTCCCTTCCTCCTTTACAGCTTATGTCTATAGGGAGACAATTTAGGATCATGCAAATATTCTGCCCATCATCAAAATTTTCCCTTAAATTCAGCATCCATTGATGGATGATGCTTGCCTGATTCAAGCTTTACCAAGCAATGATTTTCCAACTCCAGCACTTCCTCAACATTGGCCAGTTGGTCCTTGTCATTCTGCTGTTACACGAAATCTCCATTTCCCTCATGTACATATTTTATATGTATATGTGCAAATATATGTATGTATATATGTATGTGTGTGTGTGTATATATATATATATATATATATATATATATATATACACATGCTATATATATAGTTGTGACAATAATCCCTCTCAATACAATCTTCCGCATGTCCCCCAAGTCAGATATTTTATCAGCACATTTCCCCACTGTAGACATTCCATCAGGAGCCCTTCTTCCTCTTCTCCACTCCAGACCCATGGTCATCCGGCCACTGCATAGCATAACTGCCATAACTTTCACTTCTTATCATCTAAGGAATTCCATGGCCTTTCTTCTATGTTGGATCCCATTTCCTGAATCCTGTGCCTTCCTCTTTTTTAGTCTCCTTTTATGTTTTGAAGAGACATTCTTCTCCAACCTTCTGAGAAAAGGTAGGCAACAAGTTAATTTTCTGCAGAATATCTGTCTAAAATATATTTACTTTTTCTCTCACTTTATTGATAATTTGGATATTGAATTCTAGGTTAGAATTTAATTTCCCTCAGAATCTTTTTTTGTTTGTTTGTCTTTTTAGGGCGGTACCCAAGGCATGTGGAAGTTCCCAGGCTAGGGGTCGAATCGGAGCTGTCACAGCCACAGCAACACAGGATCCAAGCCACATCTGTGACTTACAGCACAGCTCACAGCAATGCTGGATCCTTAACCCACTGAGCAAGGCCAGGGATCGGACTGAAGTCCTCATGGATACTAGCTGGGTTCGTTACTGCCGAGCCACCAGGGGAATTCTTTTTTTTTTTTTTTTTTTTTTTAATTTTATGGCCACACCTGCAAACACCATATCCTTTAACATACTGCCCCAGGCCACGGAGCAAAACTGCACCCACATAGTGACCTGAGCCACTGCAATGGGACTTTTTTTTTTTTTTTTTGTCTTTTTAGGGCTGCACCCGCAGCATATGGAAGTTCCAGGCTAGGGGTCGAATTGGAGCTGCAGCTGCCGACCTATGCCACAGCTCACAGCAACAGTGGATCCTTAACCCACTGAGCAAGGCCAGGGATCAAGATCAAACCCTCATCCTCATGGATACTAGTAAGATTTGCTACTGTTGTTCCACAACAGGAACTCCTGCAGTGGGATTCTTAACCCACCGCACCACAGTGGGAACTCCTCCCTTAGAATCTTGAAAGCATTTCTTTATTATCTTGTAGCTTCTATTGCTACTGGGAGGAAGTCCAAAGCCATCTGATTCCTGGTATTTTAGCCCAATACTTTGTGTGTAATGATACTTTTTTTGGCTTTCATTTCTGCATATTTTCATTTACGATACTTACTTACCACTTATGATCTAAATATCCTCAGTGTAGGTCCTTTTTAACTTGTCATACTGAGCCCTGGGGTGGGATCTTTCAAAATGAAGATCTATGTCTTTCAATTCTGAAAAGTTTTTTTCTGTTTTTTTTTTGTTAATTTCTTCTAGATGTTTTCTTATTCTCTCTTTCTGGAACACCTGTTTGTCAGATGCTGATCTTTTCTTTTCTTTTCTTTTCTTTTCTTTTCTTTTTTTTTTTTTGCCTTTTTAGGGCCGCACCCATAGCATATGGAGGTTCCCAGGTTAGGGGTCTAATCAGAGGTGTTGCTGCCATTCCAAGCCATGTCTGTGACCTACACCACAGCTCAGGGCAACGCCAGATCCTTAACCCACTGAGTGAGGCCAGGGATCAAACCCGCAACCTCATGGTTCCTAGTCAGATTTGTTTCTGCTGTGTCAGGACAGGAACTCCAGATGTTAGTCTTTCTTGATTGATGTTCTAATTTTCTTATTGTTTCTCTTTTATTATCCATCTTTTTTTTGGTCTTTTGTCTTTT
The DNA here is from genome assembly GCF_016906955.1 of Phacochoerus africanus. Lineage (NCBI taxonomy): Eukaryota > Metazoa > Chordata > Mammalia > Artiodactyla > Suidae > Phacochoerus > Phacochoerus africanus. Next base: position 71,947,579 of record NC_062550.1, on the reverse strand, counting down.
GTTGTTGTTGTTGTTGTTGCTATTTCTTGGGCCGCTCCCGCGGCATATGGAGGTTCCCAGGCTAGGGGTCTAATCAGAGCTGTAGCCACCTGCCTACGCCAGAGCCACAGCAACACGGGATCCGAGCCGCGTCTGCAACCTACACCACAGCTCACAGCAACGCCGGATCGCTTAACCCACTGAGCAAGGGCAGGGACCGAACCCACAACCTCATGGTTCCTAGTCGGATTCGTCAACCACTGCGCCACGACGGGAACTCCCATCTTTTTTTTTTTTAACTAATTTTTGGGGAGATTTTTTAAAAGCCTTGTTTTCCAAACTTATTAGTGAAATTTTCATGGTATCGTATTTCATTATTAATATTTTTTGCCCACAGCATGTGGAAGTTCCCAGGTCAGGAAGCGAACCCGAACTGCAGTTGTGACCTGTGCCATGGCTGTGACAACACCAGATTCTTAACCTGCTGAAGGGAACTTCAGTTAGGTATCATATTTTAAATTTCTAAGCACTTTCTTTATCTAATATATTTTTCCTTTTTTTCTTAATACTCTTTCATGAACAGAATACATTTATCGGGAGTTCCTGTTGTGGCTCATTGGGTTAAGAATCCAACTAGTATCATGAGGATTTGGGTTGATCCCTGGCCTTGCTCAGTGGGTTAAGCATCTGGTATTGCTGTGGCTGTGGTACAGGCCTGAGCGGCTACAGCTCCGATTGTATTCCTAGCCTGGGAACCGCCATATACCTCGGGTGCGGCCCTAAAAAGATAGATAAATAAATAAAATGGAAACGGTTGAAATTATATACTTATTTTAATATGTATACTTTTTAGTTTTATTAAAGTTAAATCTTTTCATAGTCTTTCTCCTTTTGTGAACGATATACTCACTTGTTAATATTTCTTGAATTGTTGGAACTTTTTATATATTAATTTCATTCAAATACATGTTAGTATTTCCCTATTTTTCTTGTTTATTTTCTACTTTCAGAAACTAAATAAATTGCATGTAGATAGCTACATTTATTCATCTTTTAAGATTAATTTATCAGCTTCTATAGTTAGAAAGCTTTTCTCCATTCTAAGGTTGGCTATTCATCTGCCTATTCTTTTATATGTACCTGCGTACATTTAACATTTCTCACTAGAATTCAATTGTAATTGATTTCACTTCATTATTATTATTATTGTTTGGCCTTGCCCCCTGCATACAGAAGTTCTCACGCCAGGGCAGGGACACCGGATCCTTAACCCACCAGGGAACTCCAGTTGTAATTATTCTTATGCATATTTTGATAGGGACTCTAACCCAATCACTAAGTGTCCCAGCACCATCTGAAAGCAGCCATGCCTTTCTTTATCAAATGCACGGGAATCGTGAGCACCCCTCCAGGAAATGCCTGGTTACTGCGCAGAACCGCGGCGAGGGGGTCACCGGAACAATTTGAAAACGTCAGTAACTGAGTATGTTCAAGTTTTCCGCACTCAGCTTGGGGTTGTGATGCAACTGTTGTTGTTGTTGTTTTTGCTTTTCAGGGCCACACCCGTGGCATATGGAGGTTCCCAAGCTAGGGATTACGAAGGAGCTGTAGCCACGGGCCTACGTCACAGCCGCAGCAACTCGGGATCTGAGCCGTGTCTGCGACCTACACCACAGCTCAGCGCAACGCCAGATCCTTAACCTACTGAGCGAGGCCAGGGATCGGACCCGCTTCCTCATGGATACTATTCGGATTAGGTTTCACTGAGCCACGATAGGAACTCCCGAGATGCGACTCCTTAGTCTTGCTACGAACGCTGCTGCGGGATGTCCTGCCCACGGATCGCCGCCCCTAAGCATCTCCGTCTGTGCGGGCATCTGGGGACCTCGGGACCCGGCGATGGGGCGCTGCCCGGGCTGTTGAGCCTGGTCCCGGTACAGCTCTAATCTCCGCCATAGCGGCCTGGGGTACACGGAACCGAGCTCCGCTCGGGAGGCCGGGCAGGAGCTCGCTGGCGGCCAGCAGAGACCACAGGGGCGCAGGGCGCGCAGGGGCCAAGTGCAGAGAGCCGCTGACACGGAAGTCAGCATCGCGCTGCCAAACAACTTGCTTTACGGCTCTCAACAGATGGCTCTGTTCCTCTTCCCCGACCACAACTTGCGGCTCCTCCGCCCGTTCACAGCCGTGATGCGGCACGCTCTCTTTGGACCGTCTTCCCAGGGTCTTCTGCGCGGCTGCTCCGCGTACCCTTCCGCGAGTACAGGTCTTCTCAGTTCATTCGCGTTAGACCTTCTTCCCACACCCAGGCCTGGTTTACCCTCGTTCTGACCTTTCTCCCAGAACTCTTTGCGCGGGAATCCAAAGTGTTCTTCCGCGCCACAGGCCGTTCTGGTTTTGGGTACTCCCGTTGGACCTTCCTCCCAGGGTCCTCTGCGCGGCCTGCTTTATCTCCCTTCTGCGCGTACGTCTCTCGCTCTCGCTCGCTCGCTCTCTCGCTCGCTCTCGCACTTTTTCCAGGTTCCCTGAGGCCGTCATCACGCGTGTCCTTCCGCGCGTTCAAGTCGGCTCTCGCTCGGACCTTCTTCCCAGGGTCCTCTGCGCGGCCGTCCCGAGACCCCTTCTGCGCGTTGAGGGGGAACAGCGCGTGAGTGGGATCTCCGCCGGGCGGGAAGCTCGTCTGCAGGTCCCGGCTTAGTGGTACCGCCCCGGGGCATGTGCTGAGGGGAGGGTGCCGTGGCCCTGGACTGGGCGGGGCGGGGTTGGGGCTGCGGTTACTTGCTGCCGGTTGACCGGGGCCGAGGGCGCGTTAGACAGTTGTACCGCGGTGTGTAGAATTACCCACTTAGGGATTTAACAGTTCAGCGCGTATTCAGCGTTTCTAGACTTTTTTTTTTTTTAATTGAGATGGAATTTATATATGATTAAAGTTGTTCATCCAAAGTGAACACTGAGTGGTCTTTATTGTATTCACAGAGTTGGGCGGCCGTTACCGTTATCTAACGCAGAACATTTTCATCACCTGGGAAAGAAGCCCGAGCTCATTAGCGGGCTTCTCATCCCCCTCCCCCAGCCCCACCAGTCTTCTTTCTGCCTCTGAATTTGCCAGATCTGGATGTTTTGCATAAGTGGGATCATGCAGTATGTGGTCTTTTGTGTCTGGCTCCTTCACTTGGCACTGTGTCCCCAAGGTTCATCCGAGCTGTGGCGCGTGTCCCGTACTCTCGTGGCCCAATAATAATCCTTCGTTGTCGGGATATACCATGTTTTGCTTCTTCATTAATTGATGGGCATTTGCGTTTTTGCACTTTTCAGCTTAATTTAAGGGCTCTTTCATCATAGAATTCAGCCCTAGGCACAAACAATGTAAAACTAAGTTCTTATCACATTTAACTCGGGTTGGATCAGGTATTTCAGTGGCCCCAGATCTGGTATCTTTCAGAAAAGGCTGGCTTTGTGAAGTCCTCTGTTCTCAGTGCATCGCTTACTAGACCATTGATTGTGGTGGTAACAAGCAGAGAAGCGTTTGTGTGCAGGTCCCATCGGAGATGCAGTCAGACCTGTCATCTAGTGATGGGAACTGGGTGGACTTGGAGACGAGTTTATGAAAAACGTAACAGCTGTGGGAGAGGTTTGATCTCATAAAACACCTAGCCTATTTTCATCATCTGTGTATTCTGTATTTGTGAATTGACTGACTGGCTAAAACTTCTTTGTAGCCCCAAGCAGATGCTCCAATGCTCTGGCAGTGTGTGGAGTGTCCAGCAAGGCGTCCTCTGCCTTCTTGCTTTAGCTCATACTGTAAACCAGTGTCTTTGTTGTGGTATATTTGTTGCTGCATTTTGCACAGTTTTATGCTTTTTATTAGTGATTCCACTGGTGTTTTTTAAAAACGCTTTTTAAAAGGCTGAAAGAATGATTCTTTAAATTCTGTGGCGCTTTGCAATATTCAGAAGTTTCACACACATGATTTCATGTAATTGGTTAACAATCCTCTTTGTCTCTCTACCCCTGTCTTCCCCTCCTTCCTTCCCTGTCCCCACAGATATAGTTTTTTTGTCTATATCTGTGAGTCTGCTTCTTTTTAAAAAATGTCTGTATATGTGTATCTTTTATGAAGTCACTGCTCAAATCTTTTGCCTATTTTAAATTAGATTAATTGCCTTTTTATTTTTGTTGAGTTGTAGACTTTCTTTATATATCCTTTTTATATCCTGGATATCAGTCCTTTGTGGTTGCCTATTCATTTTTTTTTTTTTTTTCCCTTTTACAGCCGCACCTTCAGCGTGTGGAAGTTCCTGGGCTAGGGGTCCAATTGGAGCTACAGCTGATGGCCTTCACCACAGCCACAGCAACACCGTATCTGAGCTACATCTGCAACCTACACCCTAGCTTGTAGCAATGCTGGATTCTTAACCCAGTGAGTGAGGCCATGGATTGAATCCACATCCTCACAAAGACAATGTTAGTCCTCAACCTACTGAGCCACAACAGGAACTCATATTCAGTTTCTTAGAGTTGTTTTGATAAGCAGACTTTTACATTTGGTGTAGTTATATTTGTCTTTTTTTTTTTCTTCCAGCCACGCCAGGAATTGAAACTGTACCACAGCAGTTAACAATGCTAGATCTGTAACCACTAGGCAACAGGAACTCCATATCATTTTTTCTTTTATAGTAATTGCTTTCTGAGTCCTCTGAGTAAAAAATCTTGACTGCCTCCAGGTTGTGAAGATATACTCCTGTATTTTCTTGTAGAAATTTTATAGATTTACCTTTTATGTTTAGGCACATGGTCTATCTCTAGTTTTTGTGTGTGGTGTGAAAATTACTCTGTGAAGAATATCGAATTTTCTTCCCGTGTAGATATCCAGTTACTCCAGCTGTCATGTGTTGTACTGCTTTGGTACCCTTACTGAAATTCAGATGACTATATACATGTCGATTGATTTCTAGGCTTTTTTTCATTCCTTATGTCCACTGATCAGTCCTTATGTCAGTTTTAATTACTGTAGATTTATAAGTCTTGAAGTCATGTAGTGTTGGTCAAAAGTTTATTGTTTTTCAAGTTGATTTGGTTAGTTTAGATCTTTGCATTTTCTACACGAGTGTTAGAATTAATCATCTTACCAGTTTTTACAAAAAAGTCTGGCAGGGTTATGATTGCAATGGCATTGAATCTGTAGATCAATTTGGAAAGAATTCACATCTTGGAGTTTCTGTCATGGCTTAGCAAAAACGAATCTGATGAGGATCCCTGAGGATATAGGTTTGATCCCTGGCCTCACTCAGTGGATTAAGGATCTGGTGTTGTCAGGAGCTGTGATGTAGGTCGCAAATGCGGCTTGGATCTGATGTGGCTCTGGTGTAGGCTGGTGGCTATAGTTCCGATTGGACCCCTAGCCTGGGAACCTCCATATGCCACGGGTGTGGCCCTAAAAACCAAAAAAAAAAAAAAAAGTGAGACGTAGCAGTTGCCTTATAAATTAATTTCTAGAATTAAAAATATATACTTTGTCTATATCCTGCATTATGTGTTTCTATCCTTCTTTCACTTAGCTATTCATCCTATTATCAATCATATTCCATTCTTTTTTTTTTTATTTGGCCACACCCTTGGCATATGGAAGTTCCTGGGCCAGGGATTGAATCCCAGCTGCAGCTGTGACCTGTGCCACAGCTACGGCAACGCCAGATCCTTTAACCCACTTCACTGGGCTGGGAATATAACCCACATGGCTGCAGAGTCAACACTGGAGCCTTAACCTGCTGTACCACAGGGGGAATGCCAGAACGTCCCTTCCTGACCCTACTGTGAGCAAGGTACTATGCTAGTCACTGGGGTTGCCACAGAGAGGGAGAATCCACCTTATAGGGGCTTATATTGGAGTCAGGGGAGGTGGGTGTGGTAGAGACTGTAAAACAAACTATTTAAATGCTTTCTTACATTTCCTGGCCTCTGTTGCAGTTAAGTTGGAACCATGTGACCTGTTCTTTCTAGGGAGCTGTGACCAGTGTGCTGCACAACACAGCTATGGCAGATGTGAGCTGTTGTCGCTCCAGCAACTCTGTGTGCCCCTGCAGTGATGACCTCAGAAGGTCACATGATTGGTGACACACCTGTAAGATAGTCAGGGCCCCTTGACTGTATTAGATCTTACATGAGTGAGCTAGAGATCTTTTCTGTGTTAAGCTATTCCCCGCTTTTTAAATAAATTCCCATTGTGTCTCAGCGGTTGGTGAACCTGACTAGCATCCATGACGACTGGGTTCGATCCCTGGCCTCACTCAGTGGGTTAAGGATCTGGCATTGCTGTGAGCTATGGTGTAGGTTGCAGATGTGGCCTGGATTGGTGGCTCAGATCTCATGTTGCTGTGGCTGTGGCGTAGGCTGGTAGCTGCAGTTCCAATTGGACTCCAGCCTGGGAACCTCCATATGCCGCAGGTGCTGCCCTAAAAGGCAAAAAGACCAAAAAGGAAAAAAAAAAAAGCCAGCATTGTCTCTCTGAGGATGTGGATTCTATCTCTGAGCTTGTTCAGTGGATTAAGGATCTGGTTTTGCTGTGGTATAGGCCGGCAGCTGAAGCTGTGATTTGATCTCTAGCCCAGGAACTTCATATGCCTCAGATGTAACTGTGAAAAGAAAAAATAAAAAAGAAAATTGTGGTTAATTATACATAATGTAATATTTATCATTTTAATCATTTTTAAGCATGCAGTTCAGTGGCATTACTTCATTTGCAATGTATATACCTTTATTTATAACAACCAGGAAAGTTTCTCATTTGAAACTTTGTGAATATCATATTCACAACAGCTTCTTAGTATTCCATGATTATTCCCAATGGATGTATTATTCTCACGTCATTTTAATAGGATAAATATATGTATGAGGTTGATCTTATTAATATTCCCTTTTATAGATGATAAAATTGGAGCACAGAGAGGCTAAATAATTGGTGGAACTCAGTACTGAACCATGATTAACTTTGATGGGTTCACAGCTGCTTTAAATAGCAGGGTTGGGAGTTCCTGTTGTGGCTCATCAGAGATGAACCTGACTAGCATCCATGAGGACTCAGGTTCCATCCCTGTTGTCGCTCAGTGGGTTAAGGATCCAGCATTGCCGTGAGCTATGGTGTAGATCATAGAAGCGGCTCAGATCTGATGTTTCTGTGGCTGTGGCTAGCCTGGGAACCTCCATATGTTGCGGATGTGGCCCTAAAAAGACAAAAACAAACAAAACCAAATAAATATCAGGGTTGGCACACCTCACCTGTGACCCAAATTGGCTACTTCTTTTTTCTTTTCGGCCCTACTGCATATGGAGGTCCTGGGCCAGGGATCAGATCCGAGCTGCAGTTGTGACCTAAGCCACTATGCTGGCAGGGGATCCAGCCTGCATCCCAGCGTTCCCAAGATGCCATCGATCCCATTGTGCCACAGCAGGAACTCCATGGCCACCTCTTTTTTGTAATAAAGTTTTATTGGGACATAGCCATGCTCATTCATTCATATGCTGTCTCTGGCTGCTTTCATGCTAAAATGCCAGAGTGAAGTGAAACCATATAGCTTGCAAAACCTAACATATTTACTTGATGGCCCTTTATGGGAAAAGTTTGCTGACCTCTGCCTTATGGAACAGGTATTTACATTTTTTATTTTTATTAAAGTAATATGTGCACATATTTGAAAGGGAAATAGCACTAAGAGTTTTATTTTTAAAAAGGAGAATCCTGGGCTGGCGGGGGAGAGTTCCCATTGTGTATCAGCAGTAACACACCCGACTGGTATCCATGAGGACGCAGGTTCGATCCCTGGCCTCACTCAGTGGGTTAAGGGTCTGTGAGCTGTGGTGTAGGTCGTAGAGGGTGGTTTGGATCTGGTGTTGCTGTGGCTGTGGTGTAGGCTGGCAGCTGCAGCTCCAATTTGACCCCTAGCCTGGGAACCTCAGGTGTGGCCCTAAAAAGAAAAAAGGAGTGCCACCTCACTGTTCTCCGTACTAGCACCAGCATTGCTCCTCAGAGATGGTTCATGCTTTTAACTGTCTTTTCTGACATTAACAGCTACATTCTAAATAATATCCTCATTCCACTATTTCTTGATTTGACAATTAGACACTGATTATTGACTATCCTACTTTTTTTTTTTGTCTTTTTGCCTTTTCTAGGGAGGCTCCCTCGGCACATGGAGTTCCCAGGCTAGGGGTCTAATTGGAGCTGTAGCCACTGGCCCACACCAGAGCCACAGCAACTCAGAATCCAAGCCGCGTCTGCAACCTACCCCACAGTTCACGGCAACGCCGGATCCTTAGCCCACTGAGCAAGGCCAGGGATCAAACCTGCAACCTCATGGTTCCTAGTCGGATTCATTAACCACTGAGCCATGACGGGAACTCCAGCCACTATCCTACTTTTTAGTGCAAGATTATGAATAAATTTACCATTCTTTGCTGAAATGTAATATTTTATCGTTTAAATAGTTTTCTGTATTTTCATCGTAATGTACTTAAGCAAGTTAACAAGAACTTAACAGTAACATTTATTTAGTACTTTGTATGTGCCAGGCACTCTTCTAATGCAGTTTTGATGCAGTTTCACATTTGATCTTTACAGAATCCCTAGGAAATATAGGTGCCATTGTGATCTCCATTTTCTAGATGACAAAACATCTTTTAGAGAGATTATGTGATGTTTCTCTTGGTCAAGACCTCATGGATTATAGGATCAGAAATCAACATTGTGCTGTAATGCCATATGGAGAATCATAGTACTTGACATTCATGAATTGTTGTTCTCTTGTTAGCAAATAGTCTGAAAATTTATAACATGCAAGTTTGCTGAGGCCCAACTTAGAATCTGTGATTTGAGGCAAGTATGGGGCGGTCAGTTGCCAGTGCCTTTTCTTGGGGGTTCTGTTTTCTGGGGGTTACGTGTTGATGTGGTTTCAGTCTAGTGCCTGGGCTTTTGATCCTGAATTTGTGTCAGAATCACTGGGTGGGCTTGGTCAAGCACTAATTCATGACCCCACCTCTAGCTTCCCATTCAGTGGGTCTGGGTGGGGGCCTGAGAATGTGGCCCCAGACAGTGCAGATGCTGCAGGGACTGGTAGAGGTTTAATGCTGTGTCCTTTCTGAATGCAGGGTCTTCACTGCGTCCTGTGAGGCTCCTCCTGTCAGCTGGTGTGTGCACCCCAGGAAAGCAGTTCAGCCTCTGCGGCTTCTGTTTCCTCTTGGACCCCGCAAAAGTCTGCCTCGGGTTGCTCACACAGTAGGTACCTCATAAGCTGATAGTTTGCTCTCCCCTAGTGTGCTCTTGTAATTTTGGCTTTTTAATTCATTTAAAGTATAACGTATTCTTATTGTAGAATCACCTTTAATAGCACCACCACACTCGCAAAAATTTGAGGAGAAAGATATAAGCAGACTGGAAAGGATTTTCAGTGGTGTGTGAGATGACAGCTAGCACTGAGGAACTTGGTCCAGACTGGTTCAGTGTTTAGAAGGATGCAAAAAAAGTGACTTTATCTGATTTTTAGTAGAGGCTCTTGCCTTTTACCATTAGCATTCTTTAAGATCTTTTAAAATCTTCTGTTTATTTAGAGGTCAACCAGAATCAACATGTCTGGGACTGAAGAAACAGTTTTTGGAGGCCGCGACAGGCATCCTACTGGTGGCAACTCTGTATTATGCTTTGGTCAGGTAACTGCTGTTTTTTTTTCATACCTGGAAGGAATGGGTTGAGTGAAAAGGTACATGGAAGCAGTTTGTAGAGTACCATCCCATACTGTAAGCTGTTAATTGTTTTTGTTTTTGTTTTTGCTTTTTAGGGCCGCACTTGAAACACATGGAGGTTCCCAGGCTAGGGATTGAATCAGAGCTGTAGCTGCCAGCCTACACCACAGCCACAGCCACAGCAACTCGGGATCCAAGCCGGGTCTGCAACCTACACCACAGCTCATGGCAACGCCGGATCCTTGACCCACTGATCGAATCCAGGGATCAAACCCACAATCTCATGGTTCCTAGTTGGATTAGTTTCCTCTGTGTCACGATGGGAATTTCTGTTACTGTTTTTTTTTTTCATTTTTTTAATATAATTTTTTTTTTTTAGGGCTGCATCTGAGTCACATGGAGATTCCCAGGCTAGAGGTTGATGTGCCACAGCCACAGCAATGTCAGATCCAGGCCGAGTCTGTGACCTATACCACAGCTCACGGCAACACTGGATCCTTAACCCACTGAGTGAGGCCAGGGATCAAACCTGCATCCTCATGGATGCTAGTCAGATTTGTTTCTGCTGATCCACAGTGGGAACTCTTTTTTTTTTTTTTTTTTTTATCATTAAGGTGCATTATTTGGGAGTCTTTGATGAACTCTGAGGGCATTTTGGAACTTTAGCATCAAAAGACTAATATCCCTGAGGATTACATTTAAATTTAAATTTTATTTTATTTTTTTGGATAGATTGTATTTTCATATGCTGAAAAATTTAAAATGAAACAAACTCTAAGTGGAAAGTATCATGTTTCCTCTCACCCTTGTCCACATTTCACCCAGATCTCTTCTTTTGGACACATCCAAACTTTCTGGTATTCTTTTTTTTTTTTTTGTCTTGTTGTTGTTGCTGTTGCTATTTCTTGGGCCGCTCCCGCGGCATATGGAGGTTCCCAGGCTAGGGGTTGAATCGGAGCTGCAGCCACCAGCCTACGCCAGAGCCCCAGCAACGCGGGATCCGAGCCGCGTCTGCAACCTACACCACAGCTCACGGCAACACCGGATCGTCAACCCACTGAGCGAGGGCAGGGACCGAACCCGCAACCTCATGGTTCCTAGTCGGATTCGTTAACCACTGCGCCACGACGGGAACTCCGGTATTGTATTCTTTATGGAGATATTCTGTGCATATAAGGGAGATTCTTGCTTTGTAACCCGGATTTTATCTTTGTCTTGCCAGAAATCTATTTGTGAGCATTTATTCAATTTAAATAGGGCAAGGGGAAAATGACCAAGGGGATGAAAATCCAAACAAGTAGTAGCATATTTCTTTATGTGTAGGATGGGAAATTGTTGAATTAGAGAAAAGGACAAATGGAAGCAAGACTTTCTTGTCCTGTTTTCTCCTCCCCTGCTCCCTTGCCTGCATAAATATCATATATAGACTCTGAGAATTAGTTTCCCAATTCTGGCTCAGGTAAGTTTTATAAGGATGGTAACATGGTAGTAGCATCTAAGGCAGTGGTTCTCAAAATGTGGTCCAGTGACCCCTGGGCGGGTCCACAAGACCTTTCAGAGTCTGTGAAATCAAAGTTATTTTAGTAATAATATTAAAATACTCTGTGTCTTTTTCACTATTTTTCTTTCATGAGTGAGGATGGAGCTTTCCAGAGACCGCATAGTGTGTGCTTATATCATTGCTCTGGTGGTTATTGGAATGTGTGCCTTCAAAGTTTCTCAGTTTTAATTCCTAATATTGACAGATATAACCAATATAAACAGAAGCTCTTCAGGTCCTCAATACTTTTTAAGAGTAAAGGGGTCTGGGAGTTCCCGTCGTGGCTGGGTGGTTAACGAATCCGACTAGGAACCATGAGGTTGCAGGTTCAATCCCTGGCCTTGCTCAGTGGATTAAGGATCCGGCGTTGCTGTGAGCTGTGGTGTAGGTTGCAGAGGTGGCTCGGATCTGGCGTTGCTGTGACTCTGGCGTGGGCTGGCAGCAACAGTTCCGATTCGACCCCTAGCCTGGGAACCTCCACATGCCTTGGGAGCGGCCCCAGAAAAGGCAAAAAGACAAAAAAAAAAAAAAAGAGTAAAGGGGTCTGGAGACTTGTTAAGGAGTGGTGGAGATGTCAGTTTAACCTCCCCTTTCTGGATTACAGTACCAGTACACGGCAGAAGAGTACCAGGCCATCCAGAATGCTCTGAGGCAGAGGCTGGGCCCAGAATATATAAGTAGCCGCATGGCTGGAGGAGGCCAGAAGGTAGGAGAGTTCATGTGCCTGCAAAGTGGGTACCCACAATACTGACTCTTTCAGCGATGACCAGCTCCATCTCTGGTCCTCTGGGATTCAGGAGGTTTCTCTTCACTGTTGCTGCATGTTTCTTAGTGACTTTAGGAGGGGATGGGTTCCAACCTTTGTTGTCATCTGAAGTGGCCCAAGTTCTGACTGGTCCTTCTGGAAGTTCTTTGAAATAAGTTGACTGGAATTTCTCTGAGAATTCCCTAGAATGTTTAAGGGCAGTTTTGCCAAAAAAAGTTGGTAAGGAATAAATTAAGTAAATATTGGTCCATGTTTAAGTGTGGCAAGGGATGTTAATCAGCTCTTTTCTCTTTAAATTTTTACCAGGTGTGTTACATTGAGGGTCACAGGGTAATTAATCTGGCCAATGAGATGTTCGGCTACAATGGCTGGGCCCACTCTATCACACAGCAGAATGTGGGTGAGTCTGCTTCCTGGCTCTCTCTCCCTGACTTGGCTGATTCTGGTAGGCATGTTTTGTGGGTGAAGACCTAGGGTAGGTGTGCCCCGTTGCCAGCTGGAGGGATCCAGGTAAGGCACAGGATCAATGTCCTCTTCAACTGGTTCTCTTTCCCACTCCTAGATTTTGTTGACCTTAACAATGGCAAGTTCTACGTGGGAGTCTGTGCATTTGTGAGAGTCCAGTTGAAGGTGAGGGTGATGGAATAGACTTCGCTTACAGGCACAGGGCGGGTGCTGAGACCTCTAGGCTGTGGAGCAGCAGCCCAAGAGCTGGGCCTGAGCTGGGGTGGCGGCATTCAGACAGGCTTACTCATGTGCCCCTCAGAGAATTCTGTAAAGCTCTGTTCTCTTGCATTTGTAAGTTGGCTAAAAGTTTTCACCATAAATATAAACAATTGCAAGGGTATATTTTTTGGCGTGTTATAAAATTTTACATTCTAAAGTAAATCCTACCTTTTTTTTTTTTTTTTTTTTTTTGCCACACCCTTAGCATATGGAAGTTCCTGGCCCAGGGATTGAATCTGAGCTGCATCTGTGACCTATGCCGCAGCCACAGTAACACCAGGTCGTTAATGTGTTATGCCACAGCGGGGACTCCTATTACATCTTTTTTTTTTTTTGGCTTTTTTAGGGCCGCACCTGAGGCATACGGAGGTTCACCACAGCCACAGCAACAGTAACATGGGATCTGAGCCTCGTCTGCGACCTACACCACAGCTCATGACAACTCTGGATCCTTAACCCGCTGAGTAAGACCAGGGGTCGAACCTGCGTCCTAATGGATGCTAGTCAGATTCGTTTCCTCTGAGCCATGATGGGAACTTGTGCAGTTGGATTCCTAACCCACTATGCCACAGCAGGAACTCCACATCCTATTTTTTTATATTATGCAAAATGCTTTTCTTTTCTTTTCTTTTTCTGCTTTTTTGGGGCCTCGCTTGCAGCCCAGGGTAGGGGTGGCCTGCACCACAGCCACAGCAACGCCAGATCCGAGCCATGTCTGCGACCTACACCACAGCTCATGGCAACACCAGATCTTTAACCCACTGATCGAGGCCAGGGATTGAACCTGCAACCTCATGGTTGCTAGTCGGATTCGTTTCCGCTGCACCACGAAGGGAACTCCTGTTTTGTTTTTATTTTTTTTCTATTAGTTTATATATCCATAGTTAATATTTTTCCTAGACTAAACATTCAGCATTAATTCTGATTTATTTTTGTAAATAGTGGTGAAAAACTTAGTCACATAAATAAACTGGGACTGGAAAGAGTTTTGTTACAGTGTCATTCATTTCTTTGAATGCTTTCTGAGTTATGTTTCGGAAATCACAGTGCTGTCATCAGAAATTATATTCAGCTGTCTGTCAGCGAACACCCCCATCAGGCCCACCTTTAATTCTGGTGGAAGCTGAGAAACGGATGCCACCTGAGTTGTGAGAGGATTTGTTAGAAAATACAATATTTCAAATTTTCCTTTTGTTTGGTGTCCCAAAGGTTTTTACACTGCAGGGTAATACAAGACTTGGGGTAGATGGAGAGGTGTCTTTTTCATGTAAAGAGATGAGAAAGCAGAGTTTTCTTGGCGCTTTGACCACAGAACATTTCTAGGCAGGTCCAGCCCAGGAAATGGTGCAGGAATTTGATTCTGACCACTACCTGTGTCGCAGGCCCTGGGCTCTGCCCTCCCGGTTCTGCCTGAGGAAAGGAGCTCGGCGTCCAGGGCAGCCTGCTGCTCCTGGTGTGATACTCCGATCTCCTCTTCTGTCCCCAGGATGGCTCGTATCACGAAGACGTGGGTTATGGTGTTAGCGAGGGCCTCAAGTCAAAAGCCTTGTCTCTGGAAAAGGCGAGGAAGGAGGCAGTGACAGACGGGTTGAAGCGTGCCCTGAGGTAAGCGGATCCTTTTCATTTCAGCTCTGGGTTCAGAGCAGATTTTTTTTTTTTCCAAGGTGAAAGATCCACATGGTTCAAAAGTAAAAATAATGTAAGTTTTCCTCCCCTGCCCCGGTCTATGAGTGGCCTGTTTTCCAGCTCTCTTCCTGACTCCCCAGTGCTTCCTTATGCTCAGGTCCCCCATTTTTTGGGAATAAGCGGTAGAGCCCTGCGTTCTCTGTTCTGAGCTTGATTGGCAAGCCCTGCTCCTCTCATTAGTAGTATGTCTTGCAGACCTTTCCACACGGGTACATGGCTTGCTTCCTCATTCTCTTTAACACACCCGAGCAGTTCTTCATTGTGTATATGTGTTGTAGTTGACTTGATTACATAGAGCAGGGCTTTTAACTTTTGTTGGGGTCATAGATGCCTTTGGAACTGAATCACCAGAAAAATACATGGAAAGCATGCCTAAAAAATTGCCATATGTAACCTGTGGGGGAGTCCTTGTATTCCAAGTAAGAATTTTGGTCATGGAGGGTTGGGCTCGAATGTGTGTGCTCACTGTATTGGGGAACTGGAGCAATTTTTGGGAAAGAAATCTCTGCTCTGGAATTTGTGCTCCATGTCAGGAGGTGATGTGTGGGATGTGGGGAATGGCTTCTTAGCCTCTCAGTGCTGTACTCTCAGAGTCGAGTTTAATACGGTGGAGGAATATGGCCCATGCCTAATAAACACTTTTTAAAAATTTTTTTTTTTTTTTTTTTAGGGCTGCACCCACGACATATGGAAGTTCCCAGGCTAGGGGTTGAATTGGAACCGCAGCCGCTGGCCTACACCACAGCCACAGCAATGCTAGATCCCGGCTGAGTCTGTTGACCTACACCACAGCTCTCAGCAATGCTGGATCCTTAACCCACTGAGCAGGGCCAGGGATCGAATCTGCACCCTCATGGATACCAGTCAGGTTGTTACCGCTGAGCCACAACAGGAACTCCCCAGTGAACATTTTGACTGCTTATCAGCATCCATTCCCTCTGCTGCAGTTGAGAAGCAACTTGTACAAAGGTTGTAACTGTTTTCTGATATTTACATGTAATAATTTTTCAACCCTGTTTCACTTTTCTTTTTCTTATCCTTAGAAGTTTTGGGAATGCACTTGGAAATTGTATTCTGGACAAAGACTATCTGAGGTCCCTTAACAAGCTTCCACGCCAGGTATGTTAGAAGTGGGGGGTGACATGTGGTGTAGTAAACGTGGAACTGATGCCCTGTGTCATGAGTATTTGGTGATAGAGAAGTGAAGATTCAGCTACTCAGAGGGTCTGGAGTGTGTATTTCAGACTTAATTTACAGATGAGGAAATTGAAGCAGGGAGCACTTGTGTTTCTTCTCCTGTACAGAGAACTCTGCTTGGGAGTGGTCCGTGAACCTCAAAAGGAGCATAGTGCCCTCCCAGCACTACTGTCATTTCTTAGTGACACTCAGAGCCTCACCTGTTGAACCTTTTCCCTCAGCTCTTAGATGTCCCTTGTTTCTGTTGACGCCTGTCCTGTGATCTGCACATTTGCCCTTGGAGAATGGGGGTCTGGACTTCAGTGTGATCCAGGTTCGTCAGGTCCGGGAGTGTTCCTGCTGCTTGGTGGAGTGTGGCTGCTTCCTTGTGAACCCTCTGGCCCCTGCAGGGCCGCACACAAGGCAGCCTTCCCTCTCTTACTTGGGGGCTTCTTTTTTTCCTGCTGCTCCTATCTTGGGCAGCTGTTAGAACTTCATTTGTTTCCTTTTTTTGTCTTTATAAGGCTGCGACCACGGCATATGGAAATTCCCGGGCTAGGGGTCAATTCGGAGCCACAGCTGCCAGCCTACACTGCAGCCACAGCATTGTGGGATCTGAGCTGCGTCTGCAACTTACACCCCAGCTCATGGCAATACCGGATCCCTGACCCACTGAGCGAGGCCAGGGATTAAACCTGCATCCTCATGGGTATTGGTTGAGTTTGTTACTGCTGAGCCAAGATAGGAACTCCCCATTTCTTTTCTTTTTAAAAATCCTTTTTATACATTATGTTGGCTAATATTTTGTCAAGGATTTTTGCATCTGAGTTTATGAGGGCTATTGCAGGGTTTTTTTTGTAAAAAACCCCATAAAACATGAAATTTACCATTTGAGAGTGTACAGTTCAGTAGTGAAACACATCTCCAGAACCTAGAGTACTGAAACTCTATACCCGTAAAGAGTCCCCTTTTACACCTTCCCTCAGTCCCTGGTAACCACCATTCTGGTTTCTGTTTCCATAAATTTGACTGTTTTAGAAACTTCATATAAGTGCAGTCATGCAGTTTTTGTCTTTCTGTGACAGGCTTATGATACTTAGGGTAACATCCTCAGGGTTCAGCTATGTGGCAACGTATGTCAGAATTTCCTTCCTTTTTAAGGCTGAATAACAGTACTCCATTGTATGTATATATCACACTTCCTTTATTCCTTCATCCATCAGTGGACATTTAGGTTGCTTACATTTCTTGGCGGTTGTGAATAGTGCTGTAATAGTGCTGATGGAAGCATGAGTGTGCAAATACCTCTTGAGGACTCTCCTTCTAAAGGTTTTTCAAAAAGTGGGGTTGCTGGATCACATGGTGTAGTTACCTTTTTTAGAGGGTGGGGGAACCTGCACTCTGTTTTCTATATAGAACAAGCTGCACTTGTTTTGCAGCTCTGCCAGCAGAGGGCAAGGGTTGTGATTTCTCCACATCCTGACCAACACGTGTTGTTTTCTTTCTGGCTGTGCCCACTGCATGTGGAAGTTCCTGGGCCAGGTCTTGAACCCATGCCACAGCAGTGACAATGCTAAACCCTTAGTTTGCTGCACTACCAAAGAACTCCTCTTTTTGTTTTATTTTATTTTTTATTGTAGTTGATTTACAGCGTTCTGTCAAATTCTGCATACAGCAAAGTGACCCAGCCATAAACACATATACATTCTTCTTCTCATATTATCTTCTGTGATGTTCTATCACAAGTGACTGGATATAGTTCCCTGCGCTGTACAGTAGGACTCCATTGCTTAGCCATTCTAGTATCTATTCTGTCATCCATGTAGTAGTTTGCATCTACTAATCCCAAACTCCCAGTCCATCCCACTCCCTCCCCCTTGGCAATCACAAGTCTGCTCTTCATGTCTGAGGGTCTGTTTCTGTTCTGTAGATAGGTTTATCTATGCCATATTTTAAATTCCACATATAAATGATACATGGTATTTGTCTCTCTTTCTTTCTTTCTTTTTTTTTTTTTTTCTTTTTCCATTTAGGACTGCGCTGGTGGCATATGGAAGTTCCCAGGCTAGGGGTCGAATCGGACCTACACGTGCTAGCCAATGTCACAGCCACAGTGACATGGGATCCAAGCCGCATCTGCAACCCGCACCACAGCTCATAGCAATGCCAGCTCCCCAATCCACTGAGCGAGGCCAGGGATTGAACCTATGTCATTATGGATACTAGTTGGATTCGTTTCTGCTGCAACACTACAGGAGCTCCCTGTCTCTCCCTTTCTGACTTACTTAGTATGAGAATCTCCAGTTCCATCCATGTTGCTACAAATGGCATTATTTTGTTCTTTGTTATGGCTGAGCAGTATTCCATTGTATATATGTACCACATCTTAATCCATTCATCTGTTGATGGACATTTAGGTTTTTTCTGTATCTTGTCTATTAGGAATAGTGCTGCAGTGAACATAGGGGTGCATGTATCTTTTTCAGTGAAAGTTTTGTTCAGATATATGCTCAGGAGTGGGGTTGCTGGATCATATGGTAGTTCTATATTTGTTTTTCTGAGGTACCTCCATACTGTTCTCCATAGTTGTACCAATTTACATTCCCACCAACAGTGTGGGAGGGTTCCTTTTTCTCCACATCCTCTCCAGCATTTGTTATTTGTAGACTTATTAATGATGGCTATTCTGACTCGTGTGAAGTGGTTTCTCATTGTAGATATTTATTTATTTATTTATTTATTTATTTGTCTTTTTGCTATTCCTTTGGGCTGCTCCCTCGGCATATGGAGGTTCCCAGGCTAGGGGTCGAATCGGAGCTGCAGCCCCCGGCCTACACCAGAGTCACAGCTACGTGGGATCCGAGCCACCTCTGCAACCTACACCACAGCTCATGGCAACACTGGATCGTTAACCCACTGAGCAAGGGCAGGGACCGAACCCGCAACCTCATGGTTCCTAGTCGGATTCGTTAACCACTGTGCCACGGCGGGAACTCCTCATTGTAGTTCTGATTTGCATTTCTCTACTAATCAGTGATGTTGAGCATTTTTTCATGTGCCTATTGGCCATCCATGTCTTTGAAGAAATGTCTGTTTAGATTTTCTGCCCATTTTTGAATTGGGTTATTTTTTTGCTTTTGAGTTGTATGAGTTGTTTGTGTATTTTGGAGGTTAAGCCCTTGTTGATTGTATCATTTGCAACTATTTTTTCCCATTCCATAGGTTGTCTTTTTGGGTTTTTTTTAATGGTTTCATTTGCTGTGCACAAGCTTGTCAGTTTGATTAGTCCCATTGGTTTACTTTTGTTTTTATTTCTATTATCTTGGGAGACTGACCTAAGAAAACATTTGTACAGTTGATGTCAGAGATTTTTTTTTTTTTTTTTTTTGCTTTTTAGGGCTGCACTTGCGGCGTATAGAAGTTCCCAGGCTAGGGGAGGAATTGGAGCTGTAGTTGCCAGCCTAGACCATAGCCACAGCAACTCGGGAACAGAACCACGTCTGTGAAGTATACCACAGCTTGCAGCAACACTGGATCCTTAACCCACTGAGCAAGGCCAGGGATCGAACTTGCATCCTCATGGATACTAGTTGGATTCATTTCTGC
The DNA here is from genome assembly GCF_016906955.1 of Phacochoerus africanus. NCBI lineage: Eukaryota > Metazoa > Chordata > Mammalia > Artiodactyla > Suidae > Phacochoerus > Phacochoerus africanus. The sequence goes on along the minus strand of NC_062550.1, from coordinate 71,928,371 downwards.
TGCACCATAGTGGGAACTCCGAGAATGTTTTGCCTGTGTTGAGGGTGTGTTCTAGTTTCATTGATTTACATGCAGCTGTCCAGTTTTCCCAACACCACTTGCTGAAGAGACTGTCTTTTCCCCATTTTATATTCTTACCTTCTTTGTCAAAGATTAATTAATTGCCTGTAGGTGTCTGGGTTTATTTCTAGGTTCTCTATTCTTCCATTGGTCCGTATGTCTGTTTTTGTGTCAGTACCACACTGTCTTGATTATTGTAGCTTTGTAATATTGTCTGAAGTCTTGGAGAGTTATGCCTCCTGCTTGTTTTTTTTTTTTTTTTTTCCTCAGGATTTCTTTGGCAAGTCTGGGTTTTTTATGGTTCCATATAAATTTTTGGGCTATTTGTTCTAGTTCTGTGAAAAATGTCATGGGAAATTTGATAGCGATCACATTAAATCTGTAGATTGCTTTGGGTAATATGGCCATTTTAACAATATTAATTCTTCCAATCCAGGAGTGTGGAATATCTTTCCATTTCTTTGAATCCTCTTTAATTTTCTCTCTCTCTTTTTTTTTTTTTGTCTTTTTGTCTTTTTGCCTTTTCTAGGGCCGCTCCCACGGCATATGGAGGTTCCCAGGCTAGGGGTCTAATTGGAGCTGTAGCCTCCGGCTTGTACCAGAGGCCACAGCAATGCTGGATCCGAGCTGTTTCTGCAACCTACACCACAGCTCACGGCAACGCCAGATCCTTAACCCACTGAGCAAGGGCAGGGACCGAACCTGCAGCCTCATGGTTCCTAGTCAGATTAACCACTGAGCCACGACAGGAAGTCCCCATTTTCCTTTTCTAGGGCTGCTCCCGCGGCATGTGGAGGTTCCCAGACTAGGGATCCAGTCAGAGCTACAACTGCTGGCCTATGCCACAGCCACAGCAATGCAGGATCCGAGCTGCATCTGCGGACCTACACCATAGCTCATGGCAATGCCAGATCCTTAACCCCCTGAGCAAGGCCAGGGATTGAATCTGCAACCTCATGATTTCTAGTCAGATTCGTTTCCGCTGTGCCACAATGGGAACTCCTGATTAATGTTTTATAGTTCTCAGTGTATAAGTCTTTCACCTCCTTGGTCAGTTTTATTCCTATGTATTTAATTTTTGGGGGTGTGATTTTATTTTATCTTATTTTATTTTATTTTTTGGGGGGGGTTTTGTGTTTTTGTTTTTGTTTTTATCTTTTTGCTATTTCTTGGACCACTCCCGCGGCATATGGAGGTTCCCAGGCTAGGGGTCGAATCGGAGCTGTAGCCGCCAGCCTACGCCAGAGCCACAGCAACTCGGGATCCGAGCCGCGTCTGCAACCTATACCACAGCTCACGGCAACGCCGGATCGTTAACCCACTGAGCAAGGGCAGGGATTGAACCCGCAACCTCATGGTTCCTAATCGGATTCGTTAACCACTGAGCCATGATGGGAACTCCGGGGGTGTGATTTTAAAAGGTATTTTTTTCTATATGCCTTTTCTAATATTTCATTGTTAGTATATAGAAATGCAGCTGATTTCTGAATGTTAATCTTGTATCTTCTTTGCTGAATTCATTGATCATTCTGAGTAGTTTTTGTGTGGAGTCCTTAGGGTTTCTGTATATAGTATCCTGTCATCTGCATAGAGTGACAGTTTTACTTCTTCTCTTCCAATTTGGATACCTTTTATTTCTCTTGTTTGTCTGATTGCTGTGGCTAGGACTTCAGTCCTGTGTTGAATAAAAGTGGTGAGAATGGGCATCCTTGTCTTGTTCTAGGATTTTAGTGGGAAGGCTTTCACCTTTTCTCCATTGAGTATTATATTGGCTGTGGATTTGTCATAAATGGCTTTTGCTATGTTATGCTCCCTCTGTACCCACTTTGGTAAGAGTTTTTAATCATGAATGGATACTGGATTTTGTTAAATGCTTTTTCTGCATCTACTGAGATGAGCATGTGGTTTTTGACTTTTCTTTTGTTAATGTGGTGTATGATGTTGAATGATTTGTGTGTCGAACAATCGTTATGAACATGGGATGAATCCCACTTGGTTGTGGTGTATGATCTTTTTTGTGTGTTGTTGGATTTAATTTTGATGGGAATTTTTGTGTCTATATACATCAAAGATATTGGCCTATAATTTTCTTTTTTGGTAGTATGTTTGGTTTGGTATTAGGGTGATGGTGGCTTCATAGAATGTCTTTTGGGGAGTATTCTTTCTTCAGTCTTTTGAATAAGTTTAAGAAGGATGTGGAGTTCCCATCATTGCTCAGTGGTTAACGAATCTGACTAGGAAGCATGAGGTGGCAGGTTCGATCCCTGGCCTGCTCAGTGGGTTAAGGATCCGGTGTTGCCGTGAGTTGTGGTGTAGGTTGCAGACGCAGCTTGGATCCTGCATTGCTGTGGCTCTGGCGTAGGCCAGCAGCTACAGCTCCGATTAGACCGACCCCTAGCCTAGGAACCTCCAATATGGCGCGGGTGCGGCCCTAGAAAAGACAAAAAAAAAATAAGGATGGGTATAAGTTCTTCTTTGCATATTGGGTTGAATTCGCCTGTGAGGCCATCTTGTCCTGGATTTGTTTGTAGGTAATGTTTTTATTACATATTCAATTTCATTTCTAGTGATGGGTCTGTTCAAATGACATATTTCTTCCCTGTTGCAGCATACATCCATTTCTTTTTAACTAATTTACTTTTCAATGTAGACAAGAAATTTCACAGTATAATTTTCATTTTCAGGTTATCTTTATCAAATCGTAGTCATCTCAGTCCCTCATATTCTATTATTCTATCAGCACCAGTATTATTGAGAGTTCTCCCAAGTGAAAAATCTTGGTGTTTTTATAGTGCAGTAGTATGTGATCATTTCCATCACAAAAAGTAGATAGCATCAGATCTAGTTGCCAAGGAAAGATTCAAATTAGATTTTGTAGAGCTTTTGCCCTAAATAAAAGCCAAAGTATGACTTATTTTTATCAAAGTTAATTGATATAGAATGGTCTAAGGTGGAAAATGAAATTGTTTTATTCTTCATGTAATTAAAAACATTACTTGAACCTGTGGATCCTTTGTCTCAGCTTCTCAGGACCTAGAAGGAATGGTTGGTAGGGGACTGTGCCATTTTCCAGGTATTTAGATCTTTAAGGAAGGGGGAGGGCAGCTGGAGAAAGTTATTTTCTCCCCTCTTTCTTCTTAGCTGCCTCTTGAAGTGGATTTAACAAAAGCAAAGAGACAAGATTTTGAACCATCTGTGGAACAAGCCAGATATAGCAGCTGCCGACAGAATACAGCTCTGGTGCTCCCCAAGCCACAGGAGGTGACCTCCCCTTGCAGACCCAGCTACTCCAATGGCCCCCATGTTGTGACACAGGGGGATAAGGACAGCAGCTCCCGGTATGGGGCCTCCCGTCCCTCTCTTCTCTGCCCCTTCCTGGGGATCTGTGTCACCTTCAGAGCCAGCACGCTGGTTTACGTGGGCCCTTTGGAACCGCTGTGGTTATCCGTCAGCTCAGGCACTCACCCCCACCCCGTTGCTCTTTTGATGCAGAAGCCTGGCCTCCTGCACTATGGATAGTGATGCCACATACCAGCGGAAGCTCCGGCAGAAACAGCTGCAGCAGCAGTTCCGGGAGCAAATGGAGAGGCAGCAGCAGGGTCCCCCCTCTACTCTACCCACTGAAAAGAAGGATCAAGGTGAGAGTAGTAAGCAGAGGCTCTGGGGCGACTCTGATCCCCAGCCAGTAGCAGCAGGTTAGGTCTAAGCCAGCACTCAGCAGTACTCTCCACGGGGACAGGACCATGAGGCCAAGGAGTTCAGGTTGTGAAGTCCTGTCCTGCACGTCCCCATTACTGAAGGCACTGGTCTTTTTTTTTTTTTTTTCTTTTCTTTTTAGGGCCGCACCTATGGCATATGGAAGTTCCTAGCCTAGGGGTTGAATCGGAGCTGCCGTAGCCACAGCAACACAGGGTACAAGCTGAGTCCTTGACCTACACTGCAGCTTGCAGCTACGCTGGATCATTAACCCACCCGGCGAGGCCAGGGATTGAACTTGCATCCTCATGGATACTAGTTGGATTCTTAACCTGCTGAGCCACAGCTGGAACTCTAAGACACTGACTGGTCCTTTGAGAGGATGGAGATGGGCCTTGCATAATCTGGAACCAGTCATTTCAGGGGACAGAACTTTTTTTGGCCTCAATTACTTTGGCTACAGCTGCCTGAGAAAGCTTTTCTGAGCTGTCTTTGAACATAAAAGTGGGGCTTCTGGCAAATCTTTTTTTTTTTTTTTGCTTTTGAGTGCCACACCTGAGGCATATGGAGGTTCCCAGGCTAGGGGTCAAATTGGAGCTACAGCTGCCGGCCTACACTACAGCTACAGCAACACAGGCAGGATCTGAGCCACATCTGTGAGCTGCACCACAGCTCACGGCAATGCCAGATCCTCAACCCACTGAACGAGGCCAGGGATTGAACCCGTGTCCTCATGTTTCTTAGTTGGATTCTTTTCCACTGTGCCACAACGGGAACTCCTGGCAATTCTATAAGCTTTTGTTCATTTGAGTCCAGATTCAGTGGGAATAGTAGATAACAGATTTTTTTGAGTCTTTCCCAGAGACTAAAATCAGAGGGCTTATCTCAGACCAAAAGTCCAGACAAAAAAGCTGGATTTTTGCACAGCTTCTTCCTTAGAGGACTTGCTGTCATGTTTTAGTTCCTTATAATTCCCCTCAGCACTAGCAGGCTGAAATTAATGTAGGAAAAACAAAAACAAAAAATTTACTCTCCTGGGGATGTTTTTCCTAAGAATTAATATTCTGTATCTTTAGCTTCTGGACCATTCTGGAAGCTCTGGGGGTGAGGGGTGGAAAAGGAGTGTCCTTCAGGACTCCCGCACCCCTGATCAGTCATCATGTTGGTTTTATACACTAATTTCTACTTAAGATTTTGTTTGAACAAGGGTTATAGCTTCAAAAAGTAAAAACTTGACGAGACGTCTTATAATAAGCCATTTCTGCTGCTAAAAAGGAAACTTTTGTTGGTGAGAACAAAAAATAGAGTTTTCAGACCTGTTTTATATAGTTCTGAGACACAGGGTCCTGCTGGCTATGCTGTGTAACCCCAGGCAGCTCTGCCCCCTGGCCCAGTTCTACTGTCCTGAGACTGTCCCTTCTCTGCAGCAGGACCACTGGCGAAGCACAGCACTCCTGGAATTGCTGTTTCAGAGCCACTCACTGAGAGAGCCGTCCTTGCAGGTTAGTAGGTTGAAAGAAACAGCTAGGTACTAGTCAGTAAATGCTATGAAGCGTCTGTAGATTACTGTGCTGTGTACTTGGGTAGTTACAAGTACGTTTTAAAAGAGGCATTAGGAATTTCCCTTGTGGCACAGCAAGCTAAGGTCCTGTGTTGTCACTGCTATGGCTTGGGTTGCTGCTGTGACGAAGGTTTGATCCCTGGCCCAGGAACTTCCATATGCCATGGGTGTGGCCAAAATAAAACAAAGGGCATAAATATCTTAATTTCTTTCCGTTTTGTAGAAAGAGGACCCAAAGGGACTGACAGCAGTGCTGACTATAGCACATATTCAGCTCCTGTTGTCTTAACCTAAGAGAGGCTTTGGTCTTTTAGGGGTTGGGGAGAAATTCAAAAGCCATTATAGGATACTCACGTTATGGGATTTCACATGACCTACTTTCCCAGCATTTCACCGTGAAAACACATTGTTTGTTGATGCTAAATCTTCCTATGACCTCTGTCCTTGCAGACAGTCTTGAAATGTGGGACATGGTTCTTGATGTAGCAGACAGTGTGGTCCAGCCCTTGGCTAAACCAGAACCACTGCAGACCCCTGCCACCTCAGTCCCGAAGAACCAGATGGAGACTCAGAACAGGACCCACCAGAATCCACAAGCAAAACCTGAACCCTGGCACTTCCAGACTCACCATCTTAACCAGCACATAGCAGGTAGCAAACTGTTTCAGGAGCAAAAACTGAAGGGAGAACCTGGCTTTTTCTTTGAATTTTAAAGAAGAATGACATTCCATCTAAGCTGCCAGAGAAACAGCAGTGTAAGAAATGGAGGGTCATTGGCTTAAGAGCCCAACGTTTCCCTTGGGGCCTTGACTTGTGGTCTCTTACTAGTGGGATGCGTAAACATGACTGCAGGAAGAGCTTTCTTGTTAAAAGTTTATTGCAGAGTTCCTGTCATGGTTCAGCAATTAACAAACTCAGACTAGTATCCAAGAGGATGAGTGTTTGACCCCTGGCCTTGCTCAGTGGGTTAAGGATCTGGCATTGCCATGAGCTGTGGTGTAGGTAGCAGATGCGGCTTGAATCTGGTGTTGCTAGTAGGGGCAGTAGGCTGGCATCTGCAGTTCCCATTCGTCCTCTAGCCTGAGACCCTCCGTATGCTGCTGGTGGGGCCCTAAAAAAGAAACACACACAAGAATGTTTGGAGTTACTTTGTGGCTCAGTGGAAACAAATCTGACTGGCATCCATGAGGATGTAGGTTTGATCCCTGGCCTTGCTCAGTGGGTTAAGGATCCAGTGTTGTCATGAGCTGTGGTGTAGGTAGCAGACGAGGCTTGGATCCTGCATTGGGGTGGCTGTGGCATAGGTTGGCAGCTGTGGCTCTGATTTGACCCCTAGCCCAGGAACCTCCATATGCCACGGGGATGGCCCTAAAAAAAAAAGTTTATTCCAACTTGGTCTAATGTTAATACAGGAACTTTAAAAGTATGGTTGTTAACTAATATGACTCAAATTATTAACTGTCAGTTTATTTTAAAATCATGGCAGCTATTATTTGAATAATTTTCTCTTCCATAGGAGACTGTGATTCCTCTAGGAAGAACCAGGACATGAAGAAAAGGAAATTAGATCCATTTTAACCAAGGCAGGTGACCTCACTGGACTCTGTCACAAAGGGACTTTCAGAAATTATGCTTTGGTCATGAAATGATTTATCATTTGTACATAAGTCAAATCAGAGCTAATGAAATCATGAATGTGCTTTACCTCCAGGGATTTACCTTGCTTCTTCCAGAACTTTACCAGAAGATTTGACTGTTGGAAGCTGCTACAGATAAAGCTGGGCAACTGGAAAACAGGCAGTTAAAAAGAGCTTGTCACAGAGTCCAGGTTGGGAAGCTCTGTGGAGATTAAACATGCAAGGTTCTTCGCTATTTATTCCTAAGCTATTACATTAAAAAAAAAAAAAAAAAGACATTCTAGGCGTCACCAGTGGCTACCTTCCTTTAAACAATGTAAGCCTTATTCCCAAGCACCAAACTTGACAGGGGCCCATAGTGCATTTACTGTGAGTGACCTCTGATCTTTCACTGCAGGGCTCCACAAGTGAGGCTAGTCTTCCCATATGAATCTTTTTTTTTTTTTTGTCTTTTTGCCATTTCTTGGGCCACTCCTGCGGCATATGGAGGTTTCCAGGCTAGGGGTCTAATCGGAGCTGTAGCTGCCAGCCTACGTCAGAGCCACAGCAATGTGGGATCCGAGCCGCGTCTGCCACCTAATGCCACAGCTCATGGCAACGCCGGATCCTTAACCCACTGAGCAAGGGCAGGGACCGAACCCGCAACCTCATGGTTCCTAGTCGGATTCGTTAACCACTGCGCCACAACGGGAACTCCCGAGTCTTATTATTATAGGTTCATGATGTCACTATCTGCATTTTTTCCTGATCAAGGAAACAATAACTAAGACCAGAGAAAAGGCATTTTAAGAAAGCAAAATAAATCCTACTTTGTAATAAAATAGCACGCATCTATTTTTATTGTGCTTTACAGATTACACCCCCCCCCCAACACCCACCCCCAGTGAAGGTTTTTGGCAACCCAGTGTCAGGTATTTTTCCGACGATGTTTTCTTTTTATTTTTAATTTTTGTACCCAGTTTATTTCATTTCAGTACTGAATTGCCTCAAAGAGGATAAGATTTGTTTTTTTTGGGGGGGGATGTGTTTTCATTTATTGAGGTTTTAATTCCAGCAGTATTTTAAAGTATATATTTTAGGGAGTTTCCTGGTGGCACAGAAGATTAAGGATCCAGCACTGTGATTGCTGTGGCTTGGGTCACTGCTGTAGTGTGGGTTGGATCCCTGGTCCGGGAACTTCTGCGTGCTGCAGGTGTAGCTGGCCAAAAAGGGGAAAAAAAGTATATATTGTTTTAGATATGATGCTATTTACTACACACTTGTCTGACTGTAGTATAAACATAGCTTTTATGTGCACTGGGAAAAACCCAAAAATCTGTGTGACATAAGTAGCTATTTATATCCACCCATTTCAGATGTAAGATATAACCCACTTTATAATAAATTAAAAAAAAATTTTTGGCCATGTCCACAGTATGTGGAGACTTCTGGGCCAGGGAAGGAACCTGTGCCACAGCAGCAACAATGCTAGATTCTTAACCTGTTGCACCGTTAAGAGAACTCTCTTTTTGTGTTTAGATGTTTCATAATTCTTTCCTCCAGATAATGAGTGTGCATTTTGAGCAGGACCATGAACCTGATCTTCAAGTGGTGGCTTTTATTATTTGATGGCACACAGGCCCATTTGTGGGAAGCCATGAGCCTGAAGCACTGAAGGCAGTGAGCCATCCATCGCTGTCCCTTTGGAAGATGAAGAGGTGGTGGCTTTCCCTGACTTCCTTTTACCTCACCTGCCTCTGCACAGCTATGGTCATTTATTTTTGATTTTGATATCCTTACCATTGTCTTCAGAAAAAAATATCTTCCTTGTCTGCAACATCTTGCTTCAGGTCAGAACTGCTGCTTAAATCCAGTTATAAACTGTACACAAGTCAAATCAGAGCTAATGAAATCATGAAAAAGGCATTTGCTGAAAATGAAACCCCACAGCTCAACAAAAGCAAGTATGGTTTATTTGAATGGCTTCGTTAAGTCCATCTACAAAGGCAACGAAAGGGAGCAAGAAGTGCGACCCTGGGGTTGGTGCCGAACGCACGAGTGATGGCTGCCGAGAATCCCCAAGGTTTGAATTCAGTTTATTTTTTTTTAAACAGTGTACATTGTTAAATAATGTAAGGAAAACATTTATAATTCAGAAAGACTTTTTAATGTGAAAAAAGATACTCAGTGTACTATTAACACAAAAATAATTTAAACAGTTCAGTAGCACTAGTTCATTCCTCTAGGCTTCAGTTATTTCATCCACAGGAGGGGAAAAAAAAAATCAACAGTAAATAAAACCAGTTCTCACTTTCCATGTGTGAATGAAGAGATCTCAGAATGATTAAACCAAAGTAACAAAACATCCTGTGCTGCATTTGGCTCCCTTGTTCCTCCGGTACCAAGTACTGTCCCCTTTGTCTCAGGTGTCAAGTCTCCCACTTCCCTGGCACTTCTGTCCTTACTCTTGCCATCTCCCCGAAGATTATAAACAGAGAAAAAGTAAACGGTTTCAAAGCAAAGCTTGGGATGCCTGCCCTTTTCACTTCTACTTTCCTAAAACCTTCAGCTTTTATTTGCATCTTTGGGGACTCAGCTTTAAAGAAAACAGCCAATGAAGGACAGGACAGCCAACCAGGCTCTTCCTATCATGGTGATTCCTGGGATGTGCCACTGAGGTGGGTAAGAGGTTGGAGATATGTCAGTTTCCCAGCTCAACAATCAAGAGAAGCAGCACCCAAAAAATTCAGAGTCTAGCTTCCTTCCTCATCTTCTGAGAGAACAGAGATCTCAAACATAGCCAATTAGGAGAGTATTTCCTGAAAGCTCTGAAAATGATACAACTGCCCATACAACCAGGCAGAGCACTACATAATACTGGTTGGTTGCAGTTACTACTTACCGGGAATATTTGTTTATATAAAAATGTGAGAATATCTACTGCAACTCTAGAAATAAATGTGGCACAAGAGATTATGATCCTGCAACCTTGTGGACATTATATAAGAAGTGGGTAGGAATAAGCATTCTTTCCTACAATATGCAATTCAGAGGCAGGTCCACTTTCCACAAACTACAGTACCCCAAGCTGAGAAATGCATAGTACATTTTCAACAAGAGGAAAGCAATCCAAGCCATTTTTTAAGAGCAACTTTCTCTATCTGTGACATTTCACTATCGTACTTCCCAACTTAAAAACTAGTCCCCACCCCCTTGCTTGTATATTCAGCCATTTTCTTCTAGGTCTCATCTGTTTAAGCCCAGCTCAAATAAGTAAGGCTATGGCGTCCACTGGCCAAGCATCATACGACTTCAAAACAAATTTGTTCTCCTCTTCTCCAGTCATTCTTTTCTTTCATCACTTATCACACACCACCCTCCATCTTTTAAATTGCCCAGTATTGTTACAACACCCCTCCTCACTTGTCCTGAAACAGTTTTCTGCTTTTAACCACTGATGTCAACTTAACTTCTCATCCTGCTCATCGTACACCTGCTCTAGACAAAATTGTTGAATGACTTGGAAAAAAAAAATACTCTCTTCAATTTCCTTACGGCATAATCCACTGCTGGAGCCACATGGACCTGAGGTTTCCTTCCATGTGTCCTTTGCTGACTGGGGTCTGATGAGAAGTTGATGCCAATGGCAGAAGCAATAGAAGTCCAAGGCACTAAAACATCCAGCAAGCAATACTGGGAGAACAGAAGTATTCAAGTACAGTAATTTATACAATTTTACATTCACATTTATTTATCTAATACAATGGAAATACAAAGGAGAAAGTTAAAGTCTCAGTAAAGGACAGAGCTAGCTAGCTTTTTTTCAACTTTTTAAACCTTTCATATTTTACTCTTAAAACTACTGTTGTCCAACAACATTTATATATCACAGTGTTTCCACATCAAAACTGATGGCAAAGTTATATGTCCGCAGGGAACTTAATTTTTTCCTAATTGCTAATGCTGCAGTCAAAGCTGCGAATATCATTTGCTTAAAGCACTAATGACCTATCATAAGAAAGGGTTGAAACCTCAGTCCCCTGGTGTTTTCCACTGGGTTCTAAAGATGGAAGTGGGGGAGAGGAGAGAAAGAAAAAGTGTGTGTGTTTGTAGGGTGGTGGGGACAGGGTAGGAGACAGCCCAATAGTTTTTTGTCTTGTGGTTTTGATTCTTGAGGGAATAAGTGGTTTGGGATGGGTACCAAATTAAGAGCCCCACTCCCTGCAAATGCAGATGGGCTTTGCTTTTTTTCCACTGAGCTCTCTAGTAGCTCTCTGATAAACGTGACTTTCTTTCCAAGTGCTCACTATGGGGTCTAGATGAACAACAAAGCACACACAAGAAAGCTGCCCTTTCCTTCTCACCTGCTCCAGTAAGTAAGTGGGGAGGGCAGGGGCAAATTCCCCATTCTGAGGGCTCTAAGCAGTATTAAAAACATTCCTTTCTGGCAAGAAATAACCAGTTAAATGCAGCACTAGTAGTTAGTATATAGGCTACTTTCCCATCCCCCCTCCCACCCACCCTCACCATTCCATCTCCTGCCCCCAAATCTACTTCGTAATGTCTCTAGGTCTAAGTGGTCCGCAGGTTGGAACCTGGGGGGTTGCTGATGGATTTCTGCAAATTGCTGATGTTGAAATTCTGTAAGGAGGCAGTTCCCACAGGCTGGAACTGGCTGAGTGGCTGTGGTGCTGGGCCACCTGTCCCACTCCACTGTGTGCCAAAGGGGGGGGCTGGGAAACCGTACTGCTGTGGGGGGCACATAGACTTGGTGAAGTGACCTAGAGAGGTAGCTGATGCTGCAGAGATGGGGGCTGAGCCACCCAGGTTTGAGGTCATGGAGATGCACAGCTGACCAGGTGCGGAGAACTTCCTCGCCATGCCAGGGCCCTGTAAAGAGAACGAGGCCACGTGAAGCTTGGTGTGGCTGTGAGATGGGTTGCACTGAAACAGGACTATAGGGCTCGAGGTATCCCGATCTTAAAAGGCACAGCAAAACCAAGACCAAGACCAAACCAGCAATCACTGTTGCCCTCCTAACATTTACCTAATATTGTTCTTTTTTTGAGTCAGATTTTGTCTTTTGCCCCACCCACAGCATACAGAAGTTCCTGGGCCAGTGATTGAACCCGAGCCATAGCAGTGACAATGGGCTCCTTAACCTGCTGTACCACCAGGGAACACTGAGTCAGATTTTCTAAAAACTGAAGTATAGTTGATTTACAATATCATGATAGTTTCAAGTGTATAGTGATTCAGTGACAGGCGCATTTATTTTCAAATTCCTTTCCCTTACAGGTTACTACAAAATACTGAATAGAGTTCCCTGTGCTATAGGAGTTCCTTGTTGATCATCTTTTATATATAGTAGTGTATGTCAACCCCAACCTCCTCATTTATCCCCCCACTTCCCCTTTGGTAACCCTAAATTTATTTTCTATGTCTGTGGGTCTATTTCTGTCCAAATACTTGGAGGTGGGTGGTATCGGGTCTGTGTGTGCGCCCTTGTGCTCATGCATGCAGCTCAGGATGTTGAAGGAAAAGGGACGAGAAGACTGAGTTGACCGATAGGGAATGAAGGATTTAGGGAAGGAAAACTAAAAGGGGACCTGGGTGATTTCTGTCTTGCCACCAGCATGATTCAGACGTGTGTTACATCACACTGACAGATCAGCAAGCAAGATGGCACAAGGAGAAGACTGACCTCATAGCTCATGTGTCCTTTGCTGCCTCTCCTGCCTGAGAGATTCATGGCGTCTCGGGCCCAGTTATCCACCAACTTGTGCAGGTCGTCTGTGAACGTGCCCTTCCGGCTAGACGTCATGGTAGGAGGCTGAGCCTGGGCAGCCTGGCTGCTCACTGTTCCTCCAACAGTGTTTGTGCTGCTGGTTCCTAAAGTCAGAAGAAGCAACAAAGTACACTATTAAAAGGGGCTTGGGCTGTAACTTCAGGAAGAGGAAACACTTCTTAGGATGATGAATGGCAAGCCACAGAATGGGGAGGATGAACTGGGAAGCCATGCAAGAAAGGAGGTTCCAGGATCTTATTTAGCCAAATCTTATTTAGGCAAAACAGGATGATAAAAACAGGTTCTCTTCGGGAGCTGCAGATGAGGCTGGACATCTAAGGGGGACAAAGGGCAAGGGGTGGGAACCTCTTTCTGCCCACTCTCGTGGCATCTTGGAAACTCACCACCAGGCCTCTACTCCCAGCGCCACCTTGAACAGGGCCAGTGGGATGGCCAATGAGGCTGGCTGCTCTAGAATATTACAGAGTAGGGCAAAAGAAGGGCATGGTTCATGGAGGAGTTGAAGGAATGCAAAGACAGGCCAGGGAAAACAGGCTCCCAAACCGCGTGATGCCATGTGGTCTTTAGCCGTTCTTTCACAGAAAGGGACGATAAGAGAAGGCATGCTCTGTTCAGAAAACTTTTTCACCTGGATGCATAAACAGAAATTGCAAACATAAACTTGGGAGAGTTAAGGCTTCAATCTCTCCTGATTTCCTATGAGTCAAGAATGTGAGCACTCATGAGGAAGGTTCTCTGTGGTGTGCCTGAGTCTTTCAACTCCAGGAGGACGTGGCTTTCCTGAAGGTGACCTCAGTTTCAATTGGCTCACCTTCCCCCCCCCCCCCTTCCCAGAAGAGCAAGCACTCTCATGTGGAAGCAACAGGACATCCAGCTGCGGTAGGGGTGCCAGGGGAGGAGGAAGCTCGGGGGTTGTGATGAAGGAGTTCTATCTCTATGGTGTGATGAGAAACAAAGGAGAAGTCTGTGGCCTGCCTGATTTCGGCTCTGCTGGAGGGCACACTGAAGATTATTCGAGGAGGCAAGTTTAGGGAAGAGGGAAAGAAGAGTCATGGTTTGTTTTTTTCCCCTCACCCCCCACTTTCTTACCACATCTCACATTTGCTACAGAATAAATAAAAGCTACTACAGTAAGTTGTGAGCCTCTAGGACTTAAGACATCCAAATAATGTGGGGGCTAAATATTTAAATACACACATGTTCCTGTTTTCAAGGTCAAAGCAGCACCAGAGCACAGCAGCACACCTGAAGCAACTCTGCCATTAAAAGCCCTCTAATCTATTACTGGTCCTGAGTCCAGTTTACACCCTACACCCGGGGAATGGCACACACAAGCACGTCTGCACTGGGGAACAGCTAGTTACGAGGTGAAGCTGCAGAGTGAGGAAGGTCACATGCTTCTTACCACCAAGGCAAGACACAGGACTACTGCAGGTGTGGCCTCAGTGCTCACAGAGCCACGGGGCCGGGGGGTGGGGGGTTACTGCACATACAGTGTGAAGGGAAGAGTCAGTTCCCTACGGACAGGAAACCCAGGTGGAAAAGTGGGGAGGCAGGAGTGAGACAGTGTGGGAGGGAAGCACAGGCAGTGGTGGTTATGAGGAAACCAGAAAGCAAGCGTGTCACACGCATGAGGACACCATCCTCCTCGAATGAGTATTGCTTCAGGAGCTGGATGGTCAGTGAGACAATGAAAACAAAACAAATAATCACAAGTGAGCAGAGCTTTCAAAAGCCAAATACAGAAGCTGGCAGAGGTGAACACTGCTGGACACAACTCGTTCATGCTGGGGTCACACCCTCTAGTCTCATGCTAGTCGCCTTTGATGCTGTGAGGCCCCTTTATAACCGAATTTCATTTTTCATTTTCATCCATGTTACGTGATACTGGATTCTGAAAGTGGGGTTTATACCACGAGGGAGAGGCAACCATACAGCTAACATTCTTATTCTGACTTCTGAAAACAGATCTCCGCATTGAAGAAGGAAACAAACACACTCCTTTCTGACCAGAAATTAACTCCCAGGAAAAGTTGACTTAGTAATAAAATCTAGGAAAATGCGTAGTGTGCTTGTTTGGTCCACTGTAGCAGTAAAAGGTTTTAAGGACACTGGCAGCACGTAGATATTTCTGAGAACGCTGCTTGCCTTCCAGAGAGGCTGCTGGCTAACCTTTAACCCTTTTTTCGGTTCTGCTGAAAAGCTCTTAAAGTAGCATCCTTTACCACCCAAAATTCCCTTGCTGAACTCTTCTCCTGCCTTAACACATTCCCCCACCCCCACAAATCCAGTAACAAGAGCCTATTACGAGCCACAACTTACTGCCCAGTGTCCCAAGCACAGAGTTTTCTGGAGGAACCTCTCGGTGGCCTGCTGGGCCGTAGAACTGTCCACACTTTCACGAGAAGCCACCTGTCTACAATGCTGTCCCTGTCCTCACTGCCCAGCAGCTGCCTCCCACTGTGATATGAGGGCATGACTCTGGCTGCTGTAATCCCTGCTGACTTTCCAGTGTGCCCGCAGCGGCTGGCACAGGTGGTGACTTCTGACTACAGGACTCTCTCCCTAAGGAGCTAGGCACCCCTGATCCTTCTACACACATCCACGGGTGCCCTCCCCTCCCCAACAGTGGGGCTGTCATCTAGGGCACTATGTGGTGACCTAAAATCTGGAGGGACAGCCAGTGACAGCAACTGAGCATGTTAAAGACGAAACTAGAGAAGGGTGCAGCACCAGCCAGATGGAAGCTGGAAATCCAGGAGTTGTGAGGCTTCGGGGTTCAAAGACCTCAAGGGCAAAAGGCTTTGCAATCAAGGACCAGAAGTAACAGAAAGAAAAGATAATTACTACAGAGCTGGTTGCAAGGACAGACTTTTTTCACCATCTTCCCTGAAGCACAAAGAGAGAGCAATGTGTTAAAGATACGGAAACATCAGTGTAAAATATTTAGAATCTCTAAACAGCACATAGAGTCCCAGCAAGAGAAAGCAGGAGGGGGACAGACTGGAGGGACCTGGGAGCCCTGTCACAGACACTGTTCTGTGCGATGGACCTGACTGGCTGTTGGCCTTGACATGGTGACCTGGGGTACCTGGCTGACAGAAGTCAAGTTTCCACACCCAATCTTTGTATCTGAAAGAATAATGCCCTGTGTCAATGCCCTGGCATGGGGAGGAACTCCAGTTTCTCAGGTCTCACTGCTTGAATTTCAAATACCCAAGCAGTCTCTCCACCGATCCTGTCCCACTTTCTGTTTCTCCTGCTGGGTTGTTAAAAAGCACTCAATTAAATGCATTAGCAGTTCTACCACAGGAGGCTAACAGATGGTACCATTGTTACAGTTTTAAGTTGGCTCATATATTTCCACATCCTAATGCACATCCTAACCCCTCCCCCCTAGAAAAATCTTTAAAAGCAATTTTTGAACATAAATAAAGCATTAAGCCAAGCCGTGCTTCCAAACCATACTCTGTTTTGAGAGCATAGAGTAATGCATCCCAGATTAGCTAGGAGCTCCTGTCTGGGAGCCCCTGTTTCTCTCTGCATTTGCTATAATCTTGTGATTTGTTCACCAAGGCTTATGTGATGTGTGCTGACAGAGATAGGACCTCTCATTTTAGACCCAGAAGGAAGTGCTAAGATTTAACACTTCTGACCACTTTCATGTGAACAAAGTGTAATACCACCTACCTTTAAAAGTGTAAAGAGAATTTACTGAATTAATTAAGCTGAAGTGGTACCCATCACACTCTATTTCCTTCACAAGAAAAGCCTTGGTTTTCTTTCTTCCCTCTTAAGACACTTCAGCCTGCAGAATAACATAGGCCTGACACATCACATTCTACTTTAAAAACACTTGTCTCTTCCTGTTAGTGTTTTTTCATCTTTCTAGCTGGAAATACAAATTAAATGCTTACTTAAGTGTCAAGGAGCTCATGTTCTTGGTCTAGCTTGGCCTAACCAGAAAAGCTATTGATCTGAGTGCCCAAAAATCTACCAAATTGGGTAATGCCTTCCACCTCCCTCTTTGTTAAATAGCTCTGGACTAGTGCTATGTGAGGCCCAAGGACCTCTGAACCATACTCAGAAACAATGATGGCCTTAGCACATGCATTTAAAAAAGCACTTCAATAACCACATCAGAAGTTTGAAGCCTTACAGAAAAGATCTTTATCTAAACTCTAGCAAAGGTTTTCTACTTGATCCTTATTTTATTTTTGTTTTAACACTTTTTATTTCAATATATGTCTATCGACTACCTGCTATGTGCCAGGAAGGCTCTGGCTACTCAGAGAAATGCTGTTTCCCCAGTGCGCTCTGCCTCGTGCACGTGATCTTATCTGGTCTGGCAGGACCACCTTCATTTCACACATGGGGAGATGGGCTGGAGAGGCTGGGTGACTTGCTATTGCACCTTGTTTGGGGGAAGAAAGCTGGGAAATCCCAGCAATTTTGTTAAATAGCCCATTTTCACTTATAGGTGTTGGCCTTTGGTCTTTGATAAGCTTTATGAGAAGAACTACACTGAACCCTTTTTTGAAATACTGATTTTATGGATTTAGAGGGTAGTGGTGGTGAAGGCATCCAATGAAGAGACTCTGGCATCTTTTCAATTAATAGTTATGGCTTAATTGAGATTAAAAAATTAAAAGATTCTAATCTACTCTGAAAAAGAACAGAAAAACAGGGTATAACGTTTACCTGCACCTGTGGTCAAGAGGTTCTCGGTGATTTCTCATGCCAGAGCAAGGGGCAGCACTAAACAGGACTGTGCGTTCGGCATTCATTATGCTGAATGACCTAACAGTCCCTGCAGCCTGGACACCACATCTGCCCTCTGTCAAAGGCCTACTGAGAGGCCCAGAAAGTTACTTTGAAGTTTACAGAAACCTATTGTTATTTCTACATGTTTTATCATAATTACAGAGACCCAAACTTCTGAGGGTAATCATCATTCAGCCAAGCCACTGAGTAGATGATATACAAAGAACAAATGAAAATGGACTGCGTGAAACATCAGATCCAAGCGGCAGAAACACGAGGATGAGGAAGGAGTAAAGGTGTTACACACAAAGAGCCAAGCAGGGCGTACTCAGAAATCGGGTCCTCCTGCCACCAGGTTTGAACGTCACCTGCTCAGACGCACAGTTAAACTTCGCACAGCCTGTGAGAAGGGAGAATGGGGAGGAACAAAGAGAGGAGACAGAACACAGCTACGAGACGTTAGAACCCTGAGGCTGGGGTGGGAGACGTGCTGGGACAGCACAGGCCTGGTTGCAGGAGGAGGACCAGGTCCCAGCCCCTCCACCTGCCCAGATAGCGCTCCTACCTGAAAACACACTCATCTTACGCTCATCTCAGCCAAGAGACAACCTAACCTCCAAGTTTGTGATGCTGTGGCCAAAGCACTCCTACTTTACCTATAGTTTATTTCATTCTTTTCCACCCATACACCCTGCTCCTTTCAATTCTTGTTATAATATTACTAGAAGCTCTTTCCTCTAAAGGAATATTCTGAGTGATCATTAATGAACAACCTATATTTGGAAAGTAGATTATGGGCAAAAAATTGAATTGTAGGGCTGTTATTCATTTTAGCATTCTTCTCTCATACTTAGAAATTTTAAAGGTCTACACTGGCTAAAGCAAACGCATTAGCTCTCAGAAATAGCTAATAATACTCCTTAGAATCTGGTCCAGGAAATCCCAGTTTAGTATTAAAGCTTAAGTTCCAAATTCCAAAGGAGTCATTCATTTGTTTGAGGCCTCATAGAGGCAGAGACATCACTTCTGCTGTAATCCCTTGAAAAAACCTATTTCCGGTAGATGGGAACAGTGATCCCACCTAATCTCATTGTCACCCACTCTCCTTTCAGACCAAAGAGCCATGCAGGTACCAAGCAGCTGGTTCCTGGCCAACGGGTCCTCCGACCACCTTAAGGTGGCTTCTTCATCAGGCTTTTGTCCCTCTTATTGGCACTATCTCCTTTTTAATGTTCTTGGAAGATGGCAGTTGTTTTGATTTCTTACCTTGACCTGGAGCAGAAAGGCTTGGTACTGAAATGGCACCATCACTGGTGAAGGCTGAATAGAGGTTGTCACTGGAGGGAGATGGCTTAAGGGGTTGTAACAGCTGATTCTGCCCAGTCTCTGGGATGTTGCCAGGAGCGGGGAGGGTCTGCTGGGGGTGCAAGACTGATGCTGTACTCTGACCAGACAGGTTACCTGCCAAAAGATACATGGCATGAGAGAACAAGTACAGCTTTCCCCCATACTTAATAGGCAGTGTTCTTACTCCTCCAGTTTGTACCACCTTTGGGATTAATGATGGATCATAAGACATAGGATATAGGAGCAAAGCCTCATTGACAGGAGGAGAGGTAAGCAGTGACAGGAGAGTCAACAGGTAATAGGGCTGTAGGATACCATCCCTAAAGATGTTGAGCTTTGGATAACCTGGATGATTTAAAAGTCTGAGCTGAGTAAGAAGACCAGCACCTGGGGAGTTCTCGTCATGGTGCAGTGGAAATGAATCCGACTAGGAACCATGAGGTTGTGGGTTCAATCCCTGGCCTCACTCAGTGTGTTAAGGATCTGGCGTTGTTGTGAGCTATGGTGTAGGTCGTAGACGCAGCTCGGATCTGGTGTTGCTGTGGCTGTGGTGTAGGCTGGCAGCTGTAGCTCTGGTTGGACCT
Source organism: Phacochoerus africanus (assembly GCF_016906955.1). Lineage (NCBI taxonomy): Eukaryota > Metazoa > Chordata > Mammalia > Artiodactyla > Suidae > Phacochoerus > Phacochoerus africanus. The sequence goes on along the minus strand of NC_062550.1, from coordinate 71,908,934 downwards.
CTAGCCTAGAAACCTCCATATGCTGAGTGAGGCCCTAAAAAAGAAAAAAAAAAAAAAAAAAGATGATGATGACAACTAGCACCTGCAGTAGACACGAGAGAACTGCACTTTGCCATTTCATGTTTGCTCCCTTTTTCACCCTATTATGACACAAAGTTGAACCATGATACAAATTGGTTCCAGAGACAGTCTGCTTAGTTTTTCCTGCACATATGTCAGATTAAGTACAAAAGAGGTGTCAAAGAGTATATTTTTAAAATTATTTTTGGTCGGTGGCTTTCAATCATTAGCCTAGTGTCTTGAAATGGACTAACTTCTCTATTCCTTAGTAACTAGTGGAATAGAAGTCCATTCAAAAAAATATGTCTATGATATCATTTATATCTGGAATCTAACATAAGGCACAAATGATCCTGTCCACAGAAAAGAAAATCATGGACTTGCAGAATAGACTTGTGGTTGCCAATGGGAAGGGGGAAGAGGAGGGAGTGGGGTGGCTGGAGAGCTTGGGGTTAATAGATACAAACTATTGCCTTTGGAATGGATTAGCAATGAGATCCTGCTGTGTAGCACTGGGAACTATGTCTGGTCACTTATGATGGAGCATGATAATGTGCAAAAATAGAATGTATACAGGTATGTGTAGCTGGGTCACCATGCTGTACAGTAGAAAAAAAAATTGCATTGGGGAAATAACTACCAAAAAAAAAAAAAAAAGTTTCACACACACACACAATGTCTAAATAGAAATCAGTATCTAAATTAGTTGATATCCCTTATAATCCCTTATAATCACATGTCTACTAATGAACTGATTCTAATGTATTAGAGAAAAGGTTTGGGTCCCTGAAAGCCTCCAGAGAATGTAAAGCTGTTAAGCTTGCAACTGCTCTCCAACATATTTATATTAGACCTGAAGAGCAAGGATGAGGTATAAACTTATTTCAGCTGCTTTTACTTTTCAACCAGTAAGTATCTGTTAATATTACCTACCATAGTTCACCAAAGGGTAAAAACTCTATCATAATTAAAAGCAAGCAAACTATAATTCATTATAGATTATAATTTAACTATTTTGTATTATAAACACTAGCAAGTTCTTTAATATAAACAAAAACTTTAACCAAGGAAATATCTATAAGAAATTTACATTCATCTCAACTGCCATTATGATCTAGCCATTCATTAAAAGGAAGATTCTACTTGTACTCTACTAAGCAGAGAACAATGTATTTTCTTCCAATTGCCTAAGAGCCTGGAGAAATGTGCATTCTGTGAGTTAGGAGGCAAAGCTAGTGGTTTTATCCTGAAGAACAACTATAAATAACAGCAACCACCAGCTAGCAATCTGGATTACAAGGGAGTAAGTCACAGTACTACCTGTCTACTTCCATAGACTCAAAAATAAAGAGGTTCTCCAAATATGGGGAGTAGAGAAGGCAAGAAAGCAAGAATATTAGAAAAGTCAGACTCCTTTGAAATTGAACAAAAGTTAACAAGTGTTCAATACGTTATATACACAGTTGGGACAGCCATGGCTGACCTGGTCCAGGGCTTTTATTCCCCAAGGAACTGCTGCGACTAGACTTGCTGCCTTTGCTTTTGGTGGGTCGCCTTCTTCTCCCTGCAAGAGGGGCGGCTGCGGGGATGATAACAGCAGGGGGAGCTTTGCCCAGCCTGGTGTACAAAGATTCAATTTCATGCTTCTGGCGACTCTGTAGGTCTTGGATCTCTTTAAGATGTCTATGAAAGATAACCAAACATAATTCAAAAATAGTTTAACTAACTTCATTCAAACAAAAATTAACATTATTTCACTTCTACTCACATACTTATTACTCACCTATGAATCTTCCCCTCAATGTACTTAATCTAATTTGGTTCTAGTTTGTCAACTTATTTTGCCAGCCTCCACTACCCAAGCCAAATCCCAATAAGCTCCCAGCCAACCACAAATGGATGACCATATGTGAGGAGAAAGATTTTCTGATGTGGAGGCGCTACATACTCAATTTGTGACTCAGATCCGGTTTGTCGAATATGACCAAGAAAACCTGCTACATGGTCTACACCCCAGCACCATTACCAGATTCATCTGGTGAACTAAGAAATAACTTAAGATTAAGTTAATAATAATAAAAAGTTCTATTGATAAAAAAAAATAATGTGGAGAGAGAAACACAAAGGTGCTGAAGCAGTCCTCTAACTAGAAATGCTAAGGGTCCTTATGGGCACGAGAAGCCAGAGGAGACCCACGTTCAGGTCCTTAGCTCCTGCAAAGCACCCTCTCTCTAAGCAAGGGAGCTAGGTCTTCACACCCTCTGCAGTTTTTTCAGGAGAAAATGTACTCACTTTTCTCGCAGTCGTCGCAGCTCTAATTTTAAGTCTTCATCTTCAATATCTGACTCATTGTCACTGCTCATGTAAGAGGAGTTGAATGAATTACTAAGGCTTTGACTCAGGCTCTGGATAGGAAGGCTCTTTGAGCACAGCTGAGGTGGGGAGTGTGGACTACCTGAACCGTCATCGCCATCCCTACTTAAGAAGGCGGCCTCCAGGTCAGAAGATGGCCCATTCAGATGTGAAGGCTCTGACAGTTCAGGCTTTTCTTTCTTTGGTATCACAGCAGGAAGAATGGAATGTTCCAAATCCATAAAAGGAGGAGATGCCACTGGCCCCTCTTTTTTTGCCTCAGCAATCGCATCTTCAGTTCTTGAAACAGAGAAACGACCTACTTTGTCTGCTGTAGTTGTCACCTGAAAACGCCCAACCTTGGTAGGCTGCCCAGCTTCTGACTTTGCTTCTGAGGCCGAAGTCTTATGGGCATTATCAGGCATATCTGAAGAGATGCCACGGATGGCTGTCCCGTTGGGCTCTGGCTTTACCAGGGTACTCTCTGGACTACTACTTGATAGCACTGAGGACTCTGAAGTACTGGATTCAAAATGGACAGACTTTACATCTTCTGACTTATTTTTACCCTCTTTCTGGGTATCGTCCATTGCAACTGAAACCTGATGGAAAGAGACCATAGTGAGATTTAACAACAAACTCTTCAATATTCAATTTTTATTATTTATTTATTATTATTATTATTATTATTATTTTGCTTTTTAGGGCAACACCTGCAGCATATGGAAGTTCCAGGCTAGGGGTCAAACCAGAGCTGCAGGTGGTGGTCTACGCCACAGCCATAGCAACTCAGGATCTGAGCCACATCTGCGACCTACACTAGTGCTCACAGCAACACCGGACCCTTAATCCACTGAGCGAAGCCAGGGATGGAACCTGCATCCTCATGGATACTGGCTGGGTTCGCTACCACTGAGTCATAACAGTAACTCCTTTGATATTCAATTTTTAAAATGGACAATAAAAAAAGACTCATTTTATTTCCTAGTCTGAATAGGCTGTTTATCTGTTTACAAAGACCCTCCATCTCTGATTGTGAAAAAAAACTGAATACCATTATAGAGCATGACATATCTATATTGAGATGTATAAAGTCGATGCAGGTTCTTAGTTGCTGGATAAGCTAAGTAAATGATCTACGTTCATACCCCACACTGTGCACAGGACTCAGAGTCAAGACTTGGTGAAAATAACAATAGGTCATGGAATATTGAAGGTTGCCAGTAAAAAAGAAAAACTACAAAGATTAAATCCAATAAATGTTAAAGGCCAGCTAAGCTTCAAGAATCATCAAAACTAGCTGGAACTAAAAGTAGGATCTAGATCATTGTCCTAGTTTGTCCAATTATAAATACAAACTCAGTGCAGCAACGAACTCTCAGAAACTCAGTTTACAAAGGAGAAAAATACTACCTACTGTCTCCAACTTCAAGTGCTCTTGTGAGAATAATCAGAAAGTAGGTGTTGAAAGCAGGAAAGAAAATTTCAAAGTGTGGCATTATGTATTAAGCTACTTATTTCTCAACTGGGAAAATTATATGGTATCATTTGATGCTGACTCAGTATTCCCACCTTAGAAATTAATCCTAAAAAATTACCCTAAACATGGAAAATGTTTTTATATACAAAGATGTTTACTGTTATTTAGTTTTTATGTTGGAAAAAGCAAAAACAATCTAATGACTGAAAACAGGAAAATGGTTAGGTTAAACCTACTACTAAAGGGGAAAAGGCTCCAAAATATCATTCAGAGAAGCAGGGCCAATTTTAGATACATACTTGAACAGAACAAAAGGAATAGAAAGAGATACGCTCCCAAAAGTGTCCTAAGGATGAGATGGGAGGCAGAAGTCTGACTCTCTACTATTTCTCTTCTAAGTATTCTTTTTTTTTTTTGTCTTTTTGCCTTTTCTAGGGCTGCTCCCGCGGCATACGGAGGTTCCCAGGCTAGGGGTCTAATCAGAGCTGTAGCCACCGGCCTACGCCAGAGCCACAGCAACGCAAGATCCGAGCCGCGTCTGCAACCTACACCACAGCTCACGGCAACGCCGGATCCTTAATCCACTGAGCAAGGGCAGGGATCGAACCCGCAACCGCATGGTTCCTAATCGGATTCGTTAACCACTGCGCCACGACGGGAACTCCTCTTCTAAGTATTCTTTAATTTAATTTGCATGTATTATTTTTAAGGGGGAAAATAATAAAAGCTATAAAGTGCTCTATATAAAAGAAATATATCATTGATGGCAATTAGGTCCTACGAGGTAGATAATAACTTTATTATATACATACTCCCCCAAATTGGGACTTCTTTTTTTAAATTACAGACACAATCTCCCAGAAGTGACTGTCTTACCTGAAATCGGCCCATCTGAAAAACACCAGTTCCTGAAGTAGGTGCTGGGATAGGACCTTCTGTGACTTGAGAAACTGAAACAAGTACATGGAGGAGAAAAAGAATTGAAATCAGCATCTCTTTTTAGTTAGCTCTTTTCCCTTTAGCCAGAAACACAGCAAAATGAAACTACACATCAGAAGAAGAAAAGCTGTTAGAGGCAGCTTACCTCCCTTTCGCCTCAGACTTGCTTTTCTACAAGATACCTCTTTTAGTGTGAAAGATTGTATTACTGGTGAAACATATAAATGATATATACATAATCAAAGAAAACTTATCGTTAACCCTCTACCTTCCCTTATACACGGGTACAGATGACGTGGCACTGTTGTTTTTGTGTGTACTATTTGTTTTTGTTTTCTTGGACAAAGGAGAAAAAAAAAGACATTTAAGTTGTTGGTATGGATAATTTTTACAAAAGTTGGAAATGTGCCTTTTTAAAGAGACAGACTCCAGAAATAAAAATAATGTGTAAACCGATTAACTGTAATCTTACATTTGTATTTCTACCACAATGCTATTTCTATCTGTATCTCTACATATATCAAAAGCTAAGAGGCTGACAATAAATTAGATTTTATAAATATGCTTGAATTTCCTTCTTAGTAAGCATCTGGCCTAGCTAATAACAAAGGGTCTTATGCTAAGAAACCATCATTACCCGCTGGCATGCCACCCTCAAAAAGATGGGAAAGAGCCACACAGTACTTAGGTGCTCTAGATGTTAATATCAATGCAATAGAAATATGTTCTATACTATGTTCTTTAACATAGCCTCGAGTACACCTACAAACTCTTAGGAATATGTCTCGTAAATAATAACCTCTACAATCAATTACAGGAAGGTCTGGAAGTGGTAATATAGAGGAAGAAGGATGCTTCTCACCATCCTTTTGAAGCTGTGCTCCAGCTTCTACAGCTGCTGTTGGAGCCACGACGGACACGGGCTGCAACACACACACACACAAAGATATCACAACATCTTTAGCTTCAGTTATTCTTTTTTCCTGCTGCCTCTCCTCTGCTTTTATAAAGGGAGAAAGAAAGACAGTATACGTGAAGAAACACTTATGTCCAAGGGCATTTTCTTTCTCTTTTTCTATAACTTAAAAATAAGTTTTTTAAGATGTTTAGAAGAAATTTCGAGTCAATCCTTCCAATTGCCTTCTTAATTTTTCTCATGGGATACTTAAAGGTATAACTTAGATATGCATAGACAAGTAGTTTTAATCAGAATATTTATTGTATCACAAGCCTACAAGGAAGAAGTTAAGACTTCACACTTAAAAGTATATAGCCTCCTCCAAAGCATAAATACAAAATCCATAGAACTGATCTATGGTATGACTCTAACCACAGGTAAGATAAGAAAAGTATCTTTCTTTTTTTTTTTTTCCTTTTTTCTTTTTTAGGGCTGCACCCGCCTGAGGCATATGGAGCTCCCCAGGCTAGGGGTCGAGTCAGAGCTACAGCTGCTGGCCTACGCCAGAGCCACAGCAACTCAAGATCCAAGCTGCATCTGAGACCTATACCACAGCTCACAGCAACGCCGGATCCTTATTAACCCACTAAGCGAGGCCAGGGATCAAACCAGAAACCTCATGGTTCCTAGCTGGATTCGTTTCCACTGCACCACAATGGGAACTCCCCAAGAAAAGTATGTTTCAAATCAAATTTTTTCCATAGTTATACCCTGGGTCAGTGTTACTCTTTCATTAATCTGTCTCACTTCTGTTGACTAGAAGAAGCAGACTTTGAACAGATGTTAAAGGTTATCAATAATGGTCTAGGTTACAGTTTATATTCCAGGTACATAATACACTAGGGTTATGGGAAGGTTTCATCAAGGTTTTCAAAACTCACACCAACTGTAGACGTCAGCACAACAGTCTCTGGACTAAGTGTTCTTCTGAGCTGAGCATCAAGATCTTCCAGAGGCTGCTGGGCCTGAGACAAAATCACAGTAAGTAGAATCTTTGGCATAGCCAGAACCCATTTACACAGGACACACTCAATATAATGTATCTGTTTAGTGAATATAAAAACTCAATATCCTAAATTCAACTTAGTTACATTGCTTGAAAGATTACCAAGCTCTCAAAACTGTATGGTCAAGTTCTCAAACCACAGAAAATCTTGGTTACAATTTTTTAAAATGGTTTTGAAGTCTTCTTTCTTACCGTCTATATTTAATGTTAAAGTGATAGAAAAGTTATCTATCCGTCCTCTCAAAAACATATTCTAAAACATGTGATCAGGAGTTCCCGTCGTGGCACAGTGGTTAACGAATCTGACTAGGAACCATGAGGTTGCGGGTTCGGTCCCTGCCCTTGCTAGTGGGTTAATGATCCGGCATTGCTGTGAGCTGTGGTGTAGGTTGCAGACGAGGCTTGGATCCCGCATTGCTGTGGCTCTGGCCTAGGCCAGAGGCTACAGCTCCGATTGGACCCCTAGCCTGGGAACCTCCATATGCCGTGGGAGCGGCCCTAGAAATGGCAAAAAGACAAAAAAAAAAAAAGTGATCAGTTGGTAGATTAACTGTGTCATTCCCTATTTTCTTTTTCAGCTTGGCACATCTTTCTGAAAACTTGTCCTTATATAAAAGATGGCACTAACATATACTCTGTCACTATCTTGGCTTCTATCGACCTCCCCTCTACAGCTTTTCCCTCTCCATACAGGCACCATCCATTTATCCTCATTCTCCACTTGCCTTGTCTGCAGTTTTTTCAACACACTTTGGGCCTGCTTACCAATTGGAAATACATATTTTTAGTGAGAAAACATGTTCAAAACTTGCTATTTACAGACCTTCACAACACATTTTTTTCCCCCAAATTTATCAGCTGATGGAATGGGTTCTCTTTATTATGGCAAGTTCCTTAAATTATGTTTAACTGTACATCTGGGGTTAAAGAAGTAGGGATAAATTCAGACTTCAAATTACTAGCAATACACCATATTTTCCTTATACCTTATTCTAAAATAAATTCCTAACTTAGTTTCAATGTCTACTAGCTTCTCCCATGTCCATCTCAGAAGCTTTTTCATGGTTACAATGCAGTCATAACAAGTACTTCACTTATGGGAATTCAACTAATGTGTGGGGAAAGAGGAATAATAATTTAAATACTGCAGGCAATTCTGACCCCTAGTGAGCAGGACTGAATGTGAGATGGGAATCCCACACCCAAGTTCCTCTCCAAGCAAACTCATGTTAGCTGAGCTGTAGGTTTTTGTATTGAAGATGTAATACATGTTTTTGATAAAGATGACTCTTACATTCAATTATTTCATTAGGTGGTCACTGAAAGATATGCTAAACATTCAAGAAAAAACAGGTGGTACTGAACTCATATAAAAAGGGCATTATCAGTTATCAGGGTGGTACTCTTTTCTCAGGAACTTTTAAAGTTAATTTTGATTACATGTAATTTTTATTCCCACAATGCTAATCTTTCATTCTTTTACAAAAGTATGAATGATAGAAGGAATTATATTTTCTCCTGGCAAAATGTCAACTTTGCTATCTTCCTTTTTCACAGATATGGAAAAACACCAATATCAAATGATTTCTATCATCAGCTATGGTGTTTTTGTCTTTTTTTTTTAGGGCCACACCCATGGCATATGGAGGTTCCCAGGCTAGGGGTCCAATCTGTGCTGTAACTGCCGACCTACGCCAGAGCCACAGCTATGCCAGATCTGAGCCACGTCTGAGACCTACAACCACAGCTCACGGCAACGCTGGATCCTTAACCCGCTGAGCAAGGCCAGGGATTGAACCCCCAACCTCATGGTTCCTAGTCGGATTCATTTCCACTGTGCCACAACGGGAACTCCCCAGCTATGGTGTTTTAAAAGAAAGTTGTTACTAAGTCAAAACCAAAGAGAAGCCAGAAGTCAAGATCATGCAACGGAGAATTTAAATACGCTTTGTGAAAGAAAACAGGGGCACAAAAAGAAAACTGCCAAGTCTTGGGGCACCTGCATTAATGAAGGTCCTGGAAAAGGTGGCAGCTGCTCACTGGGTGGAGTACCAGCTGGAAGTTCAGTACCTAGTGGCAGCACCTATAGACAACGAAGGGAAATTCAAGTCCATGAGACACTAAGAGTAAAGACTGCATACTGGAGAGCAAACCAACTAATTCAAATGCAGAAGCATAAGAACAAAATGTATCCAGTTAAGGCAAGCTTGTCACCTGGGTTACACTCTGTGTCTATCTCAAATAAAGGACATTATAACCATGATACTATTACAGGGGTAACTCTTTAACACCACTAAAATGAACAGGAAAATTTAGTAAAAGCTTATTCCCTAGAGAATAGAGGCTGTCTGAACACAAGAGGCACAGTGCAAATATTCTTGAGCCTCTTAGTTGGTACAGTATTATAAGGCTTTTCTGAGAAAACAAAACAGTCAAAGACAACATGGGGTAGGTCTGATAACAAAAGGCATCAGAAATCTAATACCGTTTAGCAATTTGTACTTTGAGCGAGGCCTCTATATTACCCTATTATAAAAAGAATCTCACATCAATGGCAATGCAGAAAGACGGTTGAAGCATACAATACAGTAGAAAAAACATAGCCTTGTTATTTGGAAAGATCAGAGACTAAAGATGGCAGAATGAGAGGAATCCACCATAGCAGAATTAGAAAACATTCTAGTTATTTTACCCCTAGCATTAGATACTTTTCTTCTCTTCCACATCAAATTCGTCACCAACTTCCAACTTTTTAAAAACTCCAAATTGTATGTCTATGGAATCCAAGCAAAGCACAGAATTTGCTTCATTCTCATGGAAACAGACTGTGAACTGCTGTTGCTCTGTGTAACTGCCAGCAGAAACATTTAGCTGCCAATTCAGAAACAATGCCTACATTTTACCTGATTATATACTCTTAGAAAATCATAGAATATAATTAATCCCAAATCGTGCCATATTTCAAAAGAAAGGATCTTGTGTTCATTATACATATATCCTAAAATCACCTTCAATCAGTTTATTTCATAAATATCAAGTGCCTATTACAAGCCAGCCATCTTTGCTTTTTTTTTTAAGGGCCGCACTAGCAGAATACAGAGGTTCCCAGGCTAGGGAGCTGCAGCTGCTGGCCTATGCCACAGGCACAGCAATACGTGATCTGAGCTGGGTCTGAGACCTACATCACAGCTCACGGCAACACCAGATCCTTAATCCACTGAACGAGGCCAGGGATCGAACCTGCATTCTCACGGATGCTAGTCAGATTCGTTTCCACTGAGCCACAATGGGAACTCCTAGCCAGGCATCTTTGTAACTACATTTCTAATTTGCAAGGCTGAGTTGATAACATTATTCTTATGGGGGGGGGGTGGTCATATTTTTCAAATTATTGCAAGACAAGAACCTTACTGGAGGCTTAGTTGAAGGTGGCTTTGATGGAGCAGTTCCAGGTTTCACTGCTGGTATAGTGCTCACCGGCGTGGAAACTTGCCCAGGTGTGACCACGGGTAGAATTGACAAACCAGTTGTTCCTAATGGCAAACTGGTTGGTGGTAAGCAAGTACTTGTAGTGGAAGTCATGAGTTTTCCTGGTGCAACAGCAGTGGTTGGGACACCTGGTGTGACAGTGGTCTCCACCACTAGTGATGTCTCCAGTGAGACAGAAGCATGCTGTGTTCCAGATGAGCTGTGTTCGCTGAAAAGAGACCGCAGCTTTTCCTCCAAAGTCTTTATATCATCAATCCCAGGAGCTCGAGGCTGTGCATCAGCATCCATTTCAGGACAGTGAGTGTGGGGCTGGTTAGGGAGCAATGCTGGCTGCGGCTGACTGTGGACTAGTGTCTGCTGGACGGCAGGCACACTGGCAGCAGGTTGCACCAGGGGTGGGATGCCAGGTACTTGGGGTAATAAAGGTGCACAGGTCGGTCCCGCTTGGGAAAGGACTGGAATAGAAGATACAGCTGATGGGATGACCAAAGGATGAGCCACACCAGGCTGAGAAACAGAACTAGACACTCCTGCTCCAGGGGAGGCAGAGGAAGATGACGCAGGGAGGGACAAAGCCAATCCAGCTGTGCTGCTATGAGATGCTTTATCTAGTGAGTGTGCACTAACCACTATAGTTTCAGCCAGAGCAGGAGCAGAGGTGCTGCTGCTAAGTGAAAGAGAGGGCTGTGAAGCTACACTTGGGGCTGGAGCAGTGGTAGGAACTGATGCTAATGTGGTTATCCCAGCAGTACTGCCTGATACCTGCTGAGATGATACAGGTGGAGGCTTAGCACCTGGGGCAGCAGTACTGCTCACTGCAGAGGCTGAAGTCATTGCAACTGATATAGAGGGGAAAGTGCCTGTATTAGCAACAATGCTCCCAGGTGTGGGAGCCTGGACTGACAGGGATGTTGTTGACACTGAAACAGCCACAGGTACTGTGATGCTTGAAACCACACTGGAAAGTATCGGGGAATCAGATGCAGGTGGCACAGTGAGACCACTGGAAGAGATTACACCTGTGCAGGTGGCAACTCCAGCAATCCCCTTTTCAGTGGATGCTGTCATCTCAGATGGAGTTACTGATGTGGAAATGTCACTAAAAGGGCAGCTAGTTGCAGGAACTGATACTGAAGGTGTGGCTGCTGCTCCAGCAATGCTACTCATGGAAGGAGGCACTACTGGAAACGTTGGTCCTGTGTGACTAAAGTGGGGAGGTGCTGTACTTGGTCCTTCTGTCATTTGGGCACGTCTAAGTTCAGAAAAGGCCTGCTGTAGACTAAGGGATGAAGCAGAGTGAGACAAGTTCATTCCAGTGCCAGGAGATGTAGAAGCAGCAACTGCAAAAGAAAACAAATTTATAATCAGTCCATTTTAAAAGGGTGGATTCAAAAGACTGTTATAACAATCTATTTTTGGGATGCCCAACAATGCCACATACAAACAAGGTATACAAAAAAAACCTCTCCCAAGGAAATGAAAGGCCCTAAAACGGCAAGGTGAAATAGTACTTCAATCAAAATAAGCTTTCTTGTATGAATATTTATTTCTAAAAAACCCTTGAACTATATACAGTAGTACACTAAATGGAAAAACAAACATGTAGTACTGTATCTACGTAGTAGCTATCATAGTAGCCAGTATGGCCATCCTTCTGTGCTCCTGCTTAAATGCTCTCTTTTCACCATCTATTTCCCTTCACCATGTTTGTCTGTTGGATACAGTCCCGATTTTCCACTCTCCTTTATTGTTTATGGCATCACTGAACTACTGCTTGATGACCAAGCTTCCAATATAGGAGAGACGCTGTAGGATTTATACATATGTGGTAAAAGCAATTTCTTACCTGTATCTGATATTTCACTGGTGAAAACTTTTGATTCTCGTAATCGACTTTCCGGCACAGGACTTACTATAAACCGTCTTCCAGCAGAATGAACAACTTGAGTTAAAGAACTGGTAGGAAGGCCTGCTTAAAAAGAAACAAACTACTTAATGACATTATTATTATATATATTGTCATGAACATAAAGCTTCAAGATGTCCTTATTAGCACAAAACTTCTTAGGTCAAAGAGAAGAGCAAACAAGCCAAAGAAAAGAAATTTACCTATTTGCTGTGGCATGGAAGATGCAGGAATTGGTTGTTTGAACTCTCCTTCCAATTTCTACAACAAACACAAGTGATTACGTTCATTCTCTAACTCAACAAATGATCAGGCAAAAAGCAAATCGCCACATGCAGAAAACCTCAATGTTAATAATCTCAGTTATAGGTGTAATGAGGTACCATGGACGTTTTGCATGGCAAATTTAGCCAAATATTTAAAATAAACAAAGCTTCACTATGGGAATGGTGAACCTACTTGAGAGCCTGAAAAGCCATAGTCATCCTTTCCCTGTAGATTCTCCAATCCCTGGTCACCCTCCGGCTCCACACTGACATCCTCACTGAGCATCTCGTCAGCTTTTTCAATAATTTCCCGCACCTGATCCACAAATGCCTCTCTCTCTATTGCCAGAATAAAGTCATTGTTCACCTATAAAAGAAATGCGACATCAGTCTAATTAGTACAATGCTTCTTAGGCTTTAGGTCATTCAATCATCACTTTCATGACTTCTGCCCTCTCTGCACACCACCTGTATTATTTATTTGATTTGTAAGTCAGTTCTTCAATACCTAGTCACACATGCCCTAGACAAAAATATCTCTAAATCACAGGTTTGGTGTGCTAAGTATGGAACATAATATCACATATTTGCCTGGGGCAGTGGCTACAACGATCAAGTACTAAGGAAACATTTGGAACTCTAAACTCAGACATACCATAATTGTTGCTATCTCCTCTGGGTTGTCTCCATCCAAATCAAATTTGAATGTAACCATTTTCCGATTGTGAGTCTCTAACTGACATTCTACTACCCGATCTCCTTTATTTGAAACCTAAAAAGAAAAAAGAAAGCGTACTTCATATCTCATAAGACCATACTCAGCTCTGTTAGTGAATGTGAGAAAGTAATGCAGGTTATCATTTGAACTTAAACTTAATGTCACCTCTATTCCTTGAAGCACTGGTATGTTGCGCCTCTTAAATTACTAGCAAGAAGACGTTAAGAAAACATCAGCCTTTGTGTTACTCATCTGCTGAAGAGTTTGGAAGAAATATAAGGTCTTTGTTTTACAAACAAAAACTCTTTCTTTTTTTCCCCAAAAGGTAAGTAGTGCCTTCTCATAGAAATATGGAATTTAACAATATCATCTGGGTGACTAGAAGATCCTGAACTTTCATCACTACCTCCAAGCCTTAGAAATATTTAAATGAGAAGTTCCTGCCATGGCTCAGCGGAAACAACTCTGATTAGCATCCATGAGGACGAAGGTTCAATCCCTGGCCTTGCTCAGTGGGTTAAGAATCTGGTGTTGCCCTGAGCTGTGGTGTAGGTCGCAGATGTGGCTTGGATCCCGCTTTGTTGTGGCTGTGGTGTAGGCCAGCAGCTACAGTTCCAATTTGACCCCTAGCCTGGGAATCTCCATTTGCCATGGGTGCAGCCCTAAAAGGAAAACAAAAACAAAAACAAACAAACAAAAAAACCCCATAAAAAACAGAGAGAGAGAGAGAAGAAATATTTAAATGATATTAACTTGATATTAACTAACTATATGAAACTCAGAAGTTAGCAATACTTACATTCAAAATTCTCAATTTTGGGCGTGAAGTCTTTTCATGACGAGAACGACTTCTTACAGATTTTCGATAATGTCGTTTTATAGTTCTCCCTTCATGCCTTCCACTGGACGATGGGACATTCTCGTTGCCATCACTCATACCTGAAGCAACATCTGAATGTGCACTTCAGAAAAAAAAGTTCAGTTCACAATGAGATTTCAAGGTTAGATATTTTAAATTTTCTTACCATCCTACCTACCAGCCAAGAAAGGAGAATTTTACTTTCACATACCTGTCTATAGAAGAGACCAAAGTGGTTGGTTGTGTAGGCTGTGGTGGTGCTGCTGGAACTGGCTCTGGAGGAGCAACCTGAGAGACTCCCTGAGTACTCTGTGAACAGGAAGGATAATTCAAATCTTGGCAGTAATACAGTTTATTTATTATTGACCATGCCCAATAAACTACTCTTTTTTCCCCTTATCCCTCCCCTAAGTCCTAGAAGCACTAAATTTACTAGTCATTCTTAATATTCAGCATCTACAGACAGTCGTCTTAAATTTGCAAAGAAGTTTCTAAGCCAGTCTCTGGTACAGACTGTATAGTGTGCCATCAGCCAAGACAGTTGCTAGGTAGTGAGAAACTACAACCCGCCATGCAGCCAGCATCTCACCAGAATGCACAATAGGGCAGGCAGAGCACAGTGCTAAGATGGCTCAGGGCTTTCTCCAAGTGGGGCAAAAATGATCTCTGGGAGCATAGCAGGGTAAGATACTCTGGTGACTGCCAATGGCAGGAATTTGTGAAAGGATAAGAACAATGGCTAAAGGGCTAGCTAGAGAAGTGAAGTGCTAGTAGGGTTAATCTTCTCCAAGGCACACTCACTTCCCAACAGAACAGCCAGTGGCAACAAGGCCCCCACACTGGCATTTCATTCTGCTGTAAGAAAAAGTCATTCAGAAGTTAGTTTGAAATAGTTTCCAAAAGAATTCTAACCTAGGGAACCTACGTTTCTCCTTTGTCATTTTTATCCCATTACACATATGTTTTCGATATAAACATGCAGAAATTCCATTTACCTCCAGAGCTGCTTGCTGGGAGGATGTAGTGGGGGCTTGGGCTAAACTCACTGCTGGCTGGGAAACTTGAATCTGTCCTCCTATACTGCCCACAGGAACCAAAAGATTTGATTCTGCATAAGATTGCACCACTGTAGGAAAGTAACCTGGTGCAGCCAATGCTTCTGTTGGCCTAGGAGGAGATAGGACTGTAGAAGGAGTGCAAACAGAAGCCACGCTGGAGGAGGGAGCAATATTTGAATCTCCTGGGTACTGTGGTGGTAGTCGAGGTGGGAAGCCCTGTGACAGAAACGAGGAAGGGAGTTAGTGCAGGTTGGGTCATCAAGTGAGCAAAATAGCAAGACATGCAAGAGAAAAAAAAAAGGAAAGCATGTAGCAAAGAAGAATAGTTGCCCAATCTCCTCCTGATATTTTAAAGAAATGAAACGGTTGACTGATTTCAATTTAGGGGACAGGACTATAAGCAATTGTACTTTAACTTGCTATTTTTTTTCTCTCCTGGAGACTATTACTAATATTCTTTCTTTCTTTTTGCTTTTTAGGGCTGCACATGTGGCATAAGGAAGTTCCCAAGCTAGGGATTGAACTGGAGCTGTAGCTGCCGGCCTACACCAGAGCTACAGCAATGTGGGATCCGAGCCACACCTGTGACCTATATCACAGCTCACTGCAACGCCGGATTCCCAACACACCGAGCGAGGCCAGGAATTGAATCTACATCTCATGGAAACCAACTGGATTCGTTACTGCTGAGCTACAAAGGGAACTCCCCGTGCTAATATTCTAAATCTAAAACCTTGAAGCTTTTTATTGATACCATGCGGGCTACCCATATTTACTTCTCCTATAAAAAAAGGTAGATTGATATATTCCACCACTGGCCATATCTAGCTTTCCATCAGTTTACACTGAATACTGAGAGAACCATTTTCTCCCAAGAGGTGTCCTGGGGAAAATGGAAATGAATCATTAGACCTCATCACCCTATCCTTTCCCAGAATGTTACTATTTTAGCTCCTTTAGTTGAGATCAGCAACTTCCATTACTGCTAGTTACTCTGACATTCAATTATTAGATTTTCAAATCCTTGATGCTCTATTACTGGAACCAAACCCTCTGGCGCCCTCCTTCTTGCCAACCAACACAATACCTGATAGAGAACATCTCCAGAGGGAAGTGGAGCCTCAGCAGTCTGTCCCAGGTTAGCAGGTATCCCCATGGACTGAACTGCTGTTTGTAGGAGCTGTGGGTGAGCCTGACTTGGCAGCTGAGTCACAGGCTGCAAGAGGGTTGGAAGCTGACTAGGAACCACAGTGGATCCCCCTGGGACTGCAGCTGCTGCAGCAGATGAAGCCAAGGTGAGCAGAGGCTGATTAACGCCAGCTGCCGCTGTGACAGGAAGGGGTGAGAAGCCTGGCTGAGCGGCAGACACATGAGGAGCAGAGGGGACCTGAGAGACGGGGTACTGAGGGAGTAAGGAGGGTGGGAGTGGCTGTCCCACAGGGAGGAAGTGAGCACCAGAATGGACCGGAACAACTGAGGGCTGTGTCGCAACTGAGATCTGAGGTTCGCCTTGGATAGTTGGTACTGGCTGGGAAACTGGAAGCTGGGAAGGTAAAGAAAAATAAAACAGATAGACTTAAAAAAAAAAAAAAAAAAAAAAGCAAGGCTGCCAAAAGCAAGTCTTATGTATTAGCCAAAAAGGAAGAAAATTAAAACAAACATCACACCCCTGCATATATTAGTTTAAGTTAATATGCCACAAAAGAGCAGGGAGAAGACAGCAGGAGATAGGGAGGCTGACAGATTGGCTAGTGTTCCAAATCTTTTGCTGCAGAAAATTTTGCTAGTGCTCCAGCATTCAACCCTTCTGTATGAAAGGTTAACTTTATAGCTTGACTGAGATATATTTCACCTACCATAACCTACTAGCATGTTTGCTTGTCATATTTCACTAAATCTGTGACTTGCTATTACCATTGTTATTGAAATTCAAAGGATTTCCTCCTCAGTGAAGTTAGTGCTCATCCACATTGCTTCTATAATTTTTAAGTCTAACACAGGTCTGTGAAAGTAGGTCTAATTACCATATTTCACTGATTCTAGGATACAATTATCCCGTTTCAGCACTTGGACATTTAAACATTTATGAAATTGACATATCTTATAATTAATGGTGCGTCAGCTCTCAGTATTACATAAAATAATGGTGCATTTTATGATTGACAGTATCTCAAATGTAATGAAATATGCCAGAAACAATACACTATGCCAAAACACAAGCAAAACAAACCCCACTGTTAAAGCTGAAAAAAGGTCATTCAGAAGGGCTTATCTTCTACAGAGTTACTTTTCAAGTACCTAGAAAGATGACCTAGAAAAAACCCTGTTCCATATAAAGTTTTGTTGTTTTTTTTATGGCCGTACCTGTGGCATATGGAAATTCCTGGCAAGGGAATGAATCCAAGCCACAGCGGTGACCTACGCCATACCTGTGCCAACACCAGATCCTTTAACCCACTGTGCCAGGCCAGGGATCGAATCCGCACCTTCGCAGTGACCTGGGCTGCTACAGTCAGGTTCTTAACCCACTGCACCACAGCAAAAACTCCCATCTAAGGGTTTTTTATGACTGTCAGTAGGCAATGAGGGAAGGAAGTGATGTATAAATCTACATGAAAATACTGCATAATCACAATTGCAAACCTAGAATATTAGCTATAATTGGCACAATTCTAGAAAAATGTCATGGGTTCAGTTACTATTAGCCAATGCATATGCACAAAAGATGTGATTTTTTACTTCAGTTTTACAGTGAAAATAACCAACTTTCACCACTAGAGAAGGTAGAAGCCTATACACACGAAGTCATATGGCATTCCCTTAAGTGTTTACCTGTTTTCCTGCTGACACAGGAGGCAACACCTGTGGTGGTTGAGGCTGACTTGCTGGCTGTGCAGTCGTGGGCTCACTGGGGGCTGACGTCTGGGGAAGTGAATACTGCACTGTCTGCTGAGAGGGGGCTGTCTGCTGTACTCCTTGCTGCTGAGAATAAAACGATCATTTAATTTTGTTTCAAATCACTAATAGCATGTTTCTAAGGAAGTACATTTGCCTATCAGTGTCTAAAAAAGATGGCAATTTTAGTAATTAAGACATGAACAAACCCGAATTCATCAAATCTACTTTACATATCTTTTTCACCTGGTGTTCTTCATTTGCGATGGTACAAGTAAGAACACTTAACCAATGTTTCAAAGCTTGAGTCACCACTGGTTCTTCACCTAACACGCCCCGCCCCCACCCAGTAGCAGGTCTGATAGTTATACACACACACCTTCAGATACTATGTCCAAAGAGACCTTCTCTCCTCCAAATTCCCTCTCCCTTTGTTCCAATTTCTTTTTCTTTTTAAAAAAATTTTTACTGTCCTTATCTGTGGCATATGGAAATTCTCTGGCCAGGGACTGAATGTGAGCCCTAGCTGCAACCTGTGCCACAGATGAGGCAATGTAGGATCCTTTAATTCTCTACGCTGGGCTAAGGATCAAACCCGCACCTCCACGGTGACTGAGCCACTGCAGTTAGATTCTTAACCCACTGCACCACAGTGGGAACTCCTGTTCCAGTTTCTTGAGAGAAGCTCTCATTTTGGTCCTATATTAACTAACCCGATCCCTTCCTTTAATCTATTTTATCAACTGTATAATTAAATTGCTTAAAGAATAGCTCTGATAATAGCTACAAAATGTGAGAAAAGCACTGAATCTGGAACTTTAGCTTTACTATTTATCAGCTGTGATACATTAGAGATTGCTCATTTTACTGCCAAAATGAGATTTCCTTCTTTAAAAACATGGACACTACCACTTAACTCGAAGCAGGGCAAAGGGAACGACTACTGAGAATCAACCATGTGCTAGACATTCTGGTATAATACACCTTAACTTAATGCATGGCATGTAACTGCCCCCAAACACGAAATTTTGTTGGTCAAGAATAGGTGTTTTTGTTTCGTTTTGTTTTGAATGAGCAGCCACAATAATGATCAAGTACCTTTCTAAAAATTCTGAAATAACATTAATTGTTATGAGTATGAGTAAGAATAGCCAACTGACTGAGGCAGCAGAATAGACAGGGAAAATGATGAATATTGGCTTGCAGTTTCTGCAAACTTACTAAGATTAAACAAGAACGAGTTCTGGAGTTCCCGTCGTGGCGCAGTGGTTAACAAATCCGACTAGGAACCATATGGTTGTGGGTTCAGTCCCCGCCCTTGCTCAGTGGGTTAACGATCCGGTGTTGCCGTGAGCTGTGGTGTAGGTTGCAGACGCGGCTCGGATCCCGAGTTGCTGTGGCTCTGGTGTAGGCAGGTGGCTACAGCTCCGATTGGACCCCTAGCCTGGGAACCTCCATATGCCACGGGAACGGCCCAAGAAATAGCAACAACAACAACAACAAAAAAGACAAAAGACAAAAAAAAAAAAGAAAAAAAAAGAACGAGTTCTAATAGTTTAACACACATTATAAGAGGTAAAAGATTTTAAGACTGGATTGCTTTGCAGGATCTCTGGAAACCACAGAGAGACATTTTCTCAGTACCATTTTATAAGGCCTTAGACTAGAAAAGTTGTTGGCTCACAGTGTCTTATTTATTACACTAGCCTATCTGTATCTGTAAAGCTAAAACGTCATTTCTGACTAGGAAAAGCATTAGCTTTCTAGAGGTTAATTCATAATAGATATAAGAAACATTCTGCTCAGAAGAGATTATATAATCTCTCTCCTTTTATGACATAATTGGTTAGTAGTTAAATGGTAGGTAAGTTAAATGGTAGGTAAGTTATGGAGTCAGACTACTTGAATTTAAATTCTTTCTGTCTCTAATAAGCTAAGTTTGGGTAAAGTCTGACTCAGTTTCTCCAGATCTTGTTTCAGCTTCTCCATTTGTACAATGGAAATAATGATAGCATCTATATTTAAAGGATTCATATTAGGATTATATAAAAATACAGGCAGAGCCCTTTGCACATTTTATATAATGATGAATATTATCCTTACTTATTTTGTAGAAGTTGACACACACACACACACACACACACACACACATATATATATATATATATATATATATATATATCTACCATATTATTTAGGTTCCCTGAAAGGAGCCATGTATGGTACATCTGGGAAGTCTCTCAGTGAAGGCACATGGCCCTTCAGAGCATGAACTCAATTAGGAAAAAAAAAAGCTGTTTAATTACTCAGTGTGTATGTGTATACCGTCAAAAATGAGCAGTTTGGAGTTCCTGTCATGGCGCAGCGGTTAACAAATCCGACTAGGAACCATGAGGTTTCGGGTTCGGTCCCTGCCCTTGCTCAGTGGGTTAACGATCCGGCGTTGCCGTGACCTGTGGTGTAGGTTGCAGACGCGGCTCGGATCCCGAGTTGCTGTGGCTCTGGTGTAGGCTGGTGGCTACAGCTCCGATTCAACCCCTAGCCTGGGAACCTCCATATGCTGCGGGAGCGGCCCAAGAAATAGCAACAACAACAATAACAACAACAACAACAAAAGAAATAAAGGACATACAATTCAGAAAGGAAAAAATAAAACCGTTTAAAAAAAAAATGAGCAGTTTTACAGAGATATACACCCTCACTCTTTGCTTAAAAGAAATAATAGGCATACATGCCAGTTATATCTCAGAGCATTTACGGAGAAGAGGCACCTCTAGGTAGGCCAGGAGTATATGGTATTTTTTATTTTTGTTTTTGCACAATTACATTGGTTAATAATCAACACTTTAGCCAAACAAGTATTGTTTAGCACAGTAGACTGGCATCACACTTTGCATAAAATTGCCTCATGAAACCAGTTTAAACAGACTATATTGACTATGTGCTATCTGTTAGACATAGGTGCTTGATGGACGAATGTTCATGAGCTTTTAGTTGAACAGAAAGTAAGAAATACCCGAAGATGCTACATGTGCTCTATAAATGAAATTATTAACTAAGTAGGGTAGGGTAACTCATGACCTTTCTTGTGATGGCAAAATACTAAGTTTTCTAGTAGGAGAAAGCTATTTTAATACCTCACTAAGACATAGCATGCTACTATTTTTGATTAAAAACATGAAAAAAAGCAATCTCTTATTCATTATATACCAGAAACACAAGAAATAAATTTCAGCTAAAGTGTATCTTTTCCATCACATTAATAAAACCAGAGACTATGGTTTCCTAAGGTGGGGTGGGAACTAAAAGTACAAAACAAAACAAACAGCACACCTAAAAATAGACAGACTCTAATTACACAGCCCAGAATGTTTACAACATTTCTTTTCTTTTCTTTTTTTTTTTTTGGTCTTTTTGCCTTTTTCTAAGGCTGCTCCCACAGCATATGGAGGTTCCCAGGGGCTAGGGATCTAATCAGAGCTGCAGCTGGCAGCATACGCCAGGGTCACAACGTAGGATCTGAGCCGAGTCTGCGACCTATACCACAGCTCACGGCAACACTGGATCCTTAACCCACCGAGCGAGGCCAGGGATCAAACCCGCAACCTCATGATTCCTAGTCGGATTCATTAACCACTGAGCCACTGCGTGAACTCCAACATTTCTTTTCTATCTATGAAACTGCAGAAGAAAAAACAAACAAATGCAGCTTCTGGGCACTTCTGCAGAGTCACAAGTCCCTGCAGAACTTCAATACAGAAAAAAGAACATTTTCTAAGAAATCTTTGAACTCTGGCTGGCAGTTTTAATTCTATTCACCAGCTGGGTATGCGACCCTGAAAAAGTTAAATACTCTAGACTGCTTACACTTATATAAAGCATCTGAAACATGAATTTCTTTCTTTTTTTTTTTGTCTTTTTGTCTTTTTGCCATTTCTAGGGCCGCTCCCGCGGCATATGGAGGTTCCCAGGCTAGGGGTCCAATCGGAGCTGTAGCCACTGGCCAACGCCAGAGCCACAGCAACTCGGGATCCGAGCCGCGTCTGCAACCTACACCACAGCTCACAGCAATGCCGGATCGTTAACCCACTGAGCAAGGGCAGGGACCGAACCCGCAACCTCATGGTTCCTAGTCGGATTCGTTAACCACTGCGCCACGATGGGAACTCCTGAAACATGAATTTCTGATGCTACTGTAGAAATAGCCATTTAGTCATATCTTTTCCCAGAAGAGTCAACTACCTAATTCTTTTTTTTTTTTTTTTTTTTTTTTGCTTTTCAGGGCTGCACCTGCAGAACAGGGAGGTTCCCAGGCTAGGGGTCGAATCAGAGCTGCAGCTGCTGGTCTACACCACAGCCACAGTGATGCAGGATCAGAACTGAGTCTGAAACCCACACCACAGCTCACAGAAACACTGGATCCTTAACCCACTGATTGAGGCCAGGGGTCAAACCCACGTCATGGATACCACTTGGGTTCATTACCGCTGAGCCACAATGGGAACTCCAACTACCTAATTCTTTTAACTTGACATTTATGGAAGTGTCCTCCCTTCCCATGCATACATTTATCACCACTAAACTCAATGGCTTTTCTCACTGTCTTTTTTATTACATGCCCAAATATAAAATACCTAACAAACTCCTTTGGAAAAGGAAAAACAGGGCACACACTTAAAACCACACATTTTATTTCTGTTGGCCTGTGTCCAAGGTAAGCAAATTAGGAGACTGCTAGCCATGATAATGTTTCTGTACTTACCTAGCTTTATGTAACTTTTAATTTGCATTCTTATTAGGGGTCGTTAATATAATTAAACCTGCTAAGGTTGGCAAAAATGTGACTACTTGAATTTTAACTATATATAGATTGAGAAACTTGTCTTGAAGAGCAGGAGCAAGACAAAACAAATCTCGCCCCTTCTATTCTATAAGACAGAGGTGCTCGTCACAGATAAAATGTATATATAGGCAGACAGCAGAGTTACTGCAGGTTTGGTTCCAGACCACTGAAATAAAGTGAATATCACAATAAAATGCGTCACATGAACTTTTTGGTTTCCCAGTGCATATAAGTTATGTTTATACTTTACTGTAGTCTATTAAGTGTGAAATAGCATTATGGCTGAAAAAAAAATGTGCAACATTAATTTAAAAATACTTTGATGCTAAAAGATGCTAAGCATCACCTGAGCCTTCAGCAAGTCATAACCTTTTTGCAACAGTACATCAAAAATCACTGATCATATATCATCGTACCAAATATAATAATGATGGAAAAGTCTGAAATACTGTGGGAATTACCAAAATGTGACACAGAGAGACTACATGACATGTGGGACTGGAAGCAGGCCATTTGAAATGAGAATTTAAAATTTTGTTTCAAAAATTAATAGAAACATGCCAACTTAGAATTTGATGGTGTTTTTTTTTTTTGGCCACGCCCACAGGATGTGGAAGTTCCTGGGCCAGGGATGGAATCTGCACCATAGCAGTGACCTAAGCTGCTGCAGTGACAATGCCGGATCCTTAATCTGCTCAGCCACAAGAGAACTCCTAGAATTTGGTGGCTTGAAAACATACTTCGCAGGGAACTATCAATAAAGTGTTTATTGGGAAGTTTTTATGACACATGTAGTGACTATAAATTTTATTTGAAACAGATAATAAACATTCAATTGTGCTCCCAAAGTGTTATTTCCATGCACACAAATACTGTTAATTAATATCAATGATGAACTATAGATATTTAATTTCAGAAGTACCAGTTTGCTATTGAATACATCAGCACTGTACTAATCCCTTGAGTTCCCTGAAACTTTGGGAACAAACTCCCCAAATCAGAGTTTAAAAAATTTTTTTAAAGTTCCTGAGGTAGTTGTTCTCAGGCTTTCATTCATTTTAGCATAAAATCTGATACCCCCCCCCCCCCACAGATTAGAAATACTTAAGGAGTTCCTGATGTGGCGCAGCGGAAATGAATCCAACTAGGAACCATGAAATTGTGGGTTCGATCCCTGGTCTTGCTCAGTGGCTTAAGGATCCGGCGTTGCTGTGAGCTGTGGTGTAGGTTGCAGGCGCAGCTCAGATCTGGGATAGGCCAGCAGCTGTAGCTTTGATTCAACCCCTATCCTGGGAATCTCCATATGCCACAGGTGTGGCCCTAAAAAGCCAAAAAAAAAAAAGAGAGAGAGAGAGAAATACTTAAAAATGAGTGTAGAATAATAATTTTGTGTGTCAAGCTCAGTAACAGCAAAATGCTCATAAAAAGACAAATCATTGAACATGTAGAAATAAAACTGATATGCTTTGTACTGTTTATCCTTGAACAACATGGGAACATGGATTCACTTAACAAGTGTTTTTTTGTTTGTTTGTTTTAAGGGCCAAACCTGCGGCATATGTAAGTTCCCAGTCTAGGGGTTGAATTGGAGCTGTAGCCGCTGGCCTACGCTATAGCCACAGCCACGTCAGATCTGAGCCGTGTCTGCAACCTATACCACAGCTCATGGCAATGCTGGATTCTTTAACCCACTAAGCAAGGCCAGGGATCGAACCCACATCGTCATGGATACTAGTTGGGTTTCTTACTGCTGGAGCCATGACGGGAACGCCAACACGTGGCTTTTTTCCAGTAAGTATATACTTCAGTACTACATGACCCAAGACTGGCTGAACAAATCCATGGATGTGTAACCATGGATAGAGAGGACGGACTATAAAGTTATACACAGATTTCTGACTCTGTGGAAGGCCTGTACCCCTAGCTCTCTGAGTTGTTCAGGGTCAATCATATTGTCAAACGAGAGTAGAATCATCTGTTTAAGAAGGCACATAAATTATGTCAGTAAAAACGATTCTTCTGAATGTAAATATATGCCTAATCTAGTAGATTGTTCAGAAACACAGTACACAAAAGAGATTTTCTAAAATGTTACTAAACACACAAAATTTAATGTCATCCTCTCAAAAACTTAGCAAGCCATTTACATCAGGAATCTAATGCATGAAAGACGTAAAACTGTTTTGGCTGCTGGTAATCCATAAAATGTAGCAATGAGTTGCTCTTACCTGTTGAGAATGCTGTACAGGTTGGGAGGATGGAATCCCTGTTAAACTACTTGAAGACGGCTGACCCTGGCTCTGCCCCTGTGCCTGAAGGAAAGAAGTGAAAACAAAAAATTAGACAAGCCCAAAGGTATGTTAATAGAGGTCAGGATTTTGCAATAAATATGTGAGCTCCTGAGAGTTTGCTTGAGCAAAATGAAACATTAGCTTGGTCAAGGATTTAGGGAGAGACAGTGGGGCATGTTTTTAAAGAAAAAGATTAGAGAAGGATCATATCATAGAACATACTCTGACTCCATGGAAAAACCACTGTTGGTTAAAACCTAAGCTACCCCACTGCTAAGGCTGTAATTTTTGCCAAAATAGTAAAACTCATAATAAAGTGGTTATTGAAAATAATCAGGAAAAAAGTACTAAGATCATCAACGTAAAAAAAACTATTTGAACTACTATAGAAAAAAGGGTATTTGATAATGCTCTTTTGGTTCCTTTTATTATTTCTTATAGTGCTACAGTGACTTTTGCCAAAAATGTAAAAAAAACCTGTTACCATCATTAACTGCCAGGTACCTAGAGATTCTCAAACAGGGGCAATTTGGGCACCCCACTCCCCTTTCCAGTAACACCTGGAAATATCTGGAGATATTTTTGGTTGTTACAACTGGGGAAGGTAGAGGCCAAGGATTCTGCTAAATGTTCTACAAATGCACCGAACAGCAATCATCTAACCTAAAACATCAATAGCATTGTATTTGAGAAATCCTCACTTAGAAAAGGTTTTAAGTTAAATGAGAAGGTAAGAAGTGAATTCCGGTCTTGATTTTAGGTGAGTAGGAAAACGACAAGGCCCACCTTTGCTGTTTCATTTCAGTTTACAGGGGCTGCTCTGGTGCTTACTTGGATAGGACATCACATTTCACTGCAACTTAACTACTGCAAGCATTCATTCTTTATGCAACTTTTCTGTAAATTAACTACCTAATGTTTGAAATTTCATTTTGGAAGTACATAGGAGAAAGGTTGGCGGTGCACACACATTCACAGTACAGGCTGGCAACCAATGCGTTAATGTGAACATAGCATATGCAATGTGCATGGAGTACAATTTCCAAATTTTTAGATCTTTTTGCTTCTTAGTACTACTCTTAAGTAACTGATACTTCATGTATATCTTTGGGGTAATTTATGCTCTTGATGGAGAAAGAACATAGGAACAAAGTACAAAGGAGAACATGTAATACTTTATGAGTGGGATATTTAAAACACCCAAATGATATCCAGAATATATAATTGCAAAGTCTATCTAACTAACTGCCTAGTCTCCTACATAGATTTTATGGCCTATACATTCGGTAAAATGTATCAAAGGAATACATGACAATTGTTAATACTGACTCCACTTCTTAATTTCTATTATGTCCATCACTTTTGTCTTTATTTCAAGAGAGTACATATGCTTATATACATAAATAACAAAATTTAGCTTTTTTCAGGAAAAATCTAATAACTGAGGATTTCCCTGTGGCACAGGGGCTAAGGATCTGGCATTGTCACTGCAGCAGCTTGGGTCACTGCTGTGGTGTAGGTTCAGTCCCTGGCCCTGGAACTTCCACATGCTGTAGATGCAGCCAAAAATAAATAAATAAACAAAAAACAAGAACTGAGCTATCTAATGTTTTTTACTTTGTTAACATACATCACAAATCTTTAAAACCAAACAAAAAAAATCCACCACCCATACTAGATTTTAATTTAGTTACTGAAAATTAGAATCAGTCAATTTTATGGATTAACATTTTATTTGAACACATAATACAAATTGATTTGTTTGATGCCATTTTAAAAAGGCAACTTCACTTATTAAGATGTTTCCTCTCTTTTAATTTCTGTATATACTCCTAATACTACTTTTAGAAAAAGGATTCTCCACTTCCCATTCTTTTCATTTTACAGGAAAAAAAAATGTTATCTTCTCTTAAAAAACTAGCCACATTCATTTCTAGGAAGAAAGAAATACTTCACATTAGTATGTGTGAAGCATCAATGCTGAGTCAACTTTACAGACATTTACATTTCACTTCTAGTTGAAAACGTTCTACATATGGACAGAAGTCACTGATTTTGACAAGTAACTAAAATTCTAGTTTCTTTTCTTTTCCAATGGTTTGATTATAGGTAAATCAGGCAGGCTTGCTCTCAGATTTTGTTCTTAAATACAAGTAGTTTAAAATAACCCCCCCAACACACACACAAAATGGAGAAATTGTAATAAAATTAAACAATAATCCTCATGAATGGAAAGGAGGGACAGAAAACTTAAATGCAATGGTGCATAGCAGGGTAGTTTAAGAGAACTGTGGAAGTTTTCCTATAACCTGTGGATGGAGTGCAGATCCTCCTGAAGAAAATGATGCAGATAAAATCTGCGGAGAAGTGGTTCCTTGGGGGAAACAGAAGAAAAGTGGGGATTCTTGTATCACTGTCTGAGGCAGATGGATAAAGGGTAATGAGACGTCAGAGCCAAAAGGTGCAGCTGTTCCCCCTGTAGGGGGAGGTGATTGAAAATCACTGGGGTCTGAAGAAGTGATTTGTGAGGAATCACTGGAATATTCTGGGCTTCCTATTGGCCAGCTCTGTCCAGTAGGCTCTACCACAGAAACGGTCAATTCTGGGGGCTGGAAATTATGTTGTTCTTCAGTCACAGGCTGCAGGCGGCCGTGTAATCCAGCTGATTGAGGAGGTGGTTCTTCCTGATTCAAGTCCACGGCAACCTGTCGATTTCGGTAAATACGCTGAGGTAAAACTCCTCCTTCTCCTGAAGAGGAGCTTGGAGTATGAACATGAAACTCAAATACACAATTGCTTCTGCTCTCATTGTTATGAGTTAACACAGCAGGTGCAGAATGAGGAACAAAGACAGGGTGAAATTTCAAACGTGTAGCATCTGTACTGATAGGTGTAGAAATGCTAGAGAGGGGAGATCCTGGACTTAGTCCAGAGTCTAATCGTAAATTCTGAAGATGTCCTACCAGGAAAGCCTGTCCAGATGGAAATTCAAAGACAGAACTCGAAGGAGGGCCCCCTTGCACTGGCTTCTGTTCAGGTATCTGTTTCATAGGACTTGACAGGACTGGAGAGTTGTATGGAATACCCTCAAACTGTTCTGCCATTTGGGTCTGGTAATGTACCCCTGCTACATACACTGCTTCCTGAGGAATAAAGTAGTGAGCTTCTTCTGGAAGTACTAGTCCAGGTCTACAGTCACCATAAACTTGAGTAGGCTCAAACAGAGGTTGGACCTGTATCTCACATGGCTCTCCAGTTACTCTACTGGCTGTAGTACCCAACATAACTACGGCCTCTGGTGTCCAGTTAGTTGGGCAGCCACCAGGTGGAAGAAGATTTTGGCCAACAGTCCTCAGCAGGGGTTGGAAGTGATGAGTTTGGGCTTCCAGGAAGGAGGTGCTCTTACGCCGCTGGGAAATAGCCACCTTCGGTGGACAGGTGGGAGGTGGTGAAAAAGAAACTGGACGTTCATGAATAGTTGGGAAAAATATCTGTGATTCTGGGTATGTTGGGGTCCCCCCACGCGGATGCGCCATGGAGTGAGGCTGTATCAACATGAATAAGACAAGTAATTCATACATTCATATGTGAAATTACATTAGACATGCATAACTGGGTAGCTCTGTGTAACCCTACGAAATGGTTACACCAAATTTATAATTAATAAAGAAATAACAATGCTTTCGGAAATTATGTGCACAGTAAAAAAAAAAAATCCATTAAATACATCCAGGGTCAATAAAATTATTCTGTGGGACTCTTTGCATTAGATAGGAGCTGCTTTTCCACAATTCTCCTCTCTCAAGGGAAATGGAAGGATTTAACTTCCTAAGTGATTATTCTGCTTTTACCCACAATTAATATGTTCACTCATGACTTAATGTAAACTGCATCAGTGGAAACAGAGTTAAGTAAGAATGAGACTGTACCAAGTTTTCCTATTCTGAAGCTTTATTGTTGTGTGCTGTTAGAGGCTCCGGGGTTAATTTCTGATCAACTAATAGTGTGTCTTCTACCTAGAAATCAGAAGAGATTTTTGGTGGATACTAAAAAATGAACAACTTAATGACAGTCAAGTCTCTCCTCTGTCTATCCCAAAACACATGCAGTTAATTTCACTACATGAAATATGTTATGGATGCCAAATCACTGAATGTCCACTTTTCTGATCCTAGTTAAGAGTTTAATATTTCAAATCAGGGGAAAAGGATAGCATAAATAAAAGCCAACTTGATTTAAGAGCACTTTTTGTCAAAGAAGTATTCTAGATTTAAAACTCTAAATTTAGAATTCTACCTTGTCAAATGCACACAGTGCACACTAATAATCCACTTTCATGGACCCTTTTTAAAAAGGGTAAAAAAAAAAAAAAGGTAGATCAGTTTCATTCTTTCAATAGGGAAGAACTTTCTATCAAATTAGCAAAATGGACCTACTATTGTTTCTTTACAACTGCTAAAAGGAGGTTTCCATTTTGAATCAGAATGCTCCATTTTACGCTGTCTTTTCAAAGAGTATCCCAATGCCATAAAACATTAATTATAGTTAATCATTCTCCTAGGTAAAAACCTGAAGATTTGGGCTTTGCTAGGTCAAACGTTAACGTATATTTTCTACCTGGAAAAGCAGCAGCAAAGTCCCACAGTGTTTGTAACAACTTTAAAAGACAGATCTTCTACAGATATTAATGGGGCCAAAGAAAATCACGTGGTACTATCTGTGTATCTAATGCATTCATTAATGTCAAGGTCCCAGTTCATTCAATCTAAGAAAAATATTTCCAGGAAGGAATATTATGTGACCTTCTTCTAGTTTGCTAAAACTAAATCACATCATATTAAATACTTAACAAATTAAAAAGTAACTTTCCCTCTTCAATTATTCTTCAAAGACTGTGGGAAAAAAAGGACTTGAGCAGTGTCATTAGCATGTCTTTGGAATAAAGTGAGGAGAAAATATGTTTGGGTAATGTTTGATAAAGAGAAAACACCTGTTGATTAAGCCAACAAGGAGTTTAAGGAATATACATATTCTTCGCTAACGATATGAAAATGCCAGGAGCTGTATATGATGGAGGATAGGAGAATATAATAAAAGCTAAATTTTATTACACACACGCTGATATGTGTCAAGGATGTTATAGGCATTCACTCTCATTACCTCCTTGCTTTTCTCTCCCTTAAAGCTTTATAACAAAGTTTCCTACAGGAAAAATTGGTATCCTAAAAGCATAATATATTACTAAGTTTAGTTCTTATCTCTACTTAGTTTTTATTAAAATTCTTGATGCCTGGATGTATTCATTGGTAATAAATTTTTATTTTTCAGGAAGTTTATGGTTACATACAGTACTGACAAAGAGGGAAGGCAGGCTGGAGCGTCGGTGCTTGCGCTGAGAGGCAGAGTGCATAGGCAGGACACTCTCCAATGCTTTAGAAAGCTTTTCGGCAAAAGTTTCCTCGGGGGCAGTCCGAAGGAGGGAAGGAGAAAGAGGTGCAGACAGCACTGGTGGTGGGGTGGGAGGAGCACTGGGAGAGATGCGGGACAGAGAGGGAACAGCAGAAAGATGGGGAACACAAACCGACATGCTACGGCCACGACGAGGCTAAACAGAAAACAAACACACACATGAAAAACACAATACTCTGGAAACAAAATAATCAAATGTACAATGGTAACAGGGCATAGCTGACATAAAGAAATGTTCCATCCTCCCCCAACTCCATAAAAACATTTTTTGAGGAGGGACAGAATTTTACAAAGCATACTGGGCAGATTGTAACTATACTCCCTACACTGTTGGTCGCAGACAGGTGTTTTGCTTTGTTTTGTTTTGAATGAGCAGCCACAATAATGATCAAGTACCTTTCTAAAAATTCTGAAATAACATTAATTTCTTAATATTCTGAAATAACATTAATTGTTATGAGTATGAATAAGAATAGCCAACTGACTGAGGCAGCAGAATAGACAGGGAAAATGATGAATATTGGCTTGCAGTTTCTGCAAACTTACTAAGATTAAACAAGAACAAGTTCTAATAGTTTAACACACATTATAAGACGTAAAAGATTTTAAGACTGGATTGCTTTGCAGGATCTATGGAAACCACAGAGAGACATTTTCTCAGTACTATTTTATAAGGCCTTAGACTAGAAAAGTGTCTTATTTATTACACTAGCCTATCTGTATCTGTAAAGCTAAAACGTCATTTCTGACTAGGAAAAGCATTAGCTTTCTAGAGGTAATTCATAACAGATACAAGAAACATTCTGTATTTTTATTGAAGTAGTCACTGAAAAAATATCTGAAATGTGAAAGAATAACTTCAAATTTTTTTTTCCAGGCATATCAGAGGTTCAACTTTGGTTTACAAAGTTTGAAAGTTTGAAGCACCTTAACATAAACATTTTAATATGGCTACAAGGCAGTACATCTAATGCTGCAAGGCTGTCCTGAGCAAGTTTATTTTTTCCTAGATATTGTGAACTGTATAACCAATTATATTTTTTTTTCCTATCCTTGTTTCTCTTTTGTTCTTATTTTTTGTCTTTTGAGGGCCGCACCCGCAGCATATGGAGTTTCCCAGGCTAAGGGTCAAATCAGAGTTTAGCCACTGGCCTACACTACAGCCATAGCAATGCCAGATCTGAGCTGCATCTATGACCTACACCACAGCTCATGGCAATGTGGGATCCTTAACCCACTGAGCAAGGCCAGGAATTGAACCTGCGTACTCATGGACACTAGTGAGATTTGTTGCTGCTGAGCCACGACGGGAACTCCTCTTTTATTTTAAAATTCTATTTATAATTGATACATTATTGTAAGCCACAGTAAATTCTTCCTGGAATGAGAAAGGAATAATTATAAAATTTTTACAAACCCTCAATTTTTTTTTGGGGGGGGGGCCTTTTTAGGGCTGTACTTGCAGCATATGTAAGTTCCCAGGCTAGTGGTCTAATTGGAGCTGTAGCTGCTGGCCTATGCCACAGCCACAGCAATGCCAGATCTGAGCCGCATCTGCGACCTACACCACAGCTCCCGGCAATGCCAGATCATTATCCCACTGAGTGAGACCAGGGATTGAACCCGCAACCTCATGGTTTCTAGTCGGATTCGTTTCCCTGCACAACGATGGGAACTCCCAAATCCTCAATATTTAATAACTCTTCATGATTTCGCCACAGAATACTGTCATTAAAAGGCAAGACTGTAATTTCATTAACAGTCTGTCTTTAGAGCATCAATAAATATAGCTACATTTGTGAATCAAATACTTAATATCTTCATAAACAATCATTCCATTTCCTTCCTAAAAATAAAGAGCTAAAATTTATCGTCCTGTGATAAGGGATAAAGAATAGCTTTAAAAAAAAAAAAAAAAAAAATCTGGAGTTCCCGTCCGTGGTACAGCAGAAACAAATCCAACTAGGAACCATGAGGTTGCAGGTTCGATCCCTGGCCTTGCTCAGTGGGTCAAGGATCTGGCATTGCCATGAGCTGTGGTGTAGGTCATAGACATGACACAGATCTGGTATTGCTGTGGCTGTGGCTGGCAGCTGTAGCTCCAATTAGACCCCTAGCCTGGGAACCTCCACATGCCATGGGTGCAGCTCTAAAAAAAAAAAAAAAGAAAAAGAAAAAAATCTAGCTATGATGATCCAGAAGAAATCATCTAGAACATGAGTAGAAACTCACAAGAAATGCTGACAAATATTTGTTAGAACAGAGAAATATACCTGTACAGTCTGTATAAAGCTCTTCTACCCTACCTACTTATTTTAAGGGTTAGAGAAGTAGACTGTTTGAACACTAGTACATAAAAAGATTTTTTCTGTTACTGTGGCCATTCGTCTTGAGACCTAGCCAATGCAGAACTGAAGAAAGGACTCTGAAACAAGCAAACATCTTTTATTCCAAGCTGTGGGGTGAACAGACCACAACAAGCAGAAGTATTTTCTTACCAGAGAAAGACTGAGTTTCGTTCAATAAAGAATAAGAATTCCACAAATTCAGATTAAAAGCTGAGAAAGAAGGAAAATCTATCTGCCTAGAGAGCTCACTAAACAAGAGCCCTACAGTGACCAGTTTATTCTCAATTCCTTCATGAGGCAGAAAATGCATCTTATTTGCTTCTGAAGACTTTGTGGAGGGTCAGCAAAAGAAAAGGGGTATTAGCTAATGATCTACTTGAACATTCTCTATATGAGAAGCAGGAGTGGCTAATGTAAAAACATAGGTAATAATGTATGAATATGTGTGCATGTAGGTATGTGTACATATGCATAGATATAAAATATTTCAGGAAATAATTTCTGTAAGTTGATTCTGAAAAAAAAATCAGTCATAAAACAGATACCAAATAAAGGGAAAAAGCAGATGAACATATACTGGGGAAGGAACTTGTGTCCAACACAGACTTTAAGGCAAGAACACGCACAGCAACTCATGATTAACTAAACACAAGCGCTAAATTAAATGGTCATACACATAAAGGATTCTTTCACTGCAGAGTACTCACATGCAGCATTCTATAACAGTTTGAAGGTCTTACCTGTTTTCTACACAATAAGACATCTTACAGAAAATACTTAGTAACTCTTTTAATAAGTAACTTTTGAAAAATCCCTGCCCCCCCACCCCTAAGCCATGTATATATATGCCCAGCTACATTCCTTTGTACAGTTTCAACCCTGAAGTGCTAAAGAGAACATTATCTTTAATCGAATTCAGATTAATTTAAATCTTGTAAATAGTTTCTTCGCAATACTAATATATATCCCATTCTGCCTGAACTGCTCCAATTATACTCTATAGTAAACCTACTTCCTTTAGAAATACACCATTTGTACTTTTTAACTTGGAATGCATGCTGTTACTTGTTCAGTAGAAGAGTCTGAACTGAACCCATTACCTAGTGGCTATCATCATTAGCTTCCCCTCTTATGCAGTTACTCACCATACTTGAGGGTGGATAACCCCCATGGGGCTGAGCCTGTGCCTGGACAACAGACGCTGTATGCCCTGGCAGTGTGCAAGTAGAATGTGCCTGCTCATGCTGGGAACCATATGAAACTGTCTGTTGGCTGCTCACTCGAGATTCTGTGAAGACAGAAGATCCCTGACCACTGTCAACCGTCCCGTCAGCTGAAGGAGAAATAAATGGCCAAAAAAACAAGACAGAGAGACATATCACAAAAAGGAGGTTCGCATTTTCTCATGACAAACCCCTGATC
The DNA here is from genome assembly GCF_016906955.1 of Phacochoerus africanus. NCBI lineage: Eukaryota > Metazoa > Chordata > Mammalia > Artiodactyla > Suidae > Phacochoerus > Phacochoerus africanus. The sequence goes on along the minus strand of NC_062550.1, from coordinate 71,874,575 downwards.
TTAGGGTTACATGGTTTTTTCCTTTGCACAGACCTGAACTAAGTAAATAATAAATACTAATTTTACCAAGTAGATTTCTACGTTTAAATGAGGGAATCCATATAGAAAAAAATTTTCTTTAAAAAAAAAAAAATCCTGACCATCACAAAATTTTACCACCTAAAGAACAAGGGGAAATGTTAGTCTGAAGTTTGACACAGCTTCCAAAGTCTTAACTGTGGAAACTATTAAGAAAGTAATTCAATTAATAACTAGCAGTCTCCTTAGTTTCTAATTAATACATTATTTAGCTTTGCTAAAAGAGTGGAACCAGATTAATAGGTTCAACAACAACAACAGAAAAGACAAAAGACAAAAAAAAAAAAAATGGAGTTCCCGTTGTGGCACAGTGGTTAACGAATCCGACTAGGAACCATGAGGTTGCAGGTTCGGTCCCTGCCCTTGCTCAGTGGGTTAACGATCCGGCATTGCCGTGAGCTGTGGTGTAGGTTGCAGACGCAGCTCGGATCCCGAGTTGCTGTGGCTCTGGCGTAGGCCGGTGGCTACAGCTCCGATTCAACCCCTAGCCTGGGAACCTCCATTTGCCGCGGGAGCGGCCCAAGAAATAGCAACAACAACAACAACAGAAAAGACAAAAGACAAAAAAAAAATAGGTTCAATAATAGGTAGCTAAGATAAACTTGTTCACTTTTCATTATTATGAAAAGGGAATTATAGAAAGTAGAGATCTACAAATTAGAAAGTATTGAAATCTGTAAAACTGTTTCATTGTCTTAATCACATCTCCTTACTGCCTCATCCTTCTATTCTATTAGCCATGGACCTAAGAACAGAAAGAAAAGGGTGATGGCAACCATTTCAAACATCTTATTTATACATTGGATTTGTAATTCAAAACCAAGAGGCCAGTACAAAATGATGGCCAAGAAGATAAAAAGTTAATCAGGAGTATCTAGGAGTTCCCGTTGTGGCTCAGCGGAAATGAATCCGATTAGTATACCGAAGGACACAGGTTTGATCCCTGGCCTCACTCAGTAGGTTAAGGATCTGGCATTGCCCTGAGCTGTGGTGAAGGTCGCAGACACGGCTCAGATTCTGCACTGCTGTGGCTGTGGTGTAGGCCAGCAGCTAGAGCTCTGATTTGACCCCTAGCCTGGGAACGTCCATACGCTGTGGGTGCGGCCCTAAAAAGAAAAAAAATTAGGAGTTATCTACTTCTCCAAATACTTACATAACACAGATATACTAGGTTGTTGGTACTGCAGCTGTTGATGCTGATCTGCCTCAGGCTCCTCTGGCTCTACTTGCGTGGAAACGGAGGCTGAAGTGGTAGCGGCAGCAGGTAGGCCTGTGCTGGCAGAAGAGGGCTGCAGGATTCCTGCCTGGGAAGCACTTGACTGTTGCTCCCCCTGCTGTTTCAGACTGCTCTCTTCCTGCTTTCTTTTTTCTTGTTCCTCCCGCACTAGCTGTCGTTGCTCTCGTTTTCTCTTAATTAATGATACTCTATCTTTGATAGCTTTTGCCATGGTCTTGTGATCACCTTCACAGACATACCCAGACTCTACCTACAGTATAAAAGCATACATAAGGAACCAGTAGGAAATCAAAAGAAAACAAACTGAATACAAAACAAAAAAAGGGCACTTTGGGGGAGAAAATAGAGAAGGGGGAAGACAGAACTCTTTTTAAAGACTGGCCATAATGAAACTGTGAAACTGCTGGTCTGCATTATATACTTCCCCACCATTTTTGGAGATACTCATGGGGTGGATGTATCTTCATTAATTATTACAACAAAACAAAAACCAAAAAGCTCATTTTGATTATATTTACTCTATTTCCCACTCTCAGGTAACCATCAATACTAACCTCTGTTGCCTTTACTTCCTTTTACTAGACAACCATTTAACCAGATAAAACAGTTGTGGTAAATATAGAAGGTTAAAAACAAAACAAAAAGCCTCAAACAATGTAAAAAACTAACGATTAAAAAAATAAGTACCTCTTTCACACCAGACCCCCTCTCAAAGGTAACTATTATTAAAATGGTTCTCATAAATTCTAGCAGAGATATGCTATGAGTATCTCTGCAAACCTAAGATTGGTGAAGTGTTTCCTTCTTAGACATACTTCAAAAATTATTCATCAAAGGCTGCCTACTAATAATTGCTCTTGAAAACTCCCTTCGAAATATAAATAACATTTGATCTATTTATAAGATTATCCAGATGACTGATTAAAGGCTAATGTCTAAGTATCTGGAAAACATTACCTATCATTCTAACTAAATAGGCTTATACTAACTAGGAGACAGTCAACCTTACAGACTTTCAAAATTACTTTAGAATGCCTTCTGGTTCTTTCTTTCTATCCATCTGTCTGCTCATCTGTTCATCTATCCCTATACAATCTCTGTTTACACATGTCTCCTAAAATAAAAACAACTTTTGGGGTGACTAAGCAATACAATTCTGTATCAATGGGATATGCCATACATACTGCTTTATAAACTGCTTTTTTGCTCACCAGTATCAATGCATATAAATCTACACCAATTTTTAAATGGCTGATTAGTGCTAATTTACCATTTCTTGAGCAACATCTTCTGGCACATCTCTCTCCAAGTCAAAGGAAAACTCAATAGCTTCATTGTCTTTGTATTTTCCCTTTAATTTCTTAATGTCTTCAATACGTAGCCATAATTTAATGGCTATCTTTTCTCCATCATCTTCTTCTGCTAATTCTACCCGTACTCCTGTTTCCTCCTGGAAGAACGCATGGTTCAAAAGGTCTTTGATAGAATATCTTCCAAAGAGAGGGAAAAGAAAGAAAAGGAAAACAAAATGTCATTAAATTTAAAAAATGCTTTTTAAGTATGGCTGATCACTGTTAAGATGTGGAATAATGAAAAAAGACTGCAAGAAGAAAAACAAGGAGAATTTTGTAACTCATTTCTACATTGCTCCATTTGAACAGTAATTATAGTTTTACTCAAATTATAGAATATCAGAACCTCTTATTTATGAATAATTTATGCCATCAATTTATGAATTGAGCTGAAAGTGATACTTTTAAAATCTAATGATCTAACCTCTTATTAGTTAATAGTGTACTAATAATAGCAAGTAATACATAGAATATCATAGCTTCAAAATACCACATAATCATTTACATAGTGCTTGAAGTTAACAAAAAACCCTCACATATATATATATATGATCTCATCTGATCTTTGACCAACATCCAATGAGATATCATTTCCTGATTATTAGAAAATGGATCCTCAGAGAGACTGACAATCTTGTTCATAGTTGTAAAAGTCACAAATGGTGGAATCAAAACTCGAAAATCTTTTTATTTCTAGTACCTTACCTTCCACTACAGCAACTTTTATTTACTCCAATAAATCCTCTCAATTGCTTATTCAACAACTTGTGGGCTAGGCAAGCAGAAATCTGACTATGGAACAATTTTCTCTAGACAAATAGTCTCAAAATACCTGTAATCTAGTAAACTGTTCCATCCAGAAATGAAACAAGAGTAACATGTTCTAAGACTGGAAACAAATATTCCTTTATTTATAGTTTTAAAAAAAGCCCTTAAAGAGATTAAGGGCTCTCCTTTTCAATCAGTGTATATAAAAATAGAAACCCAAACTAAATTTCTACTAAAAAGCCTTAAAGATCATCATGTTAAGGTCTTCCAAATAACAAAGTTAGGAAAAGAATATGAGATTGGAGAAGGGAAGATAGGGAATTCTTTAATTTGGTTGATATACCTAATCACCTGCATACTTTAGGAGGTAGATTACGCTCAATTTACAATTTATATCTGTACTGGCTGCTCTACTCTTTCTTCCTTAGAGGGTAAAGAGGGGGATGGTGAAGGCAGATTATTTTTCAAAAACAGCCACTGGACATCTGCCATGCCTGATGGGTAATGAATCAGCTTTATGGCAGATCACATACTTGCCAGTCCTCTGAGAAAAGCCCTCTGTTAGCATAAATGACTAAGCCAGATCTCCTCCCAAGCTCTGGGTGAAGCAGTCTCTTTTTAACTCAAAGGACTTCTGATGTTTCTCTCTTCTTCAATTCTAGCATAATAACAGCAAATCAGGAACTATATAGCTGAGTTGATGTTAAAGAGCCAAATTATATATATATATTTTTTCTTTTTATGGCTGCACCTGTGACACATGTAAGTTCCTAAGCTAGGGGTCGAATCTGAGCTGCATTTGCAACCTATGCTGCAGCTTGCAGCAATACAGGCTCCTTAACCCACTGAGCGAGGGCAGGGATTGAACCCACATCTTCACAGGGACAATGTCAGGGCCTTAACCCACTGAGCCACAATGGGAACTCCAAAAAGCTAATATTTTATTGTTTTATCTTTTAGAATTCAATGGATAAAAGAGTAAGGAACAGATTAGCTGTATTAGAGACAGAACCCTACTCAGTTTTATAAATTATGCTGATGCTTTAAGCAGTTCTTATTAAAAGCAGCAGCTATGTTTGAGGGGTATCGGATTTACTTAAGCTCTGTCAAACCACATTTTTACATTTTAGTATATCAAACCTAAATATTACCTTCAATGGACAGAGCTATACTTTTAAAGATATTGCATGACATAAACAGAGAAACTAGCAGGAAGTATAAATACACCTTAGACCGAATGTTCTATTCAGAGAAGATTACAATTCCAAATTTTTATTTAAGCAATACCCAGGTCAAAAGAGGCAACTCACCTTTCATCTTTGTTTTGCCGTATGCATCCCTCAATAATTTCCTTCACTTCAGGAATTGCTACTTTGTCAAAACTGGCTGGCTTCACACCCTGAAGATCATAAAATTAGTCACCGAAACACATTAATGAAGGTAAGGACTTTCAACTTTAAATTTTACTTGCTTCTTAAGGTTCTACTAGATTGCCTTTTTTTTTTTTTTTTTTTTTAGGGCAGTTCCCAGGCTAGGGGTCGAATAGGAGCTGCTGCGGCTACTGGCCTACACCACAGCCACAGCAACTTGGTATTCGAGCCACATCTGTGACCCACAGCACAGCTCATGGCAACACCAGACACTTAACCCACTGAGCAAGACCAGGGATTGAACCTACATCCTCATGGATACTAGTCGGGTTCATTACTGCTGAGCCACGACAGAAATTCCAACAGTCTCTCTCTTTTTTTGGTAGATTGCCTTCTTATCATCCTGGCTTTTTTTTGCCTGCAGGACTGGTCCATGCAGGATCAGTACAGGGTAGAGGCAATTTAGCCCCTACAAGATAACAACAGGGAATGGTTAGATAGTAGAGTCGCTTAATTCCATGGCCTCGATACGGATAGAGAAAAATTTAGGCTATTATTAACATCTTTAGCTGTGTTTCAGGTAAAGCAAGTTATTGGCTAAAAAGAAGTTAGCCAATGTTCTAACTGGTTAGATCTTCTATTCAACTTCATTTCCTAACACATTAATCAATACAACATTTAACAATTTTGAACAGTGTACCCATGTGTGCACATGAATTCACATGCTTGGTTTGGCAGGTATTCTATTATTATAGTACTCTTTAACAAACTCAGCAAGTATAGAAGGAGTGAAGAATTTCGATTGGTTTGGTACGATAACTGAAGAGCAAATTGTCTTGAACATATGAAACAAAATGAAAGGTGATATATCAGACCCGTATGATACTAAAGCTTTCTAATTAATTTCAGAAGAAAATTCAATATCACTATTATATGTAATACTAAATAGCATCACTGTCATCTTCACAGAGTATAAATTCCTCTCAAATAAAATTTCAGCAGTGTGTGGAAAATATATATGAGCAAGAGGTGGTGTGGAGAAAAACAGCTCATTATCTATTCTCACCTCATCTAAGTAACCATATGGGTTGAGCTGTAGTAGCTATATGGATATACTGTCCAAGTGGCAATGTAAGTCCATAATCATATAACACACAGGAAGTATGATACAGGGGGGAACTAGAAAAGTTAGGATATATATAAAATTCTAATCAGCTACTATCTCAGTGACAATACATATTAAAATAAGATAAATCATAGAAATGTGTGCATTGACTCACAGACTGAAATGAAATACTTCAAACAGTTAGCTCTAAAGTCTAAAGTTGTGATGGGATAAGTTATCAGTTACTCACTGCATTATTCAAAAGTCTGGATTTGGAGGATTCTACCTCCAGGGCTAACTTTTCACAGCAAGGAACTGTGTAATGGTAACTTTAAGCCTGTCTCTAAAATGAAAAATCCATGTATTTAAAAGGCTGGTTTCTGAGGAATGACTATGAAGATCATTATTTGCATTTTCCTTGGTCTTCTCATTTTTCAAGTCCAGCTAAGTTTTTCAACTGGTCTCTGTCTTCAAATAATCATTCTAATGAAAATAAGAAAATAATGGTGCCAAAGTAAAACGCTGCTTTAATTGAGCAAGCCAGGATAGCCTTTCAAACTAGGGCTAAAGAAAACAAGATCCGTTTTAAGAAAGAAAAGAAGAAAAAGGATCATGCTCACTGTAAGTTCTCTGGTAATAGAAACACTGGGGATTTTGTTTTTATTATTTCTTTCTTTTTCTTTTTAGGGCTATACCTGCAGATATTGAAGTTCCCAGGCTAGGGGTCAAATCGGAGCTGCAGCTTGCAGCGACGCTGGATCCTTAACCCACAGAACGACGCCAGGGATCAAACCTGAATCTTCATGGATACTAGTGGGTTCTTGAAAACCCCGTTAAGCCTCAGCGGGAACTCCTATTTTCTTTTTTTTTTTTCCCCCTGCTTTTTAGGGCAGCACCCTTGGCTTATGGAGGTTCCCAGGCTAGAGGTCTAATGGGAGCAACAGCTGCCAGCCTACACCACAGCTACAGCAACGCAGGATCCGAGCTGTGTCTGCAACCTCCACCACAGCTCAAGGCAATGCCGGATCCTTAACCCACTGAGTGAGGCCAGGGATCAAACTGGCAACCTCATAGTTCCTAGTCAGATTTGTTTCCACTGCGCCACGACAGCAACTATGGAACTCCTATTTTTAGTTTTTTACAATAAGCATTTAAAGGTACATAAAAGCAATTTTTAAGATGCTATTTATTAAAATAATGGGAAGAACAATCTAAAATAATGTGTATTAAGTCTGTAGAACATTCACTATTGGCAGAAGACTATCTGAAAGATTGTTCTTTGGTAAAATTGGACATTAATACATAGTTGGCCTTTGCATATTCCAAATGTTACAGGAAAGTGGTTAAAGTGGATATAGAATATGGTTAGAAAAAAATGTTCCTATTTCTATAAACATATATTTTGGTGGAATATAGTTTGGCCTCCTGCAATAAAACTCTACATATTAAGTTAATAAATCACACATGTACTGATTATATTAAAAGACTCCAGCTCTGAGCTTCAGATTCGCTATCTAGTAAATGGGGATAATATCTGTCTGTCTCTATTCATGGGAATTAGAATCAAATGTAATATCCAGGTTGAAAGTTCTCTGAATTATTAACTTTGATAACCTAAGGCCACTTGTGACTTCAAAGGCAATTACCAAAGACAATAAAGCTTAGAGTTAAAAGGAAGTGAAGAATTCTCTTGGAAAAATAATCACCAAGATCCACAGTGGACCTGCTTTCATCCTTGGTTATTCTTAAAAAATAAACAATCCTCTTGTTAATCCTATCCACGCAGACATATATATTCCTGGCTTTACAAACAGGAATTCCTATCTGCAAGTAGAAATACAAGTTGAACAAATGAGACATAAAGTCATAATAGTAAAACCAGCTACTATGCATCATAAAATACCTTGATTCTACTAGGTTAAGCTGCTTTCTCAATGTATTTGATAGATAGAATATTGATTTGATAGAATATTCCTTACCAATGCTATACAACATATTCAGATGCCACCGCTGCCTTGAAAAATGTTGCAGGAACCAAGACAGTCAATAAAGAAGAGACATCTTACCAGTCCAGCAGCTGGTATTAAAATATTACCCACTTAGATAATGACAAAGAAGAAATTTCAGCAACTATCAAGAAGCCAGGATTATCAAAACATCTAACGGTGGTGCTCTGAACCATTTGAGAAGAAACGAGAGTATATGGAGACTGTATATTAGAAATGACACACAGGCAAAGGTAAAAATTCGTATGAAACCTCACTGACCCTGAAAGTGACCTACAGAAAAGTCATCTGGGACACATGATGGAAAGCTGCTTAAAATAAACAAACAGGTTTTGATATATATATATAACCTATAACCATAGGCTTCTTTTTCTTAAGAAATAAGAGAACTATCTTTTTTTATAACTGGTAATTCTTTTAAATTAGAAGGAGTTGGTTTAAAGATTATTCTAAAACATGATTTTAAGCACCAGACAGAATAAAATAATAAAGTTCTAAATGACAATATTTCATCTTTTTCCTTTTATTCCATGTATTTCAACAAAGATAATCAACTCAGAGTCTAAAACTCCTCCAAATGTCACCTTTTTCCTATACTCCCCTGATTTAGCCACAAAGTCCTATTCTAGTCCCATTCTGACCAGCAGAAGCCAAGTTTTAGTCACCTGTTCTGAATGAGGTTCAAAAATACTAAACAGAAAAGAGTGCTAAGGTAGATAAATTGGGCCAATGTATTACATATAAGAGAAATTAAGCTTACTGCTGTAATTAATTCACAGAATCTCTCTCTAGGCAGTAGTGTCATAGTATGTTTTTTAATATGAAACAGTAGTATGTTTTCCCCGCATTAAAATATGTCTTGAACAGCTAATATAAATCCATTTAAGATACTTTTGAAGTTACATAAATTATATATTCAAAATTTTTTAAAAAGGTGACTTTTGTGTAATCTCAAATGGAGTACAACAAAAACCCCGCCCAATCCAACAACTGTGATTCTCCAAGGGCACATTAAAAGTTGATAAAAATGTTTATAAAATATGTTGCTTTACTTAAACTAAGAAAACCCCCAAACACATACATGCATTTTATAAACTGAGTTTTTCTGTCAATTCTATGTATTTACAGTTTGCCAACTAATCTGCTGGAAAAATAAAAGTGAGTCATAATACAGTCTCCAGTTCAATCTTCTAAAACTTAAAAACTGCCATGTCAGTACTTGCTTCTCAAAAGCTTAAGTTTCAAATGTGTTAGGGTAACATTTATTTTTTTCATAAAAGTAAAACTTTTCCTAACCAATTCAGAATTGAAAGAAATCTCCCTCCTCACACAAAATGCCGTTTAAGTTAACTAAACTACAAAACTAAAGTTTTTTAAAAAACATCCTGAAGTAACAATCTCAATTCTTTAACTGAAACTTTCCACACGTATCATCAAATGGCTACAACCCAGCTTTTGTATATATTTGAAACTCTTACCCACCTCATTTACACAATCCTTTTGAGGGCAGCAACAGCAATGAGAATTTACGATGACAAACACTGAGCAAAAATCTTTCTTTGTAAAATCCATTAGAAAAGGCAAAATAGACTTGTTAGAGTTAGAGGAAAATGAGGGGGGAAATGGAAAAGATGTAAATTAACAGAGTAAATCAGCCCACAGCATAAGCAAGGCAGACATCAAAATGAGGCTCAAGTTTAGTTTCTTGCTTAACAATAGCCATGCTTCCCCAACTCTCACACATGAGTATGCTCTGCTCAGCCAACAATCTACTTATTCTAGATCAGCCCTTTAAACAAAACTACATGCTGAACAGCAGGGAAACTTATTCTGCTACTATTCCTCTTGCTTCTCCTCCAACAGCAACAGATCTCTAGACAAGCAAAATAAGATTTTTATTTGCTCAAAGCTCCACCCATTACGTCCACAGGTTTTGCCTCCTTGACATCAAAACCCACACTAGAAATCTATTTATCTAAACATGCCCTTCCCCTCAATCATATTGAAACTAGGTTTTAAAAGAAAATGAGGATTGAATCCAATGACCAAAATGTAAACTCAGAATATACAGCCAAAAGAACATTGGACAGGGAAATCCCAATACTGGGGTTGAGTTCCCAGTTCAACCTCTCATATATTTAAGACTGTGACCTGGGCCATATTCCTTAAACTCCCTTGAAAACTGAGCATAGTAGTTCCTCTGTTTACCTAATTGAAAAAGTGGTGACAATAACATAAACTGCCTTATCACTCTCTCATGGTATTAAAAAATTAAATAGCTGTGAATTAGTACATAGAAGTGAGGAGAATGTATTCTTATCCTTTACCCCTTAATATTAAAAGCCTCAATATGTACATCTACCTAAAGATATTTCCATTTGTCAGGATGATCTCACAGACCCAAGTAACTACTCCTTTGACTTTAATTTTATTTATTTATTTATTTATTTATTTTTTGCTTTTTAGGGTCACACCTACAGCATATGGAAATGACCGGGCTAGGGGTCAATCACAGCTGCTGCTGCCAGCCTATGCAACAGCCACAGCAACGCAGGATCCAAGCTGAGTCTAATCTACACCACAGCTCACGGCAATACTGGTCCTTAATCCACCGAGCGAGGCCAGGGATCAAACCCCTGTCTTCATGGATACTAGCTGGTTCATTACCACTGAGCTACAACAGAACTCTACTACTACTTTGATTTTAATGATTAAAGAAAGGTTTTTCTTCATGGCATTAACAAAGATGGTAGAAAAAGCACTGATCATTGCATTGTTATAATGGATAACATAACAAAATGCTATCCCTTGTAATCTGGTAAGCCTGAATCTCCATCAAGACAACAATGGTTACTGGAGTTCCCTGTGGCGCAGCGAGTTAAAGACCCAGTGTTATCACTGTAGTGGCTCAGGTTGCTGCTGTGACATGAGTTCGATCCCTGGCCTAGGAACTTCCATGTGCCACAGGAATGACCAAAAAAAAAAGACAGTGGGTACTGAGGCTTAAATTACTCAGTAACAGAAGCATAAGAGCTTGAAAGTTATCTGGTAGGAATACTTCTACTCTAAAGGCTAGAAATGACTATTGCTTCTAACAAGCTATTTCAAAGCAGTTGCCACTGATCTCCTGTTCAACACAATTCATCACAATTAAGTAGGTAGTCTAGGATGCTAGATAATGGTCAGATATACAGCAATGTAGTCTAGCATTTAACTGTCATTAATTTTTTTCTTTTTACACCTATACCTGCAGCACATGGAAGTTCTAGGGCCAGGGTGGAATTGGAACTCCAGCTGCAGCCTACGCCTCAGCCACGGCAACACTGGATCTGAGCCACATCTGTGACCTATACTACAGCTTGTGGCAATGCCAGATCCTTAACCCACTGAGTGAGGTAAGGGATGAAACCCACATCCTCACAGAAACAACACTGGGTCCTTAACCTGCTGGGCCACGATAGGAACTCTGGTCTAGCATTACCTTTAATTTAAGTGTTCCAAGCCTGCTTAGGACCATGCTTGGCTAGACGAAAACAAAAGAGCTAGAAAACAGGTATCATGTTCCCTGTTTCACAGGTTTATCAGACATAAATGTATGAGTAGATTTTTACAACAAACAAAACAAAAAATGAGGTAGTTTGGTTTTTTTTTTTTGGACAAAGGCATAATGTTGGCCAAAAAATGCTTAAATATATAAAGACCAGCCTTTTCTATATATCGAAAGTCTTCAGAGTTCCCGTTGTGGCTCAGTGGGTTAAGAACCCGACAGTATCCAAGTGGTTGCAGGTTCAATCCCTGGCCTTGCTCAGTGGGCTAAGGATATGGCGTTAGCTGCAAGCTGTGGTGTAGGTTGTAGATGTGGCTTGGATCTGGCGTTGCTGTGGCTGTGGGTAGGCTGGCAGCTGTAGCTCCAATTCGACCCCTAGTCTAGGGAACTTCCATATGCCACAGGTAGAGTCCTAAAAAGAAAAGTTTTCAATATGTACAGTAAAATATCATTCGCACACACTTAACAATTTACATGTCTACACTCTATTTTTTCCTTCTTTTCAAGTTGGCCTTTTTCTGGATTTCCCCCATTTTGTTCAATGGTATCGTTATTTTCATGATCCAGAATAGAAACCTTAGTCATTCTTTGATGCTTCTTCTCCCACAATACTTAGGTACTATTATTCTCTGTGAACTCTTTAAACTAAGAGAAATGTTTAAAACAGCTGATAAATAGTTCTGCTGCTAGTATCACTACTGCTTCTCCAATGGCCAAAGATCTCATCAGACAAAATGAGATTTTTACTGGCTTCTTTACTATCTCTCAAAATCACGCCTCTTCTGCATAACAACTATGAACACCAAAGTCAAGATTATCAACATCTTACCTCTTTAAGCCCAGACCCATTTAAGATGGGCCTCACAATTTCTATTCTCTCCATTTTGTATTTTACACCGTGGCCAGCTCAATAATCTAGCTTCATCTAATCATCTGACATTTAATCATTTCCAATCATCCAACATCATTTAACTCACATTACACTACTCAAATATGGTTAACAGTTCTCCACATCTACAAGATGGCCATAGGACCACATGTCTAGAAAGAATCTGAGTTAGAGTCCCTACTTGTTCAAATGAGGCAACTGAAGGGCAAAGAGATTAACACAATGTCAAAGTTAGAATTAATTCACTAATTCAACTGGCATCTATGAATTGTTATATCTAGTCTAAGATGTATCAGACACCTAGTAGATACACTGCATTTTCTTTAGCATCTAGAATAAAACGGAGTCTATACTCTGGGTCTAGGTAAGGGCCTAGTCAATGGTAAAGCAAAAACTAGAATCCAGATTCAACAATGTCTAGTTCAATGTTACTTCTAGCCCAAGTTAAGGTGCTTTTAATTTCCTTAATATGGTGTGAAGAGCCCTCACAATCCAACTTCTACCTAACCTACTTCTCTACTCCTATTTTCCCCAAATAAATCCAGTCCAACTGGTTACTTTTTCTATGAATACTTAACACACATTTTAATACCTTTTCTAAAGCCCCATTTTTAGTTGAGTCCCACACTTCTTTCAAGGTACACCTCAAATCATATATAATGAGCATGGAGAAATTACAAAGTATCTGTATGAATCTTCTGACATATAAATTATTCACAAGATACCAGCAAACTCTACCATAATGTAAATATAGTGGAAATCATCTTTCTATATCTTATCAGTTTTTATTCTGTAGTCTAACACTCTGAATTATAAATCAACATTCAGTTCGGATAAGTGAAACTAGCTTTTCTGAGAAATTCTGAAATTAGGATTTCACAATTCTTCTTCATCACCTGAAACATTGGGAATGATGCTCAGAACTATTTGGTTTAAGATTAGTAGTCTGATTAAGAACCTTTAATACTAATCAAATCACAGTGGAGTAAGAGAATGATTTTGAAAATTATGCAAAATGTTCCTCCTAAGATACACCCTATGATTCACAAAGATTTCTCTTGCATGTATAATGTAAACTTATTGGATATAAATAAGATAAAATTTATAAAGGAATCAATTTCAGCTAATTCCAGTGCATTTAGATCTCTGAGATATCAAAAAATTCCAGCTGCTGAAGGAAAAAATACAAATTTTTCCTCAACTTTTCAGACCCTATCTAATAGGGAATCAGTTTCACTCATTTCTGTAAAAAAGTAGGGTAAATTGCAATCTGTTATATAAAAACCAAAAGGAATTTCACCCCAACTGCTTTAATTCTGTTTTTCCCAGACAGAATGTTCAAACCTTGCAATCCAAAGGCTAATGGAATCACTGACAAAGTCAAATTACACAAACAAAGCAATTAAAAAACTCCATTATTTCTAACTTGGTTGTTATGAGGCTGGATTCAGCCAGATTCTTACTGGTATGAACCATTAGTTTACAGGAATTTGAACATACCTTATGATCCCATTGGAAAACAAGCCTCTTCAAACTCCCTACAAAATCCAACTAGCTCTATCCAAGGAAATTAGTTTACCTCATGATTCTCCAAGGCTCATTACTCCCTAGATACATGAAGCTTGTATACTGCTCCAAGCTCAAATGCACTATCTTCCATATAAAAACAAAAAAACAAAAAAGCAAAACTAATGCCACTGCTTACTGTAGTTTCTATTCTTTCACTAGCAGACAAAAAGTACTACTCTTACTTGGATCTTTGCATTATCAATGGCAGAAAATTTCAAGATAACTTGTTTTTCTCCTTTAAACAGTGTTCATGAACCCTTTACAGGGGCTCCAACCTGTGGTATCAAGTCTTACATACCCTAAATTTTTACTTACATACCCTAAATTTTTAACCCTCAGATTTTTACCCTAAATTTTTAACCCTCAGATTTTTGTCCCCTTGAGCTCTAGGAAAGGCAGTTAAAAAAAAAAAAAAAGGAAAAACTTTTTTTTTTTGGTCTTTTTTTGCTATTTCTTGGGCTGCTCCCGCGGCATATGGAGGTTCCCAGGCTAGGGGTCGAATTGGAGCTGTAGCCACCGGCCTACGCCGGAGCAGCAACGTAGGATCCGAGCCGCGTCTGCGACCTACACCACAGCTCACAGCAACACCGGATCCTTAACCCACTGAGCAAGGGCAGGGATCGAACCTGCAACCTCATGGTTCCTAGTCGGATTCGTTAACCACTGCACCACAATAGGGACTCCAGGAAAAACTTTTAAGGTGTGTATTAGTGTCATGTTAGAGATGCTTGATTTCTGATCCTACCATTGTTATTTCTTCTTCATGTCTTTGGACAAAATGGTTAGCCTCTGATCTAATTTTTTTTTATTTTAGGGTCACATCTGCGGCATATGGACGTTCCCAGGCTAGGGATGGAATCAGAGCTATAGCTGCCGGCCCACACCACAGCCACAGCAACGCCAGATCTGAGCACAGTCTGCAACCCACACCACAGTGCACTGCCAACGCCAGATCCCTGATTCACTGATCGAGGCCAGGGATTGGAACCTGCATCCTCTGATACTAGTTGGATTCATTTCTGTTGCCCCACAACAGGAATTCCTGAATATAATTTCTTACCTGTGAAATGAATCTAATATCTACTTACCAGAATACAAAAGATTAGAATAAGATAGTATATGTAAAGCACTTGGCAAGGTGATTGGCAGGAAGCAAGATTATAAATAAATGCTAACTCGTTTGTGCTCATTTAAAACCTGGCTTCACTTCAAGCTCAATTAAAACCATTTTAATCACTGCTGTCTTCCATATGTCACTAAATAAAAAATAAAACAAGAGGCAACTTATTTCACTACTAAGCTACCATAGGGATGTTAATGATAATAATGGCAATATACACTGACTACAGAGTTCCTTAGGTACTTTTCTCATTTAATCCTCCTAGCAGTTTAGACTCAAGAGAAGTTAGTAAACTTGCCTAAGGTATCACTGCTAGAAAATTATATCAGTGAGATCTGACCTCAAAAGCAGACCCAACTCCAAAGCTCATTTTCTCCATAAGCAACATAAAATTGCGTTTCACTCCCTATAGTTCTGTATTCATTTCATAAATACTGACCGAGTGCCTATTCCCTGCCAGTCTTTAACCACTAGGAATACAGCCAAGAGTAAGTCAAATAAACCCCCCCCCCCATGCACAGAATTTATATTCTTTTTTTTTTTTTTTTTTTTTGATTTCTTGGGCCGCTTCTGCGGCATATGGAGGTTCCCAGGCTAGGGGTCAAATCGGAGCTGTAGCCACCGGCCTACGCCAGAGCCACAGCAACGCGGGATCCGAGCCACGTCTGCAACCTACACCACAGCTCACAGCAACGCCAGATCCTTAACCCACTGAGCGAGGCCAGGGATCGAACCCGCAACCTCGTGGTTCCTAGTCGGATTCACTAACCACTGCGCCATGACGGGAACTCCATTTTTTTTTTTTTTTTTTTAAAAACACCTAAGACTATTTTAGATAAAGGGGCAGGGAAAGCCTTTCTGAGCAAACAACACTTAAAGTAGAGACATGAATGAAATGCATGTACAGCACGATGACACAAAACAGTTTATTATCAGTGCACCATAGAATGTAATTATACATGTACCCTTTCATACTGGCACTTACACAGGTTTAAATGCCCTAGGTCACAAACTGACACTGTAACAATTATGTTCTCAGTGTAGCATTTTGGCATGACCAGGGGATTTGGAATCAGAACAATAGAATAACAAATAACTGTTACTTTCTAGATATGTAATCATGGGCTAGCCATCTGGAGTTTCAGACTATTTATTTATAAACTGTTGATAACAGAACTAGTAAACCATACCCTACCAAAGTTCTCCGCAGAATTAAATTACATAATATATACAAAGTGTTTAATTTAGTGTCTGACAAACAGGATATATATTTGTTAAATTTTACAGTGCTGCCACCTGCTATTTATATGGCAGTTGTACCCGTGTAGGGTCAGACAGGGAACAGTGGACCTACAGAGGGAAGGGAAAAAAAGAAAAAAAACCTGTTCTTGAGAGACTCAGTTCTAATGGGGGACACTGGTTAACATCAATATAATTATTAAGGTATATTGATAAAACAGAGGTTGAGTATGATGGGGAAAATGAAGAGGGAACAATATTGGCATGACTTTGTTCGAGAATCCTGGAAATATTTCTGGTAAAGAGTGCTAGAAGAGACTGAGGCTACTAGCTCATCCTTCATACAGCTTTGCCTTAGCATCCCTGTCAGAAGCCCGTAAAGTTCTCAGTTTAAACATGCTTTCTCAGGGGAATATCATATTCAAGGAAATCAAAACCCTTAAACTTCATTATGTCTATAAAGTCCATGTGCTTTGCTGTAATTACTGATTCAGTATTTACCTTCCCTTACAAGAAGGTCAAAGAAGACTGAAGCATATACCTTGTTCACTGCTGTACCCCCAACTTGGCACATAGAAGACACTCAACTAATGGCTATTAAATAAGCAAATAATTGTTAAAATAAATTTAAAAGAAACTGAGAACTAGAGCTTATGGTTCAACTGACTAGAGTTCTATGACCTTCAGACTTTCAGGTAATCCGGAGTTGTTAAACGCTCTTCTTTGTATCTCACTTCTAAAGATAGTGCCAAATCCTCAGAAGGCCTTGCTTGTTTAGAAGGTGGTTTACTAACTACCATTAAGTAAATAGGGGATGCATAGTGATCTGGGAATGGAAACCAGGAAACCGGAGCGGCAGGGGACAGTTTGCATCAGGGAGTCTCTCCATGGATAACCAACTGTGTTACCTTAATAAATGGGCAATTGTTAGGCAGACTAATGCTAACAAATAGTTTAAAAAAAGTTAGTAAAGGAATTCCCTGGCGGTTTAGTGGTTAAGGACTTGGCAGGGTCACTGCTGCGGCTCAGGTTTGAGCCCTGGCCTGGGAACCTAAACAAACAAATAGATTTACATCCAAAGCAAACTTCAGAGAAAGCATACCTCTTCCTCAAGAAGGTGTGGAGTTCCTGTCGTGGCGCAGTGGTTAATGAATCAGACTAGGAACCATGAGGTTGCGGGTTCGATCCCTGGCCTTGCGCAGTGGGTTAACAATCCGGTGTTGCCGTGAGCTGTGGTGTAGGTGGCAGACTCGGCTCAGATCCCGCATTGCTGTGGCTCTGGCGTAGGCTGGTGGCTACAGCTCCGATTTGACCCCTCGCCTGGGAACCTCCATATGCCGCGAGAGTGGCCCAAAAAATGGCAAAAAGACAAAAAAAAAAAAAAAAGAAGGTGTATTTTAAGAGTTACTGCTACTGCTTACAAAATCACGTAAGTCTCTGTGTCATGTATCATGTAGGTATGGACTCCCCATACATTTATCTCAGTACCCAAAACATGAGAAAAACTTTAGAAAACACAGGAAATAGCCCTTTTTATTCTTCATTGAAAGCCAAAAGATGGTGCTGAAATCAGGACAGCATTGTCCAGATAGGAAATATAAATGACAGCACAAAATGATAGTCTGTAGATAATAGAGAACTAAATTTTCACAGTTGAGAGAAAAAAATAAACAAATGAATGCAGCTCAGATCCTGCGTCGCTGTGGTTGTGGCCCTGATTCAACCCCTAGCCTGGGAACCTCCATATGTTAAAAAAGCAAAAACAAAACAAAAACATGGATAACCTTGAAAACATTAAACAAAACCAAAACATAAAACAAAGTGCAACAGAAAAGGCCATATATTGTATGATTCCATCTATATGAAATGTCCACAAAAGGCAAATTAGATCCACGGAGACAGAAAGTAAACTAGTGGTTGCCAGGGGCTGGGTGGAGGAGGAATGGGAAGTAACTGCTAATGGGTATGGGGTTTCTTTTTTGGGATGAAGAAAAGGCTCTAGCGTTAGCAATTATGATTGCAGAACACTGTGAATGTACTAAAACCCACCAATCTTTATGCTTTAAAATGATTTAAATGGAGAATTTTATGGTATATGAATTTTACCTTTAACCCCCCCCCAAAAAAAAACCCAGAACCCATTGAAAAACTGAAAAAAGAGTTCCAGGGTCTATTAAACTAACACCAAAGACTTTTTTCATTTGAGAAGGGGATTTTTTTCTCAACTGAGCTTGAGTTTGCATTTGCAAAAAAAGATTCAATTGGGAGTTCCTGCTGTGACACAGTGGGTTAAGGATCTTGAACTGCTGTAGCTGTGAGCAAGTGCAGCTGGCATTGCTGTAGCTGTGAGCAATCGCAGCTGCAGCAAGGATTCAATCCCTGGCCTGGGAACTTCCATATGCCACAGGTATGGCAAAAAAAAAAACAAAAGAAGAAGAAAAAAGATTCATTTGCCTATTAGAGTCTCAGATGCCTTATCTTAAAGATCAAATTAATGTGTTTTCTTAACTTTTATCAAATAATTCCTTAGATAAATTTTAATCTGATTTTATGGCAGTGCTGTGCTTGATAGTCTGAAGTCAAAACACTGAAACACTACTTTCAGCCCTAAGCCTCTGGTGAGTAGATTTTTAATCAATAGGATTTACTCTACATTTCACCTATTTATCCTACACAGTCATTATTTTCCACTAGCTAAGCATATACAGAACAGGGATAGAATTTAATATAGGTCCACCCATAAACTTTGCATTAAAAAAATTGGTACTATCATATAATTTATAACTTGATTTCTTTAAATAGCAGTTATTTTTAGACTCCATTTTACATAAACTAAAATCCCATGATCCCCTCAGATATTTGAAGTATCAACCCTCATTTGTTTAGAGAAATAACCAGAAATTGAATTCACAAGATTAAGCAGAAACACCTATCACTAACAGCCCTGCAATGCCTAGACAGTGTCTCTAACAGCAAAGCACTGTCTGATGGTTCATAATAAAATCTACCCAATTTCAAGTTAGAAATAATGCAAGACCCACAAAGAAGGCTAGTGGCTGAGGGATACAGCAGAGAATATTTAAATATATGGCTATCTTATGTATACTTCATTCTTCTAGTCTGTTCAATATCAAAACATTCAACACTAGCTAGAAGATAAACAAAGGATACTGGTTCATGAGCTTTTGTGTGTAAAACCCAGAATGATCACCTTAAGCAGTAATATTGGGTTTAAGATGTTATTTTGGGGGTTCCCACTGTGGCAACTAGGTTGAGGACCTGGTGTTGCTGCTGCTGTAGCATGTGTTGTGGCTGCAGCTCAAATTTGATTCTTGGCCCAGGAATATCCATATGACCCAAGTGCAGTCAAAAAAAAAAAAAAGGTGCTATTTATTCTTAGGTAATAGCAAGAATAAATATGCCTATTGAAAATTGAAAAAAGACTATTACATTAAAACCTCTTTTATTTTCATCACAGAATTAAAGTGATAGTTCTATTCTTAACAGAGAGAAAAGACTGCTGACAAATTTTAAGAGCTAATAATTTAACTACCTGCTTGCATTAAGATTCTCCTGTCTACTCCAAGTACAGAGGCTTTCTCTTTCTATTTTTTTATCTTTTCTAAGGCCGCACCTGTGGCATATGGAGGTTCCCAGGCTAGGGGCTAATCAAAGGTACAGATACAGGCCTACGCCACAGCCATAGCAACGCCAGATCCGAGACGTGTCTGCGGATCTACACCACAGCTTGCAGCAACACTGGATTCTTAACCCACTGAGCGAGGCCAGGGATCAAACCTGCAACTTCCTGGTTCCTAGTCGGAATCGTTAACCTGAGCCACAACGCGAACTCCCAAGTACAGAAGCTTTTTCTAATAAAAAAATGTTATCACTTTCACAGATTAGTAATTATTTACAGAACTCTTCAGAGGAGAATTTTTTAGGATGTTCTGGTGTCATGTGTTTAGAATAGGAGTCAGCAACTCTGTTAAGAGCCAGATAGTGCATAATTTAAGCTTTTTGAATCACAGAGTCTGCTGCAATTACTCAACTCTGCCATCGTATGTGAAAACAAACATATAAAATAGAAACAAATTAGTGGCTATGTCATCACTTTCATCATGGACAATGAAATTTGAATTTCATATAACTTTCACATGTCATCACATATTTTTTTTGGCTGCAACCATGGCATGTGGAAGTTCCCAGGCCAGGAATTGAACCCATGCCACAGCAGCAACCCGAGCCACTGAAGTGACAACACTGGATCCTTAATCCACTGTGCCACAAGAAAACTCCACGTTATCACATTAAAAAAAAATTACTGAAGGATAGTTGATTTACAATGTTGTGTGATTTTCTGCTATATAGCAAAGTGACTCATTTATACACACACACACACACACACACATATATACTTTTCATATTTTTTCCATTACAGATGATCAGATACTGAATAAGTTCTCTGCTATACAGTAGGATCTTGTTGATTATCTCCTTTATGTAATAGCTTACATTTGCTAACCCCAAACTCGCAATGCTTCCATTCCCTACCTCCTCTCCTTGGCAACCACAAGTTTGTTCTCTATGTTTGTGAGTCTGTTTCTGCTTTATAGTTATGTTCATTTGTGTCATACTATGGACATAAGTGATATCATATGGTATTTGTCTTTCTCTTTCTGACTTACTTCATTTTAGTATGATAATCTCTTAAGTCCATCCATGTTGTTGCAAATGGCATTATTTCATTCTTTTTAATGGCTGGGTAATATTCCATTGTATATTCTTCTTTTGAACCCCCCCTCAACCATTTAAGAATGCAAAAACCATTCTCAGCTCAGGGGCTGTACAAAAATGAGCAGCAGGCTAGATTTGGCTTATGAATCTTAGTTTGCTAATCCCTGGTTTAGAGAATGATAGAGTGAAGAAAAGTTATACATGATATATATATATATATATAGTAAATAAATTACACAAACCATTCTATACACAAATCATAAATTTTATAATCCTAAAATTTAAAGGTATATAGTTAATCTCACAATCAGGTTTAATATTCAGTTTGATCTCAAGATATGTATTTACAATGAGTATTTTCAAAGTATTATCCATTTTCATAAATGTTAAGTGGAAAAGAATACCTTAGCTTAACTGAATTCTCATTTATAAAAAAAATCAATCCCCCATCCATCCACTTTGGCCATTTCTACAACTTGTTATTTCAGACTATCAGTTATTCCTACAGGTTACTGCAAAAGCCTCTTAACTGGGTTTTTAGCTTTTAGAGTTTCATTATATACATAAAAATTTTGTCATAAATCCACAGTTCCTCCAGTGTTCAAGTCTAGTCTAAGCTTTCCTTTCCTCCCTTATCCCTTGCCTCTTCTTTTTCCTACTTTCAAACTGTAGACACATATTACAGATGCATTTCCCGCATGCAACACTATCTTAGTCTCTTCCTATTTCTTTAACACCATAACCTAAGCAAATTCAATCAGGCACTACTCCTATGTGCTTTTGTTAAATACCTATCCCAACTTTTTACACAGTATGGTAACTAACCGCCTAGTTTTTTTTGTTCCCCTTCACCTAGTTATATAAGCTCTTGAGACAGAGATTTGTATCTTAATGATAATATTTAATGCATAGGATCTAGAAAGAAATCTGGAACATAATAAAGACTTAAATACTTGTTGGATGAACCCATGAACTCTTACAGGCTACACCGTGTCCCCCTTCAAAAGTAATGTTAAAATTCTAATCCTCAGTATCCCAGTGTGTGACCAGATTTGGAAATAGGATGACTGAAGGTATGATCCCTGGAGTGGGGTGGACACAACTCAACATGATGGGTGTCTTTTTAAGAAAAAGAGACACAGATAGATGAGAGGTGAAACGGCATGTAATACTTTCTACTGCTGTTCCCCTTTGCATGGTTTTATGTTATCCAGCTTCTCAGATACAGCCTAAGCTCACTAGCTGCTTAGGGTAAGACTTACACTGGTCACTCGACGGTAGATCTGCGCAGCATTCTGGCACTCTGAGTAAGGGTATTCAGATGTGGCCATCTCAAGCATGCACATCCCAAAAGCATAAACGTCAACAGATTCATCGTATTTCTCCTCATACATCTCAGGGGCCATGAACTCCGGGGTACCTTAAATTAAAAGAATGATTCAGACTCAATGTGAGAAGCTGCAGACCTAAATCACAAGGAGGGAAGAAGGAGAGGGGCTGACCTGTGAGAGACAAAAGTGGAAGAAGGAGAAGAGAGAGACAAAGAAAGGGAATGAAAAAGAAAGAAGGGAGGAAGGGAGGGAGAAAGGAAGAGGAGTTCCCATCAGAGCTTGGCAGAAATGAATCTAACAGCCATGAGGACGCAGGTTCGATCCCTGGCCTTTCTTAAGGATCCGGCATTGCCACGAGCTGTGGTGTAGGTTGCAGACGTGGCTCAGATTTGGCGTTGCTGTGGCTGTGGTGTAGGCCGGTGGCTATAGCTCCCATTTGACCCCTAGCCCGGGAACCTCCATATGCTGCGGGTGCAGCCCTAAAAAAAGACAAAGACAAAGACAAAAAAAAAAAACCAACACAAAGGAAGGAAGGGAGGGAGGGAAGAAGGAAGGAGGGAGAGAAAGAAGGAATGAATGAGTTTCTGTTGTGGGTCAGTGGGTTAAGAACCCAATATAGTGTCTGTGAGGATGTGGGCTGGATCTCTGGCCTCACTCAGTGAGTTAAGGATCCAGCACTGCCACAAGCTGCAGTGTAGGTAGCAGATGTGGCTTGGATCCAGTGTTGTGGGGGCTGTGGTTTAGACCTCAGCTGTGGCTCTGATTTGACCCATAACCTGGAAACTTCCATATGTGCAGGTGTGGCTGTAAAAAGAAAAAAGAAAAGAAAGGTAGGAAGGTGGTGGGGGAAAAGGAAAGAAATTTTGTCAGTCTGTTTCATCTATTATAGACCTTCCACTGCAAGTCCTTTGCAAAACTTTAAAACTGGAACAGGACCGAGTATTTATTTATTTATTTTTTTACTGTTTCAAATGAATTACTGTTATACAATGTCAGAATAGAGCCTTGCATAAAAGATAAAGTGATATAACTTATATTGAAAACAAATGGAAGGAAAAGGAAAGAGACCAGCAAGAGTAAAGTAGATGTGATGGCATGTACCTGTAAGATAGGGTGACAGGTTAAAAAAGATCAAAATACTTGTCTGCCCCCTACTGTACAGTAGCTGTTAAGGTTAAACTTATAGCTAGTCTCTTGCCAGTTAACATTCCATCTGATCAGTTTCATTTTTAAGGAGGCTTTGCAGAGAAATGCCTGATATTCAATATGTTTTCAAAAAATTAAAGTGTAATTACCTATAAAGACCACGTGCCAGAGCCCTTTTCTTCACATACTTACCATTTCACATGTAGGACACAAAGCTACTGCAGATACAAGAAATACAGTAAGAGGCATTACAGCCACACAACAAAAACAATTCAATCTGTATTTGAGTTCTTGGACTGAATCATGAGCACAGAGTGCATGATCCCACACACCAGGTTTCAATGTTTCCAAGTCTGGATACCTCAAATTATATGACACTTCTAAGAACAGGATTACCAAGGAAGGAAGAGGGAGGAAGGGAGGAAGAAAAGAAGGAAGGAAGGGAAAGGACGGAAGGAAAGAAGTTAGACCCTCCTCAGCCAGAGATGTTTAAGATGCCAAAGATAATCAAAGAATTCTCTCCTATAAGGAAGGCAAAAAAGAAATTCAGCTTTAAATAAGTTTCATCCCAAGAATAATACTATTTTATAAGGATGTGCTAATTACTGGCATTCTATGCTTTTCTTTAAAACATAGGATTCTAAGAGTTCTTGTTGCGGCACAGCAGAAACGAATCTGACCAGGAACCATGAGGTTGCGGGTTTGATCCCTGGCCTCACTCAGTGGGTTAAGGATCCTGCATTGCTATGGGCTGTGGTGTAGGTTGCAGACTCGGCTCGGATCTGGCGTTGCTGTGGCTGTGGCTGTGGCGTAGGCCTGTAGCTGTACCTTCCATTAGACCCCTAGCCTGAGACCCTCCATATGCCAACAGGTGCGGCCCTTAAAAGCAAAACAACATAGGATTCTAGCCCATTTAAAAATGAATGGCTTTCTTACTCTTCCCATTGTTGTCACCTTTTGGTTTTTAGCAAGATTTCAAATGTTCAAATTGTCATATCCTCCTCAGAGACTGAAATTTAATCAATTATTTTTCCAGATACAACTCTATAAAGACTGAAAGGAGAGCCTTTTTCTGTAGATCAGTGATTCTCAATGGGGCGATTTGCCCCAGAGGGGATAACCAACAATGTCCAGAGACATTTTTGGTTGTAAAACTGGGTGAAAGTGGCCAAGTGTGGCACGTTACTGGCATCTAGTGAGTAGAAATCAGGGATGCTGCTAAACCATCTTATAGTGTACAAGACAGTCCTTATAACAAAGAACTGTCTAAACCAAAATGTCAATAGTAATGAGGGAGAAAACTGTTTTATTTATTTATTTATTTATTTGGCTGTTCATGTGGCATGCAGAAGTTCCCAGACCAGGGATCAAACCCATGCCACAGCAGTGACTTGAGCCACGCAGTGACAACGCCAGATTCTTAACTGCTAGGTCACCAGGCGACTCCTGGAAACTGCTTTAGATATATCTTCTGAAGAGTAGGAGTAAGAAAAGTTGATAATGAACTGTCATATTTTCACATTGAAAGTTCTAACAAAGATATTTTTGAATACACATATATCCAATAGACTTTTTCAGAAACTAAATTACACATAAATTCAATTTCTTTTATGGGGAAAGTAACACGCTTTATCTGTTATACATGTAAGTGTATAATACTAGGTACCAACAAAATGACTCAGTAAGGTTGATAGTTACAGAAGCTTTTGTCAACAAAGTTCACCTTACTTCTCTTCATGTAACTTTACAAGACAACAATAATCTTCAAGATGATTCTTGAGGCAAAAATACAGAGAATTCCACAATACTTCCTTGGTTCATGCTATGAATTTTTCAATGTTTATTTCATGCAATAAAAGCTCTGACTGTGTCAGGTTTCTAAATAAAAGGAATGTCAGAAAGGTACACCTGAAACATACCTATCACGCTCTTGGCAAAAGAAGCCCGCTTCAAGGTTGCCAGACCTAGGTCTCCAATCTTGACTGAGCCTGTAGGGCCAGTGATAAAGATGTTGTCACACTTAAGATCCCGGTGAATAATAGGTGGAGTTCGAGTATGAAGAAACTGAAGTCCTTTAAGAATCTGACGGCACCAGCTTCTCAAAACTTTGATCTTCATCACCTTGAACCTTTTCAGGTACCTAGAAACGGCAAGGTAAACCAAACAGGTTATCAATGATATGTGTATACCGCTTTGAAAAATTCCATTTAATTCTAGCATAACTGAGATGGGAATATCAAATTTAGAATGTTAAGATTCAGTCACCTTAGGTTAGTGCTACTTTTAGTAAGTGGAGAAGATGGGATAACAAGTGTTTGGGAAGCAAATTCTGATAACGAAGCCCAAAAAAATAAATCCCTTAAAATTAGATCACTACTAAAAAGATTTAAAGTTAAGAAAGCAGAGTTCAACTTCCGGTAAATGGTGGAGCAACTCCTACTGGATGCAGACTACTTACAAACTCGAGAAAGAAAAAATACACACACACCACAAAACAACTACTTTAACGCTCTTGAGAGCAATCAAAATCAGGCACAAATTGGAAGGGAGTTCACACAAGCAAAAGGGAAAGCACTAGTCTGACTGTGCAGGTCACTCAAACATGGACAGAAACCTGTAGCTTTAGTAACCAAAGAATGAATATGAGGATAGACAGAGGTCGAGATGACCGCGGTATCCAAAACAGTGCTGTCCAAAAGAACTTTCTACAATGATCATATAATATCCACTAGTCAAATAAGAATATTTTTGGAGTTCCCATCATGGCTCAGTGGTTAACGAATCCAATTAGGAACCATGAGGTTGCGGGTTCGACCCCTTGCCTTGCTCAGTGGGTTAAGGATCTGGCGTTGCTGTGAGCTGTAGTGTAGGTCGCAGACTCAGCTTGGATTCTGTGTTGCTGTGGCTCTGGTGTAGGCTGGCGGCTATAGCTCTGATTTGACCCCTAGCCTGGGAACCTCCATATGCAGCGGCAGCAGCCCAAGAAATGGCAAAAAGACAAAAAAAAAAAAAAGAATATTTTTACTTAATCATAAGATTAGTTAAAGTAAAAAAAATTCATTTCCTGGTTGAATTAGTCACATTTCAAGTGCTCGATTTTAAGTGAATGTGGCAAGTGGCTACCATTCTGGACAGTGCATATTACAGAATATGTCTGTCAGCACAGAGAGTTCTGTTGAACAGCAGAGATCTCAAATGCAAGGGGCAGGGTGGGGTGGGGTGCAGAATCCCAAAAAGGAGGTATAGAAGGGGAGCCCCAGTTCTGCATATCACTCTACCCAAATCCCTGGGTGACTTCTGAAATATGTGTATGGGTAGTAGATTCCAAGCAGCCCAGCTAATGCTAAAAGAACAAAACAGAAATTTCTGATGAATTGAGTGTAGATGGTATTTTATCTGGAAATATTTAGGGGAAAAAATGAAGAACACTAATGGTAAATATGAAAGACTACATTTTCCTATTACAATCTTTATGTTACATATGACTACTTAAAGGAAAATTTATAACACTGTATTACAGGATCTATATATTATGTAAACGTAAAATATGAAACTTATAGCATAGAGTATATAAGTATGAGATAAATGGGCCTATATCTGTTCAAGTTTCCTTTATTTTTATATGAAATTGTACAGTATCAACCCTAAGCATGTTGTGAAAAGTTAAAAATAATAAATGCAAGAAGTTCCCATTGTGGCTCAGTAGTAAAAAACCTGACTAGTATCCATGAGGAAATGGGTTCGATCCCTGGCCTTGCTCGGTGGGTTAAGGATTCAGCTGTGATGTAAGTGGTATTAAGTATATTCATATTACTGTGCAATCATCACCACCATCCACCTCCAGAACTCTTTTCACCTTGCAAAACTCTATAGTCATTAAAAACAATGACACTCCATTTCCCCTTCCTCTTGGCCTGGTCAACTACTACCCTACTTTCTGTCTCTATGAATTTGACTACTCTACTACCCCATTTAAGTGGAATCATATAATATCTGTCTTTTCGTGACTAACTTATGTCAGGTAGCATAATGTCCTTAAGGTTCATTCTTATTGTAGCATATGTCAAAATCTCCTTCCCTTTTAAAAGGGCTGAAAAATATTCTATTGTACTTATATATCACATTTTGTTTATCTACTTTTCCCTGATAAACACCTGGGATGCTTCTACCTTTTAGCTATTATGCATAATGTTGCTATAAACGTGGGTGTTCCAATATCTCTTTGAAACTCTGCTTTCAATTCTTTTGGGTATATGCTCAGAAGTGGAATTGTTGGAGTTCCTGTTGTGGCTCAGTGGTTAACAAATCTGACTAGGAACTAGGAGGTTGTGGGTTTGATCCCTGGCCTCGCTCAGTGGGTTAAGGATCCGGTGTTGCCGTGAGCTGTGGTGTAGGTTGTAGACACGGCTCAGATCCCGAGTTGCTGTGGCTCTGGTGTAAGCTGGCGGCTATAGCTTTGATTGAACCCCTGGCCTGGGAACCTCCATATGCTGAGGATACGGCCCTAGAAAAGGCAAAAAGACAAAAAAAAAAAGTGGAATTGTTGAACATACAGTAATTCTATTAATTTTTTTGAGCTATAATTGACATATAACATTAGTTTTAGATATAACATAATGATTCAAAATATGTAGCTATTGTTAAGTCTAGTCAACATCCATTATCACAAAGCTACAAATTTCCTTGTGATGAGAACTAAGATCCACTTTCTTGGCAACTTTCAAATATACAGTACGGCATTATTAACTGTAGTCACCACGCTGTACATTACATTCTTAAGATTTATTTTACAACTGGAAGTTTGTACCTTTTGTTCACCTTCATCCATTTCATACCTCCTCATCCCCACTGCTGCCTATGGTAACCACCAATCTGTTCTCCGTATCTAAGAGTTTAGTGTTTTGATGTTGGTTTGTTTGTTTGTTTGCTTGCTTATTTTGCTTTTTAGGGCTGAACCCGCAGCATATGGAGGTTCCCAGGCTAGGGGTCTACACCACAGCCACAGCAGTGCCAGATCTGAGCCGTGTCTGCGACCTACACCATAGCTCACAGCAAGGTCAGATCCTTAACCCGCTGAGCGAGGCTAGGGACTGAACCCACATCTCATGGTTTCCACAGATTCGTTTCCACTATGCCACGATGGGAACTCTCTGTGTTTTAGATTCCACATGTAAGTGAGATCATATGGTATTTGTCTTTCTCTGACTTATTTCACTTAGCACAATGTCCCCAAGGGTCCATCCATGTTTTTGGAAGGTTTTCTTCTTCTGTTTTTGTTTGTTTGTTTGTTTGTTTTTTGTCTTTTGTCTTTATAGGACCGCACCCACGGCATGTGGAGGTTCCTAGGCTAGGGGTCTAATCACAGCTGTAGCCACTGGCCTACACACAGCCACAGAGGATCCAAGCCACGTCTGTGACCTACACCACAGCTCACGGCAACGCTGGATCTTTAACCCATTGAGCGAGGCCAGGGATCGAACCTGTGACCCTATGGTGCCTAGTTGGATTCATTTCCGCTGCGCCACGACAGGAACTCCGGAAGATTTTCTTCTTTATGGCTGTACAGTACTTCATTGTAGATAATACATATGACACTTTCGTCATCCATTCATCTGTCAAAGGACATTTAGGCTGCTTCCATTTCTTGGCTATTGAAATAATGCTGCAACAAAATGGGTGTGCATGTTGTCTTTCTGAGTTAGTGTTTTTGTTTTCTTTGGATAGATACTCAGAAGTGGAACTGCTGGATCATATGGTAGTTCTATTTTTAATTTTTTGAGGAGCCTCCATACTGTTTTCCATAGTGGCTATACCAATTACATTGCCACCAGCAATGCAATGCACAGGGTTCCCTTTTCTCCTCAGCACTTGTTATCTGTTGTCTTTTTTGATAACTGCCATTCTAACAAGTGTGAGATGGTATCTCACTGTGGTTTTGATTTGTGTTTCCTTTAACAACCAGTGATGCTGAGCATCTTTTCAAATGCGTATTGGCTATTTGTACATTTGGCTATCTTCTTTGCAGAAATGTCTATTCAAGTCTTTTGCCCATTTTCAAATTGAGTTATTTATTTTTATTGTTGTTGGGTTTTGGGAGTTCTCTAATATTCTAGATATTAATCCCTTTTGAGTTACATGATTTGCAGATATTTTCTCCCATTTTGTGGGCTGCCTTTTTTATACTCTGTTGATAATATCTTTGGCTACGTGAAAGTTTTCAATTTCCACTAAGTCCAATTTTAAACACACTGGATTTTTTATTCCAAAAATCAGGAATAAAGTTGTTTGCATTAGGTTGTTAGCAGCTAGCAAGGAGGTTCTGGTCTTGTTCAGAGGCAAGTGTTTCTGCCTTTTTTAAATTTTCAAATGTTTGGGGTTTGTTTTGGAGAGGTTTTTTGTGACTGTGGTACATGTGCCAAGTCAGAAGGGGAAGTATTATCATTCATGCTTACCTTGCCAGTTACTGTCCTTGAAGACTTGATCATGTAGGTTTGTTCAGCAATTTTCTGACTCTTATCACTAATTTGATGGGTTTTCCTACTTGCCCAATTTAACATACATAGGAGCCGTAAGAGGTACTGATTAACATGTGAAGATTTCGAAGTGGCTCAGCAGGTTAAGAACCGCACTAGTATCCATGAGGATGCAGGTTTGATCCCTGACACCTCACTCAGTGGGTTAACGATCTGGTGTTTCTGCGAGCTGCAGTGTAGGTCCCAAATGCAGCTTGGATCTGGTGGGGCTGTGGCGTAGGCCAGCAGCTGCAGCTCTGATTTGACCCCTAACCTGGGAACTTCCATATATATGCCTCAGGTCCAGCCCTAAAAAGAACAAAAAAAAGGAAGATTTCCCTATTGCATGGTTTAAAAAAACTAAAGCCATATGATAATAATGCTTGAAGAAATAACATCTTTTCTAGAGGGTTCATAAAGCCCCTAGTAATACTTTGATCATAATAAAGTTACAGAAATATTTGAATTGCTATTATCCCTTTCTCCTATCTCTATCTAGGAACAAAAGCATTCAGTTTGTCTTTACCAAGCTCTACTACCTGCAGGAGCTATATAGCTGGGATGTTCTTCCTTCTCTGATATCCCCTAGTCTGCCAATGTTTGTTGTTCGTCAGCATTCTTTATTAACTGTAAATATGAGATTTCACTAGCTATAGAACAGGTATAAGGTTAAATTCTTTTGTTTTGTTTTGTTTGCTTTTTAGGGCCACACCCACGGCACATGGAAGTTCCTAGGCTAGGGGTCCAATCAGAGCTGCAATTGCCAGCCTATGCCACAGCCACAGCAATATGACCTACACCACAGCTCAAGGCAATGCCAGACCCTTAACCCACTGAGCAAGGCCAGGGATAGAACATGCATCCTTATGGATCCTAGTCAGGTTTGTCAAGGAACTCCCAAGGTTATGTTTTCTGGGAGGATTCTGCAGGCATCATTTCTACACACTAAAGTACAGTCCTTGTTTCTTAATAGTGAGCTTATCATACCTAGTTAAATGAGACTTGTTTTTGAATATGAGATTTCTGGCATGGTCCCTGCTATAAATTTTTTTTATCCAATCAGATTTGGATTAGAAAAAGTCAGATTTGTTTAGAATCTATGTAAATAATGACATTGTCATGAAAAAGTAAAGAGAAGCAAAAAATGGTACTTGGTATAATAACAATCATTTGTTCCATGTAGTTTTATAGACAAAGCTCATCAGTATGTTACTATGTGCCTCAAAATCATCTTTCTTAGTGATCATTTTGCAATATATACAAATACTGAATCACTGCTGTACATGAAACTAATATAATGTTATATGTCAATTAAATTTCAGTTTTTAAAATAAAATATTTGTTCCCAGGTTTCAGCACCAATAAATAAATAAATAAATAAATAAACAAACAAACAAACAAACATAAGTTAAAAAAGAAAACCTCTTCGATTTTAAAACATTTGATATGGCATACATTTCAAATAATACCAATAACCAAAACCACTTCCACTTTTGGCAGAGATTAAGTTTTCCTTTTAAACTGATGAGGATAGTAAGCTATTACAAGACAGAGATAGCAACTGAATTCTTAAGTTTGGACTATTGCTAACTGCCTGACTGTTCCAATTTGTTATGTATACTACTATGAGATAAGTCTTTCTAAAGGAATGCTAGCCTTGTCTCCTGGTGCATTATAAGTACCCAATAGTCTTCTGAATTATTCAATGCATTTTATCATTGCTGGATCATGATCAAACCTTTCCAACTGTTTCCTACTATCATTAAATTAAAGCAGAAACTAGTCTTTTGCCCTGCATTCAAAACTCTCTACATTACTAAGGAGTCTGGGTTATCATTCCCCTTTATAAACTTTTTGTTTTTAACCAAAAGGTTTAGCCTAAAGCTAATTTTTTATTCTTTATTTTTATATAATTCCCATAGGAACCTCTTCACTTACAGAAAACATATCTATTCTTTGAGGCCAATTTAAATTTTATTACCTTGATAAGGACCTTCAAGATTATCCTAAGCTTTAGAAAGTGTTACCTTCTTTCAGACAGTTCCCATCAGGGCTCAGTGGTTAATGAACCCAACTAGCATCCATGAGGATGTGGGTTCGATCCCTGGCTTTGTTCAGTGGGTTAAGGATCTAGTGTTACCATGCGCTGTGGTGTAGGTCGCAGACACGGCTCAGAATCTGTGTTGCTATGGCTCTGGTGTAGGCTGGCAGCTAGAGCTCTGATTCGACCCCTAGCCAGGAAACCCCCTATGCTGCGGGTGCGGCCCTAAATGAAAAAAAAAAAAAAAAAAGTTATCTCCTTTCAACTGCTATTAAAAGAAAAAATTTTAAACTTATTATTTAGCCATAAAAAAGGAAACCTTGCCATTTGTGACAATATGGATAGACCTTGAGGGCATTATTCTAAGAGAAATAAGAGAAAGACAAATACTGTATGATCTCATTTATATGAGGAATCTAAACCAAAAACAAAACCAACCCTAAGTTCATAGATATAAGAAAACAGATTGGTAGCTGTCAGAGGCAGGGGGTAGGGGGTGGATGGAATGGATGAAGGGAGTCTAATTATAAAATAAATAAGTCATGGAAATGCAATATATAGTATGGCAACTATAGTTAATAATACTATATTGCTAAGCAATTTTAAAGTTGCTTAAAGAGTAGATCTTAAAAGTTCTCAGCACAGGAAAAAAAATGTGTTAACTATGTATGGTAACAAATGTTGATTAGACTTACTGTGGTGATCATTTCACAATATAAACAAGTATCCAATCATTTTATTGTACATTTGAAACTAATACTGTAAAGCAATAAAAAACTTTTAAAGAATAATTTTAAAATTTACACATATACTTTAATAACTCATGTTTCATTTTAAGAAATCTATTCTACAGAAATAATTAAGGACATAGGTATAAGCATGATTACTGCAGCATTATTTTTAAGGGGAGAATGTGAATTATAAGAGATCCACTTTGGAGTTCTCTGGTGGCTCAGTGGGTTAAGGACCTGGTTCTGTCACTGCTATGGTGCAGGTCTGACCCCTGGCCGGGGGAGTTCCATACACAACAGACATGGTCAAAGGAGAGAGAGAGAGAGAGATCCAATTTAATCTGCCCCATATAATCACAAATTGAACATTTCCAAGGTCTGAGAAGCTAAATATAGTGAAAAGAAGAAGTGGTACTATAAATAAGAATATAGTTAAAACCACCATAACCTAATAAGAAAAATAACCAGGCACCATCAGTGCAGACAAGAGGACTGGACTGGAAGGACAGGCTTCCCTAAATAAATTAATAAATGACCTCCCTGATACAGCATTTCAGAGTCCTTCATTAGGCTGACTCATGCTCAATCACCTTGAAGAAAAGCCTAGAAAGAATCTGCAAGCCTGAACATAGGTCAATTAAAATTATCCAGTCTGAAGAGTAGGGAGGGGAAAAAAAAAAAAAAAGAACTAAGAAAAATTAAGAGTCTAAGAAATCTGTAGGATACTACCAAGCTGACCAACATACTATAATAGGTATCCCAAATAAGAAGAGAGGAGGAGTTCCTGTCGTGGCTCAGTGGTTAACAAATCTGATTAGGAACCATGAAGTTGCAGGTTCGCTCCCTGGCCTTGCTCAGTGGGTTAAGGATCCAGCATTGCCATGAGCTGTGGTGTAGGTTGCAGACGCGGCTTGGATCCTGGGAACCTCCATATGCTGTGGGAGCAGCTCTAGAAAAGGCAAAAAGACAAAAAAAAAAAGAAGAAGAAGAAGAAGAGAGGAAAGAGCAGGAAAAAAAAAAAATGGATAAAAAAATGGCCACAAACATTCCAAATTTGAAAAAGACATAAATCTAAGAATCATAAAAGACATTCAAGAAGCTCAACAAATTTCAAGGATAAATACAAAGAGATTCACAATGAGACACATAACATTTAAACTTCTGAAAAGTCAAAGACAAAAAGAACCTTGAAAGTATCCAGAAAGAACCAACCTGTGATGACTGAGATATTCTCAGTAAGATTATCAGTCAATTTCTGAGCAGAAACCATGGAGGCAGAGGAATGATGTTTAAAGTGCTAAAAGAAAAAATACCTATCAACCAAGAATTTTATATCCAGAAAAATTATCCTTCAAAATTGAAGATGACAGGTTCCCACTGTGGCACAATAGAGCTGGCAGTGTCTCTGCAATGCTGGGACACAGGTTTGATCCCTGGGGCAGTATGGTAGGTTAAGGATCTGGTATTGCTGCAGCTGTAGCATGGGTTGTGACTGCAAGCTTGGATCTGATCCCTGGCCCAGGAACTCCATATGCTGTATGTCGAAGAAAGGAAAAGGAAAAGGAAAGGGGAGAAAAAAAGAAGATGAAATTAAGACATTCCCAAATAAACAAAAGCTGAAGGAATTATTAGTACACCTGGCCCACAGGAAACGCTAAAACAAGTCCTTGAGACTGAAAGGATACTGGACTGTAACTTGAGCCATAAAAATAAATAAAATCTCTTGTAAAGATAATTACACAGTTAAACATAAAACCAGTACCAATGTACTTTTGGTTTATAACTCCTTTTTTCATTTCCTACATGATTTAAAAACAAAACAATTATAGATCCATGTTAACAGGAACACAAAGTATAAATAAAGATGTAATTAGTGACAACAAAACATATAGGTGGGGGCAAAGCTTACAGGAGCAGTGATTCTGTACACTACTGCAACTAAGTAGGTATCAATTCAAACAAGACTGTCAGGAATTTAACATATTAACTGTAATCACCCAGGTAACCACTAAGAAAATGTCTAAAAAATATACACACAAAGGAAATCAGAAGGACCTCGAATTGGTACATTCCAAAAAATTAATTAAATGCAAAAGAAAGCAGTAATGGAGGAAATGAGAAATAAAACATTACAAAACATAAAAAAATAAACAGCAAAAGGGCAGAAGTGCTCTCTTATCACTAATTACTTCAAATATAAATGGAATGAGCTCCCTAATCAGAAGACAATGATGGCAGAATGGAAATATATGTCTATCTCTATGTATGTATATGAACCAACTGCTGTCTGTAAGACCCAAAAAGGTTGAAAATGAAAGAATAGAAAAAGATAATCCAAGCAAATGTTAACCAAAAGAGTGAGGTAGCTCTATTAATATCAGACAAAATAGCTCATATATAAGTCAAAACCTTATATATAGAAATATTATACATCGATAAAAGGGTTAATTTATCAATACATAACAATGATAAACATATACACACAAAACAATAGAGCCCACAAATACAAAAAGGAGGAACAGACAGTTCTATACACCAACAATTAACAATTCAAAAAGGAAATTAGGAAAACAATTCCATTTGCAATAGCATCCAAAAGCATAAAATAATTAGGAATAAATTTAACCAAAGAAGTGAAAGATTTATACACTAAAAACCAAAAAACACTGATGAAATTAAAGGACAACTAAATAAAACAGAGAGACGTGTTCATGGGTTGGAAAATGGCATGGAGGTTCCCAGCCTAGAGGCTGAGTTGAAGATGGCAATATTAGCCAAAGTGACCCACAGTGATTCAATGTATCTGCAGATAGATTTGATTCTATCCACAAATTCTATCGGCCTTTTTACAGAAATAGAAAGCTATTCCTCAAATTCATATGAATGGCAAGGGGACCCAAAGAACCTAAATAATATTGAAAAAGAACAAAATTGGAGAACCCACATTTCCCAATTTCAAAACATATTACAAAGCTATGTTTTGTAATATCACAACTTTGTGGGGGAGGTCCCATCATGGCTCAGCGGAAACGAATCTGACTAGTAGCCATGAGGACACAGGTTAGACCCCTGGCTTTATTCAGTGTGTTAAGGGTCTGGCATTGCCATCAGCTGTGGTGTAGGTTGTAGACGCAACTCGGATCTTGTGTTGCTGTGGCTGTGGAATAGGCCGGCGGCTACAGCTTCAACTCAACCTCTAGGCTAGGAACCTCCATATGCTGCAGGTGTGGTACTAAAACAAACAAACAAAAAGCACTGTGTAGGAGTTCCCATCATGGGGCGGTGGTTAACGAATCCGACTAGGAACCATGAGGTTTCGGGATCGATCCCTGCCCTTGCTCAGTGGGTTAACGATCCGGTGTTGCCGTGAGCTGTGGTATAGGTTACAGACAAGGCTCGGATCCAGTGTTGCTATGGCTCTGGCGTAGGCTGGTGGCTACAGCTCCAATTAGACCCCTAGCCTGGGAACCTCCATATGCTGTGGGAGCTGCCCTAGAAAAGGCAAAAAGACAAAAACAACAAACAAAAACACACTGTGTAGTACAAAGGGAACAGGTTGGGAGGAGAGAGGGATGGACTGGGATTTGGGATAGAAATATTCTAACATTAAGTTGTAATGATGGTTGTACAACTATAAATAAAATTCACTGAAAAAAACACCTATGGTACTGGCATAAGGATAGATTATGTAGACCAATGGAATAGTATATAGAGTCCAGAAATAAACCTATGTGTCTATGGTTAAATGATTTTTGACAGGGGTGCCAAGACCATTCAACAGAAAAAAAAATAGTTTCTTTAACAAATGATGTTGGGACAACTAGACATCTACATGCAACAGAATGGAGTTGGAACCCAGACCTCACATATTCACAAAAGGTAACTCAAAGATGAAACAACAACCTAAATAAAAGAGCTAAACCTATAAAACTCTTAGAAGAAAAGTTACAGGTAAATCTGCATAACCTTGCTTTTGACAATGAATTCTTAAATAAAACACTAAAAGCATAAGCAACAGCTTAAAAAAAGGTAAATCAGACTTAAGCAAAATTTAAAACTTTGTGCATCACATGACATTATTAAGGAGTGAAAATAATATACAGAATGGGAAAAGATATTTGCAAATCATGTGTCTTATAAAGATTCAGCTTACAGAATATATAAAAAACTCTTATAACTCAACAACAAAAAGACAACAACAGCTAACACAGTTCCTATCGTGGCTCAGTAGTTAACGAATCTGACTAGGAACCATGAGGTTGCAGGTTCGATACCTGGCCTCGCTCAGTGGGTTAAGTATCCCGCATTGCTGTGAGCTGTGGTGTAGGTCAAACACGTGGCTTGGATCTGGCGTTGCTGTGGCTCTGGCATAGGCCAGCAGCTACAGCTCCAATTAGACCCCGAGCCTGGGAACCTCCATATGCTGCGGGTGCGGCCCTAGAAGACAAAAAAGGACATCCAAAAAAAAAAAAAGACAATGGCTGACAAGCACACAAGCTCAACATCATTACTCTCTAAGAAAATGCAAATCAAATGAGACAACATGTCACACCCAGCAGGATGGCTATTAAAAACAAATAAACAAAAAAAACACAAACAAAACCCCCCAAAAGTTGGCAAGGATATTTAGAAATTGGAACCCTTATACATTGCTAGTGGGAATGTAAAACAGTTCAGCAATTGTGGAAAAGTTTGATGGGCTCTCAAAATGTTATTAATAGAATTACTATTTGACTTGGCAATTCTGCTCAGGTATACATATCTAAAAGAAACGAAAACTAGTAGTCAAACAAACACTGAACATACATGTTCATAGCAGCACTCTTCCCAACAGCCAAAAGATGGAAACAGCCCAAATGTCTATCAACAAATGAATGAACAAATTGTGGTGTATCCATGAAATGAAACATTACTTAGTCATAAAAAGGAATGAAGTATTGATACATGCTGTGACATGAACCTTGAAAATATGCTTAAGTATAAGTAGTCAAACACAAAAGGCCATATATTTTTATATTCCATTTATATGAAATACCTTGATCAGAGATATCCTTAGAGACAGAAAGTAGTTGGTGCCTGCCAAGGGCTGGGGTGAAGGGATAATGAGGAGTCA
Source organism: Phacochoerus africanus (assembly GCF_016906955.1). Lineage (NCBI taxonomy): Eukaryota > Metazoa > Chordata > Mammalia > Artiodactyla > Suidae > Phacochoerus > Phacochoerus africanus. The sequence goes on along the minus strand of NC_062550.1, from coordinate 71,836,684 downwards.
TTTAACGGGTTTTTGTTTTGAAAGATGAAGAATTCTCAAGATTGGTTGCACAGCAATATTAATGTGCTTAACATTACTAAACTATATACTTAAAAATAATTAAATGGTAAATTTATGTTTTATGTTTTTATCACAGTAGAAAAATTCCATTCCATAAATCCTAGAGATCAGCTAGTCCAATCACTTATTTTACACATGGACAACTGAGGCCCAGAGAGGATCTACTTGCCCAAATCGCAGTTGGTCAAAGTCAAAACAGGGAGTAGAGTCCTACTCTAAGTCAAGTGCTCTTTCTACTTTACCTCCTGCTACCTTTGCTTTGAGGCTCCGAAACTGAAACAAACAATGACAGGAAAAGAAAACTTTAAACTTAAAAGAAAAATGCCTCAAAACTTAGATCATATGCAATTAGAGAGAAAATACACTGCATGGGACAGGGAATGGGGAGTAAGTGCTTCATGGGTACAGGGTGTTCTTTTAAGGTGATGAAGATGTTTATGAACTTGACAGATGTGGTTAAACATTATAAATGCAATAAATGCTACTGAACTGTACACTTTTAAAAGGTTAATTTTATAGTACATGATTTTCATTCCAAATTTTTAAACAACTCTAACTTTAGAATTAATCTACTGAACCAAATTTTCCTTTCCCATACCTTCCCATCTTATTTTTCAGGTATGGGTGTTTGTTTCAATTTAAGTATTTATACATATGTGGAAAAAAGGCACAAACTCAAGACGGTCCAAAAAGCTTATATTTTGGAAGTAATTCTCATCCCTTTCATCCCATTTGCCTCTCCACATATTACCAGTGTTCCTAACTATTCTGTTTTCTTTCAAGTATGAAGTGCTTGTTTTGGACTATATAAACATCCTCAATCTGAGCCATCCTTTCCTCAAATATTATCTTTCCTTATTCTCTTGATTCCTTCCTTCTAGAATGATAATGAAATCTAATGTCTTCTCCATGTCTCAGCTTCTTTTTCATACTTTCCATCTTTTTCTGCTTTCTGACTACTCATAGTCTTGTCAATTCAATCTAGTCTGTGGTTTAAATTAACCATGGAAGTTTTAATTTTAAAGATTTATCCTTATTCCTAGAAGTTCTTTGGGTCTTTTATAATTATGCCTGGACTTTTCTGATGGAGTTATATTCTGTCATTATAGTTTCTATTTCTTCTTTTATCACTTCATATGGATGTATATACTTACAAAAATCATTACATCTTTTTTATTGTTACATGTTAATTTCATAATCACTTTCAAATTTGTCTATAGTACCTTTAATTCCTGCAGTGCTACTTTCCTGTTGTATCTGATCATCTCTGCTGGTGTGATTTGTAATTTTTTCTTTTGGTCTTTTAGGGCCACACTGGCGGCATATGGAGGTTCCCAGGTTAGGGGTAGAATCAGAGCTGTAGCTGCTGGCCTATGCCAGAACCACAGCAACATGGGATCTGAGCTGAGTCTGTGACCTATACCACAGCTCCCAGCAACACCAGATCCTTAACCCACTGAGCAAGGCCAGGGATCAAACCCGAGTCCTCATGGATGCTAGCTGCGTTCATTAACCACTGAGCCACGATAGGAACTCCTGATTTGTAATTTAATTTTGAGGTCACCTTCGCTGGGGACTGTTTTGTCCATAGGTACTATAACCAATCAGGTGAAAATGTCCCTGTGGGTTTACACTGGGGTTTGGATCAATTACAATGTTCATTTTTTGGTCTAAGATATTTGTAACAAGCTGGTAGTATAAATTTATATTATAGAGCCACCTGTATACGACCTAGGCTGAGGTTTTTCACAGGGACTCCCCTCTCAGCCAAAGTCGTGGGCAGAGGGGCAAAATTCCTTGTAGCTTTCACTGGTTGAGGTGCAGAGTTCTTTATTTTAATGGATAATTCAGTTTCTTTGATATAGGCTAAATTCCAGCTCCCCCTTCTACTGAGTTCTAAAGCCTTCTGTCCTGACATGGACATTAAAACTCTAGTTTCCAATCTTCAAACCCCTTATCTGATGTGAAATCCCAATAGTCTGTCAGGGCATCAACTCTTTGTTTTCGTCTTAGGCTACTTCTTCTTCACCTTTTATTAGGAGCTTACCCCCTCTTTCTTTGAAGCTTAGATTTGTAGCTTCAAATTTGAAGCTTTATTATAGTCTACATTTTAGTTTGTTAATGGGGGAAGATCCTTCTACAGGGGCTTAACCCACTATGTTACCCAAAGCCCTTCAATACAGTTTCTAGAGCAAGTGAGCTACTGTAGGGCATTATTATAGGGAATGCCTGACAGACTATTGACAACCCGCTGTATTCAAACCAGAAAAGGAATCTCAAGATACATATATACACACAACTACTACCACCCAATTTTCCTTAATTCATCAAATATTTATCAAGTTTCAGGCACAGAGCTAAGTCTATGAAAAGAAACAGGAGTTCCCGTTGTGGCGCAGTGGTTAACGAATCCGACTAGGAACCATGAGGTTGCGGGTTCGGTCCCCGCCCTTGCTCAGTGGGTTAACGATCCGGTGTTGCCGTGAGCTGTGGTGTAGGTTGCAGACGCGGCTCGGATCCCGAGTTGCTGTGGCTCTGGCGTAGGCCGGTGGCTACAGCTCCAATTCAACCCCTCGCCTGGGAACCTCCATATGCCGCGGGAGCAGCCCAAGAAATAGCAACAACAGCAACAACAACAACAAAAAGACAAAAAAAAAAAAAAAGAAAGAAACAGACATGTGAAGAATAAGAAGTCTAGACAGCCAGGAGAAAGATGTCGCCATAAATATTAGAAAAGCTGGATGGGGAAATTGGAATTTACAGGGAGGAAATAATCTGTTGGCTTTTCAACATGTGAATTTTAAGCATCCAACAGCACACATATGTGACCAGATTCAGTACATGAAAGACTGTGTTTCAAAGATCTGGGATTAACCAGCTCAGTAGTACCAACTAGAGAGAATTATAAGGAATAAATATATTCCAGAGAGAAAAATTTTAACAATCTAATTCCTCCACAAAAAATTTACAGCACATAATTTACACTAGTTTCCTATGAATAACAGATACTCTAAGAGACATGGGACTCCAAAAGCATACTCTCTTACCTTAAAACTCTGGGTAATAGGGAACAGGGAATTTCTGCAATTGACTTATCTGTATTCCTGAAGGGAATATAGGTCTAGCTGTTTTGGCTTCAATTTCTGATGCTTTGGGAAATGAAATTATCTCGTGATAAATGTCACAATACAACCTGCTTTCTTTTTTTTTTTTTTTTTTTTGTCTTTTGAGGGCCGCATCTGAGGCATATGGAGGTTCCCAGGCTAGGGGTCCAATCGGAGATATAACTCCCAGCCTAAACAATAGCCACAGCAATGCAGATCTGAGCTGGGCTGTGACCTGTACCATAGCTTACAGCAACGCCGGATCCTTAACCCACTGAGTGAGGCCAGGGATTGAACTGGAGTCCTCATGGATGCTAGTCAGGTTCATTAAGCACTGAGCCACGAGAGGAACTCTACAATCTGCATTTGATACAAACTGCCCAATACAAGGTGATAAAATAAATGGGTAAAGCTTGTTAATAAGCTTCAACTTCATTTTAACCACTAGAGGGCTACCTTGTCATTAGATTTCTGATCTCTAAGTTTACTCAATTTTAGAAATGCCAATTGCCATGACTTAATCATAACTAGGTTTATTCAGAAACTTCTCATTTTGATACTGACCAATACATAATTATCAAACCACTTTATACACCAGAGAACTATGTGGACAGGAAAATGTGCTAATACACTAACATCATTGTTTGGCGTGACTGTTTCTTTCTTAGTATGCTAGGCAACAAGAGAAGAACGGATAAGCCCTGAAATAACAAGTTCTCTCATACTTCTTGGTCAACTTCGATAATATTGGTGAACTTACGTTTTAAGTGTTCCAGATGTCATAAGTTCAGTCACCAGAACAATGCACTTCTTTCCCTTTACTGTGGATTCCCAAGAATCATAGAATCGAACAATATTGGGATGCTGAAGACCCTTTAACATTTCAGCTTCTTCTTTAAATCTTTGCCTCTCAGACTTCGTTAATTTTCGATCCTAAAATAAAAAAGCAAAGTAGAATGTAGTTTAAAATACTAAAACACCAAGTCACAGTTAAATTTAGATGCTAAACATGTACTAAATTATAATGATCAAATGTTAAAACATCCTAACACTGAAATTACTAATTTTATCAGCCCATTACATGAGTATGGAAAACAGGCTGAAGTATATAAAATCATGCTTGAGATTATTCTTTACTGATTTATCTTTACTGTTAAAGATACAGACACATTTTTGAAGCACAATTTACCACTTACAAAATAAATCATTTATTGGTGGAGACATTCAATTTAGTAATGAAACAAGTATGGGTTTTGGAGGTGGTGAGATCTAAGTATAAATTCCAGTTTTGTCTTTACTTTGACTAAAATTTCCTTCATGAATACAGTCAAGCCCTCCACACTGACTGGTTCCACATTCACCCATAGATTCAGCCAACTGCAAATCAAAAATCAAGATTATAATAGCTTGCTCACATGCTGATTACTATTTATATACCCTTTATAATGGATTTACAACTGTTTACACAGCATTTATATTGTACTAGGTATTACAAATAATCTAGAGATGATTTACAAGTATACAGCAGGATGCACAAATACTATCCATTTTATAAAAGGGATTTGAGCATCCTCAGATTTTGGAATCCATAGGGGGTGGAGGGTGGGGTCCTAGAAACAATTTCCCCCACCTCCCAGGGATATCAAGAGATAACTGTGGATATCTTCACCTCATAGAACTGTTGTAAGAATTAAATAATCTACTAGGTATGTTTCCATCACACATTTAAAGTGCCTGGCATGTCCTAGGTTAATTCACTTCTTATCTGAGATCAATTGGAGAAAAGTACTTAATCTGTTGTTTTTTCCTTTACAAAGTCCCATACACACATATTTTGCACTGTAAATTAAAACTGAAAACTGTCACATAATATTCTATCAAAGCATGCAATATATACTTAAAATATTCCAGGCATACAATGATGTAATGTGTCTATGATAGTTAAATAATTATACATCAAAGACATAATTTAAATGCACCTGTGCCTTTCCTATCACTACTCCTCAGCCTTGAATGACAACCACTACCCTGAATGGACATACCATCCCCATGGGGGTTTTTACACAACGTTAAGTTTTCATAAAAACATAATATAGAGCATGTATACTATTTCGAATTTGGCTTTTTTCCACTCAATATTATTTGAGATCACTGATGATAGTACAAGGAGATATTACAAGATTATCTACCAAGATTATCTACTCCATTTATTACCATTGCTATGTAGTTATCCACTGTTTGAAGACATGACAACTTATAATTTCCTACTAATCAATCTTTAGGCCGTTCCCCATTTTTTTTGCTACTACAATATGGCAAAGGTATTGCAATGTTAATCTCTAGAATGCAGGCTTTCAACTTGGAGTCTACAAATACCTTTAAGGCAGGTTTGCGAATGTGTGTGAAAATAAACACATCTTTTTCATTAACCTTGAAGTGAAATTTAATATTTCCTCCAATTATGAATTTATGTGCCTAATAGCATTCAGCAGTACCTATGCTTTTGTCACCAAAAGAGTTTTCCTATCATGTAACAATAGTTGCAGATCATCCCAAAATACCATATTAGGCATTACTTTGAAATTATAATAGCTGTTAGATATTCCAGTATCTTAATTATATAAGAATTAATTAATAAGAATTAATATTCTTATTAATATACTCTAATAAGGCATACTATATCACAAAATTTTGAAGTTTTAATAACAAATATAATTTGTTTCCAATATAATCCTATGTATTATATTATATGGACTTAAACCAAAATGAAACATTATTCTAGCTTTCACTAGCCTTCTGGGGCACACAAAAAAGTAGTACACTTGGAGCTCTCTTGTGGTGCAGCAGGTTAAGGATCTGGTGTTGTTACTGCAGCAGCTCGGGTCACTCCTATGTCATGGGTTCAATCCCTGGCCCAGGAACTCCGACATGCCGCAGGTACGGCCAAGAAAAAAGTAGTACACCTATTAGCATACCTGGCTAACAGCAGAACTGCTGGATCATAAGGAATAGGCATCTTTAGTCTTCAGAGGTATCAACAAACTGCTTTTCAAAGGGGCCTGTACCAATTTACTCTGTCAATAGCTTTGTATGAAGGTTCTCATTGCTGCCCATGTAACTAGGAACTGGTATTATCAGACATTAACTTCTGTCAGTTTGATGGGTGTAAACTCATTCTGTTGCTTAATTTACATTTTGGGCCGAAAGTAAGTGTGGAAAACTTTGTAGACTACTTGAGATTTCTTTTCTGCATGGAAATATTGCTTTATCTCATTTGTAGGAGTTCTTAATATATTCTGTATATTAACCCTTTATTAGTTTTATGAGTTAAAATCTTTTCTCCATTTGTGGTTTCTATTTTCACCTTGTTATGATGTCTTGATTTATAGATGTTTTTATTTCACTGTAGTTCAATTCATTTACTTCTACTTTGTGGTAGGTAGGTTTTATGTCTTCAGTAATTTTTCCAGACATAAGGCCATAATTTTTTTTCTTTTCCTTTTAAAATACAAGTTTGTTTTGTTTGCCACATTTGGAAACTGTTGAGAAATTTACTTGGTTCGATAAAAAGGGGGATGACTGTTACTTCTGTTCCGTATCAATGAATGACCCTAATAGCAGTTGACGAACAACCTATCCTTTCCACAGAAGTGTAGTTCTATCTCTAGCTTCTATAGTCTATTCCACAATCTACCTATTCTTACACTAATATCCCACTTTCATAACTGCTACCACTCTTGAATGATAGTTTATATGGATGTAGAATTCTAGGTTGGTTTGTTTTTCAGCAGCACTTTCAAGATGATTGTCTAATGGTGTTCTGGTGTCAATGGCAGCTGTCAGTATAAATGTTCCCCTTTGAAGGTTACCTTTATTTTCTCTCTGGTTGCTCTAAAGATTTTTTTTTAAATTGTGCTTACTACTATGCATCTAAGTTTATTTATTTATTCACATTGGAGCTAAATGCTTTTTAAGCTGAAAATTTTAGGTGTTAGTCTTCACGTCAGGAAAATTCTCAACTATTGCCTCTGAATACTGACTCCTCCCTTTCTCCATTCTCTTCTAAGATTTTCTGTGTGTGTCTGTATGTGTTATGTGTGAGTGTATGAAACCTTATCTTTTAACTTCTTATTTTCCATTTCTTTTTCTCTGCTGCCTTCTGGGCAATGTTCTCAGATCTACCTTCTTGTTCACAAATTATCTCAAGTTACTATCACACCTAACCTGTCGATTTGCAAACATCCACACCAACCTCCACCCTATCCCTGCTTCATGAACAGTCAAGTTTCCTAGTATCCTCCTTGGAATTTCCTCCCTCTCAGCATTCATCTCCAAATCACCACTGCATGTTCTTTTCCATTATGGTTTATCATAGGATACTGAATATAGTTCCCTGTGCTATACAGCAGGAACTTGTCTATCCATAAAAATAGTTTGCTTCTGCTAATCCCAAACTCCTAATTCACCCCTCCCCTCCCCACTCAGTAACCACAAGTCTGTTCTCTATGTCTGCAGATCTGTTTCTGTTTTGGAGGTAAGTTCATTTGTGTCATACTTTAGATTCCACATGATATCATATGCTATATCTTTCCCTTTCTGATTTATTTCACTTAGTATGGTAATCTCTAGGTCCATCCATGTTGCTGCAAATGGCATTATTTCATTCTTTTTTGAAATTAAGTAGTGTTCCACCGTAGATACACACCACATCTTCCATTCAACTGTCAATGGACATTTGTGTTGCTTCTATGTCTTGGCTACTGTAAATGGTGCTGTTATTAACATAGGAGTGCATTATCTTTTTGAATTAAAGTTTTGTCCAGATACATGTCCAGGAGTGGGATTGTTGGGTCATACAATAATTCTAACTTTTAGTTTTTGGTTTGAGGGTTCTGGGGTTTTTGTTTGTTTGTTCTGCTTTTTAAGTCTGTACCTGCAGCATAGGTAAGTTCCTGGCCTAGCACAAGAATCAGAGCTGCAGCTACAGGCCTACACCACAGCCACAGCAATGCTGGATCTGAACCACATCTACAATCTACACTGCAGCTTGCAGCAATGCTGGATCCTGAACCCACTGAGAAAGGCCAGGGCTTGAACCCACATCCCTCATGGATACTAGTCTTAACCTGCTAAGCCATATTGGGAATTCCCTACTTTTTTTTTTTTTTTAAGGAAACTCCATACTGTTTTTCATAATGGCTGCACCAATTTACATTCCCACCAACAGTGTAGGAGTGTTCCCTTTTTTCCATACCCTCTCCAGCATTTATCGTTTGCAGATTTTTCTGGCTACAGAGGTTCCCAGGCCAGGGATCAAACCCAAGCCACAGCAGTGACAATGCTTAATCTTTAACTGCTAGGGCACCAGGGAACTCTTATAGATTTTTTAATGATAGCCATTCTGACCAGTGTGAGGTGGTACTTCATTGGAGTTGTGATTTGGACTTTTCTAATAATTAGTGATGTTGAGTATCTTTTTATGTGCCTATCAGCCATCTGTATATCTTCTTTATAAAATGTCTATTTAGGTCTTCTGCTCATTTTTGATTGGGTCGTTTGGTTTTTCTTGTTATTGAGCTGTATTAGCTATTTGTATATTTTGGAAATTAAGCCCTTTGTCAGCCGCACTGTTGGCAAATATTTTCTCTCAGTCCACAGACTGTCTTTGCATTTTATTTATGGTTTCCTTTGCTGTAGAAGAGCTTGTAAGTTTCACTGGGTCCCATTTGTTTACATTTGTTTTTTTTCTATTGCTTTGGGAGAATGATACTGGGAAAACATTGGTATGATTTATGTCAGAGAATGTTTTGCCTATGTTGGCTTCTAGGAGTTTTATGGCCATGTCTTACATTTAAGTCTTCAAGCTATTTTGGGCAAAAGACTTGATAACTTAACACAACACCAACAGTATGACCAACCTATAAAGAGCAATGCTGCCGCCATTTTGATTTTTTTAAATTATTTGTAAAAAAAAAAAAGCTGCCAAATACTTATTTACAGCAAAGTATAAATAAAGGCATGGGGAGGGGGGACCAAACAGGAACTTCTGTCTCATCAAAAATCTACAATCAGTTTTCTTCTGGAGAATAATACAATGAATGACAATCTTAAAATTCCATGGGATTATTAAGATTAACTTTTACCTAATTCTGCCTAGAAGTCTTTTATACTGTAAACAGAGGCTATTTTATATATCTATCAAAGATTTTTATCCTCCTTGAAAGCTACTATAATTTATTTTAAAGGGGTCTGAGAATCTTGCTTTAAATCTTTAACATTAGAAATATGAATACAGGAGGTCCCTTCATGGCTCAGCAGTTAATGAACCTGAACAGGATCCATGAGGATGTAGGTTTGATCCCTGGTCTTGCTCAGTGGGTTAAGGATCGGGCATTGCCTTGAGCTGTGGTGTAGGTGGCTGACGCAGCTCGGATCTGGCATTGCTGTGGCTCTGGCATAGGCTGGAGGCAACAGCTCCGATTCAACCCCTAGCCTGGGAATGTCCATATGCCACGGGTGCAGCCTTAAAATAGAGAAAGAAAGAGAGAGGGAGGGAGTGAGATATATGAATACAGATTATCAACTAAGTAGGGAAAACCCCAAACAAATAATTTTGTGCTTCTTTCAGTAATCTGTCAACTTCTTCTATCTATAAATCTTCTATTTTTTTTTAAATCTAGGATCATTTCATAAAATACCTCAGCAAGAACTACACTATTTTAGCCCCTAAAAGAATTTGCAAGACAAAGTAAAACAAATCAAAACTAACATAAGCATGAAGACCAGTAAGAACAGCTGGGGTTTTAAAAATAATATTTGCCAAGTGTTCGCTATTTACACTAACTAGTTATTTTACTTCTGTTCTCATTCTCAGAAAAACCCTGTAAGATATTAGGAAATACTACTTTATTTTAACAGATAGACTCAGAGAAATTTAGTACCTTCCTCAAATTCACAATGAAAAGCAGAACAATGAATTAAACAAAGATCTGATACATAGCTCATGCTCCATTCACCACACTGGACATATATAGCTTAATTTAACATGTTTCTTCTCAGAAAAGCCACGATGATATTTGTTATAAATTAGAGATCATTGAAAAGAACTAGGTACTTTACTAAACTATAAAGTACAGTTGAAGGAAAAATAAGAGGAATATATAATACTTAAATGTTACTAACTGTTGAATATAACAAAAAAAGATGAGGACTCAAAGGTACAGAGAACAAATTAATGGTGGAGGGGGGGTGGGTGACAACCTAGGGGTAGGGGAGTGGGAGGTACAAACCACTGGGTGTGAGACAGACTACCAGGATTATTTTACAACACAGGGAATATAACTAATATTTTATAATAACTGTAAATGGGCTATAGACTGTAAAATCATATAAAAGATAAAGACTTGAACACAAAAAAATTACCAATTGTCAGTAAGATTATCATGAAAACAATGATACAATTTTAAAATAAAGTATCGAATGGGGTTTAGAACAGATTATCATGACCATTGCTTTTTAGTACCTCCTCTCCAGCATTATCAAACTGGATATTCCTGGAGGCTTGTCACACTATCCCAACCACAACATTCATTACCTTCAGGGTAATCTAAAGCTGATGCAGCTAACCCACTCTATTCATTTCATTCATTTCTTTGCACCTACATAAAATTGTTTTGACAGGCAAATGAACAAAACTAAGGATCACTGTCACATGACCTCCCAGAACATGCACAGTTCCAGGCGGCCAAGTTGTGGAGGTGGGGAGCCCAAAAACAACTGAAATAATTGTTCATCTGAGTACCATCCAAATAACAGTGCTCAGTAGATTATTTGCTGATGCAATTTCTTCTTGGGTGAGAAACAATGCTAGTATTTGGTACAATGGCCTTACAACAATTTTACATCTTCAGTTCCTTGATTGGTAAAATGTTATTTTATTTTAAACATCCTCTAGAGGTATTTTCTCTTTACGCCTAAATTTTGGTGATTTTCTAAATGCTTCTGTATTGCTTATTTTATCAGAAACCAGAAGCAAACCTTCCGAACATATTATGTAACTAAAACAGTAAGACTGATTTTCATTAAATTAAACCTGAAATATTCACTTTATTAGCTAACATCTGTACCCCCAGGAAATGTGACCCTCAAGGCTTATTAACATTTAAAATTCTGGAGCTCCCATCAAGGCTCAGTGGTTAGCAAACCCAACTAGCATCCATGGACGGGGGTTCCACCCCTGGCCTCACTCAGTGGGTTAAGGATCCAGTGTTGCCGTGAGCTGTGGTGTAGGTCGCAGACACGGCTTGGATCCCTCGTTGCTATGGCTCTGGTGTAGGCCAGAGGCTACAATTCCAATTGGACCCCTACCCCGGGAACCTCCATATGCCATGCGTGTGGCCTTAAAAGACAAAAAGACCAAAAAAAAAAAATTAAAATTCTACTGCATTTCATTTTTAGCAATATTAAAAGTTTTACTACTAAACTAAGACCACATACGATAAGTCTACATATCAAAATATGGGTGGAGAGAACTGTCTGGAATTCCTTGATTAGAATATTTTAGATCATATTGGTGTCCTCCCTCCTTATCATTTTCTGCACTACACTGACTTAGCAAAGACCTAGACATCTATTCCATACTTTAAAGTGATACTAATTGTTGGGTATTGGGATATGGAAATAAAAACTTGTCTTTTGCACAGAGAACATCAGTTGGAAACATTGCTTTCCAATGAAGCATGAGTTCTAGTTAATATTTACCAAAAAAAATTGTTTAAAGAATTATTCTCGTTTTTTGTTTATTTCTTTTCGCTTTTTAGGGCCGCACTTGCGGCATAAGGAGGTTCCCAGGCTAGGGGTCGAATCGGAGCTATAGTTGCCGGTCTACACCACAGCCACAGCAATGCCAGATCCGAGCCACATCTGTGACATACACCACAGCTTATGGTAACACTGGATCCTTAACCCAGTGCGCGAGGCCAGGGATCAAACCCGAGTCCTCACGGATGCTTGTCGGGGTTTTTTTTTTTAATCTAGTTATTTTTTTCTTGTACAAATGAAATTTTAACATAAAATTCACCTTTTTAACCTTTTTTTTGGGGGGGGGGGGCTGTACCTGCAGCATATGGGAAGCTCCCAGGCTAGGGGCTGAATCAGAGCCGCAACCACAGCAACACGGAGTTCAAGCTACATCTGTGGCCTACACCACAGCTCCTCATAGCAACACCAGATCCCTTAATCCCCTGAGCGAGGCCAGGGATTGAACCCTCAACCTCATGGTTACTAGTCAGATTCCTTTCCACTGCGCCACAATAGGAACTCCTATTCTATATTTTTATTTTTATTTATTTATTTATTTGTCTTTTTCCCTTTTCTAGGGCCACACCTGCGGCATGTGGAGGCTCCCAGGCTAGGGGTCTAATCGGAGCTGTAGCTGTCGGCCTACTCCAGAGCCACAGCAACGCCAGATCCAAGCCGCATCTACAACCTACACCACAGCTCACGGCAACGCTGGATCCTTAACCCACTGAGTGAGGCCAGGGATCGATCCCGCAACCTCATGGTTCCTAGTCGGATTCGTTAACCACTGCGCCACTACAGGAACTCCTCTGTATTTTTAAAGAAAGGAATTACATAAATGATTATTTAGGTCTGGTATCTCTCTCTCTCTCATAGGCCTGATTACATGGTCTAGTAACTATTCAAACATGGTAGAAAAGAATTCTCAACTCCTAAATACTTCTATTAAATACTTTGCCTTTTAAAGATAGATAACTTTTATTCTTCTTCTTTCTTAAAATAATCTCTCTAAAATAATCAGATACTGAAGGGGGGATAGCTAGCAGAAGAAAAATAATGATTCTGATGCAATAACTCTTAACTGTTGTTAACAACAATAACAAAGAATAGGGCTTTTAAGGTGTTTTGAAATATGAAAATTAAACCTGCATTTTATGTGGCCAAATCTAGAGAGTAAAGTCCAACTACAGATTTCATAATTACCTTCCAATCTGGTACCCTCAGAGAAGAGGAGGGTCTGTCCTACAGAAAAGAGAGTCTATTTGAATTTTCCTGAATAGGTCAATAGATATGATAAGTATGGGGGAAGGGCAGGGAGCAAAAGGACATTTTAAAAAATGACACTGTGTCCCTTGCTTCTCCAGCGAGTCCTCTAAGAACTCTTCTGAAATAGCCCCAGTTTCATAAAGACAAAAATATGGTCATCAAAAAAATAGTAAAAAAGAGTTCCCTGGTGGCTCAGCAGGTTAAGGATCCAGTGTTGTCACTGCTGTGGCTGGGGTCAATGCTGCGGCAAGGCACAGACCAAAAAAAAGGGAAAAAGAACCTGGCTGTTCTATCTAACTCCATTCTCCACTGATCCTTTCTTCCTATAGTCCATCTATATGTGGCATTTCATTTATTTACAAAAAGGATCTCTGTTTCAAAGCAGCAAGAAAAAGGCTTTCACAAACCAGATGTGTGCTACTTTATATAGTTCTACACTCCCAAATCTGGGCCACAAATATGTAAATTTGGGGCCTGAGATTCTCTTCACTCCTCTCTCTTCTGGGGTACAAAAACCAAATAGAACTCAAAAATATCTAGAACCTGGCACACACAGAAAACTTTATGTTAATGCTAAAAATAAAGCAGATATGTATAACAGCTGAACCACAAAAGGCAAATGCATTTAGTACTATTAGAAAATAGCGAGAAGGAGATTAAGATGGCGGAATAGAAAGACTGGAGTTCAACTTCCCTCCTAAAAACAACAAAATCACAACCAAATGCTGAACAATCTTCAACCAAATGGACTGGAAATTTTCAAAAAGATATCCTACTCCAGAAGACAAAGAGGAGGCCACATCAAGAGGCAGGAGGGGCGATCACACGATATAAGCAACCCCATACCTCCCGGGTGGGAAGCCACACGGATTCCAAAGTAACTGTATCACAGAGACTCACCTACAGGAGTGAAAGTTCTGAGCCCCACGTCAAGTCCCCACACCTAGGGATCTGGCATTGGGAGAAAGAGCCCCTGGAGCATCTGGCATTGAAGGCCAGTGGGGCTTGTGTGCAGGAGCTCCACGAGACTGGGGGAAATGGAGACCCCATTCTTAAAAGGCACACACAGACTTCCATATGCACTGGGTCCCAGGGCAAAGCAAAGTGTCCATAGGAATCTGGGTCAGACCTGACTACAGTTCTTGGAGGATCTCCCGGGAAAAAGGGGTGACTGTGGCTTGTTGTGGGGGAAGGACATTGGAAGCAAAGCTCTTGGGAATATTCATCAGCCTAGTTTCTTTGGAGTGGCCATTTTGGGAAAATCTGGCCCCACTCATCAGCACTGAGATGCCCCAGGCCAAAGAACAATCCAGGTAGGATCACAGCCCCACCCATCAGTAAACAGGCTGCCTAAAGACCCCCCAGGAACACAGCTGCCTCTAATCTGACCCAGAGACAAAGCCCCACACACCAGAGGGACAGGAACCAGCTCCACCTACCAGTGGGCAAGCACCAGTCCCTCCCATCAGAAAGAGTACAGCAAACCCCAGTACCAACTTCAGCCACAAGGTGGGCAGACACTAGAAGTAAGAGAGGCTACAACTCTACTCTCTGTAAAAAGTCACCACACCAAAAACCTATAAAAATGAGAAGACAGAGAATTATAACTCAGTTAAGGGAGAAAGGAAAAAAACCCAGAAAAACAGCTAAGTGATCAACCAGGAGATTCTCAGCCTCCAGGAAAAAGACTTTAGACTGTTGATGCTGAAGATGATGCAAGACATTGGAAATAAACTGGAGGCAAAGATGGCTAATTTACAGGAAACAATGAGCAAAGAGATACATACAAGATATAAAACTTAAACAAGAAGAGATGCAAAATACAATAACTGAAATAAAAAATTCATTAGAAGCAGCCAACAGCAGAATACAGGAGGCAGAAGAACGAATAAGCGAGGTGGAGGACAGATTAGTGGAAATCACGGATGCAGAACAGAAAAGAGAAAAAAGATTGAAAACAAATGAAGAGAGTCTCAGAGAACTCTGGGACAACGTTAAACACAACAACATCTGTATTATAGGGGTGCCAGAAGGAGAAGAGAGAGCGAAAGGGACAGAAAAAATATTCCAAGATATAATAGGCAAAAACACCCCTAACATGGGAAAGGAACCACTCACTCAAACCCAGGAAGCACAACAAGTACCACATAAAATAAACCCAAGGAGGAACACCCCAAGACACATACTAATCAAACTGACCAAAATTAAAGACAAAGAGAAAATACTGAAAGCAGCTAGGGAAAAGAAACAAATGACATACAAGGGAACCCTGATAAGGTTATCAGCAGATTTTTTAGCAGAAACTCTGCAGGCCAGAAGGGAGTGGCATGATATACTTAACATGATGAAAAGAAAAAACCTCCAACCAAGATTACTTTACCCAGCAAGGCTCTCATTCAGATTTGAAGGAGAAATCAAAAACTTTACAGATAAGCAAAGCTGAGAGAATTCAGCAACACTAAACCAGCCTTACAACAAACACTAAAGGAACTTCTCTAGGCAGAAAAGAAAAAGCCTCAACCAGAAACAGAAATATCACAAATGACAAGGCTCACCAGTAAAGGCATATACAGTAAAGATACGAAATCATCCACACACAATTATGCCACCAAAATCAGAAAGCATGAGGAGGGTACAAATGCAGGACAGTGGAGATGCACTTGCAACTAAGAAACCAACAACTTAAAACAATCTCGTATACATGTAAACTCTTATATCAAACCTTTAGAATAACTGCAAACCAAAAATCTACAATTGGTACACAAGCAAATAAGAAAAATCAACTCAAATACAATACTAAAGATAGTCATCAAACCACAGAGGAGAAAACAAGAGAGGAAGGGAAGAAAAAAACAGCAACAAAAACAAATCCAAAGCAATTAATAAAATGGCAATAAGAACATACATATCAATAATTACCTCTAAATGTTAATGGACTAAACACCCCAACCAAAAGACACAGACTGGCTGAATGGATACAAAAACAAGATCCACATATATGCTGTCTCCAAGAGACCCACTTCACTTCTAGGGACACATACAAATTGAAAGTGAGAGGATGGAAGAAAATATTCCATGTAAATGGGAATCAAAAGAAAGCTAGAGTAGCAATAATCATATTGGACAAAATAGACCTTCAATTGAAGAATATTTTAAGAGACAAGGAAGGTCACTACATAATGATCAAATTATCAATCCATGAAGAAGATATAACAATTTTAAATATCTACACACCCAACATAGGTTCACCACAATATATAAGGCAACTGCTAACAACTTTAAAGGAGAAATCAACAATAACACAATCATAGTTGGGGACTTTAACACCCCACTTAAGGCAATGGACAGAACATTCAGACAGAAAATCAATAAGGAAACACAGGCCCTGAATGAAGCATTGGACCAGATGGACTTAACAGATATTTATAGGACATTCCATCCAAAAGCAACAGAATACACTTTCTTCTCAAGTGTGCATGGAACATTCTCTAAGATTGATCATATCCTGGGCTACAAATCAAGTCTTGGTAACTTTAAGAAAATTGAAATCATATCAAGCATCTTTTCTGACCACAACCCTACATGACTGGAAATCAACAACAAGATAAAAACTGCAAAAAACAAAAACAAAAACACAAAACACATGGAGACTCAACAACATGCTACTGAACAACCAATGGATCACTGAAGAAATCAAAGAGGAAATTAAAAAATACCTAGAAGCAAATGACAACAAAGACACAACACTCCAAAACCTATGGGATGCAGCAAAAGCCGTTCTAAGAGGAAAGTTTATAGCAATACAAGCCCACCTCAGGAAACAAGAAAAAGCTCAAATAAACAAGCTAACTTTATCTAAAGCAGCTTGAGAGAGAAGAACAGACAAGACCTAAAGTTAGTAGAAGGAAAGAAATCATAAAGATCAGAGCAGAAATCAATGAACTAGAAACAAAGAAAACCATAGAAAAGATCAATGAAACGAAAAGCTGGTTCTTTGAAAAGATCAACAAAATTGATAAACCCCTAGCCAGACTTATCAAGCAAAAAAGAGAGAGGACTCAAATCAATAAAATTAGAAATGAAAAAGGAGAAGTAACAATGGACATCACAGAAATACAAAGGAGCATAAGAGACTACAATTGCAGCTATATGCCAATAAAACGGAAAACCTAGAAGAAATGGACAAATTCTTAGAAAAGCACACTCTTCCAAGACTAAACCAAGATGAAATAGAAAAGATGAATGGATCCATCACAAGTACTGAAAGTGAAAATGTGATTTAAAAACTTCCAACAATCAAAAGTCCAGGAGATGGCTTCACAGGCGAATTCTACCAGACATTTAGAGAAGAGCTAACACCTATCCTTCTAAAACTATTCCAAAAAATTGCAGAGGAAGGGACACTCCCAAACTCATTCTATGAGGCCACCATCACCCTCGTACCAAAACCAAAGATTCCACAAAAAAAGAAAACTACAGACCAATTTCACTGATGAACATAGATGCAAGAATCCTCAACAAAATACCAGCAAACCGCATCCAACAATACATTAAAAGAATGATTAAATCCCTGGGATAAATGATCAAGTGGGATTTATTCCAGGGATGCAAAGATTCATCAACATCCGCAAATCAATCTGTGATACACCACATTAACAAACTGAAGAATAAAAACCTTGTGATCCTCTCAATAGGCGCAGAAAAAGCCTTTGACAAAATACAACACCCATTTCTGATAAAAACCCTTCAGAAAGTGGGCATAGAGGGAACCTACCTCAACATGATAAAGGCCAGTTAGATTCATTTGAATGTGAAGGCAATTAACTGAGAGGTCTAAATTTCAATTGTTATAGTTAGAGCCTTACACTAAAACTTTCGAAAGAAAAAAAAAAAAGGCCAAAAAGGGCACAAGAAGGAATTGCACGTGGATTCTGACAAAAATCAAAAATTCCTTGCTTATTACAAGAAAATTTTACACTTCAGAGACAAATGTTACTCCGCAGTGGATAAGCAAACAGTTTCCAAAGTTGTTGTTTTTGTTTTTTTAAATGGCCACACCTGCAGCATATGGAAGTTCCCAGGCCAGGGGTCAAAATCAGAGCTGCAGCATCAGGCCTACACCACAGACACAGCAACATGGGATCAGGGCAGCATCTGTGACCTACACCACTGCAGCTTGCTCTGCAGCAATGCTGGATCCTTATCCCACTGCTCAAGGCCAAGGATTGGACCCAACTTCTCACAGACATTATGTCGGGTTCTTAATTCGCTGAGTGACAACAGGAACTCCTCCAAAGTTTTTTGAACAGGGTAATGAAGAGTTGCCAAAGGGGAGACCAACAAAACAGAAACTTAGTCAACCTGTTGAGAATTTGCCCCAACAGGAAAGTAAATGTGCTCTGCACACATCACAAAAACAGCAAGAATCTCATTATAGGAGTTCCCGTCATGGCGCTCTGACTAGGAACTATGAGGTTACGGGTTTGATCCCTGGCCTCATTCAGTGGGTTAAGGATCTGGCGTTGTTGTGAGCTGTGGTGTAGGTCAAAGATGAGGCTTGGATCTGGCATGGCTGTGGCTGTGGTGTAGGCTGGCAGCTACAGCTCCAATTAGACCCCTAGCCTGGGAACCTCATATGCTGCAGGGGTGGCCCTAAAAAGACGAAAGACAAAAAAAAAAAAAAAAAAGAATCTTATTACAGAATTCAGAGTCTGATATCCGAACTTATTTCATTTTGCTCAGGAAATAAATCAAATAAAATTAAGTCTAAAAAAAATATAAGAACACAATGTATCAGCTTTTTAGTGTCAGCATTACAAGGTATTCATCTATGAAGGACCAAAAGCAAAAACAAATTTTTCTATTTAAAAAAAACAACAACAACCCAAGGAGGACTCTTTAACATACCCATTCACATTAATAAATAATTGTACACTAACTTTTCTTCTAGAATCCCATCAACTCAGTCTTAATCTCCTTCTCTTTACCATATCTACTGGGGGGGGGGGGTGTCAGGGCCAAGGAAATCCAGAAGCGCAGAAAACAGTAAGATTTGAAAAGTAAGGAAAACAAAAACCAGAAAACCTGATTTACACAAGCACATCTGCCTTGTCAGAGCTGTTTGTTTGTTTTTGCTTTTTAGGGCCACACCCACGACATATGGGAGGTTCCCAGGCTAGGGGTCTAATCAGAGCCAGCCTATGCTACAGCCACAGCAATGCAGGATCCAAGCTGCATCTGTGATCTACACCACAGCTCACGGCAACACCGGATGCTTAACCGACTGAGTGAGGCCAGGCATCGAACCCGAAACCTCATGGTTTCTAGTTGGATTTGTTTCCACTGCACCACTTCGGGAACTCCTCCAAAACACTTTTTAATCACACCAAGTCCCCTGCTCTGAAACAGTAAGCGTAAAATTAACCAATCCATTTTGCCTAATTACAAGAATCTTCTGGGGCACTTGTTAATAACCAAGGATTCTAAGGCTTTACCTACCACTAGTGATTCAATCTCCAGGGGAAAAGAACTCCTTATCACCGGTAAGTTTTGAAAATTCTCTATTACATCAAACCCATATTCCAAAGCTACTTAGATTCACCTTCTTTATCAACACTTTCCAAATAATCCACCACTGGTAGGAGGGATTCCTATATTCTCACATGCCATACTTATTGCTTCTTTTGCACTCCTGTACCTATAGAAACTGACATGAGTTTCCTTGTAGTAAAATGGAAACACTTTATTGACTAAGAGTTGTTATGAGGATTCAACATACTTCATGCCAGCTTTTAAAACCGTTAAAATAATTACACAAAGAACCTAACTTTTATGGCAGATACTCCATGCATAGTGATTTATTCCTCTATACATATTCCTGAATATACATATTCCTGAATATAATTCACATTTGGCCATTTTCATACTGCAGAGGAACTGGAGAAGTGAGCATTTTCTAAATTTTGGACTACAGACACATCAAGGTAAAGGAATTCAGTACTCTTAAACAATTAATTACAAATTTATACATGTATATTCTCACTCAACTAGCTGACCAAGAGATTCCACAAGGCAGTTTGCTTTTTTAATTACATTAGCAACTAAATGATAACCTAAGTGGCAATTTATAAATTGAATGTAATTGTTCATTTTGTTAATAAATCAGTTTTGGCTGGAAGGAGGTTGGTATGACCAATGTCAGCAAATCTCCCCATTATTTACACTGAATTCTTTTACCGGTTAAACATAACTGCAGGTATAATTTATAATTGAAAAAGGCATTCTCAGGAGTTGCTGCTGTGGCTCGGTGGTAACAAAGCCAACTAGGGACTCAAGTTCAATCCCTGGCCTCGCTCAGTGGGTTGAGGATCTCATGTTGCAATGATTTGTGGTATAGTCAGTCACAGAGGCAGCTTGGATCCAGCATTGCTGTGGCTCTGATGTAGGCCAGCAGCTGCAGCTCTGATTCAACCCCTAGCCTGGGAACTCCCATGTGCCTCGAGTGCGGCCCTAAATAGAAAAAAAAAAAGAGAGAGAGAGAGAGAGAGAGATTCTCTGAGTTTCCTGATGGCTTAGCAGGTTAAGGATTGGGCATTGTCACTACGGTGGCTCAGATGCCTAGCTTGAGAACTTCCACATCCTGTGGGCATAACCAAAAAAAGAAAAAGACATTCTCGTAAGAATAAATTATTTATAAAGGAAAATTGACTATAACAATTTGGTTTAGATTGATTTTAATTGGTTTTAATTTGTATTAAATTGAAAGTTTGTTTTGACTTTACAGTTGTATAAGGTCTACCAAGCACCAGGAGTATACAGTTTGATTCCTACTTACACAACATTTGAATAATTTAAATCATACAAAGGGTCCATATTTTTTTCCTTTCAAACATGTCTAACAATGAGACAGAACTTCAACTGCTCATTAGCAAATGAATGGAAAACAAAACATGGTAAATACATAAAATGGAGTATTATTCTGCCTTTAAAAAGAAATTCTGGGAGTTCCCATCGTGGTTCAGTGGTTAACGAATCCGACTAGGAACCATGAGGTTGCGGGTTCGATCCCTGCCCTTGCTCAGTGGGTTAAGGATCCAGCGTTGCCATGAGCTTTAGTGTAGGTCGCAGACTCAGGTCAGATCCCGCATTGCTGTGGCTCTGGTGTAAGCGGGCGGCTACAGCTCCGATTCGACCCCTAGCCTGGGAACCTCCATATGCTGCGGGAGCAGCCCAAGAAATGGCAAAAAGACAAAAATAAAATAAAATACAGTAAAAAGAAATTCTGCTACATGCTACAACATGGATGAAACATGAGGACGTTATGTTAAATGAAATAATATAAACAGAAAAGGACAAATAGATGATTTCACATATATGAGGTTCCTAGAATAGGGCAAATTCACAGAGACAGAAAGTAGGAAAGAGGTCACCAGAGATCGGGAGCAAGGAGAATGGGGAGTAAATGTTTCATGAGTTCAGAGTTTCAGTTTGGGAGGATAAAAAGTTCTGGATATGGCTGGTGGTTACGATTATACAACACACTGTTAATGAACTTAATGCCATGGAATTGTAGGTACACTTACAAAATGGTTTTTACCCTACCCCAAAAGTCTAATACTGATTTTGCAAAACCCTGTTCTTGACACTTAAAATGAAATACAAAATTCAATTCAGGGTAAGGGAGGCAGGGGGATGCTACTGGGAAGAAGCATGCTGAAAACTTCAAAAATTACAAACAATAATTATTTTACACTTAAAAGAAATAATGTCTAGTGATCACCTTTATCAACTCCATAAAAAAGAGAAAAATAAATTTAAATTCCACTTTTTTTTTTTTTTTTGGTCTTTTTAGGGCCAAACCTGAGGTATATGGAAGTTCCCAGGTTAGGGTTGAATCAGAGCTGTAGCTGCTGGCTATGCCACAGCAATGGCAGATCTGAGCTGCGTCTGTAACCTACCTACATCGCAGCTCTCGGCAACACCAGATCTGTGACCCACTGAGTGAGGCCAGGAATCGAACCCGAGTCCTCATGGATACTAGTAGGGTTCCTTACCGCTGAGCCACGACAGGATCTCCAAACTTCACTTTTTTAAAAATTTTCAAGGCAAGTAAAGAATTCTATAGTGATCTCCTAATAAATTTAACTAGAACTAGACTAGTTTTTGCATTAGTATTATTACAACCTAAACAAAGTGCCATTTCATCTAATGAACTGGTTTTAATATATCTCTTTAAAAAAATAACTCACTGTTAACAACATGACCCCTGGGGGTATTTAAATACTTTAAAACTTTACATGAAGTTTTTAAAGCACACACATATGTAGAATATACCTATATGTATGTATGTACCTTCTGTATTCGTCACATCTCAATGTTTTGCCATATTTGCTTTAGATTATTTTGTAAAAAATAAAACCATCATCTTCCCTCCCCCTCCTCATAGCCAGCCACTGTCTGGAATATGGTGTTTATCATGCCAATGTATAGTTTTGTAGTTTTACAACATATGTACACATTCATGAATGATGTACTGTTTTATATACTTTGGCTTTTATATAAATGCTATCTCTGAACCTTTTCTAAATCTTGTTTTTTTGCTTACAACCTTTTAAAATCAACTAATTATTACCTACCTCAAAGGAGTGTATCTGACTAAATAAAACACATATATATATATATATATATTCTTTGTCAAATTAATGGCAGTTAACTATGGCTTTTCAAAGTAATCATTATTTGTCTAACTATAATTTGCAATGCATAAAACTAACCTTCGAATTAGCATGCTTTTAGAAGTTGCTCATTAATGGGGGGAAGAATATACACATTTTCTTTTAGCTAAATCTTGTTCATCATTTTCAGTATATGGATACTATGGAAGAAAGCTTTTATTTATTGAACACATCTACCTAATTTAAAAAATGAGATCTGACTGCATTTTATATCTGGCCTTGGCTGGCTGGAAAGTTTTTCTGACAAAAAGGAAATTAGTTGTTGCTTTAAAACTATCTTGTTTACCACCCAACTTGATGACAAAGTTTTAGTTTATGTAGAAATGTAATACTTTCATTTAGAAACAAATATAACTCCTCAGTGTTAACCTTTCAACTCTGACATGACTGATCAGTTCTAATCCCCTACACATCCAAAGTTACATTCAAAGGCATCTCTATAATCAATCATAACAGAACTCTAGTATCAAGTAATAAGTTACTCATCCTAAATCAGCTCTGCAAAATTAAACTCTTACTGAAGTTATATAATAGTGTTATTAAGTACCATGCTAAAATACAAACAATCTAAAATATAAGAAGGGTAGGAACCTGCACATGAGAAACTCAAGGGGGGTGAGAATGTAGGGGCTCCAGGATTTTTTAAAAATTGCAGAAATACAATTAACCATATTATAAGATTGAACAAAATAAAACTGCTGTTTGTCAGTTGCAATGGTTGAATATAGACTGGGTCATATGATCCAACCTAATATGTGATTAAATTATTTTTCATTTCTCCCAGTGATTTGGTAGATACTTTATTTAATTCCATCAGTGCTTACTTTTTATTTTTTGGCCACCCTGAGGCACATGCAGTTCCTGGGCCAGGGATCAAATACAAGCTGCAGTCACGACCTAAGCCAAAGATGCTGCACCACCAGATCCCTAACCCACCCTGCAGGGGCCAGTGATGGAACCCGCATCCCAGTGCTTCCAAGACACTGCCAAACCCATTGCACCACAGTAGGAACTCCTGTCAGTGCTTACTTTTAAGTTGTCCAACAACATTCTTTTACTTATACCTAGCATCAGGATCTTACAATTGAGTTTATTTATTCATTTTATTTATTCATTTTATAAGACCTCCTGTGTCCAGGAGCTCCTGTCGCGGCACAGTGGAAATGAATCTGACTAGGAACCATGAGGTTGCAGGTTCAATCTCTGGCCTCGCTCAGTGGGTTAAGGATCTGGCACTGCTGTGAGCTGTGGTGTAGGTCACAGATGCAGCTCAGATCCTGCGTTGCTGTGGCTGTGGCTGTGGCTGGCAGCTGTAGCTCCAATTAGGCCCCTAGCCTGGGAACCTCCTTATGCTGAGGGTGCTGCCCTAAAAAGCAAAACAAGCAAACAAACAAAAAAAACCTCTTGTATCCAGAATGCTTGATACTTTGTATTTTTGATCATGCCTGCACTCAGAAGTTCCTGGGTCAGGGACTGAACCCACACCACAGCAGCACAGCAGAGACAACACCGGATTCTTAATCCTCTGAGCCATCAGGGAACCCCTAGAGCACCTTACCATGTTTACCACTTCCCTTACCCACTTCTTGCTAAAGCTGTCTGGTTGGAGTTTCCGTCGTGACGCAGTGGTTAACAAATCCGACTAGGAACCATGAGGTTGTGGGTTTGATCCCTGGCCTTGCTCAGTGGGTTAAGAATCCAGCGTTGCCGTGAACTGTGGTGTAGGTCGCAGACGTGGCTCGGATCCCAAGTTGCTGTGGCTGTGGCATAGACTGGTGGCTACAGCTCCAATTCGACCCCTAGCCTGGGAACTTCCATATGCCAAGGGTGCAACCGTAGAAAAGACAAAAAAAAAAAAAGTTCAATGTAAATTTAATTACTGCTATTGTCTCTTCAATTACCTTCCCTATCCTTCCTTAAAATATTATGATTTTCTTTCTCTCATGCCAAAAGCCAAGTTTCCATGCATCTTACTGAATATGGTGGCATTTTAATTTACAGTTTTGTATCCTGCATGATTCTTCTAGATCCTCTTCTGACACCCATGTTTTTTTTTGTTGTTGTTTTAGCTATTTCTTTTTTTCTTTTTTTTGGCCACACATGCAGCATGTGAAAGTTCCTGAGCACAGCAGGGACCTAAGCCATAGCAATGACAAAGCTGGACCTTTAACCCACTGAGCCACCAGGTAACTCCATCTTTTGGCTCTTTCTTGAACAAGGATAGTTCTTCCATACTCAGTGTCTATGCCCCAACTTTATGCCACAAATGTGGGAGGCAGGTGATTGAAATGGGAAAAAAAACTGACAGCCATGCAGCAAGAAACCTGAATGCTAGAGTGAAGTGGAATGATCTTATTATTTTCTCCGTATAAAATACCACGAATTTAATGACAAATGAAAAGGTGATCAAAAAAGATGAAGCCAAAAAATACAGGGGAGAAAAAAGGATTTAGAACTATGTCAGAGAGTTAATAAATATTTTCCTGTATTTTGTGATTTTTAATTTTAATTCAAGTTTGTAATTTGTTGTGATTTCTTCTCTCATTCTACATAAATATTTTCATAATTTCTTTTAAAAATTATTTTTTAGTGTACATTAATATTGTGACTATGAAACAAACAATAGCTGGGAATGAGGGGGCAGGGAATAAGACGTAACTCTTAGAAATTAAAGATATGCTCATTAAAATAAAAATTCAACAAAATCATGCAAAAATAAATGCCAAATCAAAATGGCAGACGAGGGGTTGATGGCAGAGGTGAGGGGACTGGGGTGGGGAAACAGAGTCATTACAAGAGTTCCAACATATAAATAAATATGCCCCAGAAAAAGAGAACAGGGAAACATAAGAATAGGCATTAAAACATTCCCCAAAGCATAAAAACATTTACAAGGGTCCATTAACAACCCAACTAATGGCAGAGAAAAAGTAAAAAAGAACTAAACAAAAAGGAGGCTCATTCCTATACATTTACGAAACCAAAAATAACCAGAGGGTAGGAGGAATAACAATACCACGTAGAAAAAAATAATATTAATAGACTCCTAAATAAACTCATAATTGAAAGTTTACCACAACGCATACTTTATCAGCAAAGTATACTGAAAATTTTAAAAAGAGAGAATGTGTTAATTTGCCAAGAGTTTACTAAAGAGTCTGTGTGTAGTCTCATTTAATCTTCATAATAACCCTAAAGGGTAGATGTCATAATTATTCTCATTTTACAAATGAAGAAATCAAAGGCTTTAATGGCTAAGCTGGTATTTAAATCCAAATCTTGTCTCTTTTCCTCAGAGTTCCACAGAAACTTCATGAGTTAAAGCTAAGGATCTCCATAAATTAAAGGATAAAACAGTCACAGAATATTATGTTCAAAAAATTTTTTTATCTTTTTGCCATTTCTTGGGCCGCTCTTGCAGCATAATGGAGGTTCTCAGGCTAGGGGTCGAATCGGAGCTGTAGCCACCGACCTACGCCAGAGCCACAGCAACTTGGGATCCGAGCCTGTCTGAGACCTACACCACAGCTCACGGCAACACTGGATCCTTAACCCACTGAGTGAGGCCAGGGATCGAACCCGCAACCTCATGGTTCCTAGTCGGATACGTTAACCACTGTGCCACAATGGGAACTCCCTATGTTCAAAATTTTTTTAGAAAATGTGAATATAGGAGTTCCCGTCGAAGCTTAATGGTTAATGAACCCGACTAAGATCCAGGAGGGTGTGGCTTTGATCCCTGGCCTTGCTCAGCGGATTGAGGATCCCTCATTGCCGTGAGCTGCGCCGTACATAGGTTGCAGATAAGGCTCAGATCTGGCATTGCTATTGCTGTGGCATAGGCTGGCAGCTGTAGCTCTGATTGGCCCCCTAGCTTGGGAACCTCCATATGCCTCAGTGGGGCCCTAAAAAAAGGCCAGGAAAAAAAAAAAGGGAATATATACTTGTATGGAGTACTGGAAGAACAGGCAAATACATGAAATATATAGTTGCTTCTGGGCAAAGGAGTGAAGGTAGGAAGGCAGGGACAAGAAGAAACTTTTAGGTTCTACTGAAAACATTTACATAAATAGATTTAATATTAAGCAATGTAAATGTATTCCTATTTGTATTTTTTTTTCTAACAAGAGTAACAAAATTACAAAAACAGAAAAAAAAGTTTTAATAGCTAGAACTAAGATAACTATAGTTCCAAGTTATAGTGCCAAGGTCGCTAACCTTTGGATCTTTGCTTTTCCTCAGCCTATAATGTATATATTTCCACCTCCTCTTTCATGTGCCTAATTTCCTCCACAAGAAAACTTCCTTGACAAACTCTCTTACTTTTGTGGGGTGGAAGTAACAATGTTTTGGTATTATTGAGATAATTAAGAGAGTTCCTGTCCTTGGGCCTCAGTGGGGAAAAAGCAGATAGACAGTTATGTGTAATGGGAAAGCCTATAATAATTCTTCTCCTCCGTTGTGGGCACTCTGGCTACAAGTCCTGAGTAGAATAAAACTATTTCCAATTGAAGCCCAGAGGTGAGAGTGGGATATTATGATGTGTGTTTTAAACCTGGACTAATAAATGACTCTTATATCACCATATGTATAAAAATACAAAGACTAAAAACAGCAAACATTCTCCCAATTTAAATTAGAAAGGAAAATTATCAAAAAAGGATCTATTGATCATATTAATAGTTAATGTTATATATTTAAGTACACTGTTCTGTGCTAAATAAGGTACAAAATCAGAAAATACCTGTTTCAAAAGATATTCTTTCACAAAGTAAATCGTTAATAAATACCTGACAAACTAAAATGGCTCACCATATTGCAGTGGAAGGTTACGCATGAAATGTACTTTAAAAATAAATAAATAAATAAAGCTCTCTCAAGCAAATATAAACCATGCCAAATAGCCAAGTATAAACTTAAACCAAGAATTACAGAAAAGCACAGATTTAGGTTTTAGGTAAGTTAAGGATTGTGTTATACAAGAAGTTCTTACCATGTAAGTGTTAAAAAGAATCAATATTTATAACAGCATTCTAGTATCACTAAAATTTTGTGGATATACATGAAAATTTCCAGATGGGATTCACTATTCATGTAATAACTGCCTATTTTTCTCTTAGTTATAAGATCTTTTTTATATGTTCATAATTTTTAATAAACAGTAAAATTCTATTACTGACATTTCTAGATTCCTAAGTTTGCTAATTACTACATAACTGTCGTAATATGACATCCACATAACCCACCAACCCTAACAGAAACAATTTTATATCCCTTTAAAAAACATCAGGCTCTTTAAGGTTTAAAAAGATAACAATTGTCTCCAGCATCTTAGGACATTTTCCTTAGTTTTCCACTACAGCTGCAATTCATTTCCCTAAACAACCCACTTCTAAACCCAGCTCTACTAGCCAAATACTATCAAATGAACCATTTAGTCTTTGGGGACGTCTACATTTTTATCTCTAAAATTAGAAGGACAAGATCAGGTAGAACTAAAAGATGTACTTAAATCCCATTCCCGGAGTTCCCGTCGTGGCGCAGTGGTTAACGAATCCGACTAGGAACCATGAAGTTGCGGGTTCGATCCCTGCCCTTGCTCAGTGGGTTAACAATCCGGCATTGCCGTGAGCTGTGTAGGTCACAGACTCGGCTCGGATCCCACGTTGCTGTGGCTCTGGCGTAGGCCGGTGGCTACAGCTCCGATTTGACCCCTAGCCTGGGAACCTCCATGTGCCGTGGGAGCGGCCCAAGAAATGGTAAAAAGACAAAATAAATAAATAAATAAATCCCATTCCCAACCCCCAAAAAGAGAGAGAGAGAAAGGAAGAAAATGAAGAGAAGGTAAGGAAAGGAAGGAATGAAGGGGAGTGAGGGAGGGAAGAAACAGAGAAAATATACTAAACAAAACTGTAAACTCTTATCTCTGAAAGTTAAAAAAAATGTTAACACTAAGGTATGGGACAACAAAGGTTTTTGTCATTTTACAACAATGATGAGCAGTTTCCTATAAGGCTTTTATCTCACAGAACATGTTTCATTCAACTAAACCAGTTGGTACATGTTCCTTTTAAAGTCCATGACACACTTTTACACACACATACCTAGAAGGACAGATTCCTGGAGAAATATGTTAAACATGTTTATCATTCTTAAAAAAGAAAGGACAGGCAGCAATGAGGATGGCTTAGAAAAGTAAGGAAAAGACTCCCTCTAATCTCCCCTTGTCCACAAAACTCAGCTTAGAAACCACTTTATCTAAAAAGTGGTTTACTTCTACTCTAACTTCATCCTCATACCTCAAAACTTAGTTAAGCAGCAGACAATGTCAACTGTCCACTAGCCATTCCCAAATCACCTTCTTCTTACTAATAACAATACTTGTTTGGAGCTAGAAGAAAAGGAAGTCCTACCTCCAGTCCAAGGGAATGAATCTTGATTGCCCTAAATCAATCACAGAGGTCACATTTCCAGTGCTTATTTAGGCATGGGCACAGGACCATAACTCTGGCCAGTGAGACATGATATAATCTGAAAGAAACTGTTTCTCCAGCTGCTGAATGCTGCTCACGACGGATGTGGTGCTCAAGAATGGGGCCATAACATAAGGGGCATTAGTCCGAGAACTGCAGATATCAACCTATCTGCAAATGCCCTACCTCTTACGAAAGACTACAAGTCTTTATTCACTAAAGCTTGATTTTTCTGCTACCTGCTGCCAGAAACATGAAACCTCTTAGCACTTCCAAAAGAGTTTATCAAAGTAGAAGTGTCATTAAAAATACCATCACAGGACTTTTCACAAAAACTATTTGCAACTCAGAATGGCTTCTTGATCATTTCAGTGTCTAAGCTGAGAATATATTCTCAACACTGTGTTGGTGTGTATGTGTAAGGTGGAAAAGAGATGAAGCTAAAAGTGTTGGTTGCAGCAAAAACTTCATCAAGCTAAGGAATTTAAGTTTATCTTATAAAATGCCAGGATTTCCCCAAATGGTGCCACACAGAATACTGTTCTGATAAGTTACAAGATATACAAAGAAAGAGTACCAAATGAATTTGGAAAATGTTGGTAAAACTAAGTTAATGAAGGACTTATGAATCTATACAATATGCACTCTTACTCCTATGTCAGTGAGGAAAAAGCAATTTTAGGCAATGGAAACTAACAAGAAACACCAAGTTTGTTTCATAAAAACAAGGCTGGTGACAGTACAGAAACAAAAGATTTTTATGTATGATTGGGTGGGGTAGTGTTGTGGGTGCAAGCAAAGGGCAATGCAAGTCAATGCTGAACAGTCAGATTATCAAAACATCAGGATGAGATGCTGGCCTAAATTAAGGCAATGAAGAGGGAAAAAGAGGACAGAAAAGAGTATAGACAGTTTAATGAGAAGAGACAGAATTGAAATCACAAAGTTTCTGCCTCAGGAAATGTGACACAATTAACCTGAGCACTAAATAGAGAAAGAAGGTAGTAGAACTGGGGACAAAATCTAAATTTTATGACTAGCAGGGTGCATTATTCACCACACCATACTACATTGGTTAAAAGTTGTACTTTAATTTTAATAGCAAAACATTCTGCAGCTTTTATTTTATTCTTTAATATTAACTATCTACACATAGTATACTGTAATGCTTCTCAATAACTACAATGAAAAACCACTGACATTTTGTGCTACAGCTTTTTCCAATTTATGATCCTTATAAATCAGCAGCGCTATTTGGTGCTTTCAACAAAAAAGGATCCTTGGAGCTCCTGCTGTGGCAGGAATTTCCATTGTGGCTCAGCAAGTGAAGAACCCAATGCAGTCTTAAGAGAATGCGGGTTCAATCCCTGGCCTTGCTCAGTAGGTTAAGGATCCGGCTTTGCCATAGCTGTGGCATAGGTCATGGGTGTGGCTCTGATTCAATTTCTGGCCCAGGAACACTTTCCCCTAAGAGAACACACTACTTTCAAATGATCAGAGAACTTCAATTTTCTCTAAAGTAGAAATCATATAAACCATAAGCTATTCTCTAGGAATCTAACTAGCCTTAATGGGAACATCTAGATACCAACATCTGAGGCCCACAAGATTCCAAGAGGTTCCCCAAGAGCCAAGCTGGATCACAACAAGCCCACAGTTAACAAACCCCAGCCATGAAACTGCTTATCATTTTTTTTTTTTTAATGCCTAACAAACACCAGCAGACCAATAAGGCTCATCAACTTGAAGAAAGTCTTGAAAATTAAGAGCAACTAAAATCAATTTTAAAAGCAACTAGGAAAAAGCAGAAGCTATGAGAGGAATCAAAAACTTCAAGAAAAAAAGGGGGAAAAACTCTAAAATGAGAAAATCTTGTACACATGAAACAAGATTATGCTTTTTTTTAAGATCCCTTGAGTGTTAAAAAGATAGCAAAAATGAAACACAACAGCATACTCAAGCCAAGATTTTCTAAGAAGCAATCTAGAGAACAAAAGATGTTAAAATATGAACAAAAAAAGGATAAGGAAATTATTAGACCATTGGTTCAGGAGAACCAACATAAATACAATAAATAACAGGAGTCCAAAAGGAGTAACAGAGAAAAAAGAGGGTAAGAAATATGCAACAAAGGAAAAATTCTCTGATGGCCAATGAATTTCTAGACACAAAGTACCACATAGAAAAAAAAAAAAATAGACCCACACCAAGGGGTCATCACTGTGAAGCTTCAAAACAAGCAAAGAAACCTAAAATCTTCCATAGGGAAAAAAATAAGTTACAGTGGACAGAGAATCCTACCAATATCAGACTTCAATAGCAACACTGCAAATAGAACTAGAGCACTGCCTTTAAAGTTCTGAAGGAGAACTACTTCCAATCTAGAATTTGATATCTCAACTACCAATTAAGGAGAGGAGAAAATGAAAGGTGAAGAAAAGATATTCTCAAAAATGTATCTCCCAAATGCCCTTTCTCAAACAACTATTAAAGTATACTTTCAAAAATGAGGGAAGAGACCAAGAGAAAAATGGGATTCTGGAAACAGGATCCACTATCAGACAGACATGTAAGAACCCCTAAAATGAGTGAAAGGAGACCCCTAACCTGGGCATCAACCTACAAAGCAAGCAGTTACAGACTGATGAAGGTTATACTACAACTCTGAAAGAGGCACCTCCAAGGAAGAACATCTACAAGTTTCAATGTAATGACAGACAATTTAAACAACTTGAGGAAGAATTTAGGGGAAAAAATAGAATACACAGAAAACTAAGCAAAAACTCAAACTTTAACTGCAGAGAAAGCAAAAGCTTGTACAATAAATGAAAATTAATCATATTTATTACTATGTTCAGCTTTTACAGCACTTACATAGTCATAATGATGTAAACACTAAATATTTCGACTTCACTAAGGAGATGAGAGAGGAAAAGTATGCAGGAGGGATTTGAGAGTTAATCCACAGTGAGAATTGAAAAGTAATATCAACACCTGGAAAAAAAAACACAAACAAACAAGAAACTGCAGTATAATTATGTTAAGTATATGAAGGTAAATACGGAGAGGAAGAGGGGAAAAGAAAAAGAAATGAAGGCATATATATGGGTTATGTATAACATACAAAACCTGTATACACCCAAATATCCACCAAGTAAATGGATAAACAAACTGTGGTACATACACTCAATGGACTACTACTTAGCCTTAAAAAAGAGAATGAACTACCACTGTTACCTGTGACAATAGGAATGATACTCTAAATAATTACAGTGAATGAAAAAAGCCAAAAAAAAGGGGTCCAAGGAAACTTTAGGACATGATGAATATGTTCATTATCTGATTGCTGTGATGCTTTCATGGATCTATACATATGGCAAAACATTAAATTCTAGACTTTAAATATATGCAGTTTACTCTACATTGATTATACCTCAGTAAAATTTTTAAAATAAAAACATCATTAACAGAATTATAAAAGACACCCCTAATCACATGAAAGGAAAAAAACAAAATCATAAGAAAAAACCTACACACAGACAATCTACCAGATGAAAATTCACTAAAATATTATCAATATTATTTTTGGGAGTTCCCGTTGTGGCTCAGTGGTTAACAAATCCAACTAGGAACCATGAGGTTGCAGGCTCGATCTCTGGCCTTACTCAGTGAGTTAATAAGGATCCCGTGTTGCGATGGCTGTGGCTACAGCTCCAGTAAGACCCCTAGCCTGAGAACCTCCATATGCCACAGGTGCAGCCCTAAAAAAGACAAAAATATATATATATATATACATATTTTTTTTTGGATGGTTGAAACTCAGGTAGTTTCTTTTAATTGAGTTACAATCAACATGTAACATTATACTAGTTTCAGGTGTAAAACAATGATTTGATATTTGTATATATTGAGAAATGATAACCACAATAAATCTAGCTAATACCCATTACCATATACAATTGCAAAAATCTTTTGTGATAACTTTTAAGATCTACTCTCTTAGTAACTTTCAAATATGCAATGCAATATTATTAACTACAGTCACCATGCTGTACATTACATCTCATAACTTATTTACAGCCGCAAGTTAGGTACCGTTTGACCCCCCTGATTTGTTTCACCCACTCCCCCCAACCTTGCCTCTGGCAACTACCAGTTTATTTTATCTATGAGATCCAATTCTCTTGTTAAGATTCCGCATGTAAATGAGATCATATGGTATTTGACTTTCTCTATTTCATTTAGCATATGCCTGCAAGATCCATCTGTGGTGTCACAAATGGCAATATGTCATTCTTTTTTATGGTTGAGTAATATTTAGTTGTATATAAATTAACACAATTAGTTTTTCTTTCCATCTTTTTATCTTTTGAGATATGCATAATCAGTAAGTATTACTATTCTAAAAATGAAAATCTTTAGTTTACACCTGCAGCATGCAGGAGTTTCTGGGCTGAGGACTGAACCTATGCCATAGCAGTGACAACACCAGATCCTTAACCACTAAGCCACCAGGGGACTCCTGAAAATCTTTTAAATAAATACATTTTCTTAACTTGAAACTAAGGCGAACTCAGAGAATCAGATGTCATCTATGCCTGCAACCATAGTCTCACTACTAAAATGGCATAATTTAAAACTTTTATCATCTACTTATTGAGATGGTGGGAAAGTTTGCTCAAGAACAGTTAAAGGAGAGGTCTTTTAGCATCCATAAGTAAAAAAAAAAATTGGAAACTTCAGAACTGAGTTGTCCAATAATGATAGTCACCAGCCAAATGTGGCTACTAAAGTACTTCAATGAAATGCTGCTGATGTGAACTGAGAAATGTTAAGTGTAAACTATATACTGGACTTTGGAGTTCCTGTCTTGGCACAGCAGAAATGAATCTGACTAGGATCCATGAGGTTGCGGGTTCGATACCTGGCCTTGCTTAGTGGGTTAAGGATCCAGTGTTATCATGAGCTGTGGTGTAGGTCGCAGACACAGCTCAGATCTGGCAATACTATGGCTCTGGCATAGGCCAGCAGCAACAGCTCCGATTAGACCTCTAGCCTGGGAACCTCCATATGCCGTGGGTGCGGCTCTAAAAAGACAAAAAATAAATTAAATTAAATATATACTGGATTTTGAAGATTTAATAGAAAAAAAGGAATGTGAAATAACTTTTTAATTTTTATAGATTATATTGATAATGATATTTAGATATATTGGGTTATATAAAATATATCATTAACATTAATTCTACCTCTTCCTTATTTTAATGTGGCTCCTGGCAAATTTAAACTACATATGTGGCACTCATTATATTTCTGTTGGATAGTACTGATTTAGGACATTAATTTTTAAAAATCTACTTAATCTGTCATAGATAAATATAATTAAGATGAAGGCTCTGACTACATTTTCATCTTATTTTCCTTCAATTTCACTTACAACTTTTAAATTCCAATTAATTTCATTGACTTAGGAACCCAACAGTGATATATTCAATAATATAAAACTAAGCTCCATTGGGAGGATCCCCAATTTTAGAAACATTATATCACCAAATAGCTCCCCTGGTTTTCTCACCTATAAAACAGGGATGACAACACACTATCACACTATATACAGGGTTACTGAGAGAATTGAATGAGACGATGTACTACAGAACAAGTGGCACTGTTACAGGCTTGCTAGATTAAATAGTCAGCTATGTAACTGCTTCTATGCAATTTTCTCTTAGAAAGCAGGATGCAAATTCAAAACTCAATGAAATGATAATAAGGTCATAAACTTTCAGAATGACTTTAGTCCAAAAAAACCCCAGCAGTTAATTTCCAAAATCTTTTTAATTACACAAAATTTAAAAAAATTATTTACTGTAGTTGATTTACAATGTTCTGCCAATTCCTGCCATACAGCAAAGTGACCCAATCATATATACATATATATATATACACACACACATTCTTTTTTCATTCTTCTATCATGTTCTATCACAAATGATTAGATATAGTTCTCTGCGCTATACAGTAGGAGCTCATTGCTTATCCATTCTAAATGTAATAGTTTGCATCTACCACCTCCAAACTCCCTGTCCATCCCACTCTCTCAATCTCCCCCTTGGCAACCACAAATCTGTTCTCCATGTCTGCGAGTCTGTTTCTGTTCTTTATATAGTTTTGTCTATGCCATATTTTAGATTCCACTTGTAAGTGATATCATATGGTATTTGTCTTTCTGACTCACTTCATTTAGTACAAGAATCTGTAGTTCCACCAATGTTGCTGCAAATGGAATTGTTTTGTTCTTTTTTATGGCTGAGTAGTATTCCACTGTGTATATGTACCACATCTTCCTAATCCATTCATATGTTGATGGATATTTAGGTTGTTTCCATGTCTTGGCTACTGTGAATGTGCTGCAATGAACATAGGGGTGTGTGTATCTTTTTGAATGAAAGTTTTGTCCATGTAGATGCCCAGGAGTGGGATTGTTGGATAATATGGTAGTTTTATATTGAGTTTTCTGAGGAACCTCCATTATCTTTTTCCTGGTGGTTGTACCAATTTACATTCCCACCAAGGGTGTAGAAGGAGTCCCTTTTCTCCAAATCCTCTCCAGCATTTGTTATCTGTAGACTTATTAATGATAACCATTCTGACTGGTGTGAGGTGATACCTCATTGTGGTTTTAATTTGTGCTTCTCTACTAATTAGTGATTTTGAGCATTTTTTCATTAATTACATAAAATTTCACATGGTATTTTAAGTATATTACATTTTGGGATTTTTTTCTTTGTTATTTAAAATAACCCAGTCAAGGAGTTCCCTAGTGGTCTAGTTGTTAAGGACTTGGTTTTGTCACTGCTATGGCTCAGGTTCAATTCCTGGGACCTTATGCATGCCAAAGGCATGACAAAAAAACACCAACGAAAAAAACCAAATAATCGCCCAGTCGAGTACACAGGATTACCATTTTGAGATGAGGGAAAAGGCCTAGAATTGAAGACAACGTGATGTCCAGGGTCACGAATATTAAGTATTATACCCAGAAAACTTTATTTTGGCTCCACCCTCAGCACACAGAAGTTCCCAGGCCAGGGATCAAATCTGTGTGAGCAGTGACCTGAGAGCCACCAAAGTGACAATACTGGATCCTTTAACTGCTAGGCCACCAGGGAACTCCCAGAAAACTTTATTTTAATTCGTACTAAAAAAGTAAGCTACAAATTCCACAAGAACTCAAACAGGGAAGGAGGGGAGGTGCTTGCAAGGAGATAAAGTAACCTGATAGAACTAAAAGAATGGCAAATTGGAGATATATATAGAGATATATATATATATCTTCAGGGTTAGAACACAAAAGCAAAAAACTCACTTAAAATAATAGCAGATGTATGCCTTAAAATTAAATCTTTATGTTCTCTACAAAATACCTTTAAAAACTCAAATCCAAGGAGTTCCAATCATGGCTCAGTGGAAACAAATCTGACTAGTATCCACGAGGACGCAGGTTCTATCCCTGGCCTTGCTCAGTAGGTTAAGGATCCAGTATTGCTCTGGCTATGGCGTAAGCCGGCAGCTGCAGTTCTGATTCGACCTCTAGCCCAAGAACCTCCATGTGCCGCGGGTGTGGCCCTAAAAAGACAAAAAATAAAAATAAACAGAAGCTGCTCACAAAAGAAAAAAAAACTCAAATCCAAAAAAGTGATGAAGATTTTTGGTGCTATTGGCTTGTGGTCATAGCTAATGGAGTAAAGTGTCTGTTAGTAAGGGACTAAATTAAAAGCAGAAACAAAACTAACAGATCGTTAAATTATCTATATTTAAGATTAAGCAACAATAGAGTTTTTACATATGCCTAATTTTAGCTGTTATGAAAAAAATCACTGTCATTTGTTCCTTCCTAAGAATAAACATTATGTTCAGAGCTTGTGTTACTGTTAACAAACAATGGTAGGAGGAAAAAATTCATATAGCCACTATATTTTCATTTGGGTAAATATTTATCAGTAACTTACTGCTTGATTTAACTAGTTAAGTTTAAAGGGGGGGGGGGAACCCAGCTTCAAATTTATACTTTAAATGAAGTGTTCCTCAGAGAGTGTATTATAAATCACCTTTTATTTTAAAAAAAGAATAGAAAAAGAATAAAAAAAATGAAAAATAGAAATAAATAAAGAAATAAAAAGAAATAAAAAAAGAATAAAAAAATATTCTTTTTTTATTTTAAAAAAAGAATAACTCATCACTAATAAGATAAGTATTTTGTGAAACTTTTGTCTTTGTGTGTGTATGTGTTGGGTCATGTAAAACGTATTTCTTAGAATGGGGCTCAGTTAAAAAGGTTTGAAAACCACTGCAAAGTAGTCTACAGCAAATCTACTATACAGTTAGTAACTAAAGAAGTGTTAGAAGGAATCAGACTGAATGTAAAAATCCTCCCTTTTGATTGTTCAAGAGGGTAGGATGCATATTTAAGGCAACAGTCTAAAGTTGAAAGGATCCTGAAAAATTCTACCATTTTACCAATAAGACAACACACTTACCCAAGGTCTATAGTTAACATTAGAATCAGTTTCCCATTTTAATTCTCTTTGTACTAAATTAGGCTGCAGAAAGCCACTTTAAAAAGTGTAATCAGCATTAAGTGCTAATTCTGAATTTCCTATTTTGGTTTCTAATAACTAAAAGAAACTGCAATTTAACACATGAAACCATTTCCTCAAGTACTATTCTCCTAGATTAATGACCACACCAGCTCTGCCATTAAAAGCTTTTCCCAGCTAGTTACTTGATACTTAGCTTTTTATGGCACTTTTCTTTTCCCATTATGCTCAGTAGTGCATGCAATACACTATGTTCAGGAATGCAACACACTGCTTTTGAAAATGCATGGCCAGGGCCATAATATAACTGAAATTTTTCTAAACTTCTATATTCTGTGAACTGCTACAAAATCTAATTAATCTGTGTACCTTACTCAGTATGAAACATTATAAATATTTTAGAAAGTCTCATTCAGAACAATAAAACCTGGATATATATATTCCCATCTCCTGACAAATCCTCACCAATAACTGAGTCAGTAAGAAAAGAGAAGAAACATACTATGATTGAAATCTAAATAAAGGTGATCTCTCTACAAAGAGCAAGAAAGATTAAACACTGCAAGTGATGGGCAGATGTATCACCACTTCATACAAGTAAAGATTTCTTTCTACATCCTCCCTCTTAATATCCATAATAAAGTCACACTCTCATTTGCAAAGAACCCAAAAGATAACCCAAATTATTTCTATAAAGAACATTAACTGTTCACCCTTAAACAAGTCTGTTAATGATTATCAACAAAATTCCAGATTAAAAACAATTAAAAACCACTCCATGTCAGAAAAAAACAGTATTATCTGATGTACCATTTGTGTAATGTCTTAATTTACCTCCTAAATGCTAATAAAGAAAACAGAAATGTTAGAATAATCACTAATATAACTGCAAAAGTAAAATCTTAAATACTGATAAGCTACACATTTGTTAAAAACTTGTTTCTGTACATAATATGAATCTTAATACTATAGCATAAATATGCCCACAAAGACAAAACAACATTTAATACCAAGATCAGAAAAATAAGAAATTAGAAATGCATCCATCAAGTATAGAGGGAAGACTCACTATAATGAAAAATAATGAAAATAGAATCAAAAACAATACAAAAGAATTAGACAAAGACAATACAAAAAATTAGAAAACAAGTCACAGATTACAAAAAAAAAATTGCAAAAGATAAATGTTATCCAAAATATACAAACTCTTGGAGTTCCCGTCGTGGCGCAGTGGTTAACGAATCCGACTAGGAACCATGAGGTTGCGGGTTCAGTCCCTGCCCTTGCTCAGTGGGTTAACGATCCGGCGTTGCCGTGAGCTGTGGTGTAGGTTGCAGATGCGGCTTGGATCCCGCGTTGCTGTGGCTCTGGCGTAGGCCGGTGGCTATAGCTCCGATTCAACCCCTAGCCTGGGAACCTCCATATGCCACAGGAGCGGCCCAAACAACAACAAAAAAAAAACAATAATGAGATACCACTACACACCTACAGCCAAAATTTTGATCACCAACATCATCAAATACTGACAAGGATATGGAACAACAGGAACTTTCATTTGCTACTAGTGGGAATGCAAAATGGTACTGTGGGAAATGGTTTGGCAGTTTCTAAACTAAACGTTTCTTACCATACAATCCAGAGATCATGCTGACATTTACCCAAGATTCGAAAATTTGCGTCCACACAAAAACCTGCATAGAGATGTTTATAGGAGTTTATTCATAACTATCAAAACTTGGAAGCAACCAAGATGCCCTTTAGAGGTGAATGGATAAATAAACTAGTATATACAAACAATGGAATATTATTCAGCACTAAAAAGAAATGAGCTATCAGGCTATGAAAAGACAGAGGAATCTTAAGTGCATATTACTAAGAGAAGAAGCCAATGTAAAAGGCTAGGTGTGCTGCATGATTCCAACTACATGACTTTCTGGAAAAGGAAAAACTATGAAGACAGTAAAAAGATTAGTGGTTGTTAGGAGTAAGGATGGGAAACAGAAGAATTAGGCAGAACACAGGATTTTTAGGCAGTGTAAAATACTCTATATGATATAAAATATGTGTATTTAATTATACATTGTGCAGAGTTCCCGTCGTGGGGCAGTGGTTAACGAATCCGACTAGGAACCATGAGATTGCTGGTTCGATCCTTGGCCTTGCTCAGTGAGTTAAGGATCCGGCGTTGCCGTGAGCTGTGGTGTAGGTCGAAGATGCGGCTCGGATCTGGCGTTGCTATGGCTGTGGCATAGGCCAGCAGCAAAAACTCTGATTAGACCCCTAGCCTGGGAACTTCCATATGCCGCGGGAGCAGCCCTAGAAAAGGCAAAAAAGACAAAAAAGACAAAAAAAAAAGATACATCGTGTAAACCCATAGAACGTACAACACCAAAACTGAACCCTAAGGGAAATTATGGACTTTGGATGATTATGATGTGTAGGTTCATCCTTGGTTTAGGGAAAACAAACAAACAAAAAGTACCATTCTGGTGAGTGATGTTGATAACAGGGGAGGCTATGCATGTGGGGGGGCAATCTCACTGTCTCCCTATCAAGTTTTGTTATAAACCTAAACCTGCTCTATAAAAATTAAGTCTTATGAAGAAAAAAAATTGTACTAACACTCAATTCCCAGCACTGAAAAATATTTGCTGTAAATATAATATTAATTTTAATACTACTAACTTGATTTGAAGAATTTATGAAAATTAATTAGTGGAGAAAAACACTTGAAAGTGGGCAAAATATGTGTCAAAAGACAGAAGAAGAAATAAATTTGTTACCAAGCATATGGGGACAAGTTCTTAAGACATAAAATACAATACAATGAGAAAGTTTTAAGATAATACTACTGATACATGGGCAGTGAAATAAGAATTCTCACATGGGTCACATTATTTCTTCTGGAAAGCAATTTTACAATATGTAAAAAGTATTTAAATGTTCATACTCTTAGAATCCATAATCCCATTTCTGAATTTACTACTAAGAAATTAGTTCTAAACAGCAAAATCTGTGGTATTAATTGTTGTTCTCTGTTCACAAGGCAATAGGTAAATTCCTTCCCTCTATTCCAAGCCATTGAAGTCCCTAGCCTCGGGGCCTTTTGTGTTATTTTAGAATGAGCAATTAGAAGACAATCCCCTCAACTGGCTTCTGAGAAAGCCCAGGCCCAAAGAGAGGAACCAGAGAGGAAGGGGACTGAAAGGACTGAGACAGAGTTTGAAGAGGTGGAAACTGGAGGAAGAGGATTAGAAGATTCACCCAGATCAAGATCAATACCTTCACTGGGAGGTGAGCTGGTAATGGAGAGACAAGAGAGAGAAAGAGAGGGAGAGAGAGAGAGATACTAACGTTTAGAACTCTGTTTAGAAAATTCTAGAGAAGATCCTATCACCCAAGATTTTCTGTAACTTGGCCTTCAAAAGAAACTTCCAGACTTACATAAATGAGTTATGTCAATGACAAGCAGAGTAGGCAAAAGACCAGAAAGCCCTTTCCTGATAAGGTATTAGATTGTATGAAGCTATCCAAGGATTAAGGGGAGGAGGAGTTGTACAGCAGAATAATGACCAACTAAATCAGGTTGAGGATAAAATAGATTAAATTTTAGTAAAATAGGAATATGGTATTTCACAGGTACAACCTCTAGAATAAGACTCATGCCTACTGTATTACCTAATACCTAAGGACCTGGAGGTAAATTATGGTGTTTCCACATAAGAAACTATCACATAGCTATTAAAAATATGTATACTAGGAGTTCCTGCCATGGCACAGGAGGTTAGGGATCTGGCATTGTCTCTGTGGCAGCGCGGGCCACAGGTGTAGCGTAGATAGCAGCTGTGGCTCAGATTTGATCCTTGGCCTGGGAACTTCCATATGACAGGTGTGCCCAAAACAAACAAACAAAATACACTAATTCTAATATAAAATGAACTACAAAATTATCATAGTATAAAATTAGTGGGTCAAACATTCTAACTGATCTTCTCTTATTAAGAATTAAGAAAAGAAGCTCCCACTATGGCGCCGCTGCATCTTGGGAGCACTGGGACGCAGATTCAAAGCTGGCCTGGCACAGTGGCTCAAGGATCCAGTGTTGCCACAGCCGTGGCTCTGATCTGATCCCTGGCCCCAGAACCCCATATACTGCCAGGTGGCCAAAACCAGGGTGGGTGGGTGTGGAGAAAAAAGAATTAAAAAGAAAAAATACATATGCAAGTAGGAATTCAAGTGCTATACATACTAACAAGATCAAAATGTCAGTTTTGAAACTGATGTCACAACTACCTTACAGTAGTACAAAGTATCAAAAACAATTACTATAACAGTGCATGAACAACACATTATTTTTTACCTAAATAGTATGATCATATACACATACAGCTCTTATCCCAGCAGGACCTAAGTTCAATGAGGGCAGGTTTTTTTTCTTCTATTTTGCCAACTAAGGCAATACTCGGTACATGGGAGTTCAATAAATACTTGTTAAATAAATATAAAACCCATCTTGAGGGGTAGGGAGAAACAAAAGGAAAATATTCCAAAATGATACATCAGCATTGTCTTTTTAGTGATGGAACTTTAGTGGGGCTGTTTTGGTTTCTATTTTTTCTCTGTCATCTAAGATGTCTCTGACTACATATAACTTCTAAAATGGAAAAAAAAAACACAAACAAAAACCAATTAGGAAGCAGTACACTTTAAATGCATTAAGAATTTCCTATATTTTCAAAACATCTCTGTAGAGCTCTACAGTAGCTACAGAGTAGACTTATCTGAAAATTTAAATAAAGGAAGTAAATTTAAATTATCTTGAGTGGGTAGGAAGTAGAAAAAGTACACTAAGGCTTTCTCCCCCATAGTTTAGTCAATATACAACACTAAACTTCCTCAAAGGACTTTCGATGTACTGTTATTAAAGTCCCTAATATTCAACTTTTATAAACTTTCCAATCACAGTAACTGTTCTAGAAGCAAACTATTGATTTAAAATATTCTGACCATGCCCCAAATCACCAGAGGCAGTGAGTAAACTTTCTGCCAATCTCTCAGCAAGGGCTAAAAGTGAGGGGGGAAAAAAAAATCAGCTTTGTAATATTATCAACCATGACTTTTAAACTTTTGTTCAGAGTGACCAAACACATCAATGACCAGTTTTGAAGATTTACTTGTAACTAAATGTTGGTATTTGTGGACCAAACATTCCACTTGATTTTTTTACTGAGAATTAAAAATAAGTAATACATACTCAAGTAGGAATTCAAGTGTTATACATACTAACTTAGGATCAAAATGTCAGGTCTGAAATGGATGTCACCACTGTGTACAGCAGTACAAAGTATCAAAAACAATTATGATAGTACACGACATTGTTTTTTATCTAAATACTTACTAGTTTTTTATCTAAAATTTCGAATTTTTAACATGAGAAATGCTTTTTTTCTATGAAGTAAATCAGGCAAATTATGCCACATACAGCATTATCACAACTGTATAAACATACACACCAATTATGAATACAAACAGTATTTGTTGGTTTTGATCTAAAACCCTCAAATTTTTAAATGGGAAAAATGAAAAATGCTTCTTTTTTTTTTTTTTGTCTTTCCTAGGGCTGCTCCCTCGGCATATGGAGGTTTCCAGACTAGGGGTCTAATCGGAACTGTAGCTGCTAACCTGCACCAAAGCCACAGCAAGGAGGGATCCAAGCCGGGTCTTTGACCCACACCACAGCTCACGGCAACGCTGGATCCTTAACCCACTAAGCGAGGCCAGCGATC
This sequence comes from Phacochoerus africanus, assembly GCF_016906955.1. Lineage (NCBI taxonomy): Eukaryota > Metazoa > Chordata > Mammalia > Artiodactyla > Suidae > Phacochoerus > Phacochoerus africanus. The sequence continues at coordinate 71,792,865 of NC_062550.1, read as the reverse complement.
AAACCCGCAACCTCATAGTTCCTTGTCGGATTCATTAACCACTGAGCCACGACAGGAACTCTGAAAAATGCTTTTACTATGAAGTTAAAGAGGCAAACTGTACCAACATACTGTATGATCGCAACTATAAAAACAAAAATGAAACACCCAGAAGTTAAGACTGCTATAAATGGTAACAACATTGGAGTTCCCATCCTGGTTCAGGGGTAACAAACCAGACTGGTATCCATGAGGATGCAGGTTCGATCCCTGGCCTTGCTCAGTGGGTTATCCATCTGGCGTTACCATGAGCTGCGGTGTAGGTCACAGATGTGGCTCAGATCCCGTGTTGCTATGGCTGTGGTGTAGATCGGCAGCTGCAGCTCTGATTCAACCCCCAGCTTGGGAACCTCCCTATTCCACAGGTGTGCCCAATAAACAAACAAATAAATAAATAAATAATATCTGGATGAAGAGATACATTCCAGGTAACTTTATTTCCTTTTTTCTTCATTAATTTTTATAATGAGAGTGTATTACTTTTATAAACATTTTTTCTTATAAATATTTTTTGTGTGTGATTTAAGGATGGTTATAAAAGCTACGGTGGAAATAAATGAAGCTTATAGCTCAGATACCTGAGTCAAAATCAAATTAACATGTAGTTCTAAAAAGTAACTATCAAAAGGTGCTATACAAGAAGTTCACGTCATGGTTAACGAATCCGACTAGGAACCATGAGGTTGCGGGTTTGGTCCCTGCCCTTGCTCAGTGGGTTAAGGATCCCTCGTTGCCGTGGCTCTGATGCAGGCCGGTGGCTACAGCTCTGACTGGACCCCTAGCCTGGGAATCTCCATATGCTGCGGGAGCGGCCCTAGAAAAGGCAAAAAGACAAAGAGACAAAAAAAAAAAAGGTGCTATACAAAAGAAAAGTAGGTTTCTACAGTCATTAAATTACAATATACAGTTTCAAAAGCATTGTCTTGGCATCTCCAATATTTCACAACTTTATTAAAATTAAGCAGTTAGCTACATTTTTAATAATCTTTTCATTGTTTTTTATTGTACAGAAACAGCTACTCAAAGAATTAACTATTTTGGAAAAAAATGCAAATAAGTGTTGATTCATAATGTCTCTTTTATAAGCAAAAGATACTGAAAAATCAATGTAATTCCTATTTCTCAATATCATTAAAACAGGAAAATGGGCCCTAAATTGGTCAACATATTTAAGGACCAACAATAGCTAGTAATGATTAAAGAATATAAATAAAGCATCAAGTTTACATATTCAAATGCATCCCAACATTAGAAGTTTATTTGAAATAGACAAAAATATTTACACCAAATATTTCAAGATAATCTGACGAAAACTGACTTCTAATATTCTCTTAGCAACAACTAAAGTACTCAAAGAACAAGACCTAAGAAACATTTCTGGAGTTCCCATTGTGGGTCAGTGGTAAATGAACCCAACTAGTATCCACGAGGATGCAGGTTCAATCCCTGGCCTTGCTCAGGGAGTTAAGGATCTGGCATTGCCAGGAGCTGTGGTGTAAGTGGCAGATTCTCTGATTGGACCCCTAGCCCAGGAACCTCCATATGCTGTGGGTGCACCTCCAAAAAGAAGAAAGAAAGAGAAAGAAAGAGAGAGAGAAAGAAAGAAAAGAAACAAAAGAAAGAAATATTTATGATACAGACATGCTGGTGAATAACAAAAGACAAGACAAAATTTAAAGGACTAAATGCCAATTTTCAGATATTAAAAGTACCACGAACCAAAAAGAAAAGAACCCAAATTTCTATGTTTAGCAACAGCACAAGAATTAACATTTGTGAAGGGTGCTAATGAAAGAAACCACAAAAAGGAAGGTGCTAAGATATTTTTTAAAGGAAGCAGTAAACTTAATTTACTGCAGCATCGGCTCCCTTACAACATTTTAACAGAACAGTCTAGGTCAGTGGTGGCTGACAGAAATATAATGTGAACTATACATGCAATTTAAAATTTTCAGGTAGCCACATTTTTAAAAAGTAAAAAGAAAGAGATGAAATTAATATATTTATTTACCCAACATATCCAAACATTATCATTTTGACATGTAATCAAAAATTTTAATTGGAATATTTTAACTTTTTAAAAAAATACTAAGTCTTCAAAATCCAACGTGTCTTTCACACAGAGCACAACTTGGATGCTAAATTTTCATGAGAAAAAACTTAGAAAACACTAATTATGAATTAATTCTGATACTGAGATTCATAGAAGTTACCTGAATTCATAGGGAATGATTCTGAATGTGGGTGAGGGAAAAATTCTACTGCAATCTTCTGCAATTACAAAATAAATTAACTGCAGTTCATATTACCTCTTGCAGGTCATATCATCTTCTGCAATTACAAAATAAATTAATTGCAGTTCATATCACCTGTTTTCTCATAAGGCTAAAAAAGCTGCATCACATCCCCAAAAGCAGCAGCAGAAAGAATATAAAAGGACAGACAATAAATTAATTTTGAGTGCTGCCAGAGAAGACATTAGAAGAAGAAGAGCTGGTGGGTGGCCCTGTGGCAGTGAAAAGAGTCCCTGAGGGAACATCAGCCCAGAGGAGCTAAGAGACTGGCTATTCTGAACTATTCTTACTCTGCCACCAAATGCATGGTGTTTTTTCACACCACCAGCAAACTTTTCAGTTTTCTGGTTCCCAATTGGGTGTCCTATTGCTTCAATTCATTTCTGACACTAACCACGTGGAGTTAGTAGACCCCCTCAGGTTAAGGGTTCAGTCCCACAACACTGCCCTCACATCAGATGCTAGCTCCAAGTCCCAGGTTGCCACCTATACTTCTAACAAGCAATAAATCAGGGGATTCCACGACCCACTCCTCAGGTCTGCCAATTTGTGAGAGTGGCTCACAGAACCCAGGAATAACTGAGTGGAAGAGACACAGAGAGCAAGGTATGGGAATAGGGCCAAGGGCTTCCATGCCCTCCCTCTCTGGTACACCACCCTCCTAGAGCCTTGAAGTGTTTATAAGCCCAGAAGTGCTCTAAACTCTGCTGTTTAGGGATTATTATGAAGGCTTTACTTCATAGGCATGGTTGATTAAATCAATGGCCATTAGTGAGTAGCTCATCTCCAGCTCCTCTTCCCTCCAAAGGTGGAGTAGGAGTAGCTCTGAAAGGACCAACCCTCTAATTGTGGCAGAGTGTTTCTGGTGACCAGCCCCTATCCTGAAGCTCTCTAGAGGCCAGTGAAGAGTCACCTCATTAGAGCAAAAGGGTATACTTAAGGCATTTAGGAGCTCTCTGTCAGGAACCAGGGGCAGAGATCACATTATTTCTAGATTATGCCATTTTGTACATGTATTTAAGATCATGTGAACCAGGTCTGTCACTGCTGGAGAAGTGAGGTATACACATATGGAAAGGGGGAAAGCTAAAATGAACTGTGTTGAATTAGCACTGGAGATAATCATCATGAATTCATGGCTTTCAATAGATAAGTAGATAGATATAGATGTATACACACAGAGGCAAAAACACACAAGCATACACATAAATATTTCCTAACTCTTCACTGAAGAGTCTGGAAACAGTGATGTTCCAGGAGCCTTGTGCACGCTTGACACTCATCTACCGTCTTCTGAATTGTTACGCAATAAAAGGAACCTGGCTCCTTGGAGAAATGGCTGGTCCAGGCCTGGGATGGGGAAAGAAGATGAACCTGGAATAGCCTACACAAGATTATCATCAAAAAATGATAAGGTCATGTTAATAAAAAAGACATAGAAGGCAGCTTCTGGCCAGATCTGGGACAACTGTTAAATTTGAAAGTATTTTACAGTAAAAAGGTTTTTTTTTAAATACCACTGTATCTGTCCATCATGTGAAGGAGAAAAAATTATACTGTATAACATTTATCTAAGTTCTAGTTGTTAAAGAAGTTATCTTTACTCATGAAGAGGGTAAGGATGACAGATGTTTAAAATACTAAACTAATAAAGGTATTCAACCAAGTAAATACTCAGTAAGATCTATGAAAGCTTGTAATAGTGGCATTTATGGGAAATATGACAGTTTCACTTCATAAGAGGAATGGAAAACAGTCAAGAGTCAATGCTATGCTTTAGCCATAAGGTGCTCACCAGCAAATCATCACCATTTCTCCCTTCTTCACTTATGTCCAAGAGAAAAAAATAATCTATAGAGACATAAGAAACTACTGGTACAAATGCAACATAGACAATTTGTTCACCAAAAGTAAAATCTAAACTAGCACCTCTATATAGCTCCGTGCCTAATTAGGCAGAATCAATATTTAAATTAAGAGTCTATTATTTTAAACTGGTTGATGGTTTTGGCTTTTTTTTGTCTTTTTATCTTTTTCTAGGGCCTTGCCCACGGCATATGGAGGTTCCCAGGCTAGGGGTCTAATCGGAGCTACAGCCACAAGCCACAGCAACGAGGGATCTGAGCTGCGTCTGTGACCTATACCACAGTTCACAGCAACGCCGGATCCTTAACTCATCTGAGGATCCTTAACCCACTGATCAAGGCCAGGGATCAAACTTGAAACCTCATGGTTCCTAGTCAGGTTCATCTATTCTTTATACATCCAATATCTTTATTTCTGCTTTCCTGGTAAGTAAAAAGTAGCATTGATACTTAACAATTTTAGAATTTATAAGTTCAATTAATTCTTACTCACCATGCAAAACTTGAAAATGAGCAATCTGTACACACACCAAACTCCTACTAATGCTAAAGTCAATTTGTCTCTGTTAGATGGAAATTTTATATACATAGACCACTAGAAATAATATTCCTCTCCTAAAGCTTTAAGTCTAGGAGCTCCCACTGTGGCTCAGTGGGTTAAGAACCTAACACAGTCTCCGTGAGGATTCAGGTTCCTCTGTGAGGATCCTTGGCCTCACCCAATGGGTTAAGAATCTGGCATTGCCGTGAACTGCAGCATAGGTGGCAAATGAAGCTCAGATTCAAGTGCTGCCATGGCTGTGGCACAGGCCCACAGCTGCAGCTCTGATTCGACCCCTATCCGGGCAACTTCCACATGTAGAAAGTGCAACCGTAAAAAGAAAGAAAGAAAATATCTCTTGTAAGATAGCATGCTGTGGACATAGCACCGTGCCTGTCACAAAAAGAGTCCTAACAGCTAAGTACTAGTAATTAATAATACTTTTCCAGATTAATTAGCAAGGAACACTCTGCCAAAAAGATAAGGCCTGAAGAAAAAAGTATATGCAGTTATGTAGGCTATTTGTTGTAGAAAAAGTCCAATTTGACCGCATCCTAGAAATAAGAGGAGTTCCCATTGTGGCTCAGCGGGTTATGAACCCAGCTAGTATCCCTGAGGATGTGGGTTCAATCCCTGGTCTCACTAGGTGGATTAAGGATCCCACGTTGCTGTGAGCTGTGGTACTGGTCACAGATGCGGCTTGGATCTGACAGTGCTGTGGCTGTGGCATAGGCCGGCAGCTGTAGCTCCAATTCAACCCCTAGTCTGGGAACTTCCATATGCTGTAAGTGCAGCCCCCCAAAAAAGAAGAAAATATAAGAATCTTTACTGTAATGGAGTTTCATTTGAAATCTGGCTATTTCCTTAAGTGACACACAAAGATGGTCATTTTAGAGAGATGCTCCACTAATAAAGTATATATCACCAGGCTAATATGCAAATATGGCATGAATGTCAGAGACTACAGGAGAGAAACAAACTGTTTAAGAATCAGCACATCACTCCCAATGACTGAGCATTCTGGAAACTAGTTGGTAAATGGCATATAAAGTATGAAAACTATTTTGGATTGAATTTAACCAGCCACAAAGAATAACCAAAGCTAAAACAGTAACTGGCTTAGAATAGATGTTTATGATCGTAACTGAGGCAAAGGAAGCAGACAAAATATTATAATTCAATATTTCAATTTTTAAAGACTTTCCTCGCTCAACTATCCATACTAGCCTTCATCATACCTTCTATTTACCCCATCTTTCTTGCCCCATATTTGTTCAAACTTTCCCAAAGAAATGGCCTACTCTGAGTTCCTGCTGTGGTGCAGTGGGTTAAAAATAGGACTGAAGCAGTATGGGTTGCTGTGGAGGCATAGGTTCTATGGGTTTAAAATTTTTATGTCATTTTAATTAATTTAAATAGCAACATAGGTTTTATGGAACAGTGAGAATTTTAATGGACAGTGAACAGCCCAGAAATTTGGATTATTATAAGAGACTTATTATAGGCTCCTCCCTTACTCAGCCTCCACTCTCACTTAGGTTATCCCGAATGATGTTAATGACTTTTTAACAGTCAAATGCAATAAACAATTTCAACAGCCTAAACAAATCTATTTCTTTTCTATGCCTTCTAAAATTCATTCTCCACATCTACTACTATATAAACTGGACTTCTCTGCTATGTTCCTTTCTGGATATGTTATTCCCTTGATGTTACCATTCTCGTAGTGTTCTACATAACCCCTGAGCGCTTTTTCCTTTGCCCACCCATTAATCACTCCTATTTTGCCTTAACCCCATTATTGTCCCAACTCTTCCCCTATTTCTCTCTTCATATATATCCTCTCCTTAGATATTTCATTTACTTCCATTATTTCAGCTATGACTAAGATAGACATTTGGGAACCACCAGCCTCTATGTCTACTTCAGACCTATCTTTTGAGCTTCAAGAATGTATCCAACTGCCTACAGAACTTCTTCCTGGACATTTCACAAATATCTCAAATTCAACAGGGCGCTTCCCCTCTCAAAAAAAAAAAAAAAAAAACTCCTATTCCTTCTTATTCCCTCCTTCAGTTGACAGTACCGTCATCTATTCCCACCCTCTCATCCATGCTTCATGTTTCCTCCAAATTCCACTTAATCAATTAAACCCTGCATATTTTACCTACTAAATTTAAGATTCCATTCCTCTATTCTCATCCTGGTTCAGGCCCTAGAAACCTCATACCTATACATAAAATTAAACTGTACACATCTCTAGTACTCCTTATATCCATTCTTCACAATTTCTACTAGGCAAATCTACCAATTACTTCTTTGCTTAAAATTATTTAATCCCCACTGCCTACAACTGAGTATTTGTGTGGGACGTTCAAAGAGCATGTAAATATAATAACGCCTAGGAACTCTTCAGCATGTTAAAGAGATGATATATTGCATTTCCCAAATTCACCTTAATCTACCAAAATCCACGGATACTCGAATCCCTTTTATAAAATGGTAGAGAATTTGCATAGAACCTATATATATCTTCCTGTGTACTTCGAATCATCTCTAGATTACCTATAATACCTAATACAATGTAAATGCTGTAGAAATAGTTGTAAACATAATGCAGATGCTAGGTACACAGTTGCTACAAGTGCAGCAAATTCAACTTTTGCTTTTTGAAACTTTCTGAAAATTTTTTTCCCTATACAGTTGGTTGAACCTGTGGATGCAGAACCTGCAGATATAGAGTGCCAACTGCATATTATGTTGTTTACCTCAGAATCATTAGCCATTAAGATGATCCTATCATTATTCCGAACAATGTTTACTTCTATCGACTCAGAGAAAACGTGCACATCAATGACTGATTCACTAATTTGTTTCATCTCTCACTGTTTGGTTTATATATTAATTCATGTTTGATTAACATGAGACCATTCACCATATACATAATGACCAAAACACCTGTCAATTTCTCACCTGTCTCTGAGAAATTGCACCCTGGCTGCACAAAAGGCATCTACAGAAATAATGAGTTGTTTTTCTTTTTCTTTTTCTTTTTTTTTTTTTCCGTCTTTTTGGGGCCACACCCATGGCATATGGAGGTTCCCAGGCAAGGGACCAAATTAGAGCCATAGCTGCTGGCCTACACCACAGCCATAGCCAGCACCAGACCCAAGCCACATCTGCCACCTACACGGCAGCTAGCAGCAATGCCGGATACTTTAACTCACTGAGTAAGGCCAGGGATCAAACCCGCATACTCATAGGGGATACTAGTCGGGTTCTGAGCCACAATAGGAACTCCTAATTAGTGGTTTTTCTTAGCTAACCTAAATATGATGATTATACCAAATAGATTTCCAAACATTTTCTTAAGTTATTCTTAGTCTTCAATTTCTTAAGTTTTCTTAAATTTCTGGGAAAACTGTATTTGCCTATGATGACAACCAGCTTATCTGTGCTAAAAATCATTAAGCACATTAACTTAGCATAGCATTACATTAACATGTAAATCTTGCAATGCCAAGACTCAAGTCACAACATCAAAAACTAAATTCTTTATGAAAGTCCACCTGAAAAATCTAAATTAATACAAATTAGGTGAAGATATACAATCAGGTCAACCACAAAACCAAGCAAATTACTAAAGTTTCTCCTCTCCTATAGAACATATCAATAACCAATCTTTTTAAAACCACATACAAAATTAAAGTCTGCCATCTGTCAAAAGCACAATCTTCCAAATAAAAAACACTCTCAAGAAAAGCTTCTGGAGAAGTTCAGTCGTGGCTCAGCAGTTAACGAACCTGACTAGTATCCATGAGGACTCGGGTTCCATCCCTGGCCTTGTTCAGTGGGTTAAGGATCCTGTGTTGCTGCAGCTGTGGCATAGGTCGCAGGCTACAACTCCAACAAAAAAGACAAAAAAAAAGAAAAAAAGAAAAGCTTCTAGCAATTTCTCTTCGGTCTGAAAAGCTGCTCCCCTTTGTGTTAAGATTTAATAAAACAAATTGAGAAAATAAATAAAAAAGTTCTAAAACCCAACTTTAAGTTTAACAGAATCAATTTGTAACAAATGATAACTTACAGCCTTCCAAATAGATTTTTTAAGAACATCATATCCTTGGGGTTTTTCCTTTTTTTTTTTGGTCTTTTTAGGGCCACGCCCGCAGCATGTGGAAGTTCCCAGGCTAGGGGTCCAATCAGAGCTGTAGCCGCTGGCCTACGTACGCCAAAGCCACAGCAACAAGGGATCTGAGCAGAATCTGCGACCTACACCACAGCTCACAGCAACGCCAGATCCTTAACCCACAGAGTGAGGCCAGGGATTGAACCCAAGTTCTCATGGATGCTAGGTGAATTCGCTAACTGCTGAGCCACGATGGGAACTTCAAAAAGCATCATATCCTTTTTATTATACTGTATCTTACACCTCACATTTTTCAAAGTACCTTCACATAGTAGTTTCAGTTGCCCCTGAGCAATCCTGTAAACGTCAGTAAGACATGTTACTGGTAAATCAGTGTTACAGATTAAGTTCCTTACTCAGGGTGAGCTAATTGGGTGATATAGAACCCAGGTTTTCTGCCTTAAAGCTTGTTTCTGATAATACAGTATTTTATTATACCATAGTGAACTCTCCAAATTCAAGATTAGAGAATCTGATGTGGACCAAAGAAAGGCAAGGAATATGGATGAAATGACTCTGAGATCTAAAATTATTTTAATAACAAAACATTTAATAATTACCAGAGTATACTGAGCTGATATCTTCAAAGAGCTCAAAGACCAATAGACAAAGAATGTAAATGAAAAATTTTTAATCAATTTGAAGAAAACTGTAAGAACGATCCCAAGAGGAAAGATCTTAGCAAATTCTGGAAACTAGTATTTCAGAAAGACTGGCATTTGGAAAAGTAATAGGTCATGAAATTAGAAAGTTAGGCAGAGGACAGGTAAAGCTAAAGAATTTGAAAACACCGATGACAACATCTTCAACATTTCTCCTGTAAGAATGGTAGTAATGTTAAGAGTTTAGCTATGTTTTTCAAGCATAGATGTAAAACAAATCAAAATTTTCATCAGTACCCTCAGAAAGACAGCCTAAAAAAGATGCCGCATCATCACAGTTAAATTTACGTGCCAGGCCCTGTCCTAAATGTTTTATATATGTACTAATTCATTTAATCATCACAACAACCCTGTAAAATAGGTACTCTTACATTCCATTTTGCAGATAAGAAACTAGCACAGAAGTTATCCAAGTTACACAATCATTAGCTGAGCCAGAATTTGAATTGAAAGTCAGGCATTTTAGACCTTAATTACTGTTATACTGCAAAAAAAAAAAAAAAATGCCATCTTCAAACCTAAACTCAGGTCATGCCAAGTTTCACCTAGTCTTGCACACTTGATTTTCTTTTTTTCTGTAACACAGAAAAACAAAATGCAAGATCCTAAAAGTAAGTAAATATAAAGAACTGGGACAGCAAAACCTGATGATAAATGATTATGAGTTTTTTCATGGTACACTAACATTTCCAGAAATTATAATTTGAACATAGACATTGTTGCTGCCTTTACAGCTTTATCTAAAAAAATTTAGAAGCTACCAAAAAACACAAATAACATGTTTAAGATGATTTCTGAAAATGAGAGCCCAGTTTTAATTCAGTGTTTCCACAGAGATTAACTACGATGACTTTCAAATGACCAGGATCTTGCATTAGATTCTGAATGTCAAGAAATGAACTCAGTCACCAGTCAACAACAGAACAGATTCTACATTTGTTTTACACAAAAACAACCTCTTTCAAAGTTCTTATAGTAGAAACAATGTGATACTAAAGTTCAGAAAAAAGGTAAATAAGAGAAAAGGAAAACATTTAAACCCCTAAGACTAAGTAAGAAATAACTCTATCACTGAAAATCAACCTAAATATAATTCTCAATTCCTGTACCACAAAAGTTACTTCTTTTTTAAAAAAAATTTTTTAATTAAAGCATAATTGATTTACAATGTTGTCAGTTTCAAGGTTACTTCTTAAAGCAATAAATCTACATACATTTTAAATCAAATCTTACCTAGTCAAAATTATCCTGTCTTTAATTCTATTCTGTCCTGTTTAGAAGGAACAAGATTATTTCAAACAAGTCACCAAAGCAGCTACCCTTCAGTTACCTGAATTTTGCCTATACTCCAAATCAGTGACTGAGTATTTAAAAACAAACAAACAATCTCCGAGAGTATTCCCTGAAATTTAGTTCCTGAAACTGAAAGTTACTGCAGATTCCTAAATAAGAAGGAATGTGGTACAAATTTTAAAAATTGATAAACTTCATAAAACATTAATATCATATACTCGTGATGAGACACAAGCCTTAACTTACTAAAAGCAAGACAAAAGTAGACACTAAGTAGTTTGGAGCTTAAAATTTATGATTTGACCTCTTCTTTCAGATCTGGAAACAATCTTATCAATGTATCAAGTGAACGGCAATATTTAGAAGAAGCATGAGAGAAAAGTCTTTAAATAAATCACTCCTGAATCTCAGTGTATAACATAATTTGCTTCAAGGAAATATATACATATAGATGGCTGCACCCACAGCATGTGGAAGTTCCCAGGCCAGGGACTGAACTCTCGCCACAGCGGTGGCAACCTAAGCAGCTGCAGTAACAATACTGGATCCTTAACCCACCAAGACACAAGGAAACTCTGCTGTATTTCTTAAAAAAAAAAAAAAAAATTCCCTAAAAAAGCAACAGAGTTCCCCTAGGGCTCAGCAGAAAATGAATCTGACTAGCATCCATGAGGACACAGGTTCCATTCCTAGCCTTGCTCAGGGGGTTAAGGATCCGACGTTGCTGTGAGCTGTGGTGTAGGTCATAGACATGGCTCAGATCTTGCGTTGCTGTGGCGTAGGCTGAGGCTACAGCTCTGATTGGACCCCTTGCCTGGGAACCTCCATATGCTGCAGGTTTGGCCCTAAAAAGACAAAAAAAAAAAAAAGAAAAGGGCAATGTAAACTCTGCAAAGCCCAGCAATATATTTTCTGACCAAGGCAACAGAGAAGTAAAATTAAGGTACATCACTTGTCTAATAAAAACCAGGTAAAGAAATCTGCATCTTAAAAGCTCTCACTTATCACTTAAGATCCTGTGGCATCAAAGTACTACCTATGCATTATTTATTAAGAATCATTATTTGTTTTAAAAGATAACTATGCATATTGTGACTAAAAATAAGCTTGATGGAATGAAGTTTGACTTGTATACAAGTCATTCTTCATCCCCAAAAGCCTATGTATTTCTCTATTTGAAGTGATTAAAATCAACACCCAGAAATCTGGAATTTGCCATAGTTACAGGATCGGATTTCTCTAGAAATCTGACAGTAACTTACACACCAAAACAGAATTGCTTCATTTGAGATTTGCTAATTAACTATCTACTAGACTAGTTTTTCCCCCCACTGTATCATTACTTCCAAGATAATAAACTATCAGAAAATCCCAGATATAAAAGAAAACCCCAGCTATAAAGGAAAACACACACATTACATTCTGAGAAGTTTTAAAATTTAAACAATTAAAACTAACAAAATTAATCCATAAAGTGCTCAATATTTCTTTGGGTCTAGTCTTAAGACACTAAGGTAACTAAATAAGAGTAAGAAAAGGAAAACTTAAAAAAACACCTAATCAAACGTGAAACCACAAATAAAATCCAGGATCAGTAAGCATAAGGTACAAACAAGAAGCAGGTGTCTACCTGTAAACCAAAATGTTGCCTGTAAACCAAAAGGAATGGAACCTAAGTTTTTAAGTATGACTGATCAACAGGAAAAAAGTTATGGTTTGACAAATTTTTGTTTTTTTAAAAAATGATCTGCCATCTTTCCAACTCTGAAACACTATAAAATTGAGCACTTTTTATTTCACAATGCCTTATAAGTTCTATGTCACTAACTATAAAACTTAAATTACTTGTCAGTTTTTTCCAGGAAGTTTACTTCCTTCCACATGCTAATTTCCCTTCACATTTGATATGGCCTCGGTTATTTGGAAAGTGACACTCAAAGGGTTAAGTGTTAACATATTAGTTCATGGAAAATAGATAAATTCTTAGACCTTTCAGTTTGGTTCATATTCTATTTCAGTTTGGCCCATTAGTCTTGGCAAGAAGATTATGGGTAATGGCATTTTTCATGTTTAATGCAGGCATTTTCATTCTGTGCAGGTCTGCTTCTTCCATAACCTATACATGTTCACTTCCTGATGAGGACACCACTCAATCAAGCTGCTACAGGTCAAGCAACAAGTAGCCCAAACCCAGCTATTTAAACCTAGAATATACCTGTCAACCAGGATGACACACCACTATTTACACCATGACAACCTCCTAGAGATTAAAAAAGGAAGCCTTGTGACTCCTTGGGATTCTTGGGAAAGTTTGGCTTAAAAACCTTTCACAAGATTAAAACAATGATAATAACATTACTACTGTCAAAACACATTATACAATTTACACAGGCTCCTGTACTGTTCACAGTATAGGGAATAGGCTGCAGGCATACTTTAGATTTAATTACCAATGTCAGGTCACTGCTAGCTCCTACAAGGTTTAAGCATCATTAGGTAGAACAATATCAAACACTTATTGTACATTTCTAGTCACAAATTATTTACCCAAAGAAGAAATACCTTTTAATAGTTTATTAGATTCCTGTGTGACCACGAACTAAGATACATCCAAAGGAAGGTCATTCGTGAACAAGGTCTTTCTTAAAAACACAGCCTGATCTCACAGATGGAAACACGCGCCTAACACATCAGCAGCTCATCATTGCAGACCTCCTGATGAGTAGAAGGCAAGAAGGCTGTGCTTAATCTAACTCAAAAACTTCCCCACTAACTTCAAGTTTCCTGCCAGACACTAAAACAATAACGAGTAAGCAAGACATTTGTACCAGGATGCCTTTCACCACTCCTTCCCTAGAAGCAAATCGCACTGGCTACAGCCACTAACTCCTATTCTATCCAAACACCTAGGTGCAAGCCCCAAATTCTGGTTTCTACCTCTTTTCAAAAGTTGGCCTCCCACCACACTCGACTTGGAGCAAACAGTTAGAGAAAGACATGCCAAGGGTGAACTCTAGAAACTGGTCGAACTGAGCCAAATCTGGGATCCAAACCACCGTAAAATAAAGAAGTAGCTCGTGTATACCTGCAGTTCACACCAAGCGACCTCCACCGTAGTTTCGGTGTCCAGACCTTTATAGACCGTCTTAAAGGAGCCCCTGCCAATTTCGATGTCAAACTTGAGAAAGCGGCCATCATTGGACATGCCCACTGCCTTGGTCTCCAGCTCTTCGATGTCATCCTGCTGCTGGCTCCGCTCCTCTTGCGGCTCCTTGGCGCTGCCGCCGCCGCTGCCGCTTCTCGCCGACGGGGGCTCCTCTTTGCTCCCCGCTTGGCTGGGCTGGGCAACCTGACGGTCTCGGCTGGCGCTGCCCGGGGCCGAGGCGGCGGCCGGGACTGCGGCGGCCGGCTCCCCCGGGGTGGCGGCGGCTGGCGGCTGCTGGGCCACATGGGCGACAGCGGGGGTCAGAGTCTCCTCGCGGTGGGGCTCCGGGGGGCTCCTCTGCTGGGCCACCGCGGCGGCGCCGGGCTGGGGCAGTGGGAGGGGGAGGCCGGGCAGCTCCAACGCCGTGGCGTTAGAGTCGCAGATGACGCTACGGCGGAAGAAGCGGTGCTCGGTGGTGGTGGTCGCGACCGCCCCCCGGCTGTCCTTGTCCATGGTGTGGCGGCGACGCCGGTACTCCTCCGTCCTGCCGGCTCCGGCGTCGGCTGCCGCGGCGCCCAGCTTCTCCCCCACCGAGGAGTCCGAGCTAGAGCCATTCTTGGGGGCAGGCGCTGGCGGCGAAAGGAACAGGGAGCCCGGCGGGCTGCTCTGCTGATCGGCCCCGCCGCCAGACATGGTAGGAGTGGGAGCGAGGCAGGCGGCTCGAATTTGGATAGAAGCGGGCCGCTGTGGGCCGACGGCCCCTCACTCGGCACTGACTCGGCGGTCCGAGCGGGAGGCGGGGCAGCGGGCCGGGCTGCGGAGGCCGCTGCGGCTGTCGAAACGGGCTGCTCGGGGGCGGTGGCGGGGCGGAGGCACGGGGGCTGGCGCCTCACCGCCCGCACCCATCGTGCGGCAAGCGGCGGCCGAGCGGACGGGAGCGGCAGCTGCGCGCGGTCATGGGTGCAGCGCGGGAGCCCGCACCGAGTCCAGGCGGGGGCGGCCCTGGCTCCCCGCCGCCGTGGCCCGGCCGGGCGGGCTGGGCCCTGAGGCCGGCGGCTGCGCGCGGACCCCCGAACGGCAGCCGCTCGGGCGCGGAGGCGGGGGAGGCCGCGCCGGGGCTCGCGGCCAGGCGGGCAGCCGCTCCTCCTCCCCGCCAAACTCCTGGACGGCCTCACAGGCCACCCATCGCCCGACGCGAGGGGCGGACGCGCGACGCGGAGGAGCGGAGGAGCTGCCCCCGGCCCCGGGCCTCGCCGCCCGCCGCGGGCCCGGCGGACCCCGTGCCCTCCGGGCCGGGGCCGGGGGCTAATAGAGGGAGGGCCGGTGGGGAAGGGCCCGAACCGCTGCTCCTCCGGGCCGAGGAGGGCAGGGAGGAGGAAGGGCAGTCACCCCGTCAGGAGCCTTCTGTCACGGAGACGGTGCAGAGAGGCCGAAGGAGAAGAGCCGCGTCCGCCAGGGAAACTCCGCGCTAAATGGCGCCGGGAGTCTAAAACCTCCACACAGCCCGCTCCGGCCCCGCCCCCCAGCGCCCGGAGCGCCCCACCCCCACCCGCTGGCGGGGCTCTTGCGCAGGCGTGCTGTCCCGAGACCCCTTGGGACTTGTAGTTGAAGCGTTGAGGAATGAAAGGGACGGAGGAGGAAGGCGCCTACGACTCCCGTGTCGCCCTGCGGTTACTTAGCCTGATGCCCGACGGGAACTGTAGTTCCTTTTGAAACCGCCCCTTCTGGAAGGTGGGTGGGAGCGTCACCGTGGGTCGCTAAGCCCCATCCCTCAGTCGGCACCAGCTAGGGAAATCATGACTTAGGCATTAATTGTGGAATGAGAGAAGGGAGAAGAAAAGGAAAGGGAGGCAGGACGAGGGGAGAGGCTCCCATCATGCTCTGCTGAGGCGAGAGCGAGCTCTTGGTGTTGCCGTGGATGGAATATGGGCTGTTTCTGTGTAGTGAGGAGCCGCGGCGGTGCTGAGACCCGGGTGTGGTGGAGAGCAGGGGGAGCCGGGCCCCCTCCCTAGGGCCACAAACTTTGTGCATCACACTGATTGGGTGCGTGGCAAGGAAGGAGACAGGGAGAATGATTGTGCGCCTACCTCCCATAGCACTTAAGGCCGCATCCTCGGCTCCAGCCCAGGACACACACTCTGGCTCTCAGTGTTGGGCTGCCCCAGTGCAGTCAAACGTCAAAGCGAACTCTGCCAGAAAAAAAAAGACTGTACGTGGAAAAGGGGGAAGGTGAGGTGGTAATGGACTCAAAAGACAAGGTCTGCGGATCTTTGCGTCTTTTACCACAAACTTGAAAGAGCTGAATTGACTTGGACGAAACTTAAATGTCCAACTGTCTTTTGCTTGGTGCTGAATAAACCAGCATCCCTCTTTACTCTAAAGGTGCATGAATGTACACGTGTAATCTATACCACGGCTTTGGACGTGGAGGAAATCTGTAGACTTGCGGCTTTCTCGAAAGCAATCCTTGGACTCGCGGGACCCCTTACTCCTCTCAGTTATTCAAGATAGTGCAGGTGATGAGCACCAGGGGGCACCCGACGGAGAAGGAAGCCAGACGCGAGGCCAGACGGCGGTTGAAAGTCTAAGCTCAACGGTAGGAGGTGGAAGCACTTAAACGTGTGCAACCGCACAAAACGTGCGCGCGCTTCGAATCCGGCTCTGGCTCAGGCTCAGGCTCAGGCTCAGGCTCCGGCTCCTGCCCCCGCGCCCGCTGGGGACTCGCTCCGGCCGGGGAAGCGGCGGTTGGAAGCAGCGCGACCGAAGGTTTGTTAGCGCTAGTTTCCTAGGAAATGCCCAGACCTGCTGGAAGAGCTCCACTTCGAGAAGTTTTGTTCTACAGTTCCTCTGATAACGTAAAATAGTTACACTTATTTCAGTTCATCAAATTACACTTCTAGGTACGCAGAACAGTTTGAAAATCAGCGGTTGTTAGGTTTCATGAAACTGTAGCAGATAATGAACATTTTAAAACACGAATTCAGTAGAGACAACTAGAGTCTTAACATGTTAGCATTCCACTGTTTTAGAAAATATCCCCTTCACTCGTTAGCTATGTGTTAAGTGGTTTGTCTCCAGGCTTTAACTTAATGCAAAGCAAGGGGAGAAATGACTTTAAAGTAGATTTGTATGGTACTTCTTGAGGCAGCTTCTTAGAACTCGTGAAGTTGTTGCTTTACTAGGGAAAATAGTCTACTTTAAACATGAGGCCACTGTTTATAAATTGGTGAGTTAAAGGAGATCAGCAAATCACAATGTTCAAGTTTGGCACCATAAAAAAAAAAAATGACATTTCTGTGTGACTGGTCATTAAAAGCCTTTATTATTACCTAGTCTGCTTACCGGGCCCTGAACTTGTGGCCACACTGCATTGGACACAAGTCCCTTGACAACCACCATGCCCTATCAACACGTTATTTCAGCCAGGAACAACTAATTTCATTGTAAATAATTGAATTAACTGTTGACTTAAAACCACACTTGCCCATGTGATGGCTTTTCCTACTTGTGTAATGTTAGTTGCACTATGAAAACAGGTAAAACTCTTGAGTGTAATCATGTTGTGTACAATGGTTAGATTTAAAGATTAAACTGTTTATGTGAATGTTTTACTACAGAATTTATTTGTTCAGCTCCCATTTTAATACTTACCATCTTTCAATCAACAGGGTATTTTCTATTACTCATTACTGTTATATCCCTAATAATTATTTTCCTTTCTCTGTCACTTCAATTATTAAGTAAAGAATTGACCTCTCTGTAATCCATATAAAACATCAAGTTAGAGGTAGCAGAAATAACCCAGAGCACAATGGATCCACTAAGCTCAGAGATTTGACTTCCTGGCTGGTGGGTCCATAAGAAGAATATAAGTATTTTATTTTCTCTCACTATGTTCTTTTTTTTTTTTTCCTTTTGGTTCTTTTAGGACCTCACCCACAGCACATGGAGGTTCCTAGGCTAGGGGTCCAATTGCGCCAGCCACAGCCACAGCCACGCCAGATCCGAGCTGTGTCTGTGACCTACACCACAGTTCATAGCAACGCCAGCTCCTTAGCCCACTGAGCGAGGCCAGGGATTGAACCTGCAACCTCATGGTTCCTAGTCGGATTCATTTCCACTGCGCCAGGACAGGAACTCCTCTCACCATGTTCTTTATTCACTTTAGTCCTTGTTCATTTTCTCAGGTTGATTCATGTTTCTTTCAAGTTCCCCATCCATTCGCATTTTATGTTTATATGTTCTCTGCCATTGGTAACTGGCCAACAATGATTGATTTATTAGACAGTGGCTGCACATGCAAAATCTATTTTATTTTGTACATGGCATAATTCATAGGGTAGCTTCTTAAAGTGTAGAGAAAAAAGAATACCATCTTAAGAGCATTTCTCCTTGTCTCTTTTCCCTCATTTCCTATGCTCTTTTGTTTTGCCTATGGTAATTCTTATTTCACCTCCTTGTCATCTGCACCTCTAGAACGAAGGGAGAATCAGGTAGTTAATCAATGAAGGGTAAATTTTTAAACCTTTTTTAATATTATAAATGAAATAAAAGGGGCTGGGCTTGCCCTATATCAAAACATATTGGAAAACTGTAAGATTAAATTTGTATGATACTAAGATAAGCACAATTAATGGAAGAAGCCAGAAACATGTATTGAGAGTTCCAAGCATTATGTGAGTTCCATAATTGAGGAAAATAGCCTTTCAAGTCAGTGGGGCAAGGTTAATAAACGTGCTTGAACAATTAGTTATTCATTGGAAAAACAAATTAGGTTAGATGTCTGCCTCACACCATTCACAAAATTAATATCCATACAGTTTAAAGAGTTTTTTTTTTTTTTTTGGCCGCCATGTGCGGTGGCTTGATGTGGGATCTCAATTCCAAGACCAGGGATTGAACCATAGCGGTGAAAGCACCAAATCCTAACACTAGACCACCAGGGAACTCCCAAAAGCTAATTTTTTTTAAAGAGCTCTAAGAATTTTTTAAATCTAGGGAAAGCTTGGGAAAGGAATTAAAAGAACAACCCAAAAGCCATAAAGAAAAACATTTGACCATATCAATATTGACAATTCTGGAGTTCCCACTGTGGCACAAGGGGATCAGCAGCATCTCTACAGTGCCAGGATACGGGTTCAAACCGTGGCCCAGCACAGTGGGTTAAAGGATCTGGTGTTGCTGCAGCTGTGGCTACGTTGCAATTGCAGTTCAGATCAGGTCCCTGGCCTAGGAACTCCATATGCCACAGGGTGGCCAAAAAAGAAAAAAAAAAAAGATAATTCTGTTCAATAAAGCACAAATGATGAGCTGGCAGAAAAAACCTGGCACCTGTATAACAAAAGACTAATAACCAAAATATATAAATAACATATTTAGTCACAAAGAAAAAGACAGCTGAGTTCCCTGGTAGTCTAGTGGTTAGGACTCAGCACTTTCACCACTGTGGCCTGGGTTCAATCCATGATCTGGGAACTGAGATCCCATATCAAGCCACTGCACACCACAGCCAAAAAAAAAAAAAAAAAAAAAAACTACTTGACAGTTGAGATTTAATTTAAAAAGTAATACTTAAAAAGAAAAAGTAAAATGGAGTTCCCATCGTGGTGCAGCGGAAGCGAATCTGACTAGGAACCATGAGGTTGCAGGTTTGATCCCAGGCCTTACTCAGTGGGTTAAGGATCCAGCATTGCCGCCAGCATTGCCGTGAACTGTGGTGGAGGTCGCAGATGCAGCTTGGATCCCAAGTTGCTGTACCTGTGGTGTAGACCGTCAGCAACAGCTCTGATTAGACCCCTAGCCTGGGAACCTCCATATGCCTCGGGTGTGGCCCTAAAAGGATAAAAAGACAAAAAAGAAAAAGACAACTGTATAGAAGAGGGGGAGAGGACAGAAAAGGACAAGATACAGGAGGAAATGCAAATGACAAAAGCTGAAATTCAGTAACTAAGGAAGTGCAAGTTAAAACAATATATATTTTTCCCTCAAAGAAACTGGCAAAATTTTAGGAATTTAATAATATCAAGCATTGGCAGGATGTGGAGAAACTCATGTGCTATTAACAATAACAGAAATTACTACAGCTTTTTTTGAGAGCAATTTGTTTGTACTTATTAAAACATACAACATACACAACGGTTGACGCAGCAATCTCCCGTCTCCATACCTACCTTAGAGAAATACCTGCACATGTGCACTAAAAATAACTATTAGAAGATCCGCTATAGCTTTGTCTGTAACCAAAAAGCAAAGCAATATAAATGTATGTAAATAAGAAAATAGTTAAACTATGGTATATCTAATTTTGACAATACATGCAGCAATAGAAGAGCAGGAGGTAAATAACGTAGGTGGTCACATAAAGATAAGTGAAAAACTCAAGATGTAGAATAATAGGTATTAGATCATATATTGTCTTTTTAAATTATGTTTCTATATGTATTTAAATGCACAGAGAAAAAGTCTGGGCAGTATACACCAAAATGAAAAGAGTTAATTATTGGGACTACTCATGTGTGTATTACATGAATTTCTTAATATGTTCTCACTTATTGCAGAAAGCTTGAAAAATACCAAATAAAATATGAAAGTAAAAATCAGTAGCACCTCTACTAGCCAGAGGTATCAGCCTTTGAAACTTAGGTGTCCTTCTCTCCAGACTGGTGAAAAAAATGTTTATAATTATAAGCATTTCCAATGTCATTAAATATTCTTCAGAAACATAATTTGTAATGGCTGCATAGTATTCCATCATATGACATTACTAAGTGTAATCTTATTACATCATCTAGAAAGAACATTGGGGAAAATATTTTATGGCCACAACTACAGCATGTGGAGGTTCCCAGGCCAGGGATTAAGCCTGTGCCACAGCATTGACAATGCCAGATCCTTAACCCACTGTGCCACAAAGAAACTCCTGGGGAAAATATTTTACAATGGGAATCCATTTCATGTTCCAGGCCTTAAAAAGCTCTCACAGGAAGAGATTTAATGAAATTACCTAGGGAGATAGACAGATATAGATATATAGATAAAGGTATAGGTATGGATATAGATAGGTTATTCTTCTTCTTCTTCTTCTTCTTTTTTTTTTGTCTTTTTGCCTTTTCTAGGGCCGCACCAGTGGCATATGGAGGTTCCCAGCTAGGGGTCAAATTGGAGCTGTTGCTGCCGGCCTACGCCAGAGCCACAGCAACGCGGGATCCAAGCCGCATCTGCAACCTACACCACAGCTCACGGCAATGCTGGATCCTTAACCCACTGAGCGAGGCCAGGGATCGAACCTGCAACCTCATGGTTCCTAGTGGGATTCGTTAACCACTGAGCCATGACAGGAACTCCTAGATAAGTTATTTTTGGTGAACGAATTTATTACAAGCAGATCTGCGCTACTACAAATGTGGGTTTTTTTTTTAAGTTCTTTAGGAAAAGAAAATGAAATCACATTAAAGGATAAATATCAATTTAAAGAAAATGTAACAATAATATATGTAATATAATTTACTTTTATAAATATACAAATCACTTTTATATATACAAGTAAATGGATAACAGTTACAGCACGAGCGACAGGTAGGGGAAATGGAAGGATACCATTATAAAGTTTTTAGCACTATTTATGAAATGGCATAATATTATTTGAAGGTAAACTATAATAAGTTAAAGATATATGAACACTAAAGCAATCACTAAAATTATGTTATAATTAATAAGCTAATTTCAGAAATAAAATTGAATAATTAAAAAAATACTTAAATCATTCCAAAAGAGTCAGAAAAAGAAAAAAAAAAAACCCACATAGAGTTGCAGGGAGTTCCCTGGTGGTCTAGTGGTTAGGATTTGGGGCACCACTGCAGCCTGGACTCAATCCCTGATCTGGGATCCCACATCAAGCTGCTACACACTTCAGCCAAAATAACCAAAAACAAACAAATGAAACACATGGAGCAACTAGAAACAGAGCAACAGGAAAATTTCAATTCAATCATATCTACAGTATAATAAATGTAAATGTTTTAAACTCTTCTAAACTCTACAATTAAATGGATAATATTAACTGAATAGATAAAAAAGCAACATCCCACTATATACTACCTACGTTTTTAAAAAACACTCTAAATATTTAGACACAGGTTAAAAGTAAAAGGATGGGAGTTCCCATTGTGGCTCAGTGAGTTAAGAATCTGACTAGTACCCATGAGGATGTGGGTTCAATCCCTGGGTTCAATCAGTGGGTTAAGGAACCAGTATTGCCATGAGCTGTGGTGTAGGTTGCAGATGCAGCTCAGGTCCCACATTGCTATGGCATAAGCCAGCAGCTGCAGCTTCAATTAGACCTCTAGCCTGGGAACTTCCATATGCCACAGGTGTGGCCCTTAAAAAAAAAGAAAAAAGAAAAAAGTAAAAGAAGAGAAAAGATATACCATGCAAATACTAATTAAAAGAAAACAAGAGTAGCTATATTAATAATGAACAAGAACTACTAACAGGGATAGAGAGGGATATGTCATCATGATAAAGAGGTCAACTCATCAAGATTTCAGTCCTAAATATATATACACCTAATAACAGGACTTCAGAATACATGAAGCAAAAACTCAAAAAAGGAGACAAAGTCTGCAACTATAGTAGGATATTTCAAAGTTCCTCATACAGTATTTGACAAAAAATGTCATTAAGGATATAATGTATAAGATAAAAAGTTGCAGGATAAAGCTAAAGCAGTGCTTAGAGGAAGATATATAACATTAAATGCTTATATTGGAAAGGAAGAAATATCTAAAATCAAAATTTTAAGATTCTACCCTAAAAAATTATAAAATGGGAAATTAAGTCAGAATAAGCAGAAATAAGAAAATAATAAATCAAGAGTAGAAATCAAGGGAGTTCCTGTCATCGTGGCACAGTGGTTAATGAATCCGACTAGGAACCATGGGGTTGTGGGTTCCATCCCTGGCCTCGCTCAGTGGGTTAAGGATCCAGCATTGCTGTGAGCTGTGGTGTAGGTTGCAGATGCGGCTCGGATCCCACGTTGCTGTGGCTCTGGCCTAGGCCTGCATCTATAGCTCCAATTCGACCCCTAGCCTGGGAACCTCCATATGCCATGGGAGTGGCCCTAGAAAAGACCAAAAAAAAAAAAAAGAAATCGAGAGTGAAATAGAAAGTGGAAAAACAATGCATTAAATTAATAAAACCACAAACTGTTTCTTTGACAAGACTGGTAAAATTAATAAGCCTCTAGCCAGATTAATCAAAAATAGAAAAGATTCAACTTACCAATATCTGGAACACAAAAGGGGACATCACGATAAATCCTACAGACATTAAAAGGATAATTGGAAAATATGCTGAACAACTTTATGTCAATATATTGACAAGATGAACAAATATCGTGTAACACAAACTATCAAAATTCACTCAAAAAAAGAAAACTTAGTGGCCCTATATAAAAAAATGAATTTATAGTTAATCTTCTCACAGAGACAAATTTAGGCACAGATGATTTCATTGGTGAATTATACAAAGCATATAAGGATATACATACATATAATATAAATGTGATGTAAACTTTTCAGAAAACAGAAGAATAGAAACAATTCTTAACTCATGCTAGTCTAGCATTACTCAGTTACCAAAGCCAGACAAAGCTATTACACAAAAAGAAAAATATAATTCAATATCTCTCATGAACATAATGCAAAAATCCTGAACAAAATTTTAGTAAATAAAATCCAGTGATATTTTTTAAAAAGGATAATGCATCATGTCCCAGTTAGATTTATCTTGATATAACAACAAACATAAATAATCAGTGTAATTTGCTATATCAACAAACAAAAAAAAATCACAGGAACATCTCATTTGACAAAACAACTATTCATTATTTAAAAAAAAAAAATCTTCAGCTGACTGTAGACAAAAGAGAGCTTTCCCAATGGGATAAAGTATATCTGCAAAAAAACCTAGAGCTAACATCATACTTAATGTTGGAAGAACTAATGCTTTCTCACTAAGATTGTAGACAAAGCAAGAATATTGACTCACACCATTTTATATAACCTGGTACTGGCAGTCCCAGCCAACACAATAAGAGAAGAAACAAGATGAGCGGCATGCAGACTATAAAGAAAGAAGTAAAACTGTCTTTATTCACAGATAGTTTAAGGAATACAAAAAAAAAAAAAAAAAGCCCTACTGGAACTAATAAGTGATTTAACAAGGACACTGGATACAAGGGCAAAATACAAAAACTAATTGCATTTCTAAATACAAAGGACAGTTAAAAATTAAAATTTTTTGGAGTTCCCTTTGTGGTGCACTGGAAACGAATCAGACTAGAATCCAGGAGGATGAGGGTTCAATCCCTGGCCTCACTCAGTGGATTGGGGATCTGGCGTCGCCATGAGCTATGGTGTAGGTCACAGACACGGCTTGGATCCCGCCATTGCTATGGCTGTGGCTCTCAATTCAACCCATAGCCTGGGAACTTCCATATGCCACAGGTGCAGCCCTTAAGGAAAAAAAAATTTTTTAATTTTAATATATCACTTGGCTTTCAAACTTCAGCAAGTTTCCAATGATTGTTCCTTCACAGAAACATCAATTTCAACAAATAGCCACATGCAAAAATACCTTCACAAGAGCTAAGGATTCCAGGTGGGGATTAGAGCACCTGGGTGGAGCACAAATATAAGGTGCATCGAAGAGGGTAGGAAAGATGTTTTCACATTATTCCTTACACCCCTTCCCCAACCTAGGCAGCGCAGGGTGAAGACACCCTACCAGTGGGAGAAAGGGAATGAAATGAACACTTCACCTCATTGAAGACCTAGAACCAGAACTACCCCAATGCCAGAGTAACCCCTGTGGCCCTAGGCTTGGGCAGAACCAGAGCCCCAGCCTGCCCCAGTAGACCTCCGCACTAATCCAGCCCTCACTGACCCAGGATCAATGCCCTACACCACAGGCCTAGACACCAGGCCTGCAACTGTGCACTCAGGTCTTAGGCCTGAGACTTGGGTACCAGACCTGTTCCATGGATCCAAGTGCCAACCCAGTAGACCCAGCCCCCAGGCCTACCCCTGATGGACTCAGGCACCAGGCCTGCTTGCCAAAGGACTCTAGAGCAAGCCTGGAGACACCATCAGATACACATCCCAGAATCTTTGGACAAGCTGCCTGATGAAAGGCCTTCAGTGTTGAAACCAGTCTGTAAAAACTAGAAGAGGTGCCTACTTCTTCAAATGTACAAACAACATGAGGCCACAAGGATCACAAATAATCAAGGAAATAAATCTGATTACTAAACTAATAGAGCTCCAATAACTGACCCCAAAGTAATCAAGATCTATGAACTGTCTGACCAAAAATTTGAGAATGAGCCTCTTAAAGAAATTCAGTGAATAAGAAAACACAAAGCGGAGTTGCCATTGTGGCTCCTCGGAAATGAATCCAACTACTAACCATCAAGATTCAGGTTTGATCCTTGGCCTCACTCAGTGCGTTAAGGATCTGGCATCGCTGTGAGCTGTGGTTTAGTAAGGTCACAGATGCAGCTCAGATCTGGCGTTGCTGTGGCTCTGGCCTAGGCCAGCAGCTGTAGTTCTGATTCGACTCCTAGCCTTGGAACTTCCATATGCCTCAGGTTTGGCCCTAAAAAGAGAAGGAAAAAAAAAAAAGGAAAATGCAAATAAACAATTAAATGAAATGAGCAATTTCCTGGATGTGACACTAAAAGTACAAGCAACAAAAGCAAAACTAAACAAGTGGGATGACATCAAACTAAAACCTTCCATGAAGAAAAGAAAGCAATCAAAAAAGAAGAAAAAAAAAAGAAAGAAAAGAAAAGGCAGCTTACATGATGGGAGACAATATTTTAAAACCACATAGCTGACAAGGGATTAATATCCAAAATATTTAAGGAACTCATACAATTCAACAACAACAATAACAACAAATAACCTGATTTAAAAATGGGCAAAGGGGAGTTCCCGTCATGGCGCAGTGGTTAACGAATCCGACTAGGAACCATGAGGTTGCAGGTTCGGTCCCTGCCCTTGCTCAGTGGGTTAACGATCTGGCGTTGCCGAGTTGCTGTGCCTCTGGCGTAGGCCGGTGGCTACAGCTCCGAATCAACCCTTAGCCTGGGAACCTCCATATGCCGCGGGAGCGGCCCAAGAAAAGGCAAAGAAAAAGACCAAAAAAAAAAAAAATGGGCAAAGGACCTGAATAGATCTTTTTCAAAAGAGAAGTCATCCAAATGGCTAACATATGTATGGAAAAGTGCTCAACCCCACTAATCTTCCAGGAAATGTAAGTCAAAAGTTCGATGACTATTAGTGACTGTCATCAAAAAGACAAGAAATAAGTGTTGGTGAGGATGTGGAGAAAAAGGGACCTTTGTGCACTGCTCATGGGAGTGCAAATTGGTGCAGCCACTATGGAAAACAGTATAGGGTTTCCTCAAAAAATTTAAAAATTAGAGCTACTAGGAAGTTCTCTTGTGGTTCAGCAGGTTAAGGATCCAGCGTTGTCACAGCAGTGGCTCAGGTTGATGCTGTAGTGTGGGCTCAATCTCTGGCCTGGGAACTTCCACAGCCAAAAAAAATGACCTACCATATGATCCAGCAATTCTACCTCTGGATATTTATTTGAAGGAAATGAAAACACTAACTCAAAAAGATATGTGTACTCCCAGGTTCCTAGCGGCACTATTTACAATAGCCAAGACATGGAAGCAACCTGTGTCCATAGATGGATGAATGGATAAAGAAGATGTGGTATATGTACAAAATGGGCTATTATTTAGCCATGAGATAAAAGGAAGTCCTGCCATTTGTAACAACATGAATGAAACTTGAAAACACTATTATGCTAAGTGAAATAAGCCAGATGGAGAAAGACCAGTACCATATGATCTCACTTATATATGGAATCTGGAGAAAAAAAAATCCAACTCATAGAAGCAAAGAGTAGAATGGTGGTTATCAGGGGCTACCAGGGGGAGGTGGAAGTGGAGGAAATGAGATGTTGGTCAAAGAGTACAGAGTTGCAGTTATGCAGAATAAGTCCAGAGATCTAATGTACAGACATGAAGACTATACCTAATAATACTGTAGTGAACACCAGAAATATCCTAAGAGAATAGATTTCAGGTGAACTCATCAAACCCAAAAGTGGTAATTATGTGAGAAGATATGTTAATTAGCTTTACTATACTACTAATTTCATTACAGATATATATATCAAATCATCAGAAATATATACGGTTCTTATTTTTAAAATATAAATTAAAATTTTAATAGTAAAATAGTGTCAAAAGCATATTATACTTAAGAATAAATCTAGCGAACTATAAGATTCATATATTAAAAGCCACAAAATATTACTGAGCAAAATTAAAGACCTAAATAAATGGAGAAATATATCCTGTTTAGGATCAGATCACTCAATATTAAGATGTCAGTTCTCCTAAAAGTGATCTCTAGATTCAATGCAATCTCAATTAAAATCCCAGCAGACTTTTTAAAAATGAAAATTGACAAATTGTTTCTAAATTTACATAGAAATAAAAGGCCCTGGTATAGCAAAAACAATTTTGAAAAAGAACAAATTTGAAAGATTTACACCACCTGATTTCAAGACTTACCGTAAGCTGCAGTCATAAAAACAGTGTAGTCCTGGAGTTTGCTCTGTGGTGCAACAAGAGTGGGGCCATCTCTACAGCGCCAAGATGCGGGTTGGATCCCCAGCCCAGCACAGTGGGTTAAAGTATCCAGCATTGCTGCAGCTGTGGCATAGGTCACAACTGAGGTTCGATCTGATCCCTTGCCCAGGAACTCCACATGCCGCAGGGAAGCCAAAAAAGAGAAACAAAAAAAACAACCCCCTCTCCCTGCAAAAACACAGTGTAGTCCTAACATAAAGACTACAGTTCCTGTCGTGGTGCAGTGGTTAATGAATCTGACCAGGAACCATGAGGTTACGGGTTCTATCCCTGGCCTTGCTCAGTGGATTAAAGATTTTGCATTGCCGTGAGCTGTGGTGTAGGTTGCAGACGTGGCTCGGATCTCACGTTGCTGTGGCTCTGGCTTAGGCTGGTGGCTACAGCTCCAATTAGACCCCTAGCCTGGGAACCTCCATATGCTGTGGGAGCTGCCCTAGAAAAGGCAAAAAGACAAAACAAAATAAAAATAAATTAAAAAAAAAAAGACTGCAGTTGATCAATTGATCAGAATAGCGAGTGCCAAAACACCAATAGACAAAGGTGCCAAGGTAATTCAACAGAGAAAGAGTAGGGAGTTCCCTGGTGGCTCAGGGGGTTAAGGATCTGGTGTCACTGCTGTGGCTCTGGTTATAGCTGTGGTGCAGGTTCATTCCCTGGTCCAGGAATGTAAACATGCAATGGACACGGGGGAAAAAAAGAAGAAAAAGAGAGGGTAGTCTTTACAACAAGTAATGCTAGATCAATTGGATGACCACATGGAAAAACAATGAACCTTAATCCTTCCTCATATGATACAAAGAAATTAACTCTATTATTATTATTATTGTTACTGAGTGAAGTACTAGCATGAAATATCAGAACTTCCAATAAATAATGATGTAAAAATTTAAAAAAATTAAAAAAAGAAATTAACTCAAGATAGATTATACAATTAAATATGAGTTAAAATTTCCAGAAGAGGAGTTCCTGTCGTGGCTCAGTAGTTAATGATCCTGCCTAGTATCCATGAGGACGGGGGCTCGATCCCTGGCCTTGCTCAGTGGGTTAAGGATCTGGTGTTGTCATGACCTGTGGTGTAGGTCACAGACGAGGCTCAGATCTGGCATTGCTATGGCTGTGGCATAGGCCAGCAACTACGGCTCCAATTCGACCCCTAGCCTGGGAACCTCCATATGCTGTGAGTGCAGCCCTAAAAAGGTAAAATTAAAAAAAAAAAAAAATTCCAGAAGAGAATGTAGGAAAAAATCATTGTGACCTTGGGTTAGGCAAAGAATTTTTAGGACACAAAATGTGCATAAAGAAAAAATTGCTAAATTAGATTTCATCAAAATTTTAAAATTTTATTATTTAAAAGAAATGTTATAAAAATAAAGAGGCTACAGACTTAGAGTAAATATTGCAAAAGAAATATCTGGAAAAATCTTTGTAAACAGAATATGTAGGGAACCCTTACAACGTAATATTAAGATAAATATTGTAAAAAAAATGTGTGCAGAAGATTTGAACAGATATTTTACCAAAGATAAATGGACAACAAATAAGCACATAAAAAATTGTACAGCATCATTATTAGTCACTGATGAAATGAAAATTAAAACCACAACTTAAATACCACTTGTCTACTAAAATGACTAAAATTAAAGAGAGAGTACCTTGTATTGACAAGATATGGAACACCTGATTCTATCATGATACTGTGGTACAGCCAGTTTGAAAATAGTTTGACTTTCTTTTTTTTTTTTTTTTTTGCTTTTTAGGGCCACACTGGCGCAGAGGGAAATTCCTAGGCTAGGCGTCTAATGGGAACTATAGCTGCTGGCCTATACCACAGCCACAGCAACTTGAATCCCAGCCACACCTTCAACTTACATCACAGCTCAGGGCAACATCGGATCCCAACCCACTGAGCCAGGCCAGGGATCGAATCCACAACCTCATTGTTCCTAGTTGACTTCATTTCCACTGAGCCACGATGGGAACGCCCTGGTTTGACTTTCTCATAAAGTTGAATGTATACTTACTGTATAACCCAGCAAATCCACTGCTAGGCATTTTACCCGAGAGAAACAGAAACATTTATTCACACAAAGACATTTCACAGTAATTTTATTTGTGATAGCCCAAAAGTGGAAATAAACCAAATACCTATCAACAAGTGAATGGGTTAAGTCAACTATGGTACTTCCATCTAGTGGAATGCTAGTGAGCAACACAAAGAAACAAACTGCTGATATGTATAACAACACAGCTGAGTCTGGAGAGCATTATGCTAAGTGAAAGAAGCCAGACACACAAGACTACTGATTCACTTACGTGTCAATCTAGAAAAGACAATACTACAGAAACAAATCAATTCCTGGGTTGGGGCGAGGGGAGGGGACTGACTGAAAAGGAACATGAGGAAATGTTTTAAGTGAAGGAAATGCTTTCTATCTTGATTTTGGTGGTGGTTATGTGACTGTATTCATTCAAAACTCACTGAACAGTACACTATAAATGTGTGAATTTTAAATGTAAATAATTTATACCTCAATTAAGCAGATTTTTTTTTGTCTTTTTTTTAGGGACACACCCACGGCATATGGAGGTTCCCAGGCTAGGGGTCTAATCAGAGCTGCAGCCGCCAGCCTACGCCAGAGCCACAACAGTGACAAATCCGAGCTGCAGCTGCGTCTGCAAACCACACCACAGCTCATGGCAACGCCAGATCCTTAACCCACTGAGCAAGGCCAGAGGTCAAACCTGCTCCTCATGGTTACTAGTCAGATTCATTTCTGCTGAGCCACAATGGCAACTCCAATTAAGCAGATTTTTAAAGTGGCATAAAATTTTGCCAAAATTATAGTCTACAAGGTTTGCTAATCTGTTTACAATTATTTGTCTAAATATCTGAGATGTCAAACATCATACTTAAAAAGTCCCCAGTAAACTTTATGGGTGACTAAGAAAAAATGAAATTTCAAGTTCTTAGATAAACCCTTGAACAGCGGTAATTTTCACCCATTTCAATGGTTTGGCGGGATAGGGATAACTATGAAACGAAATACTAAAAAGAATTATGAATATAATCACTACTCATCTTCTGAGTACCTTCTTACCAAGAAACAGAAAGATGAGCTTTCCATCTCCTTTTCATCTCTCTTGAGTTTGCTTACATGTTTTTAGTCATTTATGATCAAGAAAAATTCTATGTGCTCCTTCAATATTCATAATTTAATATGCAGTGGTAACTTTCTGAATATTAAGATGATTTTACTGAACCATTTTGCTTCATAAACCTCCATAGTCAGATTTACTCTGCAATTAGAATATTTAGCAAATTCAGTAACAGCAGTGATAATATCTCAACTTCCAAATGTCTGTATGTGTTTAGCCCAGTTGAAGATATTGTTATAAATTTGCTGTCTTAGAATGGCTAAGAATTAGGAAAAGAGCTCCAAGTTCCACACTGAGTAATGGTCTACAGTAGACAGAAGGATACATTATTTTAAGACAGTACTAATAATCCTTAACTAGTAGTCTCATTTTTCTCCAACTGAATGCAAACGACGCATAAGACAAGGAAGCAATAGGGAAAGATGATAAAGGAGAAGGAAGGGGGGCCATCCAGGGCAGTAGCAGATGAGATTTTGGCAGAGCTGGACCCTCTGTTGAACGGAATTCATAAGTTGGTATTCCCTTTGTCAGAGTAGCAAGTTACCTCAGCTTACTCCCTTTGGGGCTTCTGGTGCATTTTCTTCATACTTTCTCTAGGAAAACCCTAAAGTGATTATTTCTTTCCCCCTCTACCACTTTCCCTCCCTCACCCTCTCCTAAACTTCCTTCGGGTGCATCTCTAGATTAGGTCCCCCCTGGAGAGGAAGTGTTCTGGTTTCACATTGTGTATGCAATGTAATTTTCATTCTTGAATGAGGGTGCTAAGCAATAACAACAGTCACGGTGGTAATAGGGCCAGGTTGCAGATATGTGTGTGGAATCCAAATTTGGAATGTGGGGGTTTCCTAGTGAGAGACACCAGACAGTGTTGCCTCATAGCTTAGCGCCTGTCGGCAGCAGTAGTCAAAGAAGACCCTTTCAACTGCTAGGCTGGGTTTGGCTCGCCACCACCGCACCTCTGTAGCTCTTATCACTGAGTTTCGACAGAGGTATTAAGTTATGACAGAATGGGATTTGGGAATCTTATCACTTGTCTCTGCCTATAACAAACCAGGACAGGTTGAAGTGTTGGATTAGTTATCCAAGAATCAGGATATAAGTGACTTTGGTTAGAAAAAATATAGAGGGAGGCACAAAGGCTGAACCCTGGCCCAAAGAGAAATTTAAAACTCTTTTAGAGACTTAGCCTTTATCTTATTGCCAAATCAATTTTGATTGAATCTTTTATAAATGGAAAAAAAATGTCTTACCTCTGCAGATTCCTGTGACACATGGTTATTACCTAAAGACAGATAACATTCCAAAAAAGACTAAGATGTCTTCAAGCGGACAGGTCCTCTCAAGAAACATTCGGTCATCAAATTACATGAACATCATGTAATAACTTGTGGAAAAATCCATCAGCTAGTCATGGGGGTTGTTATTGACATTTCCACATGTTTAAGCCTTTTTTCCACATCAGATGTAGGCCTTCTGTAAACAAGGTCTGTGCCTCATAACAACTGTGTCCTTTACAATACCTGGGAGGGGGCCTTGGTAACAGCAATGTCAACCATGTGATTAATTTAGGACGTTAACTTTAACTTCGTGTATCCAAGATTACTCCCTGCACACACACTGATACCCACTCACACACAACAAACTAGGTTTATAATAAGTTCTGTTCATCAGAACAGTAAAAGACATACTTTTAAAAATTGCATTATATCTTTAAAGGCCAGAAAACTTTTTCATTTATTTCTTGCACTCTTTAAAACTAACTTTCATTGTTTTATTACTCTAGGAGTATATGCGTTATTTTAAGACAAGTTACAAAATAGAGATAAGCAGGGAAAAAAAGTAAAAACCACTCAACTCTACCACAGAGAGATAGCTACATTAACATTTTGATATATTTTCTTCCAATATTTTTTCTATGCTTTTATTTGTGCGTATATGTTTCTTCCTTTCTTTTTTTTTAACTGTACATGTTGTTTTTTTAACCTAATACTATAATCACATTTCTATATTTCCATCAAAATTATCACTAATGTTTATATACAATATCATTTTAAGTGACAGCATAGTCTTTCATCACCCAGCTGAACCCAAACTTATTTAAGTACTGCTTCAGTTTTGAACTTTTAAATTGCTACCAGTATTTCACTATTATATACCTGGTGCCTTTGGAAGATTTTCTCTATCCCCAGGTCTATAAATGGAAGTTCTGTGAAGGGCAAAGAGAGAGATGGTGAAAACGTGAGCTGACTCCACTATCACAGAGACCTCCTCCCTCTCTTCCAGGCCTGGCATATCAACAGACTTCCATAAAGAAAGATCTTGAAAATAATTTTTTTTTTGTCTTTTCTAGGGCCACACCCATGGCATATGGAGGTTCGCAGGTTAGGGGTCTAATCAGAGCTGTAGCCGCTGGCCTACGCCAGAGCCACAGCAATGCCAGATCTGAGCCACATCTGCAACCTACACCACAGCTCACGGCAACACCAGATCCTTAACCCACTGAGCGAGGCCAGGGATCAAACCTGCAACCTCATGGTTCCTAGTCAGATTCATTAATCACTGAGTCACTATGGGAACTCCCTGAAAATAATTATTATTTAAATACTAAATGAAGGATATAGAGCTTCAATTTCTTGACCTCTCCATCCCATGTTGGTTCACTCAGTCATCCAATTTGCCCTAACTCATCTTTATGTTCATTCCTCTTTTCCAAAAATTGGTTTCTCTTTACTACTACTAATGACAGTTTACTTCATAAAACAAACACTTTAAAGTTTATGCAATCTGATAATCCTGTTGCATATTAATTACATGTAGAAAATACAAAATTGGATATTCTCACTAGCACATTCTCTTGTGGAGTTGGAAGGAGGACCAAAATGAAGTTAATGAGATTCTGTTTGTCGATACAAGCTTGTGATAGAGCCTTCTATTCTTACTGTCAGAGGCTCTGTAATGAGCCCAATTAGAAATAGTTCTGTTAACAGATGTTAACTAGACTTATTGCTATAATCATTTCGAAATACATACAAATACGGAATCATTGTGTTGGACACCCAAAACTGATATAATGTTGTATGTCACTTATACCTTAATGTAAAAAAGAAAGAAGAGAAATAGTTCAGTAAGGAGGAGAGATGACCTGCCAATCTATGCTGTTTTTGTCACATTAAGACCCTCAAACTAATATAGTTTTTCCATGACCATCGAGAATAACCAGAGTTGACAATGGGGAAAAATGGGGAAGGAAATAAGTAGGAAATTGTGACAAATAGACATGGGAGTCAAGCTCCACTTTAAAGGTCAACAACTCCATTTAGATAATTACAATACCTTGTCAGCTTCTAACACAGTATAAGCTTTCAGTATTTATTTAATACTAACTGGAGTTTCTTTTAAAAGGCCTTCTTTTGGGGGTGGTGTGTAAAATAAAAAGCACCACAGACAGTCACTGTTGTGTCAAATAAAGTTTGATCTGCCTAAGCCTGATTAGAGTCTACCCTACAGTTAAAAATTGACAGCAGTCGCTGAACTTGCAGTGGCAATTTGTGTGACTCTTAATCTAAATGAGGCTAGCAGTCCTAATCCTCACATTTAATTTAGGATTAAATAGTTTTCTAGCTGGATTTGCATGTCAGTGCGTTTGAAAGATGATGCAATTACATATTCAAACTGTTTTGTTTTTGTTTTTGTTTTTACTGTAGTTTTAATTTTCTTTTTGGCCACACCTGTGGCATGTGAAAATTCCTGGGCCAGGGATCAAACCTGTGCCACAGCAGTAACAATGCTGGATCCTTAATCTGCTAAACCACCAGGGATCTCCTAGTTTTAGTTCTTAGAGTGTGCTAATTGGTTTTTGGGTTTTTTAGGGTTTTTTTAGATTTTTATTTTTTCTTTTAGAGTTGATTTGCAATTGCTGCTGTACAGCAAAGTGACCCAGTCATACACACACACACGCATATATATATTCTTTTCTTTTTCTGACATTATCCTCCATCATGTTCCATCACATGACTAGATATAGTTCCCTGTGCCATACAGCAGGACTAGTTGGTTTTTAATGGTTCTTGTTCAGGCCAGATCTACTCTAACAGCATCCTGTATTTTCCCAGGATCTTTCAAACTCAAAGCTTTTCACATAATCACACTCTCATCTTCATTTTCCCACACTCCCTCTGAGGAAGGGAAGGGAATGGGATAAAAGAGGTGGGAGAACGACACGGAAAGGGAAGAGTGTGGCACTGGTCACCCAGCCAGTGACTAAACTTGACCAGTGGGTTCTCTTATGTCCAAATTACAACCTCCAGCTAGACCAAGGCACTGGATCTTAGTGAATCTTACGGATTTACTTCCCCCTCATATTTTCTGGTGAGAAAGAAACTTGCCTATCTGAAAACACTTTTCTGGGCAAACAGCAAGTGCCAAGGGTGCACTTTCATTCTCTTTGACTAACAGGTGATGTGGTACCAGGGCAGAAATCCTGAGAGAGGAAACTAAGTTTTCAGAAGATTATCCAAGAGTTATTCCTCACACTGAATTTGAGATTTCTAAAACACACGACTGTTTAAGCACATGCATTCTCTAGACAGGCTAACTAGATGTCTCCAAAGGGCAGGTTGGTAGAAGTTAAAAGGAGACATATTTCACCTTAATGTAAGCAGGAATTTGCTACTGATTAAAGCTGCCCTGAACCAGAGTCAACTGTCCTGTAGGCCAGAAACCCCTTGCTACAGAAAGCATTCACGCAGAAGCTGGAAGACTAATCTTCAGTCAGTGATCCTTGAAGGAACAGTCTGGATGACCATCAAGGACTCGGTTCATTTTTCATTCCCTGACTGCTGCACCTCCAATTCTACCCCCAACCTGGGAACCTCCATGTGCCGCAGATGCAGCCCTAAAGAAAGGGGTGGGGGGGGAGGAAGAAGAAAAGAAAGAAAGAAAAGAAGATGACTTAAATAGAATCATAAAATCAAGTCTTAAGGAGACTGAAGAGCCCTTAGAGACAATCTAGTCCTATTCCCTACTCCACCACCACCACCATCCCTCTTTAGAAACAGATTTAGAAACCATGCCCTGAGGAAACTAAACTATTATCCTAAAGGTCTGACATTCTTCTACTAGCCAGGTGTGTTAAATCTAGAATATGACTTTTTAAACTGGCAAATATTTGTTGAGTCCCAATGGGAAATTGATTTTCCTGACGGTAAGGATTTGTTATAATTCACGTTCACATTACACTGTTTGTGGATTAATCAGGCCTTTTTCCTCTCAGCTCCCTTATCTTTTGGGCTACTCATATATTTGATAAAAAGATAAAGAAGCTTAGGGGGAAAATTGGGAGGGGGGTGCTGGAAAATTAGTAGAAAAAATAGTAGCTAAAATATGAATTTCAGATTATCTTTGGGTTTTATTTTTCCATGTTAACTTTTCTCCCACTATCAATTAATTCACAACAATATATCACACATTTACTAAGAAACTACTGGGTACATGGCATTGTGATCATCCATATAACCATTAAAGGGATTATAAAAACTATGCTATGCCTCCACCAAATTTGCATCAGGCTAAACATACCCTTGAAGAAGGTTAATGTTAAAGTCAAAATATCTTTTTTCTTTATTACTACCAGCGCAAAATGGAAACAAACTTGTAGTTGGGCTCGGGTGTTTGTACATTACTGTTCAGGAGTTCCCTGGTGGCTCAGCAGGTTAGAGATCTAGCAATTGTCACTGCCGTGGCATGGATTCTATCCCTGGCCTGGGAAATTCTGCATGCTGTGGGTGAAGTAAAAAAAAAAAAAAAAAAAATGTCTGTTCTTGCCAGTTCTGTTCAACGTTGTACTGGAGGTACAAGCCAGGGGAATTAAATAAGAACAGATTAGAAAAGAAGAAGTAAAACTATGTCTTTGCAGATGACATAGATAGTCCTAAGGAACCTACTACTAAAACACTATTACAGCTAATATCGAATTTGGCAAGTTTACAAGGTACATGATCAAATACAAAAATCAACTGTATTTCTATATAGTAGCAACAGACAAATTGAAAAAGAAATTCAGAAAATAACTCCTTTTACAATAGCATCAAAAAGAATAAAATAATTAGGAACAAATTTAGCAAAAAGAAGTGTAAAACTTGGAGTTCCCATTGTGGCGCAGCAGAAACGAATCCAACTAGAAACCATGAGGTTGCAGGTTCGATCCCTGGCCTTGCTCAGTGGGTTAAGGATCCAGCATTGCCTTGAACTGTGGTGTAGTTGATAGACAAGGCTTGGATCCTGCATTGCTGTGGCTGTGGTGTAGGCCAGCAGCTGTACTTCCGATTAGACCCCTAGCCTGGGGACCTCCATATGCCACAGGTGCAGCCCTAAGAAAGCAAAAAAAAAAAAAAAAAAAAAGAAAGAAAGAAAAAGGAAAAAAAGGAGTGTAAAACTTATGCTCTAACAATTACAAAACATTACAAAAAGAAATTAAGGAAGACCTAAATAAATAGAAAGATGTCCCATGTTCATTGATTGGAAGAATTAATATGGTTAAGATGGCAATACTCTCCAATTAAACTACAGACCATCACAGTCCTTATCAAAATTCCAGCTGGCTTCTTTACAAAAATTGACAAGGTGATGCTAAAATTTGTATGGAATTTCTAGAGAAGAGCAAACACAATCTGGGAAAAAAAGAGCAAAATTAAAGCACTCATACTTCCTCATTTCAAAAACATACTACAAAGCTACAGTAATCAAGGTAGGGGGTACTGGCATACTGATAACATACAGATCAATGGAAGGGAATTGAAAGTGTAGAAATAATCCCTCACATTTGTGATCAGCTGATTTTCACAAGAAGCCAAGACCACTTAGTGGGGAAGAACAGTCTTTTCAGCAAATGGAACTGGGAGAACTGGAGAGCCACAGGAGAAAAAAAAATGAAAGTGAATACCTACTTCATACTCAAAAATTAACTCAAAATGGATCATAGATACAAACATAAGAGATAAATCTGTAAAACAAGAAAACCTAGGGAGTGAGTCTTTGTGAGCTTTAGCTAGGAAATGGTTTCTTAGCTACAACACCAAAACACAAGCAACAAGGACAAAAAATAGATACATTTGGACTTCATCGTTGTTAGGAATTTAAAGTGCAGCACTTTGGAAAATAGTCTGGTACTTCCTCTAAAGGTTAAACACCACGTAATTCCAGAAATTCCACCTAAAATTAGGCTATTTATATATTTGATAAATGGAGATAAGAGGATAAAGAATCTGAGGAAAAGTGCACGCCACGGTACATATCCAAGAGAAATAGAATATGTCCACACAAAAACTCAAAGATGAATGTTCATAGCAGCATTATTCATAAGAGTCAAAAAGTAGACACAACCCAAATGTCCATCAGCTAATGAATGGATAAATAAATTGTGGTATATCCACACAATGGAATATTACTAAAGCATAAAAATGAAGTACTAATACATGCTACAACATAGACAAACTTCTATGAAAACATGGATAATCTGTCATTAATCCTATCCTGTACACTCATGATCTCCAACATTACAGTTTTTACTTCTAAAAGTTTAATTTCGGTCTTTTAAAATATCTTCCATGTCTATGCTTAACATATTCGATCTTTCCTCTAGTCTTTCAAACCCATGGAATAGAGTTATATTAACTATTTTAATGTCCTTGCCTGCTAATTCTAACATCTGCATCAGTTCTGGGTCAGTCTGATTATTTACTTTCCTCAATATAGTTCATATATTTGTATGCCCAGTGTTTTTTATTAATGCCATTCATTGTGAATTTGCCTTGTGAAGGGCTAGGTATTTTTGTAGTTCCATATTCCTGAGTTTGTTCTGGGGGCAGTTATTTGGGAACAGTTTGATCCTTTCAAGTATGACTTTTTTATATATAATGATTTTTATTATTTTTTTCATTATAGCTGGTTTACAGCGTTCTGTCAATTTTCTAGTGTACAACATGGTGACCCAGTTACACATACATGTATAGTTTCTTTTTTCTAGCATTATCGTGCCCCATCATAAATGTCAAGTTTGACTTACAAAGTTTGTTAGGCAGGACCAGAGCAGCATTTAGCCTAGAGCCAATTCTGCACCACAACTGAGGCAAAATCCTTCTGAATACTTTAATTAATGCCCTGTGAATTCTAAGATCTCCAGCTTGGCTGGTGGGAACAGGCACAATGCAGGTCCTGTGAGAGTTCTAGTTACTGTTCCCACAGTACTTTCAGGTGGTTGTTTTCCAGACCTTGAACAGTTTCTTGACATTCATGAGTTGGTAAACGTTCTGCTGAGTACCTGAGGGGGACCCCCTGAAGAGCTCTAGACTTGTGCTGCTGTTGTCGTTTTCCTCTCAGTGTGTAGCTCTCTCCTACCTGGTGTGCTACCTTGAAAACTCCAGCTGTCTTGGTCTCCCTGAACTTCATCTCCTCATCTCTACCTACTTTCCGCCTTTCCATGCCACTGTCTGGAAAATTCTCTCAAGGCAGTAGGTAGGCCGGGATCATTTGTTTCCCATCTCATCAGGCCTGATGTCCGATCTCTTGAAAACAGTTATTTAAAAAAAAAATAGTTTGTCTATAATTTTAGCTGTTTCTGGTGAGAGGGTAAATTTGGTCCCTTTCAATCTTGATAAGAAGTAGAAGTCTAAGCTCATGCTAAGTTTAGCAAAAAAAAAAAAAAAAAAAAGAGAGAGAATTAACTAGTTCACACAATCCAACCACAGAAAGGAAGAAAGTATACTGGCCTTAAAATTGACTGGATTTATTGACTCAAGTTACACCAGAACACTTTCTCTTTCTCTCTCATTTCTTCTTCTATGTTTTGGGCACATTCTCGTGGAGGTCACAGCTAGAGCCCACTCTGACAGCCAGCACGCCAAGGACAAAGACAGAACTCCTTTTCCACCTCCAACTTGGGCAATTCGGTAGAAGGACTGGCCAGATTTGGCTGTACCAACCACTAAGCCCCGGAGAGACCTTACAAAGATGACCCCAACCAGCAACAATCAGAAACGCATAGCAGGTACCTCACCGCTGTAAACTTAGGCTTGGGCATTTGAAAGTATTTCCTTTTTTTTTTTGCTTTTTAGGGCCCTACCCACAGCATATGGAGGTTCCAGGCTAGGGGTTGAATCAGAGCTACGGCTACCTGCCTACACCATAGCCACAGCAACGCAGGATCGAGCTGCATGTGCGACCTACACCACAGCTCACAGAAATGCCGGCTCCTTAACCCACTGAGTGAGGCCAGGGATCAAACCTGCAACCTCATGGTTCCTAGCTGGATTCGTTTCCGCTGCGCCACAAAGGGAACTCCTGAAAATATTTCCTTTTAATAAATTCCTATAAATTTAACGTGTCCAAAGTTTTGGACAAAGCTTTTTTCATATTGACAATTTTTCCACCAAAAAGTTTATACTACTTGACTCCCACCAACAGCAGGTAATTGGCACATTTCCCCTCACCATTACCAACATCGGGTACTATTTTTTTCCCACTGATGCCAAGCTGGCAGGTGAAAATAATATTTCACTGTTATTTTAATTTGCAGTTCTTTGATTATTCCTGAAATCCAATATTTTTCATAGACATTCATTCAGACAGTGGGTATTTATTGAGTGCCAACTATGTGACAGCTACTTTTCCAGGCACTAAAGGTTTACTGGCCTTTTGTATTTTTTGTTTTTGGACTTTCCTATCATTTGGTGATTTTTCTGCTGAGGCATTTGTCTTTTTCATATTGATCTGTGAGAATTTCTTACAAAAGGCATCAACCCTGTCACACATTCAGCAATATTTAAAAATTTAAGTCAGCTGTCTTTAATTTGTTTTTTTATATTTTGATGCATAATTTTTTAATATGTTTGTGTCAAATCCTTTAGATTCCTCTCCTTGATGTTGACACAGTCTTTTCACTTTTAAGCTGGTCACATCTGGCACACTAGCCAGTTTCAGTTTGAGATCAGCTTTTAGCATGTGTCTC
Source organism: Phacochoerus africanus (assembly GCF_016906955.1). Classification (NCBI taxonomy): domain Eukaryota; kingdom Metazoa; phylum Chordata; class Mammalia; order Artiodactyla; family Suidae; genus Phacochoerus; species Phacochoerus africanus. The sequence goes on along the minus strand of NC_062550.1, from coordinate 71,751,952 downwards.
TTCTAGAGCTCAACCTACTCTGGCTTCTTGTAAGACTCCCAGGGCTACAGGCAGCAATTCAAAACAGGGTTTCTCCCCAAAGGCTAATTAAGAGAGGGAGGACTTCTGCTGTGTTTACCAAGTTCATCCCAGACTCGTGTTAAAAACAGATATTCTAGTTGATGATGTTATCTGATTATCAACTGAAGAAAATGTATGAATAATGAGATTAATAAGTCAAATAACAACACATTTATTTTTCATTCAGGACCTTTTACATTTTGATTTGATCTGATCTGAAAGCTGGCTTATTTCCTGGAAGTCCCAGGAGAAAAGCAGGACAACTGCCTCCACAGATGTGGACGTGCTGAAGCTGCTTTCCTCAGAGTCTCATTTACCTGCAACAAATATCCTGCATATTCAGTAAATGTAACAGACTGAAACTTGAAGACTGCAGCTTCTCGGCTATGTGAGTAGGGGTCTTCTAGGCTTTGCTGGCAGTTTCCTAGCTTAAAACATTTTTTTTCCCCAGCTGCAGCATATGGAAGTTCACAGGCTAGGGGTCAAATCAGAGCTGCAGCTACCAGCCTATACCATAGCCACACAAGATGGTAACCATGAGCCACGTGTGTGGCTATGGAGCTCTCTCCTTTTTTCTCTTTTCTTTCTTTCTTTTTTTTTTCTTTTTGCTTTTTAGGGCTGCACCTGTAGCATATGGAGGTTCCCAGGCTAGGGGTCAAACAGAGCTGTAGGTGCCAGGCAACACCACAGCCACAGCAATGTAGGATCCAAGCCGCATCTGCGACCTACACCACAGCTTACAGCAATGCCAGATCCTTAACTCACTGAGCAAGGCCAAGGGATCAAACCTGTGTCTTCATGGAGGCTAGTTAGATTTGTTAACTGTTGAGCCATGACGGGAACTCTGCTATGGAGCTCTTGAATTATGGCTAGTGAGGCTGAGAAAATTTTTTTTTAATTTGTATTAAATTTTAATTAAGTTTATATAGCCACAGTCCAGGGTTCCCAGGTTTAGGAGATTTTAAAAAAGGATTCCCAGTTAATTATTAATTTTAGATAAGCAACAGATCATTTTGTAGTTTATATCCCAAATATTTCATGGGATACATTTACACTACAAATTTATTCTTTATCTTAAATTCAAATTTAACTGCGTGTCCTATATTTTATCTAGGAACCTTACACATGTGGCTAGTGGTTGCCATGCTGGACAATGCAGGTATGAATGGATTGTCCTATTTCTGACAAAGTTTTTCAAAATTACTCAAAGATTCCTGTAGGATTACATTAAGGAGGAAAAACTGTTATGGTCATTTTTGTTTGGTTTTGGCCATACCCACAGCATGCAGAAGTTGCCAGGCCAGGGAACAAACCTGTGCCACAGCAGTGACAATGCTGGATCCTTAACTGCTAGGCCATCAGGGAACTCCTGTTATGGTCATATTTTGGCAAGAAAAAGTAGCCTGACTTCTGAAAGAAGACCATTAGATGGTAGGGCCAGGGCTACCAAGCCAATGAAATTCAACCCAACAATCATTTATGGGCAGCCTTCTGTGTGCAGAAAAGATATCCAGTTGTACACACCAGTATGGCCATGCAGATTGCGTGGACCAGGATCCATTTGAATTGGTTGGTTCCTGTGTTTTACCAGGTGTTAACTATCTTAAATATCATCCCTAACTGTGAAGAAAACAAGAGCGGACATCTTGAGATCTTCCTCTCCAGGTATTTACAACCTGATAGAACAAACTTTAATAGCAAACAAACAAAACCAAAAAGCCCTTTAACATAAGATAAATGCTAAGTGATATATACAAGGCAAATGCTATGAGAATATAAAGGGTCAGCCACAGAGAGAACCACTGGGTTAAATGAGGTTGTTTCTTTTGTTTTTTGTTTTGTTTTTCCAAGGTCTAATTAACTCCCATCTTACCTTTTCTTCCTGGGGCTTGACAAATTTTATGCATAAGACTTGTAGACCTCCATACAATTAGATCTACATGAGCATTTTGGTGCAGGTATACTACAAGAAAAGTGTCCTCATTTTCTGCAAAGAGTACCAATGGATCCCTCAGTCAGAAACTGCAAACCAATGAAATGCTATTCAATTCAAAAAGACATCTGTTGGGGAGTTCCCGTCGTGGCTCGGTGGTTAGCGAATCCAACTAGGAACCATGAGGTTGTGGGTTTGATCCCTGGCCTTGCTCTGTGGGTTAAGGATCCAGCGTTGCTGTGAGCTGTGGCGTAGACTGCAAACGCTGCTTGGATCTGGGGTTGCTGTGGCTGTGGTGTAGGCCAGCAGCTACAGCTCCGATTAGACCCCTAGCCTGGGAATCTCCATACGCCTCGGGAGCAGCCCAAGAAATGGCAAAAAGACAAAAAAAAAAAAAAAGACATCTGTTGGATCGGCGGAGGCATCTCTGCAGTGCCAGGACGCAGGTTCTATCCCCAGCCCCAGCACAGTGGATTAAAGGATGTGGTGTTGCCCCACCTATGGTGGAGGTTGCAACCATGGCTCGGATCTGTTCCCTGGCCAAGAACTCCATATGCTACAGGGTGGACAAAAAAGAAAATCAAAACGAAACAAACAACAACAATAAAAAGACAACTGTTGATTATTCTGATTCCAGGTTACTGAGTTGCTTCCAGGTGTACAGGTATAGCAGTCCATTTATTTGACTTCCTTAATTTCTATAGTCGAGAAGGATATACACAGACTTCTCCATCAAACCACAGACATAGCTGGCCTGTACACTGGGGACCCGGGCCTGGTTCTGGCCCATCTCAAGTTGCCAGTTACACTATGGCCCTTTCTCCTCCCCTTTCCAAATCTCAGCTCAGTGGGCTTCTCCTCATTTTTTCCTCCATTACTACCCTCTAAAATCATGACAACTCAACATTTTCCCTAGATTTTTGAACTCTGAACATGGCTCAGAGCTGCATGGCAGGTTATAATGGATCCTGTTTCTGCAGCTGCAGCGTTAGCTGCTGGTAGTCCACAGCTGAGCTCCCTCCCAAGGGCCCTCAGCATAGGAGCTGCCTCACACAAGGTGCCCCCCTTCCCTGGACAACCGGCATCAGACGGCTGGTCGCTGGGGATGCAAAGGCCACACCCTGTTTTACTGGGGCAACTCTGCACTGTTATCCAGCCTCCATGGACTCAGCTGAGGTCGCTGGTACAACACCGAAGTTCACCTTCTCCCTCTGCTTCCCTTACAGCCGGGCACCTGTGTTCCTAAGAGTACTCTCTGCTCCCCCAAAACCATGAAAAACAACAAAACTGCAACACTTTTCAACACCCTGCATGCATATCTCCACTAGGAGTCTGTTTCTGGGAAGACTTACTGAAGACAGGATGGTGAAGTAACTGGTTAAGTAAACTTCTGGCTTCTTAGGACAAATTTCTTTTTTTCTTTTTTTTCTTTTTAAGGCTGCACCCGTGGCATATGGAGGTTCCCAGGCTAGGAGTCGAAACGGCGCTACAGCTGCCAGCCTACACCACAGCCACAGCAACAATGGACCCCAGCCGAGTGTGCGACCTACACCATAGCTCACGGCAATGCTGGATCCCTAACCCATTGAGCAGGGCCACGCATCAAACTTACATCCTTATGGATATCAGCCACAATGGGAACTCCACTTAGGACGAATTTCTAGCTTGAAGATTGGATTTTTCTATTTCTTGGGGAAAAGATGGCCTGAACTGCCTTTTTTCCAGACAGATGGGCAAACTTCACAGAGGCAGGAGACTGAGCAGTTTCTGGAATGTGAGAGGAACCTTCCAGGGTTGGTTATATTACATGGGATGACCAGACTGGCAGGTGCCTGCAATTAATCTTCTAATTCCTCAGTAAAGTGCAGAGGACCCAGCAAGATACAAGAGCATAGATCCATAGATTGCTAAATACCCTTGGGCTAATCCAATCTTGGCTAACAAAATATCACTTATTACAGTGGAGGCATCCCAAGAACCAATCTCACCCTCTGCCACCAAGGACCACGTAAAGTCCAGGAGACCTCTCACCATTCCTCGCCTAACTAGCCTTTCTTTTGAGACTGAAAGCTGCTCCGTGGAATCTTGGGAGTGGACACTGCTACCTCTGATTCGCAGCCACTTAATCCCGTGGAATTTGACTAGCATCTCTCTCACTGCCAGCTGTCACCCATTCATCTTTCCTCTGGCTTTGTGCCTTCTCTGAGTTTAGCTGCAAAGTGGGAAATGAGGGTAGGGTGGAGGGCAATGCTTATACATGTGGAATTCCTACTGTGTACTCTACTGGGCACATCGCATTATCTCATTAAAGCTCACAACAGACCTAGAAGATACATATAGATCTGCCTTTCCCCCACCCCCAAACAAACACAACACCAAAGTTCAAAGAGTTACATAATTCAGTTCTTTGAGATGTGTCACCACTCTTCCTTAGGAAGTTATCGGTCTTAGGTAGGTTTCCGTTACAATTGTGAAGTAGTGTCCTAGGTTAACTCTAATGTTGCTTATCTTAGCACTGGTCAGACTTGGTCTGATAGTGGTCTGGAGGCAGATCTAAGCCTACCATATCCCCTGGTTTAGTCTTACCGTCCTAATGCTGTAGGTCAGAGAAGGTATCAGAGACTTGATCTGCTCCCAGCTGACCAGCCTTCTGTTGTATCTCAGATCAATGAACTCATTTAACAAGCTTCTACCGCACTGGTACTGCCTACAGCGTGTAGGAAGCAGGGTTGGGGGATGCTGTGGCCCAGGAATGAGGAGGGCAGACCGAGGTCAGAGTGACCTACTAAAGATCTACTGTACTAGATACTAGATCTTAATCTACTCTACCCAATACTACTAACCTCTGGGGTCCTTTCCAGTTGTGAAGCGGAGATAAAACACCCACTTCATGGTGGGCGGGGGCTGGTTGTGAGATTTGAATAGGGTTGTCTGTGTGAAGAGAAGAATGGACACTTATTCAGGAACCACAGTTTGGGAACGGAGATAAGATGTATGTGTAAATAACTCAATACAAGTTTAGAAAGCAATGGATAATGTGGAGGTAGAAATCACGTGTGATGAAATTTGGAGGAAGAAAAGATTACTTCTAGGTGAGGAAATCGGAGAAGGCTTCTTGCATAAAATAACATCAACTTGGATGTTGATGGACGATATTCACACTGACCAATATTAAACCCGTGGACAGCAACCATCTTGCCAGCCAGTAAGTGCCATCCAAGGTTTCAGACAAGCTCAAATAACCGAGCCCTGGAATGCAGCCTCATAAGGCTGGGTATCCTCTGGGGGTGACAATGTGCCTGTGAGGTCCGCAGAGGGTACACACATCCAACCCACAGGTTCTGTTCCAGTGGCTCCACAAGGCTCCTTCTCTCCCAGGAAAGGATGCATCTGTCCTTTAGTCAGGACTAGCGCTGGAAAAGACCAAATTAATGACTGTTGACAAATTTTTTTTGTTTGGGTTGTTTTTGTTTTGTTTTGTTTTTGTCTTTTTAGGGTCACACTTGCAGCATACGGAAGTTCCCGGGAAAGGGTTCATATTGGAGCTGCAGCTGCCAGCTTACAGCACAGCCACAGCAATGCTAGATGCAACCTGCACCTGCCACCTACACTGCAGCTTGCCGCAATGCCAGATCCTCAACCCACTGAGGTAGGCCAGGGATCAAAGTGACATCCTCATGGATACTAGTCAGGTTCTTAACCTGCTGAGCCACAACGGGAACTCTGACTGTTGGCAAGTTTATTAAATGCTCACCATGAGCCCTGAACTACAGCTATGGGCTAGGATACAAAAAGAGAGAGAGAAGAAAAAAAGATGTGACCTCTCTTTCAGGCAGTTTATATGACCTAATTAGGAAGATACAATTAACATGTAGTGATTTTTATAACATTTATTGTTCTTTCTCCTGTTTGGAAAAGCAATACAGTTTCACTGTAGAGAGCTTAGAGAATATCGAAAATTAAATAGAAGAAAAGCAAAATCATTCCAAATCCTACTACCCAAGTATAACTATAGTTAAAATTTTAAACTGTAAACTTTTACCCATACTCTCCCCTCCCTCCACAGACCGGCATGCTGCCTCTTCTCTCCCCTAACACCTGCTCATGGGAGGTTTCTGGGCAAGTGGGTCATAAATTCTCCCATTTGTGCTTTCCCTTCTGGTGATGTCTGCTACTTTTTTTTTTTTTTTTTTTTAGTCTTTTTTAGGGCTGCAGCCACAGCATATGGAGGTTCCCAGGCTAGGGGTGGAATCAGAGCTGTAACTGCCAGCCTACACCACAACCCAAGCAACACCAGATCCGAGCTGCGTCTATGACCTACACCACACCTCACGGCAACGCTGAATCCTTAACCCACTGGGTGAGGCCAGGGGTTGAACCCGCGTCTTCACAGATGCTAGTCAGATTTGTTTCCGCTGAGCCATGACAGGAACTCTGATGTCTGCTACTTTGCTTAAAGCACATAGAAGGATTTTGTTTTTTTTTTTTTGCTTTGTCTTTTCAGGGCCACACCCACGGCATATGGAGGTTCCCAGGCTAGGGGTCGAATCCGAGCTGTAGCCGCTGGCCTACACAACAGCCACTGCAACTCAGGATCGGAGCCGAGTCTGCGAACTACACCACAGTTCATGGCAACGCCGGATCCCCAACCCACTGAGCGAGGCCAGGGATCAAACCTGCCACCACATGGTTCCTAGTTGGATTCGTTTCCGCTGCACCACAACAGGAACTCCAAGGGTTTTTTTCTTTTAGCCACTTCAGGTTCTTGCATAGCCATCAAACAATGACAGCTCTGTGAAGGCTGATTCCCAGGCAGGTACACCTCTTGCAAGGTGGAGGCAAAGGAAGTGGTTGACACAGACCTGCATCAAAAATGTAAGGCTATTTCCACCTGGGTCAGTAAATACCTTGCTGCTTACAGGAAGGTGGTTTCTGCTATAAGGCAGTTCCAAAGTGTAGTGCATTGGGGAGTATTAGCTGTGTGTGTGTGTGTCTGTGTGTGTGTGTGTGCGTGTGAGAGAGAGAGAGAGATTCTGGATGAAAGAAGAAATCCTTCTTCTGCATCTCAGGCCCACTTTAGGCTGACCTGCTGAAGGAAAGCCCCCCTGTGGTGGGCATCTAGCCAACAGGTCCTACACCAGGAGCTGCACGCAGTGTTGGATGGTATGGTGCTTACAATTTAAATTAGTATTCGATGGGAAACCAATAGGAAATAACATATACATTTTTGGATTTCCAGCTTTTATTGAAAGAAAAAGAAAGAAGGAAAGCAAGGGAGGGAGGGAGGAATGGGGAAGGAAGGAAGATCTGACAAACAAGGGTTTTTTTTTTAATTAAGAAAATTAGGGAGTTCCCGTCGTGGCGCAGTGGTTAACGAATCCGACTAGGAACCATGAGGTTGCGGGTTCAGTCCCTGCCCTTGCTCAGTGGGTTAACGATCCGGCGTTGCCGTGAACTGTGGTGTAGGTTGCAGACGCGGCTCGGATCCCGCGTCGCTGTGGCTCTGGCGTAGGCCGGTGGCTACAGCTCCAATTCAACCCCTAGCCTGGGAACCTCCATATGCCGCGGGAGCGGCCCAAGAAATAGCAACAACAACGACAACAACAATAAGAACAACAAAAAACAAAAAAAAAAAAAAAAAAAGAAAATTAGTTTTTTGGGTGTCATATTTTTTCCTGGTGTGTTGTCTTTTTAATGAGGGGGGCTTTTAATTGCTATTGTTTTTATGTTTGTGCATTTTGTTTTTGTGTTCGTTTTTTAGGGCTGAACCTGCAGCATATGGAAGTTCCCAGTCTAGGGATCAAATCAGAGCTGCAGCTGCCAGCCTATACCACAGTTCACGGCAATGCCGGATCCTTAACCTATTGAGCAAAGCCAGGGATTGAACCTGAGTCCTCACGGATACTGGCTGGGTTAGTTACTGCTGAGCCACACCGTGAACTCCTTTGTACATTATTTTTTAATTGTTATGTAGTCAAGCTTATTGCTGCTACAGGTGTGGCTGTTAAAAAAGATATTTTTGTAGTGTATTAATCATTTCTTCTATGGCTTCTGAATTTCCTATCTTGCTTAGATTTTGGTCACCTACATGAGTTTGCAATCTTCCATGACAAAGCATCACAGAGATTTCTTTGCTCTTTCTCGGTTCTAGAAGCTGCAGGTCCAAAATCAAGGTGTCACTGGGATGGTTTCTTCTAAAGTCTCTCTCCTTGGCTTTAGGCAGCTGCCTCCTCCCTCTGTCCTCATACAGTCTTGCTTCTGTGTGAGTCTGTGTCCTAATCTCTTTTTCTTATGTGGACACTAGTCGTACATGATTAGGGCCCACTGCTATGACCTTATTTTATTTTATTTTTTTATTTTTTGTCTTTTTGCCTTTTCTAGGGCTGCTCCCATGGCATATGGAGGTTCCCAGGCTAGCGGTCTAATCGGAGCTGTAGCCGCCAGCCTATGCCACAGCCACAGCAACATGGGATCTGAGCCGTGTCTGCGACCTACACCACAGCTCACGGCAACGCCAGATCGTTAACCCACTGAGCAAGGCCAGGGATCGAACCCGCAACCTCTTGGTTCCTAGTCGGATTCGTTAACCACTGTGCCATGACAGGAACTCCTATGACCTTATTTTAAACGTAATTACCTTCTCCATCTCCCAAGACAGTCACACTCTGGCATCCTGGGGGACAGAGCTTCAACATATGAGTTCTGAGGAAACACAATTCTGCCCATAATATGAACCAAGATTATTTTCTTAAATTCTCCCAATGTTTAACTTTTATGGTTTTATTTTTAATGTCTGAATATTTGATTAATCCTGAATTTGTTTTGGTATAAGGAATGGAACAGAGATCCGATATTTTTTCTAGGTAGTAAGCTAAATGTTTCAACTCCAATTATTAATAATCTTTTCCCTCCAAATTCTGAAATCCTACCTTTGTCTTACCTTTACCTTATACTCACTTCTCATGTACAGTTGGCTCCATTTCTGGATACAGTTTGTTCAATAGACATTGATCTGTCTATTCCGAGCCACTGGCAAACTTTTAATTACGATAATTGTATTCTATATTTTAATCTTATAGGGCAAATCTTTCTTTTTCAGAGTTTTATCACAATTTTTGCACCTTTCCCCTTCAGCATTTACTTTAGCATTGCCTCGTCTAATTCCAGGAAAGTTCTAATGGTGTTTTTATTGGGATAGGGTCAAATACGCAATTTGGGAAGATTTCACATGTTTGTATTATTGAGACTCTATAGGTTTATATCATTTCTTAGCATTGTTTACCTTTCTGTACTGCTTGAATTTTTAACCATGTATATGTCTTATTTTTTACAATGCATTTCCATTCAAAATCAACTAACTAAAAAAATGCAGCCGAGGTAAACAATGATTAGCAGAGATAAATTTATCTAGAGGGGCCACTTTGGAGCACCTCAATTCTAAACCCCACAATTACGTCCTCCCTTCTATTCACAGATGTCTTGCTTTCTCACGGTTGGAGCAAAATCGATTCCGCAACACATTTTGACACAGTCTGCATGTTGGACTAATGAGAAACATTAGTTCTCCTCTCTGTCTCATTTCTGCAAATTCAAAAGAGACACTCTTCTCAAAGGTTGTCTAGGCTGAGGGAGGCTGGCTGTAAACTTGGCCGGCTTCCCTGACATTCCCCGGCCAAGGCAGTCATTGTCCGACTGCACCAAAGAGGGTCAGGTTCCAGCAACAAAGGAGCTGCTTCAGAACCTCCTCCAGTCTCACCAGCAACCAGCTGCTTTTCTCTCATGAGCTCAAGGGTCTTGCTTGCTCCTCCCGAAGGGCAGGAAGCCCAAGGAGAGAGCTGCGGCCAGCAGTGCGGGCAGCCTCAGGGTCCTCCCATCTAACACAGGGAGAAGGTGAGTCAGAGTCACACTTCCCTTTAAGAGGTCATTTCTGATGTTGCCTGGTTGCCAGGTGAAAGCCTACTAGTTCTCCTGTTTTCTTTCTTGCCCCTGCTATCTTTCATTCATGTGTTCACATCAGCACCCATGTGGATGGGATCCTGCTGAGATGGAAGCCCTGTCACTCTTGTGCTCCTGGCCCAGCTCTCCACTGACTCTCACCCCGGGGTGAGAGCTGAAGTCCCAGTGGTGGCCAGCCTCTGGCTCCATGCGATCTGTCCATGGGTCCCCAACATCATCACCTCAGCACCAACTCCACTGCCTGCCAATCACCCTCCCCTCGCCAGCAGAGCCTCCTTGCTGTCCCCTCAATGCCCAGAACTCTGACACCTCAGATGGTCACATGGTCAGTCCCGCGCCTCCTTCAGTTCCTTATGCAAATGTCACCATCTTGGCAAGGCCTTTTCTGGTCACTCTACACAAAACTCTAAGCCCTGTCCTCCCTACCCCCCTTCCTGGCTTTGTTTTTCATCCCAGAAATAACTGTATACTTAACTTCTTATTTAGCATCTGTCTCCCCTCACTAGACTGCAGGCAGGGATTTCTGTCTGTTTGGTTCATTGCTGTGACTCCCAGAGCCTAGCACAGTGCCTGCTATAAGGATAGTCACAAACCGTGAATGAACCAATTACTAATCACTCCTGGCTGGCATCAAAGACATCCACTCGCCTCCCAGCTTCCTCTTCCCAGAACCTCGCAGGCTTTGCAGTCTCTGGTTCTGTCTCACAGAGTAAGAGTTTAACTTTTACAGAGCCCTTAGCTTAAGATTTGGGGATTCTCAGAGGCACTGCTCCCCTTAAAAGAACAATTTCAAGGAAACTGACTTGTTTGCAGAGTGAATAATCAAGATCTCTTCAAACAGAAAGATAACCCAAATTGAGCTTTGCCTATTTTCAAGCCTTCTTTGGTTGATAGGAAGGAACCATCTGCCAACCATGATGTTTTCATTTATTGTGCATTTACTGTAATTTGATACATAGCACTACTGAAATAAATCTGTTTCCTAGTTCAGGAAACAGAAGAGAGGGGGTGCGCAAATACTCATTTATTCAACAAGTACTTACTGAGTGCCAATGCGAGCCAGGATCATATGCAATACTGGAGGTAATTCCTGCCTTTGTGAAACTTAGTCTAGTGGAGGATACAGGCAATAAACTGACTAGTAAATACAGTTACAAACTGGAAAAAGCCCTATGAACGTAACAGGATACTATGATGAACAATACGTAGATGGACCCTCTTCCATCTGGTAGGGAAGGACTGTCAGAGGAGAAAGCAGTGAAGCCGAAATTTGAGGGTGAGAAGGAACCAGCTGCAGCACACGTGGCACAGAGATCTGAAAGGCAGCCAAGGCGGCTGGAGCAAAGGAAGGACAGGAAAAAGGCCTCGAGGACATTGAAGATGCTGACAAGATGAGGCCAGAGTGTGGATCCACTTGTAGGTCTCAGTGCGCCACAAAACCCCTGAAGAGTTATTTGCGGTGAAGAACTAATCCAACTTACTTTTTAAAAATTCACCCCGGTCTTCAGAGTACTGTAGCTACCAGCCACATGGGGCCGTTGAGCACAGCGTGTCAGAGCTGAGATGGCCTGTTAGCATACAATCTACTTGGTTTGTGTATTTAAAATTACATTAAAAATGGAAAGCATCTCATTAATTTTTATATCGACTACACATTAAAATGATATATTTCCTACCAACAACCTTTCCTAAATGAGGTGTAAACGCTTTGATCGCCGCATCCCCTCTCCCAGGCCGTCTCTGCCAGGGCTTGGGTCTATCGGGGACTGCCCTGTGCAGAAGGTACAAGCAGATGCAAACACAGGACCTGATGGGCAAAGCTAGTGCTTCTGGTCCCCTTCCTCCCACGAGGATGCCTGAGACAACTGATGAGCAGAGTTAGTGAGAAAAATGGAAAAGAGAGGCAGGTCTGTTCCTGGCATTTGCAGGGTCCAAGGCACAAATACAGACAAACACACCATAGAATTAATACACAAAATTTCTAATTTACGCTAACAAGCTGCTAAAATCATAGACGCTTCTACTTTGACAAACATATTTTCGGAACACTGGCTAGGTTTAAGTTTAGACTTTTTGGAAGCCTTGAAGTTCTTGCTGGAAGGTGACAGTGTGAGGTGAGCTGTCCTCCAGTCCTCTCCGGGTCCCTCCCCAGTCCCGGCTCAAGAAGCTCTGGGGGTGACGAGGCAGAGGGACCGAAGGCAGAGGGGACAGAGAACTTCTGAATCTCACCCTGGAGCTGAGCCGACCTTGTGGGGACATCCAAGTTTTACTATCACCATAGGGATTCAGTCCTCAGTATTGCGGAAGATGCAGGAAGGCTGGGATCAGACAGGATCAAGTTCACGCCCAGGCCTCCCAAGGTCTTCTCCACGGGAGTGGCTGCCCAGCAGTTCAAGCCCCTCCTCCCCGTGGGCCTGAAGACCACAGCAAAGGTGCAAGGAAAGGAGGGGCATGGCAGGAAGTTTTAAAGAACACCATGCTCTCCGACCATTCTGCAGCTGAGACCAGCCTGTGTCCTTGAGGAGAACAGGATGACGGGCCTGTTCTCTAACTGGAGGTGCAGGTGGGCAAGCCGAGAATTTCCAGAGGATGTCCTGGTGCTCACCATGGAACTCCAGCACCTATGCCAAGCAGTTGTTCCTCCACTTATTTTTTTCCACAAGGAAGTTTAAATTGGTGTTCTGACACTTGCCAATGAAAGAGTAAGGCTCTATGATATCCAGGAATGGAGAGCTGAGATGCATTGAATGGCACAGGGAAGGTACTTCCAACGGTGAGTGTGGTATAAACGGGACACACCACTTTGAAGGAGGATGGATAAGCATTCTCCAGGGATCCGCACAAGCCCTTGACCAGAAGAAGCCACTTCTAACCCTAACTACCAGCCGACTACCATCCCCACACTTTGTCCGTTCCCCACAATATACATGCTCCACTGCTGCCTGGATCTCTCCAGTGTGAAGAGCAAGGAAGCAGAAATATGCCCACCAGCCAGCCAGCAAGTAAGGTACTATTTTGCTACTGAATCCCAGGATGAAGAGCACTTTGTCATAACGACATGATCACATGCAAATACTTACTGAATTCCTACTGGATGTAAGGCATTAGGATAAAGACTGAGGCAGGTCCAGGGAAGTGGAAAATACTGGTCCTTCCTTTATAAAGTTAACAAGGAGATAATGCCTACCTAGTATATATAGAAAGTTTTTAAAAAAGTGTTTGGGAAACAATTTGGCAGTTCCAAAAAAGTTAAACATGGAGTTACCATTTGATTCCATTCCTAGAGAAAAGAAAGCCCATGTTCACAAAAAACTTGTCCATGAATGTTCTGTTCACATCAGTACTATTCACAATAGCCAAAAAGTAGAAAAAACCCAAATGTCCATCAACTGAGGAATGGATAAACAAAATGTGGTATATCCATACAATGGAATACTATTAAGCCATAAAAAGGAATAAAGTGTCATGGAACAATAAAAATATATATATTTGGTCTCTGTCCCTGGTTCCTGGCACAGAGCCCATAAAACCGTTGGACTTTTCTAAGTGATGGGAGAGTCTTTTGTTATTCATAACAAGATCCTTCCAACCATACCTGAGTTTATGCTAATGATCTGGTTCTCAGTGAGCCCCTAAAAGGCTTCACATGGGACATGGTCCTAAGAAATATTAGAAGGTTGGAACTTTCAGCTCCACCTCAACATCCAGGGAGGGAAGAGGGGCAGGAGACTGAGTTCAATCACCAGAGAGGGCCCTTTCCTCACCACACTTTGCCCCAGGAATCTCTTCCATTGGCTGTTTCCTGAGCTGTATCCTTTATAATAAATAAAAGTGCTTTCCTGAGTTCTGTGAGTCAGAGTCCTTCTAGTGAATTGTCACACCTAAAGGGCAGGGGTCATGGGAACCCCTGAACTTGTAGTTGCCTGAGCAGAAAAGGTGGGTAGCCTGGGCACCCCATATGCAGCTAGTGTATGACATGGGAAAGGTCTTGAGGGACTGAACCCTTAATCTGTGGAATCTGATGCTAACCCCAGGAGTTAGTGGAAAAGTTGAATTGCAGGGCACCCAGCTGGTGGCAAAGAACTGGCTGGTGTCAGAAAGAAAGAACTCAAAAGCACTGACAGGGGCTGCAACCTGGATGAATCTTAAAGCCATTACACTAAGTGAGAGAATCCAGACACAGAAGGTCATGTATCATATGATTCCATTAACATTAAATGTCCAGAAGGGGCCATTTATAGAGAGAGAAAGTGGATTAGTGGTTGGCAGGGACTTGGAGGAGGGAGAGTGCAGGCGATAGTTAATGAATCTGGGTTTCAATTTGGAGAGATGAACAGGTCTGGGGGTTAGACAGTGGTGATGCTTGCACAACTCAGTGAAGGTACTGAAAAGCATGGAATCATACACTTTAGAAACAGACAAATAAATAAGCCTTTGATTTAAAAAGGCAAAAGGAAGGTGTGTGACCCAGCTACACATAAGAAGTTATCACAATGGCCCACCCTGCATAGAACAATGGACTGTGAAGGAGGCATTATAATGACAGGCAAGAGAAATGACAGCTTCCAGTCAACTGAGAGTGACTTCAAAATAGCTGATTCCATAATAGAGGCTATTTTCAGGCTATTGCCTTTGCTTAACCTAATATAGAAACCAAGTATTTCTATCTTAATCACATAGCCAAATCCTTTTTTGCTGACTCCCAACATTTACTTTCCTTTTGTTTTATATCACTGGTTACAAGAAACCATTTGTTATTTTTGACTAATTGGGAAGTAATTTCATGGAACTGGGGAGAGTAAAACAGGAAAGGAGGGAAGTTCCTGTTGTGGTTTAGTGGGTTAAGAACCCAACTAGTATTCATGAGGATGCAGGTTTGATCCCTGGCCTCACTCAGTGGGTTAAAGATCCTACATTGCGATGGCTGTGGTGTAGGCTGGCAGCTACAGCTCCCACTCGACCCCTAGCCTGGGAATTGCTACATGCCACAAGTGCGGCCCTAAAATAGAAAAAAAAAATGGAAAAAAAATTATAGGCAATGAATGCTAAGAGATCAATACAAGAAGGAACTGTTTCAGGCTGAAGAGGTAGGGCATCAGGAAAGAGGCAAAACTTAGATTTGTAATATTAACATAGCTCCATAGCTCCATATAATAGTTATCTGGTCTCATTATTGTATTTACTTAAATATAATATATTTTGCTTATATTGCTTACGATTTAAGGAATTCCCACTTTTCTTACCTTAGCAGAGATCTTAAAAACATGTAAACATAAATGAAAATAAGACTGGGAAAGGATAATCTTTTCAACAAATGGTGCTGGGAAAACTAGATATTCATATGCACAAAGCTGGATCCTTGCCTTACACCATACACAAAAAATAACTCAAAATGGATGAAAGACCTAAAGTGAGTGCTAAAACTATAAAACTCTTAGAAGAAAACACAGGGGAAATTTTCATGACATTGGATTTGGCAGTGACTTGGCACCTGACACCAAAAGCATAGGCATCAAAAGAAAAAGTAAGTTGGATTCATCAAAACTAAAGACATTTGTGCATCAAAAAATACTATCAAGAGAGTGAAAAGACAGCCTATGGAATGGGGGAAAATATTTGCAAATCATATATCAGATATGGAATTAGTACCCAGAATATATAAAGATCTTCTACAATTCAATAACCACACACATGCGTGCAGGCACACACACATACAACTCAATACAAAAATGGGCAAAAGACTTGAATAGACACTTTTCCAAAGCAGATATACAGATGGCCAATAAGCACATAAAAGATGATCACCATCACTAGTCATTACAGAATTACAAATCAAAATCACAAACCACCCATCAGGATGGCTATTTTATAAATGCATATTTTTTAAACTGAAGTTGGTAAGAATGCAGAGAAATTGAAACCTTTGTGCATTGCTGATAGGAATGAAAAATTGTGCAGCCACTAGGAAAACAGTTTCACAGTTCCTTAAAAGCTAAACATAGTATTACCATATGATCCAGCAATTCCACTTCTGGGTATACACCCAAAGGAATTGAAAGCAGGAACGCAAACAGATATTTTACACTCATGTTCACAGAAGAATCACTCATAATCATCAAAAGGTAGACACAACACAAGTTCCACAGATGAATGGATACACAAAATGTCTATCCATACAATGGAATGTTATTCAGTTTTAAAAAGGAAGGAAATTCTGATGCATGCGACATCAAAGATGAGTCCTGAAGACATTATACTATGTGAACCAAGCCAGACACAAAAGAACAAATATTGTATGATTCTGCTTATATGAGGTACCTAGAATAGGCATATTCATAGACACAGAAAGTTACCAAGGTCTGGGCAGGGAGGAATGTGGTTACTGTTTAGAGGGTACAGAGGGTACAGAGTCTCCGTGTGGGGTCACACAAAAATGTTCAAAATAGGAGTTCCCATCGTGGCACAGTGGTTAAAGAATCCGACTAGGAGCCATGAGGTTGCGGGTTCGGTCCCTGCCCTTGCTCAGTGGGTTAACGATCCGGCGTTGCTGTGAGCTGTGGTGTAGGTTGCAGACGCAGCTTGGATCCTGCGTTGCCGTGGCTCTGGCGTAGGCTGGTGGCTGCAGTTCCGACTGGACCCCTAGCCTGGGAACCTCCATATGCCGCGGGAGTGGCCCAAGAAAAGGCAAAAAAAAGACCAAAAAAAAAAAGTTCAAAATAGATATTGGTGATGGTTGCACAACACTGTGAATGTAATTAATGTCACTGAATTACATAAGGGCTGAAAGAAAGGAAGGAAGGACAAGAATAACATTAAAAGTTCTTCAAAGGGACCCCTTTAGCAACATTCAGGGCAAACCAGTAACATCTTAAATTAATAAAGCCATTTTTAGGGGTCTCCAAAATAGGCAATAAGGTAAACTGATGGGCAGGACAGGTGCTCTCACATGTGTGTCAGATGGCGCATCTAGAGCTGCATGCCTGGTAGTGACAGTGCTTTGGGAAAAGCAGCTTCAGGTTGGGCAGCTGGTTGGCAAGGGCTACCCTGAAATCAAATCCCTACAAGGGTGAGCTTTCCTCTTGACTTCTTGGCTTGGCTCCTCTTTCACTGTCATGAGCCAAGGCCAGATCCCCACGTGGCACCCAGGACTAAAGAGTGACTCTGATGCACCATCACAGCTTCTCTCCAGCTTCTGCCACAGGCTGCTAGAATCCTCAGTCTGACACCTGTCCGGTCCTCTTTGCTTTTAAAATGTCAGCCATTGAACCCCTCTAGGCATTTTCCACCAGAGTGCTGAATGGGCTTCAAGATTCCCTGTTCTGGTTCTTCCTGTTTAGCGCCTGCCATTATGACTGCCGGCCAAGAGTCACAGCAAAGGGTTTTTCCCTGCAGTTTCCTCTGACTGTGGCACACAGCTGCTTCAGCTGGTTTGTAGCTGTGAACTCCACACTCTCTTCTTTGTTTGCCTTCAGATTACCTTTGCTGGACACAAGAAGTGCCTGGCTCGGCAGCCACCACAAGTGTAGCCTTGTGGCAGACACTCCTGCATTTGGCACTGTTTCCCCTGAGAACTTCCTGCTGGTTCTTTCTGTGATTCTTCAAGACTTTGTCCTTCTCTGGTTGTATCCTGTGGGGGAGATTTACCTCTCTCCTTTGAAGGCTTACGCTATGACCATTTTCAGAGAACTGCGTGCATAGGAAGAAGTTTGAGAAGTGTTCTCTTAAACGCCCCCCCTGCCAAAGTTTAATTCTGACATATTGCCACATTAAAAATTAACTGTGGTAAAATACACCAAACATAAAATCTGCCATCTTAAACGTTTCTAAGTGTGCAGTTCAGTAGCGTTGAGTATATTCACATTTTGTGCAACCTCCAGAACTCTTTCTGTCTTGTAAAACAAACTCTAAACAGACAACTCCCCTTCCCTCCTTTCCCACCCTGCCCCTGGTAAGACCATTCTGCTTTCAGTCTCTATGACTCTGACTGCTCTGGACCTCATAGAAGGGGCATCACACAATATTTGCCTTTTTGTATCTGGCTTGTTTCTCTTAGCACAATACTTTCATCCATGTCATTGCATATTAAGAATCTCCTTCTTTTTTGGGGACTGAATAATATTCCCTTGTGCATATACACCATACTTTGCTTACTTATTCATCCCTTGATGGACACTGGGTTGCTTCCACCTTTAGACTATTGTGAATAATGCTGCCATGAACACGGGCATATAAATATGTCTTTGAGCTTCTGTTTCACTTCTTTGGGGTATATGCCCAGAAGCAGGATTGCTGGACCATATAGTAATTCTGTTTTGAAATTTTTTGAGGAACTGCCATACTGCTAATAAAAGTTTTAGAGGCTAAAAAAATCACCTGGAAATGATCAGTAGAAGAAATTGGATTAAAGTGATGCACCTTTAAGACTCATCATCAGTATTTTCTCTGTCCTTGGATTTTCCTTATACCTGTCTCTTTCCTTTCATTTTGGCCTACAGAGTGAAGACAGTACTCGTCTCCGAGCACCCAAGGCCTATGGTAACAACCTCAGTTTGCTGGAGAGTATCTTTGGGATCCAAGCAGAGAAGGAAGCAGGATTGAGCAGAAGGAGAAGTTGAGCTGGCATAGGTGTGATGGCAGGTATGGTGGCAGCCTCACCCAGCCCCACAGGGAGCTTGGGAATCAAAATGGCCCATCAACATTATTCCAGGTTGAGCCAAAACAACAGTCTTTATGCTGTCTTTGGTTGTTGGATATGGGCTTCCCTGGAAAGAATATGACCTTGAGTTGGGGACCCTCTGCAGCTGAGACAGGTTCTGGAGCCTGCAGCTATTAGCCACATCCCAGAAGCTGGGGCCACAGGCCCATCCTTAAAGGGGCATCTGGGCAGCATATCACCATGTCCAGCACAGTAGTTTCTGGGAAGGACCACTGCGGGAAGCTGCATAAGCACAGAAGGTCATGGGCCATGGGCACCAGCAGGAATGTGGCCATGCTAGTTCAAAGCAGCTCATTCTCTGTGACTAAGACAGTCTGCATGGGGCGGTGAAGAGCGCAGGCTATAGGGTGGGAATCTTGGTCCTATGTCTCCCAGCTGGGTGACCTTGGTCAGGTTATTGACTTCCCTGTGCTTCATTTTCCCCCTGTGGCTAGAGGTCATACTAGAATCTATTTCATGTAACTGCTTACTGTCGTGTCACACCCATAACAAGCACCGTATGCGTACTCGTTATCACAAATATACAGAATTTCATGAAGTTTTTGAATGAAGCTAGCGGCTTTAGAACCTATAGAAGCAGCGGGAAAGCAGAAGGAAGGTGAGGGATTCAGAGAGCTGGGTGAAAAATGAACAATGAACATCAACAAGGCAGCACTTGAAGGTGAGACATGAGATACAGAGAAAATAATACATGGCTGGGAAGAGTGTCTGAGGAACCTAAAAGTCAAAAGGCAACAAATTAAACAATGTGGAAACCTGAGCAAGAGTTGGTTCTCTGACTATTTAAAGGATCTTACTTGTAGCAAAACTGCTTCTGACTCCCACTCTCTTTCCTCTTTTCAGCCACCCCACTGCTTCCCACCTTGCTCCTCTTCACTTTGTGGGTCCCAACCCCTACTGACCCTTTTCGAGGAACTGCTGTTGTAGGCACGTCTACAGCGCACACATAGTGGAACTTTGGACGTTGCTGTGAAGCAGGTCAAGGAGAAGATGGGACAGGAAGACCAATACGCAGAAGATGAGAATAAGATGTCATTCTGTCAGGTGGGGGCTATAGGCAAAGTGAATGTGCTTGAGAAAAAACAGAGTGTGACACCCAGGAGCCTGAGGTCCAGCCCCTCCCACACTGGCCAGCAGGTGCCCTAACTGGAGCAGAGCACACACGGAGTCACCAAAGACTGACAATGTGTGTAAAAGTCACAAACTTTCCAAGACAGAACATAAAGCAAAACAAAAGCTAACAAATGAGAGAACCTGGGTGCACGTCCCTGACTGTGATCTCTAACTGCTCTGACTTGGTGAGAGTCCTGCCGCCAGCCCCTCCCTGAGAGCTGGCCCTCTGCTCCCCAGACATTTCACTCCTGCTCTGCTCAGGACCGCAGGATTCCTTAGAGCCAAGCCCACCCAATTGTGTGAGAAGGGACGCCTCTGGGTGAAGTGTGGTCTGAGTTCTAAGCCATTGATTTTCGTCCCTGGCTTGAGTGTTTCAGTGTACTGGGCATAGGATCTCTCCCCTGACTTCCCAGCCTAACAGCACATCTTTGAAAAGGGGAAAAGCTCCTGAGAAAACTCAGGACAAAAGGAGAGGAGAAGGCAGGGACCCTTGTCCACAGCCCCCCTTCAGCCACGGCACCAACAATGGAGCATTGCTCACCACCCTCCACGAGAAGGGCCCATTGTCCCCTGGCTACAACACGAGCGGGCTGGATAAACAGCAGCTGTGAGGCCCCTGCCCTTCCTCCTCAGAGGCCGGGGTGTGGAATGTGAAATGCTGCCCTTAGTACAGCCAGCTCTACAAAGACAGAGTTGACGGAGGTGGGGGTGTCAGATCAACTCTTTAAACACAAAATATCAATTGCAAGGAAATGGCAGGAGGGGGCTGAGAAGTCACAATAGCTGTTACGGCAATAACCAGAGAAGCAGTGTAGCTTTGCATACAATTGATATGCATGTATTTGCATTTGCCAAGAATTATATGGTCCCTGAGTCAATTTTCAAGTTTTTCTCCTTTTTTTTTTTCTCATCTTGACTTTCGTGGTTCTTTCCTGCACTTCATCCCCTCAGATTACTTACAATATATGTGGTCAGTTCACATTTTCCAGGATAGGTGTGTTCTGTGAAGTCACTGCAAACACTGAAACACTGCAGGTTAGGGTCCTGCAAATCTCAGATGACAACGTTTTCATCCACTGACCATCTCTGTGATTTTTCTCTTTAAAGATATCTCAGTGAATATGTGTCAGGGATTCATTTAACATGGAACTTATGGACCTCAGCATCTAACTTGTATTTCCTCTGTGAGGCACAGGGTCACCTCCCTGAACTTAAGAACACAAGGCAGCACTTCATCGGGATGCCGGAGGCCATTCTAAACAGCAGAAACTAACAAAAAGTACAAACCCATGAAATCATGGCACCAAATAGACCCAGAAGAGAATGAAGCTGAACGGAGAGGGTGAGCATCGCCTCTTCCAACTGCAGCACAGACCATGTATATGCTCTGGTAGCTCTGCACTTGTCCCCATGTCCTCAGAAGCCCCACCAGCCCTGACTCAGGGTTATAAATACATCTTAGCAAGTAGACAGATTCACAAATACAGAATCCAGCAGCTGAATGAATCAGAAATGAGAAGGTTTTGGAGTGAAATCATGCATGGAGCCAGAAATCAAAATATGGTTCTATCAGCTTTCAAAATATGGAGAATTCTGTCCTAAGGACACTTCTGGATATGCTAGCCTCCGTATAAGAAAGTGACACTGCCACATTCCCTAACTCCACTGTCAATAGACCACGTACTGGAGATGCTTTCTTATTATTGGCTGTGTGCAAACTCAAAGCCTGGCCCTGCACAGAAGTGTCAGAAATGTGAATTCTCAGGCCCACCCCAGACCTACAGGATCAGATTATCTGGGGATGGGTCCAGCAATTTGGGTTTTAAAAAGCCCCCCAGGAGACTCTGCTGTGCCCCACCATTTGAGAACACTGCTTTAAGCCACACAACTTGTTTGGTCCCCTGCACTTCCCTGGGGAAAGCACCAGGGCTTGATATCAGAACTGGGGCCAAATCCCACTTCTGCCTTTTACAATGAGGAGACCTTGAAAGATTGAATGACTCTGGCCCTCCAGTGTCCTCATCTGTGAAAATGTGGAGATTAAAAGAAATGGTAGATGAGGAGTTCCCGTCGTGGCTCAGTGGTTAACAAATCCGACTAAGAACCATGAGGTTGCAGGTTCTATCCCTGGCCTTGCTCAGTGGGTTAAGGATCCGGTGTTGCTGTGAGCTGTGGTGTAGGTCGCAGAAGCAGCTCGGATCCCATGTTGCTGTGGTTCTGGTGTAGGCCGGTGGCTACAGCTCCAATTTGACCCCTAGCCTGGGAACCTCCATATGCCGAGGGAGTGGCCCAAGAAATGGCAAAAAAAAAAGACAAAAAAAAAGAAGAAAAAAAAAAGAAATGGTAAATGAGAAAGCACTTAGCACACAAGAAGTTGCCAGTAAACTTTTGCATTATTTGAGCTTCCTCCCTTTCATTATTTATTTCTGAATGACACATGAAGGGTAAAGAAAAAAAAAATCCCAGAAAGACAGTGTTCTTTTTTAGAATGGGGAAGAGCTTGGGATTTATCTCAGAGAAAACAATTAGTATTTTCATCATTCTCTCCCTCCTCCTCCCCATCCTGTCCCTCCTTCTCTCTCCCCCCAGCCTCTCCCCTTGGAAGGAAAGCTGACTCTGGTCTTAGCGTTGCTGCCAGGGGTGGTGGGGGGGGGCAAAACCACAGTGAAGTCCTTTAAAGAGAACTGAGACTATTTCACTGAGCTCCTCTACCTTCCCAGTCAGTCCCTGCACACCTTACATTCTTCCTACCTCCCTTCTGTCTTCCATCTCCACCCAGCAACTTCTCATTCTGTTCTCCTTTAGCCTAAAGAAATAGGAATCCTTCTCAGTTGGCTTGCTAGGATCCTTAAAGACTTTATTTGAAAAATTGCACACCAATGAAACAGAATAGAAAATCCAGAAATTAACCCAGACACCTATGGTCAATTGATCATCAACAAACAAGGTAAGAATATAAAATGGGAAAAAGACAGTCTCTTTAGAAAATGGTGCTGGAAAACCTGGACAGCTGCATGTAAATCAATGAAACTAGAACACACCCTCATACCAGGCACAAAAATAAACTCAAAATGGCTTAAAGACTTAAACATAAGACAAGACACCATCAAACTCCTAGAAGAGAACATAGGCAAAACATTCTCTGACATCAGCCTTATGAATATTTTTCTCAGGTCAGTCTTCCAAAGCAACAGAAGTAAAAGCAAAAATAAACCAATGGGCCCTAATCAAACTGACAAGCTTTTGTACAGCAAAGGAAACCATAAAAAAAAAAATTTAAAAAAAAAGACAACTCATGGAATGGGAGAAAATAATTGCAAAAAATGCAACCAACAGGGGCTTAATCTCCAAAATATATAAACAATTCATACAACTCAACAGCAAAAAACCAAATAAGCCACTTGAAAAATGGGCAAAAGACCTGAACAGACATTTCCCCAAAGAAGATATACAGATGGTCAATAGGCACAGGAAGAAATGCTCAACATTACTAAGTATTAGAGAAATACAAACCAAAATTACAATGAAGTACCACTTCACGCCAGTCAGAATGGCCATCATTAATAAGTCTACAAATAATAAATGCTGGAGGGGGTGTAGAGAAAAGGAGACCATCCTACACTGTTGGTGGGAATGTAAATTGGTACAACCACTATGGAAAACAGTACGGAGGTTCCTCAGAAAACTCAATATAGAATTACCATATGATCTAGCCATCCCACTCCTGGGCATATATCTGGACAAAAATTTCATTCAAAAAGATACATGCACCCCCATGTTCATTGCAGCACTATTCACAATAGCCAAGACATAGAAACAAACTAAATGTCCAACAACAGATGAATGGATTAAGAAAATGTGATACATATACACAATGGACTACTACTCACCCATAAAAAAGAACAAAATCATGCCATTTGCAGCAACAAAGATGGAACTAGAGATTCTCATACTAAGTGAAATAAGTCAGAAAGAGAAAGACGGAGTTCCCGTCGTGACTCAGTGGTTAACGAATCCGACTAGGAACCATGAGGTTGCAGGTTTGATCCCTGGCCTCGCTCAGTGGGTTAAGGATCTGGCGTTGCCGTGAGCTGTGGTGTAGGTCACAGACGCAGCTTGGATCCCACGTTGCTATGGCTGTGGTGTAGGCTGGCAGCTGCAGCTCTGATTAGACCCCTAGCCTGGGAACCTCCATATGCTCCGGGGAAAGGCAAAAAGACAAAAAAACAAACAAACATAAAGAGAAAGACAAATATCATATGATATACTTATATCTGGAATCTAATATATGGCACAAATGAACCTACCTACAGAAAAGAAACAAACCCATGGATATGGAGAACAGATTTGTGGTTGCCAAGGGGGAGAGGGAGGGGAAGGGAGTGGGATGGACTGGGAGTTTAGGGTTAGTAGATGCAAACATGTAGGATGGATAAGCAATGAGATCCTGCTGTGCAGCACAGGGAACTATATCTAATCACATGTTATGGAACATGATGGAGGATAATGTGAGAAAGAACGTATACATATGTATAACTGGGTCACTTGGCTGTACAGCAGAAATTGACAGAATGTTGTAAATCAAATATAATTTTAAAAATTTTAAGAAAAGAGAAAGGGGAGCATACAGGCTACTGCCACCCTGCCTCAACCCCCCAGATGTAGCTGAGAGGGAATCCAGGTCTCAACTTGTCAGCCCTTCACCCTGGTGCTAGTCACTAAAATCAGCATGGAGCCCAGCAAGGTGTTGTGTTCAGAGACTGTGATTCTGCGTACTGGAAAGGGCCTTTTCTGGTTCCTCCTAGGATTGCAGTTCATCTTCTTTGGCTTCTTTGGCAGAGACACTGTCTTCCTGCAGACCTGCCATTGCTGCCAATGTATAAAATAGCTTCCACACCCCCAGGCATTTGTCACACTCAGTAACTGACATTTACAGTAAGGAAGAGAGGGTTACAATCTTGGAATTTTACTGGTAAAAACCAGTGGGAATTTAATGGTAAAAACCAATTGCCCTATCCTGAACCAGGGAAATTCCTTACTACAGGTTTCAAGATATCTCATCAGCCTTCTTCACTCCAACCCACCTTAATTTTGCTATACCTCAACTCAGACTGAGCTTCAACTAGACAAGTCTATTGCCGTTTCCTTCCCAACGCAATTTTCTTCTCTGAAAAACAGCTAGAGAAAGCTGAGACCCAGAAAAGAGAGGTGATTGACCACATTTTGGTCCAGGGCTCCTTCTCCAGCATTGTCTCCCTTTTTCTGACCCCTAAGCCATTATCTTAGGCCTGCCCTATAACCCCAAACCTTGCTTCTTCTCCCAAAGCCTGTTCTTGAACCCTTCAAATCTCTCTTGAAAATTCATCTTCTCTGAGCAATCAGACCTTTCTGATCCTCATCTGATCCTCATCTGATCCTCATCTACTCTGATCACCGCATTCACTCCAAGATCCTTTTTCTCTGCCAGGTATAGAATTATAAAACTGTAGGGCCATGGAAATTTCTGACTTAGAGGATTATCCCAGTTTTTATAGGTAAGGGCCTCAACTAGCTAAGTCATTCGTCTGAGATCCCTAAGCTGGTGAAGGAACAAAGCCAAGTCTAGAACTCAAGTCTTTGAGTCTGTAGTTCAGGACTTGCTGTCTTTCTCACCCTGGAGTCTCTAATTGCGCTTCTTTCCTCTATCCATATTCCTATGTCTTTACATGAGGTCCTTTCTTCTAATTTCCTTTGTCACCCTTACCATCATCATATTCACAGTCAACATCACCACTCAGCAGTTCCCCAGAGCACCGTGTAAGACACCCTTAACTCTTTCCCCTGTATCTCAAGTGATTCCAGCTTTATCACCCAATGAGTGTCCATCACCCACCAGCCTCAAGAAGACCAGAGTTGGTACAATGAAAGAAACATTGCTACTGATGCAGGAAATCCACTCCTTTATCTGAAACACAAAATATTAAAATACAATGTGCTGAACTGAAAGAGCATGACACATGGGGATCACAGGGAACATAATACCACAGAAGTTGACCCAAGTCTTGGCTATTAGAATTCACAGAACCTGATACCAACTGGTGTGAAGATGCTGGATTTCAGAAGAGCCCGTTATGCCCTGGCTGTAAATGCACTGGCAGCAAATGAACTCCTGACTCAAGCCAGGCCAATCGAACTCTTCTTATGGCAATCTAGAATGGAGGCCTAACACACTGGTACTTGTCCTGTGAAGGCTGGAATTGTGCAGTGTTGTAAAGCTAGGGCCCGGATAGCCATGCCTGGTGACGCTGTGAAAGACAGAATGAAGCCAAATCTCAAAGCAGCAGAGGTGAGACACTCAAAGAAACAGACAGCAATCTTGGGTCCTGATCACCACTCTAGGGTCCACCTCTCTGTGGTCTGTAGGAAACCCAGTGCATCCACCAAAACGCCTCTCCTCCTCTTCCTTCCTTTTTTGCTCCTTGGTCTGAATCAGTTAAGTAGGTGTTTGGACAACCAAGAAATCTTAACGAAGATTTCCCCTTTCTTCCCAGAGCTGGAAGGTGAACTGCGCAGCTGCCCCCGGATGGGAGGTCAGAGAGGGGCTTCCCAAGGACCAGAAGGCATTGACTGTTTCCTTCTCTGTAGGAGGTGGTGCTGGTCGGGCTGTGATTTTCTGTGAATCAGAGCTCTCAATCATAGATATTTTCCTCTGCCCCACCCCCATTCCCGTCCACGTAAACACAGCAATGGCTGCCAGCCTTCAGCATTCATAGAACTTAATTTCCTCTCCCGTACTTCCTTCTGAAGCACCTAGAGGACACCTTTTTTCAGGTGGAGAACAGAGACAAGCTCAAAGCCTTATTCAAATGAATCCAACGAGTCTTAGCTTTTTGCCTTTAACCTCTGGGGGGAAATAGATTCTCCAAATTCAGCTACTAGCACTGCTTTCATGATTTTTGACATTTCTACATAGCACTTGTACCATAATTCTCTTAATATTTTAAAATATATGTATTTAAATTTTAGTTATCCCAACTCATAATGTTTATTAATGAAACCATGAGTTTGCAATGCATATCCTACTTTTTCTAATAAACATTGAAATGCAACACTATTATAATAAGTAAACATATTTTTTACCACCTAAGATCATCTCTGTGCACCGCCTTAGGAAATGCTAGTATAATGTGGGTTTTGGAGTCAGACAGGCCTGGTTCAGGTCTTAGCTCTGCCACTAAATACCTGTATGACCTTGGACAAGTCGCTTAATCTCTCTAAACTTCAATTTTGTCATAATAAGTATGTCTTCCTTGAGATTTTGGTGAGGATTAAATAGGATATGTTAAATATAGTGCATTTCAGTTGTCTAGCACACAGTAAGTACTCAATAGATGTTAATTATTATTGTTGCTCTTACTGTGCCCTCTGCTTCACTTTGTTCTTGCCCCCTTATTTCTTCTCTTCTCAATCAATGGAAACAGGCACCACTATGAAATGGGTTTGCTTATTACTGAAGTGTATGGAATTTATACAAATCCCTTCAGAGACCAGGAGAGAAAGCTAAGTGTGCAGCATCTGCTGGGTCCAGATTTGTTGCATCTAATGATGTGACTTATTACTCTTTCTTGCTGAAGTGATAATGACATCGCTTCCAGAGAACCTATCTCTTAAGGTGTTCCAAGCCTTCAAGGACATAACCTAACTCACCCCCAGTGAATGTGGACAAGCGTGATCTTCCCCATTTCTCAGGTGGCAGAATCAAGACCTTAACAGGCCTAATTCAGAGTTCCCGTTGTGACTCAGTGGAAACAAATCTGACTAGCATCCATGAAGATGCAGGTTCAATTCCTGGCTTTGCTCAGTGGGAGAAGGATCCCGCGTTGCTGTGAGCTGTGGTGTAATCTGCAGATGCAGCTCAGATCCTGTGTTGCTGTGGCTGTGGTGTAGGCTGGCAGCTGTAGCTCCCATTCCACCCCTAGCCTGGGAACCTTCATATGCCATGGGTGCGCACCTAAAAAGACAAACAAACAAACAAAAAAACAAACAAAAACATAACAAAAAAAACCCCATGGGCCTAATCCAGTTATCCAGCAACAATGTGGCAGAACCACACCCAAGAGTCCAGGACCCCTGGTTCAGAGGCCAGGATATTGCCTCAGTGCAACATTCCTCAGGCTGAGTTAGAAGGCCGTGTGGGCCTCCTAGAAGTGGGCAGGAAGAAGGCTCCTTGCTCAAATAAAATGTAAAAAAAAAAAAAAAAAAATGTGAACACTGCATTAGCCACAGTTAAGATAGGTTTCTATTCTGCAGGACTTCAATCATTAATATGCTAATATACATTATGATCCTCCAACAGAGAGAGACAGAATGCTTAACTTCTGCAGATCTGACCATAGCTATACCT
Source organism: Phacochoerus africanus (assembly GCF_016906955.1). Classification (NCBI taxonomy): domain Eukaryota; kingdom Metazoa; phylum Chordata; class Mammalia; order Artiodactyla; family Suidae; genus Phacochoerus; species Phacochoerus africanus. Next base: position 71,723,791 of record NC_062550.1, on the reverse strand, counting down.
CCTTAGCAATTCTAGTTTTCCTCAGAGCACTAGTTTGGAGGCAGGGCCTGAGCTGATGATATTGGCATGAATTCTACTCATCTAATTCCTTTCCATTCTAAAATCAAGCTGCTCCTGGAATGTCTGAAGTTATTCTACCCCCACATCACTCTGGTCCCACCCTGGAGTCCAAGATCTCATTCCTGTATCACAAGTCATGACATGTCTGGGGAGCTGGTTTCCCCCATGGCTTGCCTTGATCACAGGCTTGTTAATACAAATACTTCAACTCTTTATTTGGTCCTTTTTAAAATTAAAAAGGCACAGGGATCTAGATCCAATTTCTTGGGGTAGAACATGATGGAGGATAGTATGCGAAAAACAATGTATCTATACATGTATGACTGGGTCACTACGCTGTACAGCAGAAATTGGCACAACAGTGTAAATCAACTATACTCTAATAACTAGTAATTAGATAGATGCCTAGTAATTATCCACAATAGAAAAAGATTTCTCTGGAATTAATTCTTTAAAAAAATTTTTTTCCCTCACCTAAGACCTTATTTAGGGGCCACTGTGCAACACAATGAACACTGTCTGGGCAGAAGCTTTACCATAAATGCACAATTTTTCCATAGGACTGTTTCCTGCAGCAAGCTTGGATTGGGATCAAGATTATTATATCAAAGCCAACTGGCTATGGCATCAGATTGATCTTTTATTTTATTTTATTTTAGTTGTCTTTTTGCTATTTCTTTGGGCTGCTCCCACGGCATATGGAGGTTCCCAGGTTAGGGGTCGAATCGGAGCTGTAGCCGCCAGCCTACGCCAAAGCCACAGCAACGCAGGATCTGAACCACATCTGCAACCTACACCACAGCTCACGGCAATGCCAGATCCTTAACCCACTGAGCAAGGGCAGGGACCAAACACGCAACCTCATGGTTCCTAGTTGGATTCGTTAACCACTGCGCCACGACGGGAACTCCCAGATTGGTCTTTGATGAAAAGCAAGGTACTTACTATGTCTAGGCCTGTTTCCTCTCCTATAAAATGAAGGAACTGCCTTTTAGATCAGAGAAGCAGTAGGAAAGCCTATTGAATTCTTGTGGGAGTTTATTCAAAATACACATGCCTTCTACATTAGCCCTGCTGCCCGCCTACCCAGAGCTTTGTGAAAAATCATTCCAGATGACTTAACAATAATGAGGGTAACATAATACTCACGTACTCTTCACTCAAAATGAACAACTGTTGTAGTTCCCATTGTGACTCAGCAGTAACAAGCCCAACTATATCTGTGAGGACACAGGTTCGATCCCCTGCCCTCGCTCAGTGGGTTACAGATCCAGTGTTGCCCTGAGCAGTGATATAGGCTCAGATCTGGCCTTGCTATGGCTGTAGCTGTGGCTGGAAGCCACAGCTCCAATGCAACCCCTAGCCTGGTAACGTTCACATGCCACAGATGCGGCCCTAAAAAGAGCCCCCCCCCAAAAAAAAACAACTGTTAACATTTAGCCATATGTTCTTTAGACAAAAGTAAAAAGAGGGAATAAACCATTACAGAAGGATGAAGTCCCCATATCAGTTAGGATGGACTAGGCTCTACTGCATTAACAAGCAAGCATACAGCTCCACAATCTCAGTGACTGAGAACAGAGGTCATTTCTCAATTACGCCTATGGTCACTGTGGTCTATTGTCCAGGATCCAGGCTGACAAAGTAGCCTGCCACTACCATGCACTAGGTGCTTATCTAGACCCTATTTATATTTTTACTGCAAATAAGCATTTATAAATAATACACAGTACCAGCTTCTATATTTTACAAAACACTTGTTAGTGGTATCATACCTTTTATTTTGGGCCACACCCACAGCATATGGAATTTCCTGGGCCAGGGATTAAACCTGTGCCACAGAAGTGACAATACTAGACCTTTAACCTATTGAGCCACCAGGGAACTCCAATGAAATCACACCTCTATATTGCCCTACATTTTTTTAGGTCAGCATTTTGTTTTCAGGATCTATTTATGCTGAGTGATACAGAGCTGGCTCATTTAATTAATCTGTTGCAAAGAATTCCATACTGCCAACAGACTGATTTATTTATCCACTCATGAACAAACTTTTTTTTTGGTCACACCTGTGACATGTGGAATGAACTCTTGCCACAGCAGCAACCTAAGCCACATTAGGACAATGCCAGATCCTTAACCTGCTGAGCCACTAGAGAACTCCATTTGTCACTTTTTATAGTTAGTGGTAGCGTGTGTTGTAAATATGTTTGGAAGTATCCCCTGGCACTTTTTCTCAATTGGGTTTAACAAGACAAATGTCAAAATGCAACAACTATATGTAATAAATTAACTTCTCTCCTAAGCGTCTAGAATAACACCTATATGCACAATCCTGAGAAAATACTCACTCAAACAACTGTCTGTTTTGCATGGTTCAGATGAAGAATCCCATCTGAGAAAGGCTGCTGGGAGTATAACCTAGATGTGGATGGCAAGGTATAAAAATATGGACATTTTCCCATCAACGGATGATTGGATTAGGAAGATGTGGTATATATACACAATGGAATACTACTCAGCCATAAAAAAGAATGACATAATGCCATTTGCAGCACATGGATGGAACTAGAAAATCTCATACTGAGTGAAATGAGCCAGAAAGACAAAGACAAATACCATATGATATCACTTATAACTGGAATCTAATATCCAGCACAAATGAACATCTCCACAGAAAAGAAAATCATGGACTTGTAAAATAGACTTGTGGCTGCCTGATGGGAGAGGGAGGGAGTGGGAGGGATCGGGAACTTGGGCGTATCAGACACAACTTAGAATAGATTTACAAGGAGATCCTGCTGAATAGCATTGAGAACTTTGTCTAGATACTCATGTTGCAATAGAACAAAGGGTGGGGGAAAAAATGTAATTATAATGTATACATGTAAGGATAACCTGACCCCTTACTGTACAGTGGGAAAATAAAAAAATTATAAAAAAAAGTGAATAGGATGTAAGAAATATATAGCTGGCTCATGTAAAGTCAAATAATTTTAATACAGAAATATCTTCTTACTCAAAAAAAAATATGGACATTTTCAACTTTCTAGTGATTGCCAGATTATTGTCCAAAAATTGTAATTCCTGTCAGATGGAAATGAGTTCTCCTTTTCTGACAACTTTACCAGCACTTGCTATTGTCAGACATTTTCCTCTTGGCCAATTCCCTGAGAGGGAAATAGCATTTCATTGTTGGAGGTTGTGGGTCCCTGATTACCAATGAAGGGAGGATTTTTCATATTTAGCAGTTGAATTTCTTTTTCTGTGCATCACTGTTCAATTCTTTACACATTTCTCTTCTGGGTTATGTTTTTTCTATGGATTTGTATTAGTTCCTAATACATTTTGAATCTAATGCTTCATCTGTTCCTATGTGGTCATTTCCAGGTGATTCTGGCACATCTTCCACCTACACATCACCTACCACCACTAAAGTCATTTCTTGCTTTTTTTGTAAGTTATTTTAATCTCTAACACTTTGTGTATCCATGTCATGGCTCAATATAGATACATATATGCACCCAATTTTAGGACATTTTAAACCAAGTTACAAGGAGTTCTACTATATATTCCTTCTATCCCTAAACCTCTTCCCTGAACAGAGGACATATTCTGGATTTGTCTAAACTACGAAGAACTTTGGAATGGCTAGAAATGGACATGGCTATGTTTTGTTAAGCACAGTTATTGTTCCTTGAAGATGAGCCAGTCCAATGCCCTCCTCATAAGAGGTCGTTTTTTTTTTTCCTTTCTTTCTTTTTTTTTTGGTCTTTTGGTTTTTTTTGGCCACACACGCAGTATATGGAGGTTCTCAGGCTAGGGGTCAAATCAGAGCTACAGCTGCTGGCCAACGCCACAGCCATAGCAACGTGGGATACGAGCTGAGTCTGCGACCTACACCACAGCTCAACGGCAATGCCGGATCCTTAACCCACTGAGCAAGGGCAGGGATCGAATTCGCAACCTCATGGTTCCTAGTCGGGTTCGTTAACCACTGAGCCACTATGGGAACTCCCATAAGAGGTCTTCTTTGACCTACAGGTCAACAGAATTGATTAAAACAAGCTGACCAGTCTTTTAATTGGAACTAGATTCGCGGTTACACTCAAATAGACCAAGGCAGATCAGTCAAAGTGCCCTGCACCCATGCACTGGTAGTAGAGTCTTGAAAAGAGAACACCAGCTTAAAAGACATTCTATGTGAAAAAGCAGAGCAGTATTTACAAGAATAAGTGGAGAGTCAAATTTTTCCTAAAACATCATCATTAAAGTTGATTATGTACAGCAGTATGTTAGGATCATGGAGTTTTTATGGTATTTTTTTTCCATTTCTCTAGTCTCCAAATATTCTATAATAGACTTACACTATATTAATAATTCAAAAATCATAACAAGAAACAAAACCAAAATTTAACCCACTGTGATCACAAGGATTCTGTTTCTCCAGAAGACATTCACCTCAAGCGGAGGAAGAAATCAAAGACAGAAAAGTATAAGGGTCTTTCCCATTGGTAAGTTTCTCAAAGTAAATCTGAAAATGCTAGAAACCTGTAGGCTCACCCAGGACAAGAGAGGAAGTGGCCAAATGCCGCGACGGAAAGTGCAGAGAAACAGTGCTGTGATGGAGAAGAAGGAGGCCAAGCGCCAGGGGTCCCGGAGGAGGTTTTTCACACCTGGCTGAGCAAGGCAGCAGAACAGAGGGGAGGCATCCAGGAGATTCGAAGCACAAAGCTCTGACTGTGGGCTGGTCACTCAACCTCATCTGCGAAATGAAGGCGATACCCAGGGTTGTCATGAGCTCCAAACACAACAACGTCTGTGAAAGCACTTGGTAAATGCTCAAGTTCCCTTTAATGACTTGGGTTAGTTATTATTAGTGAGAAAAGGGAGCCAGCACTAGCAAAGCAGAGAGAGAAGCTGCAAGCCAGAGGCAGGGCAGGAAGGATGCATGTGACAGAGAAGGGTGCCAGCACTCACAGCCTGGGGCGGGGGCAATTCATGCCTGTCCCTGCCTTCTTCTTCCTTGGGGGCATCCTCACATGCGGTGATTTGGGGGAAGGACACTTTATACATGCGTTGTTTCTGTCTAAGGTCTGATGATGTTATTTCTTCCTACATCTCTTTGTACAACATTGGGTTAAGTGTGCTCAGCAGCAAAGGGCACCACGTCATCTAGAAAGATGCATTCCGACAGGTGGAAACCTAATAGCACAGGAGGATTTTTCCTACCCCAGTGCCCTTCGTCTTGGGAGGATGACATCACCAGATACTGTTAACAAAGACACTGGTGTCCCTAACTCAGCTGCTTCAGCTGCCCGAGACTTGGCTGACTGACTCCAGGGACAGACAACTCCGAAGTCCTGTATGTTCTTCCTGCCACGTGCCCCTAAGGCCGTGGGTTGCATTTTGTGATCTTTCTTTCCCCTAAAAGGTAGCTGTACACTGTCTTCCTTTAAACCACAGTTAAAAAAATTGTGACATGTGGGAGGAAGTGTGTACAGTGACAGGCCTTACCCCTCCCCCAGTTCCTGATCCCAGGGACCACAGATACGGTTCTCACTGAGGAATTAAGGCCTCCAAAGAAATTCTAATTTGCAGTGCCTTTGGCTTGGCTCTTGACTTAAGAATCCCTACCTTTGGGACAGGCTTACCTGTTAGGTCCTTTCCCCATTACACTATTGGAGTGGCTCTTATGAGCTCTAAATTATGGCCACCAAGTCTGAGATTAAGTCAATTTCCCAGAGACTGGAATGGCATACAGTAAAGTTTTACTATTGGCTTCAGAACTGGCTCTTTTTACATGTATCTCAGTGACCGTCAAGGGAGAGAGGGTGAGCGTGTGTGTATGCGTGAGTACGTCTAAGGGGGAGGTTGACATTATATTCAATATAATACTTTTTGTGTGGTTAAAAAAACAAACCTTTTGATTTCCTTTTGCAAACCCTAGAAAGTAAAATTTGACCAAAATCTTCCTGGCCATTAGGGATACACAAAGGTCCCTTCCTTAATGTGGAGGACATTCAGAATGTGGACAGTGAGATGTTTATGGTCTAATTATTTATCAGACAGACCAGAGGCTATAGGCTCAGTCTCCACTGGCCACAGGTTGCTGCTTTAGCTCAGTCATGCTTTGTGTTTCACATAGTCTTGCAATGGAATTATTCTCAATGCTGGGTCATCTGGAACTTCAATATTTCTCACCAATAGCCACCACTTTTCTGCTATATTGAACAACAGAGTCTATGGCCTGAATGGCTGTGTTCCCTACCAAATGTATATGTTGAAATCCTAACCTTCAAAGGCAATGTTAGTAGGTGGGGCCTTGGGAGGTAAATAGTTTGTGAGGATGGGGCCCTTCTGAATAGGACTATTGCTCTTAGAAAAGCACAAAGGGGAGTTACTGCTGTGGTGCAACAGGATCAGTGGCATCTCTGCAGCACCAGGATGCAGGCTTGATGCCTGGCCCAGCACAGCGAGTTAAAGGATCTGGCACTGCCACAGCTGCAGGGTAGGTCGCAATTTCGGCTTAGATCTGACTGCTGGCCTGGGAACTCCATATGCTGTGTGGCAGGAAAAAATGAAAAAAAAGGAGTTCCCATGGTGGCTCAGCAGTAACAAACCTGACTAGTATGCATGAGGACACAGGTTTGATCTCTGGCCTTGCTCAAGTGGGTTAAGGATCGGGCATTGCTGCAAACTGTGGCATAGGTCACAGATGCAGTTCGGAAGAGGCGTGGCTGTGGCTGTGGCATAGGCCGGCAGCTGCAGCTCCGATTCGACCCCTGGCCTGGGAACTTCCATATGCTGCAGGTGTAGCCCTAAAAAGACAAAAAAAGAAAAAAAAATCACAAAGGCCTCTAGCCCCTTCTACCATGTGAGGTTACAGAGAGAGGTCTGCAACCCAACCATGCTGGCACCAAGATTTCAGTCCTCCAGCCTCCAGAACAGGAAGTGATAAATTTCTGTTGTTCATAAGTTACTCAGACTGTGGTATTTTTCTTATAGTAGCCCAGAAAGACTAAAACACATAGGTCAAAAAGTACTCATGATAGAAAAGAATGCAAGTCAGATTTTACGTAGAATATAATCTCAACTCTATGAAAATTTTTTACTAATGTATAAGTATGAGAAAGCACGAGCCTGCAGTCAGAAAGGCTAAGGAGTGAACACCATCTCTGCTACTTCCTAAGCTGTATGAAGTCTCTGCTCCCCAGTTGTCTTATCTCCAAAATGGAGAGGGTGGGGAAAGAACTACATTTATTACAGGAAAGTTGAATTAAATTAGAACTAATTTGAGTAGGGAGTTCTCAGCGTGGTACAGTGGAAACGAATCCTACTAGGAACCATGAGGTTGCAGGTTCCATCCCTGGCCTTGCTCAGTGGTTAAGGATCCCGAGTTGCCATGAACTGTGGTGTAAGTCGCAGACTCGGCTCGGATCTGGCGTTGCTGTGGTTCTGGTATAAGCCGGCAGCTGTAGCTCTCATTTTACCCCTAGCCTAGGAACCTCCATATGCTGCAGGTGTGGCCCTAAAAAGCAAAAAAAAAAAAAAAAAAAGAGCTAATTTAAGTAGAACGCTTGACACTCGAGACATAGAAAGCACTCAGTATATCATCTTATTATTTTGAGTAGGGAATATAGAGCCAGCTTCATGGGCATATGACTTTGGTCACATATGGCCTAGTACTTGGAAGGTCTCTTGGTTTAACTCTGTGCTGCTACCATCTTAAAATTTATAATAGGAGTTCCTATCGTGGCTCAGCAGAAACAAATCAGACTAGGAATCATGAGGTTGCCAGTTCGATCCATGGCCTTGATTAGTGGGTTAAGGATCCCACATTGCCGTGAGCTGTGGTGTAGATCGAAGACACGGCTCAAATCTGGCATTGCTGTGGCTCTGGCGTAGGCCAGTGGCTACAGCTCCAATTAGACCCCTAGCCTGGGAACCTCCATGTGCCGCGGGTGCAGCCCTAGAAAGACCAAAAAAAATTATTATGAATTTTTTTTTTTGTCTTTGTATGGCTGCACCCGCGGCACATGGAGGTTCCTGGGCTCGGGAACTGTAGCTGCCAGCCCATGCCACAGCCATAGCAACACCAGATCCGAGCCCTATCTGTGACATGCACCACAGCTCACAGCAATACCAGATCCTAAACTCACTGAGCAAGGCCAGGGATCGAACCCTGAAACCTCATGGTTCCTAGTTGGATTTGTTTCCGCTGTGCCACGGCACGACGGGAGCGTCCCATGATAATTTTTTTAACAAGGGGCTCCACATTTTCTTTTTGCACTAGAACCTGCAAATAGTGTGACTGGTTCTGGAAACACACACATGCACACACAGAGAGGAGATTGAAAAGCAACAGACCAAAATGTTAACAGTTTATCTTTAGGTGATTTTTATTTATTTATTTATTTTTTGTCTTTTGTCTTTTTAGGGCCACACCTGCGGCATATGGAGGTTCCCAGGTTAGGGGTCCAATCGGAGCTACAGCTGCTGATCTACGCCACAACCACAGCAACATGGGATCCGATCTGCGTCTTTGACCTACACCACAGCTCACAGCAACATCGGATCCTTAACCCACTGAGCGAGGCCAGGGATCGAACCTGCAACCTCATGGTTACTAGTTGGGTTCATTAACCACTGAGCCACTAAGGGAACTCCCTGATTTTTATTTTATTACTTATTTTTCTATGTATTCTACATTTTCCAAAATGAACATATATTACTTTTTTTTTAATCAGGAAAAAAAACTGAATACATCTTCGTTTATAAAACTGTTCTCCCCCTCCTGCAAATGAGCAAAACCTGGGTAAGAGGTATGAAATGACTCATCTAAGGTCATATTGTGAGAAGTGCGTAGGAAACTGGACTTCTAGTTCTGTACTGCTCACTAGGGTCTGAGTTACCCCATGTTTCCAGCAAGACTCTCTCTGGGCATCTGATGTGCTTTGGGGAACACAGCACCACATGCTGCAGAGGAGAGCCCATCAGAAGCCCCGGGCCACTGCCATGTGCTCACCTGCTGGGCTGCCACAGAGGCTCAGGAACAGAAACTGTGATCCTGTTCTCAACGGGCTTCCAGCTCTATTCGAGACAGTGAAGGAGTAGTTCCCATTGTGGTACAGCAGAAACGAATCCAATTAGTATCCATGAGGATTCGGGTTCCATCCCTGGCCTCAATCAGTGGGTTAAGGATCTGGCATTGCCATGAGCTGTGGTGTATGTCGCAGACGTGGCTTGGATATGGCGTTTCTGTGGTTGTGGTATAGGCCGACGGCTACAGCTCTGATTCAACCACTAGCCTCGGAAACTCCACATACTGCAGATGTGGCCTAAAACACACACACACACACACACACACACACACACACACACACACACACACAAAGACAGTGAAGGAAATACTGTCCTGCACTTTTTTTTTTTTTTTGGCTGCGCCTGTGGCATGTGGACGTTTCCGGGCCAAGGACTGAACCTGTTCCACAGCAGTGATAATGCTGGATCTTAACCTGCTATGCCACAGGAAACTCCCAGTCCTGTACACTCTAGATGCTATAGGAACAGCAAAGGAAGAACTGGTTGTCAGAGGAGCAACTATGAGCATTCAGCACAGTCTTTGCAGTAGGGCTGTTCACAAGGAAAACATGAGATGCTGGAGTTCTGCTCCTTTTAACTCCACCCTCTCCCCCCAGCCCCCACCAAGGTGTCCAAAGGTGAGCAGCACGAGGAGGGGCATACAAATGCACAGGTAATCCGTCTGTGTTTTCCACAGCTCGCAGTAGTAAAGATCTCTGACGAAATTATCTCACTCTCACAGGAACCCAAGCGCAGTCGCCCCTCTGCCCCCAGCACTGCTTTCCCTTCTGCAGCTTCTCTTCCCTGCCTCTTTCTCTTGGCAAGTATCCAAATCAGAACTTTTTGTGCTGTGGGCCCGAGGGGCCTGAGAACGATCACGCACCTTATCCCGGCCTCACCCAGCCTCCTCACAGACATGCGTCTTTAACTCTAGTCTAGAACTCCTGTCTCACACTCATCTCCAGCAGAATTATCAAGGCTCAGGCTTGAGGCTCTGGGCTGAGATAAGAGAAAATGGAAAAGATTCAGGAAAGCCAAATAGCCAGGCTCAGGGTGGTGGCAGTCACTGGAAAATTCACATTAGCTCTGTTTATAGAGTTCTTCTCACTCTGTGCCAGGCAGGCAGTTGGCTTTACATCCACCATCTGATTTAGTTTAATGCTCACAATCAGGTACTATGGTCCCCACTTTGACTGGGGGAAAGGAGACAAATTAACTTGCTAGATACAGCTAATCAAAACCCATGCACTGTTCAACCCCAAGAGCAAAGTCTAATGTATACCTTGGCCTTCGAGGGATCATGACATACAACATAAGTTCACTGACTATAACAAAGGTACCCCTGGGCAGGGGTGTGACAGCGGGGGCGGGGAGGCTGTGTCTCGAGGGCTGGGGGAATCCTAAAGGAACTCTCTGCACTGTGTGCTCATTTTGCTCTGACCCTAAAGCTTCTCTAAAAAACAAAGTCTATTGAAAGCACACACACACACACAACTAGTAAATAGCAGGACCAGGAGTCAAAACTAGGTCTGTCTCCTTAAGAGGTGGTGAGTTACTGTCTTCAAACACCTGTTGCACTCCACTGCATGGGTAGCAGTAATGACAGTGTGTGTGTGCATGTGTATGTGTGTGTGTGTGTGAGAGAGAGAGAGTGGCATCCTATTGGAGATCGCACAGGTGCCTGTGTCTGTGTGGCGGGGGTTGGGGAGGTGTGCTAAGTAGTTGCACATGGAGAAAAGAGAAAGAACTGGAAGGAAGCATCTTGAAGCAAGTCCTGCCTCCACCGTCTGGCAGCTGCATGATCTTGGGCTGGTCACTTTGGTTTTAGTTTCCTCATTTGTAATTTGCAACCAGGTCACTGGGAAGGTCAAATGAAATGAACTATTATGGAATACTTTGAAATCATAATCAACTCTCCCGTGTTAGTTTTCTCTCCCACACACACATTCACACAGGTACATGAGGATGGAATTAAAGAGACAACCAGGAATCTTGGCCCCCACTCTTGAAATCCACCTTCACCGCTAAGCCACCTGCCACCTGCTGATGAAGTGGCTGGACTGGGACTTTCATCTCAGTTTTTGAAGGTGGATTTCCACTCTGCTCACAATTCCACCATCCAAGCCCCACCTCTACCCTCCCCTTCACCTCAGGGCCACGCGCCCAGCCCCTGTACCCCTTACACCTGTTCCCCCTTCACCCCTGGCTCTTCTGGCCTCCATCCTCCCCACACTCAACCCTGAGTCCTTTGTGCTCTTTGGGAAATGGAGCAACAGTGACAGTCAGACATCACTGTCTGGGGACACTCTGTCAGCAAAACGGCTCGGTGGACCAGCACCCCACCTGCTGCCGGGGCAAGTGGCCATGATTTTAACTGTGCTTTTTAAGTCTTCTTCTTCTTCTTTTTTTCTTAATACGTCATTTCAAGACTTGAAAAACCCCACAGAGTTTTGTGGGACTTGTGAGTGCCCAGCCCCAACACAGCCAAAGGCCCTTAGAGGCTTATAAACCCTGCCACCTACCCAGAATTCGAGTGCCTCCCCAGAGGTAACTTGAGGGATAACTTGAGAAATCAAGGGTGGGACAGGTGAGACGAGCGATGTGATCCCGCAGCTTCACTTTAACCTGCTTTATAGTAACTCCTGTACAAAATTTAACTTAAGCAAGGGCTCCCTTGCTGTGAAAAGTGTGAAAACCACTCATCTTCCTCTCTCCTAATGCTAAGAAGAGACAAGCTATTACCTCCTTAAGCCAAGAGAGTGCCAGGCACCTTTTAGTTGCAGAGGTGAGAGATGGGAAGTGTTTCATACCAACATGAGGAGGTCGTGTTATTAATCATTCGCTGAACTGTGAGTCACAGTTGAAATCCCCCTCCCCTGAATGCAAAAGAACAACGGGGAATTTTACTGACCACAACCAAGAGCATCCCTGGGCCTCGAGGGGCATTCCCGTGAGACCTGTGTGCCCTGAGTTCCTATTTATGTCAAATCAGGCTCTGCCTAATGAACATCCATCAAGAGATAAACATCTAGGATGGGAATGTTTAATATGTGACAGCCACTGCTAAGCAATGCTTTCAATATGCGAATTTTGGTCTAGAACTCCACTGTCTAATATGGTAGCTACTGGCCATTTAAATGTAAATGTATTAAAATTTTTATAAATTTGGGGACTGCCCACTAACAGTGGGTTAAGAGCCGACCACAGCAGCCTGGGTCTCTGCAGAGGCATGGGTTCGATCCCTGGCCAAGCCCACTGGGTTAAAGGATCCGGCATTGCTACAGCTGTGGCCCAGGTCACAGCTGCAGCTCAGATTCAATCCCTGGCCCAGGATCTTCCACATACCTTGGGTGCCACCATAAAAAAAATTTTTTTTAAGTAAAAAATTTTGAAATTCAGATTCTCAGTCGCACCAGCCATATTTCATGTGCTCAGTTTCTACATGTGGTTAACGGCTGCTTAGCCAAACGGTAAAGATGGAAATGCTCTGTTGGACAGGGCAGAGTCACCCAAGCTAACTCTTTTTTTTTTTGTCTTTTGTCTTTTTAGGGCCACGCCCACAGCATAAGGAGGTTCCCAGGCTAGGGGTCTAGTTGGAGCTACAGCTGCCAGCCTTCGCCAAAGCCACAGCGATGCCAGATCCTTAAGCCACTGAGCAAGGCCAGGGATAAAATCTAACCCAAATCTTCACGGATACTAACTAGGCGGGGTCGTTAACCACTGAGCCACGATGGGAACTCCTTTTTTGTTTTTTCCAACCTAACTCTTAATGATCTCTTTGGGCCTTTCATCAGTCCCTGCACTGGTAGTTCCCTCCAGAGACCCCTAAAAAGTTTCCCTTTCCCATCCATCCTGGCCCTAGGATTCCTGGAGCAGTGCCTTTGGAAGCTGCTGAATTAGTGTGTAAATGAACTTAAATGAGCTTGTAAGTACGTTGGGAAGTTCGCCTTTATTCTCACTTCTATCTTTTATATGTCTACCCTGCCCGGTCTCCACTAGCAGAGGTAACAGATAAGGGTAATTTTCCTAAAAAATTTCCAGTTACAGAAATACTCCTTTAGGGATCCTTAACTTTTACACACTAAAATCCAGACCTGGATCTGAGATCTCATACTGTTGTTACACAGGAAGTGTTTAATATAAACATACATTAGAGGAGTTCCCGTCATGGCTCAGTGGTTAATGAACCCGACTAACATTCACTGAGGACGTAGGTTCAATCCCTGGCCTCACTCAGTGGGTTAAGGATCTGGCATTGCCATGAGCTGTGGTGTAGGTCACGGACATGGCTCAGATCCTGCGTGGCTGTGGCTGTGGCTGTGGAGTAGGCCAGCAGCTGTAACTCCGATTGGACCCCTAGCCTGGGAACTTCCATATGCCACAAGTACGGCCCTAAAAAGACAAAATAAATAAATAAATACAATAAAATAAACACACGTTAGAAACAGAATTTAAGAGCTGAAGGGATCTTAGGAAGCATCTTTTTTGATGGCATCATTTTTCACAAAGGAGCATATAAGGCCCAGAGAAGTTCAGTGACTTGCCTGAGAACACACTGCAACTCAGCACACACAGCATCCCAAGTTACCTGGTTTTCACCTCAGGGCTTCGCTCACTTGTCAGCATTAAGGGATCTTCTCACTGCTGCTTCTGCAGGACCTAACAGCTCTTTGTTCCTCCTGCAGAGCAAGACACTCCTACCTAGGGGCTCACTGTAGGCCCCCTATTCCATGTCCACTTTCAGAGCTGCTCGGAGGCTTTACTTATCTATAAGTTCATGCATGTTAATATATATTAATATACACATCACACTTCCCAAGAGGTAGTTTCTCTAAAAACGTCCCTTGGGCTTCCCACCGCAAAAGTCACCTTAGCAGCAAAGGGAAACATGAATCTTTCCCATCAAGATGGAATAGCCTCCATGTAGTACAGTCTCAGTATTACAGCCAAAGGTCAGAAGAACTCTTCACTCGAGCTTAACTTTCCATGCGTGTGTCTCAAAAGGGCATGCATTTTTGACTTTATATTAGCCTTGCAGTAGGGGCTCAGCTCTCACCTCTCAAGTGGGGATAAGACTTGAAAGACCCATTCTGGCATAGAAAACAAACTTACGGTTACCAAAGGGATACTGGGAGTGAGTTGGGGAGAGATAAATTAGGAGTTTGGGATTAACATATACATACTACTATATATAAAATAGATTTAAAAAAAACAAGTACCTACTATATAGCACAGGGAACTATAGTCAATTATCTTATAATAACCTATAATGGAAAAGAATCTGAATAGAATATTTCATATATATGTGTATGTACACATATATGTAAAACGGAATCACTTTGCTGTACACCTGAAACTGACACATTGTAAATTAACTATACTTCAATTTTTTTTGGGGGGGGGGCTTTTTAGGGTCGTACCTATGGCATACAGAAGTTCCCAGGCTAGGGGTCGAATCAGAGCTGTAGCTGCCAGCCTGCACCACAGCCAGATCTGAGCTGCATCTGTGACCTATGCCATAGCTTGTGGCCACAGCGGATCCTTAACCCACTGAGCAAGGCCAGGGATCACACCCACATCCTCACGGATGCTAGTCAGTTTCTTAACCTGCTGAGCCCCAATGGGAACTCCTATACTTCAATTTTTTTAAAGGTTATAAAATATAAAATTAGGAGTTCCATTGGGGCTCAGCAGTAATGAGCCCAACTAGTATCCATGAAGCTGTGAGTTCAATCCCTGGCCTTGCTCAGTGGGTTAAGGATCCGGGATTGCTGTGAAATGTGGTATACTTTGCAGACATGGCTCAGATCCCACGTAGCTGTGGCTGTGGTACAGGCCAGTAGCTGCAGCTCTGATTCAATCCCTAGTTGGAATTTCCATATGCCATGGGTGCAGCCCTAAGAAAAAAAAAATTAAATAATTAACTTTTTAAAAAAAGACCTGGTCTGGGAGTTTGGACATGGTTGTGATAATGAAGATTCCAGATCCTCTTTCTGTTTAGAAGCAGAAGTCAGCAGACTATGACCTGTGGGGCCAAATCTGGCCCACTGTTTTTGTAAATAAAGTTTTATTGGAACACAGCCAGTCCTTCAATTCATATAGTGTCTATGGCTGCTTTCAGGCTGCACTAGCAGAGCTGAGTAGATGCAACAGAAATTGGATGGCTTGCAAGGATGTCTTTACAGAAAAAGTTTGCTGAGCCCTGGTCCCGGGTCATAGCAGATAAACAACTGTCCAAACCCTGCTGGCTTTTTACTTTCAAATGATGCTTATGAGGTGGGGAAAGTTTCAAGTCCAGGAAGATCTTGCCAAACCAAAACCATTATTATAGCTAATTACAGTTGTTTCCCTTAAAAACCAATGTTCTTATTAATAGGGATTGGTGGGAGGATGTATTCAGGTGGGGGGATGTATTCTCTTTTGCATTTCCTTGTTCTGACTTCCCCTCTATTTAGTCAGATGCATCCATATTGTCTAAAGGATGAATGGGGCTGTTACAAACAGAACTGCAAGGAGAAAGAAATTGTTGAAATTTTGCTCCTGGCATCTAAAATAAGGTTTTCCAGCAAGACAATTATTTTTGATAGCCAGGGTTTATCGAGAATGAGGATCGTCTAGGAGGGCGGGAGAAGGGAACCACTGAGCTGGGACCACTGGGATGGGAACCCATGCAAGATGTGAGTCACAACAAGTCTCAGATGGTCTAGTCACCACCAGAGCCCAGAGGGGACAGAGTCAGCAAGGGAGTCCCCTGGGTCCCCAAGAGCAAAGAGAGAAGGACCTACTCCACCTAAGGAGCTCCAGAGTAGAAACTGGCAGAGATGGACAGGCGATAGGTACATCAAAGAGCCGCCACTGCTCCACTACCAAGCATGTAGCAACCACACTCTCCTCCCTAGATGCCATATTTGGGGGAGAGAGGTGGAAATTGGAAAGACTGTATATTCTATCTCAATGGAACTGTTTACTAGTTAAATTAAAAATCCAACTAAGTTTATTAGATGAGGCCGAAATATAGTCCTCATCTCACTGTCCAACCCTCCTTCTCACTACCTCTCCAGCAGGATGGGATTTAGCTCATCTAATAGAAATAAAGAAATTGCCCTTTTTACTGTTGCATATTTGAGGGTGGTGGGAGTAAATCCATAACTCTGTTACTCTTCCCCCACCTTTAAATTGGATTCTGCCTCTAACACCACCTCTCACGCACCCCCCATGCCCTCACCCCAAGCTCTGTCTAAAACTAGCCAGAGGAGTTTTCAGCTCTAAGGTAAACAAGAGAACAAGAGAAAGAAAACCTTTCCAAAAAAAAAAAAAAAAGACTCACTCCTGGTAGCTTCATGGTAAAAGCAGGGAAAATGCAACTCTGGGCATAAACAGAATTCGAAGGTACAGCTGCTCTTCCTAGTTGATCAAAGGAGAAAATGACAACAACCTGTCAATAAAAATGGATTGTCACTCTCTTTGTAGAGCAGGGCTTATGATTCGGGGCTACTAGGTAAACTACATTTTTTTTTTTTTTAACTTTTAGGGACAGAGGAAAAAAAAGGAAAGAGCAGAAATCCCTAAGCCTCATTCTGGAGGTCACCCACCCCTGGTGACAGTAGAGCCCTCTCAGCTCCACCAGCATGAAGTCAGATGATGTCCTCAAGCTGTTTCTCAAAGTCAGACGGTGTCTTCAAGCTGTTTTTTAATTTCCGGGATAAATGCACAGGGTTTCCGTGCCAGGAGTAAAACCCCTCACTCAGAGCAGGCCAGGTAACCTCAGAAGGTTCCTCTGGGGCTGGAGGGGCACTGGAGCCACCAGTGGAAATGTTGTCCCCACCAATTCCAAAGGCCACCTATCAACATGCCACATGCCACTGCATGGAGCATGTGTGCATGCATGTGCACACACACGTGTGTGCACGTGTACACTCCCCCAGGGGCTGAGGCCGGGATGGTATTCCTCACCAGATGGAGAAACAGCAGGTCTGTCCTGCCAGCCTCAAGCTCTCTCCCACCCTGAGAAAGCAGCAGAGACGGAGCCTGCCTGACTCTGGCCTGTGAAGGCGCTTGAGGGCAGCAGGATGGAAGCAGGAAGAGGAATCATGGCCTTGGAGTAAGTTTTCCCTGAGAGAGAGGGGAGCAGAGGGGAGGTTGGGGAGGGGGGTGAACATTTCGGTCACTTGATGTTCTTCCCCTTCTCTCTGTTTCCCTGCCTGATGCTCCATTTGCTCTGAAATATGTAGGAAACTAAATCCCTCTGGGCCTCTGCTTCCTCTTGTCAGTCAAGGGCTAATTACACTGCTGTTACCAGAAAGTGATTTCATATTCTGCACTGTGCTTTTCCCCAAACCCCAGGACTTATTTGAGAGCTGCTGGGCAGTCTCTGGAGAGGAGGAAAGATAGGAGTTTGGGGTTAGGGAGGGGGCAGCCGGCCAACTCTGCATGTCATAGGATGGAAGAAAACTGGAGCTTGTCCTCAGCTCTGCCCATGAAGCTCTCCTGCACAGGACAGAGCGTCTTGCTGAAATAGGGGAAGGAAGCCCTAGCACCCAGGTCTCTGCCTGCTGGGCGGGGGCATCAGAAGCTCCAGCCCAGCACCACAGGAGGTGGCACTGGGGGTCCTGGGGGATCAGTACTTCCTGACTCTATTGAACAGAGTCTAGCTCCCTTCGGGATCAGAGGCTTGATGAGGAGTTTTCCCAGAGTCCAACCACTCAAGAATGGAGAACTTTTGAGATGACAGATTTTTGATCATAGAATCTATTCTTCGAGCAAAATCTGAAGCAGCACCCCAGTATGTTTCAGATTGAGGGAATCTGAAATCTGACACATACCCTGCTGTGTGTCAGGCGGGGTCAGGGAGCCTGGCAGGACCACGGACTCGGCCCCTCCGCCCTGGAGCACAACGGGGAAGTGCTGGGATCACTGGCAGAACCATGTCCAAGCCACTGACGTGGTGCCACTGCACCTCAGTGGCCTTTTCCTTGACCATCATCCAGCCCCAAATGTGGTCCCACCTCAGGTTTGCCCATCCCTCTGCCTGGCCGGCTCCCTCTGACAGATTCAGTCTTGGCTCAAATGTCACTGCCTCAGGGACACCTTCCCCCCTACCCTCTCAGGTGGAAGTCCCTCCCAATGTCTTTATTCATCACTATCTGCAGTTACACCGTTGGATTACTGCTTATGCAATCCAATCGCCCGCTTTAGGATGAAAGCTCCACTAGAACCGGCCCTCCTGTTTATTCACTGCTGGATCCCAAGGGTCCAAGGCAGTACCTGGTACAACAGTAGTTGCTCAGAGAACTTTGTTAAATGAAGGGGTTAAGGAGACCATAAGCTTGAGAGGGTCAGCTATAGCCACAAGGTCATGAGTCAGGACTCCAACCCAGGTCTTCTGACCCAGGGCGGATCCTCTCTCTTTACTTCATTTGTTCTTGCCTCCACGGCATCCTGAGTAGCTAAGGAAACCGTATTGTTCATTTTCAGTGTCCAATGGGTTAAACAACCCTAGGTTACAGGCAAAGGACTGGGAGTCAGAAAGAAAGGTTCGGGAAGAGGAGGCAGGTAGGACTAAAAAGGAGATCTCCATTAACGTTCCTCTCTAGCAGGGAACTGACAAGTCAGGGTACCTCTCTCCTCCTCATCAGAAAAAGAGTCATTGGAGGAGGTCCCTTCGCGGCTCGGCAGTTAACGAACCCGGCTAGGATCCATGAGGATTCGGGTTCGATCCCTGGCCTTGCTCAGTGGGTTAAGGATCTGGCGTTGCTGTGCGTTGTGTAGTCTTCAGACACGGCTCAGATCTGGCGTTGCTGTGGCTGTGGTGTAGGCCAGCGGCTGTAGCTCCGACTGGACCCCTAACCTGGGAACTTCCATGTGCCACAGGTGCGGCCCTAAAAAAAAAAGTTATTGGAGTTCCTGTCGTGGCTCAGCAGAAATGAATCTGCCTGGCATTAGTGAGGATGCAGGTTCAATCCCTGGCCTCGTTCAGGGAGTTAAGGTTGCCGTGAGCTGTGGTGTAGGTCGCAGACGCAGCTCGATCTGGCATCACTGTGGCTGTGGTGTAGGCCAGCAGCTGCAGCTCCGATTCGACCCCTAGCCTGGGAGCTTCCATATGCCTCGGGTGCAGCCCTAAAAAGCAAAGAAGAAGAAAGCATATAGTTAAGTGAAAGGAAATATGCACAATTAACTATCATATAAAGAAACTGTTTAGTTAAAACAGTGTTTCCCAAAGATGTGGTGTAATTATCACCAATGGGTCATAAAGGTACTACCTATGGCTGACAATTTATTCACAGCTGTCATTACAGTTTTAGTGATTACTACAAAAAATGTAATGAATCCATCAAACCTGTGATTTCAACATTTTTACAGCTTAGGATAAAGCTAAAGTAACTGGCACAGCATGTTTTAACACCCGAGGCAGACCTGGTGAGTGACATGGGCACACCCTGAACACTTTAACAACTGTATCTGTCTCAACTGTTCAGAAGTGTGACAGTTTGGATGATATGAATCACAGGTGTGTGTCTGTGCATCTTGCTTTCTTTTCACTAAAACACTGAAATCTCCAACAAGGTAGAGCTGAAGTTCGGGAAACTCCAATCTAAAAAACACTTACTTAAGCCTCTACAATCAGTGCTGCAGGTGTTTTCCCAGGTCAGAACCTACGCGGCTGGGATGGCTCAGCTGTGTGTTAAAAGGAGTGACAGTCCTCAAAGCAGGTTTCACACCTGGGGACGACAGGAGCCGCCCCTCTCCCCCCACATCCTGAAGCAAAGCCTCCAAGCTTTCTCCCTTCTTTTTTTAAGGGCCGCACCCACAGCATATGGAGGTTCCTAAGCTAGGGGTCAATCAGAGCTGCAGCTGCCGGCCTACACCACAGCCACAGCAATGCCAGATCCAAGCCACGTCTGTGACCTACACTGCACCTCATGGCAATGCCAGATCCTCTAACCCATTGAGCGAGGCCAGGAATTGAACCCACATCCTCATGGATACTAGTTGGGTTCTTAACCCACTGAACCAAAACAGGAACTCCCTGCCCTTCTCCCTTCTTGCCCTGAAGTGGAGCCCTGCCAAGGAGCAAAGCCCCCTCCTCCAGGCTCTGCACTTAGCTAGTTTTCTACTTTCCCCAGCTCCCAGTATGAAGGGTTGGGGAGAATCCCTTCCCTCCCCTTGGATCCATTCTGCACCCCCACCCTGAAGTAGGGCGTCCTTGCTGTTCTGCTCCTTCCTAAAATGAGATCTTCTGCTTACAAATTCCTTCCCTTAAACAGAGTCAGCCCTCTGCCCCATCCCCCGCCTGTGCTGGATGTGGAAGGAGAAGGAAGATGGTCAGATATGGTCTCCCAGTAGAACTAAGACTTGTACGAACCATGGGCAAATTCACTGTGGAAGGGAAGAAGCACAGCATGGGACAGACAGAATGCAATGGGAGCGGGGGTAAAACAGCTAATGAACAGGAGGGCTGCCAGTGAAGCGCTCTGGAAGTATTTGTAAATGGAAGTTCCAGAAAACAATTTGGCAGTACGTAACAAGAAACTTGAAAATGACTCAGTAACCCCACTTCTAGCATCAGCCTAAGAAAATAATCAGACGTGTGTTCAGATACGTGAGGATGTTCATCACAAAGAATGGAGCATCCAACAAGGAAGGGATGGTTAGGAGTTCCTGTCATGGTGCAGCAGAAACGAATCCGACTAGGAACCACAAGGTTGTGGATTCGATCCCTGGCTTTGCTCAGTGGATTAAGGATCTGGCGTTGCCGTGAGCTGTGGTGTAGGTTACAGATGAGGCTTGGATCCTGTGCTGCGGTGGCTGTGGTGTAGGCTGGCAGCTGTGGCTCCTATTTGACCCCTAGCCTGGGAACCTCCATGTGCCTCGGGTGCGGCCCTCAAAAGACAAAAGACAAAAAAAAAAGGAAGGGATGGTTAAATAAAATGTTGGCATATCTGTGAATGGATATCATGGAATATTTTTTTCAATGTTTGGGGAGAAATGTAAAGCTATACCTAAATGCCAACTGTATCTTAAGTCAAAAAAGTAACTCATGGAGTTCCCACTGTGGCGCAATGGAAATGAAGTCGATTAGTATCCATGAAGATACAGGTTTGATCCCTCGCCCCGATCAGTGGGCTGAGAATCGGGTGTTACAATGAGCTGTGATGTAGGTTGCAGACATGGTTTGGATCCCACATTGCTGTGGCTGTGGCGTAGGCCGGCAGCTGTAGCTCCAATTCAACCCTCATCCTGGAAATTTTCATACGCTGCAAATGGGGCCCTAAAAAACAACAAAAAGCAATTCATACAGAATTATATGGAAGTATATATACATTTATCCCAATTTCCCTTAAAAAAATCATATAGAGTAAGTATGTGCAGGAAAACCATTCACAAGAAATACACCACAATGTTAATACTGGTTATTTCTGTACTATAAATACTTACTTTCTTCTCTTTTTATTTCCTTTACACATTTTCTATCAACTTACATATTATATTTAGAATAGGAAAAAAAAACCCTGTAGTTTAAAAAAGAAAATCAGAGAAACAGATGTGCCTACATGCAAATGAGAAGACCTGTGAATATGAGCCACAGCAGAGACATACACTACACATTGATTTATTTCCCATCGCTAACAACCACGAAAATAAACAGGTGACTAATCTTTTGTGTAAGTAAGCTTCTCCTTTTAAGTGGTTGTCCTACTTTTTTAAACTTTTACATAGTATCTCAACTCGTTTCTCACATGAGTCTGCTCCAAGAAGAGACTTCAGAAATGTGAACTCTTTAAGACAAACCTGCAGAGCACTGAGTGTCTACAGAGCCCCTTCAGATTCAAGTCAGAGGGTGGGGTGGCTGCATCCTGATTGGGTTAGATATTACACCTGCCAGCTCGTCACATATTCTGCTACCACCCACAGAAAAATATAAAAATCACTCGTATGGGAGTTCCCATTGTGGCGCAGTGGAAACGAATCCAACTACTATCTGTGAGGATGCAGGTTCGATCCCTGGCTTCACTCAGTGAGTTCGGGATCTGGTATTGCTGTGAGCTGTGGGTGTAGGTCGAGGACAATGCTCGAATCCCGCATTGCTGTGGCTGTGGTGTAGGCCAGTGACTACAGCTCTGATTAGACCACTAGCCTGGGAACTTCCATATGCAGCGAATGTGGCCCTAAAAAGCAAAAAAAAAAAAAAAAAGGTCACTTGTATTAAAGAGAGAGAGTCAGAGATGATAGCTAACCTAGACAGACAGACTGATGATAGACAGACAGACTGATGACAGAGATCTGGCACGACTTCCGGGAGGAGGCAGTCACTGGGAGCACTCTGAAGCATGAATAGGACTCTGACCAGTGGGGGATGGTCTAGTGGTGAGAACAGTGTGAACAAAGGCTGGAAATCTGGGGAAGGATGAGTAGCCTGATTTGTTTAGACTACACAGTGAATGGAGAGACAGTGATAAATGTGATTTTTGTTTGTTTGTTTGTTTTGGGGGTTGTCTTTTTATGGCCACACCCACAGCATATGGAGGTTCCCAGGCTAGGGGTCGAATCGGAGATACAGCTGCTGGCCTATGCCACAGCCACAGCAACGCAGGATCCAAACCACATCTGCAACTTACACCACAGCAGATGGTAACGCCAGATCCTTAACCCACAGAGCCAGGCCAGGGATTGAACCTGCATCCTCATGGATACTAGTCAGATTTGTTTCCACTGAGCCATGATAGGAACTCCAAGATATGTGATTATAAAGGAAGGTTGGAACCAGATTATGATGGACCTTGAAGGCTGTGCCACCCCTCTCTGGGCTGAGGTGACCAATGACTGGTGATCGATGTTCTTTGCTCTGCAGAGGCTCCTGGGTTTTCAGTTGGAGGTCCTGGAAAGGGGTGGGCAAGGAATGAAAATGATGGCTGTGCCTCCCAAGACCTACCCCACCTCCCAGAGATGGGCTTCAAAACGGGACCTGGAGGGGCCATTAGTCGGCCTTGTTTTCCAAAGGAGAAAACAAAGGTCCAGAGATGTATGATGTTTAACTGGACCTTAGAATTCTCACGCACAATCTGTCCAAATAAGCCACCACACTGGGCCGAGGACCCAATGGACAGCAAACTCCTCAATAAAGACTGTAACTGTGGACTAATCCACACACTCAACTTGCCAAACACAGTGCGTACATCCAGTGTCAAGAACTTGATCTTCCCAACCATTCAGTGGTCATGACTCCACCTTTGACAATGGAGGGACTGAAGTTCCTGGAGCCCAAGCAAAGCATCAGGGCAGGACACAAACCTAGGTTTTCCATTTGTCCTGCTCTGGCTCAATGGTTTCCAGATGTGGTCCCTGGTGCTACAGCCTCCCATCACTTGGGAGCTTGTTAGAAATGCAAATTATCAGGCTCACTCGGGATCTACAGGATCAGAAACCCTGGGACCCGGCTGGGCAATCTGCATCTTAACACATCCCTTGGTTATTCTGATGCACATAAAGTTTCAGAACCACTACTTAGAGACATGATTGATTGACTGGGGTGGGGGGTGATGGAGTCTCCAAGCCTGGCTTCCCTGCCTCCAGGTAATCCCAGATACGCCAAGGAGTAGCACGTGCACTGGACATGGAGGAAGGCAGCCCACCCAGAGTCAGGCAGGGATAGTGCCAAAGCCAGACCCTGGTTGGAGCAGATGCCAGGGAGGCGGGGCTGCCAGTCAGCTTCTGAGAGCACACAGGATCCAAGTCTCACAAGCCCAGACTTCTTGTTCTGATGCAGCCACGACCACACTGTCCCTGCTGCTACTTGCCTGCCACATACTTGTGGGGATTTACACCCACTCTGATGAGACAGTTTGGGGTTACTGCAGCCTGGGAAAGGGGTGTGTTAGACAGGCCCAGCCCCCTGGGGAGATGAAGCATAGTGAAGGGCACCAGGGAAGACGGCTTTCTCTTTCCTGTCACCCAGCCCTGCCTCTCGTGCAGGAGGACAACTACAGGCATGAATGTGACTTCCCCGTAGGCCACCTGGGTGGGGGACACTTGCTTTCTCTTGGGCAGTGGAGGAAAAAAAAATTAAAGGGCCCTGGGGACAGGAGGAGAGAGGGCAGGGGGCAGTGCTGAAACACCAGCCAGGCAGGCTCCTGCAATCTGGAGTGTTTCTGCAAAAGGGCCGCATTGTCCTGGATGGCAAGCCCCAGAGCTGGGAGTTCTCCAAGCCCCAAGCCAGGACAATGGAAAACCTGTGCGCCTCTCTGTGGTGGACTCCCCGTTTCCACAGCCCCCATCCAGGAACCAGGGTGGTTCACCCCGGAGTGCTAAGGTCAGGCTTTGGTCTCTGTTTTGTGTGCCTGCCTTGTGCCCAGGCACCGAGTCCAGAGGCCAGCATCAGCCTGGAAACACATTTTCAGTCCTAATCTGTTCACAGCCAGGCTGGTCTCATTCATGCAGCTGGGACCTTTCCCCTGCAGCTGCAGTTTCCTAGAAATGTGGCCGCCCAGTGTTATGATTCAAACAGGGCTCAGTCCCCAGGGATGGCAGGGCAGGGTGGAGCTGGCTGTGCCGGACCTCTGATGCCACACCCTGTCTCTCTCTCTGGTTTTCACAGCAATCTCTGTAATTTAATGCTCATCCACACCCCTGATTGTGAACAGCCTTCAAGAGGGTGAGGGGTGGGAGTGGGGAACAGAAATCTTGCAAAACCCCGGACTGTTCTGGTTGCCACAACAATCTCTGTAAACCAGACTCTGGGCAGCGCCAGGCAGTATCGCCGGACAGCCAAGGCCTTCTCGGCCCCACAGGGCCTACAAGCTGCAGGGTCCAAGGAGCAAAAGCTCCGGATCCTCCATAAAAGCTACGATTTCTCCTCTCCAGTATCCTGGCTGTTGGTGGTGGGGGTGCTGAAGAGGAGGCAGGCTGAGGTAGGGGGAAGCACACAGTAGACAAGCTTCTGCTCAATACGGTGTCCATTGGTGTCCCCAGACCCCAAGCATTCAGGATTGCCTGGTTGTCTCCACATGCATTTCACAGTAGCAGCCTGCAGGGGACTGTCACTGTCAGAGACAGGCGACAGAAGGACCGGGACACAGAGGAGCCCTGTTACTTTGTTTTCCATTCTCCATGGGATGTGCAGTATTTTTCCTCCTCCCAGAAGAAGTCAGCATCCTCCTCTGTCATCCTGATGTGACCTACTTATCTACTCCCTTTAAAGGGAGAGACCCTGGCAGGCATCCCAGTCCAGGGCAGTTCTGTCTGCAGTTCAAAGAGATGAGCTCTTCAATAAGGAAAATCCAGAAGCTGTAAAATCGGGGGGTGGGGGGGTGGAGCAAGATAGGAGGGAGGTCAGGCAAGGATGGGGAGGAGGGAGACAGAGGTTGGTCGTGCCCCAGGACAGTGCTCAGTGGTGAGCCATCAGGACCAAGTCAGGCCATGACTAAGCGGAAGAGGTTTGGGGCCACAAGAGGTGGTGGAGGCAACAGATGCCAACTGCTGGAGAATGTCCCCAAACCCAAGTAAAATCAAGCACAGTCCAGCTCTTGCAGGCTCCCCACTCTCTGCCCCGGTTCCCTGAGCTGAGGGATCTCGTCTGAGTCCCTTTCCTTACCTGAAAAATGGGGATAATAATCTCTACTTCAGAAGACTGATGGAAAGATTTAATCATTTACCCCACCTCTGTTCAGAAAACTCGACTAGGTCTCAGAACAATGGCACACATGGGCTAACAGCTGCCATCCATAAGCACTACGTCTTCTGCAGGAGGCACTGTAAGTTGAGTTTATCTCACTTAATTCTGCATGGAAGGTATTATGCCCAATCAGGAGCCTCAGGCTCAGAGAAGTTAAATCACTTATGCAAAGTCACGCAGCAAATAGCAGAGCTGAGGTTCACATTCATGGCTGTCCACTCAAGGCATGTGCTCTGCCCTGGACTGTAACATCACTGGCCTTAATGAGAAAGGATGTGGCAAAACCCCTGTCCCCAAATCGTAAGTAAATTTAGAATGCTGAGTCAGACTGGGGCTGGAGGAATCAGAGAATAATTGGGTTGTATAATGCTATCATTTTACCTTGGCACTCGGCAGAGACTGTCTTGCAGTCTGAAGGCTGTAAACGCCTAGCTGGTTTCGAGCTGCTAGGCCTCCAGTCTGGCCTCCTTCCAACCCATTCTCCTCACTGAAGCCACAGAGAACATTTTCCTGCTTCTATCAGTGGTTCCCAGCTGCCCTCAGGATTACATCCAAATGCAATGTGGTCAGGGCCTGTCCTAGCCTTAGCAGGCCCTAGGCTTGAGAGGCCCTTTCCCTGTTTTTTTAATCAAATGTACCAAAATATACTCATATCATTCACCAGATCAGCATCTTTTCACATAAAAAAAATTGAAAGGATTTTTAATACTTTGAATGTCAAAGTGGTTAATTTAAATATTCAGTTTTCACATGCAGATGTCAATATAGTTTTTTCAGGCCTCAAATACTGGGGACCTTTGGAAAGTTTTTAAGGACTATCCACAGCCTTCTGGGTAGCCCCGATCCACTTCCCCCACATGCCAAGCAGGCTTTTGTAAATACTGTTTCTTCTGCCTAGAACTTTTTCTCCTTCTCACTGTAAGTGCTCAGGCCATTCTACCCTCCCTGCAGTTTACTGATTTTGACCTAAGTTCACAGATACTTAGCCTCTCAGTTTCCTTGTGTGTAAAACAGGAATAACAGTAATACCTATGTCATAGAACTTTTAAGAAGATAAGTTAATACACAAAGTATGACTCATGAACCATCACCTGGAAGCTTGTCAGAAATGCAGAATCTCAGGCCCCACCCCAGATAGAATGAATCAGAATAACAAGATCCCAGACTTCCTGTGTGGTTCACAACAGAATAACAAGATCCCCGTATGCACATTTAAGCTGAAGGATCACTGCACTAAAGCACTTATAACAATGCCTGTCACATAATAAACACTCAATAAACAACAGCTGTTTTATTATCATCATAATTATTAAAGGTCAAACTTTTATAGCTGTCTCCAGTTTCCCCTCTGGACTTACTTTTAAACTCCAAATTCTAGTTCAGTGGTTCTGAAACGGAGTTCTTAGGGAACACTGGCATCCTGGGAGCTGGACCTGGGCATTCCAGCTAGAGGCTGAGGCTACAGTCAAGGCTATTTCCTGCACTCAGGTAGCTTCTCTCCATCTGCAAAGGGAGACAGGAAAGGAAAGAGGCAACTACAATAGGTGGGGTGACAAGGGCTCCCAAGACAGGGATGAAGAGAGCTGCTGAGAGGCCGCTGACACAGACTTGTGGGGTCAAGGGAAGTGCTATTTAATCTAAGAGCTGAAAGATGAGCTGGTAACACAGCCCCCCACCCACAAGGTGGTCCCTAGTGGACTGACTGCTCCCACGGTATGACAGGGCCTGGAAAGGCCTTCAACTTCGCTCTAGGGAGTGAGTAAAGATCTACTAAGGAGATCTTGTTTCTTGCTGGCCAGGCAAACAAGGAAGCCGTGGCGATTGGAGTCTGGTCCCTACTTGGCGTCCTGGTATGAAGCCTGGTCACTTACAAAAAACTTTGGCTTCCTGGCAAACCAGAACCTCAGCAGTTGTAAAACTGCTACTGTGGACACCTGGGTTTTCTCATTTGCAGGAGGAGAGCAATAATACATCCCTACAGGGTTCTTGTGAAGATTTACATGAGAGGCAGGTCAAATCCCAGGCACACAGCAGGGTAGAATCAAGAGTTTCAGAGTTCTGAGCTGTGCGGCAGCGTCTGAGCCCGTGGGCTGGACCTTTGAAACTGCAAGCATTTCTTCCCATATGAGACACGTTCCAACAGCTGGTCGGCTGCGAGCTGCAAGGGCAGTCTCCTAGGGGTCCGCGGGGTTGCGGGTGGCTAGTTCTGTAACAAAGAGAAGGCGCGCTCTTCCCGGGCCTGGGCAGTCCCTGATGGACGCTCTGCAGGCTTCAGAATATACCTGGCCCAGTGGAAACAAAGTCGTTTTTTGCACGCTCAACGCGTCTTTTTCCAGGGGTCTTCGGAAGCCGGGCTTTCCCTCCTCACGCGCGAGAGGCCGGCGGGCGGAGGACCAGATTGGCTAGGAAGGCCGGGCCGCCATTGATTGGCTGCGAGGGCAGGGACGCCACTGATTGGCTGCGAGGGGCAGGGACGCCGCCGATTGGCTGCGAGAAGTGCTGCAGGACCCTTTCGGCGTCCGCGACTGCTAAAGCGAGGTCAGGTGACTCCCCGGAGCCGGCGGAGAGGAAGCCGCGGTCCAGCGCTGGGCGGGCGCTACGTTTGGCCTTGAACTTTTGTTACGTGGCTTCATTGTTTCCTTCCTCAGCTGAAGGTCGGGGCCAGTCCTCGCCCTTTTCTGAAGCGTGACACCCCCTCCCCACCAGGCGGCTCCGGCCCGAGGGCAGTGGGGCCTCTTCCCGCCTCGCGGAGCGGATGCTCTCACTGTGGGCGGAGCCGCCCGGGCTATTTCGGTTCCTTCTCCGCCCCGAGTCTTCGGCTTCCTGCTAGTTTCCGTAGCCTTCCCTTAGGTAATTAGTGACCACAGATAGCATTTTCCGAGCACTTCATATCAGGCAGAGCCTTTGCATATTTTTTCCTCTGATTTGTCAAGGCAACGGTCTGGGTAGCATTAACTTCCACTTATAGATCTTAATTTGGCCACAGCCAGAAAGTGGTTCAGCTGGGGTTCCTTTCCTCGGCTGTTTGACTCCAGCGCTGTGCACTCTTGCCCCGCAGTGTCCTCGGGTGAGCCTATGCCAGGACCATGCTGCAGGATGGTTGTGGTCAGCCACATTCTACCCTGTAGCCACGTTGCCGTCAAAGACATTTGGGGGCCAGGCTAGGAAATAACCCAGCTCTAGGGCATTATTAGAAAAGATTTCCCCTAGAGCCTGTTTCTTTAGCACAGGGATCTAGTCAAAGCTAGTGGTCTTTCCTGGCTTGGGCGCATTCCTCCCTCGCCCCCCGCCAGCCCCGTCGTGTGGAGAAAGAACAAGGCATTGCACTGGTCCAAAGCTTCTCCACCTGGGACCCGGCTGCAAATCTGGCATTAACGTCACGAATCTAGAGCAGGGGAAAGTGAGGCAGGGGAACTTGGGTGCAATCACCCCCCCATGCTCAGAGTGCTTGAGGACAGCAGTCTCCTAGGTCCTATCCTACACCTCCCCGCAGAAGAGACATGACTCACATCCCCAGAAAAACCTTCTCAGTGAGGGTAGGGCTGTTTGAGAAAATGTAAATGGCAGCTTTGAAAACAGAGACATTGTGGAAACAGCGCTTTTGTTTTGATGAGACATCAGTAAGGCCAGGGCTGGTTTTTATTTAAAGATAGTGCAGGAATTCCCTGGTGGCGCAGCAGGTTAAAGGTCTGGCGGTTGTCACTGCTGTGCCGTAGGTTCAATTCCTGGTGCAGGAACTTCTGCATGCTGTGGGCGCAGGCCAAAAGAAAAAATAGTACAAGCAAACTGCCAAGTAATTCCATCTTGTAAACATAAGAGAAAAATCTGAAAGCCACGCGGAGGACCCACACCTTAAGATCCCTAAACAAAGGGAATGCAGACAATTTGGGAAGTCCCCTTCTTACCCCGTCTCCAGCCTAGAGCCCTCCATTCAGCTAGTACTGAATGGAGGGTGAGAGATGTCTGCAGCATGGGAGCCACAGAGGCGAGAGGGGTAAGAATGACTCTCCTTCTACATATGAGTAAACACAATATGAACACGATATTTAAAAATAAAAAATATGGTTAAAAGGGGAAGAGAAATTGAAGTTACCAGGCACCTGGGATGAATTACTGACAGTAGTTGAAGGCCCTGGAGCGAGGGAGGGGGAGGTCTGAGCAGCCCGCAGAGCTGTTCCTCCAGGTGTACTGTATTTAAAAAAAAAAACAACTACACTTTCACTTTTCTCAGGCCCAAAGCCCTGATAGCTACTCTTGTTTAAAGCTTGTTTCCACATTTGTGCAATAAGGACTTCGGGTAAGATGGTCCTAAGCAGTGCCCAGATATTTTCATCGAATGATGCTCAACTCCTCCATCTCAACAACATGCTAATCATCTGACTAACTGCTCAGCTTTCCTGCTTTATGAGATCATCACTGCCAGTTCCAAGTGCATTTGGCTGCCAGAGAGCAAACATTCCATGTGTGAGCTGGGGATACATGTTGTTGTGATGATAGGTCTGGCAAATCTGAGGCATGCTGGTTTAACTTGAAAGGGCACTAAACTCGGTGCAGTCCCCAGCTCGCTACTGGGGGTGGGGGCCTGGGGCAAGGCCTCCTGATTCACTTTTAGGTAGCACTAGTCCTCATGCCTTGGGGCTTGGAGGAGTCAGGAATCACAGTCCTAGAAGCCTTCTGCCTACCTACAATGCTCAGAAGGTTATCAGATCCTCATCCACCTTCCACCACGGAGGGTTCATTGTCTACTGCACTGAGGTCCTATTTGCCAGGACTCACAGGTGGGGCTAAAACTGTTCTCAGGAGGCACTCACTGGGGAAATCTATGTATATCACATGATGAAACAGTCGTGGCAAATGGTCATGATCTCTCAATAACAACCCAGACGTAGTTTCCAGAAGGCGTCAGTAGCTCCTTATAGGTCCCTCAAACCTTCAAAACCAGATGAAGCCATGGATTAGGGTGGGAAACAGGATTCTCTTTTCTTTTCAGTTAACTGTCACACAATGTTTTGAGTGGCATCATTGAGGTATTTGAGTGAGAAGGAAGGAAAGGGTGGGGAAGGGCCACAATTTTTAACACCTTTAGCATACCAGTTAAGAATATATACAGGTTCTGGCAACATGGATGGACCTAGAGATATTACCATACTAAGTGAAGTAAGTCAGAGAAAGACAAAGGTCATATGATATCACTTATATATAGAATCTAAAAAATTATACAGGGAGTTCCCATCGTGGCTTAGCGGAAACGAATCTGACTGGCATCCATGAGGACTCAGGTTCAATCCCTGGCCTCACTCAGTGGGTTGAAGATCGGGTGTTGCTGTGGCTGTGGCATAGGTCAGCAGCTACATCTCTGATTCGACTCCTAGCCTGGGAACCTCCATATGCCACAGGTGCAGCCCTTAAAAAAAAAAAAAAAAAAAAAAAAAAAGATAAAAAAAATTATACAAATGAACCTATTTACAAAACAGACTCACAGACGTCGAAAACAAATTATGGTTACCAAAGGGGAAAGGTGAGGTGGGGGGGATAAATTAGGAATTTAGGATTAATATGTATACACTACTATATACAAAATAGATAAATCA
This sequence comes from Phacochoerus africanus, assembly GCF_016906955.1. Classification (NCBI taxonomy): domain Eukaryota; kingdom Metazoa; phylum Chordata; class Mammalia; order Artiodactyla; family Suidae; genus Phacochoerus; species Phacochoerus africanus. Next base: position 71,692,387 of record NC_062550.1, on the reverse strand, counting down.
ACAAGAACCTACTGTGTAGCACAGGGAACTCTACTCAATATTGTCTAATAATTTATATGAGAAAAGAATCTGAAAAAGAATGGCTATGTGTATTTCAGAACTGAATCACTTTGCTGTACACTGGAAACTAACACAACATTGTAAATCAAGTATACGTCAATATAAAATAAAAATTAAATTAAATTAAAAAAAAAAAAGAATCCAGACTCTGGACTTGAATCCTGGGTCTCCCATTTCTTGCTGTGCTGTCCAACTAAAGCAGATTATGAGGGTGACATGAATTAATTCATGCAAAGCACTGAGAACAATGCCTGCTTGATATAAGTGCTATAGGAATGTGACAATTATTTAGGCAAGAGATAGGCTAACTGCCTTCCGTATTTTATTTTTACCTAGGGCCACACCTGTGGCATACAGAGGTTCCCAGGCTAGGGGTCGAATTGGAGCTGCATCTGCTGGCCTACACCACAGCCACCAGCAATGCCAGATCCTTAGCCCACTGAGTGAGGCCAAGGATAGAACCTGTGTCCTCATGGATGCTAGTCAGATTCCTTTCCACTGAGCCACGACGGGAACTCCCCTTCCACATGTTATTTATTTAACATTAACAGCGATTCATTTTGAAAAGGAAAATACAGGAAATGACTGAGTTCTACACTAGTTATAACCGTGTCTGTGACCTTCTCCTAGGAGAAAGGAAATAAACAGATACTTGGACCAAGCCGTTGTTCCTTCTATTTGTCTTTTCTCCATAAAGTGTTTCATACTATGCCTGCTTGCTTTTCTGTGACACAGTAATATGAATTGGAAATCTCTCCATATCAGAATATGAGGATCTACCCCATTCTTTTTAACTGCTGCACAGTATTACATAATATGGACAACGAGGAAAAAAAAGAAACATAATATGGACATACACGAGATTATTTACACGTTCCCATGTATTTATTGTGTGCCTCATGTTACTGTGTCCATACAGGATGTGGGAGGAAACACAGGGGGCAGAGCAGCATAGAGCACATGCCCTATGAAGCTTGTCATTTTGTGGGGAATCTGGGACTTGGATGAAACAACCATAGACCGACACAAGAAGGTATGTAATAAAATATTAAGTTGATTTTAAAATTAAGTGTCAGTGTGATTTAATAGGAATAACAACAGACTGTATATAACAATGGAGCTGAGGCCTGCTTCCTGGAAGCCCTGGCTGGGAGAGAGAGGAAATTTACCCATTAGTCTTCCAGCCTCAATGAAAAACTACTCAAGACAGGAAGGACAAGTTTGTACTCCCTTAACGAGCTGCAACACAGCAGCTCTGGGGGGTCCTGGTTGGAGGTGGAATGCAGCAGGCCTAGTGTCTCCCTGAGGCACGTGACCCCTTCCTGCTGATGCACAGTGGGAGGGGGGCGGTCATTCTCCCCTCCATCTGCCGCTCTCCCAGAACCAGGCACAGCAACTCTGTTCCAGGAGCTTGGATGACAGCTCCTGTTTTTTATTTTTTATTTTTGCTTTTTTAGGGCCACACCCACAGCATATGGAAGTTGCCAGTCTAGGGGGTCGAATCCGAGCTACAACTGCCAGCCTATACCACAGTCACAGCAAGATCCAAGCTGCGTCTGTGACCTACACCACAACTCAAGGCAACGCTGGATCCCTAACCCACTGAGCGAGGCCAGGGATCAAACCCACGTCCTCATGGAGACTAGTCAGATTCGTTTACACTGTGCCACAATGGGAACTCCGAGAGCTTCCTTTTTTTGAGGTCCTCAGTCCTTGGTTTGGCCCTGCTTCCCTGGGAAGAATGTGCCAGGTTGTGGGAGCAGTCACCCCACAGGCCCCGCTTGGGACATTCTGTGCGTAGGTATTCAGAAGCTTTTTGCTAAGGCTGGTACATCTCTTACCCCGCCCCGGAGCACGAGTCACCACCTAGATCAGCAACACCTGGCTGCCTCAGAGAACTAGGTGGTGTCCAAGCCCACACCTGACTTTCCTTCTGGAAGGCCCTACCCAGCGGCCATTAACACCTTAGTTGGGGTAGATTTTTTGACCTCATCCTTGACCACTTAGGCTTCCACACATGCCTCAGTATCGACAAAGTAACAGTCAGTGAATAGAAGAATATTCACTAGGCACTTCCTGTGGCTTTAGTTCTGAACAGAGCATGAGGTTGGGGATGCTGGGGGAGGGAGGGTTATAGGAAAATAGAGACATGGTCCTGCCCTGGGGACTTAAAACCTTGATACACAGAGGAACACAACACAGTAGGTCCTCAAGCAGTCAAAGCAGGTGGCACAGACATACTGCTGCGGGAGAGCAGGGGAGCAGCCCTGGAAGGGAGTGGGGGCCCAGTGAAGGGGCACTGTTGATGGGAGCATCTACTCATCTCCCACAGAATCTACGTCAGTGCCTCTGACCCTGCAGAGTGAGTTCAGTAAGACAGGTGACCCAGTGCAGCAAACAGATCCACATTCTGCTCACAGGGTCAGAGAAGTCAGTGTTTCCCCAGTCATTTGAATGACTATTCCATTTTCCCCTCTAACTTTTAAATTTTCCAGTACAGAGAAGTGGAAACCCTTCCCCTACATTCACCAATGCTGCCGTATTTACTTTACCTCTTTCCATAGATACATGGGCCCCCTTCGTTTGAAAGTTGCATTTATCATCCCTAAACACTTCAGCATAGACTTTTTTTTTTTTGACCAAGCCTGCCACATATAGAAGTTCCCAGGCCAGGGATTAAACCTGAGCCACTGCAGTGACAATGCCAGATCCTTACCCACTGTGCCACCAGGGAACTCCCAGCATAGATCTTTTTAAAAAATCTTCTCCTACATAACCCTCATATCACATTCACTCTGAAGAAATTTAACCTTGATACACAGTTCAATTCATTTTTCCCAACTGTCCACACAATGCCCTCTACAGCTTTTCTCCTTTTAAAATTTATTCATTTTTTTACTTCCTGCCCCTTTTCTTTTTAAAAAATTAAAATATAATCAAGGGGAGTTCCCATCTTGGCTCAGTGGTTAACAAACCAGACTAGTATTCATGAGGACTCGGGTTTGATCCCTGGCCTCACTCAGTAGGTTAAGGGTCCGGTGTTACCATAAGCCGTGATGTAGGTTGCAGTTATGGCTCAGATCTGGTTGGGTGCGGCCCTAAAAAGACCTAAAAAAAAAAAAATATATATATATATATATATATATACACACACACACATATATATACTCAAGCTCATCACGGCATTTGGGTGTCCTCTCAAGTCTCTCTTTTTTTTAATTTTTTTTCTTTTGTCTTTTTAGGGCCGCACCCGCAACATATGGAGGTTCCCAGGCTAGGGGTCTAATAGGAGCTGTAGCCACCAGCCTACATCACAGCCACAGCAACTCGGGATCCTTAACCCACTAAGCAAGACCAGGGATTGAACCTGCAACCTCATGATTCCTAGTCAGATTCCTTTCTTCCGCGCCACAATGGGAACTCCTCAAGTCTCTTTTAACCTGTAACAGGACCCTACTTCCCTTTTCTTTTCTTTCATCATCTTGACATTTTTGAAGAGTGCAGGTCAGTCATTCAGGGGGATGACCCACAGTCTGGATCCGTCTGATTGCTTCCTCATGACTGAATTTAAGTTCTATTTCTTTTTCTTAAAATTACCGTGGTGAGGATTTCCTGCTGTGGTGCAAAAGGATCTGCGGCATCTGTAGCACTAAGATGCAGGTTCAATCCCTGGCCTGGCACAGTGGGTTAAGGAACTGGCATTGCTGCAGCTGCAGTGTAGGTTGCAACTGTGGCTCAGATCTGATCCCTGGCCCTGGAATACCATATACTACAGGGTAGCCAAAAAAGAAGAAAATTATTGTGGTGAAAAATCTATATCACAAAATTTACCATTTTAACCATGTTTAAATGTCAATTCAGTGGCATTAAGTACATTCATAATATGGTTCAATCATCACCACTATTTCCAGAATGTTTTCACCATCTCAAGCAGAAATTCTATACCAATTAAACAATAACTCTCCATTTCCTGTACCCCCAGCTCGTGGCAACCATCGTCTCTCTGAATTCTCCTATTCTAGGTACCTCATACAATATTTGTCATTTTGTGACTGACATTTCACTTAGTGTGATGTTTTCAATATCATCACTGTTGTGGCAAGTGTCAGAATTTCCTTCCTTTTTAAGGCTGAATAATATTCCATTGTAGATATGTACCAGATTTGTTTATCCATTCATCTGCTGACAGAAAGCATGGGTTGTCTCCACCTTTTGGCTCTTGTAAATATTGTTTGTAAATCCTTTGAGGTATATACCTGGGAGTGGAATTGCTGCATCACATGGGAACTGCCAGGCTGTTTTCCACAGCTGCATCATTCTACAGTCTCACCAGCTTCTGATTCTCATGAGGCTTCCAGTTTCTTTCTTTCTTTTCTTTCTTTCTTCCTTCCTTTCTCTCTCTTTCTTTCTCTCTTCTTTCTCTTTCTTTCTTTCTTTCTTTCTTTCTTTCTTTCTTTCTTTCTTTCTTTCTTTCTTTTTCTTTCTTTCTTTTCTTTCCTTCCTTCCTTCCTTCCTTCCTTCCTTCCTTCCTTCCTTCCCTTCCTTTCTTTCTTTCTCTTTTTTTTTGCCTTTTCTAGGGCTGCACCCAAGGCATATGGAGGTTCCCAGGCTAGGGGTCCAATTGGAGCTGTAGCCGCTGGCCTACACCAGAGCCACAGCCACACGGAATCCAATCCCGTGTGGCTGTGGCTCTGGCTACAGCTCCGACTGGACCCCTAGCCTGGGAACCTCCATATGCTGTGGGAGTGGCCCAAGAAATGGCAAAAAGACCCCCCCCCAAAAAAAAGCTGTAAGAGTTCTTTTCATATTCAAGCTATTAATAATCTGCAAATATTTTCCTCCTGTGGGTTGTCTTTCCGTTCTCTTCATAGTGTCCTTCAATGCGCAAAGTTTTTTTTTTAATCAAAAGTGTGATAAAATCAAAATTACTTATTTTTCTTTTGTTTGTGCTTTTGGTGTCATATCTTAGAAATCAATGCCACATTCAGTGTCACAAAGATTTTCCTCTGTTTTCTTCTAAGACATAGTTTTAGCTCCTGGGTTCACGTCTTTGTTTCATTCTTAGTTATTTTTTTATATGGTATAAGGTAAGGGTCCAATTGCATTGTTTCACATGTCGGGATAGCCAGTACTGCCAGTGTGTTGAAAAGACTGCCCTTTCCCCATTGGTCTTGGCACCTTTGTCAAAAATCAGTGATTTCTGGAGTTCCTGCCATGCCTCAGCAGAGACGAATCTGACTGGTGTCCATGAGGCGCGGGTTGGATCCCTGGCCTCACTCAGTGGGTTAAGGATCCGGCGTTGTGGTGAGCTGCGGCTCTGATCCCGCATTGCTGTGGCTGTGGCATAGGCCAGCAGCTGCAGCTCTGACTCGACGCTAGCCTGGGAACCTCCATATGCCATGGGTGTGGCCCTAAAAACAAAAAACAAAAAAAGAAAAGAAAAGAGAAAAAGAAGAAAATTAGTGATTTCTGGGCTCTTGATTCCATTGAAGCCACCCACTTACCATCTTAGGTATGACCATTTCCTATGTTCTTTTTCCCCGTTACCAAACGTCTAGAACCCAAATATGCTTCAAGTCGTGTTGTTTTGAAATCCCACACAATGGGGATGAGATTGATGTCATATATGAGTTTAGCCTTTAATTCACAGAAGAAGGAAGAGTGAAATTAATCAACAATTATTTATTGATGGGGCGTTCCCATCATGGCTCAGTGGTTAACGAATCCGACTAGGAACCATGAGGTTGCAGGTTTGATCCCTGGCCTTGCTCAGTGGGTTAAGGATCCGGTGTTGCTGTGAGCTGTGGTGTAGGTTGCAGACGCGGCTCGGATCCCGCGTTGCTGTGGCTCTGGCGTAGGCCGGTGGCTACAGCTCTGACTCGACCCCTAGCCTGGGAACCCTCCTTATGCCGCGGGAGCGGCCCAAGAAATGGCAAAAAGACAAAAAAAACCCACAATTATTTATTGAGTACACTTTATGTGGGGCACTGTAACATAAAATTCATATTCAGATAAACAAAATATATATATATATATTTTGTTATGTATCATCGCTCCCTCCTTCCACCTCCATTCCTGAGATGCTAAGCCTCCTCAGGACCTAGTCTTTCCCCTTCATTCATTTTGCATCAATGGCTTACAGTGTAAGCTGGAGAGATAAAGTATACATACATATATATGTTTGTGTGTGTGTGTGTGTGTGTATATATATATATATATGACTTGATAAGTATTTGGAAATGGAAGAGATGAAAACTGAAATAGTTGGCAAAATCTTCAAAGGCAAGATCTTTGGAGGATTGGTTACAAGGAAGAATAGATGAGGATTCCAGGGGGAAAGTGAAGAATACTGGGTATTGAGACCCAAAGGCAGGAATGAGTAAATTACTGGGGACAGTGACAAGGCCAGCCCAGCGAGATTAGTGGGTGTGTGTGGGAGAGCATTAGTGGATAGATGGGGTGGGGCTAAATTTGTAGGATTTTAAGTAACCAGGCAAAGGAATGTGTACCTGATTTATTAGACAGTAGGTTACCCCTAAACGTTCTTAAATGATATAATGAATTTTTTGAATAGAGGGGTAGAGCCCTGTTTTAGGTCCAGGAGAGGATGGGGGATGAATTTTTGGAGAAAAGGAATTGATTCTGTTCTCACAGTACCTCTGCCCCAAGTCCAACACCAGACTGAGGTGTACACACAAGCCTTCCCATTGAAATCTGTTGTTAGAAAATGTGCCAGGAGTTCCCCTTGTCACTCAGCATAACAAAACCGACTAGTATCCATGAGGACACAGGTTCAATCCCTGGCCTTGCTTAGTGGGTTAAGGATCCCGAGTTGCTGTGGCTGTGGTGTAGGCCAGCAGCTGCAGCTCCAATTCGACCCCTTGTCTGGGAACTTCCATAATCATGGGTGTGGCCCTAAAAAAAAGAAAGAGAGAAAAGAAAATGCACTGCATCTAGGCTCCTATGAGATCTTGCCCATGCTCAACCCAGCCTGCTAACCTTTTGTGTTAATGGCATAAAATTTCCATTCCCAGTTCTGGTTTGGTTTGGCATTCTCCCCAGATTGCCTCATCACGGTGCCATGTTTCCAAAGCTACCAGGCTACAGGCAGGGCTGTGATTTTAGTTTCTCCATTTTTACACAAGGTCAAGTTTTCCAAAGCTATTAGTGGATCGGATGGAATTTGTTTATGTTGAGAAGGTGCGTGAAAATTGGGGGACAATGCGGTAGACCTTTAGAGCCATCTCCCCACGTCGCCCCCCCCCCCCTTCCACCTCCACTCCCGAGATCTGAAGCCTCCTCAGGACCCAGTCTTTCGCTGTCATTCAGTGCATTCTCACGACAGCTGAAAACTACCTGTGACACACACACCGCTCTGGCCCAGACAGGAATGTTGAGCCTCACAGCTGACATTCTGGGGGTCAAAAGGAAAAGAGAGGTGAAGCAGGGAAGTGTCCTGTGGGCCAGAATCAGGGAGATTCGAGGACACTGGTGAACATTCCAGAGCACTGTGCTGGACAATGGCATGGGAGGAACCATGAGGTTGACCTCCCCTGTGGTCAGAGGCTGGCTGCATTTTTACCCTCCTTTCCTTGGAATCTCTCCCGACTCTGGAATCTCTTCAGATGGCTACCGTGTTTGGTTTTCAACCAGGACAAACAAAGAAAAGAGATTTGTTTTCCTGTCTGCTTTTGCTGAATGGAATCTCTGATTCTATTTACCGGTCATGCCTCAGACACCCTGGGGCTGGTTAGACCTTTAAACCCTGAGTTTAAAGTTTAGACCTTTAAACTTAACTCCTAGTTTTACTAAATCCTTTTTTCATATCCTGAGCCTGGTACAGACTTCATCCTCCCCCTCACACCAACATCCCTTCAATCTGTGGGTGATTCTGCAGCCAATTCTTGGCTGATATTTCACCCACAAATTGCTGTTTCAGCTGAACTTCCCAAAACTTGAGCATCCTTACCAAATAGTTTGGGCCTCTTCATAATGTAGTTATCTTCAAATCTGCAGGCCCCTCTAGTATACTTTTGTAGTGGTGAACAACCTCTTCCAATTTTAAAAGGCATACAGTAAGCTTAGACCCCTAAGGGATGTTATGGAAATCTGGAGTTCCACCCTATTTATACCTAATTCCAACCCTCCAAGAGTTTCAGACAAAATGTCCTAGAAACCTTTTACGCCTTGGTGTTATTTTTTTCACACCTCCTTCCCCCCCCCAACTGAAAATGGGGTGGGGAGCATGAAAAGGGGCTGTGAATCAGAATTTTTAAAAATAGCACATTTGTAGTTCCCTGATAGTACAGCAGGTTCAGGATCCAGCATTGTACTGCCATGATGCAGGTTCAGTCCCTTGCCTGGGAAATTCTGCATGCCTCAGGCATGGCCAAAAAATAATAATGATAAAATAAAATAAAATAAAATAAAATAAAATAAAATAAAATAAAATAAAATAAAATCAGCACACACAATATGAAGAAAGTCTTTATACTTCCCACTTCTGCTCCCAGGGGTCAGGAGGTAGAGCCAAGTCTCAGGTAAGTACATTTGCAGCTGCCCACGCCTGCCCAGATCATTCCCCAAGTATCATTAGAAACTGTCCAGCGGGGGCGTGGGGGCCAGTCTTCCGGTTGGGGTTTCTTTTGGAACTTGTGTCCCGAGAGCATCCTGTTCTGTCAGATACATACCCACAGCCATCTCCAAATTGCCAGACTGAGTACAACAGTGCTCAAGAGCCTGAGATAGAAACTGAGCCCAAGACGCAGCTGAGTCTTTCCCCAAGCCCTTCGCACTCTCCTCTTCCTCCAGATCCTGAGCTCAACCCCTTCCTCACTCAACCACGGAAGGCATTTAAAATGTTTTCAGGTGCACCCTGATCCTTGCACATATTTAAGCAGTAGCTCTATCTGGCCGGAACATCAGGCAAGAAACCCCACTCACTTCCCCCCTCCCCGCCCTCACTTGGGTGGGTGGCTCGCCTGTTGCCTGAGCCTGAGAAGGGGTGGGGGGTGTGGGGGTGAAGAAGAAGCTGAGCTGGAATCTCTGGAAGGGAGCACCGCCCAGGGGCACATGCAGCCTCTGAGCGAGGGCACCCACGAAGGGAAGGGGCAGCATCCAGCTATATCTAGAAGGAGCTTTTCTGCTTGTGGAGGGCAGTAGCCCACTCTGTCTATAATTATGACTAGAGAGTCACTTGCCTTCAAAAACTCTATTTTCAAGTGTTTACCTATTTTCTTTTCTTTCCTTTTCATTAGAGTTGATTTACAGTATTGTATCAATACAGCAAAGTGACCCAGTCATACATCTATACACACTCTCTTCCTCATAGTATATTTCATCATGTTCCATCACAAGTGATTGGACATAGTTCCCTGTGCTGCACAGCAGGATCTCATTGCTTATCCATCCTACATGTAATGGTTTGCATCTACTAAACCCAAACTCCCAGTCCATCCCACTCCCTTCCCCCCCGCTTGGCAACCACAAGTCTGTTCTCCAAGTCCATGAGTTTGTTTCTTTTCTGTAGATAGGTTCACTTGTGCCACATTTTATATTACACATACAAATGATATCATGTGGTATTCGTCTTTCTCTTTCTGACTTACTTCACTTAGTATGAGAATCTCTAGTTCCATCCATGTTGCTACAAATGGCATTATTTTGTTATTTTTATGGCCAAGTAGTATTCCACTGTGTATATGTACCACATCTTCTTAATCCATTCATCTGTTGATGGACATGTAGATTGTTTCCATGTCTTGGCTATTGTGAATAGTGCTGAAATGAACACAGGGGTGCATGTATCTTTTTGAATGCAAGTTTTATCCAGATATATGCCCAGGAGTAGGACTGCTGGGTCATATGGTACTTCTACATTTAGTTTTCCAAGGAAATTCCACACTGTTTTCCATAGTGGTTTTAGTACCCATTTTCTTTAAAGTGGAACAAAATGTTGCTTCACAGGCAGGTGCACTCAGCCTCCTAAGGAAGTAGCCTGGGAGGAGTTTGGTCAATTTCTTCTTAAATACGTAAAAGTAATAGTAAAGTTGAAAATATTAGCTAACACCACTTTTGGGTAGCTCATTCAGGGGGGTTTGGGCAAGACAATTGTGGGGCACTCCCTGTGTGCTGGTCCTATATTAAGAACTTTCCATGAACTATTTGACCTGAAATAGTCCTCTTGGGAGCTCCAGCTGTGGGTCAGCGGTTAACAACTAGCACCCATGAGGACACAGGTTTGATCCCTGGCCTTGCTCAGTGGGCTAAGGATCCGGCATTGCTGTGAGCTGTGGTGTAGGTTGCAGACGAGGTTCAGATCCTGCGCTGCTGTGGCTGTTGCGTAGGCCGGTGGCTACAGCTCTGATTAGACCCCTAGCCTGGGAACCTCCATATGCCACGGGTGCCCCCCCAAAGTAAATAAATAAATAAAAATAAAACCATTAAAAAAATAGTCCTCTTGGAAGATAAATGCTATTAACCCTACTTTACACATAAGAAAACTAAGATGCAAGAAGTTCAGAGGGTTGTCCAGTGTCAGCCTGTAAGACAGCCCATGTGTGAACTAGGCAGCCTGACTGCATGGCTATGCTCTTAACCACTGTGCCATGTTTTTCCTGGATGTCGCCATCTCTGTTCAACAAGAGTGAAAATCTCAGAGGCAGGCACCTTGTTTCCTCCTTCCTCACGGTCCGCCGCCCTGGGCACACTGCTGCCCCTGTAGGCGGGAGGTATGCACAGGTCACATGTAAGCACTCAGTGTTGAGGTAGATGCAGGCTAAAAGGCGCTATAGCAGAGAGGAGAATGGACTATCCACAGTTTCTTAGCTCTGTGGCAACAGGACTGGGAAAGGAGTTCAAGAACCCAGGGGCCAAATGCCGCCCTGTACTAAACCTTAGCTCACCCTGCCTCCTTGCTATCCCAGTTCTTTCTCCCAGCACAGACCACAGAGGCATCCGGGGGGGGGGGCCTCTACATGACGTAGGACCACCACATCATATAAAGCAACAGGCACCAAAGCTTTAGTGACTTCAGGTGAACACCTACCAGGGCCAGGGAGACCCAAACAATGCCTGGAACTGGGACGTCCTGTCAGCATTACCAATCCGGCACCCTCAGCATTCCTCACCACACCTGGCAAGTTATAGACTGTATGTCTGAGAACAGAGAGAATTTTAGGCAAGAAAACATCCATCCTCATTCAAGGGGACAGATTCTCTGAAGCTTAATGAGAATCTTGCTCACATTCTAGTTACTCACCTATCAAGATGTCTACTTCTTTCATAGTCATTGATTGTCTATTTAGTTTAAGTAGCTACGTAAGCACTGAGGACACACACGCAAACCTGTTTCCTGCCCTCCAGATCTAACACAGGAGATAGTTCTAGCTATACACAGATACCTACCATGTGAGTCGTGTAGCAACCATTTATTAATGGCTTACCCTTTGCCTCAGGGCCAGTAAGTGTTTTTAATAGAGTTTATCTCATTTAATCTTTACCTAGGACTGTAAGACCCTGGAATCTGCTGTTCTCTTGAGAGGACCAGACAGTGAGCACCAATGAAAGCAGAGGTCAAGGTCGCTTCTGCCTTGGAGCAGAGCAGCTTGGTGGAAAAGGCTCCCACAGAAGAGTCTTCCAGAAGACCCTCCCCACTGGTACCACCCAATCCTTCTTTCTTCTTCCTTCCCTCCTCCCCCTCCCCTTCCCCGCCTCCCCAACCTTCAATGTCTACTGAAATGTCACTTGCTATGTGATACACAGCTACTAAGCTAGAGTATATATATGTATGTGTGCATGTGTGCACATACACACACACACATTTTTTTAATTGCCACACCCGAGCCATATGAGAGTTCCAGGCCAGGGATTGAATCCCAGCTGTGGCAATGCCGGATCTTTTAACCCCCTGCACCAGGCCAGGCAGCAAACCTGTATCCCTGCAGTGACCCAAGCCACTACAGTTGAATTCTTAACCCTCTGTGCCACAGTGAGAACTCCTATAGATTTTTTTTTTAACCATATATTGTGGTTTATTTAATGCATCATATTTCCCCTGGTAGACAGCAAGTTCTTTGAAATCAGAGTTTGAATCTCATTCATTCTTATATATTTTCCCATACCGGCTGGTCAGGCTGTCTTGACAGGAGGGTGAGCCCCAGAACAGATGTCCGCACACAGGGTTGGAAGGGAAAAGGGGGGCTGGACTGCGGGGATGGGGCGGTGGCATGGGAGCTGGGGATCCTTCTGGAGGTGAGATCTGTTTTCTGTTTCCGGGACACAGGGCTGCAGGTCCACAGTTTCGAGGGTAGAAATGCCCAGAGCGCCTGGAGCCTGACCCCCAGGGGAAGTTTGCATGCGTGAAGCCCACCTTAGAGCAGGCAGTTGTGTCCAGACCTAAGGGCCTACACGAGCAGTTTGGGAAATGGGGCACTTGGAGGTCCCATTAGAAGTCCTGGAGACTTTAGACCTCAGATCTGTAGAAAACGAAGAGAAGGTAAATGCAAACTTAGTGAAAGCAGCCCACAGGAGAGCAGGATTTCCTCACCTGGGGTCCAGGAACGCCCAAGGAGGTCTAGGGAATTCAGGGGGTGATGAACCTGCTGAAATTGTGTGTGAAAATTATATGTGTGTGTGTAGGCGTGGCTGCATTTTTTTCTGAAACAAGGGTCTGTAACTTTTATCAGATTCTTAATGGGTCTGTGACCTCCTGAAAAGTTAAACAAAACAACACAAAGCATTTTTCTAAAGGATAAAGGTGGGAACTGGGTGTCAGGGGAATTTGTAGGACATTCCAACCCCTCCCACTTCCCATGTGCTGCAAACATGTGTACAGTGGAAACAAGGACAAATGCAGGGAAGTGACAGGTCACCTTTTTAAAAAGACCTCCAAATGGACAGAATCCCCAGGGTTTCCTGGGTTTTCTTATAAAACTTGTCCTCCTCCCTCAAGAGACACTAGCCTTAGCTGTCCCCTTCCCTCCACCTCATCCTCCCTGCCACGGGAGAGGCTACTGGAGCTGCCACTCCCTGTCGCAGGGGAACAAGGCCAGAGGGAGGAGCTGGTTCGTCAGGCTGGGTGGGAGCCAGGGCAGGAAAGGCTGAGCGAGAGTGCCCTTCATCTGACCCTGTAGGAGCCAAACACTTCAAGCTTGAACCTCTTTAAGACTTCAAAAACACTTTCAGATTCCTCCAAGTAATTGTACTTTTAGTATCTGTGAATGAAAATCAGCACGCTGATAGAAAGCTACAGGGCACTCGATATTCCCTTTAAGATGGACTTTAAAAATGACAGCAGCATCCTTGTGTGACTGAAAGACAGCACAGCATCTACATGTGAGGTGATTTTTTTTTTTCTTTTTTGGCTGCACCTGTAGCATACAGAAGTTCTTGGGCCAAGGACTGAATCCAAGCCACAGCTTTGTCCTACATTGGATCCTTAACCTGTGGCACCACAGCAGGAACTCCAAGGTGATCTAGTTCCTTGGCCTAGGGCAATGCTCAGTGGGCATCTGGTTTCCAGGAGCGACTCTGTAACAAGGACCTCCCCCCTCTCACCAGGCGGGAATCACGGGTCTAACTTCAGCTCCTCGCTTCGTAGATGAGGAAACTGTGGTCTAGAAAATAAAGCGCTTCATTCCAGAACCCAGATCCCCTAACCACCTCCCTGGCTCTTTGTAAGATGCTCTTAGGGCATCCTGTCCCCCTCAGCCCTGGGGCTGTCCCTCTCCTCCACCCTCTCTCCTCACCAAGACGTCTCCAAAGGGCACCCAAGGGAAGGGATGACTCTTCTCGGCCTGTGGAATCTGGGAAACAATCAGAGTAGAGAGTCAGCTGGGTAATACCAGGCCCTGGCAGCAAACTGGACCACCAAGCCTTGACCATGGCCACCATGGGCTGAGGGTAAGTGGGACAGGACTGCCTACCTCCTTCGGTCCTCACAACAACCCCCGCGAGTTCAGTGTTATCTATCTGAGCAGCAGCTGCAGCCTAAGCTGCAGCAACACTGATCCTTAACCCATTGTGCTGGGCTGGGAACTGAACCTGCATCCCAGTGCTCCCAAGAGGCTGCCAATCCCATTGCACCACAGTGGGAACTCCTCAGTGTTATCTCAACCATCTTCATTTTACAGAGGAGGAGACTGAAGCTTTGAGGGGTGACAACAAGGTCACCGTCACTAAAGGCTTCAGAGAGAGGATTCAAAGCCAAGTCTAAATCCAGACCCTGAGCTGGTGACAGCTCTGCAAAGTTACCTATGTGAGGCTGGCTGGGCTCAGGACTGAGGACTACGCTCTTTGCTACCCCTGGGCTCAAGGAACCATTCTAACCCCAGTCACAGCTTAGCCGTAATGCCTTTGCCTCTCTCTTCCAGAAGCCTGGGCACATCTTTGCTGTGCCTGGGGACAGAGCACTTATCCTTTCAAATCTGATTCTAGCTCACAGCCTGTGCGCAGAGGAGGCTGGAGATGGGCAGCTCCTCTGCTCATTCCCACCTCTGCTTACGCCACTCTCCATGCTAAACTGCTCCCTCCCCAACTCGATGACTAATGAAAGAGGTGGGCTCAAACAAAGGCTCCCCTTCCCCACAAAGCCCTTTGGAACCATGGGATTCGGACACTGATTTTTGCAATTCCCCTGAAGCATCTTCTCTTTGACCTTAAATGCAGCTTCTGCCTTTTGTCTCTTCCGACTCACACCTGAGAGTCTTACACCCCCAGAGAGCTCCTGGAAAGCAAGTCTTGGACATATTCTGTCTCCTCCACCCTAAGCGCCTGGCTCAGGGCTGGACATGTCATCGCCTGCTAACAACAACTTGCTGAATTAAAGCTAATGGTCCTGAGAACAAAGGTCATGAAATGTCCTTCTGGTTACTGCCCCCTCCGCTGGCTGCCCACTCCCTAACCATCCTGTGAGGCTCATGAAAGTGCAGGGATGGGTTTTTGCCCCCTTGTCAGAAATAAGCCTGACCTTTCCAAGGCTCCCTTGTCTGTGGGGCCCACATGGCTCTGCCCTGAGACCTGTCTTCCTGCTCCTGAGCAGGCCCTCCAAGCACTTGGCAGCTGGGGTTGGGGGGGAGGGCAGTGGCTCAGAGGCAGGAGACGAGGATGGCGTGCTCCCCACTCTCGTCACCTTCTCAAGGGCACTTGTGAACCAAGTGTGTCTGCCTTGTGCTGCCCTGGGAGTCTGAGAGCCTGTTTCCCTGCAGATGGAGGCGGAACGTCTGGGCTAAGAGGCAGTTCAGCTCCAGATGCAACACCCCACTGTCTCCCCAGAGCCCAGTGCTCTGGCACTGTGACCGAGCAGGCCCTCGGGCCATGGTGCTATCCCACTGACCATCACCTGGTCAGCCCAGACTGCTAAGCGAAGGCTGCTAGGGGTCCTGAGCGAGACACACACCTTTCTTTCTTTCTTTCTTTCTTTTTTTTTTTTTTTTTTTTTGCTTTTTAGGGCGCATCTGCGGCATATGGAGGTTCCCAGGCTAGGGGTCTAAAAGGAGCTACAGCTGCCAGCCTATGCCACAGCCACAGCAATGCAGGATCCTTAACCCACTGAGCAAGGCCAGGGATCGAACCCACAACCTCATGAATGCTAGTCAGATTTGTTAACCACTGAGCCATGACGGGAACCCCAAGACACATACCTCTCTTAACCTCAGTTTCTTCCTCTGTAAAACGGAGGGGCTGGGCACCACTGAGGGCTAAATTCCTTCCTGCAGTAACGTTCTACAGTCCTAAAATAGCACAGCCTTCTCTAGACTTCCCCCACTGCAACCCCCACCCTGCCACTGACTTCCCACAGGATTTCAAACACAGTGCAGTCAGCGCTAAGCCTCTGCATTGTCTGGTGAGGAGTTTCCATGCACTGGGACGGGCCCTCAGCAGAACAAGTTCCCTGCCGTCCAGCACCCTAGAAAGCCATGGTGGGGGAGGGGACATAGGGGCCTTATTCAGTCTGGCATCAAATCAGTAAGTCAGATTCTCCCCCTGGTTACCTCTGGAAAATGCTTCATCCCCATCAGACTCTGGGAGCACGGAATAGGCTTAATAACAAGACCATCTAAATTGTTTACCTCTTCTTTACAGTTTATGAGATGATCTTACATCTACTCCACAATTTAAAATCCCCGTGACAACCCCATGTGGAGGACAGGGATTATTACTCCCATTTTACAGACCAGATAAATGGTGGGGTTTCCCTGACTTACCCACGCAGAGCAACAGAGCTGAGAATAGGAACATCCTAAATGGAAAACACCGGGGCCAGAAGCCAGGCGCAGGCACACGCCCTTTAAGGAGCTCACTTTACCAGAGAGAAGTCCGCGGAGCAATCCCACTAATGTGTAAGTCATACGCAAATAACATGCAAGCATGTGGAACCAAGAGTCTGGAGGTGGTTTGCAAAGGGACAGTGCAAACCACTCACTCTATTCCTGCCCAAGAACCACAGAAAGTGGAGGAGGCCACGATGGAAGAGGATATTGGGGCATTTGCAGCCTGCTTTGTTCCTTCTCCTGACGGTTCTGGTGGAGGAAGAAAGAGGGATTGGAGCTGGAGAGGTTGTGGAAAGAAAAAAGAGCTCCTTCCCTTCCTCTCCTCATCCCGCAGCTCCTGCCCGGAGCTGAGCAGGGTGAGCCAGCCCAACTCGGGCTCTGGGTGTCCTTCATGATGCCCCGGGGGACCGCAGCATGGCTGCAACCCCTCCACGCCCCTAGTCTCTGATTCACATGGGGTGTGCCATGTACCGCGGGGGACTGAGCCTCCAGGAAGGAAGACTTTGAACTGATGACCAAGTTAAACCATACAGCCACTGCAATCGGCTAAGGAAAACAAGCCGACTCTTTCAAAGGTGAGGCAAGACCTCCATCACACCTGGGGAAAGGTCAAGGTCGCTAGCCTGTGGCAGAGCCAGGGCTTACACCCAGAATGGGCGACCCCAGAGCCTGCACGCTAACCAGAGCCCGGCACTGCCTGCACTTGGGAGGTCTTTGTGAGGGAGACCTTTGACCAGCAACACCCAGAGGAGTAACTGGAGTCAGGGGAAGGCCAGGCCTCCGGACAACAGTGGCTTCACATAGACTTGTGAAGCAGAGGCCAGGTCCTATAGGAAGCAGGGCCTGGGCCCCAGTGCCCCATGGTAGTTGCCCAACCTCTGCGGCTAAACAGAGAGCTGAGGTGAGGAAATCAGAACATCCTGGGGAGTGAGCAAGGGACAGGAAACAGGCCTACGCCAGGGGGGCAGGGGCCCAGGGACAACCTGTGAGCCTCTGCCTATGGTCACCTCCTTGGAGACTCAGGGATCCGTGAGAAAAAATGTAGGGGCCAGACTAGTCCTTTCATCCTGAGAAGCCCTAGAGCGTCACAGACACCCCCAATTACACACCCAGGCAGGAGGGACGGGACTGCACTCTGGCAGGACACTGGCCTCAGCATCTGTCTTGAAGACACGTCTGGAGGCAGAAGGACACTAGGTGACAGGATGGAGAGGCAGGTGTTACATAGGGCTTCTCAGCTATTCTTGCTTCTCATTGAAGCAAGGCCTGGGGATCCTCTGGCAGGGACACACTCATCCCCAGCGACTTCTGAAGCCACGAAGGCCTGTACCAGGCTTCACGACAACACCCTCCTAGGTCAGGGGACCCAAGACAACAGCAGGAGTGACCACACCCTTAATAAAATACAGGCAAGTTTAGCTTCACAAGCGCCAGAGACTTGCCACATCTGTTTTGGAAGGTAAACACCCAGGGATTTTTAATCCTGTATTGGCATAACTAGGGATTCTTCTTTCCAGAATTAGGTCACAGATGAGGCTGCTGTATGGAAGATTTTTGGACAAATCTTAAAGGTATGAGAGAGGAGGGCACCATGCAGTTTCCTTACACCATTGAGAAGTCTTGCTTCTAATTCAGAGGTTGGGAGAGAGGCCTGTGTCACAGACAAGAAGCCCCAGATCTCGGCACCTTGGCCTCCCTCCTCTTTGGAGGTGGGGTGGGGTGGGGTGGGTTTCCTGGTGTGACCATAACCCCGTCATTGTCATTTGCCTGGGACCAGAGTATGTTTTCACTGTCCCTAAGAGAGGACGCACACAGATGATTCCCTGGTGTGCCGACACCAGAAATTCTGTGCTGCCCCCACCCAAGGATCCAGACTCAGGTCCTCCGGAGATCAGGCCCTTGAACCTACACACATTCCTTTTCAGTGCAACCCGTGATTAATCAGCAGGCTGTAAGACATCTTGAAGCACTAACCAGAGGGAGCTTGGTAATTTGTAGGTCACCCAATGCTCAATGCAGTGACAGAATTGACCCCAACAATCAGGTCATCATCACTGCCTCTGTTTCCTGTTTCCCTCCTCTGGCCTCAATTCCCAGAGAGGTTCAAGTTTGCTCCTAGAACTGTTCTGTCTGTAGGACTTTGTCTCTACCTCGGCCAGGCAGCCACTCGGGAAGACAGCGTGATTCTCAGTTTCCACGCCCAGAAATTTCCTTGAACCAGTCCTCCACTTTCTTGATATGTCTTCTGCCCCCAGGACTCATCATCGGCTTTTTCTAATCAGCTCACCTCTGGCCCATCCCATTACAAAAGCTCTCTGTAGCCACTCACCCTGCGCAGAGTCCCCTGTGACTGACACCCCGTCTCCGGGGACTGGTCCTCATGTTTCAGCCCTGTCCTCCCGCATACTTCCTACATCCACGCCACCTCTCTGCCCATCAACAGGACCTGCTCTTGCCTGTCTGTGGATCCTAAAGCAGGGACAGAAGTCATGTGGGGTATTTCCCATGTTCCAGGAGCATGCAGCCCGTGGCTGATTCTCACATGCAGCTCTCTGCCGTGTGCCACAGTACACACTATCCCGGTGGATAAACCCAGTGCTCTGGGAAGACTGAGAAAGAGGGATTAATTTTGCCTGTGGAGCTGAGGAGGGCTTCCCAGTTGAGCTGGGCTTTAAAGAGTAGGTAGAATTTCTTTTTTCTTCTTCTTCTTCTTTTTTTTTTTTTTTTTTTTTTTTTGCTTTTTAGGGCTGCACCTGAGGCATATGGAGGTTCCCAGGCTAGGGGTCGAATCAGAGCTGTAGCTGCTGGCCTATGCCACAACCACAGCAATGCCAGATCCGAGCTGCATCTGCGACCTACACCACAGCTCATAGCAACGCCTGGACCCTTAACCCACTGAGTAAGGCTAGGGATTGAAACTGTGTCCTCATGAATGCTAGTCAGATTCGTTAACCGCTGAGCCACAGCGGGAACTCCTAGAATTTCTTCAAGTAGAGAAAAGAACAAGAACTAGGTACAGCCTCTGCAAGGGCAGGATCAGTCCTTTTAAAAAAAATCATGCTCCTGGAGTTCCCATCACGGCTCAGAGGTAACGAACCCAACTAATATCCATGAGGACTCGGGATTGATCCCTGGCGTCCTCAGTGGGTTAAGGATCCTGCACTGCTGTGAGCTGTGGTGTAGGTCACAGATGCAGCTTAGATCTGGCGTTGCTGTGGCTGTGATGTAGGGTGGTGGCTGCAGCTCCAATTTGACCCCTAGCCTGGGAACTTCCATATACCTCAGGTGCGACCCTAAAAAGACCCGAAAAATAAATAAATAAATAAATAAATAAACAAATGCAATGTTAAGACCGAAAATAAAAATAAAAAATCATGTTCCTTTTGATAAGCATACGAGTCTCTATTTACCACTTTGACCCCTAAGATGCCGACGTACCTTCCTAATGAGGCCTGCATCTCTCCTGTGAGAATCACTCATTTATCAGAAAGGAAGAGATAACTATAGACTGTTATTTCTATCATCACAGCAAAACCAAAGAGGATTCCTACACACAAGAGACACACACACACACCTTTTGCACATTCACAGAACTGCTCACCCTTGATTTTTCAGAGAATTTCCCTGGAGCCCCTGTGTGGCCTCCATGGCAACATCAAGGATGCAAGTGTGTGCACTGCAGGGAAGAGGCCAAGACATCAGGCCCAGGACCAAGCCTCCCCAAGGCAGGCGGCTTCCTCATCTTTGCATGAGAGCTGCATGTTGCTCTCAGGGGGTCGACCACGCAGACCACCCAGCATGTGAAGAACGTGAGCTCCTCAGCTCTGGGTACAAACTTGGCCTGAAAAGCGGGCAGGCTGAGCCCTGAGGTCTAAGGCCTTGGCTTCTCTAAGGGAAAAGTGAGCAAACTCGGGGACTGCTCTGAACAAGGACGTGCTTTGCAGAGGGTAAGAGAGAGGCCGGATTCACACAGGGATCCGGGCACCAGAGAGTGTCAGGGAATGGAGGAGGGAGGGTAGCCGCCTGCCAGCAGGAAACAGGGGGAGGCAGGGACTCAGGGACTGCAGAGGAGGTTGTTGGGGAAGAGGGACAGCACAGGGTAGGGTCGCCGGGGAAGAATGCCACCCACCGAGCCCCCCTTGAGCACCCAGGTGGTCCTCCCCCCGCCCCGCCCCCGACCCCGGGCTGCAGGCCAGCTCAGCTAAGCAGGTGCCCTTGGGGAAGGCTGGAAAGTAGAGGCAAGAAGATGAGGAAGGATGGACCCTCAGTAGGACTAGGATGTGGATTTAAGGCCCAGGCTTTCCAGCCAGCCTGCCATTCCCTTGACTCCGCCCCTAGCCTATAGCTGCTTTTCCTCCCTCAACCTCTTTCCTCTTCTGGAAGGTGTGTTCTTGAAGGCTTGCAGGGTTTAAACGAGACCGCACCTTGGGAAGTGCCACACCCACGCCTGGCTGGAGGTGCAGGACCCTCGTTACTCCTTCAGTGGAAGAAAAGCCATCTACTCTTTAAAATGGTGAGATTTGGAAGTAGAGAAAATGACCCAGAAACAAGAGAAAATGATACGTTTGCATTTTTCTAGGAGCCACAGAAGTGGCTGGTTTGACATGGCTGTCACAGGGGTTTTACTCATCAGTAAGTGGGAGCTATTCCTGGTGGCTCAGAGACCCCACATCAGGCCAGCCAGGTGAGGGGAGTGAGGAGGAACCCTGGGGGGCCAGGGCCAGGGTCTCATCAGGTTTCCACTGGACCCTGTGTTTTTGGGTGCATCACTAAACCTCCGGCCACACTGCCTGGTGCCTTTTGTCCTCTTCACCCCAATCCTGTGAGTCCATGAGACCTGCCCATCAGCCAGTGGAAAGTCCATAGACTGGCCTGCTAGCCAACCAGGTGATGAATCTATCCATCCATCTAGTTCACTTCTGAGGTTTCACTGGTTGCAAAGAAGCATCCTGTATAGGGGCGGTGGGCTGCAGAGTGGGGTCCCAGTTTGTAAGGATACACAGATCTTTACAAGGATCAGAGGACACCCAGGCACTTTTGGTTATAGGACAGAAATGAACCTAACGCATCTAAAACCAAAAGGGGGGATTTACTACAGGGTAGCAAGGTCACTCCCAGGAGCCATGAGCAGCATAATCAGGAGGCCCATACATGGGCCTGGAAGCAGAAACCAGGCCGCCCACGCCGACCCAGGCAGCTTCCTTCCCTCTGCCTCCCTGGGGCTGCCTGGCCTCTCGCTTCTGCTCCTCCCTGTGCATCGTGGTTCCTATATAATCAGGACAGGCTCAGTAGCAACAGTGATCTCACTTCCAGACACAGGGGAGAGAGACTCTGATTGGCTGCCTGGATGGGATGCTGGCCTTGAGTCCACTCAGCCAGAGGAACCGGGCAATCATAGGCCATTTGATAATCCTACAGACACAATCTCACTAGGCCACCTCCTGGCTGAATGAAGCAGGGCATCTCAGAGAAAGAGAGATTGTGACTGCCCTGCTAGCCCAAGGGGGGTGTCACCTCAAAATACCTGCAAAAACACAAATAAAGGGGGGGCTGTGGGGGACACAAATGTGGCCACTGTAACCAGACCCCGAATGAGAAAGACTTTGGCAAGATGGTGGTTCACTTCTCTGTGGGTGTAACCGTTTCAGTGCAAACAGCACAGGGATGACACGGTGGCTCCAGTGTTGGGGACCCAGGCTCCTTCGAGCCATGCTCTTCCCTAAGGATGTCTGCTTTGTACTCATGGCTGAGGATGGCTACCACATTCCAGCCGGGGAAAGAGGTGAGGAAGGCATGGGCCTTCTTTTAAGGGCACAGTCAGTGCTGCTAGCTTCTCATGGGCCAGAACTTGGTAACATGGACACACTGCAAGGGAGACTGGGAAAGGACCAGCCAGGTGGTCCTGCGCCCAGTCAGCAACCCCGGGAGGCCAAGCAGATGTTGGGGGACAACATCCTACACAAGTAATATGGTCTTGGTTCCTGGGAACTCACGAAGGCGCCCATCTCTCCTGACCACGGCTTTGGGAAGAAGTTATCGCCAAGGAAGAGCGTGGCCAGCAGGGGAGGATGAGCCAGGCTAGGGTTACACTGGTGATGTCTAAACCCCTTCTGCTCTCGTCCACCATGTCAAGGAAGTGGCTCTTCCCCTCTCCTAACTTAGGGTGCAGAACAGGAAGTTCTTGAGACAGACTGCAGAAGTGAGTGTTATAACACAGAGTTCTTTAAAGAGGCAGTTTCAGTGCTGTGGTTCTTGTAGCCACAGCGCAAGCTGCTGAACAAGGGGGGCTGAAGTCATTTCCTTCAGGAGCTGGACCCACAGGCGGGCTTCTGCCTCGCCGCCCCATCCCACGGTCATGTTGGAGCAGCTAAGCCAGCAGCGGGCATTGTGCAGTGCCTACTGCACACAGGGCAGATGCCAGCCATCATGTGGGAGCCCACGGTGGGGGCAGGGGTGGCCAAGAGAGGGACATAGTGTCCAGAGGCCCCTCCTCTCTGCCACCCGCCTGCCCTCACCTTCAGCCGCAGGCTTCCGGCTCACCAGGAATTACTTGCCTGGTCAGAGGCTTGGCTGGCGTCAGCAGAGGGGCCTGAGTCACGGTGCACAGGGACACACTTGCCACCCCAGCACCACGCTTTGGGCAAGAAAGGAGGTGCCATCGGGGCGGTTCCAGTACCTCAGCAGCACTGACTCTGGGCCTTTCGGATGGGGGTGTTGGGCAGGAGGTGGATACAATGACTGGGAGTCAGGAACTCGAGGTGGACTTGGCCGTTCTCGGACACATGATATCCACAGAGGGGGAAGATTTGGCAGCACAGAATTGAGCCAAGGATCCAGGGGCCACTCTGTTCAGCTACAGCTGAACTGAGCACCCTCCGCATTCAAATATCACTTCCACCAGTTAAAAAAACAGGATAATAACTGCCTTGTTGGATCTAAAGGATTTACAAAAGGAAGGCGCACAAAAGCAAGGTCTGTGTTCATTGGCCCCTTCAGCACCTGCACATGGACACATCTCTGTGCAGGTGATGACTCTTCCATGAGCGTGGTGTAGACTGAATCACTGGACTCACTTAGTCCACTTCCATGCAAGGAAACTGAAACCCAGCCAGGGACAGAGACTGGCTCGGGTCACACAGGTCACCCTGGAGGGCACCAGAAGGACTGGGACTCTGCTCCAGCCAGCACCAGGTCCTTCTTCCCAAGGGGGCAGCACAGGAGTCCTGTCCGGATCTTTTATTTCTGGCACCCCTGCTCTCACCCATCACTGCACCGCCCCGGCTTGGCTGGCTAGCATCCGATAGCTCTGGCTCATTATGGCTGGAATAGGAGCAGTCTGCAGGAGAGCTGTCGCTGACTCCTGTCCATCAGCACGCTGGTGCCTGCAGCTGAAGGACAGTGGTTGAGGAACCAGACTGCCTGGGTTTGAGTCCAGTTCTGCCACTTATGAGCTCTGTGACCTCATTTGATATCCTGTTGCCTCAGCTTTCTCATCTGCGAAATGGGGACTGAGATTGGGTTTCCCCTCACAGGTTGTCGTGAGGAGGCAATGAGCCAGCACCGTGCTTAGGAAAGTCTAGGCACACTGAGCGCACGCTGTCCTGTCTGCTGCGGTTGTAGTCTGCCCTCAGGTCTTTATTGCTGTCGTGGCTAAGGGGTGGTGACTACAACTGGCCTTCACAGGACAGCCCTGGCTGACGGTGGAGTCTGTTGTTTCTGAAGAGGAGAGTCCTGCAGATGTTTCACAGCACCGGGAACTGCACTGTGCAGACTCTCAGAGGGCTGAGGCGCTCCTCCGGGAGAGACGGCCGAGGAGGAGTACAGAGCCGTACAATGGGGGGACAATCAGAAAGCAGGGACCGGTGACTCCTGGGGGGTATGGACCTGGGGTGATGTCCTCTTTCCACACACAATGAGGGCTGAGATGGGGCGCTGGCATTCTATAAGCACGTCTCCTTCTCCTTTAAAAATTGTTAAAATCCCAGCTTTTACTTAGATTTGCTTGGCGTTGGAGAGTCAGCGAAACCCCCAGGACAAAGAAAGTGGCCAAGAGGACGGGAGCCAGGAGGCAGCCTCGCTCCTGCCAAGAGCGGGATGAGATTTCCGACCCCTGCCCCACAGCGGCCCCCAGCCTCCTCTCATTCCCGCTCCCCTCCCGCCCCCAGTCCCACAGGCCACAGGCCACAGGCTTCTGTCTGAAAAAGCACTTAGGAGTTGCTCACTCAGGACACTTCCTCCCGATCTACTTCCTGAGCACCAGGCAGGCCGCCTGCACTGTCTGCCAAAAGGGCAGTGTGAGCTCAGCACTTGCCAGTGGGCAGCATCCGGATGCCGAGTGTCTGTCACTCACTCAGCCAAGTGCCACACCTGAGACATGGTTTTCTTCACGGATTCCCACGTCGACACCTGGACTCACTAACCTGACAGGTTCCTGGAGCAGAGCTGAAACCCGTTTCCTGGTATACATGTGCTTTCTCCCTTTTCTACTGTGTGTGCCTGTCTTTGTAATTTGGTTCAGAGCCACCACTTGCCGTGGTCCCAGGAACACTTCCTGAGATGGTCATTCCCAACACTCCCAGTTCCCTCCTCACCCTCCTCAGAACACTTTACAAAGAGTACTCACTATGGGGTCAGGGATTTCATGTCATCTTTAATCCACCCAGCAGGTTGGGCTGCTGGGATAGTGCCTCTCAGGCCTTGATGTGCAAATAAGTCACCTGGGAATCTTGGGGAAATGCAGATTCTGCTGAGTAGGTCTGGAGAGGCCCGAGAGCCTACATTTCTAGCAAGCTCCCAGGTGATACTGATGCTGCTGGTTCTGACTGGGGAGCAAAGGTATGGAGGGGAACAATTTGGCTGCATGTGACTGAAATCCAGCATGAACTGGTTAAGCAGGACAAGGAATTTATTACAAGGATGTTGGGTGTCTCATAGAGCCAGTGCCACAGGAAACCTGGGGCTCAGGAAGAGCTGGTACCAGGGAGGACTCTGACTCTGCTTTCCTCCCTGCTCCGTTCTTCCTCTTGGCTCCGTCCTTCCTCCACCCCTTTCTTCCTTCCCCTCTGTGCTGGGCAGTGCTGAACAGCTCTCCCCACTGTCCTGTGGATGCCATGCCTTCTTGCTTGATTGACTCTTTGTTTTGGTTGTGCATATTTTCCAGTAATTTCCTAAGAAAGTGAGCAAGGGAGTAAACTTTTTGCTTACTAACATAATCGAAAATGCCTTTGCACTTGATTGACAGTCTGCCTGAGTAGAGTTTTAGCTTCCAGAATGGCTGCTGCGCAGTCTGCTGCCTTTTCACTTGTGTGTCCTTTGCATCTCATGTCTGAAAGTTTTTAGATTCTTCTCTCTGACCTCCAGGGTTCTGATGTGCCCTGGGATGGGTCTTCCCTCGGCCATGATGCTGGGTATCCAAGGCACCTTTTATTTTATTATTTATTTTTGTCCTTTTGCCTTTTCTAGGGCCACTCCCGAGGCATATGGAGGTTCCCAGGCTAGAGGTCTAATAGGAGCTGTGGCCACCGGCCTATGCCACAGCCACAGCCAGGTGGGATCCGAGCCGCATCTGCAACCTGCACCACACCTCACGGCAACTCCGGATCCTTAACCCACTGAGCAAGGCCAGGGATCGAACCCTCAACCTCATGGTTCCTAGTCGGATTCGTTAACCACTGCACCACGACACCACTGCACCCCCAAGGCACTTTTTGATCTGGAAACTTACATCCTGCTGCTCTACCAAAAAAAAAAAAATACTTTAAAAAAATTTATATAGTTTTTTCTTACCCACTCTCTTTTTTCAGTCTGTTGAAAAAAGAAGAGCTCTTTTCAGGAGCTCCTGTTGGCTCTCCTGACCAGTTCCTTTAGCCTTCTATATCTAATTTTCCATCTCTATCTCTTTGTTTTACTTTCTGTGGGATTTCATAAACCTCTTTTTCTAACTTTTCAATATTTATATTTTTATTCATATTTTTAATTTCCAAGAGTTCTCTCTCTTTTTTTGGGGGGGAAGGGTCTCAGAATATTCCTTCTTTTAACAGAACACTGTTCTTATTTCATTGCTGTAATAGCTTCTCTCCAGGAATGTTATATTATTTTCCTTTTTTGAACTTTTTCCTCTCTACATTCTTTTCTCTATGTTCCTGATTTTGTTTTATTAAGGTCTCTTTCATGTAAATTTCTATTTATATTAAAAAGGGAGGGCTTTCCCATCATGGCTCAGCAGAAATGAATCTGACTGGTATCCATGAGGAGGCAGGTTCAATCCCTGGCCTTGCTCAGTGGGTTAAGGATCCAGCATTGCTATGAGTTGTGGTGTAGGTCACAGACACGGCTCAGATCTGGCTTGGCTGTGGCTGTGGCATAGGCCAGCAGCTGTAGCTCCGATTCAACCCCTGGCTTGAGAAC
The DNA here is from genome assembly GCF_016906955.1 of Phacochoerus africanus. Classification (NCBI taxonomy): domain Eukaryota; kingdom Metazoa; phylum Chordata; class Mammalia; order Artiodactyla; family Suidae; genus Phacochoerus; species Phacochoerus africanus. Next base: position 71,665,649 of record NC_062550.1, on the reverse strand, counting down.
TTCCATATACCGAGGATGTGGCCTTTTTTTAAAAAAAAAAAAAGTGGGGCTGAGGCACAAACAGTTCACTGGAAAGGGAACCATGTAGAGACAAGTAACCCTTTGAATCTTTTGAATTCTGAGCCATTTTCGTGGAAAATCTACTCAAAACACTTTTAAAGCTTATTTTAAGCTTTCTGTGCATGGGTATAGCTTGTCCACTGCAGATACAGAGATGGGTGTTGAGCAGGTTTTTCTGAGGGGACTTCTCAATGTCAGTGTTTAAAAGTCCTCTCTCTGAGTCAAGTCTTTTCTGATGAGAATCTTTTAGGCTCCTGCCAGGGGACAGATGTCGGGGGAGGGTATACACCTAGCTGACAGCTTTCTTGAATGAGGGTGGAAAGAAGGCTGGCTATCCCACAGTTCAGAATGCAGATTTTCAACCAGGGAACTCAATCCTCTCCAGCAACACACCCAACCGACCCGTAGGCCTCTAGAATGTGGTTCTCAAGCTCTCTGGGCTGAAGGACCAGTTGTTAATCTCCAATCTGTCAGAACCCACACGTAGTCCTAGTGCACATGATAGTACATGTGACCCACCACGCTCGACTCACAGAGGTCAAACATCCACACTGGCCTGGACCCTGCTCAGCAAGAAGCAGCCATGGAGCAACCACTTGGCTATTGAGTAAGTCAAATATCTATAAAAATTATAAACACTTATTCCTACTCTTTGCATCTCTGTATCTGTTTGGGGCTAGTAACAAAGTCTATGGACATAAACCAGTTCACAACCACACTTTAAGAACCATACAAACTATTGCTTTTGGAATGGATTAGCAATGAGATCCTGCTGTGTAGCACTGGGAACTATGTCTAGTCACTTATGATGGAGCCTGATAATGTGCGAAAATAGAATGTGTATATGTATGTGTAACTGAGTCACCATACTATACAGTAGAAAAAAATTGCATTGGGGAAATAACTATTAAATAATAATAATAATAATAATAATAAAGAAAAAAAAGAGCACTGCCCCTGAAAAGAACAAATCTCTAGGCTCTTACTGCGGAGCCACCACTAGGCTCAAAGGGGGCAAGGGAAGAAACCTGGAGGGCCACACTGCTCTGTGAGTGGACTTTCAGCCCTTCCCCCATCTCAGCTCTGCATCTCACGCCCACACTCCTTAGTACCCGATGTTTCCAAAGTTAGTGCCTTCCTGATCTGCTCATGTCCCATCATTGGGTCCTTTCTGCTGGACACAGCTTCTACTTCTCAGCCGGGTCATGTTCCTTCTTTGCTCTTCTTATTTCTTCCCCCATTCTCTTTGTCTTTGCAATTTACACTTTATTATTATTATTTTTATGGCCACACCTGCAGTATATGGAAGTTCCTGGGCTAGGGGGTGAAGCAGAGACACAGCTGCCAGCCACAGCAACATCATATCTGAGCCACATCAGTGACCTATGCTTAGCTTGTGGCAATGCTAAATCCTTAATCCAATGAGGAAGGTCAGGGATCCAACCTGCATCCTTATGGATACTAGTCAGTTTCTTAACCTGCTGAGCCACAATAGGAACTCCTGCAGTTTATACTTTTTTTTTTTTTTTTTTTTAGTTTTTTAGGGCTGCACCTGTAGCATGTGAAGGTTCCCAAACTAGGGGTCAAATAGGAGCTGCAGCTGCCAGCCTACACCACAGCCACAACACAAGATCTGAGACACATCTTCGACCTACATCACAGTTCACGGCAATGCCAGATCCTTAACCCACTGAGTGAGGCTAGGGATCAAACCTGCGTCCTCATGGATGCTAGTCAGATTCATTTCCACTGAGCCACAATGGGAACTCCTGCAGTTTATACCTTAGAAAATACCTTTATCATTGTTGAGATGGCAATACTCCCCAAGTTGGTGTACGGATTTAATGAAATTTCTATCAAAATCCCAGCTGACTTCTTTACAGAGTTGATCCTAAAATTCATTTGGAATTTCAAAGGACCCAGAATAGCCAAAACAATCTTGGAAGAAAAAAAGCAAGTCTGGAGAACTCTCATCTTCCAATTTCAAAACTTACAACAAAGCTACAGTAATCAAGTAACCAAATGTGACAGTGGCATAGGATAGACATTTAGATCCATGGAATAGAATTGAGCATTCAGAAATAAACCCTCAGATCTATGATCAACTGATCATCACCAAGGGTGCCAAGATAATTTAAGGAAGAACAGTCTTTTCAGCAAGTGTTGCTGGGCAACTACTGGTATGAGGTAGGGATTCATAGCCACATGAATCCCTACCTCATACCATATACAAAAATTAACTCAAAATGGATCACAGACCTAAATGGAAATGTTAACAATCTAAAAACTATTCATGAGGAAAAGCCTTAGACACAACACCAAAAGCACAAGTAACAAAAGGAAAAAAATTGGACCCAGGAAAATTAAAAACTTTTGTGCTTCAAATAACACCATCGAGAAAGTGAAAAGAGAACCTATACACTGGGAGACAATACTTGCAAATCATATATATGATACGAGACTTGTATCCAGAATATATAAAAAACTTTTAATCATCTATAATAAAAAGACAACTCAACATTTAAATGGGCAAAGGATCTAAAACAGACATTTTTTTTCCAAAGAACATATATCACAAGCACATGAAAGGATGCTCAACATCATTAGCCTTCAAGGAGGTACAAAGTTAAACCATAATAAGATACTACTTCATACTCCCTAGGAAGCTATTACCAAAAAGACAGATAAAAGCAGGTGGTGTTAAGAATGTGGAGAAACTGGAACCACATGGACTACTGGTGGGAATGTAAAATGGTGCAACCCCTTTGGAAAACAGTCTGGCAGTTCCTCAAAAAATTAAACCTAGACCATATGACCTAGCAATTCTGTTCCTAGGTATATACATTCATACAACAAATAACTGTCCAAAGCAATGTTATTCATAACAGTGAAAAGGTGGAAACAACGCAAATGTTCATCAAGAATGGATAAGTAAAACATAATATAGCCATACAATGAACTACGATTCAATGATAAAAGGAAATGATGTATTGATACATGTTCCAACATGAATTTTGAGAGCAGTGCGCTAAGTGAAAGTCACAATGGATTACTTTTGTATAACTCTCTATAAAATGTGCAGAATAGGAAAATCTATACAGATAAAAAGTAGATTAGTGGTGGCTGCCTAAGCTGGGGCCTTCTGGGAGGGGGAAATGGGTATGGAGTTTTTTGGGGTGATGAAAATGTTCTAAAATTGATTGTGGTGATTGCACAACTGTGACTATACTAAAGGCCACTGAATTATACACTTCGAGTAGGTGAATTGTATGGTAGGTCAATAAAGCTATTATAATGGAGTTTCTGGGTCAGGTCACCATGTCTAACTGCAGCTCTCCAGTGCTGTGAGCCTTGACCACGGGCCTCTCCAGCACGCCTTATGCGCAGTGCTTCTTGGTTATCACCACACTGAGAATCAAATCAAGGTCACACATTTGTTCTTAATCTAATGGTAATTTATGGGGTTGCTATTGGCTTCATTAGTGGCTATACCTAAAAATAGTGTTTACTGAGGCAGATAAATTAATAAACTGTGCTTGACTCTCTTATTACGTAGGAAGGGTTTCTTTTATTTTTTTTTCTTTTATTTTTAAAGAAGATCTCTCTCTCTCCTTTTTTTTTTTTTTTTTTTGGTCCTTTGGCCACACCCATGGCATATGGAAGTTTCCAAGCCAGGGATTGAACCTGAGCCACAACTGTGGCAATGCCAGATCTTTAACCTACTGCACTAGTCGGGGATCGAACCAGCATCACCACAGAGAGAAGCTGGATCATTAATGCACTATGCTACAGTGGGAACTCCAAGATATCTCTTTTTATTAATAGCAAATAATATAAAAAGTATCTGTCTACCTGCCAGCCTGGGAATACATTCTAAATGAGCATACAAACCCAGTTCATTTATTTAATCGACAAATATTTATCAAACATTCACTATGCACTGGCTACTCTGCCAGGTTCTATGAAGGCAACAGTGAACAATTAGGGAGGAGAGCTGAATAAATAAGGCTTTAGGTCAATGTGGACACAGCTTTCAAAGGACAAAGATTTCCCTGCCAAAGAACTTGGTGTTTTAACTATTGAGGAATTCAGAGAAATGTCTACACATATTTTTTCCCTTTGAGACCTCAAGGTTGAATTTTTAAAATTACATAACTATTAGAATAACACTAAGAGAAATGGGGAAGAAGTTTATAACAACTCTGCCACCTGCCCCCCATCAATCTAATTTCAAACCTTTTCTCCATTCCACCCATTTTTTAAAGCTTCTAGCTCCTTTCCCCCAGAGCTTTGACAACCTTCATCGCATGTCTCTCAGAGGATCCAGTTCAAAGAACCTCCCAAGACTCACTTTGAGAAATTCAGACCGGAGGCATTGAAGCCTGGTAGCAGCCAAAAAACCTACCCTGTGCCAGTGGCTCAGGAGATTGGGGAGTAAGGGAGTAAATGTGAATCCCAGCACCAATTTGCTTCTGGGCACACTCCCCATGACTCAGAAAATAGACAGCAGAGGCCGAAGTGTGTGTAGAGGGGGGCAAAGGCCAGGTCCCAGTGCCAGGGTGGTGAGGGCTGCCACACTCCCCCGTGCTGGTGTCACTGAGGTCTCCGAGGGCCCCGCTCTGCGAGGGCAAGTCCCTGCCTTGCAGGAGGAGGTCCAAGGATCAGAGATGAGCAGTAAGGTCTGGCCCGGCCATGCTTCTCAGTGGCTTGCACTGTGTCTAGGACACCTACCCTATTCTCAGGGGCTGTGATTCTCCTAAATTCCTTGGAGTTAACTTTGTTATTCTCACAACTTGAAGGGTAGCATTTTTTTATCTTACTTTTTTTCCGGTCGCACCTGCAGCATGCAGAAGTTCCCTGGCCAGGAATCGAACCCGGGCCACAGAAGTTGCCCAAGTTACAGCGTGACCATGCCAGATCCCTCACCCAATGAGCCACCAGGGAACTCCAATTTTTTTTTTTAATCTTAAAAGGCTTACTTTACAACATGATTACAAAGTAAAATATATAGAATCTTTGAAATTTTCAGAAAAACAACACAAAATCAAAATACTCTATACTCTGACCACTCAGAAATAACCACAGCCAACACTTTCATGTATAATCTCCCATTCTCTAGTTCTAAGTATACAGCATCATAAAGCACACACTTTTAGAGTCCTACTTTGTATCCTAATTAAGTTATTTGAACACTACCCATGTCATCACAAATTTTATGTAACACCATTTAAAATAACTAGCATTTAAAAATACTAATATCCCATAGTATGATTATAGCGTAAGTACTTAAGCAATCTGGTATTGTTGGTTACAAGTTTTCACTATTACAGATGGTACCATCATGAACATTCTTTTTTCTTTTTACAGCCATACCTGTGGCATATGGAAGTTCCCAGGTCAGGGACTGAATCTGAGCTCCGGCTGGGACCACCGCTCCAGCTGCACCAACACGGCCAGATCTTTAAACACACTGCATTGGGCCAGGGATCCAACCTACACCTCCACAGTGACCCAAGCCGCTACAGTTAGGTTCTTAACCCACTGTACCACAGTGGGAGCTCCAACTTTGTGTTTTATCTGTTTAGTATTATCTCTTTTTCTACTTAGAAAAGAAATACATGCTTGTAAAAAATTTTTTTAATTGGAAAAATACATATTTAATAGGATTTAAAATTTCCCTTAATTCTACCATCCAGAGAGAACTTCTATTAATAATTTGGTGTAGGAGTTCCTGTTGTGGCTCAGTGGAAATGAATCTGACTAGCATCCATGAGGATGCAGGTGCAATCTCAGGCCCTGCTCAGTGGGTTAAGGATACAGCGTTGCTGTGAGCTGTGGTGTAGATCGCGGATCTTGAGTTGCTGTGGCTGTGCTGTAGGCCAGCGGCTACGGCTCTGATTGGACCCCCTAGCCTGGGAAGCTCCATATGCCACTGGTGTGGTCCTAAAAAAGACAAAAAACAAAAACAGAAACAAAAAACACTTTGGTGCACCTGAGGGGTAAGTACCTCAACTGACGCCAAGTGAGCAGACTGCCTTGATGGCCACGTTTGAAAGGTCTCCCTGCCTTTTCCCTCCTTTCTCACAAGCCCAGGCTGAGTCACGATTGAGCTCCTTCTCTGGAGGTGGCCTGTAGCCAGTTCCACACCATCTGCATACTCAGCACAGCCTAGGTTGGTAACCTGGACAAGCTGGGGCAGCCACCTCAGCCCTGCTCTGGAATTTGGCTGTCCTCTCCCTGGCAGAGGAGGAGCAGAAAGGGCACGAGAACAAAGCAGGGTAGATAGTCACCTGGTAAATGCAGGTTCTGGCACTCAGCCTCCTGATGCCCAGGGGAAGTGAGTGAAAGCCCCTGGGATGCAGCCAAGTCTGGAATTATCCTTGGGCATCCTAGAAACAGGTCATTGGGAAGTACTATACATATAGATCTACACGCACACGGGATTAACAGCCATGGGCTCACACACAGTGTCAGCACCCAGCTTCTGTAGGCCAGAAGCTCCCTACCCACCCCATCTATCCAGTAACATGCTCATTTCTCTGCAGATGACTTACCTGCGGATGTTTGTGAAACGTGTTTATATAGAGGGATTCATTTGTCTCTGGAAGGGAACTTCCACCTATACAAAAGAGCCCAGAGTTATACAGAAACATCCTATTGGTGATCCTCAAAGGTCCCTTATGCTGGAAGGGTTCGATATTATACAAAAGGGCACAGTGAGGCAAAGGCTTTTGGACCCTCTGGCCTTGAACGGTCCAGCGTCCCTGTAGACCAACCACACTCCAGCCCATCATCACCTTCCATTCAGAGTTCATTCCATTTTCACAGCTACAGGCTCCTGCACCACTTCCTAGTGCTAACTGCCAGTGGTAATTCCAACTAAGAAATTTCCCCTTCTTTGGCTTCTAAGATCCTACCTTCTCCATGACATCTTCTTGGCCAATGGAAAGAGGAGTGGGGATTTCACTTGGCCCTTTTCATCTCAAGGTACCTTTTGTTTTTTTGTGTGGTTTTTGTTGTTATTGTTGTTTTTGTTTTTTACTTCTTAGGGCCACACCTGCAGCATATGGAAGTTCCCAGGCTAGAGGTCAAATCAGAGCTACAGCTGCCAGCCTACACCACAGCCATAGCCACGCTGGATCCAAGCCTTGTCTGCAACCTACACCACAGCTCACAGCAACACCAGATCCTTAACCCACTGAGCAAGGCCAGGGATCAAACCCACATCCTCATGGATCCTAGTCGGGTTCATTAACTGCTAAGCTACAAAGGGAACACCTCAAGGTACCATTTTTATGAGACTTTTTCAATTCATCATAAATATAAAATATCTCCTTGGCTTTACATAACATGAATAGTATAGGTTGCACTGCCTTTATTTTTGGATCTGACCCATTCCTTAAACTTGTGTTTGTTTGTTTTTTTCTTTTTGGCTGCTCCTGCAGCTTGCAGGTGTTCCTGGGCCACAGATTGAACCCAAGCCATAGCAGCAACCTGAGCCACAGCGGTGACAACACCAGATCCTTAACCCACTGAGCCACAAGGGAACTCCCATTTATTATAACTTATAAAACTGGCAGTGTCACTGTTCTCATGTGTACAACCTTTAGTATCCTGATCAACAAAACAGAAGTCCATCTGTAAGAGAACATATGATAATAACACCAATTCTAAGAGTTACTGAGTAATGTGCCAGGTGCTCTTGTAAGTCCTTTCCATGCATTAACCCATTTAGCCCTCACAACAATCTCATCAGGAAGGCACCATTGCCATTTTCTTTTCATGTGTGAGGAAACAGGCACAGGGAGGTTAACCCTGTTAAGCCCTGCCCAAGGTCACACAGGTGGTAGAACCAGACAGTGTTCATAAGCTCACAACCTCTAACTATGAACATCTTAGTGTTTAGCATTCCATGTTTTTTTCGTTTTTTTGTTTTTTTTAGGGCCGCACCCCAAAGCATAGGGAGGTTCCCAGGCTAGAGGTCAAATTGGAGCTGCAGCTGCTAGCCTACACCACAGCCACAGCCACACAGGATCTGAGTTGTGTCTGCGACCTACACCACAGCTCACAACGAGGGATCCTTAACCCACTGAGCAAGGCCAGGGATCCAACCTGCATCCTCATAGATCCTTTTCCGGCTTGTTAACCACTGAGCCATGAAGGGAACTCCTAGCATTCCATGTATTAAACCATATGCCGTGGGAGCGGCTCTAGAAAAGGCAAAAAGACAAAAAAAAAAAAAGTGTTTCTTGTGGCAGAAGTTTAGCATTTTGATGTCTATTAATCTTTTTCTTTGTGATTTATGCCTCTTTTTTAATGTTTGGAAAATCCTTCTTCATTACAGGGTCACTATCTTGGCTTCTGGTTTTATTGTTTCTTTTTTGCCATTAGCAAATGGAGCTATTTGACATTTATTTGATGAATAATATATCCCTTTCCCTGTGGTTAGTTTGTGATATTTCCTCAACACTAATTAGTTTCTCATTTATACTAAGATCTGTATCAAAGTTGAATGATTTATTTAACTTTTTTTTTTTTTTTTTTTTTTGCTATTTCTTGGGCCGCTCCCACAGCATATGGAGGTTCCCAGGCTAGGGATCGAATTGGAGCTGTAGCCACCAGCCTACGCCAGAGCCACAGCAACGCAGGATCCGAGCCGCGTCTGCAACCTACACCACAGCTCACGGCAACGCCGGATTGTTAACCCACTGAGCAAGGGCAGGGACCGAACCCGCAACCTCATGGTTCCTAGTCGGATTCGTCAACCACTGCGCCACGACGGGAACTCCTATTTAACATATTTTTTAAAATTAAATATAGTTGGAGTTTCCATCATGGCACAGCGGAAATGAATCCGACTAGGAAACATGAGGTTGCAGCTTCAATCCCTGGCCTTGCTCAGTGGGTTAAGGAGCCGGCATTGCCATGAGCTGCAGTGTAGGTCGCAAACGTGGCTCAGATCTGGCGTTGCTATTGCTGTGGTGTAGGCCAGCAGCTGTAGCTCCAATTAAACCTCTAGCCTGGGAGTTTCCATATGCCGTGGGTACAGCCCTAAAAAGCAAAAATAAATAAATAAATAAATATTATTGATTTACAATGTGCCAATTTCTGCTATTCAGCAAAGTGACTCTCTTAGACACACACACACATATACATATACGTTCTTTTTTTTTTTCTGGCTGCACCCATGGCATATGGAAGTTCCCCACGCCAGGGGTCTAACTCCTGTCAAAGCAGCAACCCAAGCTGCTACAGTGACAATGCTAGATCCTTAACCTGCTATGCCACAGAACTCCTATCACTTATGCTTTTGATATCATATCTAAAAAAAACGCTGTCTAACCTAAGGTCACAAAGATTTACCCCTATAGTTTCTTCTGAGTATTTTATAGTTTTAGTTCTTTAATTTAGGTCCATGGTCTATTTCGAGTTAATTTTCGTATATGCGAGACCAGGTGTGAGATCACCTGGGTCCTACTTCAGGCTTCTGCATATAAATAGCCAGTTGAGATGTGCTCTAAGTGTAAACTATGCACTTGGGAATTCTAAAGACTTAGAATTAACATTAGACTTGACATTCTTCAAGGAATAAAGTCAAAGGTTGAGAAGATGGAGAGAGAACAAAGACTACCAAAATAAACTTGAAAGATTAACAAAATAACAAAACAGTTTCTAGAAATGGGTGGAAAAGCATACAAAACTTAACCATGAATACCTCCAGCAATGACAATAACTATAACTGGTATCAGTAATTCCGGTATTATTCCCCAGGCGCTGCACTATTTTATATGCTTTCCCTTTTTCACCTACACAGCAGCCCAGTGAGGTAAGGGTTTGTCCTCATCTTGGGGAAACTAAGGCTCAGAGAACCCAGTCTGTCCAAGGTCACCATGCTATAAGTAGGAAAGCCAGGCTTGATGCCATTCTGAGTCCAAAGTCCGCATTTTTATCTGTTATAGACTCACGGAAGGGTCAAGGAATGCAAATAAGATATGCATTTGGCTATAGCCTGGCCTTGGTTTTAGACAGCTGGAGGGATGAACAGAAGAGGAGGGGCGAAGGATGACGTGGTAAAAATGGGGGGCTCTCTCTGCTCAAGACTGACATGCCACACCTGCTGCTCCCAGGCTGGCTCCATCAGAAGGCTTCCTGTAGAGTGAGGCCCAGCCCCTGCCCCCACCCTTGGCCTTCAGAAGCAGCTCCTGGGAAGCCTGGCAGCGCCCCCAGCCCAGCTGCATTGTAAGATAAGATAAGACTCTCGCTGAGGGACCCGGGAAAGAAGCCAGCCTGGTGACGCCCAACTGCTCTCTCGGTGACGTGTGTCCACAGCAGCCTCCATCTCTCCAGGGACTCAGCTCAGCCAAGAGGCCTCTGGTTTACAGTGGCCTAAAACCCTATACAATCTGTGGAGCTCCGAGAGCACTGCCCTTCCAGAGGCTCTGCCATCAGAATTGCCCCCGACCCTCTGGCCCAGGCAGCAAGCAGCCTTCAGTCCTGGGCAGGAGTGACTTGGCAGCAACAGCCGAGAGAAAGAACAGACCTTGCATCAGGAGGGTCAGCACCCCCAGACTGTTGACGTGTATGGGCTATTTCTGCCCCAACAGCACGCTGTCAGCTGGCAGGAGGTGAGGAGCGATGCACAGGGAGTTGCGACACCCAGGCATGGTGTGCGGGGACCTTGCTAAGGCCTGGGGCCCCATCAGGCCCTAAAGCTGCCTCCACTGCTGGTTCACAAAAACCACGGGGAGGTGCGGGGCCCTGACAACCCTGACATCCAGACAAGAGCCAGAGCACCAGGGAACCTTCAACCCCCTCTAATCTGGGTCGTGACGCACTGCTCGCCACCTGCTTGGATGTGCTGTTGCCCTGGGCTATGGACTTCGGCCCCCAACAGGTTTCCAAATGCCCTGGTGCAATGGCCCTGTCAGGCTACTGTCATCAGCACTAGGCAATGTGGGCACAAGTTTGCCAAAAGTGCCCTCACTTTACAGAGAGCTGCATTCCTGGAAAGCTGTTCAGGAAGTGAGTCCCGTGGGGCTGCGCCGCTGGGGGCAAGATTCAAGACTGAATTCCCAGTGTGGCCAGAAACACAGGGGTCATCCTTAACCCTCCCCTTCCCACACCCTGACAAGCATCATTCAGCAAGTGCCCAGTTCCACCTCCTTCCCCTCTCTGGGGGGTGGGGTGGGGTGTCCCATTTCCCTCCCCATCCTGCCCCCACTGTGCCAGACCCCACCGTGTCTCCTGGACTCCTGACTCTCTTCCCTCTAGTCCATCCCAGTGCTGCCTCCAGGGTGACCCTTCTCAAATGCTGCTGTCAGGATGTCACTTTGTGAGGAAAACCTTCTCACTGCTCCCAGGGTTCTCAGGATATCTGCTCCACCCCCACACCTCTCCAGCCTCACCTCCAACCTGCCACCTTCCAGCCACACCCAGGGACCCCTTGGGTCCTGTGCTCTGAGCCCACTGCTCCCTCTGAGGGTCTGTCCCCTCAGCCCCTCCTCCAGGCCAGGAGAGAACAGACTAGTCGGCACACAGAAGGTGTCATCAAAGGCCTCATAGGGAACAAACGCCCAGGATGGAAGGAAGACCTCCTGGGTGGTGGCGAGGAGGGGCGCCGAGGACATTCCAAGCGCAGGGTGAGGGTGTTCAATCACATTGAACATGCACCAGACCCTCTGCCGCCTCTGCTCACAGGTGCCGAGGCGAGGAGGCGGTGGAGACCAGCCAGAGGCCGGGGCAAGAAGCCCTGGACTAAGACAGGACAACCTGGCTTCTCGTCCCAGCTCCAGGACTTCACCAGTCAGACGGTCTTAAGGAAGTGACTTCACTCCTCTGCCCTCACTTTGCTCATCCTTACCATATAGCCTCAGCGTAGGTCCTCAGGCAGCTGTGCAAATTCTATACTAGCACATGTGTGCAAACATTCTGTCCTGTGCAATGTCAATATTTGAGGCCCTTGGGCACTTTCTGCTGCTCACTGGCGAGTAAAGTGGCTCCCGTCCAGGCTGCTTTCCTGGGGACTCTGGCCTACTTCCCATGCTCGCCCTCCATCCAGGTATCTTGAGTCTCTGCTCCTGACCCAGATTAGAACTCTACTCCATTACCCTTTAATCCTGACAGAGACACCCGACAGGAAGGGCCAAGCCTGCTCCCCTGACAGGTCTTAGCAGCAGGACTAGGAACTGCCCACTGGTACCTACTGTTTCCCTGTGGCTTTGTTATCCCCAGACATCAGCGGGGCCCCTCTCTTGCTGGCAGTGCCACCATCTGCTCAGATCAAGGGTGAAAGGCAGAGAGGGAGGGCTGTGAGCATCATCTTAAGCCCAGCCCTCAACTGTCCACACCACTGGAGCCCAGCGAACGGTGTCCCAGGGGGTGGCAGTGGTTTTCTCAGGCAAGCAAGGTCCCAGGGGAGCCCCACACCCTGCTCCCCATAAACCAGGGCAGAGGGCTCCTTTAGGAAAGGGCTCTTGATGGGAATTCAGAAACCTGGGTTCTGGTGTCATCACTGGCCAGCTATGTGACCTTGAACGGGTCCCATGTTTCCTCATTAGTAAAATGAAAGGGTTGGACACAGGGCTGAAGCTGATGTCCTGAGGCCCGACCAAATCGTGCATGGTTTGAGGCTGAACTGCTTTAAGCGAGGCCAGCACTTCTCGGGAGAAGCATTTCCTGCCACGACCACTACTGAAGCATCGGAATCTGTGTTCTTTACTGCTCCCCAGTCCTGGCATGTGGGAAAGGAGCCAGGAGCCTCTGGCCTTTTGGACACCATTATTTAAGAGACAGAATCTCCACTGGCCACCGACAGGAAGTATCAAGTACAGAACCAGATCTGGACAGATGATCTTACCTCTGAAGGCCAACCTCAACCCAAGACACGGTGAAGCAGTCTCCCGGCTTCCCCAGGCCTGTGACCCTCTTGGCAACAAGAAATCTGTAGTACCTCTCCCCTGCACTAGCAGGCTGGCTTAGCTTCAAGGGTCTGGCTTAGAAAGGGTCTAGCAACCTAACCCCCTGGTTTAAAGCTCCACCATTACCATCCTAAAATTCCTTTTTTTTTTTTTTTTCTTTATAGGGCCACACTTGGGGCATATGTAGGTTCCCAGGCTAGGGGTCAAATCAGAGCTATAGCTGCTGGCCTACAATACAGCCCCAGCAATGCCAGATCCTTAACCCACTGAGCGAGGCCAGGGATCGAGCCCAAAACCTCATGGTTCCTAGTCAGATTTGTTTCCACAAGCCATGATGGGAACTCCAATCCTGAAATTCTTAATAAATTCTGAACTATGGGCCCTCAGGGTCATTTTGTACTGAGCCCTGCAAATTATTGTGGGTTACACAGACACCCACTTGGAAACCAGTCTTTCCCATTAGGGTAGTGGTTCCCAAGGCAGGACTCTGACCTCCAGAGGATTCTTCTTGTCTCTCAAGATCTGGCTGAGATGACATTAAAGTCTATCAGTTCTCCTCCAGATGAGTGGTCTCCTGCTTCCTCACTCCATTTGTCTCTCTCACATGCTCTCTCCCTTTTTGTAATCCTCCCAAAGCCGCCCCCACCCCCCACCCATCTAAATTAATCACTTCGCGGCCATGCCCTCTCTCTGACTTCCTTAAATACAGAGATGCCCGGTAACTGTTTATTGACACGGGAAAGCAAACAGAGCTATCTTCTCAGAACAGAGTACAGGGAGGGCACTGCACACAGTGGGCTCTCAAGCAATGCTGCTGACTCATCTGCAGTGTAGGCTGGCGCATTATAGCCACGGCCTTACCCATGCCTATGCTGCATTACATGGACCAGCATTCTCTCCCCTTCCTACCTGGTGAGGAAGGATGAAGCTCCAGGTGGGGCAGCTGATTTTAGGGTTTCCAGGTGTGGGACCCCCCCCCCCCACACACACACACCCACTGCAGGTCCAGCTCCAAAACGCCCCTTGGGAAACGGTATCAAGAACCCCAGACACTGCAAAGCCCTTTAAAGTCTGCAACCCACTTTCATTAACATTCTCCTCAAACTGTCCTGAAAGTCAAGACAAATACTTAAATATCTATTGTGGGGTTGTTCTAACATTTTTCCTTTTACTGTATGTGTTCTTTGAGGAAAAAACAGGAAATACTAGGAAAATATTAGGATTTTTTCTTGAGGAAAAATTAGGAAATAGAGATAAAACCCAAAGAATAAGGGCAGCTCAAATCCTCGGGCCTAGAGATGACACTGTTAACATTTTACTTATTGCATCTCTGCACATAATATGTATCTTTCAAAACAGGATAATGCCTTCACTGCTTTGTAATCTTATTATTCTGGCATTTATAGGAAGCTAACAGAGGTCCTAGGTCACACAGCTGTTGAGGGCAGTGCTGGGGTCCACATCCCGGAACCTGGCCGCTGTTCAAACTCCAAAGGGGCTGGAGGCACTGGCAGCCATGGGAACAGAGCCCCAGCAAAGAAGGGTTTGCTCGGACTGGGCTTTGGGGAAAACACCCCGGAACTACCTGGATGCCCAGCAGCTCAGCAAGGGCGGGGCCAGGCCGGGCCGGGCCTGGCTGCCCAGAGTTCCCACCTCTGCAGAACTGGACTTTGCCTTGCGGTAAAATGCACAGGGATGACAGGATCAGCTGTCAGGCAGGGGCCAGAGGGAGCAGGTGCCAGGTGGCAGGATTGGGCTGCACAGAACTGACCCCAAGAGCAACTGGATATCTGTTAGGTGGCCTGGGAGGGCTCTCCTCTTGATATTTTTAGAAAAAGAGTGAAGGCCCAGCAGTGACCCAACAACTGCCTTGCTGCCTGGGGCAGTGGCCCCAGCTCTAGAAAGGTGATTCCAGCCTGGGGCTAGGCCGTGGCTAAAAGCATGACTTGTCGCCTGCCTGCCTGACTCCTTCCTCCCTTGCCTCTTTCCCTCCTTCCCTCCCTCCTTCCTTCCTGAGCACACAGTACTAGCTAGAACCTGAGTTAGGGACTAGAGGAAAGGTCTCCTCTGGGCCCTGGGCTTCTTCAAAGGTGGCAGAACAACAAGAGGTGACCAGAGGCTTGCAGAACAACAGTAGTTCAGAGTTGGAGCTCTGGCCTCAGGCAAACTCAGGTTTGCGTTTTGTCTCCTCTGCCCCCAGCTATGTGACCTCAGGCAAGTTGCTTAATCTCTCTGAATGATGTCTCCCCTCTGGAAAGGTGTCTGTAAGAAGTAAGTGAGATAATGCATAAACACACTTAGAAGAGTGTTTGGAACAGGCTAAGTGCTGGGTAAACACAGTTACTGAAAGGCTGTACCTTTGTAAAAGTTCTGGAGCTCGGGCTGTTCAGCGTGTTCAGCATCCCCCGGGGGGTCACGTTCCAGAGAAAGTGAGGGGTTGGGTGACAACAGGACTGGGGCCGTCCCGGCGCTTAAATCGAGGATTTGGCAGAGCTGGGCAATGGCTCACCCCTTGTGCGTGTATACACCAAATCACACACTGGCTCCTCACGATGAAGGAGGGGCTGGAGTCCTCGCGTTTTGCCAAAGAGGTGTGCAGACCAGTAGGTCGCGTGAGCTGCCCAGGGTCGCTGAGGGAAGACATGGCCGCGACCTCAGTTCAAATTCCTTGACTCTAAGCCCAGAGCCCCTCATCCTCTGCCCTTCGCTTCTCCCAGACCCTGTCCCACGGCACCACTGCTGCTGCACAGCGCGCAGGAGTTGGGGTTGCTGGTGGATCCTGAGGCCGGAGGGGAGAGCCCAGGTGGGATCTGCTGGGCCTGGAAGGGGAAGCGGTGAGTCCCGGGGCCGGGGTTGCAGCAAGGCTGGCAGGCAGACTCTGGGCAAGGCAGCATCTGACTCGGGGTTGGACGACCTCCAGGGCGGTTAGCAGCCTCGCTTTGACCCCGGGACGCAGTGCCCCAAGGACTTCTCACTGCCCTAGTCTTCCTCCCACGCCTAAAACTGCACCTGGGACCCTTCCCAGGTGCAGTACCCCCAACTCCTCAGCAGTCCACCCATCGGTGCCAACCCCGCGGACGTGGGCACCCACGCATGTGCGCACGTACGTACGTACGTACGCACGCACGCACGCTGAGGGCCAAGGCAGGATGGAAGAAGCCCACGTGGTAGGCAGCTATGGATAGGGGAAAATTCCTGCAGCGCCCGAGGGCTCCGTGGAGGAGGGCCACCGAACGCAGCTCACAGGGTCCTGCCCTTTCAGCGCCTTCTGGGTGAACACAGGGGTGACAAAGCCATCGTTCGCTCGTTGGGCACGCCAGGCTAGGGGCCAGGTTCTGGGATGCCACAGTGAACAAGACAGATAAATCCTTGTTCCTGTGAAGCTTATCTTCTGGGGTGGGATTGAAAGGGTCTTTTCATCTCTCTTTATGCTTCCCCCTTTATGCATTTGATTTCCTGCTAAGCCTTGTCACTTGAGGGGATTAGGGGACAGGGATATGCAGAAGGTAGGGATTTCTGTTGTCTCCTAGATGCCCAGCACAGAGGCGCTGGAAACACGTGGGATCTTGGCAGGCTCTCCTGCTCTGCTGGGTGGGGTGGGAAATTCACCACCTTCCCTTTTCCCATCTCCGTGTCAGATATGATCTGCTGATGAGGTCTGCTCACCTGGACCACAGCCAGGGACTGTCGGAGCAACTCTCACTGCTTATTTTAAGTGCCTGAAATTCCAAGGAAATAATTCTTGCCTTTTGCAAACATACAATCTAGTGGGGAGGTACAAACTCATATGCACCGTCGTGTGGAATGTTGATATTTTGCTTTATGATGAATTGTTCTGAGAGTCATTTTCACTCACCCGTGTTGAGGCCTCCTATCTGGACTCAGGTTCCACCGCAAAATCTAAGGTTCTACAAAACCAAGAAACGCTCAGTAAATGTTTAAGTGAAGAAATGAATAAAGTCTAAGGTTAAATTGATCAGGCTTTGTAAAGGGACCATCCCTTAGTATTTGGTGACTCAGGGCAGTTAATCTCTTTGAGACTCAGTATCTTCACCTGTAAAATGGGACAATTAATACCCACTTCATGGGGGTTGTGTGTGGCATACAGCAGTCTCAGTATTTAATTATTATTGTTTAAATCTTGGCTCAGTTTGTTGGCCTTTGAAGGCTGGTAGGCAGACAATGAGCAGAGATGGGTCAGGCAAGCTTGGGGAATGTCGCTGAGAACCCCAAAGCCTGGAACAAAGTTCCAGATGGGTCTGGAGGCCCCAAGAGCAACTGCAAACTGTGGGAGGGTGGGGTGTGTGTGTGGGGGGGGACACCTCTTGTTCCAAGTCTCTGTAAGTTTCTAAGTGGCAACTCTAAGATTAACTTTGGACCCTGACCCAGGTGGCTGACAAGGTGACCTCTTGCAGGAGACATAGAAAAGCTTCCTGACAAAAAGCAAGCAGGCCCCAGGGGGTTCTAATTACAGCCCCTGTGCCTTCCTGTCCCTTTGGCCTGCTCTGCCCCACGTGCCTTTTTTCAGAAAGAAAGCCTGTTACTTCCTGGACTCTCAAGGGAGCAGAAGGCCTCCTGGCTGGGGGCTGCCCCAGGGCCTGCCGCGATGTCTGGGGCCCCCTGGCGGACGAGAACGCGCCTTACACCTTCCCTGGGCAGCCTTCGCACGCGTGCACCTGGGGGAGGGCTGGCGCCTCGCGGCTCCAGGAGATTTCTGAGCAGGCGGACACCTCACCCGCAGTGGATTAGTGACTGTTGACTTCCAAGGGCGAGACTCACTGCTCTTGGCACAGGAAAGGCCGCAGGCTGAGGGCCTGCCCCAAACACAGGCCTCAGGGGTCCCGCCTTTGCAGGCTTTGGCCTGAAGACCAGTGACAGCGTCCAGCCTGAGTCATTTGTTCCCTGAAGCAGGATACCAGGGTAGAAAGGCTATCCCTAGGCCAGGGGCTTCTATTTTAAAGGCAAATATTCACTGTCCAAACAGCACACCCCTCATGCAGGAGTCTGGGTTGAAATCCCACCTTCAAGGATCCATTCTTTTGCCTTTTTCCAAAAAACTCTTTGAAGTAACACTTTCACATAAAAATGTCAATGCTGTCATCATTTATCATGCATTTCATGTGGGCAAATCACTGAACTGGGCACCGTGGAATGTGGAAGATGGATTCCCCACCACAAAGCAGGCAGCTGTAGGGGCCGCCTGGAGAGGTCTGAACACAGCCCAGGGTCCAGAGGAAGGGCAGGCCTGGGGGGTGGGGGCACTGGGAGGAAAGGCCGTTCGTCCTGGAGGGAGCAGGAGAGGTACGGAAGGGTGGGGTGTGTGCAGGGAACAGTGAGTCATGTGGTGTGGCCCAGTAAGGAGGCTGAGCCCTCTGCCCCTCTCCGGAGGGAGGAGGAAGAGGACACCAGGCTGGAGAGGTAGGTGGAAGCCAGCTGGGGGCGGGGGGTGGGGGGTGGTTTCTGCACCGCAGATTCCTTTGGGGACCCAGTGTAGGTGGGCTTGCCTGAGAACTGAAAGATGCGCCTGGAGCAGCCTGAAGGGAGGTCCCCCAGGTGGGTGAGGAGAGAAGGCAGAGAAGCATTTCAGAGACCAGGGGGGCTGCTGAGAAGACAGCAGAGGCCCTGGAAGAAATTTGGGCTGGGGCGGGCTGAATCAGAACACTGCCCTGAGAATGCCTCTAGGCCCACAGGTGGGAGTGCAGTCTGAGCGGGAGAGATTTCTCCCTCATCTCACCCTTGTTCTAAGGCTTCACAGTTTGCAAAGCACGTTCACCCACATTCTCTCATTGATCTTTTTAACAGCACTCTTGCTGAACTGGGCATACTGTTCTCATTTCATACATGGAGAAGCTCGGGCCTGAATGAAATGAAGTTGTAAATTCTGCTTTATATTAACCATTGGTCTTCAGGGGTGCATATTTGTTTCTGTTTTAATTTTAAGACAGTTCAAACATTCGAGGGGTCAAAATTCAGAATGTCCAGACGAGAGTCTATCGACCCTCTTCTCCCAGCTGCCCGGGTCACCTCTTGCCAACGTGAACTCTAGCCTTTCCACCAGAGTGAGGCAGGGGCTCAGGGACAGCCCCACTGCAGATTCAGGAAGGTCTGAGGCAAGGGTCGCCTGGGAGGTGTGTCAAACCTGCTCTTAGCAAATGTACACATGGTCTTCTTTCAATTTAGGCCACAGAAATTTATCTTTAAATCCCAAACTCCTCGGAGGCAGGGAGTATCTCTTCAACTTCGAGGAAGTTAACAGGCTAGGGGTTAAAATTATAGGCTCTGGCAGATACAGAACTGGGACCTTGAAGACAGCCATGTGACCTTGAGCAAGTTACTTACGCTCTTGAGCCTCCACAATAAGGATGTCCTCACCAGTTTCACAGGGCTGTGGGGGACCTGACTCATGTCCTGCATTTATCTGTGTGTCAGGCAAGATCTGTACTCTGCAACTGGGAACTGCCATCATTCCCAGTGCTCTGAGTCCTACTGTGTGCAACAGACCTGGGCACCCTTTCAAACTTAATCCTGACAGAGGACTGAGGATCTCAGGCACCTAATTAAAGGCAAATGGGCACTGCAGGCCATCAAATCCATATATTTGGATGCATCGCGCTTTCTGGGCTGGGACTCGCCCTTCCCTTATGTGAAACCAGCCCTCCAAAGGCCAGGCTCTTCACCATTTCCTCTTCAGGGGGCTTTTCTGGGTAGTCGGGCATTTTGAGGCCAACAGAAGGGCTGAGAGCCCACCACTCCTCTGGGCTGTTTTGTCTGAGCCCTGAGTTTGAGCGGATGCACAGGGAAGCTGCCATATGGCTTTTCTCAGGGCTGACAGGAGGGACTCATTGGAGGGTCATCCCTGCCCTGGAGCTGCCCAGGGCAAGGGACTCTTGGCCTCTGCCCCTGACTTGGTCCTCTGCCACCTGACCTCTGCCCCAACCCCTGAGCCTCTCCACTCAGAGCAGGGGCTTCTCCACCCCTGGGGCACTCGCAGGTGGAAGGGACCCCAGAAATAACTTATCCCACCTTCCTCATCTCACGGATAAGAAAGGGAGCCCAGGGGCAAGAACGAGCTCCTACACCCAGCTTGTTGCAGAAGCAGGACCTGAGCCTGGCTCCAGCATGCCTTCTGTGGGTCCCTCCCAGTGCTGCAAATCCCCCTCAAAGTTGGCGTTTTCCAACAGGGCCACTCCTGCCCTGGGCTCCAGGTCCTAAACACTGAGCAGTGGAGTCCATGGCTTTTTGGTAGGACAGTTACTTACTGCTTTGGGAGAACATCCCTGTAATCTTGTTTCCAAGAAAAAACAGAAGGCTCTGTGGAGCTGGTGGTCCCCACGGACCTCACTGTCAATAAACAATGTAAAATTTTGTTTACTTTTCTGTTAAAAGAGACATTTCTTTTCCATCCTACTCAAGTTTTGTAAAGAAACAAAAATATAGGCCAGCAAAGATTAAGGGATAAATAATTGTCTGGCAGAACAATGCAGTGATCCATGACTTCAAGGGATGGAATCCACACTAGCCCTGGGAGCTGGGACTTGGCAAGATGGCTGGGGAACAGGGAAGTGTGAGCAGGAGGAGGGAAGGGCGAGGACAAGGGAGGGGAACGGTTGTGCTGGGACAGGCCCAGGCGTGGGGCAAACTGGGGGACCCAGGGATCAGCCCCTGGTGTCACCCCACGCGTCTCCAAACCCACCTTCTCTTGTTTCTCAGGACCCAGGAGCCCACCGTCACATCACCCGGAGCCCTGCTGCTGGGCTCGGGGCTCGGTTGGCAGGGACCGACAGGCCCCCTTTCCCGTGTAGGCTCTCAGGCCCGAAGCCCCGCTATCTTGGCGGAAAGTGCAGCGCGAGGGGTGGAAGGCCTAAGGGGTCCGTGGAAGTCAGACCGCAGACGGGGAAATGAGGCTCGAGTTCTCTTTCCTTCGGGGGAGGAACAGTCTCAGGCGCCTGCAGAATGGGATTTCCCTCCCGGCCTGTGGATGTGGAAACTGAGGCCAAAGCGAAAACCCTGAGGCGGGGGTCCTAGGCCCTCGCGGAGGAGGCTGCGCTCGCGGACGCCCCCAGGCGCAGGCTCCGGAGGCGCGGGGAGGGGCGGGGCGGCGCGGGGCGGGCGCAGGAGCCGGCGTGACTCAGGCTGGGGCTCTAGGGCCTTTGTACCCAGGCCGCACGGCCTTAAAGGGCCAGCGCCCGCCCGAGGCAGGAGCGCGCGCCCCGCGACCGCCCGCCGCCCTCAGTGGGGTTGCCCGCGGGCTCCCGGCTGCCGGCACAAGAGGGGCATCCTGCAGGATTTAGGGGTTCATCCAGTCGAATCCTCAGACCATAAGCGAGGGCCCTGGGTCATCACAACTATCCCTTTGCCTCAGGGCTGGGCTGCACCTAAACCGGCCAAGAGGAATTAAGAAAACCCTTTCCCTGCTTTTTATAAAGATGCTACCACGGGGGACCCCTTCTAGGCAGCCTCTTTTGGGGTCTAACAGCCATCTGTCTTCTAACCAGTCCCCACCCTGTAGGTGTTCTGGAAGCCCTCCCTCGGTGACCCCGCCATCCTGGCCCCTATCAGGACTGGGCTATTTGAACCCTCCCTCATTTGACACATGTTTAGTGGGTTCTAGGTAAGGCTCTACCTCCTCCTGGGCCTGGGGGGTCCACGTTTCACTCCAATCCTGCCCCTAGACTCATGGAGAGAAAAACCATCCGCCCACCTCTGTCCCCGACACCCCTCCCCAGACACCACTCTCCATCCTCCCCGCTCCTCCTTCCCTTCCCCCCACCCCCTTCCCCCTCCCTCTCCCCTCCTCCTCCTCCCCCCTCCTCCCCCTCTCCTGCGCAGCCCTCTGCCAGTGTGACTCCCTCAGACCTGTGCGCCACCATGTGGACACAGGAGAATGGTGCTCTCAAAGACTTAACAAAGGCCCCTGCAGAGCTTCCTAACAGCAGGCCAACTCAGAAATGGCATACTCAATTATGAAGCAGACTTGAATTGGCACAAGTCAAAATAAAAGCAGGCCCTAAATTAGTGAGGACACCAGAAGGCCAGCCTGTCCTGTGCTCATTAGGAACCCATATCCTCTATGAAAGGAAGGCCTTTGGGGGACTTTTTTGGGGAAAAATTTCAGGTGCGGCATATGGAGGTTCCCAGGCTAGGGGTCCAATCAGAACTACAGCTGCTGGCCTGTGCCACAGCCACAGCAACACAGGATCCTTAACCCACTGAGAACACAGGATCCTTAACCCACTGAGCAAGGCCAGGGCTGGAACCTGTATCCTCATGGATACTAGTCAGGTTACTGCTGAGCCACAACAGGAACTCCCTGGGTTTAAGGTTTTGTCCACTATTAATATGCACATTTTCAGAGAGGGGGGTTCTTTCCCTTAAGTTTTCATAGTAATTTCACAGTTTATTGGATCTTAGACTCAGAGCTGAGTTTGGAAGGATGAGAAAGTGCAAAGCTCAAATCACCAGTGGGCAAACTGGAGGGTAGGGTGGGAGGTCAAGGGAGCAGGCATGGCCAAGAGGGGAATCAGGGGCAAAGAAGTCCCAGCTCACAGTTGTGCCCAACAAACATAACTGTATCGTATTAAAGAGTCTATCCTCATGAACTCTCTCACATCACAAGTACTCTTTGTACCCAGAATGTATCTTTGCTAGATAAACTAGGACCACAGGTTATAGCCATGGGGCTGACAAGGACTATGTGAGTTTTGTGGGGTATTGGCCTTGGGATCTCTGGCTCTAAGTGGCCAAACCAGCTTGCTCCAGACAAGCCCAGCATCCAGGAACAACCAGAACCCTCTGAGACCTGCTCTAGCCACCCATCTATCCACTGAAGACTTCCTGTTGTGACCAGCTGAGTTAGCTTCCTGATGTTCCAAGCTGTAACATCTCCAAAGCCTCCTTTCCTTTCCTTTCTCACCACCATTCTCGTTCATTTCCTTGACAGTCTCACCCTAAATCAAGATCACAACCTTTCAATGGGGTCTCCCTGCTTCTGGCCTTCATGAGCTGATCTATCCTCAATGACTTTCCCTAAAATATACCCAACTTCTCTTGAGTGACTGCAGACCACCTGCGGCATTTGGGCTGAATTTCGTGGCCCAACCCAGAGGCCTACACCATAGGCCCTGCATTGTGACTCTAAAAAGTAGTAAACAAATGCAGAGCTTTTGACTGGTATGCACTGCTGTCTACATACTGGGGGTGCCCAAGTAGGGCTGCAGCTCCCAGGCTCCCCGCAAGGGCTGAGTGAGACCCAGGGCAATTCCTGCTCCACTTGTGAAGCTCTGTGCACCACTCCCCCCCCCCCCCGGGGCGGGGGGCTGCATCCTTCTGAGAGAAGAGGTGCCTTTTCCTTCTCCACCCAGTCCTCAGAGCACCCCCGACAGTCTCCTGAGGTGCTTTCATCTGAGGAAAAGGGTGCCGCCCAAGGCCAGACCTGACCCAGATAAAATGGCGAATTAAGTGAGGATGGTACATTTTAGAAGCAGCTAAGACACCTCAGCCCGTTCTTCAGATGATGGGTGAAGGTGTGAGGAAAGGCGACCCTCCATGAAATAGAAATTGCTACATTGCATCATTTCAGAGTTCAAAGATCCTTTAGGGATTTCCAGTCCACCTCTATTCTTTCAGGCCCTCATTTCCCACCTGGTGAGGGAAGACCTTTAAAACCTCACTCCTCTGGAGCTCTTGTCGTGGCTCAGTGGTAACAAACCCGACTAGCATCCATGAGGATGCAGGTTCGATCCCTGGCCTCACCCAGTGGGTTAAGGATCCCGCATTGCCGTGAGCTGTGGTGTAGGTCATAAATGAAGCTCGGATCTGGCATGCCTGTGGCTGTGCTGTAGGCCAGCAGCTGCAGCTCCGATTCAACCCCATCGACCCCAGCCTGGGAACTTTCATATGCGGCATGTGTGGCCCTAAAAAGCAAAACAAACAAACAATAAAAAAAACCCACAAACAAGCCAAAACAAAAACCCCACTCCTCTTCTCAGCCTCTCAACTGCTTTCCTTCAGGAACCTCCCAGGTAAGCCTGTGCCCTGTGCCCTATGCCCTACAGTCCAGGAAGCCCAGCCCCGGGAGAAGCCTGCCCAGCAGCCTGAACCACGGTGCCACCAAGAGGAGGGCAGACAGCATGCTGGATATGGCCTTCCTCATGTCCAATGCCACAAGGCTCTCATCACTACACCATCCTCACCACCCTCATCGGCATCTCTCTGCTCCAGAAGGTGGTCATTGGAATCCTCCTCGTGGTCACTGGTGAGAAGCCCCGGACTAGAGTTGGCCTCGGGTGCCCCCCAGTGGGAAGAAAAGCCCCAAGTGCCTCCCTGTCACTCCCTGCATTTGCAGAGGCCACTTTCTCAGCCATACACTAACCTACTGTTAGCCCCCTGCACCTACAAATGCCCAAGGAACAACTACATGGTGAGTCAGGCACCCCATCTTGCCTCCTGGTCTCCCATTTAGTGGCCACTCCACAAGACCTGCTGAGTGGCGGTCCTCACTAACTTGTAGCAGAGATCCTTAGAGCCTCCCATGTGAGCACACAGCCCCACTCTGAGAAGGCCCAGTAAGTTCCTAAATCCCAGTTCCATTAAATACCACGTGGCTGCCCTGCTCTGGTCAGTGAGGGAGAAGGCATCTGAGCACCATGGCAGCCACCTTCCTTCATTCTGCTACGCTGATCTCTGAGGGGCCAGACTTTCTCTGAACTCTAGTAGCTGTGGTGGGGGAAGCCCCAGGCTGTGGTCCCCCATATCCCCAGACCCTCATCTGCCACCCCCTTTTCTCCACACCTTGACTGAATCTCAAGAAGGCAGAAGAGCAATGGTGACTATACCAGCTCAACCACACAGCCACTACCTTGGTCTTCATCACAGCCTTTGGGGCACAAGAGACAGGGCTCCTGGCTGCAGGGACCCCCAAGGACTCCTCTCTGAACACATGGTGGGACCCAGGTAAGGGAGGACAGGAGGTCCCCAGGTGGTCCTTCTCACATCTGGGGTTTGGGCTGAGAGAGATCCTTGCCAAGCCAAAGGGGAAGACCATAGACCTGGGGCAAGGAGAGGGCTTGGAGAGGAGTTCAGGTTGGGGCTCAGAAAGCTCCCAGTACTCTCTTCTTAGGCTGGGCTTTTCTACAGCCTGGGATGGGGGAGGCTATGGTTAATGCGGATAAAGGGCCATGTGGGCGGGTGTTCCCCTTGGCACTGTCCGGCAGTCCGTGCGACTCAAATTGTGGTCCATGGACCAGTAGCATCAATAAAACCACTGGGACCTGGCTGGCAGGCTAGAGCCTCCTGCCCCACTGCAGCCTCAGATCTAAATCAGCACCTGTGTCCTGAGGAGGCTGCCAGGGCCACCATGTGCACGGTGAAGTCAGGCACTGGTCTGGCCTGCCCTCCACACCACCTCCTCTCTGCTTCCCCTACAGGTTCTAGGTCTGCTTCCTCCTTTCCCCTTGCACCCCCCGCCCCCATCTGCCAGGCTGCTGGGCACTTTCCCCACCCTCTGGGAGAGCTCCTGAAAGGGCAATGTAGATGCCCTTGCTTCTCACCGCCAGCACCGGAATGAAGATGGGATCTTTTACTGGCTTAAGTGAATCCCGCTCAGGTTGCAGTCCTGAGTTCAGACTGGGGTACTGCCAACCCTCCTCCTGGCAGATCTCCTGCCCTCGAGGTGTGCCTACCTAAGGCTTCAGACTCCACCCTGTTCCCTCCCTCAGCTCCAGGCCTCCTTGCCCTTTCTGAAGAATGGCATGCTTTCTACCTAAAAAGATTGCTGCAAATCGCTGTGAGTCAATCATTCTGTCTTCAGTTGTGAAGGCTCAGGCATCTGGGCAGCTCTCTCCATCTGGGTCCTGGAAAGGACTCAAAGGAGCGACTAGAGCCTGGAGGGAGAAAAGGCTTTTAAGTCCCTCCCTCTCCCCTGGGTCCTGCTCTGAGTCAGTTTTCCAGCCCCGGGTGCCTTGGGCTAATTACCATCTGCTATATCAGTGGCAGATGAGTCAATTCTGGATTGGTGTGTGGGCACAATCCTCTCTGAGAACCTACCTACACTACTCTAGCTTCCGATGCAGCACCTTCTCTTGAGCCTGAGTTTAAGGAATACAAACTGTGATCTCTGCCTACATCAGCTAGGACTAGGACCGTAACTTTGTACCTATAAGGCAGCAACTGGGCATCCCCAGCTCAAACAGAGATGGTTTTTAGGTCATTCACTCTTTTAGAGTAAGCCGCACCTGCACTTCTCCTCACCTTTTGTTCACTCAACCATTGTATGTCCACTGAAACCACCGACCTCCACCAAACTACTGCGCAGAAAATGCTCCTCAGACAGGAAGCACGTCAGCCCCTTCCTGAATAAACCCAGCCCGGGGGAAGCTGCCCTCACAGCCGCAGTGGAGGGTCTGCGGAGGGTCCCTGGCATGTCCCTCGGAGGCCTGACAGCCTCGAGATGGCGATGTGAGCCCTGGGCCCTCGGCCCACCTGCCTCCCACCTGGATGGGCAACAGGAAAACACAAGAGCATTTGGTTTTCTGAGAAGATGCTGTATTAATGCTTCCCTCCCCCAACCCTACACGTGTCCCCAGACAGTCGGGGCGGGGCCAGGCCCTCCCCGTTAAGGCAGACGGAGTGGAGGTAACAAACACCAAATGCAAGGCACTGGCCAGGGCGGAGCGGGTGGCGGGCTGGGCAGGGGAGCCGGCGGGCTCCTGTCATCAGGAGGGTGAAATGGGAGGGCTGCCTGCGTGGGCTCGGGCCTTTCAGGGCAGTGCCCAGGGACAAGAGTGGCCCCAGAGAGAAGCCTGTCACCTCAGGCAGCTCTTGCCTACTCCCTACAGCCCTTTCACAAAGGGAAGGAGCCTGAACAGGGACAATAAAAAGACCGAGCCCGGGGGCAGATATGGTATCCACAAACCACAATCTATTCATTGAAAAGTCTGTGTCCTTCCTGATTTCTTGAGGGAGGCAGGCATTCTCTTCAACCTCCAGAAGGTTCTTGAGAGGCTCTGTTCTCCCATATGCTAAATTTAAGCTCTTAGTGAGTGCAGGGCCACCAGGTAGACCCTGCCGCCCCAGGTGCCGTGACTTGGCCTTTGTCACAGCATGGGGCCTGGGCCCTGCTGCACCCCAATAAGCCCTTCTTCACAGAGGGGAGCCCCGCGCTCACCTCCCTAACAGGACACTGGGGTGCAAGATGCAGTGTCCAATGCACCGCAGGTGACTCAGCAGCAGTGGCAAGAGGCAGCAGCAGCAGAAGACTCCCCAGCTGCAAAGGCACCTGGAGTTATTAGTGCAAGATAAGTGCGAGATGGGGGTGACAGAAAGGGTGCCCCAGACTACAAAGGCCAAGGGCCACGTTCCTTGAAACGGCTTCACTTTTCAGTCCTCCAGCGCTGCTCCCAGTGGGGAGATATCTCAGCCATACACGTGTCTCCCCAAACCTTCTGCCCTGGTCCCTGTTTTCCAGTTCAGAGTGTCACCCATTCACCCATCCCCCAGGGGGCTGCCTGGGGCTCTCCCTGCAGGAGGGCGCTGGGCTGTGAGGACTCAAGCTTTCTACTTCCCTTCCCATCCCTTCCTGCTGGACCCACCCTCACCCCCTTCCCTCTCTGTTTCATGTAGTCCCCAAGGCCCCAGCCCACAGGTGCCTGGGATGGGAAAAGGGCTTCTTGTCCCTGCCTTCCCCACCTTGCCCATTCTGCACGGCCTATCCACCCAACACAGGGAGTGAGGGGCCCACCGCCCACCAGCTTCTGGTGCCCAGCCCCCTGCAGCCCCCGGAAGAGGAGGCCAGTTCTGTGCGTCTGGTGGGTCTGGAGTGAGCGCCGCCTGGAGAGTAAGGTTAATGCCCTAGTCGGTGGCCAGCTGCCTGGGATAGATATGCGTGGCCTGGAGGCACAGGTCTAGGATGGAGCTGAGAACTCTCCACGTGGGGCCAGCTCCTCGGCTATAAGTCAGCTGCCAGGTGAAGGACTGAGAACACACCTGTACCCGGGAGTGGGTCTGAGGTATGCAAGGGGGACCCTCCCTAAATGCACGGCTCTGCCCACCTCACAGTTTATGCTGCACCTGGACAGTTTCAGTTTTGGTTTTCTGTTAAAAAAATAAAACCCAATAAAATACTCCAATAGAAGAGCTTCCAGTCCCTGGTCACTGTTCTCTGGAGGAGCACCAGGCAGATCCTGGACCGCACCTCCCGGATCAGGCTGGTATCCACCAAGCAGCACTTTCCTTCCTCGGCCTGGTTCTGCCGACCTTCCCGGGAGCTGCTCCGTCTGTGTACCATCTCCGGGCTCCCCTCCCAAAGTCCTCCCTCCAGAGGCCCGGGGTGGAGAGCAGGCCTCAGCCTTGTCCCACAAGGATGCATGCCGGTGCAGGGGGCGTTGGCTTGGAGGCCCCTTGGGCCCAGCATGGCTCCTGCTCCCCTCGTCTCCTCCAGCAGTGAGTGGGCACCGGCCGAGCAACTGCGGTCCAGGGGCAGGAAGCGGTCGGTCCAGTGGGCCACCCCTCGGGATCACGGCATCTTCATCTGGCGGCGATTCCACATGCCTCGCTTGGAATGGAAGTGATGGAAGAAGTTGCGGAGGGAGAGACGTTCCACTTCCAGGCCTGCTTGGAGGATCCTGAGCAGGAAGGAGCAGGATGAGCAACAGAAGCACAAGGCCCAGGCCCTAAGTAGCCCGCCTGCTACATCTCCACCAGACCCTGTCCCTGTCCCCCTCTGGCCACTCCCCACAGGGCAGGGGAGGTGATGGGGTGGGGCAAAGGGCCTCTGACATGCATTAGCTGTGAGATTTGGGGCAAGCTGTCAACTTCTCTTCAAGGCTCGGTTTTATTATCTGGAAAATGGACTCAGACCACCTCGCAGAGGGCTGGGGAGGAACAGCCCAGGTGACGGAGGCGAACAACCTGCCGAGCACCGGCTCCCAGCGACTGGTGAGTAAGGAAGTGCCGTCCCTCAGGATGAAGCGTGTCTTCCTTGTCAGGGTCCCCTCTCCCCCAGTGTCCCCGACCTTGCCCTGTCCACCTCTTCTGGATGCTGTTCCAGCAATGACACCCTTTCTTTCTGGGATTTTTCCCCTCTCCCTCCTTTGCCCCTGCCTCTTAAGCTCAAATCTCAAGGTATCATTTACTCCCCCGCCCCTTCTCTCAGCAGCAAATTTCTCGAAGGAGGAACCTCAGACTAAGCCTCCCCCCCTCACCTCCCACATGTTCCACATCCCCTCACCCTGGTGGTCCGCGCCAGCCTGCCCCCTGCTGCCACCCCTCTTCCAGGCCGCAGCTCCCCTGCCTCTCTTTCTCCTTCTCCCACTGACCCTTTCATACTCCCCAAACTCCCTTCTCCTGGTTCCAGGGACCGAGCACCTCCTGGACACCTTGCTGCCCTTGAATGGCCCACACTGGCTCTTTTCTGGCCCTGAGGTCTCTCCTGATGCTTTGCTGGGTCACCATTCACCCCCATGACCTCAGCCTCCTCCCCAGGCAGCATGAGGGAGGAGAGCACGACCAGGAGAACAGAAGTCTGGCTGAGAGCGTTGCCCTTCCCGTCTGCACTCTGACACAGCCTGCCAAGCCCCTCCACACCCAGCCTGCGACACAGGCAGAGGCAGGATCGCCCCAGAGGCTCGGTCTCAATGACAGAAATAATCTGACCCCCAGGAAATGGGGATCCCAGTGCAGCCCAGGTGGCTGGGCCCGGGGGCTTGCGAATGAAACCCCCCTGCCTCTCAGAGGCCGCTCCTCCCCAGTCACCTGTCCAGCAGCTCCCAGTCCTCCCCACCCCAGCGGTCTCGGAACTCCTTGGTGTTCATGCCGCCGATCCTGTCCAGGTCAGACTTGTAGATGCCAAGCAGCCCAAATCCATTCACCTCCCAGTAGCCTGCGGATAGACAAGCCCCAGGTGAGCTGAACCAGGGCCAGGAGGGAGAATACGGCAGGTTTCAGAGCTGAATTCCTAGCTTTTTTTTTTTTTTTTTTTTTGCTTTTTAGGGCTTCACCTGTAGCATATGGAAGTTCCCAGGCCAGGGGTCAAATTGCAGCTATAGCTGCCGATCTACACGCAGCCACAGCAATGCCATATCCAAGCCACATCTACGACCTCCACCGTAGCTCACAGTGGTGCCAGATTGTTAACCCATTGAGTGAGGCCAGGGATCGAACCCGCATCCTCATGGATACTAGCCAGGTTCTTAACCCGCTAAGCAATGGGAACTCCTTCCTAGCCCTTTTTTTTTTGAAAGAGAACAGAGGCTGAAAACTCATTTGAACGAGCCCCGTGCCTGTTTTGGGGGGGAAGCCAGCCCCCCTTCCCCAAGTTAAGGCTCTGTCTGGGTCCAAGGAAGGCAGCAGTCCTGCCAGGGAGGGACCAAGGACCAGTGAGGGCCCCACAGAGCCTTGGACAGCAGCCCCCGAGGCACTGTCTTGTGCGACCCCCTCTCCAGGCGGGAACCTTCCTCCATCTCTGCATCCTCACAGGGCACAGAGTCTGGCACGAGGTAAGTGCTTCATAAGTGTCTGATGAAGGAATGAAGGGGCAGACAAGGCCGGACATGTTTGTCATCGCTGCTGCGGCAGCTGTCAGCACAACCCAGGGGGGCACCTGTCTGTGGTCAGTCCAGGCAAGCAGAGAAGCAGAGGGTGGGGTGCTGTCATTGTAGACAAGACTGTTTCCAGCTTTGGGGTCAAGAACCAGGGCAGAGAGAGCTTTCCTACCCTCCCCCACCCAAGGCAGCCTCACCCTCAGGCCACTGGGGGGTGGCCCCACATTGCAGCCTCATCACCATGGGGGCGAAGGCCATCTTGCCCTCTACACAGTGCTTGCGGATGGTATCGATGATGCTGGCGGGGAAGTGGATGTGGAGGTCACAGAGGAAGATGATGCTGTGCGGGTCCTGGGGACAGAAGTGGGAGGGTCACAGGAGGCCAGGTCATGCTATAGGACAACCTGCAGGCTCCTTCCCACTTCAATGACTGACCGACATGCAGGAAACACACTGTGGGACTGACTTTCACAGCACTGGACGTCAGGGCACCATTCTCACGGTCAGAGAGGGAATTCTGACTCCTCCCCTACCCTTCATGGACCCCAAGGACCCTGGACAAATGCTCCACCGGCTTTCGTGGACTCCCACCCTGAAATGGGCCCTGCAGCAGAGCAGAGAGGACTCCCATGCCCTTGTCCCTCCTCCCCGGAGCTGGCATTCTTGCACCCTTTCACCAGCCTGAGTCACATCTCCCAGCCCCTCCCGGGCCTTTTACCTTCACCAGGTCCACACCAGCCTGGAGTCCGGCCGAGCGTTCGAAGTTCCCACTCAGCTTCAGGTACTGGTAACTGCAGGGAGAGCAGAAGAGGGGCTGGGCATTAAGACCAGCTGTGGCGGCCCCCGGAGGAAGCTGGCAGGTGGAGTGGAGGTGCTGAGTGCTCCCGGGATGGGACTATGGGCAGGCGAGTCCTCTGGGAAGAGCCAGAGACTGGGAATCAGTGAAGCTGGTGGGCCTTCAGGAAGAGGTGGCTCAGGCTGCGCCCCACCGGGAACATCCTCACCTCCTCAGCTTGGACCTTTTCAGGGCCATCTCGACATCCATGTCCTCACTGCTGTAGTCAGTGATGATGATGTTGAAGTGTGGGTCTCCAGTGACCCAGAACAGCGTCTCCATGTCTCGGATGAACTGCTGCACCCAGCGTGCCTGGTTCTTTACTGCCCGGCAGGGCCGGTGGGACGGACAAGGAGAAAACAGCAGAGGTGACCCAAAGAAGGGCACCACCACTCCCAGCTCCTGCTTGGTCAGGAGTCCCGTCAGACCTTTGCTTGGGGTAATGCAACTATGGGAAAGGTCAGCAGATCAGTAGGGGACAGAGGGCGGAAGGAAAGCTCACCATTACAGGGGCCTCTGTGTCCCCTCCCCACGCAGACTCCCAGGCAGGGCCCCACCGGAAGGCCTTGGGCTGGGGCTTGTCATTGGCTCCGCATGGTAACCCTCCTGGTCTCTAACAGTCAACCCCCAAGCTGTCCATTGAATGGCCATCCTTCCTCTCCCGCCCGACACCACGGTTACACACCAGCCTGTGATGGGCTAACCCAGCCCTCCCTGTGTCACTGCCCCAGGCCAGCTGTAAACACCAGGCCGGCAGCCCCAGCTGGTTTTTGCACAGAGGAAAAGCCTCTGGCCTACAATGGACATCATTCCCAGAGCCAGCACGTACTGCCCGCGTACACCTAGGCCAGTTTCTTTTCTTCTGTGGGCGCTCATTTCCCCAGCTGCAAAGTGGCCTCCCTCACAAGTTCTTGTGAGATCAAGTCAGAGAGCAGAGACCGGGTGCCCGGGACCACATTAGGATCCTGCTCCGAGGACGCGAGGCTCACCAGGCACAATGAAGTGGACCATGGCGCGGTGGTTCCAGGAGAAGCCCTGGGGCCAGCACAGCTTGGGCTCTGGGGCCCGGAGGCTCAGGACGTGCCTCCGGCGGTCATGTGGGCTCCAAATCAGGCCCTGCAGGTTCCGGGCCTCGGCCTCTTCCCCACCAGCTGCATCGATGCCCTGCCAGCCTTGTGTGGACACGAACTCGGAGAGCCGCACCAGGCGCTGGCCTTGCTCCAGCAGCTCGAGCTCCAGGAGGTAGCGGCCCCCACGGAGATGGTCCTGCCGTTTCTCCACATTCAGGATGCGCTGCAGCTGGTACTTCCTGGCGGACAGGGCAGGGGCTCAAGTCACTCCCTCCCACACGTGGGGCAGCACGTGGGGTGGAGGCTAGCGAGTCCAGCTGTCAGGAGACCTTGGTCCCGGCCCAGCTTTGCCGTTGGTTAACAGGCTCTTATGATGCTCACTCGCTCCAGTGATCACTGCCACTATCTTTCTCAGTGCACCTATGAGACAGCTAATAGCTCATCTTTAAGCTCTAAGATCCCAAGAACATAAGGCGGATAAGGGAGTCACAGTGAAATGTGTCCTTCAGAAACCGACCCTCATTAATGCAGGACTCTTGTTTAATCAGCAGTGCATAAGACACAGTGGATGGCCCCACATCATCAGTCACCAGGGAAATGCCAATCAAAACCACAATGCAAACCACTTCACACCCATTAGGATGGCTACGGGAAAAAAAAAAAAAGAAAATAACAGGAAATGCTGAGGACGTGGAGAACAACATATGCCGTATGGCACAGCCACACACCACTGACAGGCTTATGGAAACTTCATACGCCGCTGATGGGAATGTCAAGCGGTCCAGATAATTTGGAAAAGAAATTGCCAGCTCCTCAAAGTGTTAAACATGGAGCTACCTTATCACCCAGCAATCATAAGCCAGAATTCTACCCTTGGGAATTTACCCAAGAAAGCTGAAAACATGTCCACACAAACACTTGTGCATGAATGTTTAGAGCAGCATTATTCGTATTGGTTCAAAAGGTCAACCCAAAGGTCCATCAGCTGAGAATCAACACACATGTGGCCTGTCAGACCGTGGAATATTATGCAGCCATACAAAGGAATAAAGAAGCACTGATACGCTCTGCAGTGTGTGTGAGCCCTGGAAACCTGTCTGCGACCTACACCACAGTTCACAGTAATGCCAGATCCTTAACTCACTGAGTGAGGCCAGGGATCGAACCCGCATCCTCATAGACACTAGCCAGGTTTTTTGTTACCGTCGAGCCACAACAGGAATTCCCATTGCCTGTTGTCTCCTTACTCGCCTCTTCCCTGAGCGGGAACTGCATTTGCCAAGCCTCCCCAGTGCTCAGCCTGTGTCCTGGGCCAGCCCTGGGGCCTCCAGACCTTGCCTGACCTCAGGACCAAGACCTGACAGGCACTTCTCATCCCAGGCGCCTGCAGCCGGCACCTGCTGCAGCCCCAGCCCCCGCCCCCGGCCCAGGAGAGCCCTTTACCTTACCCCCGGCTCCTCTGGTTGAGCTTCTTCAGGAAGACCCGTGTGACCTCGAGAGCCTCCTGCTCGGGAAGCAGCAGGTTGCCGGACGTGTTACAGTTCAGATCGATCCAGTCGGTCCGCAGGGTTTGGAAGTCCAGGTTGCGGGCGCTGAAGGTCCGGTCCCAGTTCACCACCGGGTCAAACATGGACAGGTACTCCAGCACCTCACTCACGTCCTCCTCCTCCTCCTCGTCGCCCTCCTCCTCCCCCTCGTCCTCCCCCTCCGCCTGGCCTTCCTGGCCTGCGGCTGCTGCCACCACCTCCCCCTCCACAGGCCAACCCCTCCCGGGGTCGGGAGGTTCCATCCTGTCACCCCTTCTCTGCTCTGCGATGTACGACTCGACCTGATTCAGCCACTGGGACTGCCCCAGCATCTTCCCAGGGCTCTCACTCGCCGGCCTGGGCTTCTTCACCTGAGGCAGACGCCCTACCGGGTGCCCCGGGGGCCGCTTGTCAGGAGGACGTGGATCCTGTTGGGGTTCAGGGCTGGGTTTCCTCAGTCTCTTCTCTGCTGGCTGGACCAGGATGTTGCTGGTCCTTACTGGGAAGGGGGCCGAGGAGTTCTGCCTGGGAGCAGGCGCTGGTAGGCCCTCCGGGGACCAAGCCAGGAGCCTCCGCAGGCTTCGGAGGCTGCGGTCGCTGGCGTCCTGCCCGGGGGCAGTGGAGGGCCCTTGTTTCCCCTCTGGTGTCTGATCCTTCTCGTCATCTGGGGCAGGGGTGTCCTCTACCGCTTCTCCATACTGGGAATCTTCTAGAAGGCCTTCCTCGAAACCTGCTGTTAATAACAACCGTCCCTCGCGTGGGGTTTTCAAACTTGTCCCAACAAGATGCACAAGAAGCCTGGTGACTGTGCAGGGGAGACTCTGGGGGTTCCAGAGGGCCCTGCATCGGGCTCTGCCACTTACCCACTGTGTGACCAGGGCACGTGACTCAAACTCAACTACCCCCAGCGTCTCCATCAGCACAAGGGGAGTAACATCTTCCACAGGATTGTTGTCAAGAGTGACATGAAGTACAGAGAGCGCTACAGGGGCCTGGCACATGCGGACCCGATAGACGGCCCCAGCCAGGCCCTGACATGACAAGGAGGCCTCGGGAAGACAGCGCTTCTGCAGAGCAGAGCTTCCCAAGCGATGTGCCAGGGTGGCAAGGCCCTGGGGGAGGATGAGCCACGTCCTCCAGGGCCCTGAAGCTCCTCCACTGACCAGCATGCTGCTGGCACCCTTCTCTACCTGTGCCCTGACATGGAAGAGGGGGAGAAGGATTGCTGCCCACTCCTTGGGTGTTGGGGAGGGGCGGAGGGGGTTGGAGTCTAAGCTCCTCTGCGTGGGCCCGGTCTGACCTCCACCTGGAAGCTCAGCTGTCACTGTGTACCTGGTTCCTCCGGCCCCTGCTTCTGAGGCTGGTCAACCTTGATGTAGTCCTGAAAGCTGAGCCTGTGGGAGGGAGGGGGAGGGGAAGGACTGGTACCATGCCCTGTAGGCTGCTTCGGGGGGCTCTGGGGTCCCTCCAGAGTGCAGGGAGGAGGCTGCGTGTGTGCCCGGGCACCTGCGGGCATGTGGGAAACGCCAGGGAGAGCCAAGGCTCCTTGGTGGTGGGCAGGTGCAGCCCTTCTAGTCCAGGCCCCTGTCCCCTGCCCCAGGCAGCACCTCACCTGTCCTGGTAGTAGGTGTTCTCCTGGTAGAAGCATTTGTTGTGTGTCTCCATGTGGCTCAGGCGGGTGTAGTCATTGGGGTAAACAAAGGACAAGTGAATCTGGAGGTGGAGAGAGGCCAGAGGAGGGCAGGTCGGCTGTGGACGAAGCACCTGGACAGCATTCCGCCCCTTCGCCTGCCCTCTGGGCCGGAACGTCCCGAGTCAAGCTTCTCCGTGCACACACACACACACACGTGCACGTCCCCGCGTCCCCATCTCCTGTCCCACCCCCATCCCCCACTGCAGCTGGGACTACCCCCTCCTCCTGCGGCCATACCTTCTCCTGCCACCACCCACTGCCCCCAGATGACCCTCTGTCATTCCCTACTCTGCCTTCCACCCCCCTTTATTGCTTTTTTTGTCTTTTCAGGGCCGTACATGCGCAGTATATGGAGGTTTCCAGGCTAGGGGTCAAATTGGACCTGTAGCTGCCGGCCTACACCACAGCCACAGCAACGTGGGATCCGAGCCACTTCTGTGACCTACACCACAGCTCACAACAACGCCAGATCCTTAACCCACTGAGTGAGGCCAGGGATAGAACCCACAACCTCATGGTGCCTAGTCGGATTCGTTTCCACTGCGCCACGATGGGAGCTCCTTCCCATCCTTTTAAACATAGCTCGAAATCACTGCCACCAAAACCTTCTCTATCCCACCCTAGGGCTGACTCCTGGCTCCTCCTGCCTCTGGCAACTCCCACCATCACCTCTGGACCTGGGTGTACAATGTCACCCTGTATCTCCATTTTCTTTAAAGCTGACCCCTCCACAGCTCGCTTCCCTAGTGCCTGTCTCTAAGTTTAATGAATACAGCTGCTCACCACCTAATGGGACTGGATGGTGCGGCCCTCGGCCCTCCCTCGGAGGCAGAGGGTAGGAGGTCTCTGGCCCACTCGCCTTATCCCCAGAACAAGGGCAGAACCCTCCTTCCCAAGGAGGGAGTGGGCTCAGGCTCTGCAGGGCAGTCCAGCCAGGCCAGGCACCAGGGAATGTTGGTTCTCCTGGCCCAGGGATGAGTGGCGTGGCCAGCCCAGCCAGCACCCTCAGCTACAGGTAGCAAGTCCCCTCCCCCTGCCCCCACTGCCCAGGGCAGAGACTTACAAACCGGAGTCCTTGATAGCGCTGCAAAGGGAGCCCGTCTACCAGGTAGCTGGGTTTGTAGGGACAGTCAGGCAGGACGTATCGGAGATGAGACTTGGGGATCAAAGGCACTGGAGACAAAAGGAAGCAGGATGAGGGCAGGCCTGGGATCCGCTGCCCCGAGCCCACACAATTTTTTTTCCTTTCATTTTTTTTGCTTCCCCATGGCACATGGAGTTCCTGGGCCAGGGATTGGATCTGAGCCGTAGTCAAGACCTAAGCCACAGCTGTGGCAATGCCAGATCCCCAACCCACTGGGCCAGGACAGGGATCAAACCCACGTCCTCATGGATGCTAGTCAGGTTTGCTAACCACTGAGCCATGACGGGAACTCCCGGCCTGCATATTTTGAATTCACTCATGGCAGAGACCATGCTCAGCAGCTGAGGCTGCCAAGCCAAGGCTGGCACCACTCTTGGGGTTGGGGAGGAAGTCAAGGAGCGCCTTGGAGACAGAGGAGTCAATGCAGCCCCTGGTTCAAGGTAGAGTAGGGTGTTGGGATTGCTGTCCACAAAGCCTCACCCCAGTCCAGTGCCGCTAACTGAACTGCTTTCCAGTTGTCATGTGGGGGTGGGGATGGGACACTGTCATCTTTTAAATGTAGACACTCCCAAGAGTTCAGGACTCTAGCACCTTAGTGGGGCCCTCCTTCTCTTACTGGATGACAGGAGCATCCACAAAAAGCCATGATGAATGTGACTGCAGAGGGACGCACGGGGACAGTGGGTTCTGGTGCTATCTCTTGCCCCTTAATGTTTGCTCTGTAATGACTTGTACAACTGCAAAGTTGTGCCTATATATTTTTGTACTTCTCTGTAGGCATCTTATACTTTATACAAGTAAAAGCAAAGAGCCTCTGATCTGGGGAGACTGTGGTAGGATAGAAACCTCCTGAGCCTCTCCCTAACACCCGGAAGCGTGGGCCTGGCAGTGTGGGCCTGGCGGTGTGTCCCCAGCAGGTCTTACCTTGATAGAGGGTGTCGCGGGGGTCTGGCTGTAGCATGTCAGCGGGGGGCTGCTCCTTGCTGGGAAGAGCGTCTGGGGAGCCTGCATGGCTGGCTGCTGTCTGGGGGATGTGACCCACCTCATCCATCCTTAGGTCTGTCTCATCTGGGCTCAGGAGGAAGGAACAGAGGGCAACTGTGACTCCTGGAGAATCCCAGCCCAGAAGCCAGCCCCTGCTCCTGCATCTCCAGGTACAGCCCAGGACACGTGCTCAATCCCTCCTCCCCCAGCCCTGCCGCCCTGCTTGTGGTTCCAGCTGTTTACCTCATTGGACCCCCTCCACCAGCCCCACAGCTAGCACATGCCATAGTTTTGTCTGAGCTGGAAAAGGCCACTTCTTCCTCAAAACGTTCTACTGCTCTCTGCTGGAGACTTGTCATTAGTACACTTAATTTATTTAACAAACCTGCGGTGAGCACTTACTAAAGAATAAGCCAGGCGCTGCTCCAAGCATCTTACAAATATCACCACCACCCCCCTTAATCCTCATAACCACTGTGGTGTATGGCTTATGTGCTATTATCATCGTACTGTACTGACAGGAACTTGGGCCAAGGGAAGCCAAGTGATGTGCCTGAGACCACACAAGTGAGTTTGAAGTGTGGTGGTCTGCCTCAGCCCTCAGGCAGACAAGCCCATGCCCAGGTAAGCAGGGTGCCCCAGCCTTGGGCACCCTCCCTCTACAGCCTCATCTCCAAGTCCACGTACCCACCTGTCCCTTATCTAACCAGCTCTGGGGCCTGGCTGCTTGTCTCTGCTCTTAGCTTCCCGGGTCTGTGCGTCTTGGCCCCAGAGAGAGCTCTCTGTCACCCGAGGCTGATCACCTCTGGTCCATCTTACTGGCTTCTTGCCTGAATTTCTTTCGGGCTTTTTTCTCAGTTCACCCTGAATCTATGGATTCCAACTCTCCCTTCTTGCACCGACCGGCCCTTCTGCCCCGACCCTGTGGCCTCCCGCCTGCCCTGCCCCTTCGTCACTGTGAACCAGTCCTTCGGCTCCCTCCCCACTCCGCCCTTCACACACACACTGCCACTGCCTCCTGTCCCCCACTGCTTCCTGTCCCCCTCAGACCCGCCTTCCCTTCCTTCTGGGGCTTTGCACTCTGCCTGCTCCTCCTATACCTGGGCCCAGCTGGCCCCACCTGCCAGTGGCCATTTCTCAGCGGGGCCTCCAGACAGGAAATCATTAAGGAAAATCATAAGCAGTGAAAAGCATGATCGCAGAGTTCATTCACTGCAAACCAAAAGCGGGTGACGATGCTCTCTCTCCTGTGGCCACGACGGTGCAAGAACTGTGGTTGCCTCATCTGTGAAACAGGGCACTGGCCTCTCAGAAGTTTTTCGACTGGCGCGAGCCTCAGGAGTATCTCAGTGGTACTCAAAACACTGTGTGCGGGTGGACAGGGCACTTTTTTTTTTTCCCCTTTTTTTTTGGACACGTATAAGTTCCCAGACCAGGGGTTAAACTCACTGGTAATCCAAGCCATGGCAGTGATAACACTGGATCCTTAACCACTAGGCCACCAATGAACTCCTAAGGGGCATCTTCCTGGGGCATGAGCTCAGAGAACTTCTGGAAGGTTCTCACAGGTTGCTGAGCCCCGAGAGCTAAGGCCCTCTGTTTGTCCCTTTAGGCTCTAATCCTTGTTCTGAACCCTCAGACCTGCATTTCAAGCACCCCTCCCAGCCTCCCTGACTTGACCCCCAGTGGGCAGAGCCCCCAGTGGACCTGGCTTGGTCCCGGTCCCCAGGTGGGGGCAGGACACTCACTTGTGAAGAGGGACAGGGAAGCCGAGTCAATAATGGTGAACTTGGCCCCAGGGTCATTCCGTCGCCACTGGAAGAGGAGAGAAGGTGGACGCCACAGGTTGGAGGTGGCCGGATTTTGGACAGGGCCCAAGGGGCAGAGCAGATGGGGTGGGGGCGTGCATGGAGCCAGATAGGACAGCGGATGCTCACCGCAACTTCTACATGGTCCGTGCCCTCCGCGTCCTGCTTGTGAAGCACTTCAAAGTAGTACCTGCGGGCGGCTGACAGGCTGGCGGGAGAGAGTGGGCAGCAGGGGCTGACTTCCAGGCCCTGTGGAGCCCCAAGCCCGCTCCTGGCACCCGCCCGGGGGACCAGCCACGGAGCGCCTGCCTGGGCTGGAATCCCCATGACCATCTCCTGACAGGGCGGCCTCAGCTCCCCCTTCCATGAGATGGGATAACGACAGTACTAAGTTCACAGGATCCTCGGGAGAGCCACAGGAAATAATGATAATTAACCCTCAGAGAGCTTCTTCTGTTCTAAGAGCTACATGCAGATGAACCCACGCACTCCCTGTGGGTAGATAATACTGAGGCGCAGAAATCTTGGCTAATCTGCTCAAAGTCGCCAGGTAGCAAGGGGGGCCGTTGGGGTTTAGAGCCAGGCAGTCTTGCGTCAGGGCCCACGTCCTCAGCTGCAGGGCTGGATCACATGGGACGCGCTCAGCACGGAGGCTGCACGGAGCCGGCCACCAGGAGGCGCTCTGAGGCTGGCCTTCCCTCCAGCCTACCACTGCTCCCAGCGATTCAGAAGTTTCTGCAGCAAGGGCAGAGCAGCAGGTCCGGGCTGCCTATCTGTGGACCTCTCCAGAGCTGAAGGAAACAGGCAGGCAAGGGCAGCGAGAAGGGAGACCTATTCTGTTTCTCAGTCCTGAGTGTCGCTGGAGAGCTGTGTGACCCTCAATAAGTCACAGCCCTCTCTGGGCCTGTTCCTCATCTGTAAAGTGAGGAAGGATGGGCCAGACGATTTCTAAACAAACACCGGGTTTTCGAGAAGGCCCAGGAGCCCAGGCTCGCTGAACCTCCGTGATAAGATGGTGGGTGGGAGATGGGTGTGCCTGGCCCCGGCTCTGAGCAGCCTGGCACCTGAAGGAAGCGGGGTTTCCACAGCGCCTAAGTACATCATGATACGCCCTCCTTACCTCACTGGCTTGGAAATCTGACTCCGAAATTTCCCGAACTCTCCAGGGGCAGTCCACTCTTTTCCAGTCTAGAGGTGCAGGGAGAGAGTTCGAAGAGGAGGGTGGAGGCAAAGAGAGAATGCAGAGGATGGGAGGTGGTGAGTGAGGAGAAAAGGGTGGAAGAAGAAAGGAGGAAAGCGGGAGGAAGAGGGGAGAGAAGACAGTGACTGATGGGAGAGGGCAGGACCACGTGGGAAGCAACTCCCCGTCCTGGAGGCGGAGGGACCCGGAGCAGCCAGTGCCAAGGACCAGAGCACCCAGGAAGGCAGCTGTGGCTCAGTCTCATCTTGCCCAGGGTCTGTTCCCGCCCACACCTGCCCATCCCTCTGTAAGATGGGTGCTGCTTCTCACACTCCTTCCCTGGCTATCACACCAGAGATGCTCATGGTAACAAGTGTCCTGATGGAGGCAGGTGGCCCGGGGCTCCTGGGAGCGATGAGAGGGCCCGTGGAGCCCAGCAGATCCTACCTTGCCCACACTGGCCAGCAGCTGCAGCCCTGAGACCTGATTGTCACGGCTCAGCCAGAATTCTGCGTTGTCGTCGGCAGCAATGGCAAACTGGATCTCCCCTGGGCACGGGGGGCGGGGGCAGGTTCCAGGTGAGAGCAGGGAGGGGCCGGGCACCACGGACTCCCGTGTCTCAGTGACTATGCTCTCCTCAGGGGCTTAGCCCTGTGGCTCCCCTCTTTGTAAAGTGGGGATTTCTACGCCCCAGGAGACACCGTGGAGATGGAGGCTTATCGGGAGAGACAACCTAGCTCTGGACTCCGCAGATCAGTGCGAAGTGGCCGCCTGGGGGCCTGTGTGAGGACTCCCCACGTCCGCAGCGCCCCCTTCCCCAAGGTGGGCTGACGGGGTCCAGCTGGCCCAGGGAAGGCCGTGTCCTCTTGGCCCCCTGAGAACTCTGGGGAGGGAAGGTGGGGGGGCATTCCGAGGCTGGCCTCACCATCGGTGAAGGGGTGCAGGTAGCCAAAGATTCGGAGGCCATAGTTGGTCCACTTGGGGGAGACAGCCAGCTTCCTCAGGGTTGTGCGGATCTGTGCCAAGAAAGGGGAGGGAGACTGTTACCCAGAAGAGGGAAGGGGAAAGTGAAGAGACTGGTCCGCTTGGGGCAGGTGGGAAGATAGGAAGGAGACAGGCAGGCCCCAGGGGTGGCTCAGTGAGTGGAGTACAGGCGAGACTTCCACTCCCACTTGCTCCCTTGTCTGGGTGACCTTGCACAGTGCACAACCCACAACTGTGCATAGTGGCCCAGGGTAAACCATATTATGAGCCTTGAGGATGGCAGGGAGATTAAAGGAATCCCTGGGGAGGGAACATGGGAGACACTGTGGGGAGAGGAAGAGGGTCCATGGGATAAAGAAAAGAAAATGAACCAGAAAAAAAAGCAAGGGAATACAGATGTGGGGATGGTGAGAGATAGGAGCAGGGCGGGAGGGGAAGCACTCACGTGGGGGTACAGCGGAAAGTGGAGATTCCTCCGCAGCTGCTGGATGGAGCCGCCACACCAGTCTTCAAACACATGTAGGTTGACACGGCCCCGGAACTGCAGGGCAGGGGAACCGGTGTGAGCAGCCCCAGCCCAGGTGCTTTTCACTGTTGAAGGTCACAGCCCATCCCTGGCACCCACAGCTTTGGGGAACCGCATCCCTATGGCCTGGTCCTGAGGCCTGGCTCTGTTTTTCTGGCACACACCCACCTGGCTCTTTCCATGCAGGAAGGGGGCTAGTCTGCACACACATCCACACCCACTCCTGCTCCGGGCAGGGGAGATGATGGCACAACAGAATGGCAGGGATGGCAGGGGGACCAGAAGAGGGCACCAGGCTGGGACGTCAGCCGACCTACTCTCCACCTCCCCAGCGCCTAACCAGGGGAAAGCTACACAGCTGTGCGTGTGAAACTGCATCTACCCCGCAGTCCCCCAGTGGGGAGCAGCTGTCTAGGACTCCAGTGGCAGAAGAGCTCAGAGCCTCTTGCTGCCCAGGCCTCTACCCTCTCCCGGGATGACCACCCAGGTGCCAGGTGTGTGGGGGTAGTGGGGCTTTGGGGCAGCCCTGGGAGGGGAGGACCAAGGAGGTGTCTCTGTCCCTTCCTGGGCTAAGCATGGAGGCCTGGAGCACAGGGCCTCTTGGAGGAAGGGGTGGAAGGGGAGGGAATTGTGGGGAGTTTGAGAGAGGCGGCAAGTGGGGATCCTGCCCCAAATTGTCCTGACAAAGGGTTTCGGATTATCCATCTCTGCTCCTTCCCCCGCCCCCTCCCCAGTTAATTTCCAGGTTGTGGGGGGTGGGCCTCAACCAGGCTAGACAAACAGGCCCTGACCTCCCCCCTCTGTGGCCCATCAGACATCAAAACCCGAGCCACCCTTAGGAAGACGGAGGAGAAAGGGACACCTGACTGGGGTCCTCAGCAAGAGCACTGGAGGGAGGGATGCTGAGAGGAGAGAGCGGGGCTGGAAGGGCTCTGGACAGGGATGCCAAGATGGAGGTGTGGCTGGTGGGGAGCCCCTGCCCCCACACGGAGAGCCTGTCACCTCCCCCAAACCACACCATACCCACCCCACCCCACCCCCGCCCTTCAGTAACTTGGCACTTCTGGGGCATGTGGCCTGTTGGACCTTGGGTAGCAGCCATCACTCGCGGGAACAAGAGTAGGGGGCTGGGATGGGTGGGAGAGAATGTGGGCTGGGGAGGTAGGGGACGGGCTAGGGCTTCTTGGGAGGAAAGAATGGGGACATTGTGCTAGTGCCAGGGAAATTCCTTAAGTCCCATTTACAAGACCAGTTGTCTCCTCCAAGTGGCCTCCTCCCCGCCCCTCCCCAGGGGTTTGGAGGTCCACAGCAAACTGCAGGGAGGGGCACAGAGGGGTCACAGCCAGGAGGCCAAAGGCCACAGGGGGCTGGGCCAGGAGACGGAGGAAGGGACAGGGCTGGGTGCCTCCATCAGCCCATCAAGGACTTGCAATGGGGCCTGAGATGCAGCGGGAAACCCAGGCAGGGGGAGGGCTACCCCCTCCTCTGGGCCAGACCCTGACTCAGCACGGAGCCAGCCCCCAAGCCATGCTTCACTCAGCTGTAGGCAGGGATCCCAAGGGACTAGGCCCAGACCGGTGATCCTCCACGTCTTGGAGGCTGTGTCAGGCAGGGACACGGGACTCGGCTCGTCAGCACTGCCCTCTGCCCTCTCTCTGTCGCCCAGCAGGAGCTAAGGCCCAGGGAAGAGCACTCGTTACTCCTGCCGCCAGAGGACATCACAGCCAACGATGGACTGGAACTTCCAGGTACAAGCGGTGAAGAGAATACCTACCTGCTGGAACCCTCTCATTTTAGAGGTGAGAGTATTGAGGCTCAGAGAGGTAAACTGACTTCCCAAGACACACAGCAATGAACGCTGTGGAAGTGGAAGGGTGTCGGGGGGGCACACACAGCCTGGTGGGTGCTGATGCAGGAACGTCCACTGCCTTCCATCCAAGAGGGCCTCTGCCAGGCCTTGCTGGGCTCACAGAGCCTCCAAACAGGATGGAAGTGAACTGGATGGAAGCGTATCCCCCCACCGCTTCCTCACACCACCTGCAGAGCTGCCTTTCTAAAGCACAGATCTCATGACTCCACTGCCACTCAGCTTCACACCTCCGAGGGTTCCCAGGAGGCTCCAGGACAGAACCTCACCCTGCCTTCCCAGCCCCACCTCACCCAATGCAAGTCAGGCCTACCCGCCCCCCCCCCCCGCCCCCACACACACAGCCACCTCTCTGTGTCTCTGCAGATACTGTTTCCTTTCTTCCCCACACAGTAAACTCCAGCTCATGCTTTAAGGCTCTTCTCTGATCTCTGTCTGCACCTTCC
This sequence comes from Phacochoerus africanus, assembly GCF_016906955.1. Taxonomy (NCBI): domain Eukaryota; kingdom Metazoa; phylum Chordata; class Mammalia; order Artiodactyla; family Suidae; genus Phacochoerus; species Phacochoerus africanus. Next base: position 71,621,072 of record NC_062550.1, on the reverse strand, counting down.
ACAACTTCCCAAGCAGAGTTATAGCTCCCTCTTCTACGTTCCTCGCACATCTTAATTATCTGCGGGAACAAATGCTTGGAGACGCTAAGCCCTGAACCATATGCCCCTTCATTTATCCTCTAGGTACCGAGTGTCTGCTTTGTACCAGCGACGTTGAGAAAAGGAAAAATGGGGTGTTCCCGTTGTGGCTCAACGGTAATGAACCTGACTAGTATCCATGAGGATGCAGGTTAATTCCCTGGCCTCACTCAGTGGGTTAAAGATCTGGCGTTGCCGTGAGCTGTGGTGTAGGTCTCAGACATGGCTCAGATCCTGCATTGCTGTGGCTGTGGTGTAGGCCAGCGGCTACAGCTCTGATTCAACCCCTAACCTGGGAATTTCCATATGCCACAAGTATGGCCCTAAAAAAGACAAAAAAAAAAAAGAAAAAGAAAAAATGAAAAGTGGTCCTCAGCAGAGAGACACGCAGAGCAACGCGCCACCTGTGCCAGGGCTACTGCAGAGGCTGAAGTGCAGAGGGCACGCAGGCGGGTGGTTAGCTAGCTCCTCCCCCAGGCGGGCTCAGCAGCCCAGCATGGGTGTGAGCGCGGACCCTCCGCTGCCGCTCAGTCAGCTTCATGCTCGCAAGACCAGGACACCTGGCTGACCAGGTGCCCTCTACCCAGCAAGACAATGAAGTCACCAGTTCCTACACTCCAAACCCCTGTTTGGTTTCTCCTGCTTGAGCTACTCTTTTGTTTTTTAATGTTTTGGCCGCTCCGAGGCACATGGAGTTCTCAGGCCAGGGATCAGATCCGAGCCACCGTTGCAACCTACACTGCAGCTGCAGCAACACCAGATCCTTAACCCACTGTGCCAGGCCAAATCTGGCTCTCAGTGCTGCAGAGACGCCCTCCATCCCATTGTGCCACAGGAGGAACTCCACCATGCCCGAGCTACTCTTGATTCCCCCCTGCTCACACCTGCCCCTTGAGGGAGCTGCCCTGGGAATCAAGGGGCTCCCGGCTCCATGAGGAAAAGAGGTCACGCTGCACTTGGAGGAAATTATCCCCGTATGAATAGATGGTTTGGAGATTAACTGAGATGTCCCTTGTATCTCCCCACAGTGACAATGTGTATGATGATGGTGGTTCAGGGCTCTGAAAAAAGGCAAGTCTGATCCACACAGAAACTTGTACAAAAACATTCACAGCAGCATTAGTCCCAGGAACCAAAACACAGAAACAACCAGGGAAAGTGGGAGCAGGCAGATAAAAGAGTTGGGAATTTAAAGACACACTACTGTATATAGGATAGATAACCAACAAGGACCTGCCGCAAAGCACAGGGAACTTATTCAGTAGTTTACAATAACCTATAAGGGCAAAGAATCTGAAAAAGAACATACAATGAATCACTGTGCTGTACACCTGAAACTAATGCAACATTGTAAATCAAATATACTTCGATTAAATAAGTAAATAAATTTCAAAAAAGCAACAAAAAGAAAGAAAGAAAAAGTAATGAAATAGGAAGTAACTCATCTAGTGATAAAATGTTTCAAAGTACTAAATAGGCATCAAAAAGAATTAGGTGGTCCCTCTATCTCTTTTTTTTTTAAGGGCCACACCCATGGCATATGGAAGTTCCCAGGCTAGGGGTCAAATCAGAGCTCTAGCTGCTGGCCTACACCACAGCCACAGCAACACGGAATCTGAGCCGCATCTTCGATCTACACCACAGCTCACGGCAACGCCAGATCCTTAACCCACTGAGCAAGGCCAGGGATCGAATCTGCATCCTCATGGATGTTAGTCGGTTTCATTAACCACTGAGCCATGACAGGAACTGCTCTACTTCTTTTCAACTATATAAAGATGTCTAGGACACTATTAAATGAAAATCAAAAGGCAAGTTGTAAAAAATTTAAATAAATCCAGGGAGTTTCCGTTTCAGATCAGTGGCTTAAGAACTGGACTAGTATCCATTAGGATATAGGTTCAATCCCTGGTCTTGCTCAATGGGTTAAGGATCTGGCATTGTTGAAAGCTGTGGTGTAGGCTGCAGATGTGGCTGGATCAGGCGTTAATGTGGCTGTGGTGCAGGCCACCGGCTGCAGCTCCAATTTCACCCTTAGCCCGGGAGCTGCCATATGCCTCAGGTATAGCCCTAAAAAGACAAAACAAAACCAAAAAGTTAAATAAATCCAATTTACAAGTAAAAAAAAAAAAGAAAGAAAAGAAAAAGAATGAAGTTCTGCTATACATGATGCCATGTGGATGTGCCTTGAAAACATTATGCCAACTGAAAGAAGCCAGACACAAAAGGCCACATAGAGTAGGATTCCCTTTACATGAAGTGTCCAGAACATGCAAATGTAGAAGACAGAGCAGGCTAGTGTTTGCCTAGGGCTAGGGCTGGGGCTGGGGCTGGGGTAGTGAGGGGCGACGGCAAACGGGTGAGGGATTTCTCTCTGTGGTGATGGAAATGTACTAACTTGATGGTGGGAGACACGGCCTCGCCAAGCCCAAATGATGTGACCCACGAACCTTGACTTGTTCTGACTTTGTATTCACCAAATTTCTTTCTTATAATTACTGTGGTTTTCCAGAGGAGCAGCCTGAGTAGCAGACAGTGTTTGGTCAGCGGACTGTATACCGACTGGCGAGGAATAAACCAGCACTGAGGTTTGTTAATTAGTGGGGTTTGCTAATCAATGTCTTATGATCTGACAGAGACACGTTTTTGAGGGCAGTTACCCTGGGAGGCCCGCCAGCCGTCCAGGTAAGGTCCGACCCACACAGTGGAATCCTAAGCCTGCTTCGCTTGGGAGGGTCTTCGGGCCTCAGAGACCCTGAGTGCCGGCCAAAGGAAGAGGCCCTGGGTCAGCCTTCGCGTATTCTGGCCATGCTCACCTTCAGGGCAGGGCTGCACGAGCTACACCGCCTTGGGTGAGTGACTGAGTCAGCCCCTCTTGGAGCCTTGGCCAGGAAAGGAGAGACCGCGGTACACAGCCTGACAGCCCCCGAAGCTAGCGGATGCGCAGCAAATGACATAGATCTTTACCCTGAGCACCTCCTGCTGAAACTGCACACCACGGGGCAGGAGAGAGGTAAGGAGAGGGGAACAGAGAGGTCCCCACGATGGGCTGGAAGAGAGGGGGTGCCCCTGTAGCCCTGCGACTGCAGGTAGTTATTTAAATTTTCAGGGCTTAGCATCCTCCTTGAAGATAAGAAGACTGGATCAGTGATTCCCTAAAGATCCATGAAGATTGCAATGAGGATTGTATATGCTACTTTTAATAGTGAAAGAGCAAAGTCAGTGGAAATCAGGCCTTAACCACCAAAAGGCTAAACACACTAAAGACTGACTACTTCTTTAAAAAATTAATCTTTTTTTTTTTTTTTTTGCTTTTTAGGGCCACACCCTCAGCATACAGAGATTCCCAGGCTAGGGGTCTAATCAGAGCTACAGATGCCAGCCTACGCCACAGCCATAGCAACGCCAGATCCGAGCTACATCTGTGACCTACACCACAGCTCACAGCAACACCAGATCCTTAACCCACTGAGTGAGGCCAGGGATCGAACCTGCAACATTATGGTTCCTTGTCAGATTCGTTTCCACTGTGCCACGACAGGAACTCCTAAAAACTTAATCTTATTCTGGAGTTCCCATGTGGCTCAGCAGGTTAAGGATCAGACGTTGTTACTACTGTGGCTCAGGTCATGGCTTGGGTTTGGTCCCTGGCCCTGGCCTGGGAACTTTTGCAAAAGTTAATCTTATTGTAATCACTATTTACTATTTGTTCACTGTTTTCATTTATTATATATCCTTCCCTTTTTTTGGCTGCAGTTGTGGCATGCAGGAGCTCCCAGGCTTGGGATTGAACCTGAGCCACAGCAGTGACAAGACCAAATCCTTATCCTTACCCACTAGGCCACCAGGGAATGCCTATGTATGTCCATCCTTGATTGGAGGGAAAAAAAAAAGCGGGGAAATTTATGATTAATAAAATACAGAATATTATGTAGTTATACTTTTTCAAAAGAACTGGTTCATTAAGAAAAATCCATTAAGAGAAAAATTCAAACTGTCCTCCAAGGAGAGAGGGCTGGATCACTGGACCAGTGGTATTTAAGGCGTCTGCTTTTCAAAATGCTATCTCCAGGTCGGGTGGGGCCTAATTACCTGATGATGTCACCTCACGCAGGTGTGCTGGTGTTGTAATCCATCCTCCCTCGGGGCTTAAATAGAGGCAATTTCACAGTGTGGATAACCTGACATCGCATTTCTTGCTACCGCCTCCTTCACTCCTGCCCCACAGCACAAGGGTGACTGGAGTCACCCAGGCTGAAGATCAGCCTGTGATCAGTGTGGACAAAGACAAAGGGCTGTCTGGCACCACCCAGCCAGGAAAGGCTTGGACAAGTTGTACAGGACGAAACCCAAACTTTATTTTTCACAAGCGCTTACTCAAGGTAATTGTCCCTGTGCGTGTTAATTTACCTCCCTGAGCCTCAGTTTCTTCACCAAGAGACAAAGAATCTGTCAATAAAACGTCTTCTGATGGTTATGACAACCTTTATTCACACATTTAACTGCTTCCTATAATAATTTTCTAAAGCTGAGTTTCCCAGTATGTGTCTCTTAGAACACTGGTTTCCTACAGTATTAGCAGCTTTTCATGGGAAATGGCAGGCCGGGAGGCAAATAACGTTGGTACTGGCTGCACTAAAGCAAGTCAAACAGATTACTGCACATCTTAGAACCTTTCCTGTGCTAATGTGCATTTCCAGGAAGCGGATGACTATAAATTTTAAACCTTATTTAACAATGGACTCCTTTCTGCCTAGATTATCTTATGGGACTTGCTGGTCCTAGAAAGACAGTTTGGGAAGCTGCACTTTTATGACGGGGGATTAGCATGGACATGTAGCTTCCCTGAGCTTTGCTTTTCTCACCCATAAAATGAGGATATTGTGCCATTCCACAGGGTCATAAAGTCGAAATGAGATTACGCATAGAGCCTGGCACAGAGTAGGCCCACAGCAAAGGTTAGCTCTTCTCCAAAGGAAGATAATTCAATGAGCCTGGAGCCCTTTAATTTTTTTCTTCAAATTAGGTGATATTGTTTAATAAGAACCACTAGAAGAAAATTTTCTGCGGCGTCTGGGATTACCTGTAAATACAATTTTTTTTAGCCCTCTCAAAGAGCAGCCTCACCTCTGAGAGCCAGGGGACTGGCTTATTCCACTTCAGGTAGCTGCTGTTACCGCTTCCACCTTGCGCAGAGTCTTGATCCTGCCAGAACAGTGAGGAATGAACTTGGTAGGAATATTAGGGTGACGCTAGGACTGGGGCCCCTTGAAAGTGTCTACAGGGAAGCAGAGGGTCAGGAAACACAGCCTTGACATCAGAGGCTTATCAACTAAGGACACTCCCACCTCTGGTTCACACTCTATCCCTGGAGAATACATCTCCAATACACACTCCTGAGATGCTGCTACTTTCCTGACTTTTCCAGTCCTCCTACATGGAAAATTTTTTTTTTTCCTAATTAGACCAGGCCATCCTAAGGGCAGGGACCTTGCCTCCCTCTTCCTTTACATCCCTCCAGGGCCCTGCCTGAATTTGTGACTCATTCATCCTAACAAGTGGAAGCCCCCCTTGGGACACCCCAACTCTTCCCTACCTGCAGGTCCACAGGTCCAGTCTGGCTCTGGCCCAGCCTTGGGGATCCCCGTCTGTTCTAGGCTCAGAGGCTCAACCTCAGGGCTCCAGACTGCACTGGATCTCAAGTTCCCTCATCCCCACCCAGAGCTGTTCCCGCCTTCCTGGGGACCATTCGCCCAAGAAACACTACAGGGCAAAATGTTCCACTGCAAATCTGTCCCCCAGCTCCTTGCAGGGAGGGGTGTCTGTCTATGGAATCATCTCTGACTCTGCAGAATCTGGGATCATCACTAAAGTCCCACTCCAGCAGTTCCCGCTGTGGCTCAGCGGGTTAAGAACCCAACTACCATCCATAAGGACATGGGTTTGATCCCTGGCCTCGCTCAGTGGGTTAAGGAACCAGCATTGCCAAGAGCTGTGGTGCAGGCTGCAGACACAGCTCAGAACCCGTGTTGCTGTGGCTGTGGTGTAGGTCAGCAGCTGCAGCTCCAGTTCAACCCCTAGCCTGAGAACTTCTATATGCCTTGGATGTGGCCCTAAAGACTAAAAAAAAAAAAAAAAAAAATTAAAATTAAAGAGATAAAGTCCCAGTCCAGTCCTCAAGTCAGCAAGAGGTGAACATGCTGGTCCTGCCTCCAGCCCTCTGGGGCTGTTGGAGATGAAGGCCATGTGTCTGGAGTGGCTCAGATGTGGGCATCTTGAACTATGGGACAGGGACTTTGAGGAGGGCTGGCTGGACATCTCCACCCAAACAGCTGAAAACCCTGCGATGCACCTGCCACCATCAGAGGCTCTTTCTGCCCTGCCTCTCCTGCCACAGAAAAGTGGAGGGTGCCCTCAAGGCTCTAAGTGGTGGTAGCTGAGGACCCATGTTAAAGCACAGCCAGGAGAACAGGCTGACCCTGCCGTGTACCTTGAGGCCCGGCCTCTGGGGATGATAGAACTGGAGGTGTGGATCCACAGCTGGAATGTTCCTGCTGGCCAGAGCCTTGGCCAGTTCTCTCCAGCTGCCATACCCTGTGGAAGGAAAGGAGAAGAGAGGACCAAGGTCACCACCACCTGAAGCCCTCACAACTCTGTGCGATTCCCGGGGATAACAGAGGACATCTACCCTCTGCTGCCCCTCCCCGCTTCATGCGCTGGGTATGCAGTGGGGGTGGGGGTGCTAGGAGACAGGGACGATCTCGACCAAGGTCAACACGGCAGAGAGGACATGAGCTCACATCCCATTAGGATTTGCTGTCTTCCCTAAGTCAGGAAAGGAGCTAGGCCAGGTGAAAATGGAGCGCCGTCCTGCCTTTGGTGATCACCCCAGGCTGGTTCTGCCCCAGCTGCCTCTCAAGGCCTATTTCTTCCAAAGCCACTGTGGGGAAGTGGTCGTACAAGCGGTAGTGTGAAGCAGTGGAGCCAGGCTTCCCCCCACCCCACCCCATTTCTTCCAAGCCAGGGAGCAGGCAGGGCTGTCAGGAAGGCCCTCCCACTGTCCACTGTGTGTTGCTGGGCTGCTGGATGGAACCAGAACTGGGGAAGACAGAAGACGGTGGCCCAGGGCTTGGTGTTTGCTCATCAAATTTATAAACAGCTGCAGCTATAAGATTCGAGGCCCAGCTGTTCCTGGCTGGATCTGGAGGCTGTGTGAGGGCTGACGTCTGCACCCTGAAGCCCTGGGGCCAGTCGGCTTACACACATCCGGAAAGGTACCAGCCGAGCCACAGTGACGATTCGGGGGGGTGGGGGGAGACACGTGTGCATTCACAACCACGCAAAGGAGGCTGGGAAAATCAGAGCTCAGTGGTCCACACCGCTAGGCCAGATCACAGGCCATCAAGAATTGGGAGAGGTTTTCAAGACTATCTCGGCCTCATTTCAGATGAAGAAAAAGGACCTTCAGCTGGTCAGTGACTTATCCAACTCACTGAGCAAACACCGTCCAGCTCCTTGTCTGCAGGGGATATGTTCAAGACCCCCGTGGAAGCCTGAAACCACAGACAGCACTGAACCCTGTATATAACTATGTGTTTCCCTATACATCCTATAATTAAGTTTAATTTGCAAATGAAGTACAATGAGAGAGTAATAACAATAACGAAATATAAAATAAAATGATTTTTTAACAATATACTATAATAAAAGCCATACGATGGGTCTCTCTCTCCAAATATTTTATCGTGTACATTGAATTCTTTTCCATCTCAGTAGAGCGCTATGGCTGTAACTTGGGCAGTTTGAGGTACAACAGCAAAACCAGCACAAGTTTCTTTTTCCTTCTTCACAATTTCACAAATAGATGATTTGTTCTTGCCATAGATCTTAGCAACCTTAGCATACAATTTTTCTTTCTTTCAAGTTTCACCTTTCACTTAAAAGAAGCACCTTAGGGCTTCCCTTTGGCAAATGTGATCTGCCAGCATCATAACTCTTGCACTTCAGGGACAATACTAAGTAAAATAAGGGTCATCTGGACAAAGGCACTGTGACACCACGACAGTCCATCTGATAACAGAGACAGCTGCTAGGTGACTAATGGCTGGACAGAGAGATGATTCACATCCTGGGCAAGAGGGAGTGGGACGAAGTGAGACTGCATCATGTTGATCAGAAGAGCACGCAATTTAAAGCTCATGAATTGTTTATTTCTAGAATTCTCCATTTAATATTTTCACCCCATGGTTGACCTTGGGTAGCGGGAGCCACAGAAAGTGAAACCACGGAGGAGGTGGGACCACTGCTGTGACAAGGCTAAGGCTAGAACCCAGGTGTTCAGACAGTCTCGCTGAGCAGGAAGCCCTCTGCAGCTTCATCCAGATGCCCCAGGATGCTGCAGCGGGTACTTCCCAGCAGCCAGACTGACATCATGGCCACTGGGAGCCAACAGCGGCCCCGGAAGCTGAGGCGTTCTAGGACCCCCGCGGAGCACTCGTAGAGACACAGCCAGACAAACAGACACACGGGAAAGAGCACAGCCCACAAGCATAGACCACAGAAGGTGGACATCCACATGCTCTGCCCGAGTGCATATTTGAGTGACTCCAGGAAAGGGCTTGGAACGTGGGGGCTTTTCTTACCCAGTTACATGCTGTGTGGCCCCTCAGTGTTTATTCAGCACCTCACAGGCATGATCTCATCTGAGCCTGGCAGAATCTTGGCAGCCAGGCCAGGTCTGATTACCCCCACTTTACAGATGGGGAAGAGAAGCCCAGGGCTAAAAGTCACAGAGTCTGCTGCTTGGAAGCCAGGATCGGAACAGAGCCTGTCTGTCTCACAAGCCAGTTTCCTCACCCGTCCTCAACCTGCGGACGCAGTTTGGCACGGACTTGGAGGAGTCCTGGGGGCAGAGGCCTCGCCTGGGCATCTGTGCCTCTGGTTTTCTGTGCAGAGATGAAAGGTGCGCTGATGTTATGTTTACAGCGACTTCTGCAGGTTTATCCCTCTGTCATCAAGGTCTCTCCTGTTTCCATGGCTGGCCGGCTGGCAGCCAGAAACAGGTCAGACTAGTTCAATGCAGAAGGATGTTCTGGGGCCAGAGAAGCGGAGAAGCGAGGTGAGGCTAAGAGAGTGGGGCAGGAAGAGAGGATATTCACAGCCCCCGCCCTGCATTTCCATGTAAGCTCAGGAGAAAGCTGCTCCATCTCCCCTAACCCAGCTCAGACACTGCTACTGCAGCAGCCCAGCCCTTCCAGGCCCAGGGAGCTGCTGGTCAGGGGCCCGGGGGGCCAAGTGAGTCACGCTGCAGGAAGGGAGGGCAGGCACCGCCTTGCTTCTGCCTCAGAACGACTGGGTCACCTCTTCCTTGACTTTGTGCCTGGAAACCATCTACTTCTAGACAAAGTTGTGAGGAAATAACTAAAAATGCTATTGGCCCCATCAAGAGAGTAACAGTCTGTCTCAGATGCACATTCTTTCCCATAGACAGGTTTTCAGTTCCAGCCAAATTCTTTTTTTTTTTTTCCTCCACTTTTTTTAGGGCCATACCCAAGGCATATGGAAGTTCCCAGGCTAGGGGTCGAATTGGAGCTGCAGCTGCCGGCCTACACCACAGCTACAGCAATGCAGGATCCGAGCTGCATCTGCGACCTACACCACAGCCATGGCAACGCCACAGCCTTAACCCACTGAGTAGCACCAGGGATCAATCCACGTCCTCACTGATCTAGTGGGGTTCGTTATGGATGAGCCACAATGGGAATGCCCCCAGCCAAATTCTTTGACTCCTGGAGGTCACGTGGAAGGTGAGGCAACTCACCCAAGGAGAGTGGGCTTTGTCCGTAGTCCCGAGCATGCATCATCCTGGGTTTGCTGGGATGTGACAAGGAAGACTCTCCCTGGCCAAACTTTGGACAAGCTCCTCTGGGATCTCTCTTCCACCAGGACTTGTCCTTGGCCTGCCCAGCCCAGTTTGGGGGAAAAATCCTGTTAAATCTGTTGACAGGATCCCCCCACTTTGGTACCTGATCTGGCGCCTCATTTCCCAGCCCTGATGTAAAAGTCCTTGCCTGCCTGAGGCCAGCATCCTGTTAGACCCTGATGCCTCTGCTGGTACCTTTCCCTCCACTGACCCTTTGCCCCGCCTGTCTGTAAATCCCCTGCTGTCTTTGGAACTGAGCTCAGCTCTATGCGGCAGTTTCCTTCCCACACGGAGTTTGAACTGAATTATACCTGCCCGTCATCTTTAACCTGCACTTGTTCTATCTTTATTTATTTATTGCTTTTTTAGGGCTGCACTCACAGCACATGGAAGTTCCCAGGCGAGGGGTCAAATCGGAGGTACAGCTGCAGGCCTATGCCTCAATCACAGCAATGCCAGATCCAAGCCATGTCTTCGACCTTTACCATGGCAACGCCGGATCCCTGACCACTGAGTGAGGCTAGGGATCGAACCTGCATCTTCATGGATACTAGTTGGATTTATTTCCACTGCACCATGGCGGGAACTCCTCTAGTTCTCTTTAGAAGAGGGTATGAAGAATTCCTGCTGTGGCTCAGCGGCAACGAAATCTGACTAGTATCCATAAGTACGCAGGTTTGACCCCTGGCCTCTCACAGTGGGTTAAGGATCTGGTGTTGCTGTGAGCTGTGGGGTAGGTGGCAGATGCAGCTCCAATTCAACCCCTAGCCTAGGAACCTCCATATGCTGTGGGTGCAGCCCTAAGAAGACAAACCTAACCAGGCCCTGCCCAGGTCACAAGTGAGTCTGGATGGCTTTCCCATACTTGGAGCAGGACAGTCAACAGCTCAGCCTTCAGCCATGTAAGGAGCAGGAAATGACCTTTGCAGACTTCACAGTATGGAAAAGACAAGAAGGCTTTGGGGTCAGAAAGATCTACCTGGATTTCTACCATTTCAGACAGTGACTGATAAGAAAGTAATTTGACCTCTCGGGCCCTAGTTTCTTCCTCCAGCTCCTCTCCCACAGGAAAGGCTATGAGGATGAAGCGATGTGTGTCAGACCCCATTAGCACTCTTTTCCCCAACGATATCTGAGTTCAGGGTGCAGACTTGGGTATCGGAAAATGTAAGCCCCTTGAGAATTTTGGTAGCCAAAAACAGCCAGGAGCCATCTCTCCTCTCTCTGTGCACAGAGGTAAGCGGACTGTGGGGTAAGAGGGACAGTGGTGGGGTGACAGCCAGCACTCTCTCTTTGCTGCCCAGGGTGCTCTCTGCCCCGCACTACAACATTCACTGAGCACACGGTGGGCATAAGGGGGTGGCGGCGGCGGGGGGTGGGGGGGGACTTGGTGTTTCCTCTTTCCCCCTCTTTGGTTTGTTTCCTCTGTGTAAACTCTACCAGCAGATACCCCAGCCCTGCTTAGTCCCCTGGGGGCACAAGGAGCTAAAGAATATGCTGATTTAACTACTGACACTTGTCACCTGCCCTCTGCTCCTGGCCAGACCTCTCCTCCCAGAGTGCCAGCTGCCAGGGCCTGTTTCTCCTGCAACAGGTGTCATGTTTGTGCCAAGAGACAGACGCCTTGATCTCAGGTGACAGATAAAGCACCATCATGGCCTCACATTCTGCCCTCACAAAGCTGGGCTATCACATGCCCCATCAGCCGGAGCTTTGCCAACATCCCTCGTCTGTGCAATGTGAACTCTTCAAAGGCCTGAAGATCGTCTCTTTGAAAATATGGCAGACATATCACCCTTGGTGCCTTTTTTTTTTTTTTTTGGCCGCCCTGTGACATGTGGAAGTTCCCAGGCCAGGGATTGAATCTGAGGTGCAGTTTGCAACCTAAGCCACAGCTGCAGCAAGGCTGGATCCTTAACCCACTGTGCCGGCCTGAGGATTGAACAGCAACCACCACAGAGACAAGCTGGATCATTAACCCACCGCACCACAGTGGGACCTCTCAGTGCTCTTTGTTCAAAAACTCTCACTACATTATTTCACTGAATCCTCACCACCTCCCTGTGAGCTACTGTCATCTTCTTTAGAGATAAAGAAACAGAGAAGTGAAGACATCAGCCTAAGGTCACATAGTGATTAAGAAAATTCATGTAAAGGACTTCGTGCCTGGAACACATCACAGCTTATTATTTCACGACAAGTCACAACACCGCAGAGCTGAAACTTTCGCTGGTTTCTCCTGATCGCTGGTCTGATATCTCTTGCTGATATGTCACATGGTCATGTTGACACTCACACAAGGCAGAAAGGCAGCTCCTGGCCACTCAGGCAGATCTCAGATAGATTTTGAATGTATGGCTAATGCACTGGACATGGAGAGAGGAATCAAGAATGATTCAAGAGGAGTTCCCGTCGTGGTGCAGCGGAAACAAATCTGACGAGGAACCGTAAGGTTGCAGGTTCAATCCCTGGTCTCACTCAGTGGGTTAAGGATCCGAAGTTGCCGTGAGCTGTAGTGTAGGTCGCAGATGTGGCTTGTATCCAGCGTGGCTCTGGCTATGGTGTAAGCCAGCAGCTGTAGCTCCAATTAGACCCCTAGCCTGGGAACCTCCACATGCGTGAATACAGCCCTAAAAAGGAAAAAAAAAAGAATGATCCAAGATTCCTGCCCTGGCCACTGGAAGGCTAAAGTTGCTATTACTGAGAAGTGTCAGGAGAGGTGGAGCTGAGAGGAAAGCCTGAAAAAGAAGTGGAAGCATGGGGGCTAGAGAAGGGGGGGACATCCAGCAGGCAGGGGCAGAGGACATGGCATTTCTGAAGCTCTATCTCCAGCCTGGGCAGGGGTCCACTAGAAAGGGCTAGCAGCATTCCTGAATTAAAGGCACTCTGCAAGAGGGGAAGACTTGAGCTCCCAGGGGCTGTAGGAAGGCAGGGTTTAAGGAACCAGGAGGGCTGGTCCAACAGGTGCCACAGATGGAAAGGACCCAAAGATCCAGGATGAATGTGGATGATTTGCTGAGAAGCCCAGCATCAGTAGAAACAAGTGGTGAAATGCAGATGAACAGAGATGAAGCCCTCACGCCACTAGGGAACACAAAGTTGTCCAGGGAATGGGAGGTCATGACACTGGGTATGGAGCCACAGTCGCCACAGAGTCCAGGAACCAGCACTGAGTCCTGGGATGAAAAAGCAAGAACAGCTCTGACCTTGGAGTTCACCTGAGGGCCAGTCACATGGGCACAGAGCAAAGCTGCCGTGGCCAGACACCAGCAAGACCTGGACACCACCAGAAACCTGAGGTGGCTCAGAGAGTCAAGGATAAAGTCAGGGACTGTCACCTGGGAGGGAGCCTCTATGGCAAACTAGTCTCCAACAGCAGAGGCATGGCCTTTCCTTTCCAGTCGTGATACCCCAGGGAACGTGATGCAAGAGCAACTATTCTTAATGTAACCTTAACACTTAGCATATATAATACACATACTTGAATTTATAGTGAATGAAATAGAAGATTTTATTTTAGTACAACATCCCTACAGGAAAGCAAGGTTTAGAAGATAAAATCACACTGAAAGTCACAGAGACAGTAAGTGACAGGCCAGGATTTGCACCCTGTGTCATCCCATTCCTCTCCACTGAACACCTCGGCCGCCGCCACTACCACTCTTACCTGGCCAGACACCCATGAGTCACCAGCCTACCCCTCCCCTTCCCACCCCTCCCCAGTCACGTCCTCTCACCTACCTTACGGCCACACCCCACAGACCAGTTCCTCACCTGCTCTCATTTGGCCAGTAAACCTCTCCACGTAAGCCAAAGAAAAGCAAGAGGGAGCGTGGAGACCCGCACATCCCCAAGCAGCTGAAATAGGACAGGTCTGCACGAAAGCCTGGGGCCCGCCTCCTGGCCTTCGGGCCTCTTTTCCACACAAGGGCAACTGTGCAGCTGCCTCTGCGAGGCCCAAAGGAGGATTCTAGGCAGGTGCTCAGCTCGCAACACAGGTGTGAGGGCGGGGCTGAGGAGCAGTGTGGACAGGAGACAGGTGGGTCCTGAGGTCCCCACAGCCCCTTTTTGATTTGATGAGTAGATATAGGAAGGGCCCTGAAGAGCCTCCCCTGCTCCCAAGCCCCTAGGCTGCTGCTACTCAAAAAACAAAGCAGCCAGCTGCCCCCAGCTCCCTGCCCAGTTGGCCCCTGGGCTGCTGGGGGCTGTGGCTACTAGAGGGCCGAGGCTGCCTGTGAGACGCAAGGGACTGTGCCCCTACCCAGCTGGGTGCTGCCTAAGGGGGCCCAAAAGTGGGCATCATAGCAGCACCAGGCTGTGCTTGTGTACCTCAACCCTGCTGCCCAGGGGTCCTGCTCACCTGAGCACCCAGACCCACGCATCAAACTAAGGAGGTAGATGAGGCAGGGGGTGGTGGGGAGAAGCAGCAGCCTTTCTCCTCTGCTGCCACTGCTCCGGGAGTGCAGGTCTGCCTGGACACAGCCCCGCTCAGCGACCCTCCACTCAGCAAGCCATGGACTGATCTGCAGAGGCCCCAGAAGGTCTGGCCAGGTCCCAAGGAACCTCCTGGATGTGTCATCACCATCATCATGACAAAGAAGGACAAAGGCACAATGTTCAAGGCCCTACGGACAAGTCAGCATCACAAAAGAAGTCACGGCCATTAGGTTCTGTTCACGGGGAATTCTGATGAAGGCCCTTGATGAAATGGGATGGCTTCAGGAAAATCTAGAGGGAACAGTGTCCAGGACTTCTAAAACTGGTGCAGCCCACTGGAGAAGCGCTTTCGTCCTCTGGTGACCTGGATGAGTGCCCCTCATGTCTCAGGACCCTCAGACCAGACTGTCTTGTCCCATCAACTTTCTGGACGAGGAGCCAGATGAGCTTCTGCATGAGGAGAAGGAGCAGGACATCCTTTCTGAGAGCAAGTTTAGTGGTGGGCAAGGGAAGAGTGAATGCATGAATCAATGAACCAACCCATCCCCAGGCATTTACTGAGCACCTGTTGTATGCTTAGAGCTCTGCGAACTGCTGTGATGGAGAGGATGATACACACTGAGACATTCAGCTCCATCCAGCTCCATCCATGCCTGGTGCCCTTGGGTGGATGTGGTGGTAAATGAAGAGACCACTGCCCTGGAATCTTGTCATGCCCAACGCAAAGTGCACAAGCCAGGCAGACACACATCAAGCAGCAGAGCTACCCAGGTGCTGACGGTGTGATGCTGCAGCAGTGTTCCAGAGCCCCAGACAAAGCACTCTGCAAACATTTTCTGGTCTCCAGGATCCCAGAAGAAAACCTGGTTCTGAAAGATGGTCCTGGAGTCATTCCCGCAGAAAGGTCACCAGGACCCATCTGAAGACCTGACGCTGCCCACGGAGCTCTGAGGGTTGGGAGCCACAGTGGACAACGGCCTAGCAGTTCGTCAAAAGCTCATGCTCTTTCCCCCACTTCTTTTCAGCTGGAAGGAGAGCACAGTGGAGGCCCGGAACTCTCTTTCCCAACTGGCAGGGGTGGAAGGGATACTTTCCATAGTTAGAGCTCTTGGAGGATCTTCAGGGTGCCATAGGAAGAGCAGGAACCAGAAGGAAAAACTGAACACTGGAGAAAAGACTGGGGGAGGGGAAAGCAGAGCTTGGGGAATGTGACTTTACAAAAGGGGAGAGTGTCGCCCGGCCAGCTCAAGAGAGACACGGAGGGGAGAAGTGGGAAATATGAGAGAGCGAGGTTAACTATGAAAACCGTGGAGGGACCAGAGTGAAATGCCAAAGGAGAGCTGGGGGGAGTAGAATTGTTTACCAAGCCCTCCTGCCCATGAAGCCACCCAGCCCAGCAAGCTAGTATGCTGTGTGAGTAATAGGATAACCAAGACACCTAACACCCACTCCCTGGCCCCGCTGGTGTGCTAAGCACTTGCATGCATTTTCTCTTTAATCCTCAGAGCAATCCTTTCAGGAAGGTGTTAACAGTCTTCCCACTTTACAGGTGAGAAAACTGAGGCCTGGGCAGTTAGGAGGGTACAATCTGCCCAAGATCTCCCAACCTCTAGGAATAGAGCTGGAACTTTCAAACCCAGGTCACCTGACTCACTTTTTAAAACTATTTCTTAACTAGTATCTAATACAGATCACTTTTGTTTGTTGAGTGGGAAAAACAACAACAACAACAATGGAATCCAAAGAAAGCAGGAAGAGAGAGGAGCCCCAGGCCAAGAATGTTTTCTAGGGCTACACAGGGACCAGGTTTGGAACCAGGAGCCATCACCCACCCCCCACCCCCCAGGCCTCCCTCCCCTGTTCTCTCCTTTTGGAACAATGTATTCTTTCAAGCATCTTGTTGAAGGCTTCTCTCTTTTGCATCAGCCTTGAGAGCAAGGAAGATGGATGAACTGATCTGAAGGGCTGCCAGCTGCTAGTCTGGGAGGTCTGGTGGAGGTGACTGCAAAGCCAGCTGAGGTTGCCGTAACCTGCGCTGTGAGGGGAGGGTGAAGAGAGGACGGGGGGCTTGCCTGGCAGTTGCTCTGGTCTCCAGCCAAGGACCTGGGGACTGCTTCCCTCCTGCCCCAGGACGTCATGCTAATGGATGCTCACGGGTGAGGTCGCTGCCGGGATGGAGGCTGGTGTTAGCCCCATTCCTGAGTCACTATCCCACCACTATCCAGCCATCCAATGTGTCCACACCAGAGCTCTTTCATATATTTTCATCCCAAACCTACAAAGTCGTGTCCACTTTGCTGATGGAGGCAGAGAGACCTACATGTAGGTCAAGGGACTTGACTAACATCAAAGGGGAGGCAGGGTTAAGGCCATGCTAGTGCCTAGGCCTTTGATCCTGGGTCCAAGGCTCAGAACATCACAGCACCATGTTCACCTGGGTGCGGTGGGTACAGAGAGCCTGGCTGGGGAGACTCTGCCAAACCCAGTCTACGAGATGGCTGAAAATTAGTACCACACTGGCAGGAGGTAGGTCCTGTTATCACATTCCCACCACACAGGTCAGCTGGAATATGAATCTGACTGCTAGATACTTCATGCAAGTGGATCATGCACTATTCTGGGCTTTGTGTCCAGCTTCTTTCACTTAATGTTTTCAAAATTCATCCTTGTGGCAGCATTGACAGAATTTTCTTCCTTTTTTGGGGGGGGGTGTGTGGCCTGCACTGGTGGCTTGTGGAAGTTCAGGGACAGGGATTAAACCTGCACCACAGCTGTAACCAGAGCCACAGCAGTGACAACACTGGATCCTTAACCTGCTGAGCCACAAGGGAACTCCAGAAATTCCTCCCCCACCCTTTTTTTTTTTTTTGTCTTTTTAGGGCTATACCCACGGCATATGGAAGTTCCCAGGCTAGGGGTTGAATCGGAGCTATAGCTGCCGACCTACACCACAGCCACAGCCACACGGAATCTGAGCTGTGTCTGTGACCTACACCACAACTCGTGGCAAAGTCAGATACTTAACCCATGGAGCAAGTCCAGGGGAACTGAACCCATGTCCTCACAGATACTAGTTGGGTTTGTTACCGCTGAGCCACAACAGGAACTCCCCTTCTTTTTTAAGGCTGCACAGCACCCCATCACATGGACGTGTCACACTGTCTCTCCACTCACCTGCTGAGGGACATATGGGTCTGTGGCTACTGTGAGCAATGCTGCTGTGAACATGGACAGGCATGTCTGTTCAAATGCCCACTTTCTTTGGGTAAGGCACTCTTTTTCAAACCACTAAGAATGTTGCCCATTCTTTCAGAGCTAGGCCAACAGGGGCCAGGCTGCCACCCTCCTGGTAGAGAGATGGTGGAAACCTCATTCACCAGAGATTTCAGGAAGTCTGGGGACAGTGGGTGGGAACAGAGAGCTTCCCAGCCCACGAGTTAGAGGGGAGGGCAGAGCTTCCCAGTGGGCCCAGGGATGGCCTCGTCTACCAGTCTGTGTAGAAAGAAGCACTTTCAACACATCTTTTTCAACACATCTGGGCTTCAGAGAGAGATTAAGTTGCCTGGGCCCTTGGAAACACCAGTCCACATACATGCTACTGCTTACTCGTCCTCAGGGAGACAGGTAGTGAACTTAGGGTGAGCACTGAGACCCTTCCAGAGCAAGCTGGCGTTGCTACCATGTCAACACAGGACAGCGAGGTAGAGGCCACTGTGGATGTCTTGTGCTCCCATGGTGAGTCGTGTGTGCTGCAAGCTGCATACCAGTAACGTGTAGCAGTGACCACAGCAGTAAGAGGGTGGGAGCCAAAATCAAGGACTGGAAAAACCAGTATGTCACTAAAGATAGTTCATTCCCATCAGCACCAGGGGCCTGCCTGCCTGTCTTCCTTCCTAATTTAGATGAAAGGTGAAAGGTGACAGAGTGGCTCACAGAATCATGGAGAACCACACAAGCAGGCTCCAGAAAGGCCGAGAGCAAGGACAGCGGTGGAAACCTCAACAGCCAGCCAACAAGGCTCCAAACACCTTTGTATCTGCTCAGAATTTAGATTCTCAGGAGTCTGAGTGGCCTCAGCTTGCGCCAGGTGTCCCAGTGGTGGCAAAGGGGGGCGCTTTGGGCTGTGGGGGGGGACCTGCAGTTCCACTAGAATAGGTGGAGGGAGGGAGCAGTCTAATGGGGATTTTCTGAATCTTCCACGTGAAAATAACCTAATAATTGACCATTATTCCTAAAACAAAATGGGACTTGTCTTAGAGTCATATTTTTTTAAACAGGGATACATGAAACACAGAACTGAAAGCACGTAATACACAGACACATGGAGTTGGTTCCATAAGAATAAAAAGACTTTACAGAATATGTGGGAAAAAAAAAAAAAAAAAGGAGGTCCTGTTGTGGTGAAAGAGGTTAAGGATCCAGTGTCACTATGGCTGTGGCATACATAGGTTGCAGCTGCAGCTCAAATTCGATCTCTGGCCTGGGAACTTCCATATGCCTCAGGTGTGGCCAAAAAAAAAAAAAAGCTATGTGGGAGATGGGAGAGTTGATTACTTAGAATATCCTCAGGAAAAGTAACTTCCAGACTCACACAGAAACACAATGTTCAAAACACTTTTTTTTTTTGCTAAACTTTCAGCACACAGAAGTTCCCAGGCCAGGGATCAAACCCAAGCCACAGCAGTGACCAGAGTCACAGCAGTGAAAATGCCAGATCCTTAACCCACTAACCCACCAGGGAACTCCAACAACCACTTTTTAAAATAAATGAATAAATGTAAGTATACTTGAGAATAAGGAGGAATTTAGACATGGTGGGAAAGAAGCCAAGCAGTAGCACCAATGGTCGCTTGGTTGATGTTAATATTTTCTACCTTCACAAATAAGACTCTGCTCATTGGACTGCAGTGTAATTGTTAAAATATCTGTTAGCTCTGATGGTACTGAGCTAAATACCGCAAGATAATCAGGGACTCCTGCTTTCACAAAAGCAATGAAATGCTGATCTCTAGGATGGCTGACTGAACTATTGGTATACGTTTTTGGGGAGTGTGTGTTTTTGTTTTTTACTTTTTATGGCTGCACTTGAGGCACATGAAAGTTCCTGGAGTTAGGGTGGAAATGGACCTGCAGCTGCCGGCCTTTGCCACAGCAACGCCAGATTAGAGCCGAGCCTGTGACCTATGCTGCAGCTCGAGGCAACACCAGATCCTTAACCCAGTGAGGCCAGGGATCGAACCCGCATCTTCATGGATGACCAGTCAGGTTCTTAACCTGCTGAGCCACAATGGGAACTCCAGTATATGTTTATTATATCCCAAACGGTCAAAACACTGACACTATGTCTAAAGGGAAAAGTGCAATAGACAGAAAAGTGAAAATCTGATTAAGTCAACTGGTTAGTTGATGTGTCAGTGACCGTATTTTCTGAACCCAAAGTCAGCTTATGTGGTCTGACCAAAGCAATAATAACATGTCTGGAAAGTTGATCTTTACTGGAAACCCAGGCCAAATTGTCACATTGTTTATTTGACACTAAAGTATTGGTTCCACAGATCTCTATTGTCTTAACCTCACCAAATTTGCTAACTTCAGTGGTGAAGTGATCAGACAGGACCCATCTATACATCTCTATCCAGGCTGTTTGGAGCCAGCTTAACAGGAATGCTGGCCCAAGATGCACAAAGACCTTGAGAAGATAAAAATTTCTCCCAAGACCCTCTCCCCAGGCCATGCCCCTCGGCCCCACGCCCTGACATTTCCCCATCACTCTTCTCCTGAGCCACAGGCCATGCTGGACAAGAAGGGGCAGCTGGCCCAACCACACACAGAAGTGGGGGCAGCAAAGAATCACTGTGAGGTCAGACAGAGTTTGAAATTCCCCAGCATTGAAGACATGTGGAGGGGGTGGAAAGCCAAGAATGGGAAAGTGGCTCCCCTGGCAAATCAAAGAACATTCAGGGTAAACGTCCCCAGAGTGATCAAGAGCACTGCGCTGAGTGAGTGGCTCCAGGCTACCGATTTTCTGCAGGAGCCTGAGCTAAGAGTATGGCACTCAACCTGAACCCATAAGCACAGTTTGTCTTTTTTTTTCCCCTTTCTCCCCCCCCCCTTTTTTTTTTTTGATAGTGCCCATGGCATGCAGAAGTTCCAGGCCAGGGATCAAACCCACAGCACAGCAGTGATCCAAGCCACTGAGTGACAATGCCAGATCCTTAACCTGCTGAGCTGCCAGGGAACTCCCCAGTTTGCCTTAAAGAACCCCAACCAACTAACAAATCAACAAAGTCAGATGGGAACCAAAGAGGAACCCAAGGAATTGCTCCTGAAATCAGATAGATGGCGCTGATTCTTTCCCAGAAAATGAGAGAGTGCTCTGGAGAAGGAGCCAGGGCTACAAGAAAGCTCCAAAGATGGGAAGAGGGAGACCCATGACCTCTGAGCCGCATGCTGCTCCCAGCTTGAATCTCAACCTTTCAGTCCCTGAGACTCTCATTTCACCTGCGTGATACCTAAATGGTTTCTGGAACATTCTCCTACTTGGGGTGCTTATGAAGACAAGTGAGGCACAGAGAACTTAGATTATTTTTTGGCTTCCTGAACATCAACTTTGATATTTAATGACCCGTGATATCGGTCGGTATCCTAGTAATACAGAAAACCCTTGGGAACCTATTAACTGTTCAGCATCCCAGGTCTTAGGGGAATATGTTTTCTGTCTTTCAAAGAGCCTGTTGTGGGCAATTTGAAGAATAAGATACAAATATTCCCTCGAGTGGGCTGAGCACTGTGCTAGGCTTCCCTGGAGCTCACCACCACTCAAAAACAGACGCAGGCTTCTCACAAAGAAGGCACAGTCTGTTATTTATTTTGATTTGGCTTCTTGGATTGGCTTGTTAGAGCTGCAGTGGCTGCCCTAAATGGCTCATAGTGGGAAGGAAGTGTAAAAAAAAAAGAGACTCATGTAATTAAAGCGGAAGCCACACGGTAGTCAATTACCTGGATTTATGGAGCATCTAGTCTGTACACGTAGCCTCTCTGCCTGGCTCCATATTGAGAGCCAGTTTGGGAGCCAAATCTGGAATCAAATTCCAGCCCTATCACTTCTTGTGACCTCTGGCAAGTTCCTTAACCTCTTAGGACCTCAGCTGACTCACCTCACCACCTCCCATCATTCACTTGGAAGGGTTGATTAAATCTGTGAATGAATTAAACCAATATTTGCTTCCTGCAGATGGGGTACCAGCTGCTATTTCACTTCCTGATTGTTTACTCTGCCAGGCACTTTTCGTTCGTTAATTTCCAACGTTCACTAACCCTGTAAATATTTCTTTCACCATTCCTCCAATAATAAAACTGAGGTTTAAAGAGTTGACATGATTTGCTCAAGATTCAAACTAGTCCTGTTTGGTTCCAAAGTTCACAGTTGTAGCACTGCTGCAGCCCCACGGACAGGGAGGAAACGGAGCTGGCAGGCCCAGCCCAGGTCAGCAGGGAGAAGCCACGGCCAGTGCTGCAAGGCTGCTCACGCACAGGGCTGATTCGCCTGTGTTCCAGGACACAGCTCTGCTTCACACACACAGGGCGGGCTCAGGGACATGACCTGGTGCCCAAGTTCCCAGGAATTAGGAGGATTCTGGTGGTCTGGAAAGACTTCGTGGCCCAGAGCAGGTGAGCTGGGAGGCAGGTGGAGCTGCTGGGCCCAGGAATGGAAGTCACAGCCCTGAAGGGGCAACCTGGGTTGTTTCCATTTGTTTTCTCCAAGCCCCAGCCAGGCACCTGCTTTGGTTCCCTGCCTGGAATACAGGCGCTTTTTACTAAAATGCAAGCAGCCTCTGAACACCACCCTCCCCCAGTGGCAGAGAGCAGGTGTTTACCAAGCAGAAAGCCACAAGCCCTGTGAGCCCCACTGCTCTCCCTATAGGCCATGGCGCAGTCCTCCAGCTAGTCCTCCTCCTTGCTCCAGCCTTCACAACTGGACCACCTAGCCGGGGCTGGGGGCATCTGGACCATTTCTCTTTCCCATCTATACGTCTACCCTATAATCTCACCTGGTTCTCTGGAATCCCAGCCACATGTTGATGACTCCCTAGCTGCTCCCTGGCCGCCCCCTGAAATCCACATTTGTATATGCATACGTCCACTCCCTCCCCCGCGTGGAGATCCCAGCAGCATTTCGAACTTGACAGGCCTAAGATTAAACTCTTGATTTTCCTGTCAAACACACCCCTCCCCATTTCAGTAATGGCAACTCCAGCCTTCCAAATGCCCAGGTCAGAAATTTTTGAATCATTCTAGATTCTTCTCCCCACATCCAATCCATCAGCAAGTGCTTTACCTCTTCTTTACCTTCAAAAGTTACCCCAAATCTGACTCCTGACTCCTCCCGTCCCTCCACCTCATCCTGGCCGCTGGTTCTCATCTGATCTCCATGTTTCCACTCTCACACCCTGCAGTCCACAAGTTGAAGTGACCCCACTAAAATGCAGGCCATGTCAACCTCCTTCCCAACTCACTCAGAATACAACCCAAGGGCCTCTGGACCCTGTGAGCGAGGCTGGCTGGGAGCAGGTCCAGTTTACACTGTTTGTCCTGGCAGTGCTATTATCAGCACCCACTTTCACTAACAAAAGAGTTTCAGATGATACAGCCACTAACTAATGATGCCTTTCGGATTAAATCTCTGCCTCAGTCTAGTCTCCTGCACTCCAGCTGCGATGGTCTCCTAGCTGGTCCTCCCACAGCCAGGCATGGGGTGCCTTGGGTTCTTGCACATCCTCAGACATTCCCCTTTCCCAGTCATCCACTCACCAGCTCTCTGC
This sequence comes from Phacochoerus africanus, assembly GCF_016906955.1. Lineage (NCBI taxonomy): Eukaryota > Metazoa > Chordata > Mammalia > Artiodactyla > Suidae > Phacochoerus > Phacochoerus africanus. The sequence goes on along the minus strand of NC_062550.1, from coordinate 71,597,813 downwards.
CATCATCCCTCTCTCACTCTGCATTATTCTTCTAAATAGCACTTATTATCACCTGACACAGTATGTATGCATGTGTATAAAATCTATCTTCTCCCCATACCTACTGTGTGCACATAATAGGCACCTGTTGAGGAAATGATGTCATTGGTTGAGAGGAAGAGCTCCAGAGTCAGGTGCCAGGGTATCTGGCCACAGGATCTCAATCTCTAAGCCTTGGTTTCCTTTCCTAAAGTCATGCTCTCAGTATGACCTACTGTATAGGGTTCCTGGTTACAAGGATCGAACCTGAGTGGCATATAGTAAGTTCTCAATAATACTGGAGATAATACCGGGAATAATAAGCATTAATACATTTAGTCTTTACTATGTACCATACAGTGTGCCAAACATTTTATAAATATCATCTCATTTAATTCTCATTAAACCCTTTGAGGTAGGTACTCTCATTATCTTTATTTTACAGATGAGGACATCAAAACTCAGAGAGGTTAAGTAACTTGCCAAAGCCACACAGCTGGTAAGTGGCAGAGTCAGGACTTGAACCCAAGGTCTCTGGTGCCTGCATCCTCTCTTACCCACTATTCTGCTTTGACTACAAACTCTTCCTATGCATGGTTCCTTTTGTTTCCTAAAAACACCAATTGGTCTTAACAACCAGTGAACCACAGAGAGATACCGTTGACTCTTGAACGGTTTGAGCTGTGTGGGTCCACTTACATTTGATGTCTGTCAATAGTACATACTACAGCACTACACGATCTGTGGTTGAATACTACAGCACTACACAAGATGTGAAGCTGGATATAGAGGAACCACAGGAATGGAGAGACTGCAGATATGGAGGGCTGGCTATACGTTACACTCGGATTTTCAACTGCATGGTGGGTCAGCACCATAAGCCCTACCTTGTTCCTCGCAGCACAAGTGAATCTGACTAGGAACCATGAGGACACAGATTCGATCCCTGGCCTTGCTCAGTGGGTTAAGAATCTGGCATTGCTGTGGCTGTGGTGCAGGCCGGCAGCTACAGCTCCGATTAGACCCGTAGCCTGGGAACCTCCATATGCTGCGGATGCACCCCTAAAAAGACAAAAGACGAGAGAGAGAGAGAATCTCCATTCCTTCACTCTCTCCTCAAAACAGTGAATGTTAAGTTAGACAGGAGTTCCTGTTGTGGCTCAGCAGGTTAAGAACCCAACTGGTATCCATGAGGATGCAGGTTCGATCCCTGGCCTACCCAGTGGGTTAAGGATCTGGCATTGTGTGAGCTGCGGTGTAGGTTGCAGATGTGGCTGGATCTGGCATTGCTGTGGCTGTGGCATAGACCAGTGGCTGTAGCTCCAATTTGACCCCTAGCCTGGGAACTTCCATATGCCAAGGGTGCGGCCCTAAAGAAAAATAAATAAATAAAACAGACAAACTTTCATTCCTTTGTACTTGCTCACACATTAATAGAATTCTAAGTTTTTTTGTGTTAAAAGATAGGTTTGTATTATATATACTCTGGATCTTGCTTTCCTCACTCACATTGTGGACATTTCTCTAGGTTAAAACATAAGCCTGGAGTTCCCATCGTGGCGCAGTGGTTAACGAATCCGACTAGGAACCATGAGGTTGCGGGTTCAATCCCTGGCCTCACTCAGCGGGTTAAGGATCCAGCATTGCCGTGAGCTGTGGTGTAGGTCTCAGACGTGGCTCAGATCCTATGCTGCTGTGGCTGTGGTGTAGGCTGGCGCAACAGCTCCAATTAGACCCCTAGCCTGGGAACCTCCATATGCCGTGGAAGTGGCCCTAGAAAAAGGGCCACTTTTTTTTAAATAGCTGCAATCATATTTCAAGGTGAGGCTGTAGCTCAGTTTAACAGACTATTTTGCTACTGACAGACATTCAGTTGTTTCCAAACGATGCTTCCAGCATGGACGGCTGCTGCAATTTATACAGATCAAGTTTCCAAGTGAGGCTGTGAGGGACAATGTATTTTTAAAATTTTAGTAACTGACACATTACTTTTCAAAATGGTTTGAAAACAATCCACATTGTCACCAGCATTATTTAAGAGTATTTCCAGGCAACTTTGTCAGCACCAGATATTAATCTTGAAAATTTGTGCCAATGTGATGGGAGTATGTATTTTTAAATCACAGATGGGCTTATACTATACTCGTTATCCTGCAACTTGCCTTTTTCCCCTCAATGATAGTATCATGGACATCTTTTCATCTGTTCACAAATGCTGCTGTTCATGTCATACAACCCACCTCTGTCACCTAGAGCATTTCTGTCCTGCCTGGGACAGTTGATCTATGAGTGAAATGCAGTTGACAATGATGACCTACCTGACCTGGCAAGAGAAGATAGAAATTATTTTAAAGCAAGTACAGTCACCTCACACCCCCTGGGAGAGCTATCCTCAAAGACAGGCAACAACAAATGCTAGTGGAAGAAATCAAAACCCTCATACACGGCCACTGTGGAAGACAGTCTGGCAGTTCCTCAAAAGTTTAAACACAGATGCCGCAGCTCTACTCATTGGTGTACACCCAGGAGAAACGAAAACATCATAGCTGCACTGTTCACCGTAGCCGAAAAGTGATGACTATAAACATTTTCAAAATATGAACTTCTGCATACATGTTAGGTTAAAATGGGAGCTCAACAGGGAAGAGCTAGTAAGATGTTTGAAAACACAAAGCATCTGTCTTCACATTATGCCAATTAACCACATTTCTTACTCCTTTAAAACTGTAACTGCCGATTACCAACGCATCATCCAGAAAAGCTTTAGTTTCTTTTTTTGCGCTGAATCATTTTAGGTATATGTTCTCCAAAATGAAATAAAAACGTGTAAAACAAGGTGATCATAATCTTAAAAGTTTCCTTCTGCTTTGATTTCCATTATTCTTATTCAATATATTAAAACAAACAAACAAAAAGCCTAAAAGTGGAAACAACCCAAAAGTCCATCAATAATGATGAATGGATAAACCAAATGCAGTAGTTATCCACATTATGAATTATTATTCAGCAACAAAAAGAGATGAAATGCTAGTCCACACTACAACATGGATGAGTCCTGAAAACATGATACTAAGTAAAAGCCAGATACAAAAGGCCACGTATTGTCCGATCCCGTTTCTATGAAATGTCCAAAAGAGGCAAATGCATTGAGACAGAAAGTAGATGACAGGTTGCCAGGGCTGGGGTGAGGTGGAGAGGGAGTGACTGCGAGATAGGTACTGGGTTTCTTTTGAAAATGATTAAAATGTTCTGGAATTAGATAGTGCTGATGAATGCACAATCTCATGAATACACTAAAACCACTGAATTGTATACTTTAATGAGCAAATACGCCCACACGGCCTGACTTCTCTTTCCATCCAACATCTGGGGCTCCTGCCCTTCCCTCTTCCCCAAGCATCTCCACCCTCCGTTCAATGATCCTCATCCCTAGAGAGCAAGCAGGTTTCTCTTCAAAGCTGCGGGGTAGGATTAGTAGATAGCACTACCCACCCTCCAAATCCAACCCCCTCCTCTTTGTACCCAGATCGTTTACTTATTAAGCCAATTAGATTAAATGACTCACGCTGCACCCTTGGGCAGGAGGTGGGTAAACAGCTCACAAAAGAGTCTGGCTTGCACTTGAAAGGGCCTGGTTCCCTCTTAGCCCAGACTCTCCCCACCAGGCCCGCCCCTGCCCACCCCACCTCCCACAAAGCGTTTCTCAGATCATAGGAGGAAACCTGAGGAGCTGCAGGAGTCGCCACCCCTCCTCACCGTGCTTCCTCACCCCCAGGGAAGCCCACACGGATCCCTCAGCGCTGACACAATAGCCTTAGCCCCATTACTTACAAAGCCAGCAGGCAACCAGCTCAGCATCTGGGCAAATGCAGGTAGAATTCCTTGTTCTCCAAAAACTTATCCTTCTGCAAAACTTCCAGGAAGGTGTGTAGCACCCTCTTGTCTGCCCTTTGCTGCCACGGCTTCACACCACCCAGAACACTCAATACCCTGTCTTCTCCATCCCTGTAAAAATGAGTTTGCCTCGGATGCAGTAGGGAGGTCGCGAAGCCACCTCCTGAAGCAAGCAGAGCCTGGGAAACAAGGGGCAGGGTCTGGATTATCTCTCCAGGCTCTAAGACTTGGGACTGCTCAGTGCCAGAAACACCGATAGAATCCACCAGGTCTCCATCCTCAGGATGACACAGGGGCTCCCACCACCACACCCCGAGGCACCCTTCTCTGCCCTGCAGGTTGAGGACACACATCTTGGAGACCACAGTTCTGCTCTGCTCGACCCCTCCCTCCAAACTTCAACTCAGAGGCAAGCCTCGGACAGCTGGGAACCAAGGAGGGAGGTGTGATTTGAATCAGAGTCTGTCCTGGGGTGGAACCACAGCCTCTTGCCATCCCCAGTCCAGGCGTTTCCGCCTTTGTATATTTATAAGACTCTCTTAAAATAGGTCCCAGCAAACAGGAGCTGAGACCTGATTTGGCTCAATGAAACCAGCATTTGGGAGAATAATAACTCCTGAGAGCAAAATTGCTATTTTTTTCTCCTGTTCTGTATCAGGCTTTCTGTAGCATCCAAATCCCCCAGGAAGGCTCCCCTTCCCCCATTCAGGCTGCTTTCTGCCAGAGCCATGTCCTCTCAGTGCAGTTTCCTAAAACACAGTGGCCCCAGGCCACCCTCTAATGCTTATTCATTAGGAAGCAACTGCACTTTGCTAAGTACTTCCTGGCTGTCATCTTTCACTCCCTGGGCCCAACCAGCCACATCTAAATGGGGTCTGAGTTTTAGAAGTGGGGGAAGCAAAGGATCAGATTGACGGGACCCCAGACGGGGCAGGTGTCCTCAGCTCCTACCAGCCTCAGGACAAGCTTCCATCATCAGTGAAGGACTGGATGAGGAAGGCGGTATCCTGGAAGCGTGTCTGCCTCAAAGGCCAGCTGGGACCTGGCAGAGATTCCCAGTCAGGTAAGAAAAACCAGTATGGTCTCCACCTTCCCCAGCGGTGGGGCTCCCGGAGCCTGGCACCCCTGCCCAGCAGGGGTCACACACTCTTCTGTCGGCCTCCTGGGGCTGCAGGGAGGAGAGGACGTCGGCTTCCCACTCCTTTCTGAGAAATGCCTTATTATATTTTGCAGTGTGGGAAGACTGCTGGGGGCTTTGTGGAAGGAGACAAAGAGGCTATTTCTTCCCTTACTTTGGTTCAAATCCCAAGCCAGAGAAGGTCAGTCCTTAAAGGAGGATGTTTGTAATCCTTGGCCTGGGTGGGGGAAGGACAGCCCTGGAGCTCTGCTATAGGGGCCTCTGTAAAAGAGAGGTCAGAGGGAAGAGGTCAGGCTAAGGTGGTGAAATAGGGCTTGGGGTAGCAGTGAGTGTTTAAGGCCGATCAGAAGTGATGATATTCTAAGGGACATCTGCAGAGATCCAAACCTCAGTTAAACAGGCAAAATATAAAAATTAAAAAGCTGTTTCAAAATATGTAGGGGTCCTTCTGAGATTCCAGAGTCAACATGGAAGATCTGGGAGCTTTCTCTGTCAACTGATACTACTCGGATATCCACCCCAGGGCCAGCCTGGGGCTGGAGGGGAAGAGAGAAGAAAGAGGCCATAACAAGAGACATTCTGGCCCCACTGGTTGTGACTGAGCCTACATAATTTTTCAGATCTTTTCCAGTTATAACTGATAATCAACAGAAATTCCTTTCACAGGCCATTACCAACCTTCTACTCAAGCTCTCCTGCTGGGCAGCCACCAAGCGACTGCTAGGAACGCCCAGTGCCAGGAGGTCTCGGCTTGCAGGAGGCGGCCCCACTGAAGACCGTTCCCTCTTGCAGAACCTTCCAGAACAAGCCCAACCTGCTTATGGAAAAGCACTTCCACCACTAGTGTAGACCTTCACACCTGTGGGGCCAAGTGTGGGCAGAGGATGGGGGTGGGAGTATGGGGGGAGGTCCCGGGCAGCACTGCAAACCTCTGGCTTCCTCTTCTCTAAGCCCCAGCAGTCCCTCTACCTCCTGGTCCTCTGCCTCCCGTGGTGTCAAAACTCCAAGGCAGGAAGTGTCTAATTCACCAGGCAGCCCAGAGATCCGTGGCACTTTCAGACAGGGCTGCCTGCCAAGGGCCAGAAGAATGAATGGAGAAGAGCCTTTTGACAGAACACGGCTGGTTTAGAAAGGTGTGGAAGCCTTCCCTCACTACCCCAGAAAGGTGTTCAAATCACAGTTATGTAGGAAAAAGTTGCCACTGGTATCGCAAAAGGGAAACTAGAGGGATGGACGGGGAGTTTGGGGTTAGTAAATGCAAAGCGTTGCATTTAGAATGGATAAGCAACGAGGTCCTGGTGTATAGCACAGGGAACTGTATCCGGTCTCTTGGGATAGAACATGATGGAAGATAATATAAGAAGAGGAATGGGAGTGCCTGTTGTGGCACCGCGGAAATGAATCCAACTAGTATCCATTAGGATACAGGTTTGACCCCTGGCTTTGCTTAGTGGGTTAAGGATCGGGCGTTGCCGTGAGCTGTAGTGTAGGTCACAGATGGAGCTTGGATCCTGTGCTGCTGTTGCTTCATAGGCCAGCAGCTGTAGCTCTGACTGGACCCCTAGCCTGGGAACTTCCACATGCCACAGGTGCAACCCTAAAAAATAAAATAAAATACAAATAATAAATAAATAAGATAAAAGGTTTACTTTAAAATGCACTTGTCTATAGGAGTTCCCATTGTGGCACAGTGGAAACGGATCTGACTAGGAACCATGAGGTTGCAGGTTTGACCCCTGGCCTCAATCAGTGGGTTAAGGATCTGGCGTTGCCGTGAGCTGTGGTGTAGGTTGCAGACGCGGCTCGGATCTGGCATTGCTGTGGCTCTCGAGAAGGCCGGCAGCAGCAGCTCCAATTCGACCCCTAGCCTGGGAACTTCCATATGCCACAGGTGCGGCCCTAAAAAGACAAAAGACCTAAAATAAAATAAAATAAAATGCACTTGTCTATAAATACAGGGGTTCATACAGGCATAAAAGAAACTGAGAAGAAGGCATGTAGACTTCTCTAGTGGTTACCTATGGGAAGACACTACATTATATATTTTTGAATTTTTTTGTTTTAAGTTTTTAAGTAGAAGAAGAGAGATAGAAATAAAAATAGAGGAAAATCAAAATTAGAAAGCTGTGCTTTATTCCACTGTCCTGTGATAGGAAGGGCACTGGGGCAGGAGTCAGCAGGCTGGGGTTTTGATCCTTGTTCTCTCACTAGCCTTGTGACCTCTTCGACACTCACTTCTCCCCTCTACCCCATGATGACATTTAAAGATGTTCCAAATGCCACTTCCTGTGATTTGACGATTAACACACACAAATGAAAACTTCATGTTGCTGGCGGGTCCATCATGGGTTCCTTTAAATAATAAAGCCCCCTTAACACATTTAAGATGTTTCAGTGCCTAAAAAAAATTCTGAATGGCCCAGAATTTTTCAGTGACAAGACTATACATACACTGTACCTGTGCAGTTTTAGAGGTTAAAAAAAAAATGAGAAATTAGGTTACAGTCTGATTTATAAGAAGAGTACTGGCTGATGCTTAACTGGCTCAAATCTATGCAAATGGAAGAAGACAAAAAAGATGGAGTTGCAGGTGGCAGTCTTCCCGTCTGTCACCGATCTGGGGCTCTTCATGGAGGTTGGAAATCCACAGGGCTTTGTTTCCAGCTCCCCACCCACCGCTCCCTACTCCTCTCCACTGCGACGCCAACGCAGGGGATTCACAAGGCAGACCTATTCAGGCCCCTATCACTGCAGAGAGCAGTCCTAGGCCTGGGTCACGTGAAAACAGGGTCTTCAGAATCCTCCCACTGTGACAAGGAAGTGTGGTGAGAGACCATATGTCTTCCAGTGGAAACATCCTGTGGTTTTTGTTTTTGTTTTGTTTTGTTTGCTTTTTTGGGCCACACTCGTGGCATATGGAAGTTCCCAGGCTAGATGTCTAATCAGAGAGAGCTACAGCTGCCGGCCTACGGCCACAGCCACAGCAACACCAGATACAAGTAGCATCTGCAACCCACACCAGAGCTCATGGCAATGCCGGATCCTTAACCCGCTGAGCAAGGTCAGAAATCAAACCTGCACCCTTATGGATACTAGTTGGGTTTGTAACCCACTGAGCCACAAGGGGAACTCTACCAAGAGCCAATTCTTGATTTGAGATTTATCCAAAGAAACCCTCCAATTCAAGGCAGATATGCTGGGGGTGGTAGAGATGCACCTTCCCTTCCCTGGCTGGGCTCAGGGGCCAAGGTTGGAGGCTGCAATGGGAACACACAGGAAAAGCGCCATCACTAGTTCCGGGGATGGGGTTAGGGGTGGAACGGTATGGCAGTCACTTTACTCTTTTACCCTGTGTTAACTTAGTCTAGGAAGAGAGTCAAAGCCGAGCTATCAGATAACTGGTTAATTCCCTGCTTACATAGTGTAGAAGGTCTGATAAACCCTGTGGTGAATACAAAGGGAAAAGATTAGTCTTTTACAAAAGCACCGAGATATAAATTAATATAGTACAAACTAGTAAGCAATCGGTGGGCATGGAATACTGGAGTGATGAGAACTGGAGTTAACCTGAGACGGCCCCTTGGAAGTGGGAAACTTTCATCAGCCCAGCCTCCAGAGGCTGCCACGCCAGCCCAGCCATTTGAGGCAGGTGGAACTTTGAATCGAGAAATCAGACCTAGATTTCCATCCTGGTTGTGCCACACACCCATGCTGCCACCCTTGAGCGGTGAGCCATCTTCTATTTTATTTTGTGTCATAGAATAATAACTGCTGCCCTTTCCAGAATGTCAAGAATCAATGAAAACAAAAACAAAAGACCCATTATATATAATTTGTGCTCTGAGATCCACGGAAAGAAAAAGTGCCAAGATCAATTCAAACAAGTTCTACTCATTGGCTTCTGATATGAAATATAAAAGAGATTTCAAAAACAAACAGAACAGGAGTTCCCGTCATGGCTCAGTGGTTAACAAATCCGACTAGGAACCATGAGGTTTGGGGTTAGATCCCTGGACTTGCTCAGAGGGTTAGGGATCTTGCGTCTCGGTGAGCTGTGGTGTAGGTTGCAGACTCGGCTCAGATCCATAGTTGCTGTAGCGTAGGCTGGCAGCTACAGCTCCGATTAGACCCCTAGCCTGGGAACCTCCATATGCCATGGGTGCGGCCCTAGAAAAGACCAAAAAAAAAAAAAAAGACTATCCTGTCTGAATCTATAAACATTGGCCTGACATTTGTTCATTCATTCATTCATTCTTTTCAAGCTACCCAGCCCATCACCACAGGCTCCCCCAAGTTCTCCTCCCCCAACACTGAGCCTGGGCTCAGGGATTCAGTGCCACTCAGTGGGGCTTGGCTACATCTCCCCAGTCCAACTACAGGCTCCCCAAGGGCAGCTGGCAACTTTTCATCCCTTTCTCAGTAGTTTGCAACACAGGCCCTGCATAGGGCCGGGACAATGGGCAGCAGGGGGCAGGCCCAGGTTTGTAGCAGCAAGAAAACTGGGTCCCTTGAGAATCTGATGCAACAGCATTTACTGAGGGCTCATGCCATGCCAGGCACTGTGCTGGTGCCATCACTGGCATCATATTTAACTTCAAAAGAACAGGAATTACTCCAATTTGAAGGGCAAAGAAACTGAGGTTCACCCAAGAAGAAAGCAGTAGAGATTTGAATGCTAGCCCAATTTTCTTCTTAACTAACACATCCCTTCATTTTATTCTTTCAAAGGCTGCCTAATGGATGCTGACAACAGGCTGGGCGGGCATCATGCCCAGCAATGAAGACAGAGAGAGACAGGAACAGCCCCTGGCCTCCCATAAGAGTTAACAGACCCTTAAGATAGGTGAATCTGGAGTTCCCGTCGTGGCGCAGTGGTTAACAAATCCGACTAGGAACCATGAGCTTGCAGGTTCGGTCCCTGCTCTTGCTCAGTGGGTTAACGATCCGGCATTGCCGTGAGCTGTGGTGTAGGTTGCAGACGCGGCTCGGATCCCGAATTGCTGTGGCTCTGGCGTAGGCCGGTGGCTACAGCTCCGATTCAACCCCTAGCCTGGGAATCTCCATATGCCACGGGAGCGGCCCAAGAAATAGCAACAACAACAACAACAAAAAAAGACAAAAGACAAAAAAAAAAGGTGAATCTGGTAAATGCTTAGAGAAGGGGATGGAGAGAGGGCTGGATTTCATGTTTATATGGGAGAGGTGAGAGGACCTGTGATTTTTATATTTTACTTAAATTCAAATTTGCAGTGTTGCATTTTCTTTTTCTAAAATTTTTATTAGAGTATAATTGATTTACAGTGTTGTGCCAATTTCTGCTCTACAGCAAAGTGACCCAGTCATACATATACATACATTCTCTCTCTTTTTTTTCTTCTTTCATAGCCACCCTGTGGCATATGGAGTTCCTGGGCCAGAGATCAGATCTGAGCCACATTTTTCACCAGAGCCACAGCTGCGGCAACACCCAACCCTCAAGCCACTGTGCTGGGCCAGGGATCGAATGCATGTTCCAGCACTCCCAAGATGCTGCTGATCCAGTTGCACCACAGCAGGAACTCCTATATATACATTCTTTTACTTCTTTCTTTCTTTTTTTTTTTTTTTGTCTTTTTAGGGCCGCACCTGCGGCATATGGAGGTTCCCAAGCTAGGGGTCTAATTGGAACTGTTGCTGCTGGCCTATGCCAGAGCCACAGCCACGCCAGATCCAAGCCGCATCTGTGACCTACACCACAGCTCACAGCAATGCCAGATCCTTAACCCACTGAGTGAGGCCAGGAATCAAACCCGAAACCTCACGATTCCTAGTTGGATTCATTTCCACTGCGCCATGATGGGAACTCACATTCTTTTTTTCATATTATTTTTCATCATATTCTATCACAAGGGATTGGATATAGTTCCCTGTGCTACACAGTAGGACCTCATCGCTTATCCATTTTACTTTTTTTTTTTTTTGGCTTTTTAGGACCACCTGTAGCATATGGAAATTCCCAGACTAGGGGTCAAATCAAAGCTACAGCTGCTGACCTACACCACAACTCACAGCAACGCCAGATCCTTTAACCCACTGAGTGAGGCCAGGGATCAAATGCGAATCCTCATGGTTATCAGTTGGGTTAGTCTCCACTGAGCCACAACAGGATCTCCCACTTATCTGTTTTAAACGTCACAGTTCAAATCCACCAACCCCAAACTCCCCATTCTTTTTCTTTCTTTTTTAACAATGAGCATGCATTACTTGGATAATTTTAAAAAGAAGGACGCAGGTGGTCACTGGCACCTGATGCTGCCCAGACAATTGGCCGGGGGGGTAAGGCTTGGAGAAGTGGGTCGTCTTTGTGGTAGGCAGGGAGGGCTGGGGGAAGAGAAGGTGACTTTGGCCAGTCGTTCATCTGATAACTCCAGATTCCTTAGAGACATTAATTCACGGCTCCACAGAGCAAGGAGGAGTGAGCAGCGAGCCTGAGGCTCATTTTAAAAGTCAGAAATCTGAGACACAGACAGGAAGAGCGCTTTGTGCACCAGCCACGGAGGACCTGACCCCCTAAGGCAGAGACGTGCAGGCTCTGGGGAGGCAGCTGGAGGGAAGAGGAGGGTGTGTGAACCAGTCACAGCACCTGATGGTGGGGAGGCCAGAGCTGAGGACTTAGGATCACGGGTGTGGTCGCTAGGGGGGAGGAGGACAGGTGTGTAGGTGGCACTGCACAGCCGGGAGGCCCCGTGGTCCTGAGTCATTGCACCTCCCTCCAGCTCCCAGATACAACTCTGGGAAACACCAGGCAGAAGTAAAAACCCCAAAACACCCTACCACTTGCCTCTGCTGAGTCACTGCATCCATCTAGGAGTTGCTGCTCCTGCTCATTTAAAAAAAGTCACCCCTCCTGAAATCCCAGGAAGGGCTGTCACACCCCTCTCCTCTTCCAGATTCACTTCTCCTTCCCTGGATCTGCCTTGGCCTCTCTTCCTGAGCTGTTTCTGTCACTTCCTCCCCACTGGTTTCTCCCCCTTCCTTCTGACCCCTTTGCATCAGTGTCCCAGTGCCACATCCCCTATGCCACCTTCCACGGCCTTATCACTGGGAAGCAGTGCAGCACTGTGAGCAGCGCCCTCAAGGCAGTGCCAGGACATCCTCCCTTGGGGGCAGAAGAGGGGCCGCTGGTGACAGCTGCTGTGGGCACAGCCCAGAGGCAGGGGTGCTGGGGGCCTGCTCAGGACGCAGGAAGCTTGGTCAACAGGTGGCTCAAACAGGGCCCGCCAACTGGGTCTGTGCCCTAAGGGGATGTGATGGTGAAACCACTCACAAACAAGTTCATCTGCCTGGACCGGATCTCCCCTCCTTCCGGATCATACACCCAATCCTCGCCTGTGTGTCTGGTTTATCCTGAAGCCCAGGTCTCAGGCTCGGGCCCCATCTCCCCTTGGCCTTTGCTCTCAGCCTTGGGGGAGGCCTAGGTCCCTCCTGGGGGGTGGGACAAGCTGTGTGCCAGAGGCAGCAACAAAGGGGGGAAGACCCAGACCCCAACCGGCCGAGGAGTACTTGCTGGTTCACTCCTGCCCGCTGGCCAATCCTCACACCCCACCCAGTGTGCTTCTACACCGACATGGGGCCTGTTTCCATGACTTAAGTCACCTGCATAGACTTTTTTACCTCCCCCACCCCCCGAGCTAAATGTACAAAGGTCAGAATGACCACAGCCAGGTAGGTATCTCCCATGATGCCAGCCCAACCCCCCACCCCTAGCTCAAACTGCCTGAAGGGGAAGGCCAGTCCCTGGAAGCCTCCCCAGCCCCTAAATGAGTCCTGTCCTCAGAATTTTTGTGTGTGTGTCCTGCTTTTTAGTGCTGCACCTGCAGCATATGGAGGTTCCCAGGCTAGGGGTCCAATCAGAGCTGTTACTGCCGGCCTATGCCACAGCTCACGGCAACGCCAGATCCTTAACCCACTGCACGAGGCCAGGGATCAAACCCATGTCCTCATGGATGCCAGCTGGGTTCATTAACCACTGAGCCACGTGGGAGCTCTGGGAATTTTCTTTTTTCATAAGTACCAACCCAGCCATACCTGCCCCTCCCTCCTACTCCACCTGTGATCTCACACATGCTAGAATCCTGGCTTTCAGAGAGTTCATGGAAAACCAACAATAGGGGTGTGCGCCAACCAACTAACAAACAAACAAAAAAGCAAACCAAGGAATGTATTAAGAACAAACCAATCAGGAAGTCCACATTAAATGGGCAACAAATATGGCTATTAAAATTCACCACAGGAGTCCCCATTGTGGCTCAGCAGGTTAAGAATCCGACTAGTACCCATAAGGATGCAGGTTACATTCTTTGCCTTGCTCAGTGGGTTAAGGATCTGGCGTTGCTGTGAGCTGTGGTGTAGGTCACAGGTGTGGCTCGGATCCCCCGTTGCTGTGGCTGTGGTGTAGGCCGGCAGCTGCAGCTCCAATTCAACCCCTAGCTTGAGAACTTCCATACGCCACAGGTGCGGCCCTAAAAAGAAAAAAAAAAATCACCATGGGTCCGAAGCATCCCTCTAGCACATGGTAAAGAGCACTGGTTTGGAGCATCAAAAGCCAGCAGAGTGTGGCCTTGTGGTGACCTGCAGTCTGAAGTGTCTGGTTTTGGGTGGCAAAGGGACTTGGGTGGAAACAGTGGTGTGGGAGCTGCAGAGGACAGCATCTCAGCACAAGAGGCACAAAGCCAGCCTCAGGATACCCAATCAGAAGCAGCATCAAACGGAAGAGGGGAAAATAATCTCTCTTCAGGTCAACTGTGGGGCACTGCTAAGGTATTAATAAGCTCAGCAGGAAGGACAGAGGACTTGGCATGTGGCCAGGGTGGGGGAGGGGCATAAGACTAGAGGAGTAGAGGCAAGTCTGCTTACTGTTTCACCACTGCCCAGGAAATCTGGGGTGAGCATCCACGTGGAGGGGTCACAGAGGGCAGAGACTAAGAAACCCAGAGTGCTCTGTACCCAGGAGGGGACTCAAGAAGTACAGTGACTGGAAATGGACTAGGAAGTGCTTAGGGCAGAATATCCACCGTCTCACTGAAGAGAGAAGCTGGCAAGCAGGCATCACTGAGGACAGCTCAGGAAGACACAAGAAAAATAAAACGTCTACATCCTGGAGTGGAGATGATGTGAGGGTGGAAGGATGGAGACGGGGTGGCCAAGCATGGCAGGAAGAAGCTACCCCCTGGTTCAGCACTCAGGGAGAATAAACAAAGACAGTTTCTCAGAAAGAGAACAGAGGGACCATGTGACCCAGCAATTCTACTCCCAGGTGCCTACCCAGAAGCACTGAAGACAGGTGTCAAAACAAATATTTAGGCACCAATGTTCATAACAGCACTATTCACATTAGCCAAAGATGGAAGCAACCCAAATGTCCACGGGTGGATGGACAGATGCACAAAATGTGGCCTGCTGCACACAATGGCGTTACCACTCAGCTACAGACAGGAACCAGGTTCTAACAACATTGCTACCATACGGATGAATCTTAAGCCATTACGCTAAGTGAAAGAAGCCAGTGATAGAGGGTCATATAGTCTATGATATTTTTATAAAATAAGCATAATAGGTAAATCCATAGAGACAGAAAGCAGATGAGAGGTTGATGGGGTTGAAGGTAAGAGGAATGGAGAGTGACTGCCCAGAGGGTATGAAGCCTCCTGAGGGGGTGCTGCGAATGTTTGGAACCGGACAGCGATGATGGCTGCACGACACTGGATATACTAAATGCCACTGAACTGTATATTTTAAAAGGTCAGTAGATATGAATTTCATCTCAATTGGAAAAAAAAAAAAAAGAATGAATCAAGGCCAAGGAGCTAGGGAACAAGGCTGAGTGATACTGGGAGAGAAAACAAGAACTAAAGGTAGGCAAAGGATTGAGTTACTACCATTTGCCCTCTGCGCCCACAGGTCTGTCTTTTCTCTGCCATAAGGTGACCTGGCAGGGCACAACCCTGGGCATGGTTAGGGCTCTTCACAGCTCTCAAGGACCTAACAAATCCAGCCTTTTCTCTATCCTTCAAGAAAGCGGATTGGAATACAAGTGAAGAAAAATGACATGAAACTGCATAGATACATATATAAACACAAAATAGATACTACCAGTCAAGTATAATAATATATACATACTTTAAAATATAAATCATTCATGAAAATTGATACTCTTGTAACTCTTAGTAACCCAGTGGCCCCTGCTTCCATATTTCGGGGTGATACAATTCTAGATAAGATAAGAAAGCTACCCAATGGCTACCCAAGGGCAAGACTTAACCCTGAACTACTCCAGTACAGTTAGGACCTCCTTTGTGCCCCTCCTCCAGGAATGCAGCTCACCCCTCAGAAGGGGAGCATCCATGTAACATACAACCCACACAACTGTACACAATAGCCCTGAGCACAGGCTGGAAATACAATGAGTATTTTCAAGTGCTGAAAATACGAAGAAAATTTAGAGGGAATCATATATCGCCTATGGTATGTTTGAGGTCTAGGTGAGTCCTCAGTTTCTTTTTTTCTTTTTAGGGCCACACCTGCAGTAGTATATAGAAGTTCCCAAGCTAGGGGTCAAATTGGAGCTGTAGCCGCTGGCCTAAACCACAGCCACAGCAACATGGGATCCAAGCCACATCTTCAACCTACACTGCAGCTCGCGGTGATGCTGGATCCTTAACCCACTGAGTAAGGCCAGGGATGGAACCCGCATCCTCATGGATACTAGTCAGGTTCTTAACTTGCTAAGCCACAACAGGAACTCTCAAGTCCTCAGTTTCTTATTTCAGCTGGTACATCTGGGGAAGGGTCCACTCGTCAACTGAATGAAAGGCAAGATGACTCAGGGGAAAAAGAAAGTCCCAAGAATTCAGGGGGAAATGAGACCCTTAACAAGGGCAACTGGAAAGCTTCCCCTAGTAAAGTGAACCTCTAAGCCAAGACCATTTTACAAGAGAAGTACATTGAGGTAACTAGGAGCATCCATTCTGAGGTCAGACAGAGCTGGATTCAAATCCTGACTCTGGGAATTTCCTTGTGGTGCAGAGGAAATGAATCCAACTAGTAACCATGAGGTTGTGGGTTTGATACCTGGCCTCACTCAAAGGGTTAAGGATCTGATGTTGCCATGAGCTGTGGTGTAGGTCAAAGGCGCAGCTCAAATCCTGCATTGCTGTAGGCCGGCAGCTGTAGCTCCGATTTGACCCCTAGTCTGGGGACCTCCGTATGCCATGGGTACAGCCCTAAAAAGCAAAAAAAATAAAATTAAATTAAATTAAAATAAACACACACACACTTAATTTTCAATAAAGATTCAGTTTAATTCAATGGGAAAAGGAAAATAGGGAAACTTTTACAATAGTTAGAATATATAGATATTTGTATGGAAAAAATTAATCTTAATCCATCTCTCACACCACACACAAAAAATTAATTCAAAATGGACCACAGGGGAGTGCCCTCCGTGGCTCATTGGTTAATGAACCTGACTAGGATCCATGAGGATGTGGGTTCGATCCCTGGCCTCACTCAGTGGGTTAAGGATCCAGTGTTGCCGTGAGCTATGATGTAGGCTGCAGACTCGGCTTGGATCCCAAGTTGCTGTGCCTGTGGTGTTGGCCTGTGGCTTTAGATCCGATTGGACCCCTAGCCTGGGAACTTCGATATGCCTCAGGTGCAGCTCTAAAAAGCCAAAAAAAAAAAAAAAAATGGACCACAGACCTAAAGTCAAAAACTAAATCTCTGGAAGAAAATTTATCTAGAAAATAATATACTAATAACCTTGGGATAGACAGATTTATTACACAGGACATAAAAGGCATTAATGATAAAAGACCAAAAAAAAATCATTGGACCTCATCAAAATGAAAAACTGCTCATTAAAAGACAAAGAAAATGCAGGGGGGGAAGTGTAAAATATATTTGATTAAAGACTCACATCCAGTACAAAAAAAGAATACCTACAAGTCAATAATAATAATTCAATTAAAAAAAGATCTAAGATTTAAACATTTCATGAAAGATATGGGAGCAGCCAACAAGCAAATGACAAGGTCCTCAACCTCACTAGTCATCCAGGAAATAAATACAGAGTAAAACCGTAATCATATACCACTTCATACGCACTTGAATTACTAAAATTAAAAGACCGATAATGCCAAATGCTGCAAGAGTGTAGACCAACCATGATACTTATACCGTAGTAGTAAGAGTATAAAATGATATGGATACTATGAAAATAGTTCATCGGTTTCTTACAAAAATTAAACATATACCTATGACCCAGCATTTCTACTCTTTCTTATATACGCAAGAGAAATGAAAGCATACGTCTACACAAAGTCTTATACAAGAAAGTTTACAGCAGTTTTATTCATAACAGCTCAAACTGGAAAGAACCTAAATATACATTGAGACGAATGGATAAACACATTGTGGTTTAGCCAAAATATGGAATACTACCCATCAATCTTTTTAAATGATGCTATCGACAAAATGGACAAATCTCAAAACCATTTCTACTATATGACTCTATACAAACGTGGATCTTCCTCAACTTATAAAGCGGGGGTCATGTCCCAATAAACCCATCGTAAGTTAAAAATATCACAAATTGAAAATGATAACACCAACCTACCACATACCACAGCTTAGCCTCTCCTACCTTAAACATGCTCAAAACACTTACATCAGCCTACGGCGGGGCAAGATCATCTAACACAAAGCCTGTTTTACAAAAAAGTGTCGACTATCTCATGCAATTTATTGGGTACTGTACTGAAAGTGAAAAACAGGTTGTCTGGGTCCAGGATGGCTCAAAATGTATCGGTTGTTCACCCTCGTGATGGCAGGGCTGACCAGCATCACAAGAAGCATTGGACCACATATCACTACTGCTGGAAAAGATCAAAATTCAAAATGCAAAGTACTGAATGCCTATCACTTTTGCACCATCATAAGGCAACAAATCTCGAAGTCAAACCATCCTAAGTAGGGGACAATCTTATGAAGTTCAAGAACAGGCAAAGCAGGGGAGTTTCCATCATGGCTCAGTGGTTAATTAATCCGAATAGGAACCATGAGGTTGTGGGTTCGATCCCTGGCCTCGATCAGCGGGTTAAGGATCTGGCATTGCTGTGAGCGGTGGTGTAGGTTGCAGATGCGGCTCGGATCCCGAGGTACTGTGGCTCTGGCTTAGGCCGGCGGCTACAGCTCTGATTAGACCCCTAGTCTGGGAATCTCCATATGCTGCGGGTTCAGCCCTAGAAAAGACCAAAAAAAAAAAAAAAAAAAAACAGGCAAAGCAAATCTACTAGAGAAATCAGAACAGTGGTTGTTCTGGGACAGACTGACTGAAAAGGGGCTTTAGGGACTATTCACTGCCCTAAAACTCCTCTTCGCTCTGCTTACTCATGCCTCCCTTTGCCCTAAAAGCTGGCAATCGCTAATTTTTTTACTGACACAATTTCACCTTTTCCAACGTCAAATAGTTGGAATCATATAACATGTGGCCTTTTCAGACTAGCTTCTTTCACTTAGTATGCATTTAAGTTTCCTCCATGTCTTTTCATAGATTGACAGCGCATTTCTTAGTACACCGTCTGGATGTCCGAGTTTATTGAACCATTCATCTGCTGAAGGACATCTTGATTGCTTCCAAGTTTTGGAAGTTATGACTAAAGCTGCTATACACATCTGTTCACAGGTTTTGGTGTGGACACAATTTTTCAACTCTTTTGGGTAAATACCAAAGAACATGATGGCTGGAGTAGATGGTAGGAGTATGTTTAGTTTTGTAAGAAATGGCCAAACTGTCTCCAAAGTGGCTATACCATTTTGCATTCCCATCAGCAATGAATGAGCTTCTGTTGTCCACATCTTCATCAGCATTTGGTGTTCTCAGTGTTTTTGATTTTGGCTATTTTTACAGCTGTCTGGTGATATCTCACTGTCATTTTAACTTAAAATACTCTAATATATAACGTTGAACATATTTTTTATATGCTTACTTGTCAAATGGATAGCTGCTGCCTTTTTTTTTTCTTTCTTTTTTTTTAGGGGCACACCTGAGGCATACGGAGGTCCCCAGGTTAGGGGTTGAATCAGAGCTACAGTCACTGGCCTATACCACAACCACATCAACGCGGGATCCAAGCCTCATCTGTGACCTACACCATGGCTCACAGCAATGCCGGATCCCTGACCCACTGATCGAGGCCAGGGATCAAACCCACATCCTTGTGGATAATAGTTGGATTCGTTTTTGCTGAGCCACAACGGGAACTCCCTGGATATCTTCTTTAATGAAGCATCTGCTTGGGTCTTTTGCCCATTTTTCTTTTTACAGCCACATCCACAGCAAATAGAAGTTCCCGGACCAGGGGTCGAATCAGAGCTGCAGCTGTGGGCCTAAGCCACAGCCATAGTAATACCTGATCTGATCCACATACGCAACCCACACCAAGGTTTGAGGCAACACCAAATCTTTAACACACTGAGCAGGGCCAGGGATCGAAACTGCTAGTTGGTTGGTTTGGTTTGTTTCCACTGAGCCACAAGGGGAACTCCATTTTTTAAAAATGTTTTCAATTTCATATGTGAAAGAGACTAACATATATTAATCTTTTATCCTGAAAACTTGCTACACTTGCTTATTAGTTCCAGATGTTTTGGGAGTTGGTTTTTTTGGTTTGTTTGTTGTTTGTTGTTGTTGATTCTTTTCAATTTTCTACATAGATGATCCTGTGGTCTGTGAACAAAGATGGTTTCATTTTCTCCTTCCTAATCTATGTACCTTTTATTTCCTTTTCCTATTGCATTAGCTAGGACTTCTAGTATAATGCTGAAAAACATGGTCAGAGGACATTCTCACCCTGTTCCTAAACTTGGCAAAGCTTTGAGCTTATCACCATTCAGTCCAACATTAGCTGCAGGTGTTTAGAGACTTTCTTTATCCAGTTTAGGAAGTTCACCTCCACTCCTAGTTTTGTTTTGTCTTTTTTGGGCTGCACCCGAGGCACATGGAGATTCCCAAGTTAGGGGTCAAATTGGAGCTACAGCTGCCGGCCTACACCACAGCCACAACAATGCCAGATCTGAGCTGCGTCTGCGACCTACACCACACACAGCTCACAGCAACGCCAGATCCTTAACCCACTGAGCGAAGGCAGAGATCGAACCCATGTTCCCATGGATACTAGTCGGGTTCTTTAACCACTGAGCCATGATGGGAACACCTCTATTCCTAGTGTGCTGAGACTTTTTATCATGAGTAGATGTTGGATTTTTGTCAAATGCTTATTCTGTATGTATTTATAAGATCATGTAATTTTTCTTACTTTAGTGTGTTGATATGGTAGTTATTAATTAATTTTTGAATACTGAACCAGCCTTGCATACCTGGGATAAATCACATTTGACTATGGTGTATAATTATTTTTATACTTTATTGGATTCAATTTGCTAATATGTTGTCGAGGACATCTATAGCTAAGTTCGTGAGAGAGAACTGTCTGCAGTTTTGTTTTCTTATAATTTTGTAATTTTTTTCTCCTGGTTTTAGTATTAGGGTAAAGCTGGCTTCAGAAAATGAACTGTAAGTAAAGCTGACCCTTGAACAATGTCAGTTTGAGCTGTGTAGGTCCACTTATGCAAAAATTTTTCAATAGGTAAATACCACAGTACTACATGATCTGTGGCTGGTTGAATCCATGAATGGTAAGGAACCATGGATACTAAAGGCCAACTATAAGTGTGCCAAATAACCTCTGCATTGTTCAAGGGTCAACTGAATTCCCTCTGCTTCTACCCTCTGAAAGAGACTGTTGAGAAGTGGGTATCCTTTCTTTGCTAAATATTGAGAAGAATTTACCAGTAAGCCCATCTGAGTTGTGTGCTCTCTGCTTTGGAAGTTTATTAATTATTGATTCAGTTTCTTTAATAGATATATACCTATTCAGGTTGTCTGTTTCTTCCTATGTGAGTTTGTTTGTTTCTTTCCTTTTTTTTTAATTTTTTTTTTTAGGCCCGTACCTGTGGCATATGGAGATTCCCAGGCTAGGGGTCGAATCAGAGCTGAGGCTGCTAGGCTACACCACAGCCACGGCAATGCCAGATCCGAGCCACATCTGCAACCTACACACAGTTCATGGCAATGCTGGATCCTTAACTCACTGAGTGAGGCCAGGGATCGAACCGCAATCTCATGGTTCCTAGTCGGATACGTTAACCACTGAGCCATGACGGGAACTCCTAATTTCTAGTTTAATTCTATTGTGGTCCAAGAGCAAACACTATGGTTTTTATTATTTTAAATCTGTTAAAGTGTGCCTTATGATTCAGGAAGTGATTTTGGTCAATGTTCAATATGAGCTTAGGAAGAATACATAATATGCTGTTGTTGGGTGAAGGAGTCTCTTTAATAGACATAGTTCAACTCATGCTGTTGGGTTGAACTCTGTCCCTGATCTGCTGCCTGCTGCTATCTGTCCATTTCTAATAGAAGGGTATTACAGTCTCTATGATAGTAGATTCATCTAGTTCTCCTTGCAATTCCATCATTTTTTGCCTCACATATTTTGATGCTCTGCTATTTGTCACACATTAAGGATTATGTTTTCCTGTTGTATTAGCAGATAATTTCCTTCTTTACCCCTGATTACTTTCTTTGCTCTGAAATCTGCTGTCTGAAATTCATATAGCTACTCCTGTTTTCTTTTGATTAATGGTTTATCTTTCTCCATTTCTTTAGTTTTAATCTATATGTATCTTTATATTTAAAATAGGTTTCCTGTAGATAACAGGTAGTTGGATCTTGGTTTTGGATCCATGTGACAATCTCTGTCTTTTAACTGGTGTATTTAGACCACTGATGTTTAAAGCATACATGATCAAACATTGTCACTATTATTATTTTGAACAAACATTATTGGTGAAGCATGAGAGTTTTTATTTTGCTTGCATGTATTCATTCTCCAATGCTCTTCCTTTCTTTATATAGGTCTGAGATTCTGACTTATATAGTTTTCCTTCTCTCTGAACTTCTTTTAACATTTCTTGCAAGGCAAGTGTGCTGGCAATGAATCCCCTCAATTTTTGTCTAAGGAAGGATAATTTCACAGGGTACAGAATTCTAGGTTGGTGGGGTTTTTTTCTCTCTCAAATTTGTAAATACTTCACTGTAGTTTCTTCTTGCTCACATGGTTTCTGAGATGTGAGATGTAATTTTTTTTTTTTTTGTCTTTTTGCTATTTCTTTGGGCCGCTTCCGAGGCATATGGAGGTTCCCAGGCTAGGGGGTCTAATCGGAGCTGTAGCCACCGGCCTACGCCAGAACCACAGCAACGCGGGATCCGAGCCGCGTCTGCAACCTACACCACAGCTCACGGCAACGCTGGATCCTTAACCCACTGAGCAAGGGCAGGGACCGAACCCGCAACCTCATGGTTCCTAGTCAGATTCGTTAACCACTGCGCCACGATGGGAACTCCGAGATGTAATTTTTATCTTCGCTCTTATCTAAGTGAGGTGTCCCATCACCTACCCCTGGCTTCTTTTAGCACGTTTTCTTTTTATTTTTAGGATGTTTTTCCTTATCTTTGATTTTCTGTTAAAGTTTGAGTATGTTTGGGGTTGGGGGGTGGTTTTATCCTGTTTGGTGTTCTCTGAGCTTCCTGGATCTGTAGTTTGACGTTGAGTATTAATTTGGGGAAAATTCTCAGTCATTATTCCTTCAAATATTTCTTCTGTTCCTTTCTCTCTTTCTTCTCCTCTAGGAGTCCCATTCTACTTTCACCTTTTAGTTGCCCCACAGTTCTTAGATAGTCTGTTGTGTTTTGTTTTGTTCTCTTCCTCAGTCTTTTTTCTCTTTTCAGTTTTGGACATTCCTATCATCATAACCTCAAGCTGAGAGAGTCTTTCCTTGGCATGCCCCAGTCCAGGCATGAGCCCATCAAAAGCATCTTTCATTTCTGTTACAGTGACTTTGACCTCCTGCATTCCTTTTATTTTTTCTTTAGACTTTACAACTTTCTCTTTACCTCATCCATCTGTTTTTCCATGTTGTCTACTTTTTCCATTAAAGCTCTTAGCATTTTAATCACAGATTTTTAAATTCCTGGTCTAATAATTCCTATATTTCCACCACATCTGATACTGTTTTGTGTGTGTGTGAGTCTTTTTGTCTCTTTTCTCAGGGCCACACCCACAGCATATGGAGGTTCCCAGGCTAGGGGTCTAATCGGAGCTGCAGCTGCCAGCCTACACCACAGCCACAGCAACGGGGGATCCAAGCCATGTCTTCGACCTATACCATAGCTCACAGCAATAATGGATCCTTAACCCACTGAGCAAGGCCAGAAATCAAACCTGCGTCCTCATGGATGCTAGTCAGGTTCGTTAACCACTGAGCCACAACAGGAACTCCCTGATACTGGTTCTGATGCTCAGTCTCCTCAAATTGTGATTTTGTCTTTCAGCATGCCTTTTATTGAAAGGCAGACATAATATACTAGGTAGACATGATATACTGCAGTAAACTGGCCTTTAGTGATGTGACAGAAAGTGTAGGGTAGGGGATGTGTTCTACAGTCCTCTGATCAGGTCTCAATCCATTGCTGAGCTGGTGTCCCTGTACCACACACTCCACCAGTGCTTCTCAGTCCCCACTCCTGCCCTGAGGTGGGACAGCACAGTAGAGGAGGCTGGATTTGGGTATTTCCCCTCCCCCAAGTAGGTCAGGCTCTGGTGAAATAGTTTCTCCTTAGGGCAGGCATTGTTAAGAAGAACAGAGGGCTCTCTGGCACATTTCAAACAACACATGATATCACTTACATGTAAAATTTTTAAATGATACAAATGAACTTATTTACAAGTAGGAACAGACTCACAGACTTTGAAAACAAACTTATGGTTACCAAAGCATGAAAGGTGGGGGAGAGAGATGCAGCAGGGGTTTGGGGTTGGCATATGCATACCACTGTATACAGAATGGATGGTCAGTGAGGACCTGCTGTATAACCCAGGGAACTCTATCCAATATTCTTCTCTCTCTTTTTTTTTTTCCTAGCCAATATTGTGTTAACCTGTATGGGGAAAAAAATCCGAAAAAGAATAGATATGTGTATATGTCTAGCTAAATCACTTTGCTGCACAGCAGAAATTATCACATAAAAAACACTGTAAAAACACTGATTTATAATGTTTTTTAAAACTTTTAAAAATGAAAAAAAAAATTTGGAGTTTCCATTGTGGCGCAGTTAACGAATCCAGCTAGGAACCATGAGGTTATGGGTTCGGTCCCTGCCCTTGTTCAGTAGGTTAATGATCCGGTATTGCCTTGAGCTGTGGTGTAGGTTGAAGACGCAGCTCGCATCCAGCATTGCTGTGGCTCTGGGGTAGGCTGGTGGCTGCAGCTCCGATTCGACCCCTAGCCTGGGAACCTCCATATGCCGGGGGAGCGGCCCAAGAAATAGCAAAAAGACAAAAGAAAAAAAATTAAATAAGATTTTTAAAAGTGGTCCTTTCCTTTCCCCCGCCAGAAGCATGTGGATATTTTCCTTCGATATTCACTGTAGGTGAATGAAGACCTAGTAGAGCTCCAGGAGGTAAAAACTCACAAAAGTGTAAGTGCCCCACCCGCCCCCAGCTGTGATTAGGTACTCCTGAAGTTTTTGGGGTTTGTTCTGTTGTATTGAGATTTAACTGACATAATTACAGTGTATAACATGTTGATCTGATACATTTATACACTGCAATATGATCACCCTTGTAGCATTCCCTAACACCTCTATCACGACACATAATTATCATTTCTTTTTTGTGGTGGGAACAATTATGATCTAGTCTCTTAGCAACTTTGAAGTTTATAATTCAGCATTGTTGACCACAATCACTATGCTATGCATTAGATGCTCCCCGACCCGAAGTGTTTAACTCTCAGACTCGTCCACACCTAGCCTCCAGCAATTTGTCAATTACAGATTAGGCTTTCCTACCCTGGTGCTGGTTCTCATGGAGGCTTCTGCTCCCATATGTTTTGTTTTCAAATTAACTATATTTAAGTATAATTTATATACAATAAGATAGACTCATTTTAAGTAAACAGTTCTGAGTGCTGAGAAATGTATATGCTCAACAACTCCCACCCCTCTACGTCAATTATGAGGCTTCCTGGATGACCATACAGCCGAGGTTGAGAACAACTGCTCTGTCATTCTCAGTTGCTGAGGCCTTGGGACTGCCAATTCTGAGGTTATTCATTTATTTCTGGGTCTGGGTTTCTTCACATCTCTTGTTCCTGACTGGAACATCTGTGAACACCACCCCACCACAGGGCCCCACTTTGCTGAGTTCTGATATTACAGAGTCAGGCTCAACATGGAGACAGAATTTTTTTTTTTTGTCTTTTTGCCGTTTCTAGGGCTGCTCCCACATATGGAGGTTCCCAGGCTAGGGGTCTAATCGGAGCTGCGTCTGCAACCTACACCACAGCTCACGGCAACGCCAGATCCTTAACCCACTGAGCGAGGCCAGGGATCGAGCCAGCAACCTCATCGTTCCTAGTCGGATTCATTAACCACTGAGCCACGACGGGAACTCCAAGACCGAAAATTTACTTCAATGGTCAGTTCATCTATCCTTCACATCTCTGTTGAGCCTGTACCCATTTCCCATTGCTGCCTCCTCCCTCCCTGTCTTTCAACTTTAGCTGCCCTTGGACACTCAGGACTGCTTTCCTCTTCTGCCCACCCTCTCATCACGGCGTGGTAAAGGGCCTGGCTTGACCCTTCTGTCTTCATCTTTCCTCACCTCCATCTATCTGTGTTCCTGCCTCACTTAAGTCCCAATTCAAATCCTACCTACCTCCACCACAAAGCCTTCCTCCCCTACCTAGATTTTATTTCTCTCACTTGTACCAGGTACCTGAACACGTAATAATGTCCCAAGTACCCTTGCCACTCACCTTCCTCTACCTGTTTCAAACAACCAAATTCAATTAAACAAACATGGAATCAGTTGAGGGCTTTCTTTGAGGTAGGCATAATGCTAGGTTCTGGGCAATCATAAAATGGTAACCAAGACACAAAACAGACATGGTTCCTGCTCTCATGTGACAGACTCTGAATTAATGCAATAAGCTTTACTGAAGGTGAGAGGGTTTCTGGTGTTGGGGAGCCAGAGTCAAGGGCATGTGGTATTTTTGATATATGAGAACACCACCACTCTTGGAGTACCAGCTGGGCGGAGTTCACACTTCTTTTTATCTCCTGTGGCTCTCACCCATGGCATGATCAAGTGTTTACTGGCTGGACCTGAACTCACAGAGCAGGTACCATTGGCCAGGTATGGGATCATTATAGGGGGCAATTTAGCATTCTCCAACACCAACACTTTTTTTTTTTTTTTTAATCTCCTCTTCCTTCTCCTGCTCCCTGTCTCCTTCCTTCCTCACTTCTTGCCCCATTTCTGGTCAAATCCTGGACTAGCCAGCAGCTCAGGGGCATTCTGGTCATTGCTCAGCTGTGTACTCCCTACCCTCTGCATCGCCCTTTATTTCTTAGCTCATCCCATCTGGAGAGAAGGCACAGGCTCAAGGTGACTTTGGCTATTCATCAGAATCACCTGGAAAGCTGATGCTTGGGCCCCACCCCACATCTAATTGATTGACTTGGTGTGGCTAGTTCTTCAACTCCCCAAGTGATTAAAACGTGCAGCCAGATAGGGAACCACTGAGACAAACTAAGGCGTTCAAAGCCTCCAGCGTCTCAGCCGAGGAGGATGGTCCCAGAGACAACCACAGATCCTGGCCTGGGCCGAGAGAACCACACCCCTCCCACTGGGGGGTGGGCTGAGGACAGGGCTTCACCTCTCTAGCATCTCAGCTCTGGAATGGATGTCACAGCAGAGCTGAAGCCAGGCCTCTGGAGAAGGCAGGGAACAGAGAGTTTTGTTGACAGAGGAATGCCGAGAACATGGAGGTAGACTGCCCGGTAAAAACGGGGTGGGAGGAGCAAAGATTCAGAGAAGGTCCTACCCGGGAAGTAGTGGGCACAGCATTAGTTCTCAATAAGTGTCAGGTTTTATACTGATACAGTGCTTTTATCGTCAACTTATTTGCACAAGAAGGAGCACCGAATAAAACAAATGAGTTCTGTTCCCTAGATTGAGAAGTAGGAGTTTAGAGAGTAACTTTCCTGCCTTCCACACCGCCCCCATCCCACCCCACAGGCCAAATGACTATGAAATCAATTCCTGGCATGGCTAGGATGTCACACAAACTGGACTGCAGCGATGCCTGAACAAGGTCGGTAACCACTTTGAACTTTGGTTTTCTCACCTGTAAAGTGGAATCTATAGAAAGGCGCCCCTCCCCCACAGAGCCATTGTGAAGATTAAATGAGTTTGTTGCAAAGTATACATAGCAGGGACAATTAGGATAACAGCTCTGCAATAGCACTTCTCACCTGTCAGGTAATATCTGATTTACTTGTCTCACTCCTTACCTAACTCCCCAAGCCATTTTTCTCTAGTTTATATTTCTTCAATTACTTATTAAAACAACTATATCATATACATAAAGGAACATATACATATGAATAGCTTAAAGAATAACTCCTGTGCACCCATCATTCTGTGAAATAGATCAGTTCCTTTGAAGCCCTTCGGGCCTCTGTCCAATCACATTCCCATCTCTCTTCCCCAAGATAGCCACCTTCCGGAAATTTTTCCTTCATTTTCTTTTTATCATAAACAGATAAGTCCAAGCAACTATTTTTCACCTTTGTATCCCCAGATGTTGAACTTTCAGGTATTTCAGTACATGTTGGGTAAATGAATGACTGTCCTAGCAGAACCAGAACCCAAACTGGGCTTTCCAATTCTCATCTGCTTAAGCTTGAGCTGCTTCCCTTGTCCTCAGTCTCCTCATCTGAAGAAAGAGAGAGCACGTTCCATGCTCCCTGGGTTCCCTTCCAGCGCGAGCCTATGGTTAACGCAGAGGTTTCCTGAGGCTGGAGAATATCACAGCTTCCAACCTGTGCCCCGGCCCACTAGTTGCGGGGGGGCAGGGGGGGGTCACATGGGTAACACAGGTGCCAGGTATCAACCCTTTGAATTCTTGGGCCAGCACAACTCCAGGGCTTGCTGCATCCAGCCACATATATGCTTATCTCTCTACCCTCCTACATGATGCAAATATCTTTTCCCATCATTTCTGGGTGTGCCCATAGGAAAAACATTGAGCAGCCTGGTATTAGACTACTAGCTTGGTGGTAGGTGGGAGGCTGGGTTTAGCCTATAAATCCAGGACAGTTTGGGGATTCTCTCCATGTTGGCCCCAGCTACCCCATTCAGAGGCCCACTGGTCGGCTGTGAAGCTATCAGTAGCTTCTGATGTATGGAGCCACCTAAAAAGAGACAGAGGACTGAAGTCTCAACGCAAGAGGAGAAAGGAAGGCTGGGAGAAAGTGGTAGCTTCGAGATCCTGCCCCCTGTGCAGAGTAACCCGTGTCCCAGGTCATCCTTACAGATGGGACAGAGGCAGACCTGGAGGGCCATGTCCAGAGCTCCCCGCAGGCAGCCCAGCCCCGCTGCTGGGCCAGCCACAGCTGCTGGCAGGGAGTCTCCAGGTCTAAAATTAGCCTCCTGCTCTCCACCCAGGCAGCTCCACACTCCCTCTGGCAGACAGGCCCTGTGGTGAAGTAATGACTACGGGGAGCCTGGGAGCCTCGGGGCAGCAGCAGAGAACAAGCCCCCTCCCCCAGCAGGAGGCCGGGGCTGGGAGCGAGAGCAGGGGCACATCGGCATCGGTATGTGGAACCCAAGCCTTGCTTCACTCGCGTTTTCCACACCTGTAGGGTACGCCCTGTCCTGTTCTTACCCGAGGCCCAGCGAGGAAAGGAACAAACTTACCCACAAGCTTAAGAGGAGCCAGGTTCTTAATTTGCCACCCAGGCTGGTGGGGTCAGGAACATCATCCCCATCCTACAGAACCCACAGGGATGCTCAGCAAGTCAGCCGACCTGCATCAGGGACCCTGGGAAGGAGAAGCCGGAAGTACCTGCTCCCTCTTTCCCAGGGAGGTCTGCTCCTGGAGGGCACCGCCTGTGGCAGAGCCCAAGCCTGTGACGCACTGACCCCACCTCCAGATCCCTCAGCTTCGGATGGTCTGGTCAGGAAGCCTGTGGCTGAAGCTGCCAAAACAAGCGGCCAATCCTGGGCAGACGTCCCCCTTCCCCTGGGCTGAGCACACAGGGCTATTGATGTGAGGGCTGCCTGAGGCTGGGAGGGGCGAGGATGAGGCTCTGAGATGGGGCCTGGTCAGAAGTGCACAGGAGGAGCAGGAGGGCTACAGGAAAGAGCACCACGCTCACCAGGGCCTGTGGAAATGCCCACCAAGCTCGCTGGGCCTCCAGCCAAAGGCTTCTGAGCCCATCTCCCAAAGCACCATCTCCCGGGGCTCAACCAACCTCACCCTCCCTCACCAACTCCCCCCCTCCCAGCCCTGGTGAAACCATTCTCCTCTTCCAGGGAGTGGAGGCCCAGTCCCGACTCCAGCCCTGCCTGGGAAGGCAAGGTCACACAGCTGGTAGGGGACTGGACACAGGATGTGAATCCAGGCACCGTCCCTCAGCCTCCTTTTCCAATCCTTCTCCAGCCACTTTCAGCTCAGACTCCTCAGCACTGATACAGATACTGCTTTCTTTAGGAATAATGTCAGAGCCAGAAGGGACCTCCCGGACCAAGGAGCCAGGGTTTCTCCATTTGCAAATAAGGACACTGAGGCCCAGAGGGCAGAAGTGACTTGTTCAAAGTGGCAGAGCCAGTTCACGTCAGAACCAAGACTGGAACTGAGATCTCCTACTCCAGCCCCGGGTCCTGACCCCAAACGACATGCTGAAGAGAAAAGCACATCCAAGTTCTCCCCCAGCCCAGAAACACTGGTACTTTCCTTCTGCTAGAACAGGCCTCAACTGTACGACTCACCAGTGATCTTCTGCTCCTTGGCCAAACATGCCAGGTCTCCCTTCTGGACATCTCCTCCACACCTGATGCTGCTTTTCACCCCACCCCCAGCAGGGTGGCCCCCTCCCCCACATCTCCCTCGCTGTTCAGCCTGTCTCCCTCACTGGCTGCAGGAGGCAGCCAAAGGCCCCCCCAGGTGTATCCCCTTCTGCTGACCACCAGATTCCAAGTCCCACTGCCCCACCCTAGCAGTACAGGGAACACCAGGGGGGTGAGGGGAGAGCTCTGGGTGGGATAGGACAGTGGCACCATCAAGGCACAGCCTCCAACCCAGAGGCCCCGAGCAGGAGTTGAGTTCCCTGGGAGAGTCTGGACCACACACTGGGGCCACTCTCACCTGGTCTGAGAGTCAGAACTCCTCCTTCAGTGGGTCTCACAGGTGTGTCTGTGCCAGGTGCCTCTGGCCTCCTTCCTCCTGATAAAGGGGTAGGACGGGACCTGCTGTCTTCCCTGTGAACTCCAAGAGCCCGCAAGCAAACAGCCCCCTACCCTTGCCTCCCATCCACAGGCTTGGCAGAGGTGTCCTTGCAGACAGGTGGAAAGGACCAAGCTTCCTTTCGGGGGAATTCTGATCCTAAAGTGTGCCTGCAGCCTAGGCTGCTGCAAGTTCCCAGGAGGTTCCCCGGGAAACAAGGACTATTGTTCTCCTTCCCTCAGATGACTGTGTCTCGAAAGCCCTGCCAGCTGGGGAAAGCGTTCAGTACCCTGGAACATTCCAAACCTTGCCGGAGATATAAAGGACCAGAAAAGTATAGAAAAACAACTCCTCCTTGAGATTTTTTTTTTCTTGGTTTTGGAAGAGGGTTTTTTTTCCTGTCTCTCAGGCCCTCCAGCATCTAAATATACCAAGCATATAATCATTTTGAGCAAACCAAGTATGTACAATATATGTTTATCGTGCTAAACTAACAGAAAACTACTTTGGATCTGTAAAGAGTGCTAAATATATTTCATAACTGCTTCCCTAAAAATATTACATTATATTTTCACTTCCCAGAAATTGAGCCCCCCAATTTTTGTACCAACAAGTACTTTAGTTTATGCCCATTTCTTTTCCTCAAAGTGGTAAATACCAACTCCAATTTAATAGTTCTTACTTCCATAAATATTTCCCCTCAACAGACAGGTGGTATTTCCCAAGTAATATAAAGCTTCGCTATTATAGAATGTTTCTTTTTCTTCTTTTTTTAGAATGTTTTTTATGCAAATATTTTTCCAGTTTTCATGCATCCAGAGCAAAGCTGAATTCTCATTCAGCATGCTAAATCAAGCTTAAATATTACTTTTTCACCTCCTCTCTGAACTCTTCCAAACATGTTCTGAACCCACTTATTGCTACCTACCTGCAATTTTTCTTCAATCTCTCATCTAGTTCATCTTTTACACCCACAAAGAATTGTCAGTAATGGACTTCCATAATCCTAGGATGAGGATTATGAAAATACCAGCCCTTATCAGCTTGTATCTTTCTACGGAGAAGAGAATAAATGAGAAATTTTTTTCTCTTTTTTCAACTTTTGCTGTGTACTTTTCTACCATGTGTTCCAGGATTCTTTGAATTTAAAATCAACTTCAGGAGTTCCCGTCGTGGCGCAGTGGTTAACGAATCCGACTAGGAACCATGAGGTTGAGGGTTCGGTCCCTGCCCTTGCTCAGTGGGTTAACGATCCGGCGTTGCCGTGAGCTGTGGTGTAGGTTGCAGACGCGGCTCGGATCCCGCACTGCTGTGGCTCTGGCGTAGGCCGGTGGCTACAGCTCCGATTCGACCCCTAGCCTGGGAACCTCCATATGCCACGGGAGCGGCCCAAGAAATAGCAACAACAACAACAAAAAAGACAAAAGACAAAAAAAAAATCAACTTCATCTGGAGTTCCCGATGTGGCACAATGGGATCAGCAGTGTCTTGGGAGCCCTGGGATGTGGGTTCGATCCCCAGCCCAGCACAGTGGGTTAAGGATACAGCGTTGCTGCAGCTTCGGCTTAGGTCACAACTGTAGCTCGGATCTGATCCCTGGCCCAGGAACTCCATATGGTGTCGGGGGTGGCAAAAAAAAAAGAGAGAGAGAGAAAAAAATCAAATTCATCTGTTCCTATTCCCCATCCCTCCTCAACTCAAGGAGGTGAGATAAGTGATCATAATTCCACTTGCTTTTATTTTTAAATTAAGTCTATACTTTTTTAGCAGAATGGGCTCTGTTCTGAGGGTGGGAGGGTGGGAGGGTTTGGACGGGGCAAGGGGACCTGTTGGGTGAGGCATGTCATGTCTTGGCTGCCCTTTGCAATATGAGAATTCAACATCAACAAGAAAGTCCTTGCAGGTGACCTTCAGCACTCAGTATCAACGCAGGGGGTCACTGGAGAAATTTCGGAAAACCCACAGATCACCCCAACGGCAGCTGAGTTGGGTACATGAAGTGGCAATAACTTTACAGGCAAGAAAAGATAAATAGATTTGAGAACCAGTCCTATACATACTTAGTACACATGAGGAAAAAAGGACCTCATGAAGTTCAGACATTAAAAGGAAGCTTCTCAGCAAACAAAAAGGCATGGTGAGAACACTGCCAGGCAGCAGGACTTCTGGGCCCAGCCCTGCTCCTGAGGCCAACTGCTTAAAACACTCGTGGCCTTAAATTCTTCACTAATAAAAAGAGAAGGCTGGGCAAACACTTTAAGAAACAATGCCAGTCAATTTCTAGTGACTGGGAGTGACCTGTTGGCTCAGTGGTTTAAGGATCTGGCATTATCACCGCTGTGGTTCGGGGCCACTGCTGTGGTGCAGGTTCGATCCCTGGCCAGGGAACTTTGGCATGCCCAGCGCATGCCCCCCCCCCCAAAGAAATATTTCATGTTCTACTGAAAATGTCTGCCATTGACCCAGAAGAACAAATGCAGGTATTTTTCATCTCACTATTTAAAAATCTATGAGATCCATGACTCTCCTAGAAGTCTTTAAAAAAAGGTTTTTTTCCTCTTTTTTTTTTGACCATGCCCATGGCATGTGGAAGTTCCCAGGGATCAAACCCACGCCACAGCAGCGACCCAAGCCGCTGCAGTGACAACACGAGATCCTTAAAGGGCTGCAAACACAAGAGAACTCCTGTCCTAGAAGTCTTGATAATATGTGAGGGAAAGCACTCAAAAACCAATCAGGGAGTTCCCGTCATGGCAAAGTGGAAACGAATCCAACTAGGAACAATGAGGTTGTGGGTTCGATACCTGGCCTCCCTCAGTGGGTTAAGGATCTGGTGTTGCTGTGAGCTGTGGTGTAACTCGCAGACGTGGCTTGGATCTGCCGTTGTTGTGGCTGTGGTGTAGGTCCGCGGCTACAGCTTCGATTAGACCCTTAGCCTGGGAACCTCCATATGCTGCGGGGGCAGCCCTAAAAAAGACCAAAAAAAAAAAAAAATCCACCAATCAGGAGAAAGACAAAGGGGTTTTAAAAGCTGATTCAGTGATGATAATAATAATACTTAACATCTATTAAACATTATTTACCAGGAAATGTCCTTAGTACTTTTTATGTTATTTCACTTAACTGTCGCAATGAAACCCAGTAAGGTAGGTACTACCACTAATATTCCCATTTTATAGATAGGGAACTTGGGCACATTGAGGCTCAGTAACCTGCTCACGGAGGCACGGCTTACCCAGGCACTGGAGCCAGGATTATCAGGGAGGCTGACTTCAGACATGGCTCTCCATCCATCACATGCTAGGAAGGAAGGGAGGGAGGAAGAAAAGGCGTGAAGACCCTGGCAGAAGGACACCACAGAGACCTCAAAAGTTGAGGCAGAAAGGATGGCGGTGTGCGTGTGAAGGGACCGTGGGCCAGAGGAAGGTTATGCCAGCTGAATTCTTAGCTAACCACCTGCTTCCCACCAGGGCTCATGGGGAGGGTGAGGCAAACAGCCGTGACCAGACCCTTCGGGGCCACCTCTGAGTTCTCTGACAACCTAAGCTGGAGCTCACAAGACCAACCCAGACAAAGGAGGAATAAAGAAAACATCAGCTGGGAGTTCCCAAAAGGGTGAGGTCAGCTGGTACTGAAATAACAGAGGAAGCCTTTAGGCAAGGGACAGGCTGAAAGGACCAGCAAGCAGAGGGTGTCGTGAGACTGCAGAGCTGCGTTACAGAGTCTGAGAAAAGAGCCAGCAGCCCGGGGACAGGCGACCCAGCTCTGGTTCTCGCGGCAGGAAACCACTGCGCAGCAATTGCTCTGGGACACTGACTCCCGGGGCTTATACGCGCTCTCCTGCATCTCCCGGCAGCCAGGCTGCTCCCTGTCTCTCTTCCTCTCTTGGACAACTGCCCCTGCAGCTCGAGTGAAGGGATTTAACTGGATGTCCCCAAGTCAACTAAGCTCTAAGAACAAGTTCGGGGCAAGGCCCTCAGGCAGAGTGCTTAACCAGGCACCCATGGGGTCAGGGGCCTGTGTACCTCTCCCACATAGTACACAAGATATGAGGGGGAAGGCAACTTTCGGGGGAGAGAGTCCCCAGTTTCCTCATCAGATTCTTGCAAGTGTCTACTAGCCACAAAAGGTGGAAAAATCTCTGCACTGGGAGCCCAAGGGGAAAGCACCTGGTCTGGCACTCTAGAAATTCAGTCTCATGGGGGAAGATGGATGGACAGAAATAACACCGAGGCAAGGCCACCTTTGAAAAGCATGATGATGGGGTACAAAGAAGTGGAGGGGGAGGAGAGCAGAGGTTCGTTCCAACGGGGCTGTCTGTCGATGGGACCTCTTCCCCCGTACCCTGGTTTTGGGATCCAAGTTTGCAATGAGGAAGAAACAGCCGTATGAGTTCTTCCCAGACCCAGACAGAGCCTCTGGCCAGCACTCCTGCTCAAACACCCCTACAGCAAACTCCATCACTGAAAAAGATGCTTCCTGAAAATAAGCACTGCCCCTGGCCTGCCTGCCTCCTCCGCCAGCTCCTGTCCTCTGAATCCCTGGGGTGCCTAAAACACTTACCCACAGGGGCCCCTCACACTCCCAGCCTCTCTGCTCTCACCCTCCATCCAGAAGCTTTGTGCCATCATGGGTTTCATTCCTTTCTAAGAAGTCCTGTGGTAACAACAGACTATTGGAGTTGGAGGAGGTCTTAAAAATTCAAGCCAGGGGACTTCCTTTTGGGAAATACAGCAAAATACTAAGAAATGCTGCATAAAACTTGACAAATTTATCTACATATTGAAGCACTCCATAAAATAAGAGCAATCTCCAGGGGCCACAAAATGAAGATGTGAATATGGGTGCAGCTCCCATTCAAGGTGGGGGCAACTAACAACTTTAGACACTTGATTAGGTTAAATGGATTTGAGAATATTAAAACCATAACAACAATTTTTAAAAAGGAATCAAATCTGAAATAGAACCAAATAAACCTTACAGACATGAAAAATACATTGACTGAACCAAATGAAAAAAACAGGGAGTTTCTGTTGTGGCTCAGCAGATTAAGGACACAACATTGTGTTCGTGAGGAGGCGGGTTCCATACCTCGCCTCGCTCAGTGGGTTAAGGATGCAGTGTTGCTGCAAGCTGCAGCACAGGTCTCGGATACAGCTCAGCTCTGGCGTTGCTGTGGCTGTGGTGTAGGCTAGTGGCTATGGCTCCAATTTGACCCCTTGCCTGGGAACCTCTATAGGCGATGGATGTGGACCTAAAAAGACAAAAAGAAAAAGAAAAAACAGGGCAGACATCTCTCCCTCAACTTTCCTCCTTAATTTTCTGCCCCCTCTTTATGCCATTGTGATTTTCCCTGCCTTCTGCTGCTGGAGGTCCTTCACCTGAGGTGTGCTCCCCGCCCCCTCTCCCTTTTCCCAGCCAGAGGGCTCAGCTAAAATAAAAAAGGAGAACCAAGGTTCCCGCTGTGGGTGCAGTGGGTTAAGAATCCAACTGCAGCAGCTTGGGTGACTAAGGTCGTGCAGGTTTGATGCCCAGCCTGCTGCAGTGGGTTAAAGGATTTGGCATTGCTGCAGCTGCAGCATAGGTTGCGGATGTGGCTCGGGTTCAGTCCCTGGCCTGGAAACTTCCATGTGCCATGGGTGTGGCCATAGAGTGTTTTGAAAAAGAGAGAGAGAGAGAGAGAGAACCAAGAACTGAGGACTCAGCCTAACACTTTGTCCTGGTTCATGAGAAAACCCTCAACGTCCACACCCCCTGCCCATCTTTGACTCAGAGGTGGTGGGGAACAGACTCTAGACCAGCTGGTGGGCCAGGGGAGGGTCTGAGTGGGCACCTGCCTGCATGCATCCATTTGAACCCTGGTTGGCAGGAAGGGTGGAAAGGAGAGGATCAGAGGATTTGTAAGAAGATCTCAGCAGAGAGGCCTTTAATCTTCGCAGCAACTGCTGTATGGAGACCACGTTGTCAGGGATGACCTTGGAGGCCAAGAAGCCAGAAGCACTGGGAGAGCTGCCACCTCTCAACCAGGCAACTGAGACTTGAAAGACCAGAGCCAGAAGGCCAAAGATGAACTGTCCCCTAGGCTCCTTTGTGACTTGAGAGAGGTTCCAAACCTGCCCCCGCAAAAAGCATCCCATTGAACAGAAGATTATGAAACTGAAGCCCTCAAAAGAAAAAGGACTTGCCCAAGAACCCAGGAGAAGTTGGCTTAAAGCTAAGATCTGAGCAGAGATAAAACCCAATGTTCTTGCCTCTCAGGCCCGGAAGTCCCCTGAGCATACGTGAAGGACGTGCTGCAGAGTGACAACTGCTGAGCCCTGGTGCCCTGGTCCACCCCCCAAATAGCTCTCACTCTTAGCAAAATACTTGACTTCTAGCCCCTCCCCATCAACACAGACCTTTGCCTGGGGTACTCTACCCTGGAAGAATGTGCAAGTGGTGGCAGGTGTGGACACAGGTGGCCTGGAGATGGCTGAGGGACTGGGCACGGCCAGCAAAAGGGCCACCTGAAGAATGGACCCATGCACCCCTGTGGGCCCTGCCTTTCCCTAATTTCTACCAGGTTGTAAACTCCGAAAGGGAAGAGATGGGAAGGAACATTCTTTGAGCTTTAACGTGTGCTAGGCTTATTGCAGTCTAATTGGGCCCGTAAAGTGTGCGAGCTCACTAATCTTACTTACAAGAAAGGCTCTACAGGAAGGTCATGTAACCCCACTACCCCGATGAAGCATCTGAGGCTTGAAAAGGAATAAGGTCCTGGAACTGGTGAGTAATAAAGCTTGGATTTGAATCCTGCCCTGTCTTCAAATTCCTTAAGTCTTTCCAGGACTCATCAATGCTTTTTATCCCCCCATAAAAAAGTAAATGCTCACAAACATTTTACTCCAGTTTTAAAATGAATCATCTCTGCATCACTTGGGATTTGCAAAATAAGAATTGAAAATGACACATCACTTAATTTCCTGGGCATTTATATAGGCACACCTTGCTTCATTGCACTTAGAAGATATTGTAGGGTTTGGTTTTTTTTTTTTTTTTAACAGATTGAAGGTTTGTGGCAACCCTGCATTGAGCAAGTCTATTGGCACCATTTTTCCAACAGCATTTGTTCATTTTGAACTGTTTTTTTCTTTTTCTTGCCTTTTTTTTTTTTTTTTTTTTTAAGGGCTACACCTGTGGCATACGGAGGTTCCCAGGCTAAGGGTCAAATCAGAGCTGTAGCTGCTGGCCTACACCACAGCCACAGCAACACAGGATATCTAAGCCTTGTCTTCGACCTACACCATAGAGCATGGGAATGCTGGATGCTTCAACCACAGAGAAAGTCCAGGAATGAACGTGCATCCTCGTGGATGCCAGTCAGATTCGCTAACTGCTGAGCCACGACAGAAAATCCTCTTTTTTCTTTTTCTTTTGGAGCCGCCCCATGGTATATGGAGTTCCTGGGTCAGGGATCAGATCCCAGCCACAGTTTCAACCTGAGCCACAATTGCGGCAATGCCGGAACCCACTGCCCTGGGCCAGAGAAGGAACCTGCTTCCAGGAGCTGCAGAGATGCCACCGATCCCATGCACAGCAGGAACTACTCAAACTTTATTATTATTCTATTTGCTATGGTGATCTGTGGTCAGTGATATTTGATGCTACTAGTACAAAAAGATTAAGACTCACTGAAGGCTCAGATGACAGCATTTTTACCAATAAAGTGTTTTTTTCCAGGAGTCAATGAAATATTTTTATTTATTTGTTTATTTATTTTTGTCTTTTCAGGACCACATCGGGCATAGGGAAGTTCCCAAGATAGGGGTCAAATCAGAGCTGTAGCTGCTGGCCTACACTACAGCCACAGCAATGCCAGATCCTTAACCCACTTAGAGAGGCCAGGATCGAATCCACATCCTCATGGATACTAGTCAGGTTCATCACCACTGCGCCACAATGGGAACTCCAAGTATTTTTTTTGTTGGCTGTGCCCGTGGCATATAGAAGTTCCCAGGCCAGAGACTGAACCTGTGCCACAGCTGTGACTCAAGCCACAGCAGTGACAATGCCAGACCCTTAACCACTAGGCCACTGGGGAACTCCAAATTCAATAAAGTGTTGTGGGTTTTTTTAAGAAGTTATTTATTTATTTTTATTTTTGCCAGACCTACTCTTTGCACTTTTTTTTTTTTTACTTACAATGTTGTATTACTTTCAGGTGGGCAGCGAAGTGATTCAATTATACATATCATATATCCATTCTTTTTTCCCATATACGTTACCATATACGTTATTACAGACTACTGAGTAGATTTCCCCGTGCTATACAGTAGGTCCTTCTAGTTAATTATCTATTTCATATACAGTAGTGTGTGTATGTTACTCCCACCTCAACAAAGTTTTTTCTCTTTTTGTTTTTTTAGGGCCACATTCACAGCATATGGGGGTCTTAGACTAGGGGTCAAATTGGAGCTGTAGCCGCTGGCCTACACCATAGCTATAGCAGGGCCAGATCCAAGCCACATCTTCGACCTACACCAAAGCTCATGGCAACGCTGGATCCTTAACCAAGGCCAGGGATCAAACCTACATCCTCATGGATACTAGCTGGATTTGTTTCCACTGAGCCACAACAGGAACTCCAAATATTTTGGCTTTTTAATCTAGAATTCTTTCCAGAATCCAGCATCTGGTTATCAAAAAACCTCTAGGTCAGAGTAGTGGAATTTCAGGTGATTGTTTTTTTTGTTTTGTTTTGTTGTCTTTTGTCCTTTTAGGGTCGCGCCCGTGGCATATGGAGGTTCCCAGGCTAGGGGTCTATCAGAGCTGTTGCTGCCGGCCTACACCACAGCCAAAGCAATGCTAGATCCGAGCCAAGTCTGTGACCTACACCACAGCTCATGGCAACGCCGGATCCTTAACCCACTGAGCGAGGCCAGATATCGAACCCACAACCTCACAGTTCCTAGTTGGATTTGTTTCCACTGTGCTGAGATGGGAACTCCTCAGGAGGTGATTGTTAATTTCTTCTTCTTCTTTTTTTTTGGCTGTGCCTGCAGCATATGGAAATTCTCTGGTCAGGGACTGAACCCAGCCACAGCAGTGACAACACCAGATGCTTAACCTGCCACACCATAAGAGAACTACTCTTCTTCATACTTTTATATATACCATAGCACTGTCACTGACTTCTTTATGCCTTGATTTGGTCCAGAAAAACTTAACATGGCTTGCAAGTATCACAGAATATAAGACAACATAAATGAGAATAGTTGTGGGGAAAAAAAGAAAAAGATATAGGCACAAAACTGATGCCAAAATGTAGATTACAAAACTTTTATAAGTTTTTCCATATGAACCAAAAACTAAAGCTTTCTAGTAACCAACACAAAGGGAGAAACCTGAGTGGTTATACAGTTGACATGACCAATAAAAATTAAAACAAACGGATTGCTCAAGAGAGCATGGCTAGTTTAACATCAAAACCAGAAGAAAAGTTCTCATCACAAGAATAAAAAATGTAATTATGTGGGATGACAGATGTTAACCAAACTTAATATAGTGATCATTTTGCAATATATACACATATCAAATCATTATGTTGTATACTTTAAACTAATATATCAATTATATCTCTTAAACGGGGGGGAGGGGGAAGACCAGAAGAAACATCTCTGGGAGGTTCTCATATACAGGATAAGCAATGGTTCTCAATCCCTTCCTTGGAGACTCTCACAGGGCTGTCTCTCATAGCACTTAGGTCCTGGGTCTTCCTTGGCCCCTCAAGTTACTGTATCAGTTGTACGTGGGTGCCTAAAGCACAAAAAGGTAATTTTACAGAGGTTAACGTAGTCTAGACATGCAGCCATTATCTGGTAAGTAATGAACATGTGTCCTTTTTATAATCATAAAGAAATAAATCAGGAATTCCTGGCTCAGCAGAAACGAATCTGACTAGTATCCATCCAGCACTGCTGTAGCTGTGGTGTAGGCCAGCGGCTGCAGCTCTGATTTGACCCCTAGCCTGGGAACCTCCATATGCCTCAGGGGCAGCCCTCAAAACTAACTAACTAACTAAATAAATCACAGCAAGTTAAGGATCCAGCATTGTCACTGCTATGGCTCTGGTCACTGGTGTGGTACAGGTTCAATCCCTGGCTCAGGAACCTCCACATGCCGAAGGTACAGCCAAAAAACCAAATAAATAAAAATTAAGGAGTTCCCATTGTGGCTCAGCAGGTTAAGAACCCAACTAGTA
Source organism: Phacochoerus africanus (assembly GCF_016906955.1). Lineage (NCBI taxonomy): Eukaryota > Metazoa > Chordata > Mammalia > Artiodactyla > Suidae > Phacochoerus > Phacochoerus africanus. The sequence goes on along the minus strand of NC_062550.1, from coordinate 71,557,068 downwards.
TCCATGAGGATGCAGGTGATTCCTGGCCTCACTCAGTGGGTTAGGGATCTGGTATTGCTGTGGCTGGGTGCAGGCCAGCCACTGCAGCTCTGATTCGACCTCTAGCTTGGTAACTTCTGTATGCCACGGGTATGGCCCTAAAAAGACAAAAAAAAAAAAAAGGAAGAAGAAGAAAAAGAAAACAAAATCACACAGTGATTCCATTTCCATAAAGTCTAAAAATAGACTAAATTAATCTGTGCACATGGTAGTGACCTAAAGTGATGGTAATCCTCTGCTCCTTCACCGGGGTGTCCTTACAGGGGTGTGTTCAGTCTGTGGGCATTCATCAAGCTGTACCCTTACATGTGCACTTTTCTGTGCATATAAGATACTCCCATGAAAAGCAGAAAACAACAACAACAAAAAAACACAGGGACCACAAGGACAACTGCAAGCTTGTTTTCTCAAAAAGTTGGTCAATAGTTAAGAAATTTAGGAGTTCCTATTGTGGCTCAGCAGTAATGAACTCAACTAATATCCATAAGGACAAGGGTTCGAGCTCTGGCCCCACTCAATGGGTTAAGGATCTAGCATTGCCATGAGCTGCAGTGTAGGTCGCAGACACGGCTCAAATCTGGCATTGCTGTGGCTGTGGCGTAGACTGGCAGCTGCAGCTCTGATTTGACCCCTAGCCTGGGAACTTTTATATGCCACAGGTGCAGCCCTAAAAAGACCAAAAAAATTTTTTTTAATTGTTTTGGCTGTGCCTATACAGCATGGCAAGTTCTAGGACCAAGGATCAAACTCACACCATAGCAATGACCCCGTGGCATATGGAAATATCTCATGGATACTTCTAACATTAAAAGCAGCAATTGCTGGAAACTAAGCATCTGTAAAAATATAAAGATCTATCCATCACGCTTTGCTCAGGATGCATAACATATTCAGCCTGGGGCCCTTTATATGCCCCATCCAAACCCGTCTCAACTTTTCCAGTAGTACTCTTTATATCAGATAACATATGAATCTATTAATTGGATTACAAAGTCAAAGGAAGAATGCATGGTTGGCCTAGCTAAGACCTCACCATCCTTGGACAGAAGGAAACGTGCTTGTGGAAATGAAAAGGGTAGGATCTGAGGCTGGTGGAACTGGGTAGAGAACCAGACAGTGAGTGGCTGACTCCAAGAACAGCCTCCAGGCCCCCTTCCAAAGCAAACTCTGCTCTGGCGGCTGCTCTGCTCCGCTCCATAAAGCCCAGCACTGGAGGGCAAGACCAGGCTCCAGGGCCTGGAAAACTACTGCAGTGCACTCCCAGCCCCTCCTAAAACTGGCACAGAGTGGCTGCTTCAAAGACCTGGTGCTGCAAAGCAGTTAAAACTGTGCGGGGCTTCTGAAAAACTCCCAGGACCACCGAGCAGGAGAATGGGGCCTCAGCCCAGACCAGGGTCCCTGGGTGGACAGCAGGGCCAGCTGTGCTGCTGTCATTCCGGGGCCATGTCAAAAAGGACTGTAGAGGCTGGGGAAGCAGAGGCCAAGGCTGGGTGAGAGCTCCTGTCCTTTCACACTGCGATCCTGGCACAGACCTCGCTGGTCCAGAGGAAACACACTTTTAATCAAAAAGCACTGATGGCTTGATTCTCTTTCGCATTTGTGTTCAAAGGCTATTGTTGTTTATATGTATTATAGTACAAGGAACAAGAATTCCTAGGTTCTATTCTTGGATCTGTCACTGATAAACAAAGTATCTGCCAGTGGAAAATATCAGGTGCTTGGAAATTCAGAGCTTACCATCCATAACCAGAAGGTATCTGAGTACCTAGTATTTGCCCTGAATTGAATACTGATTTGAAGTTACATGCAGCAGCCGGGTGGCCAGAATAGCAACAAAAAGAGAGGTAAGCAGAACACAGGAAAGGGGGCCAGCCCAGCCAGGGCAGAATGCCACAGGGTCCCGGCCACAAGGAGCCCAGAAGGCAGCTGTGCTTCCCTCTCCATTGCCTCTGCTCTGAGTCTCAGCTCTAAGCCACATCCCTGCTCTGCCCCTCTCCCTCGCTTATATCTCAGGTTACTATTCTGCCCTGAGTTTCCTCTGTTCCTGAAGGGCTTGTATCCTTTTCAAATTGGAATGGCTGTGGTGACCCCAGGGCCACAGGGCCCGCCTGACATCTGTGGGTGTGCCTCCTCAGCACACTCAGAGTCAATTAGGAATCACAAGGGCCATCAACTATAATAGAAGAAATAAAAATCTGGAAAAAAAAGGAAAAAAGAAGGAAATCATAAGGGCCAGCCAGAGAGATGTGTTACGGTTTCAGGGGTAAAAGCTGATTGAGTCCTGAGCTTGAGAACACTTTGGGGTTCAGCAGGTAAGCTGGGCACTTAAATGGGGACATTCCAGATTCAGAAAGAGGCTGGTGCACACTTCCACTCGGTCCTGGCTCTGCGCCCAGATGTGATGCTTGGCTCCTGCACCAAGCTGGTCCCAGTGGTAGGTCAATTATAGAGCAAAGAACCTAGAAACCATTTGAGTCCAGCCTCTGCCCTCAAGCAGGACGTAGCCAATCCAATCTGAACAAATGGGTATAGCTCATTAAAACCTGCCAGAATGGAGTCTTTAACTTCCAATAATAGCCTGCTCCCAGGATTGCTTTCAGCCAGTACACACCAGTACGGCTATGCCAGTGGTCAAAGTACTGGTATGTAGTGGTATATAGCCCCAGGCCCTCTGAATGTCCCACTAGAGCCTTGACCTGTCCTCAGGGAAGCTCCATGACGCAGCAGCTAAAGGGCTAATGCCAGCCACAGCAGGGAGCCATCCCCTCCCCCCCGACAGAACTGGCTCCATACAAAGTACACAATCGTTAAACAGCTTTACTATCTCCTTGACTGTTCCATTCTACAACACTTCCAGCTGCTTTCTCCTATCTACTGAATGAATGGTTTATTCAAAGTCTTTCATGATATAGCACCAACCGCTATTCTCCTCCACCCTCTGCTTCACCAAAAGCAGGTGCTCAATGCTCCCAAACACTAACTTTTCCTTGACTCTTGGTCTTTGCTTCTGTTGCTCCTTCTGCCTGGATAGCTTTTTCTGTATTCATCAGAGTCTTATCAACTCCTAAGGATCTCCTGAAATGTCACCACTTCCATGAAATATTAGTTCAAAGAGCCGTGTCCCACCTCCAGAAGTGTCACAGCAACGTCTACTTCTACCTTTGTCAAACATAATGGTTGTCTCGAATTACGACTATTTTCATATATGCACCCAACCCCCCGGTACAGAGAAAGCTATGAGACCACAGTAAGGGAGTGCGAGTCATCACCACATCTAAGTGACCCAGCACAATGCCGTGCTCCAGCTATGTGCTAAACAAATATTTGTTTGAGTGAGTGAACAGCTCTCTTTCTTTTGTCCAAGGGACCCATTTTTCTATCCGTTAATGATTTTGGTGGCTTCTCTCTGAAGTTACTCCAATTGCGGTTGTATCTTTTTCTACATATGGAGCCCAAATTGCACATCACCATATCAAACTACTGGGTTATTCCATGAAGAAGCCGGAAGCACACTCCCCTGTCATTACTTTACCACCCTGGAGTCTGTAACCGCCACCTCTCCACACACTTCTTCTAGCGCCAGATCAGTGACCCACCACACAGGGACAGGCAAATGAAGGGTTCTTGGTAACAGAGGCTGGCTCTGAGATGACAGGAAGGCTGGTGGTGGAGTGAGTTGGCCGGGGCTGCCAGAGAGAGGCAGGGTGGCTTGTTGGGAAACAGAGCCAAGACAGGGTTCTGGTTGCTGCTGTATGCTGGGCTGTAGAAGAAGGAAGGCTCCCTGTCCCCCACCCCCAACTCCCCACATCCTAATTCCTCCTCCCGTGCTTGCCCTCCAGAGGAACAGCCCAGCTGGGAGTAAAACCTATGAGACAAGAGAAGACATTGATACACCTTGTCTGAACTTCTTAAAAACAAAGGATGGGAGACTAGAGCCATTGTCCAAATCTTATTCCAAAAAGAAATCAAGGGAAGAGTGGAACACAACGGGTCAGCCCAGCATGAAAAGCCACCCTGACAGCAGGTGGGCTTCAGGGATCTAGGAGGATGCGAAGAGGATAAGAGTGGTCCATTAGTGCCCAGATATGGGCCCCGGTTAAAAATGATAGTTAGGTAAATAGAAAGCCAATTTTGGAATAAGAAGATGGGAACATTCTTCTGGAGAAGGGTCAGCTTGGAAAAGGAAACAAAGAATAAGAAAACCCAGTCAGTGACTTAAAACTCATCTAGAAGGGAAAACAAACAGACCCAGGAATTGATGGCTGAGGAGGAGGCAGAGGCTGGGAGCCAGAGTGAGAGATGATGCCTGGGCAGAGCCTTCCTCCTGGGCTGAGCTCCCTGACCCAGGAAACGCAGAGGCAGGGAGATCACACAACCTTACCGTCCACATTAAAAGGGACCTTGGAAATGATTTAATCCAGCTTTCTTCTACCTGAGAAGCCGCCATCTTCCCCCCGACTCCTCAACCAGGTAGTTGGTGGCAGAACCAGGAATGGAACCTCAGACTCCAATGCTCAGCCAGAGTTACTGCAACCGCCACAGAGTGAAAGTTTCTGCCATAAATATCTATCTCTACCCTGAACCAGCTCAATTACCCACCCTAGTAATTCCCTGTCTTTGGCCACAAGAGGAGGCAAAGCACCACACCCAGCCCTGGGCAGAGCAGCTGACACAAGAACTTAGAGCATCTTCTCAGCAGAGTTTCATCAGTCCTTCCTCTGGGTTCCTGAAAGGGAGAATGTTTATAATTTCAGACAATGTCCTGAAATTATAAACCTCCACCCCTCAGCCTTGGGAAAGGCACCTGGTAGTTCTAGGAGTGTCTCCTTCTTCCAACTCTTCCAGCGACCTTTCACACAGTCCCTGACGCGTTGGGAGTTTTACTTTACTCCATCAGTAGTAAACTGAAAATGCTTTCAGACAGCCAAGCCCGTCAGAGGGCAAAAAAAAAGACCACCCCTCTCCCGTTTTCCTAGGAGGAACCCAAGGCACAGAAAAATCAAGCGGCCCTGGCTCAGTTGAAAAAGAGATGCAGGAATAGACCACTGTTTGGTCCGCTGAGCTGGCCGCTGCTCCCTGAACAGGCTCTGGGGGTTCAGCCCACTCCGCAGGGTGCCCCACGGGGGCTGCACACAACAAGCTGAGAGATGGCCAGGACCAGGAGAGGGGACCGCTTGTGGGGGGGGGGGGGCTCAGAGGAAGAGAAAGGGGCTGGGAAGGGAGTGGCGTGTGGGAAGAGGGGGAGGCGAGTGACTCCCGGAGGACCGGTTAAAATAAAGGACCCGGCCGGCGTCCCGCAGCCCTCAGCCCGGCGCTCAGCCCCGCGGCTCCCCGGCCTTGCTCCCGCCGGGCGCCCGGCACCTGGAGACCGGGTCTCAGTTGGGGGGGCGGGTCCCCCAGACGCGGGAGCCGCCGGCCCTGCCTAACCCTCCTCGGCGCCCGCGCTACTTACTCCGGTTCAAGGGGTTCCCGCCGACCTGGGCCGACGCCGCCAGTTCCAGATAAAGAGTCCAGAGCCCCACGGACACCAGGGCGAGCAGCAGCAGCAGCCGGAAGCGCCTTCGCAGCAGCTTGACCGGGCGCTGGAGCAACAGGAGCCGCGCGGCCCGGGGGCCCCCCATGGCGCCGCGCCCCCCAGCCCCGGCCAGATCTTAGCGCCGCGCCCTGGCCGCCTCCCCCGGCCGCTCCGCCGCGGGGAGCCGGCTCATGCTCCGCGCAGGCCCCCGGCTCCCGCGCCGGCCCGGGGCGCCCGGCGCAGCCTGGTTCCTCCCGTGGGCCCTCCGGTCTCCCGCCCACGCCGGGGTAAGGGCTAGCTGCCTGCTGCCCAGCCGCTCCTCGCTCCCTGCTCGCTCCCGCGTCTGCCCACGAGGAGGCTCCCCAGGTGCGCCCGCCCCTCCTCGTGCCCCCCTCCCGCGGCTCCGGCCGCTGCCCACCTGCCCCGCCCCCAGCCTGGCCCCGCCTCCGAACACAGGTGGGTCCCGCCCCTGAGCCGCGCCAGAAAGGGAACTGCAGGCCCTGGTCTCTCTGGTCGCCCGCGCCTCGGCCCACTAAGGGTGCGCAGGGCGCGCGGGGGCGAGTTGTGATCTGGCCTCCGCGTCTGAGGGAGATTGGGCAGAGTTACTCCCGTGGCCGAAGTGAAGTCCAAGCTGGGTAGACGTCCGGGGCGGGGGTGGGGGGAGTGTTGGGGAGGCTGGGGGCCTTTTGTGGCCTGCAATGACCCGACTCCCTGCTTTAGGTAATGAGAGTTCGGAAGCCATGAACACTTAATTCAGTTAGTCCCCTCTTCCAAGTCGGATCTCAGGACCCTTCCTCTCCAGCCTTAGCACATCTCCAAGAGGCACTGGGAGAGTTATAATGGCACTCCAGCGTGAACCCCAAGTAGTTTTTCCCAGACTAGCATAACAGAGCTTTGGGGGGAGAGTAGATGTTAAAGAGTTCTGAGGAAGAATTACAAGTAAAAAACAAAAACAGGAGTTCCACTTGTGGCTCAGCAGGTTAAGAACCTGACTCGTATTCATGAGGACCGGGTTCCCCTACCAGGCCTCGCTCAGTGAGGTAAGGATCCTGCAGTTGCCTTGAGCTGCGGGGTAGGTCGCAGATGCAGCTCAGATCCTGAGTTGCTGTGGCTTTGGCATAGGATGGCATCTGCAGCTCTGTTTGTACCCTTAGCCTGGGAACTTCCATAGTGGGTGTGACCCCAAAAAGCAAAAAATAATAATGAAAGAAAAAAAAAAGAAAAACAAAAATAGAAACCCAAACAAACAAAAAAACCCCCCAAAAAACCCCAAAAAACCCAAAACACAGAAACTCACTCCTGAGGTTAAAAAGTTCATCAAGATATTGTGAATACCAGTCCTCTGCCTTCAGGCAGGTAAAACATTACTATCTGATTTAAATGAGATAATTAAAGTTCAGAGGAGCACAGTGGACTGCCTGAGGTCATTCAACAGTGAACAGTACAGTTTTCTTTTTCAATTTTTCTCCCAGAGAGAATGGCCAAGAGATCACGAGGAAAGCTGAGGATCAGAAGCATTCCCAGGGAGTTCCCTGGTGGCTCAGCAGGTTAAAGATCCAGTATTGTCACTGCTGTGGATTGGATTGCTGCTGTGACATGGGTTACATCCCTGGGCCAGGAACTTCCACATGCCAGGGGTACAGCCAAAAACAAACAAGCATTCCCGGATATTTTAAAGCAAATGAACAACATGCAAACAATGTTCAATGACAGAAGTTCACAGAATTCAATGCTGTTTCCTCCTCTCTCTGCTACCACCTTTGCTGGATGTTCAGCTGTCCTATAGGCTCTACTGGATTATGTAACTTTTCCTAGCTTCGCCACCCCCCCCCAACTCCAGGCTCCCCACCTGCATTCCCCTACCATCCTCTCCATTACCATTAGGTTTTTACAAATTTTTTTTACACATCCATACACCTCAAAATGTTTAATGACTCCCTAGTGCTTACCGATTAAAATGCAAAATGTCGGGTGTTCCATCGTGGCTCAGTGGGTTACAAAACAGACTAGTATCCTTAAGGATGTGGATTTGATCCCTGGCCTCGTTCAGTGGGTTAGGGATCCCACATTGCCATGAGCTGTGATGTAGGTGGCAGACACGGCTCGGATCCCATGTTGCTGTGGCTATGGTATAGGCTGGCAGCTATAGGTCCGATTCAAGCCCTAGCCTGGGAACCTCCATATGCCGAAGGTGGCTTCAGCCCTAAAAAGCTAACTAAATAAATAAATAAAATGCAGACTGGCAATCTGGAATTCAAGATCTTCCACAACATCTTCCAACTTTGTGTGACCATGTGAAAGTTTCTTCAGCTAAAACGAATTCATTTACTGCCTCCAACACATTTTCCTTTTCATTTGGGTCAGGTCTGACCCCTTCTTCAAAGTCCATTTCAGGTCTATGAAGCTTTCTTGGACCAGCCCAGTCCTAAGCAGCCCCATCCTCCTTGGAGCTTTCGTAGAACCGATGCTCTGATCTGTATCCACCCCCTGATAGGTACACACTCACTTTGAGTCTTGTTTCCTAACTTCTCCGTAAGGCTTCAAAGATGGGAACTGTCCATCCCCAGGACGCAGCACACCATCCATTTTAGCAAGGGATACTCTGAGGATGGAGACTAGAGCCAGCAGCCCCCAGAACTTTCAGTGTAGTTCTTTAGCAAAGGGTGAATTTGAAGGACAATTCTCTAATAATAGCCCCAAGGAAATGTCTCTGCGAAGGTCCAAACCACAGATGGGTGCATTTCCCACCTCTTCTTCCTCTCCAGAAGACCGGACAGGAGCGGCCAGAGTGCACACGCTTGGTTGAAGCAGGGGGCAGGGGACCAGGATCTCTCTCACTGGGGGCAAGCACACTGGATGTGAGGTTAAGCCACTATCGGTACTCTGACAGAGAGAGGTGGCAGCCCCACGAGTCTCTCCTCAAGGCTGGCCCTCCTGAAGAACTGCCATGCCTTCGATCAACCAAACCCTTGAAGTGTGTATTATGCGGGAACGAGAAGAGCTACAAAACAGGGAGTGTGCCATTTAGCTGAGAAAAGATATTACACTAAAATAGAAAGTTGACACTTTAAAAGTTGGGTTTCTGGTCCAAGGAGTGAATTCCAAGGAAATTCAGAAAAGGAAAGAGATCAGTCTGTACCTCTCAATCTTTCACCCTCCTCTCCTCACTCCTACTCTGTTCTTATACCTTGAACAGATGGTTTCTTTGCCGGTTTTATGGTGAGAGTGCAGGGCTGGGAAGGGGTACTGAGGCCAGGAACCCCCTAGGACACTCCCTCCCCCTTCCATTCCCTTTCCTGCTGTGGCTGCCTCACACCAGACCCCGCTTTCAGACTCCCTATCCAAATCCCTTTTCAACTCCTAGTGACACCATAGCAGGTGAGGAGATAAACTTTGAGACCCAAATTCCTTTATCCATTAATTGAGCTAGCTGTCATCCTCCCTCAGGTCCAGAGGGATTCATGATGACAAATTTTGGTGGCATAATATTGCCACCAAAATCTGTCCATCATCACATCAGTTTAACTGATATTCACTGGTTCTTCTCATGCTTTTCTCCATCCTTTCACTCTCGCACTTCAGACCTGGCACTAGAATGGCCCAGGGTCACCTCACACAAATTGCACCAAGGAAAAAAATAAGTTTCAGTATGTCACCTGTGATACTGATGGGACAGTCTCTATCTTTGGCTTGGCAAGGATGTCAGCGTTGAGACAAAGCACAAAGCTTCTTGCCCCAGATTACAGAGGCTTTGTAAGGGAAATCAACCTAAGCTTTCTAAAATGGGCCGAAGCTAGCCCAGGAAAACTCTGATTTGTTAAGAGGGAGGGGTGGCCAGTGACCTGTCGCTGTGTTAGCAGAACTCTCGTATCAGGAGCAACGCTTATCCTAGACTGTAGGGATGCCAGAATATACTAATTCCCTTAAACCTGGTGCTACTTCCCCTTTCCTAAAACCTGACATCTACTTTGGAACGTAGCACCCTTGAGCTTACAGCATGCATGTTTTATTTCTCACCGTACCGTGAGAATAGCAGGGGAGGTATTCTCCCTTTTACAGACAGGCTTCGCAAGCAAGCTCAGTTTCTTGAAGATGACCTGCACCAAGTTCACAGGACCGATGAGTGACGGAATCAGGACTAGAACCAGCTCTTGAGCCTCTGGCCCTCTTCCCCTTGCACCCAGAGAGGCCTCCTTCTTCTGCCCAACCATCCAGATTCCTTTACACCCAGAGAGACCCTCACTCTGTTACTTCAGGAGCTTCCCTGCTCTTCAAATGTGTTTCTTGGAGATACCTTCGTTGGGAATTCCAGTGATAAATCAATGAGGATCTCTGGGCCATCACTAATGTCTTAGACCAAGACGTAGAGGCCTAAGTTCCCCTGAGAGAATTCCTGAGAAAGAAATGAACAGTACTGAAGCTGTCCCCAAGGGCCACGACCAACTCATGCAAATCACCCACAACCCAAAGCTGTTGGTTTCTCTGATTCTGATTTGCAGGTAGGAAAGGATAAATAACTTACTCAAGGTGACATAGGTGCCCCTGAGATGGGACTCAAACTCAGGTTTTCTAACGTCAGACTTAGCGCTTTTCTCCCCCCCTTCACACATGTTGCTACCCTGGAAGTTCCCCTGGAGAAATACACTCACCCTGGAAACTGTGAGCTCACTCTCAACACATCCGTAACTCACTGGCCACATGATCATTCTTCTCATCCTCTCCTCCCTGCCCTCATCAATGCTGCCTGGACAGCTCTTTACCTGCCCCTTCCTTCCATGAGTCCAACGTTTACAAATCTTCCTGCGGAGTTTGCTACTGTGGAGGCTGATCCCAGGAGAAGGTGGAGGCCGTCATTGAGTGCTTCTTATTGGTTACTTTTTTTTTTTTTTTTAGGGCCGCACCTAGGGCCTAAAAAACTGGAAGTTCCCAGACTAGGGGTCAAATTGGAGCTGCAGCTGCCGACCTACACCACAGCCACAGCAATACCACATCCAAGCTGCGTCTGCAACCTATACCATAGCTCATGGCAATGCTGGATCCTTAACCCACTGAGTGAAGCCAGGGGTCAAACCCGCATCTTCAGGGATACTGGTCGGGTTCATTACCACTGAGCCATGATGGAAACTCCCTTATTGATCACTTCTGATTTCCGATGCCATTGAGCCCTTCTGTCTGGCTGGTAAAAAGAACTGTATGAGCCCTGGCCAAGCCCCAAGCCTTAGCTCTACCACCTGCGGTCCTAAATTATTCTGCATACTGGACTGGGAAACAGATGCATCTTTACTCTCCCTACAGAGGAGCACATGCAAGGCTGCATCATGGAGACTCGAAGGAACCAAAGAGATGTGCTGAAGGGTCGGGACAAAGCTCACCGGCAGTTCATGTACTTAGGACCTCATGTCCTTCCCAAGCAAGTGAGTTGTGGCTGGGGGCCTCAAACTCGAGCTGTGACCCAGACCAGGATTTTTTTCTTTTTGGCTTCACCTGGGCATGTGGAAGTTCCCTGGCCAGGGATCAAACCTGAGTCACAGCAATAACCAGAGCCACAGCAGTGACAACAGCAGATCCTTAACCCACCAAGTCACCAGGGAACTCCCGAACTATATGCTTTGAAGCTTGGCATCTATGGCTGGATCTAGCTTCCCTATCCAGCCTGCAGTGTGACTGCCTCCAAATTATTTCAAGGTCAGAGTTCCCATTGTGGCTCAGTGGGAACAAATCTGACTAGTATCCATGAGGACGCAGGTTCAATCTCTAGCCTTGCTCAGTGGGTTAAAGGTCCAGAGTTGCCGTGGGCTGTGATGTAGGCCTGCAGCTACAGCTCCAATTTGACCCCTAGCCTGAGAACTTCCATATGCCCCAGCTGTGGTCCTAAAAAGACAAAAACAAATAAACAAACAAAACCAAATTATTCCAAGCTCTCTTCCAGCATTCTGCCCCCAGGGAAAAGGATTCCCCAGCAAGTCAACAGACAATTATCTAAGTTGGAAAATTAACTTTGACTTGTGGGGTTTTCACCTGAGTAATACCAATTATTTCCCTCTGCTCAGGTTTGCTTTGTTGCTGGGAGACCTACAAGGAGAAAGGGTGAATAGCGGTCTTGGCTGCTTATTAGCTGGTGCTGAAACAGAGGCTAATTCAGCCCTCCCCAAGGCGCCACCTCCTGTCTGACACTAAACCCAGTGCAAAGACCTTCTTTCCTTCTCTCTCCTGTCTGCAGGCTCCCATCTGCTACTGCAGACAATGGTGAGGAGTTCGCAGCTGAAGTTGAGGGTGATGACCCCCAGCTCTGAGTTCATGCCTGACGTCTACAAGCTGTGTGGCTTGCTGGGGCTCCAGGCCCACGGTCCAGAGTGCTCTGTCTTTCTCCCAAGGACACAGCCTACAGAGTCGGTGCCCACGTGTACACACACAGGTGTACACACACTGCCCTTTTGGTTGCACACATGGCAGCATCTGGCACCACCTCCTGTAGCACCCAAGGTGTTCTCAGCATTTGCTGAATAAGCTGTTGGTCTCCAGCCTCTGAGCAAAGCTGGATTTCCTGCCTCCATTCTTTCGTCCTGGAAAAAACCTTTCCATGTACCTCTCCCACTCCACCTTCCCAGCTTGTCCCTCACCAGGCTTGCTGGTGACCACATGTGTTCTGCATTTTGTAATCTGTGCTGCTTTGGTAGCACTCAGCCCAGAAGTCGGGCAATAAACTCGCTGTAATGATGGAAAACATTCCTATTCTCTGTTCATAGGAGGCCCTGCCTCCTCTAAAGCCCATTCATGTCAAAACGCTTTCCTCTAATTAGGCAGAAATGGGAGCATGAATGGCCCTTCCCTGGCCTCAGATACAACTGCCCCCACTCATCTGCCTGGAAAGCTGTAGGCAGCCAGGCAAGAGGCCAGTGCAGTTGTGTATGTGCACTGGCCAGGGATCGAACCTACACCACAGCAGTGGCCTGAGCCACAGCAGTGACAACGCCAGATCCTTAACCTGCTATGCCATAAGGGAACTCCTGGCGTGGCTGTATTAACCTACCTCATGGCCTTGCTGGGGAAGAACAATGATCCCAAAACCTAAGACATGTGCAGAGGGCCACAAAACAGCTCAAGTGCTCAAGCCCCAGACAGACTTTCTAAAAACCTTCTTTGTCTAAGTTCATAGGTCCAGGCTATGAACCCTGGCGCGAGAACCTCAGCCATGCTTCTTAGCAATCACTGCGGCATCTCAGTGGCCCGTCTCGGGTTCCAGACGGTGATGCTAGGCACGATGGTTTCAGGTTTCTCAGCTGTGTTATCTAAGGACCGGCTGCTGGGGATTTGGTCAGGGCCAGTTTGGGAGAGAGGCAGACGCCGTCTTTTCCCCAGAACAGACTACTCTTTGAGCTCTGCCGCCACCCGGACTGGGGATGGAAGAAAGAAAACACAAATCTGCACTGTATGTGGTTCTCCGGAATGTAGCTTGGCCCTGGAGAAGGAAAGTTAAGGCGCAACCTCGCTGCTCCTCTGCGTGCCCTCTGCAGGCAGCAGGCCCCGTCCGTGGGGCCTGGCTGGCTGGGACGGGCCAGGGTGGACAAGAAGCATGTCTGACCTCAGCAGTGGCGGGCTCCCGGCCCCTTCCGGTCAGCACTGAAGTCCGGAGGACGGGAGGCTGAGGGAAAGTGTTTGCAAGGACCGAGGGAAACAGAACCCTGTCCTCTGGCCAAGCTGTGGAGAAAGCAGACAAGCCCAGTTTAAGAACTTGGAATAAGGACAGTCGGGGACATGCGTCAGGAGGTGAGGTTTGGGCTCTGTTTTCCTGTTCCCCTCACACACTTGCCACATTCACTGTGTGCAGGTTGTGGTGATGGAGGGTGGGCCAGGAGGGCACTCGGCATAAGGACCAGCCTTTTGGAGAAAGTGAAGTGCTGAGTGCTTTCTAAGCTCTGAGAGCTGAGGAGCCCTTCTTCTGCCTTAACACAGACTGCTCTACATCCTGGCGTCTTTGGGGGCAAAGAGCGCTGTCAGTGCAGGTGAGAAAGAGATGTGGGTGGAAAACCTTTTATTCTGTCGTCCAGCTCTTTCTAGGGGACGTTTCACATGGTTCTCCTTCAGAGCATTTAGAAGGTTACCTCAGAGACGTCCCGTCAGCCTCTGAATGACGCTTCTCCTCTTGGTCAGCTATCTTTTGCGGTACATTTTCCAATCCCAGGGTCGTCTTGGCTTTCTACGTGGAATATTTTGCTTCCAGGTACGTTTTCCCTTAAATTCCATACTCTCCTCAGGGGAGATTACCTCCCGCTTTCAGAGATCACTCGGAGTAGACACCCCAAACATTCTCACCATTAGCAGTTGCAGTTGTGGGAAAGCAGATCAAGTGGGGAGGGGATGGGGTGGCTACGAAGAGGGCACAGCGGGAACTCTGGGGATGCTCAGAGGAGGGGTCAGGGGCAGAAGGGGGCAGGCCCAGCAGACACAGGGGTCAGAAACTCAAGAGGGGGCCAGTCAGACTGAGTTGCAGTGAGATTTGGAATCCCAGATATTATAGAGGATTTAAACAGAAGACATATAGAGAAAGAAGAAGTTTATAAGGCTGTTTTGGGGGAGGATGGAGTTTGTTGTTTTGACAAGAAGGGAGATATATAGAGAACAGAGCTATTAGCACATAGAGAACAGAGCTATTTTCTGCTGCAGCTTATCAGGTGTTGGCTGGGCCTGGGGAGTGACACCAGAGGGGCCTGGCTGCAGAGGGAATCCTCTAAGTAAAAGCACCCCAGACAGACCAGTTGAATCTTATCACTGAGCTTGGGGGCCAAGGAAATCTTATAACAATCTGCATGACAGTACTACTACAGTACGCTTATCCAGATTCTAGATCTCGCTATTTAATATTTAATTGCCACTTTACAAATGTCAAGTCAAAGCTGCCAATGAAGAGACTCTGGAAGAGTCAATATGGTGATATCAAAATTGACCTAATTTAAAATTAGCACTGAATGGGGAGTTTGGGATTAATAGATGCAAACTATTACATTTAGAATCAATAGACAATAAGGTCCTACTGTATAGCACAGGGAACTGTATCCAACCTCCTGGGATAGATAATGAGGGAATATAATACTAAAAAAAAAAGAATATATATATATATATATATATTCTTTTTTTTTTAGTATTATATATATATATATATATATAATATATATGTATGTGTGTATATATATATATATATGTATATATATATATATATATACACACATACATATATGCACGTATGTATGTATGACTGAGTCACTTTGTGGTACAGCAGAAATTGGCACAACACTATAAATAAACCATACTTTAATAAAAAATAAAAATTAAATTAGCACTGATACTGCTTAATATGAAGATGCTTAATTAATGTATATGAGACGATTGTGAGCCAAAATGAGAAGACAATGTCATAAAACCAACACAAGGCACAACACTGGTCTAATCTGGAAGTTACTGTGCAAAAGCTGCAGACTAGGAGTTCCCGTCGTGGATCAGTGGTTAACGAATCCGACTAGGACCCATGAGGTTGCGGGTTCGGTCCCTGCCCTTGCTCAGTGGGTTAAGGATCTGGCGTTGCCGTGAGCTGTGGTGTAGGTCAAAGACATGGCTTAGATCCCGAGTGGCTGTGGCTCTGGTGTCAGCTGGTGGCTGCGGCTCCAATTGGACTCCTGGCCTGGGAGCCTCCATGTGCCGCGGGAAGCAGCCCTAGAAAAGGCAGAAAGACAAAAAAAAAAAAAAAAAAAAGCTGCAGACTAACCATGTCAAAATAGAGTGGCTGAAGGGGGGAGCATGGGCAAGATGTACACAAAGTCACTCTGTTCTTACAACCACGTGTGAATGTTCAATTATCTAAAATGGATAGACAGTAAGTAGGTAGATAAGTAGGTAGATAGAGGTGAGCTGAATTTTTTTTTTTTTTTTTTGCTTTTTAGGCCTGCACCCACGGCATATGGAAATTCCCAGGGTAGTGGCTGAATTGGAGCTGTAGCTACTGGCCTACGTCACAGCCACAGCCATGCTGGATCCGAGCCGTGTCTGCAACCTACACGACAGCTCATGACCACGCCATATCCTTAATCCACTGAGCAAGGCCAGGGATTGAACCTGAATCCTCATGGATACTAGTCGGATTCGTTTCTGCTGTGCACAACAGGACCTCCTGAGGTGAGCTGATTTATCAAGCATATTATTGTACAATAAATATTTGTCCAAAAAAACCCCACTTATTTAGCATGCCAACTTGAAATGCCTCTATAACTCACATTCCAGGATTAATTGGGTCTGTTTTTCTGACAATGCTGCCAACCTCGGGCTTCTGGAAGTTCTCATTCCCCTAGGTTTCCAGCACAGTAATATTATTTTTTTCTCTCTTCTTTCTCTTTCTTTCCTTTTCTTTCTTTCTCTCCTCCCTTCCTTCCATCCTTCCTTCCTTTCTTTTTTTTTTTGCTGTTTAGGGCCACACCCACACCATAAAGAAGTTCCCTGGCTAGGGGTCAAATTGGAGCTGCAGCTGTCAGCCTACACCACAGCCACAGCAAAGTGGGATCCGAGCCACATCTGCGACCTACACCACAGCTCATGGCCACACTAGATACTCAACCCACTGATGGAGGCCAGGGACCAAACCTGCATCCTCATGGATACTAGTTGGGTTCATTACTGCTGAGCTACAATGGGAACTCCCAGAACACTATTTTCTTGTTATTCAGATTGTTCCTTTAAAAAAAAAAAAAAAACACTTTTTTTTATTTAATGATTTTAATTTTTTTCCATTATGGCTGGTTTACAGTGTTCTGTCAATTTTCTACTGCACAGCAAGGTGACCCAGTCACACATAAATGTAAACATTCTTTTTGCTCACATTATCATGCTCCATCATAAGTGACCAGACATAGTTCCCAGTGTTGTACAGCAGGATCCCATTGCTTATCCATTCCAAAGCCTATAGTTTGCATCTATTAACCCCAAATTCCCAGTCCCTCCCACTCCCTCCCCTTCCCCCTTGGCAACCGCAAGTCTGTTCCCCATGTCCATGATTTTCTTTTCTGTGGAAAGGTTCCTTTGTGGAATCTAATATATTAGATTCCAGATATAAGTGATATCATATGGTATCTGTCTTTCTCTTTCTGACTGACTTCACTTAGTATGAGAGTCTCTAGTTCCATCCATGTTGGCAGCACTTTATTTTTTCGGTTGCACCTGAGGCATGAGGAAGTTCCAGGGCCAGGGATCGAACCCATGGTATTGCAGTGACCATGCAGAATCCTTAACCCACTATGCCACATGGAAACCCCCAGACTGCTCCTTTCTTACCAGTCATCTCCTCTGATCATTAAAGTTCCCCTCTTTAGCTTTATCTTCTTATTCTATATGTTCCCCATCTCTGAACTTATCTAAATCGATGGTATTGATCCAAAACTTCAATTATCTTTATGCTAATAATTCTAAACCTCCTTTAATCTAACTTCTCTCTCTTTTTTGTTTTGTTTAGTTTTGCTTTTTACGGCTGCACCGGTGGCATATGGAAGTTCCCAGGCTAGGCAGTCAAATCGGAGCTGTAGCTGCTAGCCTATGCCACAGCCTCAGCAACGTGGTATCTGAGCTGCGTCTGAGACCTACACCACAGCTCACGGCCATGCCAGATCCTTAACCCACTGAGCGAGGCCAGGAATCATCCTCATGGTTCCTAGTCGGATTCATTTCCGCTGCACCACAATGGGAACTCCCATGTAACTTCTCTTTGGACCTCCATATCCTTATTCTCAAATTTACTGGAAACTGCTGCTTCTCATATATGCTAAATCTCAGCTAATGGTGTCATTATACACATGTTCCCCAAGCCAGTAACTTTGGAGCTAGAGAACTAGTCTTAACTCTTTCTTAACACTCACATCTCATCTATCACAAAGAAATGATGTCCTTTCTGCTCCCAATGCTTCTCAAGTCTGTTCCTTTCTCTCTATTCCTCATGTCTCCCTTTAGCTCGGGCCCTGAATTCTCCTCTGGGTAAGGACTGGAGCCATCTCCTTTCTTCTGTTCTTGTATACAGTGAGTGGTGACAGTATAATCTGTCATGCTGCAAATATTACAGTAAATCTTGGTAGCCAACCTAGTATGGTGTGGGTGGAGAGGCGGTGGGAATCATAAGACTGGACCAAAAGTAAGACACCCAGAGGCTATTTTATGTTGTGGAAAAAAAATCACATAAATTTCATGGGTAAAAAAGTGATTTATCCCTAAGTGATTCTTATAGCTAGGCTAAAAGAAATTTTAAAAGGCAAAGCAGATGACACTACCGGCTCTTTTCTAAAGATCTAAAGATTCTCCTTTGCTTTCTTCCTGCAATTACTACAATAAATCCTGGTACTAAGTGACTGTGCCTTACCCTGATCTGCAATACAAAGACTTCCCAAGAAATAAGTTTCATATATTTATTATTGCATCCTGCTTGCTCTTTGCCCCTGCTTTTTAAGAAAATGAGTTAGTATTTCAAATTCTTTCTTCATGCATGAATTTATATCACTGTACTTCTGATTTTGGTTATTGGTTTTGTTTTTTTTTGTCTTTTTTGTCTTTTGTTGTTGTTGTTGTTGTTGTTGCTATTTCTTGGGCCGCTCCCGCGGCATATGGAGGTTCCCAGGCTAGGGGTTGAATTGGAGCTGTAGCCACCGGCCTACGCCAGAGCCACAGCAGTGCGGGATCCGAGCCGCGTCTGCAACCTACACCACAGCTCACGGCAACGCTGGATCCTTAACCCACTGAGCAAGGGCAGGGACCGAACCCGCAAGCTCATGGTTCCTAGTCGGATTCGTTAACCACTGCGCCACAAGGGGAACTCTTTTTTTTTTTCATTTTTAAGCAAAGCCAAATGTTTTCTACTATGGTAAAAGGTTCTGAAATATTTAACAGATTTACATTATTGTACTAAGTGAAATTTCAGACCATTTCTTATGCCCCACGTTCTATGACTGTCTCCTGCATTGCACATACCCAAACGTTCTACTCTCCCTGCCTTCCCACGTGTTGTTTCTCTCCACCTGAAATGCCCAGTTGTCCAACTTTGAATTCGCCTCTGAGATTCAGCTCAAGCCTTACCTCCTTTAAGTCATATTCTCTGCTTTCGGTCCTCTGCACCCACAATGCTCATTTTCTTGCCCATCTTTGGAGCGCAAACACTGTTTTTGTGGTTCTTAATAAACTTAAGATCCAGCACAATTTCTAGGATGTACCAAGCACCTAAAAATAAAATGGTGAATGAAGGAATGAATGGTATTAAATACATCTTAGAATCGAACAATCATGGGAAATTGATAGGAAATCAAGCGAAGCCAAAATATAGAAAATAATTCATTGTAATTGAATGCCCACTGAATGCACATAACTAAGCCATTTCATGGGCTTAAAGAGAACTGATTTTTAATCCACCTAACATAAAATTCACCCTTTTAAAGTACAGAATTCAGTGGCTTTTAATATACCATTTATGAACTATCACCCCAAAAGAAACCTCGTACCCATTAGCAGTCACTCCTCATTGCTCCCTCTTCCCAACTGACAACCACTTATCTACTCCCTCTGCCTTTTTTTGTCTTTTTAGGGCCACAGTTGCAGAATACGGAAATTCCCATGTTGAATCAAAGCTGCAGCTGCTGGCCTACGCCATAGCCCCAGCAACCTGGGATCCAAGCCACATCATTGACCTACACCACAGCTCATGGCAATGCTGGATCCTTAACCCACTGAGCAAGGCCAGGGATTGAACCCTCGTCCTTGTGGATACTAGTCAGGTTCATTACCACTGAGCCACACTGGGAACTTCTCTACTTTTTCTTTCTGTGGATTTGCCTGTTGTGACAGATGTTTCATGGATATGGACCAAACAACATGTGGCCTTTTGTGTGTGTGGCCTCTGTCATGGAGCATCACGTTTTCCAGGGTCATCCACGCTGCACAGCACGGATCAGGACCTCAGTCCTTTCTATGGCTGAATGATAGTCCATTGTCCAGATGAACATCTTGTTTACCTACTCACCAGTTGCTGGACATTTGGGTTGTTTTTACTTTTTAGCTACTATGAATAATGATGCTTTGAACATCTTTGTACAAGTTTTTTTGTGGATGTGTATGTTCATATATCTTTTTTTTTGTCTTTTTTGTTGTTGTTGTTGCTATTTCTTGGGCCGCTCCCGCGGCATATGGAGGTTCCCAGGCTAGGGGTTGAATCAGAGCTGTAGCCACCGGCCTACGCCAGAGCCACAGCAACTCGGGATCCGAGCTGCATCTGCAACCTACACCACAGCTCACGGCAACGCCGGATCGTTAACCCACTGAGCAAGGGCAGGGACCGAACCCGCAAGCTCATGGTTCCTAGTCGGATTCGTTAACCACTGCGCCACGACGGGAACTCCTCATATATCTTTTTTTGGGGGGGGTCTGTTTTAGGGCCTCACCCATGGCACTTGGAGGTTCCCAGGCTAGGGGTTCAATCGGAGCTGTAGCCACCAGCCTACACCAAGCCACAGCAAGTCAGGATCCGAGCCGCATCTGCAACCTACACCACAGCTCATGGCAACACTGGATCCTTAACCCACTGAGCGAGGCCAGCGATCAGAACCCACATTCCCATGGATGCTAGTTGGGTTCGTTAACTGCTAAGCACAATGGGAATACCCTATTTTCATATATCTTGAGCATATGTATGTGAGGAGTGGAAGTGCTCACTCACAATAACTCTTCTGTTTAACTTACAAGTAACTGTGAGGCCATCTTCCTAAGTGGTGGCACCGTTTTACATTCCCACCTGCAATGTGTGAGGCCTCCAGCATTTCCACACCCTTACAGGCTCTTACTATCTTGTCTATTACAGCCATCCTAGTGGGTGTGAAGTGGTGTCTCATTGTCAATTTCCACTTCTAATGTTCAGCATCTCTTCATTTGCTTACTGGCCTACTGCATATTTTCTTTGCAGAAATGCCTAGATTCCTTGGCCACTTTTTGTGTGGCCCTTACATTGTTGAGTTGTAAGTTCTTCACAAATTCTGGGTACTACCACTCCTTTTTTTTTTTTTTTTTTAAATTATTTTTTTGGTCACACCTGAGGCATGTGGAAGCCAGGGATTGAACCTGCACCACAGCAGTGACCTGAGCCACTACAGTGACAACAGCACATCTTTAACCTACTAGGGAATGCCAACATTTTCTCTTTCTTAATCCCCACAATCACCCTGCTAAAGGGAGATCAATCTTTATTTTATAGATCAGGAGACTGAGCCTGGGGTTTTAGTGAGCAGTGTGACTGAATCTTTATCTGTGACTCTCCCACACCCATGCTCTGTGATACTCTATACTGCTTCTTGGTGACAGAGTAGTTTTAACTGATGAAGACATCTAGAGAGCAGCTGTACTAGGGTGTGCTTAACATGAAGATGAATGTCATTGGAATTGAGGCCAGGGTATTAGAAACACTATCAACTGATTGCTAAAGTCAGTGATGGTAGACCTCAGTCACATATAAAATAAAAAAAGCTGGGAGTTGCCCTTGTGGCTCAGCAGAAACAAATCTGACTAGCATCCTTGAGATCGCAGGTTCGATCCCTGGCCTCGCTCAGTGGGTTAAGGATCCAGCATTGCTGCAAGCTGTGGTGTAGTTCACAGACGCAGCTCGGATCTGGCGTTGCTGTGACTGTGGTGTAGGCTGGTGGCTACAGCTCTGATTCAACCCCTAGCCTGGGAACCTCCATATGCCTCGAGTACAGCTCTAAAAAGACAAATAAAATAAAAATGAGTTGAATTGTATTATCTCTAAGATTCTTTCTTATTCTGAAATTCTGTGATTTAATAAGCCTTTTTTTGTTTTGCCATGCATCAAAATAGCAACAGTCATGGACAGCCAATGCCTTAAGTGTTAGGACAAAAGGAAGAGCCACCCACTGACATACATCCCTCTAAGGCCCAGGATGGGTTCCTCCATGAATTTCTGTCTTAGTATTAGTGAAAGATACCTGATCTGTTATCATAGGCATAAAAAACAAAAAAAGCTTGCATCTCCTACTGACAGTTCAAGTTCAATCACCACTTCCCTTAACACAAATATGAAAACCTGAGTTCTTGCCTTCGTTGTGGGTAAATTAGAGTGATTCTATACTAAGCCAAGATAAGTGAATTCCCAGAGGCTGTCCAGGTACCTTCACAATTACTTTCTTCAAGTACACAGCTATTTGCCTAAAAAGGAGGAAGACAGAACAAATGGATATGGTTTCAGTGCCATCATCACATACTATCTCTGCTACCTCCAACACGAGATGATTTCAAGTGATGAATTTATTCTTTCCATTATAGCTGGTTTACAGTGTAGTTTACACTCTACTGTACAGCAAGGTGACCCAGTCACACACACATATATACATTCTTTTACTCACATCATCCTCCACCATGTTCCATCAATGGATGAATTTAGAAAAACTTTTTAAAACTTTTTTTGGGGGTGGGGTATGGAAATTCCTGGCCAGGGATTGAATCCGTGCCACAGCAGTGGCCCAAGACACTGCAGTGACACCAGTGGATCCTTAAACTGCTGAGCCATGAAGGAACGCCTAGGAAAACTTTAATAGGTGTACAGCACTGCAGAAACCATGGAGCAGATAAATAAACTGAGTCATCAACAAAATATAAATGTGGTTTTATTAAGAAATCACAGGAAATTCAAATAGAATATTTTCAATTATATATTTTATTCAAAAATAGTTAATTTAAAAAATATGTATCATTTTTTGAAAAAGCAGTAGTGGTAAAATACTGAATTTTTCATACAAGGATCATTTATGTTTCATTCACTCCTACCAAAGAGGCACCTTTATTAAAAAAAAAAAAAGTGGCACCTTTATTTTCCTAGTTGAACATTTTTGCTGAAGACCAGGGTCTCTGGTGCCCTCTGGTGAAACTTCACCTGACTGGGTGTCCAGGAAGGAATTCAGGCCCTACAGCTCAGGGCTGAGAGAACTGTGGCCTATTCACCTTTGACAGGCGGTCATTTGCCGCCTTTGCTCTCTGCCCAGGAGAAAGGAGACCTCAGTGGATGTCTTTATCTCCTGGGGAAAGCCGTCTCCCTCACTAATACTCAGCCAAGCGCACAGCAATAATATTTTCTCCCTACGTTTTTACTGTCATTGTCTTCTTAAAAAAACAACAGGAGTTCCCTGGTAGCCTAGTGGTTAAGGATCTGACATTGTCACTGCTGTTGTGCTAGTTTGATCCTTGACCCAGGAATTTCTACATGCTAAGGGTATGGCCAAAAAACTCCCCCAAACAAACAGGAGTTCCTTGGTAGCTCAGTAGGCTAAGGATCCAGCTTTGTCACTGCTGTGATGTAGGTTCGATCCCCAGCCTGGGAACTTCTGTATGCCAAGGGCACAGCCAAAAAACAAACAACACCCCCGACCCCAACCCCTGTAAATGAGAGAAATAATATGGGAGAATCTCTAAGTAACTCAAGTTATAATCCAGACCAAAGCTTAGAATGCAAAAAAAGCTGATTCTTCAGCCTATATTTGTAATAATGGATACCATTACTCAAGATAACTCTGGTCCTACAGTTTCTGGGAGAAGTCGACCTTCCCTCAGATTTTAGGAAGCAGATCTATTTCGGACAAGTATCATTCCTAAAAAGTAAACATTAGCAGAGTCTCAGTTCGTTCTCCAGCCCAAACACTTTGGACTTAAGGTTCTTCAGTTCTCCTTGTATCTTATGTGCTCGTCTATTGCTGTCACGAACCTCATACAGAATGGCAAGATCCTGGTTTGCCCGGGCATTAAGTGTTGCCTAGAGATTTGGAAAAAAGACAAAGAAATGATTATGGCAGATTGCAGAGGAGAGAAGTCAGTTATAAAGACCATGCTATGATGGCTCCTTTTTATGAGACTTTTAGTACATGGGATGGATTCAATCCTTGGTCTGCTTAGTGACTAACTAAAAGAGGAAAAATGTAGAGCAGAGTTAAGGCAGAAAAGGCAGGAGACTTCTTGCTTTCCCAAACAACAGTAAAGGAGCCTTTAAGACAGAGGTCAGTCAACAATTAACAATGAGTAAAAAGACACCAACATAAACATTATCAGTACACTTGCCAAAGAAAGAAAGAAAGCATCTCTTCTATAATGAACGTGTTTGGAGCACAGTGATCACTTAGGATATGCGAGTGACTGGTTAAATCTCTCTTTTTAAATTAATGTATGATTTGCAATGTTGTGCAGTCAAATCTCTTTAAGAGGCACTGGAGGCAGCTTGGAAATTCCATGTAGTAAGGCCATGTCTGAACTTGTTAACTCAACTATTCACTTCCCCCACTTGTAAAGTAGCCACGGTTCTCTTAATCTACTTCTTGAGTTGGGAGGAATGAAGTTTTCTGTCGAGTCTGGCTTAGATGGGAAGTATGATGGTGTCATCATTCCATTATTTCAGCCTATTTTGTCTTCCCACTGGCATGTTCCGTTTAAACTGACTTTTAGTGAGACTGGGAGGATGTGATGCAGCCCAGCTTTCTTCTGAGGGGCCCTGGTTTCCTCACGGGCACCTCCTCTCCCTCCTAGTAAATCAGGATCAGTTACCTTATACAGCATCTGCTCCAAGTCTCGCAGTTTCTGCCGGAGAACCTTAATATCCGTCTTAAAGCCCTCTACTTCTAAGGCGCGCCGATTCTCCAAGGCCTCATAGCGCTTTGTCATCACCTGTAGGCGCTTCCCCATCTTGTTGGTGCGATCCTAAACACAGTCGGGGAGGCATGTGTGGAGGTGAGGGAGTGGCCGGAGCCGTCTGCACCGCCCATCCCACGAGTGGCAGAGCATTTCACACCTTAAAGATCTCTCTCCTCACTCCTTCTTCCTCACGGATCCGGGCAAGTTCTTCTTCTAGGGAAATGCACTGCTCTTGGTACATGTTAGACAGCCTTTTCTCCTGAACTATCTTATCCTTTAGGGACTGTAGGTCAAAAGGAAAAAAAATAATATTCTGTTTTATAATTTAGGTAACTCAAATAGCACACAGGTAAAGAAAAAAAGACAAGAAAGGATTTCTAGAAGTACAAAGTGAGTTGAGAAACAAGATAGCAACGAACTCTGGAGAACATCTGAAAACCTATTTCTGGAGGATTCACTTAGCTTTATTCCTAAAGTGTACATAGTAGAAAACAAAATCTTTTTGGCTCTGGGAAGAGTCAGATAATGGAGTTCAGAATTGTACCAAGTAAGGAGTTCCCATTGTGGCGCAGCAGAAACAAATCTGACTAGGAACCATGAGGATGCAGGTTCGATTCCTGGCCTCGCTCAGTGGGTTAAGGATCAGGCTTTGCCATGAGCTGTGGTGTAGATCACAGACACAGCTCGGATCTGGCGGGGCTGTGGCTGTGCCTGTGGCATAGGCTGGCAGCTATAGCTCCGATTTGCACCCCTAGCCTGGGAACCTCCATATGCATCTGGTGCAGCCCTAAAACCCCCCCAAAAAAAGAAAGAATTGCATCAATTAAGACATTACAGTGTAAGTTTTGGGACACATTTCTGAAGTTATTTAAAAAGAAACAACAAGTTATAATACACAGGTCCTACTGAGCAGCTGGAATGATCTTGAAAAAGACCAAATCAGATGTTACTTCCTTACAGACAGTCCTTCAAAGACCTGGCAGTGTTTAGAGCTACATCTTCTCAGCAGGAACGTAAAGGTCCTGTGGGAGCGCCACCCACCCTCCAATCTCCGTGCTCATTCCTCCCTACCACGACCAGATCCAGAAGCCATCACTTTCTTGGTCATGTGTTAGTTTCTGTTCTTTCTCACCTATTAAAACATAAATGCCATGAAAGCAGACCTTATCTAACTTATTTACTGCTGTAGCCCCAGAGACTAGCCCACAGGAGGAGTGCAATGAATATCTGTTGAATCAATCAATAATTTTCTAAATCCCCAAACATTATAATGATGAATTAATCTTTGAAACCTTTTTTTTTTTTTTGCTTTTTAGGGCCGCACTAGCAGCCCATGGAGGTTCCCAGGCTAGGGGTCTAATCAGACCTACAGCTGCCTGCCTACACCACAGCCAAGCCAGATCCGAGCCACATCTGTGACCTATACCACAGCTGTCAGCAATGCCAGATCCTTAATCCACTGGGTAAAGCCAGGGATTGAACCTGACACCTCATGGTTCCTAGTCGGGTTCATATCTGTTACACCACAATGAGAACTCCTGAAACCTATTTCTTGAGGTTGCTGCTACAACAGCTTCCTGGACCGCATGGATCTATATGACAGTAATTAAGTTCCTTGAAATTCCTTGAATTCTTTCAACAATTCCAAAAAAATACAGTTTTCTATAAGACAGAGGAAACTACCTTGATATATTCATTTTGGTTGTGGTGATTCTCATGAATTGGCCAAACTTTCCCAAGTTTATCTTCTCTCTTCTTACACTGCACCCTGTACTGCTTGATCTTGGACATCAAATGATCCTTTTCAAGCATCCAGGATGTCTCTTTATTTTGGTTTTCAAATTTGAGTTGCAGGAAGTCTTTGGTGCTCTCATACAGAAGTTCCTGGGTGTGGTGGAGACTAGGAAAGAGAGTACAGATGTGGACTCAAGATGTTCCCACAGCAGCTGTGGCACAGCTATTCCAAACAAGGCAAAGATATAGGTGCAATACACACATTCCGTAACAGGTCATTAGCAGTTTGAAAAACACACTTAATCTCATCATCGGCAATTTTACTTATTTCAAATAGCAAAAATAAACCAATGGGACCTGATCAAACTGACAAGCTTTTGCACAGCAAAGGAAACCAAAAAGAAAACAAAAAGACAACCTACAAAATGGGAGAAAATACTTTCAAATGATGCAACTGACAAGGGCCTAATCTCTAAAATACACAAACAACTTACACAACTCAAAGGCAAAAAACCAACAACCCAATTGAATGATGGGCAAAGGACTGGAATAGACATTTCTCCAAGGAAGATATACAGATGGTCAACAAGCACTTGAAACAATGCTCAACATCACTGATTATTAGATAAATGCGAATCAAAACTACCATGAGATACCACCTCACACCAGTCAGAATGGCCATCATTAATAAGTCCACAAATAACAAATGCTAGAGGGGTTTGTGGAGAAAAGGGAACCCTCCTGCACTGTTGGTGGGAATGTAAGCTGGTAAAACTACTATGGAGAACAGTATGGAGATATCTTAGAAAACTATACATAGAACTACCATATGACCCAGCAATTCCACTCTTGGGCATATATCTGGACAAAATTTTCTTTAAAAAAAGATACATGCGGAGTTCCTGTTGTGGCACAGTGGTTAACGAATCCGACTAGGAACCATGAGGTTTCGGGTTTGGTCCCTGCCCTTGCTCAGTGGGTTAACGATCCGGCGTTGCCGTGAGCTGTGGTGTAGGTTGCAGATGCAGCTCGGATCCCGCGTTGCTATGGCTCTGGCGTAGGCCGGCGGCTACAGCTCCAATTCAACCCCTAGCCTGGGAACCTCCATATGCCACGGGAGCGGCCCAAGAAATAGCAACAACAACAACAAAAACAAAAAAAGACAAAAGACAAAAGACAAAAAAAAAAGATACATGCACCCACATGTTCATTGCAGCACTAGTCACAATAGCCAAGACATGGAATCAACCCAAATGTCCACTGATAGATGACTGGATCAGGAAGATATAGTATATATACACAATAGAATACTACTTGGCCATAAAAAAGAACAAAATAATGCCATCTGCAGCAATATAGATGGAACTAGAGACTCTCATCCTGAGTGAAGTCAGTCAGAAAGAGAAAGACAAATACTATATGATATCACTTATATCTGGAATCTAATATATGGCACAAAGGAACCTTTCCACAGCAAAGAAAATCATGGACTTGGAGAACAGACTTGTGGTTGCCAAGGGGGAAGAGGAGGGAGTGGGAGGGACTGGCAGCTTGGGGTAAATGAGATGCAGAATGTTGCCTGTGCGATGGATTAGCAATGGGATCCTGCTGTGTAACACTGGCAACTCTGTCCAGTCACTTATGATGGAACACGTAATATGAGAAAAAAAGAATGTATACATGTATGTGTAACTGGGTCACCACACTACACAGTAGAAAAAATATATATATAAAGAAATAAAAAAAATTTTTACTTATTTCATTGGACAATGTAGAAGGTATCTACTCTGGTTCATAGACTGGTTTTTACAGGTATTTTTGTGAGCACTAATTTCAGGCTATATAGTTAGAAGGACTACAGAAATATTTACACACAGCCCATCTCGGAACGGACTTTTACCAGGCACTAGATTTTACAACAAAGAACAGGAGTTACTGTTGTGGATCAGTGGGTTAAGGACCCAACATTGTCTCTGTGAGGATGAGGGTTCAATTCCTGGCCTTGCTCAGTGGGTTAAGGATCTGGCATTGCTGCAATCTGTGGTGTAGGTCACAGATTTGGCTCAGATCCTGTGTTGCTGTGGCTGTGGCACAGCAGCTGTGCTGCAGCTCTGATTTGACCTCTAGTCTGGGAACTTCCACATGCCACAGGTGTGGCCGTAAAAAGAATATTGGTGTGCTATTGTTTTTTCTTTTCTTTTTGCCTGCACGTGCAGCATATGGAAGTTCCCAGGCTAGGGGTTGAATCGGAGCTGCAGCCACCGGCCTACACCACAGTCACAATACCACATCCAAGCTGCGTCTGTGACCTACACAACAGCTCATGGCAATGCTGGATCCTTAACGCACTGAGTGAGGTCAGGAATCGAACCTGCATCCTCATGGATACTAGTCAGGTTTGTTACTGATGAGCCACAATGTAACTCCTAAATCATGGTATTCTGCCTGAGGATTAGCACAAATCCTAAAATGTCAAAGCAGCTTTATTTCCATCTGTGCTATGATCCACATGAAAGCTTCCCAACATCAAATCCTGTACTTTTTTTCAGGATCAACTTCCTCTATGAAGTCCCCAAAATAACTTCAGCCCATTTAGACGCGCCATTCTCTGAAAGTTCCTATCACTTTAAATCTACACCCTCGTGCTATAATTCAACAATGGCTTAGCTTTATTTATCATTTATTTTTGCTCCATTACCACTAGATCATCAAAGACAGAACCAACTACTGTACATATACGGCCTCTAAACAGATTCTTGCTAACTACTGAGATTTAGGAACAATCTGGTTTCAAATCAACATCTAGAAAAATATAGTATCAAATGATCAAACTGCTTGCAAGGGGTATTAAATACTTCACTGTAGTTTTCCACTGAACAAATATTGTCAGATCCACTTATTCTTTCCATAAGTAAGAGGGTAACCAGATAAGGAGGAAATGATAACA
This sequence comes from Phacochoerus africanus, assembly GCF_016906955.1. Taxonomy (NCBI): domain Eukaryota; kingdom Metazoa; phylum Chordata; class Mammalia; order Artiodactyla; family Suidae; genus Phacochoerus; species Phacochoerus africanus. The sequence continues at coordinate 71,528,143 of NC_062550.1, read as the reverse complement.
CAATGCCTGAAGAGTAACTGTCACCAGATGAGTACATATATTTATATATATTTATTCAGATACATGTGTGTATAAAGAGGGAGAGACTGATTCAATTACCACAAGGACTGCTCTTGCTCTCAATGAGTTATTTTACTCTATCTTATATTATGGTCTCGATTACACACTGAGAAAGCATGATCTTATTCATGTATAAATGGTTTGAAAGTGACACCTAAAGGGCAGCCATTAATGGCTTTGGATTTCATGCCATTCAATACCCTCAGGATGATGATCTAATGGAAGGTGCTGATCATGTGCTCAGATATGCAGGTGATGCTAAACTAGGGTGCCTATTAATAACCTAGAAGACAGATACAAAACTGGAAACTACTGTGACAACTTAAAAATGCATTCCCTTCAAGTTCCCACTGTGGTGCAGCAGGTTAAGATTTGGTGTTATCTCTATGACGGCAAGGGTTCAATCCCCAGCCCAGTACAATGTGTTAAGGACCCAGTGCTATTGCAGCTATAGTGTAGGTCACAGCTGCAGCTTGGATTTCATCCCTGCCTGGCAACTTCCATATACTGTGGGTAAGGCCAAAAAAAAGAGGAAGAGACTTAAAATTTTTGAAAAGACAATTAAAAACCCAACAGGATAAAGAATGTAAAGTGAAAAAGTATTTTAAGGTGTAGGTTGTTTGGAGTTCCTATTGCGGCTCAGCAGTAATAAACCCAACTAGTATCCATGAGGATGTGGGTTTGATCCCTGGTCTCACTTGGTGGGTTAAGGATTTGGCGTTGCCGTGAGCTGTGGTGTAGGTTGCAGATTCGGCTCAGATCTGGTGTGGCTGTGGCTGTGGCCAGCAGCTGTAGCTCGATTTGACCCCTAACTTGGGAACTTCCATATGCTGTGAGTGCGGGCCTAAAAAAAAAAAGAAGAAGAAGAAGAAGAAGATGCAGGCGGTTTAATCTATAAAAGAGAAGGTAAGATAAAGATCACCAAGTATTCAAGAATGATTTACTATGTGCCTATTGCTCACACAGGCCAGGATGGAGGCTACAGACATAATTCCAGCGAGGTATTCACACCAGCAGAGAGTCACCTGATCGTCACGGGAGATGGGGAGAAGTTTAACTCTGCCTGGGGAGGTCTGCAGAGGAGGGGCGATGCAGCACAGCCAGGTGTCTGCTAGGTCAAGAGTGTTCTGAGAACAAGGGTGTCGTTAGTCTGGCTGAAGAACAAGGTGAACCACAGTGACAGAGGAGGCACCAAGGCTGAAGCATGACAGGAGCTGCAGATGAGTTACTTCAAACAAGAACACAGCCTGAACCAATGTGGAAAGATCGAGAAGGCAGAGAGCGGACTGGAGAAGCTTCCCAGGCTCACGCCCCTCAGGGCTGGGAAATTGGGAACAGAGAGCAGGGAGTTGAAGACCATCCTGAGGTTCTGAGCTTGGGAAACCAGAGGCACATGACGGCATTAAACTAAATGGGGGAAGAAGGAGGCAGCAGGTTTGAGATGGGGGAGGGGTGCTTATTGGGAAAGAAAAGTTTAGCTTCAGTTGCAGTCAATTTGAGGTGTTCAAACAGATGCCACTGGAAACGGGCAAAAGGCTGAGGAGGGTTAGACACGTGGGAGAACCAAGAAACGTAAGTGCTGCAGAAACCAAGGGAGACAAATGTCTTGAAGGAGGGGCGATGAGAGGTGCCAGAGACACAGAAGGACATTAATGACAATGGGGACTGTGAAGAAACATTTGCCACAGAAATTAGGAGTCACTGATGGCCTCAGACAGGGCAGATGAGGGGAGACACAGACGGCAGAAAGAGGAAGACAGGCAGACAGGTCTGGGGCAAAAACAGTAAGTATAGTTTTGTGCAGGTATGTAAAGTTAAACAAAAGACAAGGCCTGTGATACTGAGTCAAGATAACGTATCGGTGGAGAAAAGGACATTTCTTGACACAAAGATCAAGCTAAAACACTCAAATGGGTGAAAAGCAATGTGTGGAATACCCCAGCCCTTCAGGAAAAGCAACAGCACATCCAGGGAGCCTGGGGAGAGGCAGGGATGACAAGACCCTTCCTTCAGCTCCAGGGTCCTGTGCTGCTGCTGACTCCCCTTCCCCCATTTTCGGCCTCCCCACAGCGTATGGAGCTCCTGGGCCAGGAATCAGATCCAAGCCATAGTTACGACAATGCTGCATCTTTAACCTGCTGTGCTGAGCCAGGGATCAAACTTGCATCCCAGGGCTCCGAAGATACCGCCAACCCTGTTGCACCATAGCAGGAACTCCTAGGACTGCAGACTTTTAAATTTTTAAACCACTTTGAGAACATTTTAAATCCATGAAGTGTGGCTTTCTTTGACACTTACCTTTTGGTGAGCTCTGTGATTCTGTCCCTATGTCGCTGGTGATGAACCTGAACTTCCTCCATGTGGATCCGCCTCTCCTCCATGAGTCCTGACACCTGCTCTCGGGAGAGCCGGGTCTGCTCTTCCAACTGGGCCTGGAGCGCTTCCACCTAGAAGGGACGAAATGGCTGAGGTATCCACCCCTGCCTGGCTCCCACTTACTTCTTACCACTACAAGGGATCCTTTCTCTAGAAACATTTAGGAAACAAAACCCACATAAACAAAGAAACAAAAGCACAGCAACAAAACAAACTGAAGAAAAATCTCAACTGGACTCCTCTTTACTGCCTTGTAAGTGGGGGTCAGGCTGCACAAGAGCAGACTACATCGGCACTAAGCAAAGCACCCGACATCATACAAAGGAAACCAGTAAAGCTGATCTCCCCTACCCGGGATTCTCATCTTCTCACCATCTCCCTTTCTGGACTCTTAGGACTGTCTCCTTTTTAAGATTCTCTAGTTACACAGACAGAGAAAGACTCTCTTCTTCATTTTTTTAATTTACAAAATAGAGCAAAATGTTATTTCCTTCTCTGAGTCTGGCTGTTGTGACCCCAGGTGGAGATACTAGCTAAAGGTAGAAACTGTCACTTAAATCAATAGACCCTCCTGAAAAAACAGGAACCTGAGTGCATCTAGAGGAAAAACCATGGCTACAAGAGACATACAATGACCAGGTGGTAAGAGGATGACTTCAGGACACATGCACCAAACAATGGACATATCCCCAAAGGTCAGTGTATTGGGACAGACAACTATAGCTGTGTGTGTTCCTTGGGCCACCTGCAGAGGGACTTCTGACTGTGACAGCTCAGCATATAAGCAGACTAGCACTTGCAGAAGAGTGGAATACAGAATAATGGGTAAAACAGACGTTTCTGGAAATCAGGAACACCCTCAACTTTCCAATGTTATGACGCCCAGATGTAACATGTGTGCAAGGAGGCTCTGAGCAGATGCTCGTGAAAAGGGGTTTCACCTGGAGGATGAGGGTCTGCACATCTCTCTCTTGCTGCTCGGCTCTCTCCTCCTTCTCTTTCATTGCTGGTTTTCTCCTGCTTCCTTTAGAATCTGAAATGGAAAACAAAAGTCAGTGGAGGCCTGACTCAGTTTTTCTTTCTGCTATTCAAGCATCAGCCATCACCTTTACAGAGGAGCTCAGTCTGCTTTACCTGTAAGAGAAAGAAAGGAAAGAAGAAGGGAAAAAAAAAACGTACAGAAATTACAGCATTTAACTGTTTAAATAGGAATCTCTTAAGGGAACTATGCTAGGATGTCATCTGGATAATAACATTCATCTTTCTGAGAATAACTATTAAATTTTCCTTTGGAGTTGTGTCTATTTTCCTTATAAAATCTTATTTAGAGAGTTCCCATCGTGGCTCAGCAGAAACGAATCCCACTAGGAACCATGAAGTTGCAGGTTTGATCCCTGGCCTCGCTTGGTGGGTTAAGGAGTCAGTGTTGCTGTGAGCTGTGGTGTAGGTTGCAGATGCGGCTCGGATCCCACGTTGCTGTGGCTCTGGCGTAGGCTGGCAGCTACAGCTCCGATCCGACCCCTAGCCCGGGAACCTCCATATGCCGCAGGAGTGGCCCAAGAAATGGCAAAAAGACAAAAAAAAAATTCAATAAACATAATTTCTTTGGAGGATTTAAGAAGCTCATGCTAAGAGAGTAGACTTTTTTTTGGCTGCACCCTGGGCCAGGGATAGAATTCAAGCTGCATCTGAGACCTATACTGAAGCTATGGCTACACCAGATCCTTAACTTGCTGCAGTGGAAATTCCACAGTGGGAATTCCAAGAGTGGATCTTTTTTAAAGGACACTATATAATGATAAAAGGATCAACACAAAGAGAGGATGTTACACTCATCAACATATATGCATGCAGTATGAGAGCACCCAAATACATAAAACACATTCTAATAGACATAAAGGGATAAACTGATGGGAAGACAATAATAGTAAAAGACTTTAACACCTTACTCACTTCAACAGACAGATTTTTGAGACAGAAAAATCAATAAGGCAACAGAGATCCTAAATGATACAACAGAACAGTTAGACTTAATTGATATTTTCAGGACACTACATCCAAAAAAAGCAGAATACGCACACTTTTTTTTTTTTGGTCTTTTTTTAGGGCTATGCCTGCAGCATATGGAGGTGTCCAGGCTAGGGGTCAAATCGGAGGTGAAGCTGCAGGTCTATGCCACAGCTCACAGCAATGCTGAGCCATGACAGGAACTCCAGAATACACATTCTTTTTGAGTACACATTCCTTTTTTCTTTTTTTGGCCGGGGGGGGGGGGGGTGCGGAGCGGGGAGCGGGGGCCACACCCCCAGCATATGGAAGTTCCCAGGCTAGGAGTCATGGCCACAGCCACAGCAACATGGGATCTGAGATGAGTCTGCAACCTACACCATAGCCCACACCAACACCAGATCCTTAACCCCCTGAGTAAGACCAGGGATTGAACCCATGTCCCCATGGATTCGTTACCACTAGGCCACAATGGGAACTCCTTTTATTTTTTTTCCCAAATGGTCACTTCTGTGGCATATGGAAGTTCCCAGGCCAGGGCTCAAATTGAAGCTGCAGCTGTGGTCTATGCCACAGCCATGGCAACACCAGACCCGAGCCCCAACTGCCACCTACACCATAGCTCACGGCAACACTGGATCTTAACCCACTGAGAGAGGCCAGGGATCAAACCCACATCCTCACAGAGATAACACCAGGTGCTTAACCCACTGAGCCACAAGGGGAACTCCTCAAGCATCTTTTTTTGATGATACAATGGCATGAAACTAGAAATCAACCACAGAAAAAGAAACAAGAGGAGTTCTCCAGTGGCCTGGCAGTTAAGGAGTCAGTGTTGCAATAGCTGTTGTTCAGGTTGGATCGCTGGCCCAGGAAATTCTGCATTCCACAGGCACAAACAAACAAAAAACCCAGGAGTTCCCTTCTTGGCTCAGCGGAAATGAATCTGACTAGCATCCATGAGGACGAAGATTCGATCCTGGTCTTGCTCAGTGGGTTAAGGATCCAGCATCACTGTGAGCTATGGTATAGTTTACAGACGATGCTCGGATCCCCCGTTGCTGTGGTTGTGGGGTAGGCCAGCAGCTGTAGCTCCAATTCGAACCCTAGCTTGGGATCTTCCATGTGCCACGGGTGCGGCCCTAAAAAGCAAAATAATTATAAGAATAATTAAAAAAGAGAGAGAAGGATAAGGAGATTGAGGCTTAGAGAGGCTAATCAATAGTCTGTGATTCCAGAAGCTGTCCAAATCTGTTTTCATAACTTATCACTGTAAGCATGTTAATTATATATATCTAATTATATGTATCTAATTTTACATATATATATATATATATCCATATACACACAATTTCTTTTTTTTTTTTTTTTGCCTCCCGGCAGCATATGAAATTCCTAGGCCAGGGATCAGATCTAAGCACTTATACTTTTTTTTTTTTTTGTCTTTTTGCTATTTCTTGGGCCGCTCCCACGGCATATGGAGGTTCCCAGGCTAGGGGTCGAATTGGAGCTGTAGCCACCGGCCTACGCCAGAGCCACAGCAACGCAGAATCCGAGCCGCATCTGCAACCTACACCACAGCTCACGGCAACGCCGGATTGTTAACCCACTAAGCAAGGGCAGGGACCGAACCCACAACCTCATGGTTCCTAGTCGGATTCGTTAACCACTGCGCCATGACAGGAACTCCCTATATTTTTAAGTTGTACTTTCATTAAAACATCATGGAAACATTTTGTTAAAACAAGCAGCTCAGTAAGATCTTAGACTACTAGAGGCATCATTATGAACATTCCTTACCACTGCATGATAGGAAAAAATTTCTACTTATTTGCACTATGTTTTTTTTGTTTTGTTTTGTTTTGTCTTTTTGCTATTTCTTTGGGCCGCTCCCTCGGCATATGGAGGTTCCCAGGCTAAGGGTCCAATCGGAGCTGTAGCCGCCAGCCTACGCCAGAGTCACAGCAGTGCGGGATCCGAGCCGCGTCTGCAACCTACACCACAGCTCACGGCAACGCCGGATCGTTAACCCACTGAGCAAGGGCAGGGACCGAACCCGAAACCTCATGGTTCCTAGTCGGATTCGTTAACCACTGCGCCACGACGGGAACTCCTACACTATGTTTCTGAATTCTGCATCAATAAGAATTTCTAATAAAATGTTTGATACCTGCTCTGAGAGCTGAAGATTCATTCTGTTCACATATTTCTATAGTCTGAATATTCTTCTGGAGAATGCTGACCTGAAGAAGCAAAAAAAACACAACAAAAAAATTGTAATAATTTTTTAAAAGGTACAGAAATAGCCATCCCATAAATGTAATATTTCACTCTTTAGTTTTGCAGATCAAACACTATTCATAAATTAAATCGGTCAAAACTGATATAATCAAATAAGGACGTCATGCATGTGAGAGCAGAGTAGACAAAGTAACTGGATAAAATCCAGTGTTTTGAATAAAAACTCGATAATCAACTATTGTTGATGATATAGATGAAAAAATAAAATTTCAGGGTTATTTGGCAATATCTACTAAGAAAAAAAAAGTGGTCTTTGACAAGGGCCTTTAGGAAAGTAACAGAAACAGAGATGCATTCATATACAGTATGTATTAAGGTGCTCAGTGAAGAACTGTTTATAGAAGTGAAAGAATGGAAATTGCAAATACACAAGTATTTCTGTACAAATGGAAAAAGAGCTTTATCTCTGGGGTACAGAATTATGAGAGACTGCCAATTTTATATTAGATTCCTGAAATCTGTTTGTTTTTGACAAAGACCATGCATTACTTTTGTAATCCATATAAAAAAGATTAAAAAAAAAGAACTGGTATTGAAACTTGCTCCCACATTGAGCCTGCTCCTGCTGTTCTAATTGTATCCAAAACATCTCCCCCTCTGAGCTATAGGCTTCTAAATGGTGAAATGAGGAGTTTCTGTTGTGGCACAGCAGAAATGAATTCAACTAGGAACCATGAGATTGCGGGTTCCATCCCTGGCCTTGTTCATTGGGTTAAGGATCCGGTGTTGCCATGAGCTGTGGTGTAGGTCGAAGACGTGGCTCAGATCCTGCATTGCTGTGGCTGTGGCATAGGCTGTAGCTCCCACTTCAATCCCTAGCCTGGGAACCTCTATATGCCTCTATATGTGGGTGTGGTCCTATCAAACAAATAAACAAATAATGAAATGAGGTAAACAATGCTACTTCCCAGAGTTTTTTGAAGAACGAGTGTAAAATAACAAAGCTCTTTGTAATTACAGAAAACGCTTTAAAAACTTAGGTTAACATTAGACTGTAGCAGCAGCCAATGCTCATTCAAGCATCTTTAGCAACTACTCAAACTCTTCTGATTATGGACCCCAGCCTTTTTGAGAAAAAGCTGTGCTTACCATGCTATTCCAAAGATTACTTACTTTGTTGGGAGGCTCCTTATAAAAATAGGTCACTTCTCCACTGTCTGTTCCCACGAGAGCCAAGAGATTTTGAATCTTTTTCTTGTCTTCTAGCTCCCTGTAATTCCCATAGAGTTAAAATGTCCAGAGTAAGTACATTTCTGTTTAAAGGATCTTCCTTCTGACTCATTTATTTTTAAAGCAATGGTAACCTCAAATTAAAATTAAATAGGATTAACTCTCTTACATTGCTGGTGGGAATGTAAATTGATAAGCCACTATGGAGAACAGTTTGGAGGTTCCTTAAATAACTAAAATTAGAGTTATCATACACTCCAGTAATCCAACCCCTGGGCATAGCTCCAGAAGACAAAAACCCTAATTCAAAGAGATACATGAGCCCAATGTTCATAGCAGCACTATTCAAAATAGCAAGACATGGAAGCAACCTAAATGTCCACCAACAGATGAATGGATAAAGCAGATGTGGTGTATATACAATGGAATACTACTCCGTCATATAAAAGAATGAATGGGAGTTCCTGCTAGGGTGAAAAAGGATCCGTGGTGTCTTAAGAGCACTGGGACACAGATTTGATCCCCAGCCTGGCACAGTGGGTTAAGGATCCAATGTTGCCATAGATGCAGCTTAGCTTGTGAGTGTGACTCAGATCTCATCCCTGGCCTTGGAACTCCATAGGCTGTAGGGTGGCCAAAAAAGGATTAAAAGAAAAAAAAAGAATGAAATGATGCCATTTGCAGCAACATGAATGGATCTAGAGATTAACATATTAAGTGAAGTAAGACAGCAAAAATTATATGATTATCACTTACATGTGGAATCTTAAAAAAATGATACAAATGAACTTATTTACAAAACATAAATAGACTCACAGACATAGAAAACAAATTTAGGGTTACCAAAGGGGAAATGGGGAGGGATAGATTAGGAGTTTAGGATTAACAGATACACACTACTATATATACAACAGACAAACAAGGACCTACTGTATAGCACAGGGAACTATACTCAATATCTTGTAATAGCCTATAATGGAACAGAATCTGAAAGAGAGTATCTCCGACCCATTTTCCATACCTAAGCCAGTTTTAAGACCCAGCGACTATTACTTAAAGGAGAAGCTGCATCTCTCAGGAGGTGAGACCACAGCCAAGTGTACATGGTAATGTAACTTCCCTCAGTCCTTCCTCAAAGGGCCTACGGCCACTTATTCAAGTAATTGTATACTGGAGAAAAGGCAACCCAGACAGTTCAAGAATTGTTGGACATAGAGTCTGAGTTGACTTTGATACCTGTGATGTGAAGCATTATCTGGGGCAAATGAGAACCAAGTTATGAAATAAATTTTGGTACAGGTTCAGCTCAAAGTGGGTCCACCCGATCCAGACCCAATCAATGGTCATTTCCCCATCTCCAAATATATACATGGAATGGACCTAATTAGTAGCTGGCAAAACCTCCTCATTGTTTTCTTGGTTTCTGTGTTTAAGCAAGAGGAAGTTTCTGAAACCACCCCTTCCTACTCCAGCCACAATGGTAGATAAAGATTTAAAGGATAGAGGGGTGGAGGTCCCCATCAAATCTCCATTTACTTCACATGTATAACCCATGTAAAACCAGACAGGCAACAGTGGACTTCAGTAACTATGAGAGACGTAGTAATACTTTTTCCAGAGGAGGTTGACTTGGTCTTAGGTACACAGATGTGACTACTAATAAAGTAAATGTATTCCTTCTTACTCCTAACAGGAATGGAACAGTTCTCACTCATGTGAGGTAAACAACAGTAGATTTTTACAAGCTTCCCTAGGACCTTGTTAACTCTGCTGTGCTCTATTAACTTTGTCCAAAAGGACTTGGATCTGGCCACTCCACAGAGTGCATTAGCTCAACTACTAAGATATCCTACGAAATTAGACTGAACAGACAAGAAGTGCCACATGTATCAGATCCCTTACACATGCTCCCAAGGGTCAAAGGTAAACCGTACAAAGCACATCAGTGAAGTTTCAGGGGCCCAATTCAGGCATGCCAGGACACTCCCTTTAAAAAAAAGGACAAATGATTGTATCTCACACCTACCACCACCAAGAAGGAAGTGTAATGCCTGAAGAGCTCTTCAGCTTCTGGAGACAACTTTTCCATACTTTGGAATACTGCTCTGACCCATGTATTGTGACATGGAAGGAGAGCTTTCAGTGTAGCCCAGAGGTGAAAGAACTCCGCATTGGGCCAAGGCTGAAACTATTAAGGAGATTGAATCAGTAATCAAAAAACTTCCAACCAAACAGTATGGTGGTTCCTCAGAAAACTAAATATAGAAGTATCATACGATCCAGTAATTCCACTCTTGGGCATATATCCAGATAAAACTTTCATTCAAAAAGGTACATGCACCCCTAAGTTCACTGAAGCACTATTTGCAATAGCCAAGACATGGAAACAACCTAAATGTCCGTCAAGAAATGAATGAATTAAGATGTGCTACTATACACAATGGAATACTACTCAGCCACAAAAAAGAATAAAATAATACCCTTTGTAGCAATGTGGATGGAACTAGAGATTCTTATACTAAGTGAAGTAAGTTGATAATAGACAGATACCATATACCACTTACATGTGGAATTTAAAATATAGCACATGGAGTTCCCATCGTGGCGCAGGGGTTAACGAATTCGACTAGGAACCATGAGGTTGCGGGTTCGGTCCCTGCCCTTGCTCAGTGGGTTAACGATCTGGCGTTGCCGTGAGCTGTGGTATAGGTCGCAGACACGGCTCGGATCCTGCGTTGCTGTGGCTCTGGCATAGGCTGGTGGCTACAGCTCCGATTCGACCCCTAGCCTGGGAACCTCCATATGCCGTGGGAGGGGCCCAAAGAAATAGCAAAAAGACAAAAAAATAAAATAAAAAATAAAAAATAAAATAAAATATAGCACAGATGATCCTCTCTATAGAACAAAAAGACTCACAGACATGGACAGCAGACCTGTGGTTGCCAAGGCAGAGGAAGTGAGATAGACTGGGAGTTTGGGGTTAATAGATGCAAACTGTTACATTAAGAATGGATAGGTGGAGAGAGGACAAGATGGCGGAGGAGTAGGGGGACACGCTCGCCCTCTCCCACAAACACAACAAAAAAAAGCACATCTACAGAATAAATGACTCGCACAGAACAGCAACCAATCGCTGGCAGAAGAACCTAAACTCCAATAACGGCAAGAAGTTCGTGACATTACGGGGCAGAACGGGAGAAAAGAGGAGAGTGAGAGACGGTGAATCCGAGCGGGACGGGCGCTCCCGAAAGGGAACTGCAGAAGAGAAAGGGATCCTGCACCCTGGAAAGTCACCTACACAGGGGAAAGATCAAACGAACCGGAGGAATCTCCAGATGCAGAGAAGAGTGTAGCAGTAAGTTGGAGTACGGAAAAGCCGATCAAGAACCGAACGGACCATCTGAACTACGGGCACAGTCACCAAAAATTGAGACGCCTGGGTGGGGGCTGGGCACCGAGACCTCGCCTCCAAAGGTTGGTCCCCGAGAAAGGGCTGGGGGATGCCTAGGTGGGGGCTGGGCACCAAGACCTCGCCTCTGAACGCTGGTCGCCGAGGGGGGGCCGGGGGACACCTGGATGGGGGCTGGGCACTGAGACCTAGGCTCCAGAGGTTAGTCCCCGGGCTGGGGGGGCGGGGCAGAGCGGAAACTGCTTGGGAGGTCTAGAAACCATTTGAGGGGGCAGAGACTGCCTGGGAGACTAGAAAACAAAGCTGTCGCAGAGGAAGGGAGCAATACTCTAGGGGCGGGGAAGTGGAAAGCCGCATCAGAGGGAACCTGGGAAAAGAGCCTGGTCTGCGCCTGTGCTGGGGAGGGGAGAGAAGAAGGGGTGGGTCCCCATAGAATACCCCCCACGCCACAGCAAGCTTACAGGCCCGCTAGCTAGCTGAAAGCTGTGCTTCCCAGTGCATCCCCTCCCCCCACCCCTGCCACCCCCTGTGCTCTCGCCGAACCTGGGGCTGCCTGCCATCCAGGAGGGCTGGCCTCAATAATTGCCTGAAGCCTACCACCGCAGGGGCTGTCCCTGCACAGGTCTGCTTGCCCTTTGGAGGGGCTACACTTCCGCAGAGTAGCACCAAACACCACCAGCCCCCAAGAAAAGGCCTGCAGCCCAGAAAAGCTAGAACAAGCCTAGCCAGGCCGTGAATAGATCTGCCTAATTCTCGGATGATTTTTCTGAGTCGGGCTGCCCCGGGGAGGAGCCTCTTCGGTTTCCAACGGCCCTGCTACCCGCCCAAGCCCCCAGGGGGGTGCCCTAGTGGATCAGCTGCATAGGACTGCCAGCTCCAGGCAGGACCCCCTGCAGCCCAGAAAAGCTGCAACAAGCTCGGCCGAGCCGGGAAAAGATCTCAGACGGTCTTTCTGAGTCGGGCTGCCCCGGGGAGGAGCCTCTTGGGTTTCCAGTGGCCCTGCTACCCGCCCAAGCCCCTAGGGGGTGCCCCACTCCTGCGGAATAGCTGCTCAGCACCACCAGCCCCCTAGAAGAGCCCCTGCAGCCCAGAAAAGCTGCAACAAGCTTGGCCAGACTGTGAAAAGATCCGCCTACATTCTCAGGCCGTCCTTCTGAGTTGGGCTGCCCTAGGGAAGAGCCTCTTAGGTTCTCAGTGACCCAGATAGCTGCTCCAGCCCCCAGGGGGTGCTGCACTCCTGAGGAACAGCTGCCCAACACCGCCAACCCCCTGCAAGAACCCCACAGCCTAAAAACACCAGAGCAAGCTCTGCATGACCAAGTGAAATCTGCTACCATTGTGGTGTGGACCTCCCAGTGCTGTCTGCCCTCAGGAAGCCCTCCTTTGCTTCAAAGAAACACTGTTAGCACCATCAACACTCCAGAAAAGCCACACTGCCTCAAAAAAGACTGACCAACAACGCCAGCCCTCAGGAAATATTCCACGGCAGTGACAAGGCAAACACTGCCCGAAAACAGAGAGTACAACTCCCTCAGGAGAAAGAAAACAACAAGCAAGATGAAGATGCACAGAAACCACCCCCAGTCAAACCAACAGGAGAACTCACCTAAAACAGTCAACAATGAAACAGATCTCTGCAGTCGGACAGACCTGGAGTTCAAAAGAGAAATAGTGAAAATACTGAAGAAATTAAGAGAAGATATGAACAGTAATGCAGATACCCTCAGAAAGGAACTAGAACATATAAGGAGGAGCCAAGAAAAACTAGAACATTCATTGGCAGAGATGCAAACGGAACTAAGGACAGTAAAAACCAGAATGAATAATGCAGAAGAACGAATCAGTGATATGGAAGATAGAATAATAGAAATCACTCAATCCAGTCAACAGACAGAAAACCAAATCAAAAAACTGGAAAGCAATATAAGAGACCTATGGGATAATATAAAGCGGGCCAATCTACGCATAATAGGAATTCCAGAAGGAGTAGAAAAAGATAAGGGGATGGAAAATATATTTGAAGAAATTATCGCTGGAAACTTCCCAAATCTAAAGGATGCTGGGTTCAAGATACAAGAAGCACAGAGGGCCCCAAACAAACTGAACCCAAATAGACCCACAGCAAGACACATCATAATAAAAATGGCAAAAGTTAGTGATAAAGAGAGGATCCTAAAGGCAGCAAGAGAAAAACAGAATGTTACCTACAAGGGAACCCCCATAAGAATATCAGCTGACTTCTCTACAGAAACACTACAGGCCAGGAGGGAATGGCAAGAGATATTTAAAGTGCTAAAAGGAAAAAATATGCAACCTAGAATACTCTATCCAGCAAGAATATCATTTAAAATAGAAGGGGAAATAAAAATTTTTTCCAACAAACAAAAACTTAAAGAATACTGCAACACAAAACCCAGGTTAAAGGAAATATTGAAAGGGCTTCTCTAAACCAAAAAGAAAGGAAGGAAAGGGAAGGAAAAAAAAGAAAAAGAAAAAGAAGAAGAGGAAGAACTAGGACTGAGGAAACCGCAATCAGAGAGCAGTCACTCAAATAAGCCAGCATACAGATTTAATCATGAACAGGCCTCAAACAAAATAAAATTAAAAAGAAAAAAATAAAAAAGAGTCATCAAAACCATAAAATGTGGGCAAGGGATGTTAGGAAGTAAATAACCCTTTTTGTTTGTTTGTATGTTTCTCTTCTTAATTTTAATATAGTAATGAAGTGTTTGAACTTACAGGACCATCAGGCTAAAACACACAATTATGGGAAGGGGTTAGCATACTTAAAAAACAGGGCAACCACAAGCCAAAACCAAATATTGCATTTGCAAAAAATGAAAAAACAACAAAAAACAAACACTCAAGCAGATAATAACAGGAGACCATCCAAACAAAAAAAAAGAAAAAGAAAGAAAAAAGGAAGAATGGAGAACCATAGAATCAACTGGAACACGACGTTCAAATGGCAATAAATAATCATCTATCAATTATCACCTTAAATGTCAATGGACTGAACGCCCCAATCAAAAGACACAGAGTGGCTGAGTGGATAAAAAGGCAAAAACCTTCAATATGCTGCCTACAAGAAACTCACCTTAGGACAAAAGATACATATAGATTGAAAGTGAAAGGGTGGGGAAAAATATTTCACGCCAATAGACAAGACAGAAAAGCAGGAGTCGCAACACATATCAGACAAAATAGACTTTAAAACAAAAGACATAAAGAAAGACAAAAAAGTACACTACTTAATGATTAAGGGATCCATCCATGGAGAGGATGTTACTATCGTCAACATATATGCCCCAAATACAGGAGCACCCAGATACATACAACAAATATTAACAGACATAAAGGGAGATATTGATGAGAATACAATCATAGTAGGAGACCTTAATACCCCCCTTACATCAATGGACAGATCCTCTAGACAGAAAACCAATAAAGCAACAGAGATCCTAAAGGAAACAATAGAAAAGTTAGACTTAACTGATATCTTCAGGACACTACATCCAAAAAAAGCAGAATACACCTTCTTCTCAAATGCTCATGGAACATTCTCAAGAATCGACCACATATTGGGACACAAAGCGAATCTCAATAAATTTAGGAGCACAGAAATTATCTCAAGTATCTTCTCTGACCACAATGCCATGAAATTAGAAATCAACCATGGGAAAAGGAAAGAGAAAAAACCTACTGCATGGAGACTAAACAACATGCTACTAAAAAACCAATGGGTCAATGAGGAAATCAAGAAGGAAATTAAAAACTACCTTGAAACAAATGATAATGAAGACACAACCTCTCAAAATCTATGGGATGCTGCGAAAGCAGTGCTCAGAGGGAAATTTATAGCAATACAGGCCTTTCTCAAAAAAGAAGAAAGATCCCAAATTGACAACTTAACCCTCCACCTAAATGAATTAGAAAAAGAAGAACAAAAAAGGCCTAAAGTCAGCATTAGGAAGGAAATTATAAAGATCAAAGAAGAAATCAATAAAATAGAGACTCAAAAAACAATAGAGAAAATTAATAAAACCAAGAGCTGGTTCTTTGAAAAGGTGAACAAAATTGACAAACCCCTGGCCAGACTCACTAAAAAGAGGAGAGAAAGAACCCAAATAACCAAAATTATAAATGAAAAAGGAGAAATCACAACGGATACAGCAGAAATACAAAAAACCATAAGAGAATACTATGAACAACTATATGGCAACAAGTTTGACAATCTGGAAGAAATGGACAATTTTCTAGAATCTTACAGCCTGCCAAAACTGAATCAAGTAGAAACAGACCAACTGAACAGACCAACCACTAGAAATGAAATTGAAGAGGTCATAAAATCACTCCCTACAAAGAAAAGTCCAGGACCAGATGGCTTCACAGGTGAATTCTATCAAACATATAAAGAGGAGTTGGTGCCCATCCTCCTTAAACTCTTTCAAAAGGTTGAAGAAGAAGGAATACTCCCAAAGACATTCTATGATGCCACCATCACCCTCATTCCAAAACCAGACAGAGATACCACCAAAAAAGAAAACTATCGGCCAATATCATTGATGAATATAGATGCAAAAATTCTCAACAAAATCTTAGCCAACCGAATCCAACAACATATCAAAAAAATTATACACCATGACCAGGTTGGGTTCATCCCAGGTTCACAAGGATGGTTCAACATACGCAAATCAATCAGCATCATATACCACATTAACAAAAAAAAAAGTCAAAAATCATATGATCATCTCAAATGCATCTTTGTCAAATGCAGAAAAAGCATTTGACAAAGTCCAACATCCATTCATGATCAAGACCCTCGCCAAAGTGGGTATAGAGGGAACATTCCTGAATATAATCAAAGCCATTTATGATAAACCCACAGCAAATATAATACTCAATGGGGAAAAACTGAAAGCCTTCTCACTCAAATCTGGAACAAGACAGGGATGCCCACTCTCACCACTGCTCTTCTACATAGTTTTGGAAGTCCTAGCCACAGCAATTAGACAAACCAAAGAAATAAAAGGCATCCATATAGGAAGAGAAGAGATCAAACTGTCACTGTAGGCAGATGACATGATACTATACATAGAAAACCCTAAGGACTCAACCCCAAAACTACTTGAACTGATTAAGAAATTCAGCAAAGTAGCAGGATATAAGATTAACATTCAGAAGTCAGTTGCATTTCTGTATACCAGCAATGAAATATTAGAAAAGCAATACAAAAATACAATACCTTTTAAAATTGCACCTCACAAAATCAAATACCTCGGAATACACCTGACCAAGGAGGTAAAGGACCTATATGCCGAGAACTATAAAACTTTCATCAAAGAAATCAAAGAAGATGTAAAGAAATGGAAAGATATTCCATGTTCCTGGATTGGGAAAATCAATATTGTAAAAATGGCCATACTACCCAAAGCAATCTACAGTTTCAATGCAATCCCTATCAAATTACCCATGACATTTTTCACAGAACTGGAACAAACAATCCAAACATTTATATGGAACAACAAAAGACCCAGAATCGCCAAAGCAATCCTGAGAAACAAAAACCAAGCAGGAGGCATAACTCTCCCAGACTTCAAGAAATACTACAAAGCCACAGTCATCAAAACAGTGTGGTACTGCTATCAAAACAGACAGACCGACCAATGGAACAGAATAGAGAACCCGGAAATAAACCCTGACACCTATGGCCAATTAATCTTTGACAAGGGAGGCAAGAACATCAAATGGGAAAAAGAAAGTCTATTCAGCAAGCATTGCTGGGAAACCTGGACAGCTGCATGTAAAGCAATGAAACAAGAACACACCCTCACACAATGCACAAAAATAAACTCCAAATGGCTGAAAGACTTAAATATACGACAGGACACCATCCAACTCCTAGAAGAAAACATAGGCAAAACACTCTCTGACATCAACATCATGAATATTTTCTCAGGTCAGTCTCCCAAAGCAATCGAAATTAGAGCAAAAAATAAACCCATGGGACCTCATCAAACTGAAAAGCTTTTGCACAGCAAAGGAAACCTAAAAGAAAACAAAAAGACAACTTACAGAATGGGAGAAAATAGTTTCAAATGATGCAACCGACAAGGGCTTAATCTCTAGAATATATAAACAACTTATACAACCCAGCAGCAAAAAAGCCAATCAATCAATGGAAAAATGGGCAAAAGACCTGAATAGACTGTTCTCCAAAGAAGATATACAGATGGCCAACAAACACATGAAAAAATGCTCAACATCGCTGATTATAAGAGAAATGCAAATCAAAACTACATGAGATATCACCTCACACCAGTCAGAATGGCCATCATTAATAAATCCACAAATAACAAGTGCTGGAGGGGCTGTGGAGAAAAGGGAACCCTCCTGCACTGTTGGTGGGAATGTAAACTGCTACAGCCACTATGGAGAACAGTTTGGAGATACCTTAGAAATCTATACATAGAACTTCCATATGACCCCGCAATCCCACTCTTGGGCATCTATCCGGACAAAACTCTACTTAAAAGAGACACGTGCACCCGCATATTCATTGCAGCACTATTCACAATAGCCAGGACATGGAAACAACCCAAATGTCCATCGACAGAGGATTGGATTCGGAAGATGTGGTATATATACACAATGGAATACTACTCAGCCATAAAAAGAATGACATAATGCCATTTGCAGCAACATGGATGGAGCTAGAGAATCTCATACTGAGTGAAATGAGCCAGAAAGACAAAGACAAATACCATATGATATCACTTATAACTGGAATCTAATATCCAGCACAAAAGAACATCTCCTCAGAAAAGAAAATCATGGACTTGGAGAAAAGACTTGTGGCTGCCTGATGGGAGGGGGAGGGAGTGGGAGGGATCGGGAGCTTGGGGTTATCAGTCACAACTTAGAATAGATTTACAAGGAGATCCTGCTGAATAGCATTGAGAACTTTGTCTAGATACTCATGTTGCAACAGAAGAAAGGCTGGGGGAAAAATGTAATTGTAATGTATACATGTAAGGATAACCTGACCCCCTTGCTGTACAGTGGGAAAATAAAAAAGAAAAAGAAAATAAAATAAAATAAAAAAATAAAGAATGGATAGGTGGAGTTCCTGTTGTGGCTCAGGGGAAACAAGCCCCACTAGTATCCATGAGAATGCAGGTTTGATCCCTGGCCTCGCTCAGTGGGTTAAGGATCCAGTGTTGCTCCAAGGTGCAGCACAGTTCACAGATGCGGCTCAATCTAGTGTTGCTGTGGCTGTGGCATAGGCCAGCAGCGGCAGCTCTGATTCAAAACCTAGCCTGGGAACTTCTATAAACTGCAGGTGCTGCCCTTAAAAAAAAAAAAAAGAAAGAAAAAGAAAAAAAAAGAATGGATGAGCAATGAGGTCCTACTATATATAGCACAGGGAACAATGTCCAATCACTTGTGATGGAGCATGATGAAATATAATTTGAGAGACTGTGTATAGATGTATAACTGGGTCACTTTGCTATATAGCAGAAATTTGACAGAACAATGTAAATCAGCTATAATAAAATAATTAAAAGAAAAAAAAAACTTCAGGAGTTCCCATCGTGGCTCAGTAGTAATGAACCTGAATAGGATCCATGAGGATGCAGTGGGTTAAGGATTCCTGGCCTCACTCAGTGGGTTAAGGATCCAACTCTGTTGTGAGCTGTGGTGTAGGTCAGATTCTGTGTTGCTGTGGCTGTGGTGTAGGCTGGTGGCTGCAGCTCCATTCAACTCCTAGCCTGGGAATTTCCATATGACGTGGGTGCAGCCCTAAAAAGCCGAAAAGAAAAAGAAAATAGAAATAGAAGGAAACAACTTCTGCATAATAAAAAGCCACATATGAAAAACCCACACACCCAATGGCAAAAGACTGAAAGTTCTCTTTTGAGACAAAGAACAAAACAATAATGCCCACTTTTGCAATTTCTATTCAACACAGTATTGGAAATCCTAGCCAGAGTAACTGGCAAGAAAACGAAAGAAAAGACACTCAAATTGGAAAGCAAGAACCAGAACTGTCTTTGTTCTAGATGACACAATCTTTTTTTTTTTTTTTTGTCTTTCTGCCTTTTCTAGGCTGCTCTCGCAGCACGTGGAGGTTCCCAGGCTAGGGGTCTAATCAGAGCTATAGCTGCTGGTCTACGCCAGTGCCACAGCAACATGGGATCCGAGCCACAACTGCAATCTACACCATGGCTCATGGCAATGCCGGATCGTTAACCCACTGAGCAAGGTCAGGGACTGAACCTGCAACCTCATGGTTCCTAGTCAGATTTGTTAACCACTGCGCCACAACGGGAACTCCTAGATGACACAATCTTATACACAGAAAACACTAAGGCTTCCTTCCTCAAAACACAAAAATAAAAAAAACTTAGAACTAGTGAGTGAATATAACAAAAGAGCATAACACAAATTCAACACGCATTTCTATATACTGGCAATGAACAATCAAAAAAGGAAACTAAGAAAAGAATTTGATGTACAACAGCATCAAAAAATAAAATACTCGGCAATTAACAAAGGAAAGACTTGTACACTGAAAACAATGCTGAAGGAAATCAGAGATAAATAAGTAGCAAGATATCCTGTGTCCACAGATTGGAAGATATAATATTAAGATGTCCATATTACCCAAAGCAATCTATAGTTTCAGTGCAATTCTTATAAAAATCTCAACAGTGTTTTTTATAGAAATAGAAAAATGCACACTAAAATTCATATGCAACCTCAGGAGACTTTAAATAGTCAAAACAATCTTGAAAAAGAATGAATTTGGATGACTCACACTTCTTGATTTCAAAACTTACTACAAAACTACAGTAATCAAGGGAGTTCCTGCCACAGCACAGTGGAAACAAATCTGACTAGGAACCATGAGGTCTCGGGTTCCATCCCTGGCCTTGCTCAGTGGGTTAAGGATCTAGCGTAGTTGCTGTGGCTGTGGTGTAGGCCAGCAGCTGTAGCTCCAATTGAACTTCCATATGCTGCGTGTGCGGCCCCAGGAAAGACAAAAAAAAAGACAAAAAAGAAAAAAAAGCCCACAAATTGGATCATGTGAAAATTAAAAACTTTTGTGCATCAAAAAACATTAGGAAAAGAGTAAAATGGTCACAACATTGTAAGTCAACTTTATTTCAATAAGAACTTTTCTAAAAAGAGTAGAATGAGAGTCCCCATTGTGGCTCAGCAAGTTAAGAACCCTACCTGGATCCATGAGGATGTGGGTTCAATCCCTGGTCTTGCTCAGTGGGTTAAGGATCTGGTATTGTCACAAGCTGTGGCATAGGTTGCAGATGCAGCTTGATCTGGTGTTGCTGTGGCACATGCTGCAGCTACAGCCCTGAATAAACCCCTAGCCCAGGACCTTCCATGTGTTGTGGGTGTGGCCCTAAAAAGACTAAATAAATAAATAAGTAAAATGGCAACCCTCAGAATGGGAGAAAAACATTTGCAATCACTTATCCAGAATGTAATGAGAACGCCTAAAACTAACAGCAAAAAACAACCTCTTTCAAAAATGGACAGGAGTTTCCGTCGTGGCTCAGAGGAAACAAATCTGACTAGTAACCATGAGGATGCAGGTTTGATCCCTGGCTTTGCTCAGTAGGTTAAGGATCCGGTGTTGCTGTGAGCTGTGGTGTAGGTCACAGACACTGGCTCGGATCTTGCATTGCTGTGCCTGTGGCATAGGATGGCAGCTAGAGTTCCAATTTGACCCCTAGCCTGGGAACTTTCATATGCTGTGGGTACAGCCCTAAAAAGACCAAAAAATAAAAATAAAAAATAAAAAATGGGCAAAGGGCTGAAACAGACCATTCTTTAAGGAAAATATACAAATAACCAATAAGCACTCAAAAAACCCTCATCATCACTAAACATTAGGGCAATGCAAATCAAAATGACAATGAGATACTACTTCACACCCATCTGGATAGCTATTACTAAAAAACAGAAAACAAATGCTGGTGTGCTTATGAAGAAATTGGAACCCTTTTATGCAATGCTGGCAGGAATGTAAAATGGTGCAACCACTCTATGGCGGTTCCTCAAAAAAATTAGACATAGAATTAGCAAAAGATCCAGTGATTCCACTTTTGGGTACATACATGAAAAGACTGAAAATAGGAACTTGAACAGATATTTGCACACCCACTTCCAAAGCAGTGTTATTCACCATAGCTAGAAGGTCAAAACTCAAATGTCCACCAACAGATGAATGGATAAACAAAATATGGATAGTACAGATGTACAACGAAATATTATTTGGCCTTAAAAAGGAGTGAAATTCTGACATATATGTTGTACAACATGGATGAACCTTGAAAAGTCTGATAAGTGTAATAAACCAGACACAAAAGGTCAAATACTGTATGACTCCACTTATGAGGCCTAGAATAGTCCAATACATAGGGGCAGGAAATAGAACTGTGGTTCCTAGGAGCTCGGGGGAGGGGGTATGGAGAGTGTTTAATGGGTACAGAGCTTCTAGATGGGATAATGAAGAGTTCTGGAGAAGGACAGTGGTGCGGCTATACATTAATGTGAATATGCTTCATGATGCTGAACTGCAACACTTAAAAATGATTAAAATGGGATTTCCTATTGTGGCTCAGTGGAAATGAACCCAACTGGTATCCATGAGGATGCAGATTCAATCCCTGGCCTTGCTCAGTGGGTTAAGGATCCGGTATTGCCATGAGCTGTGGTGTAGGTCACAGACATGGCTTGGATCTGGCGTTGCTGCGGCTCTGGCATAGGCTGGCAGTTGCAGCTCCAATTCCACCCCTATCCTGGGAACTTCCATATGGCGCACGTTGTGGCCCTAAAAAGATAAAAAAAAGAAGATTGAAATGGTAAGTATATTTCACCACAATTAAAAAAAAAGTAGCAGGAGTTCCCGTCGTGGCGCAGTGGTTAACGAATCCGACTAGGAACCATGAGCTTGCGGGTTCGGTCCCTGCCCTTGCTCAGTGGGTTAACGATCCGGCGTTGCTGTGAGCTGTGGTGTAGGTTGCAGACGCAGCTCGGATCCCGAGTTGCTGTGGCTCTGGCGTAGGCCGGTGGCTACAGCTCCGATTGGACCCCTAGCATGGGAACCTCCATATGCCGCGGAAGCGGCCCAAAGAAATAGCAAAAAGACAAAAAAAAAAAAAGTAGCAGATACTATGGAACGCTACTCAGATGCCACTTTCAGAACCAAGAAGCCCATCCCTGAGGAGATGAGTCCTTCTTCAGGAACTGCCCTGAAGGGAACTGCCTGTCCCAAGCTTATTCCTCATCTTCTGTGGCAGCCTGCACCCAGGCTGTGGGGTTAGACCTGACTCAGAGCTCCCTGTGGGGTCAGCTAAAGCCCCTGCTACCTTGATGGACTCCACATCACAGTCCGAATTCTCCCTCAACCCAAATAACCCAAAGAATAGCTGTTCGTCCTTAGAGCTTTCCTACTGGCCACCATGCAGGCACATCTCCATCTCAGAGCCCGTTTCCAGGCAATACAGCCTAAAGACCACAGAAAAGTGTGCCTTATTTAGTGTGACCTCCCTTTTCCCACTCGATACCTGATTCTCAGGCGGTCATTTTCCGAATAGAGGCGTAAGACATGTTCCCGCTCTTGGAAGAGGCAGACCTGCATGTCACTTAGGGCTTTCTGCAGCTCAGCAATCTCTTCCTCCCTCTGCTGCAAGTCCCATTCTAGTTTATGCTGGAAAAGAAAAGGCAGCTGAAAAGATACTGGGCTTCATAGCGGTTATCACTACTATTGGATGTGGTGGAGTCAGCTCATGTAGCAATATCACTTAGTGGACAATATGGGGTCCAAGTATAAACAGACATATAGACAAGTTTAACGTGACAAGGTGAGCATGATATTTGCATGTGACATCAGAGCTCTCACATCTTTTTTTTAAAAGGCTGTACCTGTGGCATATGGAAGTTCCAAGGCCAGGGGTCAAGTCAGAGCTGCAGCTGCCAGCCTACACCACAGCCATAGCAACAACAGATCCGAGCTGCACCTGCAACCTATGCTACAGCTTGCGGCAACACCAGATCCTTAACCCACTGAGCAAGGCCAGAGATTGAACTCGCATCCTCATGGACACTATGTTGGGTTCTTAACTGCTGAGCCACAACGGGAACTCCTCACACCTCCTTTTATAGAATCCAGGATGCCATGTGATCCATGTGTTCTCTTCACACTTTTTTTCTAAAATGCTTTCTAGGTTATAAGCATTGTTATGAAATTATGGATATAAAGATGAAAAGGTATGATTCCTGCCAACAGAGCTGAAGAATTGTGTGAGGACAAAGACATGCCAACAATTAAAATGAAATTATTATTATCATTGTTTTGCTTTTTTTTTAGGGCTGCACCCAGGGCATATGGAGGTTCCCAGGCTAGGGGTCTAATTGGAGCTACAGCTGCCGGCCTATGCCACAGCCACAGCAAAGCCAGACCTACACCATAGCTCATGGCAATGCCAGATCCTTAACCCACTGAGCAAGGCCAGGGATCAAACCTGCAACCTCATGGTTCCTAGTTGGATTCGTTTCCACTGTGCCACAAAAGGAACTCCTAAAATGAAATAATTATTTAATAGAAGAGCACGCCTGGTGAAATGGTAGAAGGGGAAGCGCAGCAGCAAAAACCTCTGGAGCCTGTTTGGGAAGTCAGAGCCCACCAGCAGAAAGTTGAAACTTGAAAGGATGACTATTAGGGACAAGTGGAGGGATGGCAGCACTCTCAGGAAAGAGAGTGAGGTGTTTCCTGGTGGCCTAATGCTTAAGGATCCAGCGCTGTCACTGCTGTGGCATGGGTTCGATCCCTGGCCCAGGAACGTCTGCATGCTGTGAGTGTGGCCAAAAAGAAGAAAGAGGAAAGAGAGTAATAAGTGTAGAACCAGTGGATGACCACAAGCACTTGAGTATCATGAGTAGAAACAATGAGACTGGAGGCGGGGACAGTATAGTCAGTTTAAGTGAGATGAAATGGAGTCCCAACAGTGTGGCAGCAATGGTGGTGATGAAGTGATTGGAGGGAATCAGCAAAATTTAGGAAGCAGAATCAACAGGTCTTACCAAATGTTTGAATGGAGAGCTGGGCAGAATTGTAGGCAATGACACCCTTTACTAGGATACAGAATAAAGGAAAAGTTAAGAGACAGGAACGGAGGGAAGGAAAGGGCAGTGGCCTGTGTGTGTGTGTGTGTGTGTGCAGGGGCAGGAGAAGGAGGAAGGAGAAGGGGGATTTGCTCAGATACAGACCGATCAACTTGGGGCTCAGGAGAAAAGTGAGCCTTAGTTATCTGGATGGCATCGTCCCATAGGTGGTGGTACAACGCATGGATAAAACGAGATCATTTACGGTGGAATCAGAAAGAACTTTGACATTTAAGACTAAAGAAAGAGAGCTGTCAACGGAGACAGAGAAGAACTGGTCATAGAGGTAAGACAGACACAGCAAAGAAAAATGACACTGGAATCAAGGTCAGAGAAGAGTTTTTGGAGAGTAGACATCAATAGTGACAAACACTGCCAAGGCCAAAGGAAAAAAAAAAGAGAATTTTGGCAATGGGTCCTAGAGCCCAGAGAAGCTGTGGGGACAAGACCCAACTGCAGTCAGGAGTTGCAGGCAGGTGAGGAAGTCAAACTCTTCTGGAAGGGCGGCTGGGGAAGAAGCACCTCCACCTAAGACAGGAAAAGCATGACTTTCTCTTTCACTGGGAAAGACTCAAATATGTCCATACCCTGAAGAGAAAAAGCCAATGTCAAGCGAGAGGCTAAAAGCAGAACACAAAGAGGCAAGATGATGAGGCAAGGTGTCTTAGGAGGGAAAAAGGGGTGGGACCAGAGAAAGCGCTGGATCACTTCAGCCTGACTCTTGTCCCCAGAGCAGTAAGGAGGAAAATGGATATTCACACGTCAGTTGTGTGTGGATGGACAGGACGCCAGCATTTCCTTGGTGACCTGGGAAGCAAGGCTGCCTGATGGGGGGGGGGGGCCTCCAGGCTGGAGGGGAGCAGCAAAGGCAGGGCACAGGTGTGGAGGGATGGAGGGAAGGGGACAGGAATCTGACTACAGGTGGGTAGTGACTGCGGGAACAGAGGACTTGCTTCTCATGAATTCATTCTGTGATGAGCTATGACCTTTCCAGGACAGTGGGTTCTCCCTAGGCCCCCAGGAGACACGTTGCAACATCTGGAAGCATGTCTGACTGGCACAACTTGGGCCGGAGATGGGGATGAGAGTTTGCTACTGGTATCTCATGAGCAGAGGCCAGGGATATTGCCAGCTATCCTACAGTGCACAGGACAGTCTCACAACCAGGAGTTATCCAGCCTCGTGTTGGCAAGGCCAAGGCTGAGAGAGCCTGCACCAGGAGATAGGTGGTGGAGATCCGCATTAAGCTGCAGGTAGTGCTTTTGCTGTGCAAGTGAAACAGAACAAGCAGGGGTCACATGCAAGCAGGAGAGCAATTACTGAAGTGAAGCTGGTGGGGTTCAGTCAGAAGGGAGGATATGGGGCCAGAAGGTGACAGGCAACACTTAGAAAACTGAAAAGGCAAGAAGCTGTGGAGGTCACACTAAAGTGAAGCCGGGCATAAGGGAAAGAAAGAATCAGAGGCAGAAGAGAGGCTGAGTTAAGATTTTAGAGATGGAGCCATTTGAGGCATCTTATCCAACGAGGGCCCCAAAAGGCGGGTAGAAGAGGCTCAAAGGAGAATATTGACATGTGCTGTGACACCGGCTGACACCCACAAGCCTTCTCAGCATCGGACAGGCTCGCTCAGCACCCAGGAGGACAAACACATCCCCTTCTCACCTGCCCTTCGCAGGCTTCCTTGTAGAGCTCCAACTTTTGCAACAGGCCCTCGTTTTCTGCCTCGCACTCAGACATCTTCTTTTGATAATATTCCAAAAGCTCCTGAGAAGGGCAGAGGACAGCCAGACGATCTTTGACAGAAGGCAAGGGAGTTGACTGCACGGAATCAGAGAAAGATACCCCCTTCCACCTGGTGGGGCTGCTGATGCCACTGGCAGCCTCATGCTTGGAGACAGTTGCCAGCCTGTGTGAGATTAGAAAGGACACGTTCATTAAACTGTCTGAATGTTTATGAGACCTTACAGTTTCTTAAACAAGAAAAGGTTAATGTTCTCAAAGCGCTTATAATTAAGGTACCCACAAACCTTGGAAAGTTTGACATTACAGGTTTGTGAATAATCTCATGAACTGCTTTCCAGGTTAAAAGTTTAAAGCTGGATTCAAAACACAAGTTAGAGAGTAAAAAGATCATTAAAAAAAAAAGTGTAACTACGATCAGTGATAGTCAGAAAATTTGGTAAGATAAACAGCAACACGAACACTTGCACACTGTGAGATTTGGTGAAACCATGGAGCGTAAACTGGCAGAATCTAGTAAAACTGCAATTTCTTCTATCTGCACATACACACAAGGTGACACACACAAAAGTGTTCACAGTGACTTTATGGTTTTTTTTTTTTTTTTGCTTTTTAGGGCTGCATCTGCAGCATATACAAGTTCCCAGGCTAGGGGTCAAATCGGAGCTGTAGCTACAGGCCTGCACCACAGTCACGGCAACTCAGGAGCTAAGCTGTGTTTGTGACCTACATCACAGATCATAGCAACACCGGATCCTTAACCCACTGAGTGAGACCAGGGATGGAACCTGCAACCTAATGGATACAGGTTGTTGGGTTTGTTACTGCTGAGCCACAACAGGAACTCCCATAGTAACATCATTTGTAATTACAAAAACAGTAAACCTTCCAAATATTTGTTCAATAGGATAATGGATAAACCATAGTATATTCATTCAATGGAATATTCTCAGAGTTATAGAAACTATGAATTAGAGACACATGTATGAATATAAATGAATCATCCAAACAATATTAAATGGGAAAATTGTATGTAGATGCACATACAGAAGATATTATCATTTATTGAAAGTTAGAACTTACCAAATGAAATAGTTTATTTTTGGAAATATGTATGTAAATGGCAAAACTATCAAGGAAGGGAATGATAAATACATACTTTTTTTCCCCCTTTTCTTTTTATGGCTGTACCTGCAGCATATGGAAGTTCCTGGTCAGGGGCTGAATCAGACTGCAGCTGAGGCCTACATTCCAATCACGGCAACACCAGATCTGAGCCACATCTGCAACCTACAGCAATGCCAGATCCTTAACCCACTGAGCCACAATGGGAACTCTAGGAATGATAACTATAAGACTCAGGATTAGAAAATAGAGCGTAGTTAGCAACCACATAATCAATCAGATCCTAACTTCTATCATCAGAGACCTGAACTACAGGATCTAAGACCAGCCAAGATCAAATGGTAATCCAAAGCTGCTTTTTGTCTCCTTGTAACAAAGATGAGACTTAAGCTAAAAACAATGAAAGTCAGAAAACAAATGATGCAGAAGTGGACAAATCCTCATGTGAGAATTAATTCACTTTGGCTAAATGCCTATAATTTACAACAACAAAATAGCAGAACAGAGAAACTTTAGGAATTTCCCTCATGGCTCAGCAGAAATGAATCTGACCAGGATCCATGAGGACACAGATTTGATTCCTGGCCTCACTCAGTGGGTTAAGGATATGGTGTTGCCATGAGATGTGGTGTAGGTCCCAGATGTGGCTCAGATCAGGCATTGCTGTGGCTGTGGTATATAGGCCAGTGGCTACAGCTCTGATTCGCCCCTAGCCTGGGAACCTCCATGTGCCACAGGTACAGCCCTAAAAAGCAAGGAAATAAAATATAGAGAAACTTTATACCAGAAGCCCAGAATTATAGTTAATGAAGGTTATGCGCAGCACTTTTAATAAGTGAGCATGTATAGAAAAGATACTAAAATTTACTTCTAGTCAGCATGAAGAAAATACAGTGAAGTTCCTGATGTGGCACACTGGGTTAATGAGCCTGCTTGTCTCTGAGGCATTGCCCAGCCAGTGCAGTGGGTTAAGGATCCAACCTTGTCACTGCTGTGGCATGGGTTCCACCCTGGCCTGGGAACTTCTGTAGGCCATGGGTATGGCTGAAAAAGGAAAACAAACAAACAAAAAACAGTATTTTCTCAATCATTAAAAGTTCATGATAGAAATATTACTGTACGTAGTTTCATGTTTTGAAAAGGTATTGCCTTGTAACAACCCTGGGAAATTGGTTAATGGGTAAACCTTTCTAGTTCCTAAGCCAACAACGCACTAAGGTGACAGAAGCCTGGGTTCTTTATCTCAACAACACAAAAATAAATAAATGTTTTACTGGGAGTTACTGTTGTGGCTCAGCAGTAACAAACCCGACTAGTATCCATGAGGATGGGGTTCGATCCCTGGCCTCACTCAGTGGGTTAAAGATCCAGTGTTGCCATGAGCTGTGGCGTAGGTCACAGAGGTGGTTCAGATCTGGCACTGCTGTGGCTGTGGCGCAGGCCAGCAGCTGCAGCTCTTGATTTGACCTCTAGCCTGGCAATCTCCATATGCTATGGGTGCGGCCCTAAAAAGACAAATAAGTAAATAAATAAATAAACGTCTTACTTTCTGTAGACAGGGGATTGCGTTGGGGTAAAGTTCATGCTGTCCTTTCACACCTGTCAAATATACAAAAATTCAGAACAAGGTGTCAGGAGCAGAAAAATTAGTATAGGATGCACAGACCAGTTCCTCCCCAGCATCATCAGAACGTGAGGTTTTAGAATACAGTATTCTTTTTTTTTCCTTTTTCACACCTGTGGCATACGGAAGTTCCTGGGCCAGCCAGGGTCAAATAGGAGCTGCAGCTTCAGCCTGCACCACAGCCATAGCAACACAGGATACAAAACACATCTGCAAACCAGCTTGCAGCAACCCCGGATCTTTAACCTGTTGAGTGACTAATAAAGATAATACCAACAGCTTTGTATTTACCTTAAATTTAGCATGATGGGTCCTCTACCTTAATTTCCACTTAATTTCTGTTGGTTATTAGAAACTTTTCTGCATCTCCCCCTCTTGTAATTTCAGCAAAAGGATTGTAAATTTGTTTTGCACATAAATTTGTTGCAGAAAACCTTCGTACAAAGGCTTTTCTGCACTTGCCTACTGATATATTAAATGTTGTTCTGATTTTGTTTGAAAATAATAATAAGGAAGAATGCCTTAATAGGATTTTAGAATTTGGAACTATTTTAAAGAATACTACATTCTTGGAAGTTCCTGTTGTGGCTCAGCAGGTTAAGAACCTGACTGATGTTGTCTCTGTGAGGATGCAGATTCGATCCCTGGCACTACTTACTGGGTTAAGGATCTGGCTTTGCCGTGAGCTGTGATGTAGATCACAGACACGGCTCAGATGTTACATTGCTGTGGCTGCGGTATAGGCTGGAAGCTACAGCTCCGATTTAACCCCTAGCCTGGGAACTTCCATATGCCACAGGTTCAGCCGTAAAAAGACCCCTACCCCACCAAAAAAAAAAAAAAAAAATTCAAGTCATATTTTTTTAGCACCTCAAAGCTAATACCTCCCAAAGCAAATACATCATCTTTATCATCCACACACGCTCTTCTGACTCTGGTTTAGTTACTAATTCCCCATCTTCCAAGCAACATGGACCTGAAAATTTAAATTCATAACTTCAGTATTCCTCTTGACCCTCTCATCCAACCATATGAAAATCCAGTACATTCTGACAATGGCCATGTTAATTCAGGATCTCCACATCTTCTTACCCACCCTACAACAATGGCTTAACTGTTCTATCCACCCCATTTTTCCCATGAACCATCTTCTAGAAAGATTCATACGTTGCTCCTCATAGTCTAACGCACTAAATCAAACTCATCTTAAACATCATGGCTTTTTATTTAAGGACCAAACCTATCTCTCCTACCTACTTCCCTCTACTCCCCTAATATATCTTTGGTTTCCAGACACCATTGCCTCCAGGCCTTTGCTCATGAGGTCCCTGCAGCTGGAACACAGTTCCTTCCACACGCACAATTTCACTAAACGAAATCCAATCTGCACATGAAAACTCAAATACTACCTCCTTCATCTCTTCTTTCAGTTTCTGTAAACAAAATGATCTAATTTCAGAAGAACTGCATTTGGGTTTTCTTATTTGTTTTTTGTCTTTTTAGGGCCACGCCAGATGCATATGGAGGCTCCCAGGCTAGGAGTGGAATCAGAGCTACAGCTGCTGGCCTACACCACAGCCTCAGCAACAACAGATCTGAGCTGTGTCTGCGACCTACACCACAGCTCACTGGCAACACTGTATCTTTAACCCACTGAGCCAGGCCAGGGATCAAACCTGCGTCTTCATGGATATTAGCCAGATTCATTTCCCCTGAGCCATGAGGGGAACTCCAAGAACTGAATTTGTAATTCTCCAAAAGTTAACACAGTAGAGTTCTTTGTGCCTACCACCTCTCCTGTGATGGTGTATGTTCCCTTCACACAGGAACAATCTATCTCTGGAAAGAAAGATGCCCTTGTTCACAGAGAAATTACAGGGTTTTGGCTAACATCTATTCCTCTATCCCTGTGATACCCTTGTTCAAGTATGAATATTCATCTCTTGTCTACTTACAACTAACATCTGTTTAGCATTTGACATTTATTTACCCCATTACTCTGTGAAGCAATTTTGTTACTCCTCTATTTCATTTTATTATTGTTATCATTATTATTATTTTGGCCGCGCCCCCGGCATGGGAAGTTCCCGGGCCAGAGATCAAACCCATGCCACAGCAGTGACAACGCAGGATCCTTAACCCGCTGAGCCACCAGGGAACTCCACCCCTCAACTTTACAAACGGGAGTGAGGCTGGGATCGGCAGAGAGGTGGGGGACCGACATTCCATACTCCTTTCCCCCAGGCGCTCTGTCTTGATCCCCAGTAGCGCCAGAACCCCACCTCTCCTGCAGATGCTAACTGTTCGCTCCGGCCCGGGCCTCCCGTGAACCCTTTCAGGCTCACACCCCTCTCCTTCGCACTACTCCCGCAGCTACTTCTCCTCACCCGGTTTTCCGCCCAAGTCCCCTTCGCTGATCCCAGAGTCCCGAAACCCGGAACTCTACTCACGCCTCACTGAGCCGCGGACAGCAAGAACCCAACCGAAAAACTAGTCAAATCCGGAGGCGTCGCGGCGCCACCGAGCGGGCACGGACGCGTCCAATCGGCCGCAGGTTTACATGGCCCTCAGGATTGTACACCAATAGGAAAGCTAGTCCACAGAGGCCCGCCCCCTTCCCGCCCTCCCTCGCGCGCCTTGCCCCGCAGAAGTCGCCGGGAAATGTAGTCCTCGGCACCCAGCTCCCTCGGGGGAGAAGGTGGCCGGGTTGCTACTCGTGTAATCCCAGTAGTGGTGGTGTGATGTTCGGCGTCAGACACTCTAGTTCTGGCTCAGTTTAGGCTTACTCACATACTTTGTTTTCATGAAAAGTGATGCAGAAAGTCACTGCATAACTACAGGATTATTATGAGTGGCCATGAACAAGCTTATCTCAAGAAGGTGAAAAGTCTAAGAAGATGGTTTCTCCTTCAATGCCCTGGTGGCTTCTGGATCAGTTTCTACAGAGGATTATGTATATAAATGCTGTTTTTATCAATAGCAGACACTACCTCATTTTCCTGAGAGATGCGAGAAACTGTCTTTAATCATATTCGTTCAAAGACCAATTGCGGTCTCATCTTTGCAGAAAAGTGAGTTGTAGAGGGAGGCGGAAAGGCATTTTAGTCTCAGAGCTGCAGCTACTTCTATGGAAGAGCGTAGACTCTTCAGTGATCTAAGACCTGAGGATGTTCAAAACAAACTTGCCATCTTATAAACCTACTTTTCTTCCCACTTTGATTTTTCTGTTAGTTACATCACGATTTTCGCAGGTACTTTGACGCAGTAGTTTTTCTCTTTTGGCCCCTCCATTGATTTAAAACCAAATCATGGTGATCTCATCTTCCTACTGGTTCTCAAATTTATATCTTCCTATTTATTTCCACTCTGGGTCTCATTACCCCTAACTTGGGCTACTTAAACAGGTTTCTAAATGGCATTTTTGCCTCAAATTTTTTCCTTTTCTTCCATTCTATGAAAGGAGATTTTTGTATGTTTTTTGTTTAAGCACACTCTGGACTGATCATATTGTTACCAACCTGGGTTCTTGGACTTTTTAATCAATAGAAATTGATGGGACCAAATGAAAAATTCAGGCAAGGCTTTATTGGGGCTCGAGCTGCAGCACAAGAAACAAAAACGAGTAAAAGGTTCTCTTTCTAGTTCCCTGAGGGAGGGTGAGCTGATACCTTATGAATCAGGATGGGACTTGGGTCCTGGGACCCAAGACCTTGGCTACAGTGGCTGCAGTGCATGAACCTGGACAAACATCTCTTTGAGGAACAAAATACAAAGAAACTATAAGATACTAAAAATAACTGCCATACATGCAGTTGGGGAAAATTATGGGCAAGAAGATAAAAAAAAAAAAACCTAAAATGCAACTGCCACTTCTATTTTTTTTCTTTTTTTGTCTTTTTAGGGCCACACCTGTGGCACATGGAGGTTCCCAGGCTAGGGGTTGAATTGGAGCTACAGCTGCCACCCTACGCCACTGCGGCCTACACCACAGCTCACAGCAATGCTGGATCCCCAACCCACTGATCGAGGCCAGGGATTGAACCTGCATCCTCATGGATGCTAGTCAGATTCATTAACCACTGAGCCACAATGGGAACTCCGAGGCTGTCACTTTTCAAGAGCCAAGAGCAAAATCAGGATGCTAGGCCTGCTCCTGTGCACACCAGAGGGGTTGGCAGACCGCCAAAGTCACCCTCTGGCCCAACCCCTGCACTTGCTCCTACCTTTGCCCCATATAAGGAAGCAGCTCACCCCACCTTATGGAGCAAGCAAGGGAAGCTGTTGTTTGTTTTCACTCCCCCCCTGCTGTAGCAAGGACCTCAGTAAGGGGACCGCACCTGCAGCATTTGGAGGTTCCCAGGCTAGGGGTTGAATCGGAGCTGTAGCTGCTGGCCTACACCACAACCACAGCAACATGGGATCCAAGCCGCATCTGCAACCTACACCACAGCTCATGGTAACACCGGATCTTTAACCCACAGAGAAAGGCCAGGGATGGAACCTGTTGTCCTCATGGATCTTAGTCAGACTCATTAATCACTGAGCCACAACAGGAACTCCCCCTTTACCAATTTCTATTCCTCTCTTGAAACCACTCCACATCAGATTGATAATTTTTAAAAATCACTCTGGCGGCAGAGGATCAATAAATAACCCGTGTTTAAAGATCTGGGAGGGGAATTACCGTCGTGGCGCAGTGGAAACGAATCCAACTAGGAACAATGAGGCCACAGGTTCAATCCCCAGCCTCACACTGTGGGTTAAGGATCCAGTGTTGCTGTAAGCTGTGGGGTAGGTTGAAGACTCAGCTCGGATCTGGTGGTTGCTGTGGCTGTGGCGTAGCTCTGATTCAACCCCTAGCCTGGGAACCTCCATATGCTGTGGGTGTAGCCCTAAAAAAAAAGAGAGATCTGGGAGGCTATAGTGATAATTCCTATGAGGGAAAAGGCCTAAAGAAGGGTGAATTGATGGAAATAGGAAGAGGGAAATGGGAGATGTTTAGAAGTTCCCATTGACTGGCTCCAGGTCCAGGGATCATCACAGTGGTAAGTTCAAGGGGAAGAATAAGTTTGGAGCCTGTGAGGAGGGCGATAACTTGCTATATTCTCTGCTTCCTGCTCAGCCTCATCCTGTGGTGTGTAGCAGTGACCATTCTTGCCATTAATCTCACCTCTTTTTCTTTGTCTTCCTGTTATAGCTGTGCTGACAATCACTATACTTTAGGTTATTTTTGCCATCTGCCTCCTGTATATGGTGCTGGAAAATGTCTCACATATATGGGAAATTATCAATAAAGTCCTTGAAGGAAATTTGGGCTAATCCAAACCAATCATGAAAAGATACTTCACCCAATTTTTAAATTTAGAAGCTCTTGGTACATTACAAATTATACAAATATTTTGATAAACAAGAGATTTAAATGACGTTTTGCCTAGCTAAATTATTTTTTTTGTATTACACTTTGAAAGTTCCACTAGTTATTCTGGGAATAAATGCGATTTGTCATTGACCTCTATTTGGAATACAGAATCTCAAACTAAAACCCAGAACTAGGGAATTCCTGTTGAGGCTAGGTGGGTTACAAATCCGACTATTATCCACAAGGATCTGGGTTCGATCCCTGGCCTTGCTCAGTGAGTTAAGGATCTGCTGTTGCTGTGAGCTGTGGTGTAGGTCAAAGATGCCCCTCGGATCTGGTGTGGCTGTGGCTGTGGCATTGGCTGTCAGCTGCAGCTCTGATTCGACCTCTAGCCTGGGAACTTCCATATGCCACAGGTGCAGTCCTAAAAAAGAAAAAATAAAATAAAATCCAGAACTAGGTAATAATCAAGGAAAGAGAGCAAAGGACCTTATAAACAGAAACAAACATGTTATTTCCCCAGAAGCAATGACAAGATGTTCTTTGATACATATCTGCGGTCTTACTACTAAACAGAACAACTCACAGTGCTCATAAATTCACTGATAATGCGCCTCACCTTATAGCAATCCTTTATCTGCTGAATGGAAAAAGATAGGTGATTAGGAATCCATTCAAGGTCATACAAATTAAATCATATTTAAGTAAATACTACTACTATTTTGGGTAAAGCATAAGCTGTGGGCACTTTGAGGGAAGGTAAACATAGACTAAACATGAGTGTTCCAACAATCTGATTGGAAAGTAGGTGTTGGTATTTTAATTTAAGGAGGACAACAAAACATGAATTTTTTTTTTGTCTTTTGCCTTTTTCTAGCGGCGCTCCTGCAGCATATGGAGGTTCCCAGGCTGGGGGTCTATTTTTTTTATTTTTTGTCTTTTTGCTATTTCTTTGGGCCACTCCCTAAGCATATGGAGGTTCCCAGGCTAGGGGTCTAATCGGAGTTGTAGCTGCCGGCCTACGCCAGAGCCACAGCAACGCGGGATCCGAGTCACGTCTGCAACCTACACCACAGCTCACAGCAACGCCGGATCCTCAACCTACTGAGCAAGGCCAGGGATGGAACCCACAACCTCATGGTTCCTAGTCGGACTTGTTAACCACTGAGCCACGATGGGAACTCCTAAAACATGAAAATTTACAAGAAGTTTCTATATACCTCAACTTAGGTACAAATATTTCCATTAATTATCTTGAAGAAGGGATAAATTGAAACTATCAATTACATCTGAAGAAAATGTCAAAGTTTAAATTTTTAACCAAATTATGGAATTTTTTTTTGGCTTTTTTTTTTTTGGCTTTTTTTGCTATTTCTTTGGGCCGCTCCCGCAGCATATGGAGGTTCCCTGGCTAGGGGTCTAATCGGAGCTGTAGCCGCCAGCCTACGCCAGAGCCACAGCAACGCGGGATCCGAGCCGCGACTGCAACCTACACCACAGCTCAGGGCAACGCCGGATCGTTAACCCACTGAGCAAGGCCAGGGACCGAACCCACAACCTCATGGTTCCTAGTCGGATTCGTTAACCACTGCGCCACGACGGGAACTCCCAAATTATGGAATTTTAAGGCAATGGTAAAGCCAGTAATAAATTCAATTAGCACAGAATTGTATTCCAGGGGAAAAAAAGCAGCACATGTAGAGGAGCTTTGGTTAAGAAAATACTTTATATCAGAGTTTTTAACATAGTGACTAACATCATTCATTTAAACATTAAAATATATAAAAGGAAGTTATAAAGAAAGGGGTTAATTCAGTAATGCACAGCAGCATTTCATAAGAACTTGGAGATAGCTTCTAAGTGTCAGGCCTACATCACATTCAATGACTCTGGTACGAAAGTGATCTGAAGATCTTTTATTTTTCGCTATGGCATGCAGCAGGTTGATGTGGGATCTCAGTTCCCTAAAAAAAAAAAAAGAGAGAGAAAGAAAAATAGTAAGCCCTTTTTACTCAAGAATGGCCATGACAAAGCAGTAAAAATAATTTGCTTGTATAAAGCTTGACTTTTTATTTCCTTCTTCTCCCTCTTCTCCTTTTCCTTTTCCCTTTGTCTTTTTAGGGCTGCACCTGCAGCATAGAGAAGTTCCCAGGCTAAGGGTTGAATTGGAGCTGCAGCTGTTGGCCTATACCACAGCTCATAACAACGCAGGATCCTAAATCCACTGAGCAAAGCCAGGGATTGAACCCGAGTCCTCATGGATACTAGTCAGGTTCTTTACCACTGAGTCACGTTTTACTATGAGTCTTTTTTAACTGTCCATGTGATAAAGTGGGAAGTACGTACAGTGTACTTCTGCATACAGAAGTTGGGGGGTTTGCTCAAAGGAAAGCACTTAAGAGCTAAACTAGCCACTATATTCAGGGAGCACCAGAAGGCCTAACCAGACAACTCTAGTTATTCAGATCCAGGTGTTTGACAGACATTTTCCTTTCTTTTCTTTTTCTTTTTAGCTGCACCCACGTCATGGAGAAGTTCCCAGATCAGGGACTGAACCCAAACCATATCAGCGACAATACTGGATCCTTAACCTGCTGAGCCACCAGGGGAACTCCTGACAGACTTTTTCTTGAAGATGAACAACACGAGACCATCTCTTCAATGGAAACAATGGATGATATTTGTTGATAATGAAATTTGAGCTTTCAAGTTAAAATGATAATTTTGGAAAATTTGTTCCTGTCACCGTGAGTTTGACAGCTTCCCAACTTTCTGAGATCAATGGTGATATTTTTGTGATTTTTAAAAATATCAGGAGTTCCCGTAGTGGCGCAATGGTTAACGAATCCGACTAGGAACCATGAGGTTGCGGGTTCGGTCCCTGCCCTTGCTCAGTGGGTTAACGATCCGGCGTTGCCGTGAGCTGTGGTGTAGGTTGCAGATGTGGCTCGGATCTTGTGTTGCTGTGGCTCTGGCGTAGGCTAGTGGCTATGGCTCCGATTCAACCCCTAGCCTGGGAACCTCCATATGCCGCAGGAGCGACCCAAGAAATAGCAAAAAAAAAAAAAAAAATCATCCTACCGAGGAGTTCCTGTCAGTGGCACGGCGGAAACAAATCTGACTAGGAACCATGAGGTTGAGGGTTCAATCCCTGGCCTTGCTCAATGGGTTAAGGATCTAGCATTGCCATAAGCTGTGGTGTAGGTCCCAGATGCAGCTCAGATCTGGCATTGCTGTGGCTCTGACATAGGTCAGCATCACAGTTCTGATTCGACCCCTAGCCTTGGAACCTCCATATTCTGTGGGTTCAGCCCTAAAAAAAGACAAAAGACAAAAAAATAAAATAAAAATAACATATACTGATACACATCAACATTTGGATGATCTGTATATCTCAGTGAACCAGTATTTTCCGAATGATCAATGCTTGATGTTACAAAATCATGACTGGGTAAAAAAAATCCATTCAAGGACAAATATTTACTATCATTTTAATGTAAAAGAGTGCAAAAATCCATTGATAAAATTTTAGATTCCAAAAAAAAAAAAGAGTTCCCCTCATGGATCAGCAGAAACAAATCTGACTAGCACCCATCAGGACACAGGTTCTATCCCTGGCCTTGCTCAGTGGGTTAAGGATCCAGTGTTGCCGTGAGCTGTGATTTAGGTTGCAGACGCAGCTCAAATCCCGTGTTGCTGTGGCTGTGGTGTAGGCCAGCAGCTACAGCTCCGATTTGCCCCCTAGCCTGGGAACCTCCGTATGCCTCTAGTGCTGCCCTAAAAAGAGATATATATGTGTGTATATATATATGTGTGTGTATATATATATATACAGATTTCACGTTGCCAGACTATAAGAAATTACAAGGATTTTGAAACGGCTAAAACTTTATTTTTTTGTCTTTTTAGGGCCGCACCCGCCACTGCATGTGGGGGTTCCCAGGATAAGGGTCAAATCCAAGCTGTAGCTGCTGGTCTATGCCTCAGCCACAGCCACAGCAACACAGGATCCGAGCCATGTTTTTGACTTACACCACAGCTCAGGGCAATGCCAGATCCTTAATCCACTGAGTGAGGCCAGGGATCAAACCCACATTCTCATGGATACTAGTCAGGTTCATTCACCACTGAGCCAGGATGGGAACTCCTGAAAAAGCTAAAATTTTCAAAAGTACTTCTCCCTTTTCCCATTCACATCTGTGCAGTGCTGGATTTCCTTCATATATTTTAACCCAACCACAGCTTGAGTGCAGAAACAGATATAAGAATCCAGTTTGATCTCACTAAGCAAAATCTTAATTTTTTTTTTCAAAAAAACATAAACCACTGCCACTCTTCTCACTCAATCTCTTTTGGAAAATATTGTTATTACTCATAAAATTTATTTATTTAGTTATTTTCATTTTTGGCTTCCCCGAGGCATATGGAGTTCCCAGGCCAGGGATCAGATCTGAGCCACAGTGGCCACCTAACCCTCTGCTGCAACACCAGATCCTTAACCCATTGTGCTGGACCAGGGATCAAACCCAAGTCCCATTGCTCCCAAGACACTGCCAATCCCATCATGCCACAGCATGAGCGCAGTCTATTTATGCTAACATCTGTGATGAATAATTTTATGTGTTAACATAAAGGGTGTTTTTTTTGGGTGAGATTAACATCTTTTTTTGGGGGGAGGGCTGCACCTGCAGCATATGGAAGTTCCCAGGCTTGGGGTGGAATGAATTGGAGCCTGCCAGTCTATGCCACAGCCATAGCAACGCCAGATCCTTAACCCACTAAGTGAGGCCAGGGATTGAACCCACATCCTTACAGACATTATGTAGGGTTCTTAACACACTGAGCCAAAATGGGAACTCCCTGGGTGAGACTAACATCTAATCACTGAACTTTCGTAAAGCAGATTGCCCTCCATAATGTGGGTGTACCTCATCCAATCAGTTGGAGACTTGAACAGAAAAGCCAGCCTCCTCAAGCAAGATGGAATTCTCCTGTAGATGGCCTTCAAACTTGATTTGACAGATGAAGGAGTGGTAGTCAGAAAGGGGATACAGGAAACCGTGTGTATATCTGTGGCAGGGGGGTCAGACAGAGGAAACGTTATATGTGAAGGCTCAGAGGTGAGAAGGCATGGTGCATTAACGCCACAACAAAACTTTTTTTGTACTATATGGAGAAACATAAAAGAGAGAAAGTTGGAGGCTCGGATGGGAAGTAATAAAGGAGTTTGGTGTTGAGTTTGGAGATGGAAGTGACATGATGAATTCTGGACTTTTGACAAAGTAACCTGACAACTGAGTGGAGAGGGATTTGATAGGGGCAAGACCTGAGCTGTTATCAGAGTCCAGGTGAGAGAGAACTTAACTAGCATCCTGATATATGTACACACACACACACACACACACACACAGAGACATATTTTTTGCTTTTTTAGGGCCACACCAGCAGCATATGGATCCCAGGCTAGGGACTGAATTGGAGCTACAGCTGCCAGCATATGCCACAGCCACAGCCAGAGCAAGGCGGAATCCTTGCCCTCTGGGACCTATATACACCACAGCTCATGGCAATGCCAGATCCCGACCCACTGAGCGAGGCCGGGGATCAAACCCAGATGGATACTAGTTGGATCAGTTTCCGCTGGGCCACAACAGTAACTCCAGGATCCTGATAATTTGGATGGACAGGCATGAGTGGATTTATATTTATTATATGTGTGTGTGTGTGTGTATATATATATATATATATATAATGGATTTATTTTTAGATGACAGAATCTCCAGACTTGACACTGGATTTTAAGTGGGGAGTGAAGGAGCAGGAATTAAGGATTACTTCTAGATTCTGGTTCAGGCAACTGAGTAGAAGGATGAAGACATGCATAGAAATCAGAAACACTGAAAAAACAGTGGGGACCTACAAGTTCAAGTTGTCTGAGTTCACCAAAGTGGAGCTGTCCATTACGTAGCTAGAAGTACTGGCTTGTAACTCAGGAGAGGAGTCCAGGCTGGAAATAAGAGATTTGGAAGTCATCACCATTTAGGTCCTGGGGGAGGCTTAGACTGAGCAGGGAGCATGAGAACAAGCCTCGGGAAGTAAGTCTTCCGATTGATGTTCAATACAAGAACTATCCTTTCACGGCGTCTTTAGTCTTTTCTGCGTTATTTTCCGGAATTTGGACTAAGTGGAGAGGGGCTCTGGCATAGAGGTTTTTTACAAGCAGGGCCGGAACAGCTGCCCTAGCTGTTAGAGCAAACTGAGAAAGGCTCAAGGTGCACTGCTACCAGAAGAGAGCGATTGCTGTTAAGACGATGTGGGAGTTATCAACGGTTGTAAAAGCAAGTTTCAAGAGCCGTTATTTCTTTGTGGTCGGAAATCAATTCTTAGACGGTAACGAAGGCCGGCCAGCAGGGAGATTGGGGGGATGGGCTGGACCCGAATTTGTTGCCATGGAGATGGGGCGGATTAAAGTGTCCGAGATTATTCGAAAGGGACACTAACAGTGAAAGGACCAAAAAAAAAAAAAAGAGAGAGAGAGAGAGAGACAGATGCTGGAAAAAGTAGTAGTTATTTGGAAACATACACGGTGGGTGAAAGAGTCAGCCCAGCAGAATCAGAAGGCTCGCCCTGGGGACCATCTACACACAAAGGGGAACCGGCTCCCGCTCACCGGAAGCAGAACCTCTGCCCTCGGCGTATTACGCAGTCCCCGGCGCATTACGCAGCCCCCCGCGCCGGAAGAGCTCCCTGCTCGTTTGGTTGTTCCCCACCGCTCCAGTGGGAGGGGGCCGCGGGGCCGCTAGACTGAGCCCTAGGAGACGTCGGCAGCGCGGACCTTCCGGGGTCGAAGAGCCAAGGAGCGACCTGTGTTGTCTGGCAAAAGAGAGAGAGGAAGGTCGCGCAACTGGGCACCGCTGCGGAGGGATCCTGTTTCTGGGTGGCGGAGGGATTTGGCCGTACGCTGACTTCCGGCGAGCCCCGACCTGAGAGGAAAAGCCCCAAAGGAAACAATAACAAACGTTGGAGGAAGCGGTTTAGGGTTTCTTGCGTTGAGCGGGTTTCGCCTGAGAAGATGAGCTTCGGCCCCTGTCAGCGGACGTGAGCGCCATCGGTGGGCCCACCTAAAGCTACTCTCTCTGCGCCGCGGGCCCCTGTGCGACCATGGCGGGCATTGGGCCGGGGGGCTACGCGGCGGAGTTTGTGCCGCCTCCGGAGTGCCCGGTCTTTGAACCCAGCTGGGAGGAGTTCACAGACCCGCTCAGCTTCATCGGCCGCATCCGGCCCCTGGCGGAGAAGACCGGCATCTGCAAAATCCGACCGCCCAAGGTACCGGAGTCTGATCGGGTTCGCTTGACTTCCCGGCCCTTCTGTCCTTTCACGTTCACTCGCCCTGGTTTCTCGACACCTGGACGCTGCGTTTTTGGATGTTTCTGCCTTGGTTTCTTTGGGGTCTCATGTAGGCACGTCCGGACGCGAGAGAGTGGTGTCCCTGGGGCCTTTCCGCCTAGAACTTGGGAACTGATACTTTCCTTCCTCTATTGGGTTGTGGGCAAGGGTAACAAAAGCTTTCGGTCTTTCGTTGGCCCGTAAGGTGTTTGAGTTACTGACACGACGTCTTCTACACTCGCGTATAATTCTTACTAAGGTGTCACAGTAAAAACTGCTGTTCGATCGGTGGGCTGTTTCTTCAAGCCCTTTTGATGCTTGATTTATTAAGTATTTGGAGGCCTCATCTCAGGGCTGAGGTTTTTAAGATGGTAATGTAAACCTCTAGTTGTTCCCTTAGGATGGTTTCACCAAACAAGAACCCCAGAGTGATTACTGCTGCAATGAAAAGTCTTTTCGGGGGAGGAGCAGCAGCAGCATTTATTTTTAAAATCTAGAGGCTTAGAAAGGATTTGTCAAATGAGGTGGAAGAAAATGTCGAGTCTTTTGCTGTAAGGAACCATGAATCAAAGATTTGCGAATCGCGATTATAGCAAATAACTGGGTTTGCCAGTAGATTAGTTATAATGTCAATCTTTACGATGAAATTTAGTGCCCCGAGAGGTTGAATACTTGCTCAAGGTCAAAAGGTTTTTTTCTCTATTCGTCAGACCAGCGCTTTCCAAATGATATTCCTGGTTCACCTGCACCGGAGGCAGCCGGATGCTTGTTAAAATGCATATCTCTAGGCCTCATTCCCAGTCTAGAATCAGTTTCTGGATATGAAAGTTCTAGAAGCTGCTTTTCCAGCAAGTACTCTCATGATGCTTAATGAACATTAAAGTGTGTGAACCCTGCCCTTAGTGCTTCTTAAAGGAGTACCTTGCTTTATGTCCTGTCTACTAGCAATAAAAATAACATATTGTCTTTTTATCCATTGTTGTATTTTAAAAAGCATCTGCTCTGGCCACAGGCTATCCCAGAGGTGTGTGCAGCGCTGTGAGTAAAAAGAGCTTAGACCGTGGGGGGGGGGGGGCGGGGACTTGGGGAGAGGGGGAGCTAATTCAGCGTTTACAGATTATTTCATTTAATATTGTTTGAAGCTCCAGAAGGGAAACAAGGTCTCATTTTACAGATGAGGCAAATCTGCATAAGTTAAATAACTTAGATATGTGATCTTGGGCAGTGGCAAAGTAAGTTTTGAATCTAGATCAATCTGTTTGATTTTAAAACCCAGACAAGCTTCTCCCCTAGTTCTCAATGAATTTAAGATTATAGACTATCAGTTGGCAGAGAAGGATGAACAAATAATTACTGTGATGAATGAGGATATATGTATTGTCATCCTTCAAAAGCTTAACTCTTTAAAATTTTTAATTGTCACTTAATACTTTTTCTGTAAAGATTACCTAATATTGACAAAACCTTAAGTACTGAAGTTTTTCCTAACCCATATGTTCATCTACTGTATCGCCTTAATGAATAGAGACTGTTCATTTTTTTTAAATATAGCTTTATTACTTAGAAAAGACTGAAATAATATACCTTCTCTGTGTCATGTAATTGTTATTTAAAATAAATGTTTACAAACATTTCAGTATTTCAATATTAGGGGATTTCTTTAGTTTCCAAGGTAAGATAAAAATTTTTTTGACTACTTTTCACATTTTTAAATGCATTTACTATTATTTAGGCCAAATCAAACTATGTTGTCTGGAACTCTACTTGAAATGTGTTTTCTCATTTCATTTATAGCACATTTTTAATCTGGAAATTATCCTTGTTCTGTGGGTTTGCCTTTTTTTTTTTTTTTTTTTTTTGAATATCTGGGTGCCCAGAAGCTGGGCTTTGGACAAAGCATTTATATAAGTCTTATAAAGTGCTGTGTCACATTGAACATGAATAAAAAACATTATCCAATTACATAAGTACTTTTTGAAAGTTAGTTTTGGGGCTTTAATTTTACCTGTTTTTGTTTCTTTCAAATTTTGTTTTCCTTGTAATTTGATAAACTTGGATGTTTATTAGACACAGTATTGAGACACCTGAAGTTGTTGCATCCCACTTGAGTAACTAGGGAAGGTGTAACTGGGATGTAAATAATGGGCTTGGTGAGATTTGAGGAGGAAATAGATATAATAATTTCAATATTAGGATATTAGAGTTAAATGGGAACTATACTTAATATTCTATAGTAACCTATAGGGGAAAAGAATCTTTAAAAAACAGATGTATGTATTTATAATTGAATCCTTTGATGTACACCTGAAACTAATACAACATCGTAAATGAGCTATACTTCAATATAATTTTTTTTTTTTTTTTAAAGGGTCATTCCCACGACTTACGGAGGTTCCTGGGCTAAGGGTTGGATCGGAGTTGTAGCCGCTTGGCCTACACCACAGCCACAGCAATGCCAGATCCGAGCAGTGTCTGTGACCTGCACCACAGCTCATGGCAACGCTGGATCCGTAACCCACTGATTGAGGTCAGGGATTGAACCTGCGTCCTCATGGATACTAGTCAGATTCATTTCCGCTAGCCACAATGGGAACTCCAAAGATTTTTTTTTAATTAAAAAAAAAAAAGAACCAGTTATAAGATGACAAGACTTAACTTAGAAAGCTATCAGTTCATGTTCCACATGTAATGTGTCAATATCAATATCATGGTTGTCATATTATAGCTTTGCAGGGGAAAGGAGGTAAAGGGTACATAGCATCTCTATGTGTTATTTCTTACAACTGCCTCTGATCTATGGTTCTCTCAGACTTAAAATGTTAATTCAAAAGTTGAAAAAAATTAGAAATAAATAATAGTAAA
The DNA here is from genome assembly GCF_016906955.1 of Phacochoerus africanus. Classification (NCBI taxonomy): domain Eukaryota; kingdom Metazoa; phylum Chordata; class Mammalia; order Artiodactyla; family Suidae; genus Phacochoerus; species Phacochoerus africanus. The sequence goes on along the minus strand of NC_062550.1, from coordinate 71,483,533 downwards.
TCATTTTAGCTATGTATTACTGTTTACTCTGAAGAAGACTTATAAGTCGATTTGTTGTCATTATTTGTGGCAATTCACTCCTTAAAGGAATGAATAGTGCATTCCTTGCTTAATAACCAACATGTTAATTTTTTTTTCTGTTTAGGACTGGCAGCCTCCATTTGCATGTGAAGTAAAAAGCTTTCGTTTCACTCCCAGAGTCCAGCGCCTGAATGAACTTGAGGTGAGTGGTGTTATGTCATAGTTTTGTCTGCTGATCTGTTCTTTATTTGAGAAGGTCAGGGCTCAGAATTAATGTTATTTGAGACTAAATGGAAGAAAGTTTCTGATTAAAAAAAGTATTTAAAATATTTACTATAATTTTTCTTTTTCTTTCTTCCTTTTTTTTTTTTTTTTTTTTTTGCTTTAGGGCTGCACTCGCGGCATATTGAGGTTCTCAGGCTAGGGGTCAAATCAGAGCTGTAGCCACCGGCTTATGCCAGAGCCACAGCAGCACCAGATCCGAGCTGCGTCTGCGACCTACACCACAGCTCACAGCAACACCACCTCCTTAACCCACTGAGCGAGGCCAGAGATCGAACCCTTGTCCTCATGGATGCTAGTTGGGTTTGCTAACTCCTGAGCCATGATGGGAACTGCTAACAATTCTTTTATTAAAAAACCTAGGTTTGGAGTTCCCGTCGTGGCTCAGTGGTTAACGGATCTGACTAGGAACCACGAGGTTTCGGGTTTGGTCCCTGCCCTTGCTCAGTGGGTTAAGGATCCGGTGTTGCCGTGAGCTATGGTGTAGGTCTCAGAATGCAGCTCGGATCCCACGTTGCTGTGGTTCTGGCGTAGGCCGGCAGCTACAGCTCCGATTAGATCCCTAGCCTGGGAACCTCCTTATGCCTTGGGAGAGGCCCAAGAAAAGGCAAATAGGCAAAAACAAACAAACAAAACAAAACAAAACCTAGCTTTCAGGAAGTTTTGTGTTTTGTTGTGTTTGTTTTGCTCTAACAGAACTTTTCTAGAACTCTAATCCAATTTATTAAGATCTCTCTTTAAATATTACTCTCTTAAATTTTCTAAGTTGGTATCTGTTTAGATAGTTGTTCTGCCTGCCTACCAGATTTTCAGAATATTCTTCAGTATGGTAAAAAAACTGTTTCAGGGTACAAAAGAGGAATTTTAGATAGCTAAGGCTTATTAATATGGCATGCTGAGTTTTTTTTTCCCCTTGGTATTTCTAAAAATTTTTTTGAGATTTTAATACCTGTTTTTTCTCTTTGTTCTTTTATAAGATACTTGATGAAGGTATCAGTGAGGGAGAGAATATGAAGTATGCATACTATCTACAGATGAAATTACAGGCTTAGAATGCTTAGAAGCAGAATAATCTGATTTACTAAATTTTCTGGTTATCTTAAAGTTAAGCTAACTTTTTTTTTGTCTTTTGTCTTTTTAGGGCCGTACCCGCGGCATATGGAGGTTCCCAGGCTAGGGGTCTAATCAGAGCTATAGCTGCTGGCCTACGCCATAGCCACAGCAATGCCAGACCCAAGCTGCGCATGTCACCTACACCACAGCTCATGGCAACACTGGCTCCTTAATCCACTGAGCAAGGCCAGGGATTGAACACACAACCTCATGGTTCCTAGTTGGATTCGTTTCCTCTGCACCATGACAGGAACTCCAGGTTAAGCTAACTTTTACAAAAAGTTGCTTTGGTTGATAGTATGAGAACTTTTAACATATATTTTTATTTTTTGCCTTAATGAAGTTTAGTAAAGATATTATGCTTTTTATTAACTTATTTTTCAAGGTTGGACTAAGCAATAAAGAAAAGTCTGAATTTCTTTTGAGTACCTTTGTAAGTAAAACTCATTTGTTTTTAGCTGTAACTTAGTTGCTATTTTTGATTTCTGTATTTTAATAATTTTAGGCAATGACCAGAGTAAGACTGGACTTCTTGGATCAACTAGCAAAATTTTGGGAACTTCAAGGTTCGACCTTAAAGATCCCTGTGGTAGAGAGAAAAATCTTGGATCTGTATGCTTTGAGCAAGGTGAGTCTTGTATTTGGTTTAGAAATTGGAACAGTAACTAGTGAATTTATGAAATTAGGAATTTCAGATATGCTTCATGGGAAACATTGCTTTCTGTTTAGGATTTATTTGACAGTGAAATGCAAGCATGAGTCAATGAAAATGATAAATCTCCAAGATATTTAAAAAATCTGTTTCAGGAATTCTCTGGTGGCTCAGTTGGTTAAGGATCTGGTGTTGTCACTGCAGTGCCTTGGGTTGCTGCTATGGCACAGGTTTGATCCCTAGCCCGGGAACTTCCACATGTTTCAGGTGTGGCCAAAAAAAACTGTTTCATAATTTGTTTTGAGATTAATATTTAATGGTTTACTTAGAATAGTAGGTTCCATTTGCAGTGTGCAAAAGAAATGATACCAGCTTACTAATATTATCTTCTGTTGAATATATAGTGTCTTATGTTGAGCTTGTCATGTGTTTTTTCTTTTTAATTTTTTTTGTCATGCTTTTCTTCTACCTCTTCTTCTTTTTTTTTTCTTTTTGCCATTTCTTGGGCTGCTCTTGTGGCATATGGAGGTTCCCAGGCTAGGGGTGGAATTGTAGCTGTAGCCACTGGCCTACACCACAGCCACAGCAGCTCGGGATCCAAGCCACGTCTGCAACTTACACCATAGCTCGAGGCAACACTGGATCCTTAACCCATTGAGCAAGGCCAGGGATCGAACCCGCAGCCTCATGGTTCCTAGTCGGATTCGTTAACCACTGTGCCACGACGGGAACTCCCTTTTTTCCTACCTCTTGATTGAAATTTTGGCATATTAAAGAGACTTATGTTACTCAACATTCTCATGTGTGGTGCATATCAGTTGTATAACACTTATAAGTAGTGTTAGTGGTTAACTCAGGGCAGCATTATCTAGTAGAATGAGTGATAGATTGAAAAGTTAAAGGTGAAGAGTTTAGACTAATTTTTGCCTAAATTTAGGTTAACTTTGTAACGTTACATTTCCTGGTGTGAAATAAACTGACTGACTTGCAGTGGGGTTTATAATAGTTACCTTGAAAACATACAATAATAAAAAAAATCTATGGGAGCTCCCCTCATGGCGCAGTGGAAACGAATCTGACTATGAACCATGAGGTTGTGGGTTTGATCCCTGGCCTTGCTCAGTGGGTTAAGGATCCAGCATTGCCATGAGCTGTGGTGTAGATTGCAGACGTGGCTTGGATCTCGAGCAGCTATGACTGTGGCTGGCAGCTGTAGCTCCAGTTAGACCTCCGTGTGCCACAGTTGCAGCCATTAAAAAAACAAAATAAAACAGGAGTTCCCATGGTGGTGCAGTGGTTAACGAATCCGACTAGGAACCATGAGGTTGCGGGTTCGATTCCTGGCCTTGCTCAGTGGGTTAACGATCCGGCGTTGCCACGAGCTGTGGTGTAGGTTGCAGACGCGGCTCAGATCCCGAGCTGCTGTGGCTCTGGCGTAGGCCGGTGGCTACAGCTCTGATTCAGTCACTACCCTGGGAACCTCCATATGCCACGGGAGCGGCCCTAGAAAAGGCAAAAAGACAAAACAAAACAATGACTGCTCTGACTTGCGAGTGAAGACAGCTAGATTAGTGAGGAATTTTGCAAAACAACTTATTTTTGTGGCCTTTCATGTCCTATGATTGATAGACTATTTTGAAATAAAAATTCTCACTTTTGGAAGATTTCACTTTTTAGGGAAAAAAGTAGAAAAACATTTAAATTATATTCTGTGATACAATTTAAAATTAATGTTAGGTCTGAATTCTCTATATTTTAAAAATTTTATACACTACTAAGCGTTTTAGAAAGTGTAGTCTTATGCTGAAATACAGCTCTAGGCTTGTTTTATCAGTTGGGTAATACCAGTAATCAAGCACTGTGTGAAAATTATCTAGTGCAGCTGCTTGAAAAACTACGTACCAAAGGACAAATTATAGTGAATTTGAAGGGTGAGTTTGTTTTTTGTAGGGAACCATTAGGATAAAAATTTGTTTTAAGGAGTTCCCATTGTGGCTCATCGGTAATGAATCTGATGAGTAGTATTCATGAGGACACAGGTTCAGTCCCTGGTCTCTCTCAGTGGGTTATGGATCCTGTGTTGCTGTGACCTGTGGTGTAGGTCAAAGATGTGGCTCAGATCTGGCATGGCTGTGGTGTGACTTTATTTCTAATTCGGCCGCTAGCCTGGGAACTGTCACGGGTTCGGCCCTAAAGAGACAAAAAAAATTCATTTTGTCTTAAGAATTCCCTTTTTGACATTTTTATTCAGTGAAAACTTAACTACTGACTTACTCTGTGATGCTGCTTAAGGTTCTCAATATGTTTGGTATGATTCATGTAGCTTAAATATTTGAAAAATCTTTTCAAAATTATTTAATCATTGACATGAATAGTGTTACGGTAATCTTCAGCCAAAACTCATGCCACGCACATACCTTAGTTCTAGTTTTATGAATACTCTAGGAAATTTGATAGAATAAAGATATAAGCAGATAACCTATTAAATTGAAGTTGTTCCTATATCATTAATTTTCCAGTTAGAAGGTACGCATTAGGTTTGATATGATAGATTGTTTTCTTGGTTTAACAGAGTTATAGGATTTCAAAATTAGGAAGAGATTATAGAGGTAACCTAATCTAACCTTGTCCACAATTCTAACATTTGTCGTCTAGACGGTTTAACTCTCATCTTGAGAAACCCAGTTCCTTTTTGTGCAGAAGAATATTGCTCATAAAGTTTATCTTGCTTAGCAAATATGTGGTGATTAGAGGTTAACTTTGTCTTTGGGGTTAATTGGAGCCTTGAAGTGCCCATGGACGTTTCTTTCCCTTAACCCTTGAGAATGCATATAAAACCAAGATTGAAAGCTGAAAGGCAGGCATTTTGATTTGTAGTTATTTTGTTTACACTTTATAATACTTCTGTTCCCTAAACGTCAACGTGAGATTACTGCTTCTCACCACAGGAATTTTTTCCTTTACTTTGCGTCTTTACATTAGGCAATGTGTGATGTACAAGTTTTAATTGTCCAGCTGGGTAAGTCTTTCTCTGTGTTCACACTTCTTTAACCACCGTCCAGATAAAGAGCATTTACAGCCTCTCTAGGGCTCCTTCGTCTCCCTCCCAGGCAGTACTTCTCCCAGAGGGAATCACTGTTTGACCTCCACCGTTGGTGAATGTCTCATTCATACAACATCTTACTTTCTAGCAAGAGGCTCAGGTTGAAGACTGCAGAAAGTACTGAGAGTTCTGATATTTTTAGGTTGTTATGTCTTACTTTTACTTAAAAAAATCATTTTTGGCTCATATCTGATTAGTTCTCTTAAATTTGTGTTATTTTAGATGTTATTTTGATGCTTTGATTCCCACTGCTTTTTAGTGGGAAGCAGATTTTCAGGATTCTGAGTCATTCAGTTGTCAATGGGATTGTTTCCTGTTTTGATTAAATCACCTCATCTTTCTCCCTGGGTTTTGTTTGTTTGTTTGTTTTCATTTCTATTTTGGGCAGTACCCATGGCATGTGGAAGCTCCTGGGCCAGAGATGGAACCCATGTCACAGTAATGACAAAATGACAGTGCTGAGTCCTTAGCCACTGAGCCATCAGGGAACTCCTCTCCCTGCTTTTTTTTTTTTGTCTCTTTAGTGTTGTACCTGCAACCTGTGAAAATTCCCAGGCTAGGGGTCAAACTGGAGCTGTAGTTGCTGGCCTACACCAGGATCCAAGCTGTGTCTTGCAACCTATACCACAACTCACTGCAATGCTGGATCCTTAACCCACTGAGCAAGGCCAGGGGTTGAACCCATGTCTTAATGGATACTATTTGGGTTCTTTACCACTGAGCCACGATGGGAACTCCCCTGGTTATTTTTAGATAGCAAAAACTTACTTGACAGGTCTGTAATTTAATGCAATTTCACATTAACAATTACTTTTTTTTTTGGTCTTTTTTTTTGCCATTTCTTGGGCCACTCCCTTGGCATATGGAGGTTCCCAGGCTAGGGGTCTAATCAGAGCTGTAGCTGCCAGCCAGAGCCAGAGCCACAGCAACGCAGGATCTGAGCCGCGTCTGCAACCTACACCACAGCTCACAGTGACGCCGGATCCTAACCCACTGAGCAAGGCCAGGGATCGAACCCACAACCTCATGGTTCCTCGTTGGATTCGTTAACCACTTCGCCACGACGGGAACTCCTATTTTTTTTTTTTTTTTAAAGGGCTGTACCTGCAGCATATAGAAGTTCCCAGGCTAGGGGTCAAATTGGAGCTGAAGCTGCTCGCCTAGGCCGCAGTCACAGCAATGTAGGATCCAGGCTGTGTCTGCAGCCTACATCACACACAGCTCATGGCAATGCTGGATCCTTAACGCACTGGGTGAGTCCAGGCATTGAACCCTCAACCTCATGGGTACTAGTTGGGTTCTTTTTTTTTTTTTTTTTTTTTTTTTGCTTTTGCTTTTTAGGGCCACACCCACGGCATATGGAGGTTTCCAGGCTAGGGGTCTGATCAGAGTTACAGCTGCCTGCCTATGCCAGAGCCACAGCAACGTGGGATCCGAGCAACGTCTGCGACCTACACCACAGCTCACGGCAACACCGGATCTTTAACTCCTGAATGAGGCTGGTGATCGAACCTGCAACCTCATGGTTCCTAGTCAGATTTGTTTCCAGTGTGCCATGATGGGAACTCCACTAGTTGGGTTCTTAACCCACGGAACCAAAACAGGAATTCCATCTACCTCCCCTTTTTTTATTTTCTAAGTTTTCTTTGTGACTATCAAAAATTTATTTTCAGATTTTTCCAGAAATAGAAATCGGTCACTATGCTCATCAGATAATCTGTCGTTTCATTTTCTTCTTGGAGTCATTCCTCTGGAGTTCTCTTTCCTGCTCAAGTCTAGACTGGTGGGTTTTTAAGGTTAGCTGTTTCACTGTTATCATTCTGGGAATTCCCTGCGACTCTCCTTATTTTAAGTCTTCCTGTTACTTGGTTTACTCCTGTTTTGGTGGAGCATTTCTTCTAGTTAGATGAGCAAGAAGGTAAATGGGATGTAAATTTTTTGCTTGTCTAAAAATTTTCTACTTTTTAAAATTTTTTATTTTTTTTGTCTTTTATAGGGCCACATGCGTGGTATATGGAGCTTCCCAGGCTAGGGGTCCAATCGGAGCTGTAGCCACCGGCCTACACCAGAGCCACAGCAACGCAGGATCCGAGCCTCGTTTGCAACCTACACCACAGCTCACGGCAACGCCGGATCATTAACCCACTGAGCAAGGCCAGGGAGCGAACCCGAAACCTCCTGGTTCCTGGTCAGATTTATTAACCACTGAGCCACGACGGGAACTCCTTGTATTCTTTGATAATTTTTTCCATTTATGTTTTCTCTCTTATTGATTGGGTGTGAGATATATAGTCTGATCTTCTAGTGTACTTACCTGTTTCTTTGTTAGGTTAGGAAGTCCCTCTTTAGACTCTTCCTGAGAGTAAATTTCCAGGCTTCTGCTGGGGTAGGAGAGGGATGGTTTCCTGGCTGTGCTGACTGGGGGAGGTCTGATTGCTTTTATGCAAGTTTTCAGCCAATGCTTTTCTTCATAAATTTAATTGTAAAGGCATTGCCGCTTCCATTTCTTTAGCACTTCCAGGTTCTGTGTTGTAGAAGCTTTTCCTTGGCTTTATTCTATTGCAAGTGTTTGAGGATTTTTGTCTTTGTTTTTGCTTGCTAGAGTATCATTCATATGTCTGCTTTTCTCTTGGTCTGTTTGTCCTCTTGAGAGTATGTTTTTTTGTTCCTCTACTTTTTAGTGGAGCTTTGAGAGGGAGCTTTTAAGTAGAAGGCTGCTTCTACTTTTTGTCTGTTAAGATTGTCTCTTGCTAGTTAGACTTTTTTCATTGGACATTTTGGCTTTGATTAACTTCACTCTTGTTGAGTTTTGATTAAGGGCTTGTCTTCATTGTGTTCAATTTAAACGCATGCCATGTATCTTTTTTTTTTTTTTTTTTTCTTTTTATGGCTACACCTGTGGCATGTGGAAGTTCCTGGGCTAGGGGTTGAATCAGAACCACAGCTGCCGGCCTATAACACAGTCATAGGAACACCAGAGCTGAGCCACATCTGTGGCAATGCTGGATCCTCAACCCACTGAGTGAGTCAAGGGATCGAATCCACATCCTCATGGATACTATGGCCGGTTCTTAACCTTCTGAGCCACAACCAGAACTGGCCATGTATCTTTTTTATAGGGCATGGGTCAATACTTTTCTAATGACAGTGGTGTGATATTACATGATGAATGTTTGAAATAAATAGTTCATATTTTGAAATCAGGCATGATGATCTTTGAATCTCTTAGCTGAAGTAAAGCAAGTTTCATATATTTCACTAGAGGTTTTGTGTGTTTTTATAGTATTAGGTCTGGTTAGATTGTTAGAGTGTTGTAAATGTGAAGCCAGAGTCATGGCTTTGGTTTCTCTCTGAGGTAGTTTTGTCTTACTCTTGGCCATACCCCAACTATGCTGGCTATCATTTTCACAGCTGCATGCCAGAAATCACCAGAGTTGGGTGAGAAGCTTGAATAATGTGAATTTGGCATGAAGTGCTTTGAATACACAACAGGTTATTACGTAATGGTGATAACTGTATTGGGTAACACAGGTTCCTGAGGGGGCTTCTGTTTCTTTTGACTTTTATGCTTCTCCCCACTTGCTTCAGTATATTGGTTTCCTCATTGTTCTGCAACACGCTAGGCTTGCTTCCCATGTGGGATCTTCACTCTGTCTGTTCCCTGTGTATCTTCTTGGGTAACTGCTGCACCTCCTTCAAGTCTTTGCTCAAATTTCACCTTTATAATGAGGCTTTTGGTGACTGTTTAATGCTTTAGTTTATCCTCATTCTCCTACTTGGAAGGCTTTTATTTTATTTATTTATTTATTTATTTTGGTCTTTTTGCCTTTTCTAGGGCTGCTTTCACGGCATATGGAGGTTCCCAGGCCAGGGGTCCAATCGGAGCCGTAGCCACCGGCCTACGCCAGAGCCACAGCAACGTGGGATCCGAGCCACATCTGCAACCTACACCACAACTCATGGCAACGCTGGATCCTTAACCCACTGAGCAAGGCCAGGGATCGAACCCGCAACCTCATGGTTCCTAGTCGGATTCATTAACCACTGCGCCACGATGGGAACTCCTGGAAGGCTTTTAACTACTCTTTTAAATTTCTTCCACAGGATTTATCACTTCAAAATTGACGTTATATTTATTTTCCTACTAGGATGTAAGCTTCAGCAGGGCAGAGGTCTTTATTTTATTTGCAGCTGTACCTCCAGCACCTAGCACAGTAGCTGACAGTGTAGAAACTCTGGGAAGCCATGAATGAAAGGCATTGTTACTCATCTGGTTGCTTCCAGACAGCCCTCTACCTGTCTTCTTCTCAGTATAGAATTTGAAAAATAATTTTTTTTCTCTACATAATTTTTCCCTTGTTGGCTCTTAGTATCAGGGGCAGATTCTCTGAGGCTGTGAGAAGAGAGTAAAGAATCGGAGATGTGTTCTTCTCTAGGGCACGTGAACATACTTGTTTCTACCAAGCTTTCGTATATTTCACTAGAGGAGAATTTTGCTTTGGCTGTAGTTTTATCTCTGCTACAATAAAACCCTAGAGCACAGGAGTAGAAAATGTGTCCTTCACTTATTTAGAGCACGTATACTGCTCCCCACTTGCCCATGAATGTAGACATTTATAATACAGCTTACACTGATGTAGCACTTATTTCATCCTGCTGCTTTTCATGTTTTATTTATTTATTTTTACTTTTTTTGCTTTTTAGGGCTGTACCCATGACATATGGAAGTTCCCAGGCTAGGGGTCGAATTGGAGCTACAACTGCTGGCCTACACCATAGCCACAGCAATGCAGGGTCCAAGCCACATCTGCAACCTACACCACAGCTCAGGATCCATGGCCCACTGAGGGAGGGCAGAGATCAAAGCCGCATCTTTGTGGATACCAGTTGGATTCATTTCTGCTGCGCCACAATGGAAACTCCGTAAAATATTTTTCTTTTTGAAAAGTTACAGCCTCTTTCAAAATATTTTGAGTCCATTATTGCTTGACATTTTTGTTAAGTTGTATAAGTTAATTGGTATATTTTCTAGTATCAGGATTTATGTTCATGTTACTGTGTAACATTTATTCTCATGTCTGTTCTTGGTCTTTTTTTAACTTTTATTTATATTTTGAATTCCCTGTGGATGTAGAGTACATATATGTGTTCAGTTTTCTCAAGGTGCATAATGTAGCAATTCATTAAATGTTTTTGAATGCTTGGTTAATTAAAGGTAGAAATAGTAACATTAATTAAATAATAAATAATAGGACTTTCAAAGTTCCAAAAATTACTGTCTCTATTCATACTTTAAATGTTAATGAGTTTCAGTTTTTTTTAATATTTGTTGAAAGGAAATTTGAAATCTAGGCCCAGAGTGATTTTCCATTTAGTAGACAAGATATAGAGTCAGAATACATGAACGTACCTCTTTCCCTAAATAATTTTTACCTTCTTTTTCAGATTGTTGCCAGCAAAGGTGGTTTTGAAATGGTCACCAAAGAGAAGAAATGGTCTAAAGTGGGTAGCCGCTTGGGATATCTGCCAGGAAAAGGAACTGGGTCTCTTTTGAAGTCACATTATGAAAGAATTCTCTACCCATATGAACTTTTCCAGTCTGGTGTCAGCCTTATGGTGAGATGCATCATTTTCCTTGGGAGTGGATAAGTCCAGTCTGCCAAGTATCAACTTTAGACTCTTCCCCATTATAAGTTAGCAGTTGGCTATGCATAGCAAGTTGAAAAAGGTTTCTGTAGGTTCCAAAATTCAGGTAGTAAAATGTTGATTAAAAATAACAGCTATTTTTGGTGGTTTACAAGATGAAGGCTAAGGGGGATGAAGAATGTTTTCTTATTTATTTAAAATGTTTAAACTTAGGCATGACTTAAACGCTTTGAAAAAGAGTTTCATGTTTTTTGTTTTTTGTTTTTTTTTTGCTTTTTAGGGCCGCACTGGAAGCACGTGGAGGTTCCCAGGCTAGGGGTCTAATCCAAGCTACAGCTGCCGGCCTACATCACAGCCACAGCAACCTGAGATCTGAGCTGTGTCTGCAACCTACACCACAGCTCACGGCAATGCCAGATCCTTAACCCACTGAGCGAGGCCAGGGATCGAACCCACAACCTCATGGTTCCTAGTCAGATTCGTTCTGCTGCGCCACGATGGGAACTCCCTGGTTTCATGTATTTTTTTTTTTTTAAGCCTTATTGAGGTATAATGTACATACCAAAGAATTCACTTATTGTAGGTACACAGTCAGCTTTAATAAATTATACCTTTACACAGCAGTTGCCACAGTCCAGTTTTAGAACCCTTCTATCAGCCTCAAAAGTTCCTTTGTGTGTGTTTGGTTTTTGCTCCTACCCTTAAACCTGGAGAACTCCTGATCTGCTTTCTGGCTCTATAGTTTTGCCTTTTCTAGAACTTTCACATAGAGGGAATCATACAGTATGATTTTGTGTATGACTTCTTTCATTTAGGCTAATGTTTTTAATGTTCATCCAGATTTTAATGTTAGTGCTTCATTCCTTTATATGGCTGAATAATATTCTGTTGTATGGATATACCACATTTGTTTATTCATTTATCAGTTGATGGACAGTTGGTTTGTTTCCAGTTTATGGCTGTTATGAATAATGCTGTGAATATCCATGTACTAGTCTTTGTGTAGACATATGTTTTCATTTCTCTTGGGTAGATACCTAGGAGTGGAATTGCTGGGTTATACGGTAAGTTTATGTTTAACTTTTTAAGAAACTGCCAAACTGTTTTCCAAAGTGGCTGAACCATTTTACATTCCCACCAGTACTGTAGAGGCTTCCAGTTTCTCCACATCTTTGCCAGCACTTGGTATTGTCAGTTCTTTTGCTTACAGCCATTTTAGTGGGTGTGTAGTGATATCTCATTGTGGTTTTAATTTTTATTTCTCTAATGACTAATGGTGTTGTGCATCTTTTCATGTGCATATTAGTCATTTGTATATCTTCCTTGATGAAGTGTCTGCTCAGATCTTTTTTTATTGGGTTGTTTGTCATCTTATACTTGTTTTAAGAATTCACTGTATATTTTGAATATAAGTCCTTTATCAGATGTATGATTTTATAAATATTTTCTCCTAGTCTGTGGTTTGTCTTTTCATTTTTATAATGGTGTTTATTTAAAGAGTAGTTTATTGATTTCCCTCCTTTTGTGGTTTGTGCATCTGTTGTCATATCTAAGAAATCTTTTCCTAACTCAAGGCAACAAGGTTTTCTTGTTCTCATCTAGAAGTTTTATAGTTTTAGCTTTTATGTTTAGGTCTGTGACCCATTTTGAGTTTTTTTTTGTGTGTATAGTATGAGGTAGAGGTCTAAGTCTGTTTTGGGGCAGCTGGGAAGGGGTATATGAATGAATATTCAGTTTTTCCAGTGTCATTTGTTTAAAAGACTGCCCCTTTCCCATTGACTTACCTTGGCACCTTTGTTGAAAATCAGTTGACTGTAAATATATGGGTTCATTTCTAGTGTGTTTTATTTTCTGGTCTGTATGTTTACCCTAATACCAATACCATGCAGTCTTGAATACCACAGCTTTATAGTAAGTTTTGCTATATGGTAGTGTAATATATTTGTTCTTTTTTTCAAAATTTCCAAACAGTTTTCATTACCACATAAATTTTAGGATCCACTTCTCAATATCTACAGCAAACACCTACTAGGATTTTGATAGGAATTGTCTTGAATCTGTAGATCAGATTGATGGGGGAATAGTCATCTGGTTTCATGTAGTTTTAGATTTTTCTTAGAAATTTATTATTTTTCTCCTGATTCCCAAGTCTGATTTCTGATCATTGAATATGTCTTCTTCCTGTGCTCTTGATTCTTTAGGGTGTACAAATGCCTAATTTAGATCTTAAGGAAAAAGTGGAGCCTGAGGTTCTTGGAACTGACGTCCAAACTTCCCCAGAGTCGGGCACAAGAACGAACATTCTGCCGAAGAGAACAAGACGTGTCAAATCTCAGGTACTAGTTTCCATGAGCCATTTTGACAGGAATTTCTAGTGTGTTGACTGTGCAGAACTGTCAATCTGATTATGGGGGGGGGGGTCATTCACATGCTGTTCTTTAAAACTTGAGACTTACTTTTTCATTTACCTTTGAGGTGAATGGGGAGGAAATTGTAAAATTCAGTCTGATTTGATTTAGGGAGTTCTTTGTTAATTTTGAATAGTTTTGACAGGGATGACAAATCAGAGAGGGACTTTGAATACTGTAGGGCTAATTTCATAGACTGATAAATTCTACTGTATTTTATTTTCATGGTTAGTGTAAGTGAGAAGAGTAGGAAAGAGTGGTTTTATTTTTCACTCATCATTCCTTTAAAAATGAGAGTATAAGTTTCTTAGTGTCTGTACCATTCCAATGTAATTTCTGTAGTGTTCTTGTAACCCAAAATAATTTTAAAGCCTAATGAATGCATCAGAAGAAAAAATTTCCTTTTGTCTGCCCTCTCACCTCCCCTTTCCTTTCTGGTCCTCGAAGTTGTATTTTTAAAGGGTTTTAGTAAAGATAAGTCTGTAGGCTAGGGCAGCGAGGTGCTCTTAGAACGCTGAGATATGGTTAATTTAAGTGAGCACATAGGTGATCTGGAATAGCAACTTAACTGAATTCCCAAATTTTTTTTTTTTTTTTAATGTATTTTTAGGGCTGCACCTGTGGCATATGGAAGTTCCCAGGCTAGGGGTTGGATCGCAGCTGTAGCTGCCGGCCTGTACCACAGTCATAGCAATGTGGGATCCAAGCTGCGTCTGAGACCTACATCACAGCTCACGGCAAGGCTGGATCCTTAACCCACTGAGTAAGGACAGGGATTGAATCTGTGTCCTTATGGATACTAGTTGGGTTCGTTACTGCTGAGCCATGACAGGAACTCCTGGATCCTAAATATTTAAGAATGGAAATGGTTCCCATTGAAAGTGGGTTCAGCATTAACAACAGATACTGGATCTGGGGCTGTGAGGAGTCTTGTCCCTGGAGAGGCAGGCCACTGATACTTCATCTTGCTTTCCAGAGCTCAAGGGATGTGTCTTTTTTGTGCCATGTCTGCTTTCCTTGTTTAAAGTTTATGCTTACTAAATAACTTCCTGAGTAATAATTTAGCTTCTTAGGTACTTTGAAAGCAGAAAGGTAGGTGTCTTGGATGGGGAATATGAATATAATGGAAATTCATTGGAAAATGATAGCTCCATTTAAAATTACTTAACTCTGATTTAGTTGATTAGTGATTTTCATTGTCTTGGTTGATCTCAGAACTTTTGATTGTCTTTGGTTATTTAGTGATGATTCTGTTTCAAGACATGAAACCCTTTTAAGGACTAGTGTCTCTGACATAATGACTCAACTTTAAAAGGTTGCCCAGGTGACCCTGTCTGTCTAATCAGTTGCCAGCTTGTGATGAAATCTCTTCTGATGTTCCTTCTGAAACCATAAAAAAGTCTTATTTCTAATTGCTTTTCTTTATATAACAGTATGGATCACAGGACTTCCCTGGTGGTGTAGTGGGTTAAGGATCCATCATTGTCTCTGCTGTGTCCCTGGCTATAGCTATGGTGTGAATTTGATCCCTAGTTTGGGAACTTCCATGTGCCACAGGTGCAGCAAAAAAACAAAAACGGAATAGGGACAACATAGAATGCTTTTACCCGTTGTAATAATTGTCACTGTAGTCAGACTGGTTAATATTAGGTAGTAATTAGAACCATTTTAGGACTTGCAATTAAGAATTTCTTCACTTCACAGTTTGTCTTTAATTAACATTGCCAAGTCTGCTTCATTGCTAGTCTTCTATTTTGGAAAGAAAGTAAAGGCTTTCTGGTAGAACTTCAACCTCTTGCCCCATACACAAAACTGTTTGGTATTCATACTTCTTTTTTTTTTTTTTTTGGCCATGCCTGTGGCATGTGGAAGTTCCTGGGCCAGAGATTAAACCGGTGCCACAGCAGTGACAATGCTGAATCCTTAACTGCTAGGCCACTGGGAAACTCCTTGGTATTCATTCTTAATCTCTGTCTGTCTCTGTAGGTAAAGTATAACTTCTCTCTAAGGGTAATCTTTCCACTTCCATCCTTTTTGGCTTTAAGAACAGAAGAATCTCTTCCTAGATAGTTGCTTACTCCTTGCCTCTTTTTATGAAGAAGTTTCTTGATAAATTGTGTGTATTGTCTCATTTCCTCAGTATCTGTTTTAGTCTTATACTCCGTAATCTGGCTTTGAGCTAGTTTCACTGAAACCGCATTGTTCAAATTACCACTGAGTTAGTAATTGTCAAATGCTGAGGACCTGTTTTCATTTCTTATCCTACTTCATCTCTGATCTTGTTATTTCTTTTCCTTGAGATTGATTAACTCGATTTTTCTTTGGCTTCTGTGACACCTCTCTTCCGGTTTTCTTCTCCTCCCTCTGACCACTCCTCAGTAATCTTTACCTCTTCCTCCTCGCTTTACATGATACTTTCAGTCCTTTCCTATCTTCACTCACCCCAGCTATCTCTTCTGCCTGTCATTTCACTTGACTACCTCTCTCTCAGGACTCCTCAAGATGTCTTGACATCCGTGCTTCTTTCTTGTTCCCCAGGGATTTTGTGTGTGCGTGCATGTGTGTGTTTCGCCTTGGTGGCCACAGCAGAGGTATGCTAAACTCAGTACTTCTCAAACATTACCACCTTTTCCAGATCTTTTTTTTTTTTTAATACATATATTTTCTAGCTTGATGACAAAGACAAATGTAGCCATCGAACAGTCTCTCAAACAAGACAGGAGTTAGGAAAGTTTCCTATTCCCCTCTCCTGGTTCTGTCATATCATTTGCCATACTTTGTTTTTTGTTTTTTTGTTTTTTTTTTTTTTCATTTGTGACTTTCTAGAATGAATTCCTTGAAAGCTGGAATTGCTGTTAATCTCAAGAATCACCAAACCCTTAACACATTTATGTATTTGAATAAAGCCTATAATACAGTTATGTCCCATTACTAGTGACATTGTTTGAGCCAGATTTCCTCATTATAAAGTACCCTTCTCTTTGTAGTAAAAGTAATCAGAGTAAACTGTAAAGCATTATGTCTCACCCAATAGTTTTAACATTCATTGATGATCCTTGCCTTAGTTAACTATATGGGTGTTTGCAAACTGGGTGATTTTTTTTGGCTCTGTCACTTCTGTGTTTATTAGGTTGCATTTTTCTTTAAAGAACTCTTTCTAGGAGTTCCTGTTGTGATACAGCAGAAACAAATCTGACTAGTGTCCTCGAAGATGCAGGTTCTACCCCTGCCCTTGCTCCTGGGTTGGACATCCAGCATTGCTGTGAGCTGTGGTGTAGGTCGCAGACTCGGCTTGGATTCTGTGTTAAAGTGGCTATGGCATAGGCCAGCAGCTGCAGCTCTGATTTGACCCCTAGTCTGGGAACTTACATATGCTGTGGGTATGGCCCTAAAAATCAATAAAATAAAAATAAGAATACTTTCCTTATGTATTTTTCATACAGTGAAATGTGTATGTCTTAAGTGTACAGTTTGATGAATTTTAATGAATGTACATACCTGTTGAACCGTGACTGACCTTTTTAGTATCACTGTAGAGCATGATTTTTTTTTTTTTTTTTTTGGCGCCCCACAGCACATGGAGTTCCCTGGCCAGGGATCAGATCCCAGCCTTGGTTGAGACCTAAGCTACAGCTTCGTCAATGCCAGATCCTTAATCCACTGTGTCCAGAATTTGAACCTGTGTCTCAGCACTCCCAAGAGGCTGCCAATCCTGTTGTGCCACAGTGGGAACTCCAACATGATTGATTAAATGTCTTACTACTTTTTTTTTTTGTCTTTTTGCCATTTCTTGGGCTGCTCTCCTGGCATATGGAGGTTCCTAGGCTAGGGGTCGAATCGGAGCTGTAGCCGCCAGCCTACACCAGAGCCACAGCAACTCGGGATCCGAGCCGCGTCTGCGACCTACACCACAGCTCACGGCAACGCCGGTTCTTTAACCCACTGAGCAAGGCCAGGGATCGAACCCGCCACCTCATGGTTCCTAGTCGGATTTGTTAACCACTGCGCCACGACGGGAACTCCTCTTACTACTTTTTATTCCTTTTTGATAATTGAAAATTTCTGAAGTGGGCTAATGGTAGCCCCTTCAAGCAGCTCATATGTTCTTTTGACACATTTGCTTGTTTTTGAGCATATACTTTCTAGCACAAAAAGCCTCATTGTCTTCTTGCCCTGCCTTAGATGTGGAATCAACTGTTTCTCCAAGGAATCCTGGCTCATTTAGGAAGAATGGTATTTAGAAACCAAGATTTGAGCACAGTGTGCTTGTTCCTACCAGAATGTTGTTGCTTATAGGCCCTTCTTGTGGTCAGGGCTGGGAAAACAATTTAAGAAAATTATGATTTTCTATTTTTGGCTCATACTTATAATTCCAGTTCTAATCCAGCATCGCAAAGTTCTTTTGGTTTATGTGCTAGTTGTTTTCCCAGCATTTTGTGTTAGGAACTTGATTCACTTATTTCTGTTCTTTTGTTTTGATTGCTATGTTTAAGACTACAAGTTTCCTGGATTTAATTCTTCCTTTGTACCCGAGATTCTGATATAAGTATATATATGATATATAGAGAGAGATTAAAAATTTCAGGTGGAAGGGTCTTTTGATTTTTGATTTTGTTATTTTTAGTTTTATTCCAATAAGATCAGAAAATGTCATTATATTATTTCTACTTTTTGGACTTTGTTGTCTATCTGAAAAGGTTGCTGGAAAGATTAATTGATTAAAGTACTTTGATATGGCACGTACTGTATACTCACTATAATTAGCTTTTATTATTACATATGCTGCTTTTTTTTTTTTTTGGTCTTTTTGTCTTTTCTAGGGCCACACCCACAGCATATGGAGGTTCCCAGGCTAGGGGTCCAATTGCAGCTGTAGCCGCCAGCCACAGCCACAGCAATGCCATATCTGAGCCATGTCTACAACCTATACCACAGCTCACGGCAATGCTGGATCCTCAACCCAATGAGTGAGGCCAGGGATGGAACCCGCAACCTCATGGTTCCTAGTGGGATTCGCTAACCACTGAGCCACGACGGGAACTCCAACATATGCTGCTTTAATAGTGGTAAAGAATATGTAGTGTTATGTTTATTTTTGAACTGTAGAGATTATTTAGTAGAACCAAATCAGTCTACCAGAGTTTTGTGGGGTGTCTTTTTAAGGCCACACCCATGGCATATGGAGGTTCCCAGGCTAAGGGTCTAATTAGAGCTGTAGCTACTGGCCTACACCACAGTCACAGCCACAGATCTGAGCCGTGCCTTATGACCTACGCTACAGCTTATGGCAATGCTTGATCCTTGATCCACTGAGCAAGGCCAGGGATTGAACCCTCATCCGTGTGGATATTAGTTGGGTTTGTTACCACTGAGCCACCATGAGAACTCCCCAAAGCTTAAAGATAAATTTTGAAGTGCCTTTTTGGTTTGTTTGGTTCTTACATGATTTTTTTAGTAGTCCAGGCTGCACATGTGTGTCGGCTGTTACATAGCTAGAGACTTATCTAGTAGTCTATATTTTATTCTGGTTTGTTTTATTCTTATTCTTATTGACTAAGTGTGTGTGTGTGTGTGTGTGTGTGTGTGTGTGTGTGTGTGTGTATTTATATATACTTTTTTTTTTGGTCTTTTTGCCTTTTCTAGGGCGACTCCAGCGGCATATGGAGGTTCCCAGGCTAGGGCTCAAATCAGCTGTAGCTGCCGGCCTATACCACAGCCACAGCAACTCGGGATCTGAGCCGCGTCTGTGACCTACACCACAGCTCACAGCAACGCTGGATCCTTAACCCACTGAGCAAGGCCAGGGATCGAACCAGCAACCTCCTGGTTCCTAGTCAGATTTGTTAACCACTGCGGGAATTACTGACTGAGTATATTTTAAGTAAATCTTGGTTATCAGTCTGCATTCAGAGATTATCTAAATTCACAGTGTAGCACCTGTGTCTATCAGGAAGCTGTCTTCTTCAAGTTTTATTTTTTTTTATTTATTTTTTTTTGTCTTTTGTCTTTTTTGTTGTTGCTATTTCTTGGGCCGCTCCCACGGCACATGGAGGTTCCCAGGCTAGGGGTCGAATCGGAGCTGTAGCCACCGGCCTACGCCAGAGCCACAGCAACTCGGGATCCGAGCCGCGTCTGCAACCTACACCACAGCTCACGGCAACGCCGGATCGTTAACCCACTGAGCAAGGGCAGGGACCGAACCCGCAACCTCATGGTTCCTAGTCGGATTCGTTAACCACTGCGCCATGACGGGAACTCCTTCTTCAAGTTTTAGAGTGGCAAATGACAGTAGCTTAAACGTTGATAACACAGTTTTCATATAAGGATACATTTTCTACTTTGGAGTTTCAGAGATAAGTGGTTCTGGAAGGGGTGGTTCAGCAACTTCACATTGTCATCAAGGGTCCAGGCTCTTTCCATCTTTCTGCCTTGCTTTCTTCAGTGAATGGGTGATAAATCTCCTCTTGATTGCAGTATGGCTGCTGCAGAGTCCAGCACTGTGCATTCACCAGACTGACTCCTGGCATTGGGAAGGAGATTGGGACAAAAGGGCTTACTCTTCTTTTTTTTTTTTTTTAGTGCTGCATCTGCACCTGCCGGCAGCTACAGCTCCGATTCGACCCCTAGCCTGGGAACCTCCATATGCTGCTGGAGTGGCCCTAGAAAAAGCAAAAAGACCAAAAAAAAAAAAAGTATATATAAATATATATATACACACACACACTTAGTCAATAAGAATAAAACAAACCATGTTTTATTTTCTTTTTTAGTGCTGCACCTGTGGTAATAATGCACCTATTGCATTATTACCAGTATTGTACCAAAAGTTCCCAGGCTAGGGGTTGAATTGGAATTGCAGCTGCAGGCCTACACATCAGCCACAGCAACACCGGATTTGAGCCGTATCCACAACCTACACTGCAGCATTTGACAACACCAGATCCTTAACTCACTGAGTGAGCCAGGGATCAAACATGCATCCTCAGGGAGAGAGTGTCAGGTCCCTAACCTGCTGAGCCACAACAGGAACTCTGGCTTATTACTCTTCTATTAGAAGATGAAAGTCTTCTGCAGGGATTTCCAGTAGACCTTCCTATGTCTCATTGACTAGATAACATTCCCACCTCTGGTTAGGTCCTCATTAACCCAGAGAAATGTCATTGGTCTGATTGGCTTAGGACAGTCATTGTTCATCTTCTGGGATGGGCATAGTTGCCCTCTACTCAAAGATGACTGTCCATTAGCAAATTAGAAGTGAGGATTTCTATTGCATTATTACCAGTATTGTACCAATAGTTACCAGTAGTATCTGTGTCTGGCTAGAACCTAATTGACTACTATGCTTTTATGAAAGGTAGGTTTTCTTTTGAGGAAAGGAATCTGGGTGTTGCGTAGTGCTTTGGTTGCCATTCAGCTGTTCCTTGTGAGGCAGCAAGTGGATTTAGAGACAAGAATTCAACTAATTTTTTCCTTTTTTCAAATTGGGTCTTGAAACTTCCTGGGTAAGAAAATAAATTTATGAATCAAAGTAATTAGACTAATGTCAGTTTTATTTGTTTATTTTTTAGTCAGAATCTGGAGAAGTGAATAGAAACACGGAACTGAAGAAACTTCGAATTTTTGGGGCTGGGCCCAAGGTTGTAAGCCTGGCAATGGGAGTAAAAGATAAAGAAGGTAAAATATGTTATTTTGGCTTGAAAAGAAATAAGGTACAACAGTGTGGTTCTAAGCAGATTCAAATGATACTTGAATTTTAGTCTACTTTGTGGTTTTCTTTAGAATTGTAAACTTGCACCGTGGTTCCTAGGCAAATGTATTTTTAATGGTAGATAATCCTAAGATTTGAGGAACCATATTATATTGAATTTTTATAATATTTTGGAAGAGAAAATTTCCGTCTCTATGTCTGATATGTGACATAGAAATTGTAGTTTGTACAGGCTAGTTTATGAGAAATGGCAAAATTAATGGTCCTCATGTGGTGCTCTAAAGCTTATTACTTTTAAATTTAAAGATAGGTAGAATAAGCAATGAGATCTGCTGTTATAGCACAGGGAACTATATCTAGTCTCTTGTGATGGAACATGGTGAAGGATAATCTGAGAAAAAGAACTATATGTATATGTATATGGCTGGGTCACTTTGGTGTATAGCAGAAATTGACACAACACTGTAAAAAAACTATAATAGAAAAGAATAAAAATCTTACAAAAAGATGTAGAGGATTCTGTCTCTGACCTTTAGTCTCATTATACTGGGGAGAAGAACTAATGACTTATGGTCTAACTAATTTTGACATTTTTCTGTAATTGCCTTGCTAGGTTATGACACTTCATTTAGTCTTTGAAGAATACTCAATCCTCTCAGCACATTAGAAACTTTCTGTTAAAATTGCTAATGCAAAGATCATTTCACTGTTCTGTGTACGTGTCAGTTTTAAAACCTAGTTTAAAAAATACTGTGTTCCTTGTGTTTTTACTGCATAAGAATTTAATGAAATGCTATGATCACAAATTGTATTGATTACTGTGCATTTCATATCATGGTTCAGATTATGGACTGAATGCTGGATTATCAGATAATATTCTTCCATCACACTCAAAATATTCAGTGTAATAGGACTTACTAGGTACTTTATAATGTTTCCTGTTACTCTTTTAAAAATTAAGCATTTTATCTTTTTCATGTTTAATTGTATTGACAAGCGGTGATCTTAAAACTAGTCTCAAATTGGTTCCTGATAAGTATTATATATAGGCAGTGTACAGTTAGTAGGTAAGCTCCTTGGAGCTTGGTTGCCTGGACTGCAACCCTAAATCTGTTGCTGACTGTAATTTGGGGCAAGTTATCTAACTTCTCTGTGCTTCAGATTCTTTATCTTTAATGGGGGATAATAGTTTATTTACCTCATAGTGTTGTGAGATTTTAGCTAATTTAAATAACTTTAAATAGTGTCTGGTACATGGTAAGTGCTCAGCATTAGTTCTTAATATTACTATATAACTGTTTTTATTTTAAGATGAGGTCTCCCGAAGACGAAAAGTTACCAACAGGTCAGACGCATTTAACATGCAAATGAGACAACGGAAAGGAACTCTCTCTGTTAACTTTGTAAGTGTTCTAAGTTGTGTCAGGAGGAGAGGATTTATTTTTATTTTACTTTTACACTGTTTATCTTGCTGTATCTTGGTATGCTGTATAGTTAGTTCATTTAGTTAGAAGACTTGACGTGAATCTACAGTTGCAGCTTTGGACATTCCTCTCATGGCTCAGTGGTTAATGAACCCGACTAATATCCATGAGGATGCAGATTCAATCCCTGGCCTCGCTCAGTGGGTTAAGGATCCGGCGTGGCCATGAGCTGTAGTGTAGGTTGCAGATGCGGCTCTGATCTGGTGTTGCTGTGGCTGTGGTATAGGCTGGCAGCTACCACTGCGATTTAACCCCTAGCTTGTCAACCTCTATATGCCCTGGGTGTGGTGCTGAAAAGACAGAAGACAAATAATAATGATAATAATAATAATAATGAAGTTGCAGCTTTGGTTTGTATGTTAACCTTGCTTTGTCCCACATACGTAGACTGTTTCCCAAGTCATATACCTTGTGAGTGAGTTAAGTGAGAGAATGAAGAGAATCTCTGAATCCTTAGCTGTATTAGACAATGCTCAGAATTTAGTTTTCTACCAGTAAAGACTGTATATAGGAAGGGTGACGTGGTATATTTTATTTATATAAATTGACTTTCAGGTATCTAGATTTATACTGGATATGCTTTTATTATTCTCATACCTTTATGTGCTTTTATTAACTTGCATGTAGAAGCTCTGAGGAAATTTAGGGAATTTTATGAAAAGCTGTTTAATTATTTAAAACAAATATTCAAGGAGTTCCCTTCTTGGCTCTGTGGTTAACGAACCCAACTAGGAACCATGAGGTTGTGGGGTTGATCCCTGGCCTCTCTCAGTGGGTTAAGGATCTGGAGTTGCTGTGAGCTGTGGTGTAGGTTGAAGATGGGGCTTCGATCCTGTGTAGGCTGGCAGCTGTAGCTCCAATTCAACTCCTAGCCTGGGAACTTCCATGTGCTATGGGTGCGGCCCTAAAAATCAAAATAAATAAAGAAAAATAAATTAAAAAAAAATGTTCAATATTTAAGTTTGCTTTTTAGTGTACATTATTTTGTTTTTCAATTAAGGAGTTCCTGATAAAATTTAGTATTACAGAAAATAGACTTTTATTTTTGTTTTTTAACAGGTTGATCTCTATGTTTGTATGTTTTGTGGTCGGGGAAATAATGAAGATAAATTGCTGTTGTGTGATGGATGTGATGACAGCTACCATACATTTTGTTTAATCCCCCCACTACCGGACGTGCCCAAAGGAGACTGGAGGTGTCCTAAATGTGTCGCTGAGGTACAAGCCAACCATACCTTTTAAAATAGGAGCAGTAGTGTGTGTGTGCACACACATACAGTACACACATCCTCTAAAGCTTCTTCCTCTCCCTTCAGTGTTTGGAATCTCCAGGGTTTTTAAAGAGCGATATTGACTAGAATGTAATAATTCTTCGGTGGCAGTTTGTTTGTTAAATGCTCTTTTTTCTGAGTATTGCTTGGAAATTCTATTTATTCCTGTAGACTTCTGCTCAGAATATTCATATTCTTGGAAGACAGTAAAAATGAATAAAGTTTTTTACATTAAGAAAATATAAAAATTAGACATAAAGCTCTAGAATTTAGCATTTATGCATCCACTTTCATGCTACCAAATAAACTGATGGTGTCTTTTAGCTTATTTAAATTTTGACTTGATTGTATAAATTATTATTGAAAGATTATAATGATCTCATTGTCTTGAAATGCCTTGTCTGTTTACTTATTTTAACAAAATGTTCTGATAGGACATTGATGGGAAAGAGTTGGCTGGGTGTATCTAGATGTACTCAAAGATGTATATTTACGGCTTTTGAATTACTTTTTATTTATTATTTTCAAGGTTAGATGATTCAGAAGTAGTTCTACTCTAAGTATTCGTGCTAAGAAATTGGTCATGGTGGTTGACAGTGTGGGAAAAAACCATTCTTCTATTTAGATATCCTAGCAGCCCAGCAGATCTCCCTTTGTTCATGACCTTTCCTCCCTCTGTGAACATTTCTCTTCTCCACTGAGGATGATGGACATCCCTGGGCTTGATTCCAGGTTATTAGTCCTCCAGGTGTTTGTCTTGATGCCAGGGCTTAATACCAGCTCAAAAGCCTAAAGCTGTCTCATTACCACCTTCCTAGAGGAAGGTGTGCAAATGCAGTTGCAGTTTTACAGTAGTTCCTGATTCCACATTGTTTTGTGGTCTAGAGTTGACTGGCTTTGCTTCATGTAGGGAAGTGATCAAAGAAGGTAGCACATGAGAGCCTTGATGCTTTTTTCAGTGCAGTTTCGGTGAGTTAATCGTAGATGTTTTTTCTTCCCAGGAATGTAATAAACCTAGAGAAGCCTTTGGATTTGAACAAGCTGTACGAGAGTATACACTTCAGAGCTTTGGAGAGATGGCAGATAATTTTAAGTCTGATTATTTCAATATGCCAGTCCATGTGAGTATCTTACAGGTCACTTTGGGGAGGTATGAAAGTTTTATCTGATCCAAAGCTTTTGCTGTGCATTTTATTTTATTTTTTATTATTTTTACTATTTTTTTGTCTTTTTGCCATTTCTTGGGCCGCTCCCTCGGCATAGGGAGGTTCCCAGGCTAGGGGTCCAATCGGAGCTGTAGCCAACCAGCTTATGCCAGAGCCACAGCAACGCGGGATCCGAGCCGCGTCTGCAGCCTACACCACAGCTCACGGCAACGCCAGATCCTTACCCCACTGAACAAGGCCAAGGATCGAACCCGCAACCTCATGGTTCTTAGTCGGATTCGTTAACCACTGTGCCACTATGGGAACTCCTTGCTTTGCATTTTAAAAACTTTCATTGTTTTATAGAAAATAAGGACAGCATGAAAAAGATGATAGAATACCATATCTATAGATTAGGGGCCTGGCGTCTGTTTCTGTTTCTTTCACTCTTATGGCAGAGTGCACCCTCCTGTTGAGAACTTGACTCTGATCTTTCACTTGTTTGTTAGTCCTCTGTGAGCACATTCCTTTACAGAAAAGGATGAAGCATGTGGCAATTGCTGCTTTTGTTTAGTTATTTGTAATATGAGATTTGCTTCTTTTCTAGGTTGCATCTTGGGCTTTTAAAAATCTTTATCAAAAAAATTTGCCAGAGTTCCTGTTGTGGCTTAGTGGTTAACAAATCCAACTAGGAACCATGAGGTTTCGGGTTCAATCCCTGACCTCATTGCCATGGGCTGTGGTGTAGGTTGCAGACACAGCTGGGATCCCACATTGCTGTGGCTCTGGAGTAGGCCGGCGGCTATAGCTCCAATTCAGCCCCTAGCCTGGGAACCTCCATGTGCCTCGGGTGTAGCCCTAGAAAAGGCAAAAAAAAAAGGACAAAAAAAAATTGCCAAAGCTATTAAAATTCAGCTTTGATTTTTGTATTTCTTTTTTCTTCCTTATGTCCTTGGTCATCTTTATCCTTCTTAGTTGGAAAGCAGCTTGCAGAAGATGACAGTTCAAGTTCATTATGTTTTTCTGAACATCTAAGTTGTCTTTGGCTTTTTCTCATCCTCACTTGGAAAAGCTAGGACTGCAATCTTTTCAGCTCTGAGAATTGAGAAGGTTTTCTATTTTTTTCATGGGTTTTTGTTCTCTTGACCTGTGTATTATGTTATAGTGGTTATAGTGAGTTGGTAATCTGTAATTTGTTTTCTCTGTCTAGATGGTTCCCACAGAGCTAGTAGAGAAGGAATTCTGGCGGCTGGTGAGTAGCATTGAAGAAGATGTTATTGTGGAGTATGGAGCTGATATCTCCTCAAAAGACTTTGGAAGTGGATTTCCTGTAAAGGACGGTCGGAGAAAGATGCTGCCAGAAGAAGAGGTGCAGAGCATATAGTAGTGTCCAAACTTCTTAGCCCAGTCTGGTTCAGCCTTTGCATAGACACTGCCTTTCCTTAGTCTTAAGGGACTACATTCTTTTAAATATTAAATATGTAGGATTTGGACAGTAAAAATAGTCTTCTGTTATTAAAAAAAAAAAGTTCAAAGTACCTTAAAAAATTATTTAATTTTTGGGAGTTCCTGTTGTGGCACAGTGGAAATGAATCCGACTAGGAACCATGAGGTTGTGGGTTCGATCCCTAAGCCTTGCTCAGTGGGCTAAGGATTTGGCGTTGCCATGAGCTGGGTATAGGTTGCAGAAACGGCTTGGCTCAGTTGGTTAAGAACCCTACATTGTCTCCATGAGAATGTGGCTTTGATTCCTGGCCTTACCCAGTGGATTAAGGATCCGGTGTTGCTATGAACTGGGTGGAACAGCTGCAGCTCGGATCTGGTGTTGCTGTGGCATAGGCCCCAGCTGTAGCTGTGATTCAGCCCCTGTCCCAGGAACTTCCATATGCTGTAGGTGTGGCCATAAAAAGAAAAATCTAGAAGTGATTTAAGTTTAAAAAAAAATAGGGAGCTGCTGTTGTGGTTCAGTGGGTTAAGAACCCGACTAGTATCCATGAGGATGTGGGTTCGATCCCTGGCCTCACTCAGTGGGTTAAGGATCTGGCATTGCCGTGAGCTGTGATGAAGATTGCAAACGTGGCTTGGATCCTGCATTGCTGTGGCTGTGGTGTAGGCCAGCAGCTGTAGCTCTGATTTGACCCCTAGCCTGGGAACTTCCATCTGTTGCAGGTTCAGCCCTAAAAAGAAAAAACAAACAAAACATAATGGTAGGTCCATAATGAAGTTTCCTTCAACACCTCAGCAGGAAGGTTTTCAACTATTCATTTAAACTATAGAGGTCTCTCTGTGGCACAACTGGCTCAGTGGTGTTTTTGCAGCATTAGAATGCAGGTTCGACTCCTGGTCTGGCACCTGGGGTTAAAAGATCCAGTTTCGCTGCAGTTGTGGCTTGGATCTCACCTCTGGCCTGGGAGCTGCATATGTTGCAGGATGACCAAAAAAAAAAAAAAAACTGTATAGAATCAATACCATGTGTGAAGTGTTGCTTACCAGGGAGGCTCTTAGAGACCCACTGCTCGAGGTTTTAACATTTTCTAAATTAATTAATTAATCTTTTTAGGGCTGCCCTGCAGCATATGGGGGTTCCCAGGCTAGGGGTCAAATCAGCTGTAGCCTCTGGCCTACATCACAGCCGTAGCAATGTCAGATCTGAGTGGCATCTGGGACCTACACCACAGCTCATGGCAAGGCCAGATCCTTAACCCACTGAGTGAGGCCAGGGATCAAATCTGTGTGCTCATAGATCCTAGTCAGATTAGTTTCTGCTGAGCCATGGTGGGAACTCCCTCAAGGTTTATAATTGAGGGCGACATAGGCACCCTCTGCCTAACTCATTGCAACATACGAGACTTCCAGAAGGAGAGCAGGTTGCATAAACCACATTGTGCGGTCTTGGCACTGTGAGCCACTCTGTGTCACCATAGGGAACTGTTCACTGTGCAGGTTTCCAGATGCCAGCCAAAGGCCAGACTTTTAACTGGGCCTTTGGAATGTTAGCTGTGTTAGGTTTGCTATGTTAAAGTAACTGTTTTCTGCACACTGCTACTCTCTGCAGTCTCTCATATATTGCTTTTTCTTAAAATTTTAAGGTTAGTGGGTCTTGGGGTGTTCATTTTGCAATTCTGTCTATTTTTGTTTGAAATTTTCCATATTAGAAGCTTAAGAATATTTAAGATATTTATCATGTTATTTCACTTTTCAACATATTTTATTTCCCTTTTGAATATAGGATAACATCCAACCTTCTTAGTCTGAAATTTAAGATTAAAGATCTGATCTTTTCTGGTCTTATTTTCTGTTTTTTTTTTTTTTTGAGTATGACTGTTCCATCTGTCACTTTACCAGCCAGACCAATTCTTCAAAGCTCTGCTCAGGTTCTTCCTTTTCCTTATCTTAATGATCTAGAGCCACAATGATGACTATTTTGTTGTCTTCTAAAGAATTATGTAATTTACTCTTGTATCTGTATTTGGAGTTGAATGTTGCCTTATCTTGGAACTTTTTTGTATGCAGGCCTTGTTTCTTCATCTAGATTCAGTATTTTTTCAGCTAGCCAGTGGACAACAGCACGGAGTAGTATCAATAAATACTACCCAAAAAGCATATTGAGTAATAGTTATTTATTGGCTACATATTTGCTGCATATGAAAGTTCCCAGACCAGAGATTGAATCTGAGCCACAGCTGTGACAATGCCCCATCCTTAACCCATTGCACTTGGCTAGGAGTCAAACCCATGTTTCCACAGCAACCTGAGCTGCTGAAGGTCCTTAACCCACTGTGCCACATTGGGAACTCCTTGAGTGTATTGTTTTGAAAGCCTCTTTTTTTATTAAGCCTGATGAGAGTAGGAATCATATGTCTTTAATTATTCCTTATTGGAATCCTGCTTAAACCTTTGTTGGAATTTCTTCTAACCTCTGTGACTTTTATCTACACTTTTATATTTTCTTATCTTTGTGCTGCATTGTGGATGATATGTTCGAATTTATCTTCTAGTTCACAGATTCTCTCTTCAGCTTTGTCACTAGCTGACTTCTTATGAAGGTTTTATTTTTAAATTCTGTATTTTAGAAATTTTCTGTGTATAAAAATAAACATAATAATGGACTTCCCTTCCTCCCTCCCTCCCGGCCTGACATCTAGGTTCAGCAGTTATTAACTTTCTAATGAAGGCAGTTGAATTCTTTTGAGTATTTTGCATTCAGTCTGTTGCAATATCACATCATGTATCCTCTGGAAAATTCACATTACACTCCTATAGAAGAGAAGGAAAAAGGGCAAATAATATCTTAGCATTATTATGAAAATAGTTTGGCTTTGCAGATACCCTGAGGTAAGCTTGCGTTCCTTAGACCCCACTTTGAAGAACTGCTCTCCACAAGGATGATCGCACTTTAAGTCTCTACTGCATGTGGCTTCAGACGTGGGTGTTTGAAATATCTATCCAGAGCTTATATTCAGTTGGAAGCCTCTATGAAAACACATACAGCATCTTTCCTTTTTCATCCTGGGTTTGCTTTCTTTGTCTTTGGAAACTGAATTCTTTGTCCTCCTGAGTTCATCTATGAAACAGATTTTATTTTATTTTTGTCTTTTTGGGGTTGCAGCATATGGAAGTTCCCAGGCCATTGGTCAAATTGGAGCTGCAGCTGCTGGCCTACATCACAGCCACAGCAACACCAGATCCGAGCCGCATCTGTGACCTATACCACGGCTTAGGGCATTGCTGGATCCTTAATCCACTGAGTGAGGCCAGGGATTGTACCTGCGTCCTCAGGGCTACTAGTTAGGTTCATTATCGCTGAGTCACAAAAGCAACTCCCAAAACATTTTTTTAGTGTTGTATATAATTTTCAGTGAAGCCACATATTCAGGATTGTCTATCTTACGTTTTGTCTTCACATTATCTGACACCATTCTGTAAGTATAGCGATAAAGTTTTTTAAAAAATTAAAAAAAAATTAAAATAAGCCATTTGGAATTCCCATTGTGGCTCAGCAGAAACGAACTCAACTAGTATCCATGGGGATGGAGGTTTGATCCATGGCCTTACTCATTGGGTTAGGGATCTGGGGTTGGCATGAGCTGTGGTGTAGATCACAGATGTGGCTCAGATCTGGCATTGCTGTGACTGTGGCATAGGCTGGCAGCTGTAGCTCCAATTTAACCCCTAGCCTGGGAACTTCTGTATGCTGTAGGTGTGGCCCTAAAAAAAAAGAAAAAATAAAGGAAAATAGTTATAAACATTTTTGGGAAATTATGCTATTAGGGATAAAGTAGAACTATGATAGCCACCTGTTAAAATGAGTCTCATGGTATTTTACTGGTAAGCTATAGCAGGTGGGGTGGGGGGGTAATAAAAAGCCTTATGTGTTTGAGAGTAAACCAGAGGTGTCTGAAATAATTAAAGGGAAATCTGAATGTCAGCTATATACATGTAGGGAGCAAAGAGCATGGATTCTATGGTAGATTATTATAATTATAAAATTTTTACTTTTGTGAAAACTCCTTTGAGATTTTTTTTTCTTTTTTTTTCTTTTGGGCTGTGCCTATGGCATGGAGAAGTTACCAGGCCAGAGATCCAGTGCTGAGTCCTTAACTGCTAAGCCACCAGGGAATTCCCTCCCTTGAGATTTCTATTGGGTACTTGTCATTTCTGATCTCTCATTTACATTTTTTTCTTTTATAGGAATATGCACTCTCTGGTTGGAACTTGAATAACATGCCCGTTCTAGAGCAGTCTGTTCTTGCACATATCAATGTAGACATCTCTGGTATGAAGGTGCCATGGCTTTATGTGGGAATGTGTTTCTCTTCCTTTTGCTGGCACATAGAAGATCACTGGAGTTACTCTATCAACTACTTGCACTGGTATGTATAGTCTTTATTAGCAGCATGCGTACTTAGTGACCTTTTTAAAAGTGTGATGATGTCAGGTGATATATTAGGGAGAGCTGACTTTATTTTATTTATTTATTTTGTCTTTTTGCTATTTCTTTGGGCCGCTCCCTCGGCATATGGAGGTTCCCAGGCTAGGCATCGAATTGGAGCTGTAGCCACTGGCCTACGCCAGAGCCACAGCAACTCGGGATCCGAGCCGCGTCTGCAACCTACACCACAGCTCACGGCAACTCTGGATCGTTGACCCACTGAGCAAGGGCAGGGACTGAACCCGCAACCTCATGGTTCCTAGTCAGATTCATTAACCACTGCGCCACGACGGGAACTCCTGGAGAGCTGATTTTAAAGTACTACCTACCTCAAAGTAGATAATGTACTGTGTAGAAGTCTCAGCATACAGCATCTCACTCTCCTTCTTAAGTATGTGCAGACAGCAGAGCCTCAGCTTGTAGACCAAAAGATACTTGTTTAGCATACGTGACAGTTACTTTGGTTGTCTTTTTTTTTTTCTTTTGTCTTTTTAGGGCTGAATCCACGGCATATGGAGGTTCCCAGGCTATGGAGCCAATGCCACAGCCACAGCAACACCAGATCAGCACCTCGTCTGCAACCTACACCATAGCTCATGGAAGTGCCAGATCCTTAACCCACTGAGCAAGGCCAGGGATCGAACCTGTGTCCTCATGGATGCTAGTCAGGTTCGTTTCCACTGAACCAAGGCAGGAACTCCGTACTTTGGTTATCTTTTGATGTGCAAGGTAGGATATTTAAAGTTCATATACTTAAGATCTAACTTCCAGTATTTGAAATTTTCTTTTTCCCTTTTTAATAACATTTTCCCTAACAATGTCTATGTTACATGTGTATTCATTATATTTTTGTGCTGATTTTTTTTTTTTGTATCTCACCTACAGCTTTTATGTACTTACTCAGTTCCTTGTCTAGTATTCTCATCTTAGCCAAATGATATTTTTCTCTTTATTTGAAAGATACTGCTCAGATCACATATGCATCAGAAAACTCTGATTCTCTTTCTCTGCTTCATTGCTGTGCCATGTAGTATAGCTACTAGCCACATGTGGCTATTTCAGTTAGTTAAGATTAAGTAAAATTAAAATTTACTTCCTCAGTTGCATTAACCACATTTTAAGTGCTTTCTTGTCACATGTGACTAGGGACCCCTGTATTGGCCAGCAAAGACACAGAACATTTTCAGTCACCGAGAGGAAGTTTCCATTAGAGACTGCACTACCACATTAGGGCTAAGAAATTCAGCTGTTCTATAAATAGCATGACTAATTAAATCCACTTCTTTGAAGTACAACTTAGTATTAAAAATAAACTCTAGTCCATAATGGACTAGTGTAGTGATGATGCCCGGTGTTAAGATTCTTAAGATTAATAGATAGAACTTTGAGATTTCAACAGTTTCTTTCCTTAGTGAAATTGAGCTCAGCGCAGTTATATAGAAGTGTTGTAAAGAGCATTGGCTTTACTTTGATCATCGTGAGGACAATTGGAATGTCCAGTGAGCCTGTGAACCAGGTAGTGTGTCAGTATCCTTTGGAACAGTGTTGATTTTTCATAAAGCGTCTGTCCTGTTTGGAGATGCTGTTTACTTCTCTAAAAGAGTTCATGTGCTTTGAATTACTTTTCTATAGTGATGAGTATGTATCCACCGGTCCACATGCTCTGTCTTACCTCCTATTACGCACACACATTTTGAGATGGTTGCTAGGATTTGGGGCGTATCATCTATGGCCATTAATTATAACCTAGTAGATTTGAATCAGAGACCCTGGCCTCATTGGCACCATGCTCTACCTAGCTAAACAGCTATTTCTTTTGCTAGGGGGGAGCCAAAGACATGGTATGGTGTCCCATCTCATGCTGCAGAACAACTGGAGGAGGTGATGAGGGAGCTGGCCCCTGAGTTATTTGAATCCCAGCCTGATCTCCTGCATCAGTTAGTCACCATCATGAACCCGAATGTGCTAATGGAGCATGGTGTGCCTGTGAGTCTTTTTGCCTCTCCCTTCAGTGTTTGTAATGTAAAGTTTTGTATACTTTTTGTTAGAGTCACAGAACATGGTAATAAAAGTAATGGGAAGTAAAAGATCATGTCATCTTCTAGCCACATTAGAATTTATATTCTGAAGGGAACAACATTTATTTGGTTAGGAGTAGGGTGTTGTAAAGTATCAATCATACTTTATATATAGCATCCTATCAAATTAGCCTTCTGTTTTCACTAAACCATTATATCCTGGTTTTAATAAAAATCTCATATCTTTAATATCTTTTTTTTTTTTTGTCTTTTTGCTATTTCTTGGGCCGCTCCCACGGCATATGGAGGTTCCCAGGCTAGGGGTCGAATCGGAGCTGTAGCCACCGGCCTACACCAGAGCCACAGCAACACAGGATCCGAGCCGCGTCTGCAACCTACACCACAGCTCACGGCAACGCTGGATTGTTAACCCACTGAGCAAGGGCAGGGACCGAACCCGCAAGCTCATGGTTCCTAGTCGGATTCGTTAACCACTGCGCCACGACGGGAACTCCTAATATCTTCATTTAACCATAGTACCAGTATTTTAAGTGGTAGTTCTAATAACTAGTGCTTATCTTTGTGGTGATTCTATTCCACATTTCATATGAAGATTTTACAGCTTTTTTTCACATGAGATAATGAAGTAGAAATATACAAGGAATACCTTTTCTACTTTTAAACTTAGTTTTAAAAATGGTTATTTAAGCTAGTAACACTTGATAAAGTATAAAGTTAATGTTTCTAATTTACAATCAAATAGTCACCATAACCTTAATGAGAAAGATTGAGTGTTAGTAATGTTATTTTGTCTTTAAAGAGTGAATTTATGTAGAATCTGAGGTTTTCTGAAAAACATAGTATTATAAAACAAAGGTTCAGGGAAACTGATTCAGAGGATCTTTCTATATGGCATACAAGATAATCATTTAGTTTCCAAAAAATTATCCAAAAAGTAGGATGATATTTCTTCCCTTCCCAGTATTTGCAACACAAGAATGAAAGGAATAAAAGAAAAATTCTCTTATTGTTAGGAAACTAGTAGCCCAGTAAGAGTAACATTTTTTCCATGAAAATTTCTTTTGGCTGTGAATTCTTGTCATGAATTATTATAATTTATCAGTGACTGTTATGAAGAGAAAATTGGCTGCTCTTTTTTTTTTTTTTTTTGGTCTTTTTAGGGCTGCACCTGTAGCATATGGAGGTTCCCAGGCTAGGGATGCAAAGCTGTAGCTGCTGGCTACACCACAGCCATAGCAACACCAGATCTGAGCCCGAGTCTGTGACCTACACCGCAGCTTGTGGCAATGCCAGATCCTTAACCCACTGAACGGGGTCAGGGATTGAACCTGTGTCCTCATGAATGCTAGGCAGATTTGTTTCCGCTGAGCCACGATGGGAACTCCAAAACTGGCTGCTCTTAAACTCTGATATTATTTTCCTAGTATGTGTCTCTTAATGCTTTATTGTTTTCAAGTTTAAAAAAATGCTGCTGAAACTGACTAATAAAATCTGTCTCCCTCTTTTGTTGTTTTTCTTTTGTTTTCTTTTGTTTTGTACCCTTGTTCCCAATTTGCATTTAGGTGTACAGGACCAATCAGTGTGCCGGAGAGTTTGTTGTGACGTTTCCTCGCGCTTATCACTCAGGATTCAACCAGGGCTACAACTTTGCTGAAGCTGTGAACTTCTGTACTGCTGACTGGGTCTGTTCTATAGCACATGGCTGTTGTACGTTTGCTGATGCCCCCGAAAAATGCGTCCTAACTGCTTAGTGGGAAAGGGAGGGCTCAGGAATATTCCATTACAGAGTGGAATGTCTGCGGCAGTTTAGAAAAGTCTGGGTAGTTTTTATTTGGAAGGTTTCTCATCCATTTTTTTCCCTTTCTGTTTAAATTTTAAATGGGAAATTGATTATTATTTATTTATTTATTTATTTATTTTGTCTTTTTAGGGCTGCTCCTGTGGCATATGGAGATTCCCAGGCTAGGAGTCAAATTGAAGCTGCAGCTGCCAGCCTACACCATAGCTCCTGGCAGCACCAGGTCCTTAACCCACTGAGCGAGGCCAGGGATTGAATCTGAATCCTCATGGATACTAGTTGGGTTTGTTAGTGCTGAGCTGTGAGTGGAACTCCAGAAATTGATATTTTCTGAATCTTCCTTTTCTGAGAGAATGTAGTTCCTCTAGTCTTTGCTTTCTCTGAGCACTTCTGGATTTCAAAAAGGTGACCAGATCTTCTTAAGAATCATTTGTACCAAATTTACAAATATGTATCTCTGATTTTTATTTTAAAATACTCAGTGCCGAGTTTTATCTTAAAATATCCCTTTATTATTTTCTTTCTTATAGACAATTAGGTGATTTTATTCTTCCTGCCATTTTATGTTTTCTGTATTCTTTCTTTCTGTTTTTTTTTGGGGGGTGGGGGGGCACCCAAGGCATGTGGAGGTTCCCAGGCTAGGGATCTAATCGGAGCTGTTGCTGCCGGCCTATGCCAGAGCCACAGCAACACCAGATCCAAGCCGAGTCTGAGACCTACACCACAGCTCATGGCAATGCTGGATCCTCAACCTACTGAATGAGGCCAGGGGTTGAACCCAAAACCTCATGGTTCTTAGTCGGATTCATTTCTGCTGTACCATGACGGGAACTCCCTCTGTATTCTTACTTAAAAAATTATTTTAAAGAGTAGCTATAATACTGAAATCTCTATGGGCTGTACTTTTGTGTAAATGATATTGCCAGTGATTACTCTTTGCTTTTAAATGAGGTAGATATCAAAAAGTAATTAGTTATTTTTACATCATGTTGGTGGGGAAAAGAGTACAGATTTACACTCTTTGACTTTATTTTTCCTTTAGTCATGCTGCTTTTTTTGGTCACCTCTCCTAACATTTAGGGGGGAGATAATATTCTTTAGTGATATTGGATCTTATGTTTTCTCTGGGCACCTTAATTTGTTAACTTAATTTTGTTTTATGATTAACCATACTGTTTTCCTTGGCTAATGAATGAAATTGTATAATGAACAGTCTTATTCGACCTGGTCTTTTTTTTTTTTTTTTTTTTTCCCTGAACCTGGTAATTCTAAACTTCTTATTAGAAAGCAGCAGGAGCAAGACTTAGGACTTTGCCTTAGGCTTGAGCTCTACTTTAAAAGCTCAGTGAGGGAGTTCCTGTTGTGGTGCAGTGGTTAACCAATCCGACTAGGAACCATGAGGTTGCGGGTTCAATCCCTGGCCTTGCTCAGTGGGTTAAGAATCTGGCGTTGCTGTGGCTGTGGTGTAGGCTGGTGGCAACAGCTCTGATTAGACCCCTAGCCTGGGAACCTCCATATGCCACGGGAGTGGCCCTAGAAAGGACAAAAAAGAAATAAATAAAAATAAAAAAATAGGAGTTCCTGTCGTGGCGCAGTGGTTAACGTATCTGACTAGGACCCATGAGGTTTCGGGTTCGATCCCTGGCCTTGCTCAGTGGGTTAAGGATCCGGCGTTGCCGTGAGCTGTGGTGTAGGTTGCAGACGCGGCTCGGATCCCGCGTTGCTGTGGCTCTGGCGTAGGCCGGTGGCTACAGCTCCGATTGGACCCCTAGCCTGGGAACCTCCATATGCCGCGGGAGCGGCCCAAGAAATAGCAACAACAACAACAACAAAAAGACAAAAAAAATAAAATAAAAGCTCAGTGAACATTTATTAAGTGTTTGTGATTTGCTTGTTCTTTGGGTGGGAAATGGAGGTGATTCAGAGATAAGTTAGAAATGGTTTCTGCCTTTTGTGCTCCTGATTATTGATGTTTAGTCTTGGGCAGCAATATCACTGGTCTTAAGTTTTTTTACCTACTATATAAGCATCTTAAGATTCATTAATAACCTCAAACAAGTGAGATGATATAAAATAAAAGCCCTTGATACCCTTTAGAAGGGCTTAATGTAAATGAAAAGTAGGGAGTTCCCGTTGTGGCTCAACGGGAACGAACTGACTAGCATCCATGAGAATGCAGGTTTGATCCCTGGCCTTGCTTAGTGGGTTAAGGATCTGGTGTTGCTGTGAGCTATGGTGTAGGACACAGACGCAGTTCGGATCCCGAGTTGCTGTGGCCGTGGTGTAGGCCAGGAGCTACAGCTCCGATTGAACCCCTGGCCTTGAAACTTCCATATGCCCCGGGTGTGGTCCTAAAAAGACAAAAAAAAAAAAAAATTCTAGATGCTATAATCCACATTGTCTTTTGCTTTAGTCCTTGTTAAAAAATGAACTCATCCCATGAAAATGACTTTTTTCCCTTCCCTCTCCCTTTCTCTAATAACATCTGTTTTTTGTTCTGTGGACACATCAATGCTGAATATGTCCAATTAACCCTTTTTAGCCTGAGGAATTTTTTTCTTTTTCCAATAAGGGAAGTCTCATGTTAGGTCTAAAAGAGTTTGCTGCCTCATTTATATATCAGAGAATTCATGCCTTTTGAGGTACATAGAAAATTAGCAGCTTAGACCAGAAGCTCAACATCTCCGTTAAGGGAGGGCCTTTGAAATTCTTGCTAGGTTATAAAGGTTTAATATTTACAGTTATTGCTTATGTTCAAAGGGATATTGTTATTCTGTTCCTTATGATAAAAAAGAGAGGATCTTGGGTGTAAGTAGTGGTTTTGTTCTGTTTGGAGTGTGTTTAAGCAAGTAATTAAATGGGAGAATCTTGTTTTCAGTTGCCTATTGGACGTCAGTGTGTCAATCATTACCGGCGGTTGAGACGCCATTGCGTCTTCTCACATGAGGAGCTGATTTTCAAGATGGCAGCAGATCCAGAGTGCCTGGACGTGGGGCTGGCTGCCATGGTGTGCAAGGAATTGACGCTCATGACTGAAGAGGAGACACGCTTAAGGGAGTCTGTTGTGCAGATGGTGAGTTTGCTGAGCACATTTCTTGTATGTGATATTGCTCAAGGAATAGACTAAAAATTGCACCTTCAGAGACAATTTCATACCTTTGTACTTGGCCATTTTGGTTTCTTCAAGTTGAAAACTTTGAGAAATCTTGATGTCATCGAGATTTCCAGATTTTGAAAAATGCAATCCTATCAGGTAGAATTTTTTAGGTAACATATTTATTTTATTTATTTTAGTTTAAAAAATTTTTTAAATGATTTTTATTTTTTCCGGTATAGTTGATTAAGTATATATTTATTATAAAAAATTTCCTACAGGGAGTTCCCTGGTGGCCTAGTGGGTTAAGGATCTGGCATTGTTACTGCTATGGCTACAGCTGCTGAAATGGTGCAGGTTTGATCCCTGGCCCAGGAACTTCTGCATGCTGTGGGGGAGGCCAACAACAACAACAAAAACAAAATCTCCTACATATAGTATTGTTTCTTTAAGCAAGAAAATTCAAATACTTCTTTCTCTCTCGGCTTTGTAATTGAATAAAACTATGTTCCTGGTGATTGTAGGCTGTCAGAGTCAATCTTTCACCTCATTCTTAGTATTTTAATGAGTAAGCAGGACTGAAAAACTGTTATGATTTTGAATGCTTAGGATAAACTAAACATTTACCATTGAAATGGAAAATAAATAAGAAAAATAAACCTATGTCTTCAGCCGCATATTGACCCATTTTCCCTAACCGTCCCTATAGAGCTAGCCTCACTCCTATGCTCCCTCCTGCTTGTGTATAGCCCTACTTTACCTGGATATTCTGTTCCTATTTTTTAAACAGCTTTGCTGAGGTATAATACATGTTTATAGTGTATAATATATAAGTGTGGTTGTATACCCATGAGACTTAGTCACAGTCAAGATAATACTGTACATCTGTAACTTACATAAGATTATCAGCTATACTTCATTCTTAAAAAAAGGATGAAGGGGAGTTTTGTCATGGTGCAGTGGAAACTAATCCGATGAGTATCCATGAGGATGTGTGTTTGATCCCTGGTCTTGCTTAGTGGGTTGAGGATCCAGCATTGCTGTGAGCTGTGGTATAGTCACAGATGCGGCTTGGACCAGGCGTTGCTGTGGCTGTGGTGTAGGCCGGCAGCTGTAGCTCTGATTCAGCCCCTAGCCTGGGAACTTCCATATGCTGCAAGTGCGGCCCTAAAAAGCCAAAAAAAAAAAAGATGAAAGAAAGGTTTCCTTATGCCTCTTAACGATCCTTCCTTCCTGTTCCATCTTTCTGCTCCTCCCACTCTTATCAGGAAAACATTAATCTACTTTCTTTACTTGACTTTTTTCAAAAGTGTTTTATCTAAATCGAATTATGCAATTTATACTTTTTTTGGTCTAGCTTCTTTCATTTAGCGTAATTACTTTGAGATTCATCCGTGTTACATGTATTGGTTTTTTTTAATTGCTAAGTGGTATTTCATTGTGTGGATATATATACCGCAGTTTGTTTATCCATTCACTTGTGACTGGACATTTTAATTGTTTCCAGTTTTTGCTTGTTATGGTTCAAGCCGCTCTAAACATTTTTGTACAAGTTTTTATATTGACAAGTGCTTTCTTTTCTCTTGGGTAAGTAGTAAGAGTGCAGTGGCTGGGTCATATGGTATGTGTTGTGTGTGTTTAATTTTTTGGTTAAAAAAAACCTGCTAAATTGTATTCCACGGCAGTTGTACCATTTTATATTTCCACTAGCAGTGTAAGAGAGTTCTGTTTGTTCTGCACTTACACTGACTCTTGGCACAGGTGGTCTTTTTTTTTTTTTTTTGGTCTTTTGTCTTTTTAGGGCTGCACCTGCAGCATGTGGAGGTTTCCAGGGTAGGGGTCTAATCAGAGCTACAGTTGCTGGCCTATGCCACAGCCATGCCAGATCCGAGCCGTGTCTGCGACCTACACCACAGCTCATGATAACACCAGATCCTTAACCTGCTGAGCAAGGCCAGGGGTCCAACCCGCAACCTCATGGTTCCTAGTCAGATACATTTCTGTTGTGCCACAACGGGAACTCCCAGGTGGTTTTTTTACCTCTAGTTATTCGAATACATTTGTGGTAGTATTTCATTGTGGTTTTGATGATACTGGGTACCTTCTAGTGTGCCTGTTTGCTGCCTGTCCGTCTTTGAGGGAAGATTCTGTTCAGATCTTTTACCCAACTTAAAAAATTGGGTTATTTTCCTTTTCAATTTCAGGAGTTCTTGCTATATTCTGGATACAGTTCTTTATCAGGTTTGAAAGTATTTTCTTCCAGTCTATATGGCTTATCTTTTCCTTTTCATAATAGTGTCTTTTTGAAGAACAGAAGTTCTTCATTTTTATGAAACTCAGTTTATCAGTTTTTTCTTTTATGGCTTGTGCTTTTGGTTATGTCTAAGAAGTCTTTTCTAACCTTGGGTCACAAAGATTTTCTCTGTTTTCCAGAAGTATCATAAAGTTTTAGCTCTTACATTAGGTACATGATCTTTTTCAGGTTAACTTTTGTATGTAGAGAGAGGTATGGTTCAAAGTTTATTTTCTTATTTGTGTCACTTAGAGTATAAATCCATTTAGGAGAGTATTAATTTGAGATCTCCTGCTTAGCTTAATTGGTTTAAGCTGACTTAGTAACCAATAACTTAAGAGTAACCAAGTAACTTAATAACCAGGACCAGTGGACATATTGAGATGACACTTTTTTTGACATAGCCCAGATGGTAGAATGTAGTAGAAGTCTGTTTTCCTTTGAATAAAATCAGAATTTTCTTGAAAACAACATTTTCAGTTTGTATAATCACAAAAGTACTGAGTTTGTATTTCTAAACAATTTATTTCAAATAATGGGCTCTCTATATATTTAGATTGAGGAGTCAAGAGAATAATAGTCTTAAGCTAAGGAAAAATACAGTGATTTGGATCTGAAAAGTAAAACTGATCCAATTTTGCTACTCTTCTTATTGATGTAAATGATAAAAGGAAATCTGTAAACCAAAGTATAAAACTGTGCTAATAGTTAATAGCCAAACTATTTATTTGGTTGCCCCCGAGCATGCAGAAGTTCTTGGGCCAGGGGTTAGACCTGAGCCACAGCAGTGACAACACTGGATCCTTAACCTACTGAACCACCAGGGAAACCCCTCTGTACATTTTAGAAATGATGTAAACTAAATATTATTATTATAAAATAGAAATGTTGGTTTTTTGTTTTGTTTTGCTTTTTAGGGCTGCACCTGCGGCATATTGCAGTTCCCAGGCTAGGAGTCAAATTGGAACTACAGCTGCCAGCCTACGCCACAGCAACGCTGGATCCCTTAACCCACTGAGCGAGGCCAGGGATCACACCCACATCCTCATAGATACTAGTCAGATTTGTTTCTGCTGCGCCACAACGGGAACAATGCCCTTATTTTCTTAAAGTGGCATATGAATTAGATTTACTTTCTTTGTGATGCCTTGTTGAAGTAGGTTATATTTTGATTTGCATAGGTTAAGTAATTTTATACTTTTTTCCTTATATTTGTTTGTATATATCAGTGTTATTTTCAGATTATAGATTATTAAATATATGGTTCAAGGGTATATTGTCTCTGGGGACAGGAATGTTTTGTTTTGATTTATCTTTTTAAATTTTAATTGAATTTTTTGCTTTTTAGGGCCACCTGTGGCATATGGAGGTTCCTAGGCTAAGGGTCTGATTGGAGCTACAGCTACCGGCCTACTACAGCCACGGCAAAGCGGGATCTTTAACCCAGTAAGCGAGGCCAGGGTTCAGACCCGCAACCTCATGGTTACTAGTTGGATTTGTTTCCACTGCACCACAGCGGGAACTCTTTTTCTTGTTTTAAATAGAAGACAAAACCGCATACAACAAGGTAGAGCCTCATGAATTATGCGGTAAATTTGTCATCACAGTATCGTCAAGAAGTAGAACTACCAGCTAGCCAATGTTTTGTAATAACTGTAAATAGAATATAACCTTTAAAATTGTATAAAAAATTTAAAAAAATAAAAGGTTAGGGTGAAATATATTAGAGAAATAATACTCAAATAAAATAATATTGGCTTCCTGTGCAGGAAAAAAGGAACTTTTATCAGCCATCATAAAAGTACCTTCCAATAAGAATGTCCTTCACGCCCCTCAAAAAATGATTTTCAACCTTTGTAGTAATCATTTCTTGCATTTTAAAAATAATTTCATTAATCGCATGTGCATTTTTAGACACCTAGTTTTAGTCTTGCTCATTAAAAAAAAAAGTACTGTTTTTAGAGACTACTAGTGATATGTCATTATTGTACGTACACGCCCATGTTTGGATCTGAAGTCAGAGTAGGACTTCCATGGTGGCACATCAGGTTACGGATACACTGTTGTCACTGTAGCAACTTGGGTTGCTTCTGTGACACAGGTTCTGTTCCTGGCCCTGGAACTTCCACATGCTGCGGACTTGGCCAAAAACAAGGAAAAACAAAAAGTCAAAATAGAAAGACATCTAATGACCTAAGTTCTCTGATGTTTGAAAGACTGGAAGGACTTGATCTAGTGACGTAAATTGCCTTCCAGGGTGTCCTGATGTCAGAAGAAGAAGTGTTTGAGCTTGTTC
The DNA here is from genome assembly GCF_016906955.1 of Phacochoerus africanus. Taxonomy (NCBI): domain Eukaryota; kingdom Metazoa; phylum Chordata; class Mammalia; order Artiodactyla; family Suidae; genus Phacochoerus; species Phacochoerus africanus. Next base: position 71,441,248 of record NC_062550.1, on the reverse strand, counting down.
CCGATGATGAGCGACAGTGTTCAGCGTGCAGAACCACTTGCTTTCTCTCTGCTCTCACGTGTTCCTGTAATCCTGAGCGGCTCGTGTGTCTCTACCATCCAACTGATCTGTGCCCCTGCCCCATGCAGAAGAAATGTCTTAGGTATCCATCCAGAAGTTTCTTGTAAAACTTCTGTTACCTTCTCTTAACATTAATGTTAATATTGTTCTTTGTAATGCCCTTCCCTGTGTTTGGACTGGTAACCTCTTGTCTTTTGTTCTCCCTGCTTGAGGACCAGCCTGTTAAAGTTGACCCTAAACATGGCAACTAAAATTAGTTTCTTTTTCAGCTGATTTCACATGTACCCTAACTCTCCCCGCGTTAAAACTCTTTGGGCTTCTTAGATATTCTCTTTTTGTGTGTGTGTATATTTTTTGTTCTTGGCCAACCCACCATACATGGAGCTCCTGGGCCAGGGATCAGATCCAAGCCGTGGCTACAAACTAAGCCACGGCAATGCCAGATCCATTGTGCCAGGCAGCAGACTGAACCAGCGTCCCAGCGCTCCCAAGCTGCTGCCTATCCCGTTGCACCACAGCAGAAGCTCCAGAGTTTCTCTTATGTGTGCCAAGACCCCATTCCCCCATCCACTGTCCTTTCCTTAAGCTGGTTGTATTTAAAATTTATTTTCAAGTTGTTGGTTCTGGGGAGTCTTTATTTTTTATTTTCATGTGTGTGTCTTTTAGATATCGATATCCATTAGAGGACCTCCCTTCTCTGCTGTATGGTGTGAAAGTCCGGGCACAGTCCTATGACACTTGGGTCAGTCGTGTGACAGAAGCATTATCTGCCAGCTTCAACCACAAGAAAGGTTAAGTTTCTTCCTTTTTTAAGAATACCCTGAAATGGTTGTCACTTTGAAAGAGGCCTTGTTTTATGTGTTTTTTTTCTTCATTAAGGAAAATAATACTGGGCCTCATATGAGATATGAGACTGGTAGATTGGTTGACTATAGACTTAATTTCCTATTTGAGAATCATTTTTTTTTTGGTCTCTTTTGCCATTTCTTGGATCGCAGGTGCAGCATATGGAGGTTCCCAGGATAGGGGTCAAATCAGAGCTGCAGCTACCGGCCTACGCCACAGCCACAGCAACGCGGGATTTGAGCTGCATCTGCAACCTCTACCACACCTCACGGCAACGCTGGATCCTTAACCCACTGAGCAAGGCCAGGGATTGAACCTGCAACCTCGTGGTTCCTAGTCGGATTCGTTAACCACTGAGCCACGACGGGAACTCCAGAGAATCATCTTTTAAGTGAAAACATTGATGTAAAATGGGACAGATAGCTAACTTGCAGTAGATGCTTCATGTATTTGGGGAGCCATTGTTACCAGAGGCTCGCACTAAAGGCTAGAGAAATTGTAAGCCGTAGGAACAGGCACCTGGCCATGGCTTTTATTGTAGCGGTAGGATTTTCACAGCTGTGGTGTGTTTATGCTGATTGGTTGGCGAATGACTTTATTTTCTGTGATCATAGTTTATGGCTTTTTATTTGTTTTTACAGATTTGATTGAGTTACGAGTAATGCTGGAAGATGCTGAGGACAGGAAGTATCCAGAGAATGATCTCTTCCGACAGCTCCGGGATGCTGTAAAAGAGGCTGAGACCTGTGCTTCTGTGGCTCAGCTACTTCTGAGCAAAAAGCAGAAACACAGGTGAGACCGAGAAGAGTTGAAGTCTCCTGTGGTTCTCTGTTTTGTTTTGTTTTCACCAGAGTAAGGCAGAATCTTACCAGCCTGTGTGAGGCCCTGCACTAACTTTGAGGCCATGTTTCTCCCTCCCCTAGTAATACCCTAATCCTCCCTCTCCTCCTCTCCTTTCTTGCTCCCATGTGTTCTTCAGACACACCAGTGTACCCCTGCTTAGGGCCTTTGCCCTTGCTCTCGGCTCTGCTTGGAGTTCTCTTCCCTGATATCCAGGTGGCTTATTCCCTCACTGCTCTCAGGTCTCTTAGACCTCACCTTCTTGGAGAGACGTTCTCTGATAGCCCTCTATCCGATTGCAGTCTTTTTATTCTTCTTTCCTGCTTTGTTTTTCTCCTAGGCCTATCACCTCCTGATAGACAAATTTACTTATTTGTTGTCTGTCTCCTCCTTCCTTTCCCATCCCCACTAGAAGTTATGCTGGAATAGAATGCTGGAGATTGGTATCCTTTTTCTCATTGCTCTGTTTCATACAGAGCAATGAGAAAAAGCTTTAAACAGTGCCTGGCACACAGGTGTGTAATACATATTTGTAAGTAAATGGTGCTACGGGCTGAAGGCAGGTGGCAGCAAAAAGTAACTTTGATGGATGCAGGGGAGGCTGTTGAGCATGGAAGTAGGTGCCCTTGATTTTATGTCATTCGTATGTGTTCAGTTTTCTGTGGTGTTGTTTTCATAGTCGTTCCAGAACTTTCCCTGTATCTGAATGGCTTTTTCTATAGCAGTTCACAGTAGGTTTTTGGAATAACTTTATAAATTTTTTTAATCTTCTATTTTATCAAAGAACTTTTATTAGTGACAGTGGTCATTGAATCTTCACCTGTCATTGGGTCACTGGCCCCCTTGGAGAATCTGGTGAAAGCTTAGAGACCCTTTTCTTAGAAAAATGCATATACTCACATAATTTTGAATCAGTTTCAGAGTATTTATTGTCTCCTAAAGTATGTTAAAGGCCCTTGTTCTACATCTTAAGTTCTTGAGGTAGAGGATTTAGTTTTATCAGTGAACTTAACATTTTCCTGTGAGGAATTAACTGACTGTTTGAAATGTTTAATACTTGTTTAAGATTGGAAGAACTGGAACTTGGAGAGTTGAATCTTTGAGTCATAAACTAAAGAGCTGTAACAACCTAATTTGGAAGTGATTACCATTGCAGTGAAATCCCTCAAACACTAGTATTCTGGGATTTCTTGGGGTAGAATTCTAAAGAGACTAGAAGCCCCTTTGATATCAGAATGACTGTGAGTTTTTCTTACTTATGTCTCAATGTTATTTCACATCAGGCAGAGCCCAGATAGTGGGAGGACTCGGACCAAACTGACAGTGGAAGAGTTGAAGGCCTTTGTCCAACAACTTTTTAGTCTTCCATGTGTCATCAGCCAAGCGCGACAAGTAAAGGTGGAGTATTGCATTCTTTTTGGGGGGGAATATCCTCTGTGGTATGGGCAACTGTTTTGGGTAAACAGAACAGTGTGTCTAGATTAGTGTTTTGTTCTGTTTGTTTCTTTTCTCAAATAACTGCTGCTATTTAAGGTTTATTAGTGGGCAGTTAGAATCTTTCATTCTTAGTCTTTAATTCCCCCTTTAAAATTCTGGAATTAAGGCTAGTTTAGAAATATTTTTTCCTATTTTAATTTTAGGCCAGAACTCCCATTTAACAAAATGTAATTGAAATGCAAAAAATTAAAGGAATCTGAATGTTTCAGTGAGTCACTAGCTCATGAACTTCTAAAAATGCAGAACTCTGAAATTACCAGGGCCCTCCCTCATGGTTTAATGAATATGTAAAATCTCAAAAGTATCTATCAAATATATGAATCTGCTTAGTAATCATTTGATGGCTTGTGGTGTGTTTTTGTGATTTGGCCGTGGCTGGGTGTCTAAAATGATTTTTATCAAGGTTATCAACTGTGCAATCTGTTATCAGTGATGTGGTCTTATACCATGTCATAAGAGCATTTTGTAGTTGACCATGCTTTCCTTCTGAACATCTGACCCCACACTCTCTGGTTTTCTTAGGTTCATAGTTCACATTTCCTTCTCTTTAGGGAAGCTATTTGTTTGCTCCTGGGCTTGGCTTCTAAGTTTGTAGTGAATTAGTCTTGGCCCTTTCTTTACTCTAGGTCCTGACATTATCTTCTTTGTCTGGTGACATTAGGTGTCGCCTGTCTTCAGCTGATTCCCAGTTCTGACTGCCTCTCTTCTTTTCTGCAGATTTGAACATTCAGCTGCATGCTCTACACTTCCCATTGGAAGACCAAAAGACATCTTTTTAAAAGCCTTTTAATGAATCAAAATCAGTGATTCCTTTATTTCCTCTATACACCACATTCAGTCTCTGAACAAGTGCTGCTATTATCTACAAAATGAATCCCAAAGTGAACCATTAGTCATCATCTCCATTGTTTAAACTTTGCTCTAAATTACTGGAATCTACAGCAGCTTCTTACCTGGTCTCCCTTCTTCTCCTCTGGTCCCTGGAAGTTTAGTTTTTATTAGGTAGCTAGAGTGATTATGTGAAATAGAAATCAAATCATATCACTTCCCTGTGTTAAAATTCTCCGGTGGTTCCCCAAAGCCATTAGAATGAAATCCAAACTTGTAATTAACCTGCAAGGCACTCATAATGTGATTGCTACATATTCCTTAACTATGTTTCTCCATCATCCACTTTGCTCCCCATTGTCCACTTTGGAGTGAGACACAAGCTCATTCCTTTTTAAAAACCTTTTGCAATGGTTATTTGCCCTGCAGAACTGCTTTTCCTGCATATCTTCATATCATTCCCACCTCGACCTCCTCATTTTAAAATGGTTTGGGTTCACCTGTCTTTTGTGACCATCATTGCAAAGTCATGTGCCCCCCGTCCCTGTTGGTATTGTATTGCCCTTTTTAATTTTCATAGCACTTAAAACTAACAAACTTTTTTTCATGTCTTCAGTGTCTGGCTGTTTATATTAAAATGTGTATCCTTGAAGATAAGAACTTTGTATTTTCTGTTTAATGCTGGGTGCCTAAAATAATGCTTGCGTCTAAGTCAGCAGTCATTAAATATTTTTGAGTGAATTAATCATATTTAAATGTAGAGGTATATAAATAATTAGAGAAACAGATACACCTTTATCGTATTAGTTTTGTGCTGTGATGGTGAGATTATTACATGGTCTAGTATTTGGTAGTTTGCTTGAACTATATATATTCCATATTCATTTTGTATCTTTTGTTTTTTATTTTTATTCTTTTGATCTTTTCAGAATCTGCTGGATGATGTGGAAGAGTTTCATGAGCGTGCTCAAGAGGCTATGATGGACGAAACCCCAGATTCATCTAAACTCCAGATGTTGATAGATATGGGCTCTAGTCTCTATGTGGAGCTCCCAGAATTAGCCCGATTGAAGCAAGAGCTACAGCAGGCTCGATGGTTGGATGAAGTAAGACTGACCCTATCAGATCCTCAGCAAGTCACTTTGGATGTCATGAAGAAATTGATAGACTCTGGGGTGGGGCTGGCCCCCCACCATGCTGTGGAGAAAGCTATGGCTGAACTTCAGGAGCTCCTTACAGTCTCTGAGCGGTGGGAAGAAAAGGCTAAGGTCTGCCTACAGGCAAGGTGAACACATATTGGTGACTTGCCTCTTTAATAACTAGGTCAGAGAGTAGAATGGAGGGAGGAACATAAGAATCTAATTAAATGTTAAATGTTTTATGCCTTTTCTGACTGGTCACTCAGTTATCAGTGGGTCTGCATATAGACAGTTTCAAATGTGTGCACACTATGTGCAGAGTAGGTGTTGGCTACTGAACTAAGGGATACAAAGTATATTTTGTTTAGAGCCCTTCCATCACTGATACCATAGTGAGGAGCTAGGAAGTATAAAGCTCTGTTGCAGTATGTTAACTGAGAGGACCAGAAGAAGGCAGGAGGGACTTGAAGGAGGAGGATCATAATGAGCTTGGAGGATCAGAAGAGAAGCTGGAGAACCTGTCCAGAACCTTGAAGAATGAGTCGGTTTGAAGTGGAAGGGGAGGTGGGAGAAATATCCTAAGCTAAGCTTGAGGACCATGTAGGCTGTGCTCAGGTGACAGAAGTGAAGTGGGAGATTCCTGCAGGAAAGTAGAGGGAAGTGAGAATCAGGTGGGAGACTGAAGTGTTAGCATCGATACCTGTTGGATTTATGAGATTAAAGTGTCCATCACTTTCTGTACTGCTCTTGATGAAAGTGTTTCCCAGACTTCCCGTTGTGACACAGTGGTTAATGAATCCGACTAGGAACCATGAGGTTGTGGGTTCGATCCCTGGCCTTGCTTAGTGGGTTAAGGATCCGGCATTGCCGTGAGCTGTGGTGTAGGTCGAAGATGCGGCTCGGATCCCGTGTTGCTGTGGCTCTGGCATAGGCTGGCGGCTACAGCTCTGATTAGACCCCCTAGCCTGGGAACCTCCATATGCCACGGGAGTGGCCCTAGAAAAGTCAAAAAGACAAAAAAAAAGAAAAAAAAAGAAGTGTTTCCCTTCAGCACCTAAGATCAATATTTATATAATTTCTTTTGTGAGGATGAGGAAATGGGGATGCTTACAGAGATCACATCATTATTAAATAACAGAGCTCGAATTTAATGCCTTTCCCACTTCATTCCAAACTCTCCATGTACTAAATTACTTTGCAGTCACTTATTTTGGATGCACGTGATAGAAAAGCCTTAGATGATTTAATCAGCATAGCTCTGTTCAGCCAAGGAAAGGCTCCATGTGTGCTGGGTATTTTGCTCTCCAGATGCCATGGAGAATACATAATGAAATGTATAGTTTTTCTACCTGAAGCATTCAGATTACTCTGCCTTCAGATTTATGACACTTCCAGGAGATGGGAGCATATTAAATGGGAAAAGTTAAATAACTTTGGAATGCGAAACTATGAATTGGTAAACTTGATGCAACCGACAGCAGTCTACTGAATGAAATTCTATTGGTAGTAATATTTAGAAACTTTCTTTTTCCCATTTTCCTACATTTCCTAACCAGTTTTGGTGATGCTGCACCAGAATGTCTTTGACATGTCTCCTTCAACCCCATTATCACTGACCTAGTTTTAGAATGCTTATATTTTCCTTTGATCTTTGCAACTCAGTGGGTATTTATGGAGAACCCACTCCATGCCAGGCACTGTTTCTAAGTGCTGAGCAGGCAGTGGGGAAAAGATGCACAAGCTTCCTGCTCCAAAATAGGGCCAACACAGTGGGGAGAAATAGGTGACTGAGTGGATGAGTGAATGAACTTCAGGTAGTTAGTGTCATTAGGAAAACAAAATCAGTAAAGAATAGAGGAACCGTGGAGTTGGTAGGGATAGTGGGACGTTGAATCCTCCTTTTTCTAGCTCCTGTCACTTATCTTTCTGAAACGTATCCCTAAGATGGTTAACGACTGAGCATTCCTTTCTGGATCTCCTCCTTTGCCTTTGACTGTCTCTCTCTGCCTTCTTAGGAATGGCTTTCCTCAAGATCCTGGCCTGGACTACTTCTCTTCTCACTGCGCACCTCCTTGGAAATTTCATCTAATTTCTTGTCTCTGATTACTGGCTCTATACTGATTAACTTGACATTCTCATCTATGGCATAGGTTTTGTTTTGTTTTGTTTTGTTTTGTTTTCATAGATACCACTTGCCTGTCAGATGATTCCATAGGATGTCCCCTCCGTGCCTCAAATTCCCCATCTTCAAAATTAACCTCATTAGCCCTTTCCTTGCTCTCTTCTTGTGTTCCTTTTTCGTTTAATTATACCCTCTTTCTCTCATTTGAACAAGCCAGAGCTTTGGAAATTAACTCTGACCTCTCCCTTCCATTTCCTTGCCCTCAGACTCGGGAAACCACCGAGTCATGCTGATTATATTTCCTCACTGTTTTTCACTTCTATTCTTTCAACTTGATCTGTTGTTACAGCTGGCTGAGACCACAGTAACAAGTTCTGTCTGTGACCTCACCCCTGTGTAATCCATCCTCCACACTGAAACTAAAGTGACTACTTGACCCCCTTAGCCCTTCACCGTTTTCCCTTCCCCTTGGGATGAAGGTCAGGCTTCCTTAACCTGACTTACATGGCCATCTGAAATCTAGCCCCTTGCTAAATATCTGGCCTCACTCCTTGCCATTCTTCCTCCTATATCCTATATTCTGTATTCCAAGTATAGAGATTCACCCCCCCACCCCTGCCCCGGTTCTTCAGACATGCCGTGTTCTTTCTTGTCTCTGCTTTGCACATGTTTTTGGGTTGTTTTATTTTATTTTTTTATTTATTTATTTTTTTCTTTTTAGGACTGCACATGTGGCATATGGAAGGTCCCAGGCTAGGGGTCAAATCAGAGCTACAGCTGCTGGCTTACACCACAGCCACAGCAACGATGGATCCCCAGCCCACTGATCGAGGCCAGGGATCGAACCTGCATCCTCCTGGATACTAGTCAGATTCGTTTCTGCTGTGCCACAATGAGAACTCCTGCATGTGTTTGTTTTATTCTCCTGCGGAATACTCTTCCCCTCTGCCCATTCCCTGTGGTGCACCTCTACCACCCCTGCCCTGATTCTGGTCCCAGCTTTCCTGACCAGATCCTATTTAGAAAGGATGAGCAAGCTTAGAGATCACTTCTGGGAAGCCTTCCTTCACTGCCAAGTCAGTTAAGTCCCTTTACTCTATATTCTGATAGCATCTACTTTGCTTTATCATTGTGCTTACAGTGTATCATAACTCTTAATAATCACTGCCCCTAGATTAAAAAGTTTCATGAAGCAGTCTTGTGCATTAGTCATCTCTCAGGTTTAGCTCGGGGCCTAGCACCTAGTAGGATTGATGGGGGATGAAACTGTTTCATCCTCATTAGCTTCCCCTTGCTTATATAGCAAAATTTATGGCTCCCAAGACCTCTTAGTCTGCGTCTTTCTTTCCTACCAAATTCCCCTATTTCTTGCTTTTACCCACCTCACTGCCCATTCTCACCATCCCCCATCTTAAACTGGATTTTCAACTTATTTTTATATTTTTATCCATGTCTTTGTTCATTATATTTTTGATGTTTTTTCCTTTAACCCTTTTACTTGACCAAATTACACTTCTTCTTCTTCTTTTTTTTTTTTTGTCTTTTTGCCATTTCTTGGGCCGCTCTGCGGCATATGGAGGTTTCCAGGGTAGGGGTTGAATTGGAGCTGTAGCCACCGGCCTACGCCACAGCCACAGCAACACGGGATCCAAGCCACGTCTGCGACCTATGCCACAGCTCACAGCAACACCGGATCCTTAACCCACTGAGCAAGGCCAGGGGTCGAACCCGCAACCTCATCGTTCTTAGTCGGATTCGTTAACCACTGAGCCATGACGGGAACTCCTTGACCAAATTACACTTCTTAAGGTGCAGTTCAAACACCCTTCTCAGCTCTTCCAGGCAGGATGAATCACTGCTTCTCACAGTAGTGAGCCTGTAGTAATTTGTTCTTAGTTCCCAGCACAAGTGTAATTCTTACCTTGTGTTTTGATTAGTTGAGGACAAGGCCTGTTTTATTCACCTTTGTTTTTAACTAGGTGTTAATAAATATAGTTGAAATAAATGCACATGGTCACCTTTATGGGATTTCTAGACTACTGCCTTCTACTTCACTGCTGAACATGCATCTCTGACAATTTTAGATGTGGAAAACTAAAGTAGAAGTGATTTAGTGTAGTGAAAAGAGCATAGGATCTGAGGTTCATTCTAAGTCAGTGTTTTGTGTCTGCCATTTACTACATTAAATGACTTTGGAGAAAATAATTGATCTTCTTTGAGTTACACTTTTCTTACCTGTAAAATGGAAATAATGATAATAGCTCTTTTGTTTCCCTTGTGAGATTATGTTAAGAATTAAGTGAATTCATGTATATGACAGTTCTCTACACATTCTAAAATGTTATTTAAATGTTGGTAGTAGTTTGACTATTTCTCATGCATCCACCCTATTTTTGTGTTTTTTAAGACCACGGCACAGTGTGGCAAGTTTAGAAAGCATTGTGAATGAAGCCAAGAACATTCCAGCCTTTCTACCCAATGTGTTATCCCTGAAAGAAGCCTTGCAAAAGGCTCGAGAATGGACAACTAAAGTGGAAGCTATTCAGGTAAAGAGCCTTTTGAATTGTCCTACCATTCAGGTAATGCTGTCTCACAGATGAACTGTTTAAGCCTTTAATTCTTTAGAATAGAATAACCATACTAAAATAATTTTGTACTTAAAATCCACTTGTTCTTTCATCTGATTTTTACTTCAAAATATATATTACCTATTTAAATATTACTTGTTTCTGCAGACTCCCCGCTATAAAAAGAATGACAGAATTAACCATTTGTTTAATGCCTAGCAGTAGGAATTTTATTTTCTGGACTGCTCTTTGACTCTTTTACCATGTATACCAATTATTTTCTTAATTGATACACAATTAATGTAGTGTTGTATTAGTTTCAAGTATACAGTAAAGTGAGTCAGTTATATATGTATATTTTTCAGATTCTTTTCCATTATAGGTTATTACAAGATATTGGGTATAGTTCCTTGTGCTATATAGTAGGTCCTTGTCATTTACCTATTTTATGTGTAGTATATGTGTGCATGTGTTAATACCAAACTCCTAATTTATCTCTCCCCATCCCCCCCAGTATCCCATCGTCACTTTTAAAATAAGTGGCAGAATTTGCAGCAATATGGTTGCAACTAGAAATTATTGTACTCAGTGAAGTAAGGCAGAAAGAAAAAGACAAATACCATATGATATCATTTATATGTGAATCTAAAATATGGCACAAATGAACCTATCTACAAAAAAGAATCTGACTCACAGACATAGAGAACAGACTTGTGCTTGCCAAGGGGGAGAGAGTTGGGGGTTACCAGATGTCAGCCGTTATGTATAGATTGGATAGACAACAAGATCCTACTGTAAGCACAGGCAGCTATGTTCAGTTTCCTATGATAAACCATAGTGGAAAGGAATATTAAAACAAAGAATGCATGTATATATATATAAAACTTTTATATATATATAAAAGTTTTATATATATATAAAACTTTGCTGTGTAGCAGAAATTAACACAATGTTGTAAATTAACTACATTTCAATTTTTTATTTTTTTATTTTGTTTTATTTTTATTTTTTGCTTTTTAGGACCCCTCCCACGGCATATGGAGGTTCCCAGGCTAGGGGTTGAATCAGAGCTGTAGCCACCGGCCTACACCACAGCCACACAGCTACTCAGGATCCAAGCCACATCAGCGATCTACACCACAGCTCACGGCAACACTGGATCCTTAACCCACTGAGCAAGGCCAGGGATCGAACCTGCAACCTCATATTTCCTAGTTGGATTCGTTTCCACTCTGCCATGACGGGAACTCCTAATTCAGTTTTTTAAAATTTTATAAATGAATGACAGAAAAAGTAAACAATATCAATATTTACTGAACACCACAATACCCTTGGTACTGTTCTGATTGTTTGGGAGCAGAAATGTAAGGGAAGGGTGTAGATGGAACCTTGGACTTCAAAATTGCATATTCTCTAGTTGGAGAGACATATTTATACATCTGTAATACAAAACAATGAAGTAAGTGTTAGAGATGAAAGTATGCCTGAATACATACTTCTGAATTATAAAAATCATTAAGCAGCATATACAGTATAGAGTATAAATACTCTTTATTGCAGACTCTATGCAGAGAAAGAGGACACCAACTCTCCTACGAGGAAGAATATTTAAGGTGTCAAGTTCTAATGACTTCTTTTTCACTTTATTTTCAGTTGACTTTTTCTGGGGCCTGCCTAGTTGCTACTCTCTGTTCTGTTTTTTCTTTTCTTTCTTTTTTTAAACTATCTGTTTTCGTAAGTGCAGCTCCTCTATTTCTTTCATTTTTTTCCTGTTTCAGGTAGTTGGTTGTTCTCAGAGGACTGACAATCCTTAGTTGGCTGTTTATGATTGAAGCACTAAGTTGGCAAGTAGAAGTAGCTGTTGTATTTTTCCTTTGTAATTTTGAAGGACTGCTCCTCCACCAGACTCTTCCCTTCAGTGGGAGGTGTGACTGGTAGGCTTTGAGGAAGTGGACTGCTTCTGCTGACGGGCAGACTCTCTAGGGTTTATAGTTTGTGAGTGGGTTATGTCTGGGCCTTTCCAGAAGGTATTCTGTAGTCAGACGGTTGTAGTTGGCCACAAAAGGGAGTAGTAGTAAACACAGTAATTTCTTGGGCCTGTCTGTGTCTGAGCTTTATTTTCTCTTCCAATTTTTCTCCTCTGTATGTTCTTATCCTAGTACCATAGTGATTTAATGATATCATTGTGATATCTCTTATGGCCAGAACCTTCTCATTATTCTTTTAAAAATTCACTGGCGTTTCATGTCTTTCTGTTTCAGTGTAACTTATATTTCATTTTATTTTTGTCTTTTTAGGGCCATACCTGTGGCATATGGAAGCTCCTAGGCTAAGGATCAAATTGGAGCTGCAGCTGCTGGCCTGTGCCACAGCCACAGCAATGCCAGATTCAAGCACATCTATGACCTACACCACAGCACACAGCAACACTGGATCCTTAACGCACTGACTGAGGCCAGGGAACGAACCCACATCCTCACAAACACTGTCGGGTTCTTAACCCACTGAACCACAATGGGCACTCTGAAAATACCTATTCTCATCTGTGTTTATAAAACATAAAATGGAGGTACTTATCAGATTTAAAATACTGCTTTGTAGCAGTTGGGAAAATTGTGAAAGACTTTGAAATAGGCAAGAGATTACTGGATGTCCTCTCAATGTGATAGCGATTGTTTCTCGCAAACCATTCAGGATTATTTGATTCTAGGAGTGCGTGCCTTAGCCTTTCTTTGACTAAGCTGTTTTACAATTCTGTCAATTATTTTGAATTGATAGTGGTATAAATGAACCTGTCCATAGAAAAGCAATTAAATCTATAAGGAACAGATGATTTCCACACTATAGAAAAGATGATTCCATTGACCTTTATGATATTAAACAACTGTTTCCATCTACTAGCAAATTCCTTTCCTCATTCCTAATTGCATTTGTATGTATTTGTTTTTATTTTATTTATATATGTATGTATGTATTTATATATTTTTCTTTTTTGGCCACCCCACAGCATATGGAGTTTCTGGCCCAGGGATCAGATCCAAGCTGCAGCTGCAGCAATGTTGGATCCTTAACCCATCTCCTGAGCCGGGGATGGAACCTGTATCCCAGCGCTCCCAAGACTCTGCCAATCCTGTTGTGGCACAGTGGGAACTCCTATTTGTTTGTTTTTAGATTGTCCTTTGAACCAATTCTTACATCTTACTGGGGCCCTCATTAATTAACAAAACAAAATTCTTTGACAACATTGATTTATACAAACTTTTTAAAAGAATGTTGGAAGGTCTATTTAATTCGAGATACAATTAGGTTTAAAGAATATTTAATTTAAAAAATTAACAAAAAGTAAAAAAATAATAAATTAACACCAGGGAGTTCCCGTTGTGGCTCAGCAGGTTACCAACCCAACTAGTGTTCATCAGGATGCAGATTTGATGCAGTGGGTTAAGTATCTGGCACTGCCATGAGCTGTGGTGTAGGTCATGGATGCAACTTGGATCTGGCATGGCTGTGGCTGGTAGTGGTAGCTCTGATTCGACCCTTAGCCTAGGAATTTCCATATGCTGCAGGTTTGGCCCTAAAACAAAAGCAAAAAAAAATTAACACTAGACTCCTTGTAAGGTCTACGAACAATATATTGCCAAACTTCATAAGAAATGGCAAATTGAAGATGTGCTTTTGTTTTTCAGAGTGGCAGCAATTATGCTTACTTGGAACAGCTGGAGAGCTTATCGGCTAAAGGCCGCCCCATCCCTGTGCGACTTGATGCCTTGCCCCAAGTGGAGTCACAAGTAGCAGCAGCACGGGCCTGGAGAGAACGGACTGGGAGGACCTTTCTGAAGAAGAATTCCAGCCATACGTTGTTACAGGTGTATATGCACTTCAGCGCGCTCATCAGAAGTTGATGATTTAATACCTGAGATGAGGGTTGTTTTCAGTTTATCTGGTCATGGCTATATAAGTGATTCCTGTTGGGTAAAATAAGATGTTGACCAGAAATCTGAAGCCTTAGGCAAATTTACTTGCAGTTCATCTTATACTGTGTCCAGAAAAAGAAGTCAGCTGAGGTCTTCTCTCTCTCTCAGAACATTGAATTTAAAAAAAAAAAAAAAAAATTTTTAGGAGTTCCTGTCGTGGCGCAGTGGTTAATGAATCCGACTAGGAACCATGAGGTTGCGGGTTCGATCCCTGGCCTTGCTCAGTGGGTTAACGATCCGGCGTTGCCGTGAGCTGTGGTGTAGGTTGCAGATGTGGCTCGGATCCCGAGTTGCTGTGGCACTGGCGTAGGCCGGTGGCTACAGCTCCAATTCGACCCCTAGCTTGGGAACCTCCATATGCCGCGGGAGCGGCCCAAGAAATAGCAACAACGACAACAACAACAACAAAAGACAAAAAAAAAATTTTTTTAAATTGAAGTATAGTTGATTTATAGTGTTGTGTTAGTTTTTGGTATGTAGCAAAGTGATCATTTTGTATGTATAATTTTTCAGATTCTTTTCCATTATAGCTTATTACAGATATTGAGTATATTTTCTTGTGTTATACAGTAGGACTGTGCTGTTTTATATAAAGTAGTCTGTATCTGCTAATCCCAAACTCGTAATTTATCCCACCTTTTCCCTTTGGTAACAATGAGTTTATTTTCTATGTCTGTGAGTCTCTTTCTGTTTGTTTTTTTTTTCTTTTCTTTTTGGATCATGTGGAAGTTCCCAGGCCAGGAATTGAACCCACACCACAGCTGTGGCAACACCAGATCCTTAACCCGTTGCACCACAGGGGCACTTCCTGTTTCTGTTTTGTGATTAAGTTCATTTGTATTGTTTTTTAGATTCTACATATAGGTGATATCATATGGTATTTGTCTTTCTGACTTATTTGGTATGGTAAACTCCAGGTCTGTCTGTGTTGCTACAAAGAATATCATTTCGTTCTTTCTTATGGCTGAGTAAATGTTCTGTTGTATATGTACCACATCTCCTTTGTTCATTCATCTGTCAATAGACATTAAGGTTGTTTTCATGTCTCGGCTGTTGTGGATAGTGAGAAGCACACTTTTTTTTTTTTCCTCTTTTTTGTTTTTGGCCCCTTTGCAGCATATGGAGTTCTTGGGCCAGGGATCAGATCCAAGCCTCCTTCTTGACAATGCTGGATCCTTAACCCACTGTGCTGGACCAGAGATTGAACCTACATCCCAGTACTCCCAGCGCTCCCAAGATGCTGCCAATCCCGTTGCGCCACGGCAGGGAACTCCAGAAGCACACATTTAAATACTCACCCTTTTAATATTGAACATAGTGGTTAAGAGAATGGGCTTTGAAATAAGATTGTTTCATGTTTGAGGGCTGGCTTCCTGGTGCTAATCCGGTGTCTGTGGGTAAGTTGTTGCCTTTCTGAACTGTTTCCCTCATTTGTAAAGTGCAGATAGTACTACTTACTTCAGAGGGTTGTTTTGAGGTTTGAAATAGATAATGCATAATGAGGTTTGTAAGAACATGTCTAGGGCATGGTGAGTGATCAATAAATGGTTCCTTTTGGAATTCCCGTCGTGGCTCAGTGGTTAACGAATCTGACTAGGAAACATGAGGTTGCAGGTTTGATCCCTGGCCTTGCACAGTGGGTTAAGGATCTGGTGTTGCCGTGGGCTGTGGGGTAGTTCGCAGATGGGGCTCGGATCCCTGTGCTGTGGCTGTGGTGTAGGCTGGTGGCTACAGCTCTGATTAGACCCCTAGTCTGGGAACCTCCATATGCTGCGGGAACAGCCCTAGAAAAGACAAAATAAATAAATAAATGGTTCCTTTTATTATTTTCAGTTTAAAAAACTTTAAAAAACCAGAGTTAAGTATTTGGTTTTATTTTTGTAGGTGCTTAGTCCCCGGACTGACATTGGTATTTATGGGAGTGGAAAAAATAGAAGGAAAAAAGTGAAGGAACTAATAGAAAAGGAAAAAGAAAAGGATCTAGACCTTGAGCCTCTGAGTGATCTGGAGGAGGGATTGGAGGAAACCAGAGATACAGCCACAGTGGTAAGACATTATGTAGTACCTCTTGAATTTGATGAATACAAAATTCTGTGAAGAGACTAGGAGACTTCACTGTTTTTTATGTTCTTAACTATTTTTATTTCTGTATGTTTTATCTTTGGCTTTATGGTAATACAGAATTCACATTTTTTTTTTTTTTTTTTGGCCACCCCCATGGTATGGAGAAGTTTCTGGGCCAGGGATCGAGACTGAGCCATTGCAGTGACAATGCCAGGTACTTAACCCACTGCATCACAAGGGAACTCCCTCATATCTTTCTTAATATTTGGAATCCAAGTATATAAAATGTTTACTCTTTTTCTCTCTGAAATTGTCTTTCTCATATCTCTCTTCTTTATTTTTTGCTTGGCTGAGTCCTCAACATGTTGGAAGGTCCCAGGTCAGGGATCGAACCCATCCCATGCCACACTTATAACATGTGCCATAGCTTCGACCTGTACCACAGCTTTGGCAGCGCTGGATCCCTAACTTGCTGCAAGGAAACGTCCTTTTTTATTGTTCTAATAGCTGTCTAATATTCCTTCAAATTGTCCGTAATTTTCTGAACACTTTTCTGATATTGACCACCTGTTGTTATTAGGTGTTTGCTATTATAGATAATAACAAAGTGAACTTCTGGTTGGTTTTTTTTTTGCTTTTTTATGGCTGCACCTGCAGCACATGGAAGGTCCCAGGCCAGGGGTTGAATAAGCTGCAGCTGCCAGCCTACACCACAGCTACAGCAGTGTGGGATCCTTAACCCATTGAGCGAGGCCAGGGATCGAACTGGCATCTGATTAGTATCCATGAGATACAAATCAGATTCTTAACCTGCTGAGCCACAACAGGAGCTCCCTAAAGTGAACTTCTTTATATAGTTTTTTCTTTTTTTCAAATTATTTTCATACTCTTGACTCCTACGAATGGGATTACTGGACTAGGGTTGTTGTTTTTTTTTTCTTTTTCTTCTTTTTATGCCGTAGCTGTGGCATATGGAAGTTCCCAGGCTCTAGGGGTCGAATTGGAGCTGCATCTGAGGCCTATGCCACAGCGGTGCCAGATCTGAGCCACATCTGCAACCTAGGCTGCAGCTCGCAGCAACACTGGATCCTTAACCCTTAACCCATTGAGTGAGGCCAAGGATTGAACCCACATCTTCAGAGAAACAATGTTGGGACCTTAACCCATTGAGCCAGAACAGGCACTCCTGGGCTAGGATTTAATAGCATTTTGTGATGCTTAATGCTGTTGTGCTTTTCAAAGAAATTGTACCAACTGATACAAGGTGCTATTTAAAATAACTCCCCTCTTGGACGCTGGCGGCCTAGCAGTTAAGGACTCAGAGTTGTCACTGCTGTGGCTTAGGTTCTGTCCCTGGCTTGGGGACTTCCACATGCACAGTCATGGCCAAATTTTAAAAATATAAAAATAAATAAAATTGTTGCTCTCTCTTAGGAGCATTCAGTATATGGCGAGTGCTCAATAAAACTTTCGTACTTAATTAGGATTATGAGTTTATTGGCAAGTAGGAGGAATGTGTTAAGATTACTAGGATCCTGGAGTTCCCGTCATGGCTCAGTGGTTAATGAACCCGACTAGCATCCATGAGGGACACGGGTTTGATCCCTGGCCTCGCTCAGTGGGTTAAGGATCTGGTGTTGCCGTGAGTTATGGTATAGGTCGCAGACATGGCTCAGATCTGGTGTTGCTGTGGCTGTGGCATAGGCCGGAGGCTGTAGTTACGATTAGACCGTTAGCCTGGGAACCTCCATATGCCTCGGGTTTGGCCCTAAAAAGACAAAAAAAAAATTACTAGAAGCCTGAGGAAGTAGAAAATAAAGAGTTTGAACAGTATGTGATAGTAGGGAATTGCATAACTGAGTGACTTCACATGGCTATTTCTGCCTACCAGTGATACTATTTTGAGGAAATGGAAATAATTTCTTGGAGTTCGTGTCATGGTTCAGTGGAAACGAATCTGACTAGCATGCACGAGGACACAGAGGTTCGATCCCTGGCCTTGCTCTGTGGGTTAAGGATCCAGCGTTGCCATGAGCTGTGGTGTAGGCCAGCAGCAACAGCTCCAATTTGACCCCTGGAATGGGAACCTCCATATGCTGTGGGTGCGGCCCTTAAAAAAAAAAAAAAAAATTTCTTGTTAGAGAGCCTGCCTAATAAGTTAGTCTTGCTGGACAAATAACACTGGAAATTATTTCTCAAAGTTTATCAGAGTTTAAAAAGAAAATACCCAGATAATATTCATGATAATTAAATTTTGTTTTTATGTATCTTTTTGAAATGACTTGCATAAAGCCTTGTTATAATTAGTTATCAGGCTTTGTTATTTCTTCTTCTACATAAGTTGCAAAGTCCTAGAAAGAAATAAAAATTGATTTGTATTGAACTTTCCCCCAGAGAATGAATTACATGTGGATGGGAACTTAATATTTATTGAATGTTTACTCTGCACCAGGCACCAGTTTGGGCACTTTCATGTGTTATCATTTAATGCTTAAAACAGCAAAACAAAGCAAGTAGTAGTCTCATTTTCCAGAAAACTGAGATTCAGAGAACTTGTACCCCAGATCAGTAGTCTAAAACAGGTTAAAGAGGCAGGCTTCATACCAAGGCAGCTTGATTTCAAGGCATGCTGTCTGTCTTTCTTCTGTACCCTACGGAAGAATTCAAAATACTCTACTAATGTAAATTGTCACATAGGGTAGCACCTTGATTATTTTACAGATGAGGTATGTTTGCACAGAAAACTGTCAGGCTGCCCCAAATTTTATGATATGATTTTTTTTTTTTTTTTTTAATTTTAAACGGACAGTGCTTTGTTACCATGAGGCTGCAATGTGAAGATGATCCCTCAGCCTTGAAGATTTGGTGTTTTTGGAGTATTTTGCAGTGACTCCCTTCAATTAAATATTTGTTGTACACAGGTGGCAGTTTTCAAAGAACGGGAGCAAAAAGAGATTGAAGCCATGCATTCCCTCAGAGCAGCCAACCTAGCCAAGATGACAATGGTGGACCGCATAGAAGAAGTCAAGTTCTGCATTTGCCGCAAGACAGCAAGTGGGTTTATGCTCCAGTGTGAGCTCTGCAAAGACTGGTTTCATAACAGCTGTGTTCCTCTTCCTAAGTCAAGTTCCCAGAAGAAAGGGTCTAGCTGGCAGGCTAAAGAAGTAAAGTTCCTGTGCCCTCTTTGTATGCGATCTCGACGGCCAAGGCTGGAGACTATTCTGTCCCTCCTGGTATCCCTTCAGAAGCTGCCTGTGCGGCTGCCTGAGGGAGAAGCTCTTCAGTGTCTGACGGAACGTGCGATGAGTTGGCAGGATAGGGCCCGGCAAGCCCTTGCCACAGACGAACTCTCCTCTGCCCTGGCCAAACTGTCTGTGTTGAGCCAGCGGATGGTGGAGCAGGCAGCTCGAGAAAAAACTGAAAAGATCATCAGTGCAGAGCTCCAGAAAGCTGCTGCTAATCCAGACTTACAGGCAAGTGTAGAATTTTCTCTTTTTCTCTTTCGTAGCCTGGCATTTGTCAGCATGTAAATAGTAAAGCGAATCTGTCTTAGCAGTTGATTAGGACTATTACAGTAAGTTGTGAGCAGCTGTGTTACACATAATGTCTTCTTTCTATGTGTGCCTGTAGGATTTTCTTTGGGTATATACCTAGGTTGTTTGAATGAAATCTTACCTGCAAATATCATTTGGCATTATCGTCAAATAATTTGATCTATACTGGTTTTTTTCTTTAATTGAAGTATAGTTGATTTAGAGGGTTGTGTTAATTTCTGCTGTACAGTTATACATAGCTTCTCTTTTATATTCTTTTCCATTAGGGTCTGTCTCAGGATATTGAATAGAGTTGCCTTTGCTCTACAGTAGGACCTCATTGTTTATCCTGTACTAACTGTTGGACTGTGTTAGCCACTGTGCATATTTGTTACATTTGGGAGGTCTTAAGCGTATATTAATTACCATGTTTGTTTAGTGTCTGTCTGTTCATCGTGGGGTGCTTGTTGTTTAGGGACACTTGCCTAGCTTCCAGCAGTCTGCTTTCAACCGGGCGGTGAGCAGTGTATCGTCTTCCCCTCGGCAAACGGTGGATTATGATGATGAGGAGACAGACTCTGATGAGGACATTCGGGAGACCTACGGCTATGACATGAAGGTAATCACATGGACAGGCTGTGCGGATACATGCTGGGTCGCTGAGTTTGTTAGAAAAGCTATTGAATATGATGTGTGAGGCCTGAAAGTGAAAAAGAAAATTTTGCTAGCCATCTATCTGTCCTGAGTTTATGGTGATGGCATTTTTTTCAATGCTCCAAAAATAGATAGATGAAACAGTATTTTATAAGGGATAGAATTTTTAAAAATCTGTATTTTACTCACCTTGTAACCACTTACGGCTTGGAGGAGCTAGAAAAATTTTACATTTATGGCTGATCCCAGTGTTTTTTCCTTTGGGCTTTTTTTTTTTTTTTTTTTTTTAAGGGCCACACCTGTGGCGTATAGAAGTTCCTAGGCTAGGGATCAATCAGAGCTTCAGCTGCTGGCCTGCACCACAGCCACAGCAACATGGGATCCAAGCCGTGTCTGTGACCTACACCATAGCTCAGGGCAATGCCATATCCTTAACCTACTGAGTGAGGCCAGGGATCGAACCTGCATTCTCATGGATACTAGTCAGGTTCATTACTACTGAGCCATGGATGTGAACTCCTCCTTTGGGTTGTTGAGGTCTGTCTGTATGGTTATGTTTTAAGAATCCCATTCTAGCTGTGTTTTGAGTCTTTTTCTCTGATCTCTCATCTGGATGGTACTAGGCAGAATATCATACTCACAGATGGAGTATACTTGGGCCCATGATTTAAATTTGTAGAATTATAGTCATAGAACAGTATGTTTGCAAACAGGATTGTTCTGAAAATGACACCACACTTAGGATGAAGGGAAGGTTTTGGCAAGGTTTTGGGTTGGATCCTGTTAGCCTTTTATTGTTGTTTTGTATCAGGCCTAAGACCTTTGTCTTTGGTCTGGTAATAACATCATGATCTTGGCAAAGACTCTGCCAGCTTACAGTTAATTTATTCATCTGATTGTATTACTTGTTGAGCTAATGTTTAGCATTTCTGCTTGTAACCAACGTGTTTGTACTCTCTGATGTATGAAAAAACTAGGGTGCATTCTTTTCCCTACCCATGAACTGTCTTTTCCTCTTGTCTTTTCAGCATGTGTGTCAGGTACGTGAGCTCATGCTTAGCACATGAATACCATTAGCATTAGAACATACTTTATATGTTTAGCCATCCAGAATAGATGCTTTTAAATTATCTGCTTGGAAATATTTTTCTCAGGATAAAAATGGATCCAGGGATATTTTAATGAGGAAATTTGTATTATTTATTTCTTTAATGATTTTTATTTTTTCCATAATAATTGGTTTATAGTGTTCTGTCAATTTCTACTATACAGCAAAGTGACCCAGTCTCACATATATACACACATTCTTTTTCTCACATTATCCACCATCATGTTCCATCACAAGTGACTAGATATATGTATGCTATATAGATATACCTAGATATATCTATATCTATCTGTGTGACTAGGTATACCCTGTGCCATACAGCAGGATCTCATTGCTTATCCACTCCAAATGCTGTGGTTTGCATCTGTTAACCCCAAACTCCCAGTCCATCCCACTCCTCCCTCCAGCTGCCACAAGTCTGTTCTCCAAATCCATGAGTTATTTTTCTGTGGAAAGGTTCACTTGTGCCGTATATTATATTCCAGATATGTGATACCATATGGTATTTGTCTTTCTCTTTCTGACTTACTTCACTTAGTATGAGAGTCTCTAGTTCCATCCAGGTTGCTGCAAATGGCATTATTCTGTTCTTTTTAATGGCTGAGTAATATTCCATTGTGTATATATACCACATTTTCTTAATCCATTCACCTGTCAGTGGACATTTAAGTTGTTTCCAGGTCTTGGCTATTGTGAATCGTGCTGCAAAGTTTTGTATGGATATGTGCCCAAGAGTGGGATTGCTGGGTCATGTGGTAGTTCTATATTTAGTTTTCTGAGTACTCCGTACTGTTTTCCACAGTGGTTGTACCAGTTTACATTCCCACCAACAGTGTAGGACGGTCTCCTTTTCTCCACACCCCCTCCAGCATTTGTTATTTGTTGATTTGTTAATGATGGCCATTCTAACAGGTGTGAAGTGGTACCTCATAGTAGTTTTGAGTTGCATTTCTGATGAGGAAAATGTCTTTTTAGGGTCGCACCTGAGGCATATGGAGGTTCCCAGGCTAGGGGTCTAATTGGAGCTATAGCCCCTGGCCTACACCACAGCCACAGCATCACGGGATCTGAGCTGCATCTGCGACCTACACCACAGCTCGCAGCAACACCGGATCCTCAACCCACTGAGTGAGGCCAGGGATTTGAGCCACAGTCTCATGGTTCCTAGTCGGATTTGTTTCCACTGTGCCACAATGGGAACTCATAATGAGGAAATTTTTTTTAAAAATTACATGAAAAAAATTAAAGATGTGAGAAAAGCTGAAACTTGAATTGGCCAGTAAAATAATATTCTAAGCACCTTGTTATCCTGAAGTTAATGACCATCTTTATAAAGTTGCATAGAATGACCAGGAACAGGGAGTTCCCATCGTGGTTCAGTGGTTAACAAGTCCGGCTAGGAACCATGAGGTTGCAGGTTCGATCCCTGGCTCAGTGGGTTAAGGATCCGGCGTTGCTGTGAGCTGTAGTGTAGGTCGCAGACATGTCTTGGATCCTGAGTTTCTGTGGCTCTGGTGTAGGCCGGTGGCTACAGCTCCGATTAGACCCCTAGCCTGGGAACCTCCATATGCCCCGGAAAGTGGCCCTAGAAAAGGCAAAAGACAAAAAAAAAAAAAAAAAAAAGGAATGACCAGGAGCAGCTGAAAGGGAATGCTACCCATGTCACGTTTAAGTTGGTTAGCTAATACTAGGACTGCTTGTTTGCTACAGCTTAAAGGCAAAATGTACATCCTCATATCTTACTTCTCCCTGAGAAAGTAGATTAAAAAATTTTTTTCTTTAACCTATCATTACTTTCAATCATTATTTTCTGATCTCTTTCCTTTCTAGTTTGAAAGCTTAACAGAAAGTTTGCTTCATGAAATGAGTAGAGTCAAGGTCAGAAAAGACAGTTCTAGTCAATGAGATGAAGCATCTGAGGACTGAAGTAGGCAAGCACTCAAGTATTCCTGTCTTTTGTGTTTTAGGACTTAAATTCTTGAATAGAGGGAAAGACATATATGAGCTGCTGTTCCTAAATTCCCTGTGAGTGACACTGTCTTCCAGAATCATCATCATCTTTTTTTTTTTTTTTTATCTTTTGGCCATTTCTTGGGCTGCTCTCGTGGCATATGGAGGTTCCCAGGCTAGGGGTCGAATAGGAGCTAAAGCCGCCAGCCTACACCAGAGCCACAGCGGCTCGGGATCTGAGCCACGTCTGCGACCTATACCACAGCTCATGGCAACGCCGGATCCTTCACCCACTGAGCAAGGCCAGGATCAAACCTGCAACCTCATGGTTCCTAGTCGGATTCATTAACCACTGAACCACTACGGGAACTCCTTTTTTTTTTTTTTTAAGGGCCTCACCGTGGCACATTGAAAGTTCCCAGGCTAGGGGCTGAATCAGAGCTGCAGCTGCCTGCCTATATCACAGCACCAAAGCCAAGCCACTTCTGCAGCCTGCACCACAGCTCATGGCAACACCAAATCCCTGACCACTGAGGGAGGCCAGGGATGAAACCTGCATCCCCAAGGATACTAGTCATATTCGTTTCTGCTGCACCACAATGGCAATACCTTCCAGAACCTTCTTATGAAATCTTTTAAGTGTCCTGTTTCATTAAGGATAGTCTCGTGATAATGGTAGGCTTTCATGCACCCCACAAAGACAATCACGTGTTGCATTAGTCATTCAGCTGCTATCTCTGTCTCCTACACTTTCATGCTCTGCTTGGTGATGCTGGCTCTGGGACTCTACGCTGTATATAATGTGTGTACAGAGGGATAGTCTGTATAATGTATAGTAAACATTTTACTTAGTAAATATATTTTATGTAGTAAATATGTAATGTGTGGTAAATATTTTAAGCTTTACAAGCCACATATGATGTCTATTACATCGCCTTCTTTTTTTTTAAACAATTCTTTAAAAATATAAAAATTGTTTTTAGCTCATACTCCATACAAAAAACAGGCAGCAAGTGGGCTGTTTGCCAACTCTGCTGTACACGTTTATCCTTTGCCCGAGGCCTCCTTTCTGCCAGTAGAGAGCATTAGAGAATATTAAAAGCTTGAGCAGTGAAAAGGGACTTGATCTTTCCCCTGTTTTATTCTCCATTCCTGTCATCATTGGACTACAATGTTGTTAGGTTTTTTGTTTGGTTTTTGTGTTGATTTTTTTACCCTGGCGTGGCAGCTATTTCCAATTTCTAGTTTTTTTCACAGCCCGGAGGCCAACCACGTTGTGTTCTGTTAGATAGAGCAGAACTAAGAGGCCAGCACTTTCCCCTCAGAGGTCTGGGTCCCAGCCCTGCAGGCCCCTTCCCTGAGCTTTTCCATTCTTTTGTTTGTTACCTTAAACCCTAGAGACAGCGACTCTTTCTTGCAGCTACTTTGGTGTTTCTGTTTTTGCCTTTTCAAGCCTTTGATGTACATTTTACCAGTTTATCACATTCTCCTTGTTGAAATACCTGTGATTTCTGTCTTTCTGATTGCACTATGAGTGTTAAAGCTATACATGTGGGCTATGGAAACTAACTGCAGGGGAGAATCATCTGAGACCTAATTAGAGTGGTCAGAATTGTGTAACTTGAATATCGTCAGTCGGGCTCTTTATTGCATTAAGCAAGAGCAGTTAGCAAGTTAGAGCAACTGGTAAGCATCTAGGTTTGAAAACCTTTAGAGAGGATTAAACAGTTTGTGTCCTAAAGATGTCCTTAGGATCTAAATCTTTCTCCCCTCTAAGTCCATTTTATTTTTTCTTAAACGGTCAAAGTTCCTTAACTTGTGGCTCCAGAAGTTTTTATGCGCTCTAGACTGTAGAAAGTAGATTACTTCATCATAATTTCTTGTAGGTTTATTATCTGTGTGGTTTACTTTTGAGTTTTACTCTTTCCCTTTTGGCTCGAAATTGTGGTGGTTACTGTTTTTTTTCTCCCAGTGGACATTTTCAGTCTTATTTAATGCTATATATTTAATTTTAAGGTCATTTCTTTTTCACGGTGTTATATGAGAAGCTTTAACCTGAAAGCCTAGATTCTTGTCATAGGATAAGTGTTGCTGATTCTCAGCACCTTTGTTTCTTCTTCAGGACTCAGCCAGCGTGAAGTCCTCCAGTAGTCTGGAACCCAATCTTTTTTGTGATGAAGAGATTCCCATCAAGTCTGAGGAGGTGGTCACTCACATGTGGACGGCGCCCTCCTTCTGTGCAGAGCATGCTTACTCTTCTGCTTCGAAGAGTTGTTCCCAAGGTATCACTACCCTTTGGAGCAGTGTGGGGAGGAGAAAAGCCTGAAGTCTCTTTAAGCACAAATTTTGGACGTGAAATGTGATAGAACCTGAGCATGCAACTTTGGAAACGCCAGTCTCTGTTAGTGTTTTTCTGTTGTAAAATGAGAACTCCCATAGAGTTATTGAGTTCTAATTAGAAGAACTTTAGAGGCAGTCTAGTCCCATCTAGTAACCCCGTTTTATTTTTATAAGATGCCTGGTAAGTAGTTATTTATCCTCTATTTGTTCATTACCAGTGGTTGAAGAACTTGCTGCTTTTTAAGAATATTCATTCTGGTTTTCGTAATCTTTGTACGTTCTTCTTCCCGTGGTGGATAATTTCTCTATTATATTCACTTTTTTCCCCTCCAGTGAAAATAAGTCATATGCTTTAGATCACACCTCTAGAAAATGGAGTGTTACTTTCTTCATAGTAGAGTTCAGGATTTTATGGAACAGCGTATTATTGTCTGTTTATTAGGCAGATAACAGCTTATTTATGTGGGGTAGTTATATGCTTAATCTTCTGGTATCCTCTAAAATGGAGAGAGCATGGGTTAAGAGATTCTCTCCCATTCTTCTTCCCTTTCAGTCACAAGATAAAGAATCAATAAGGAACCTGTTCCCCCCACCCCACCCTCACCCCCAAAACTAGTTTTTAAGAGTGGTCATTAGAATTCTAGGTTCTTTTGTTGTTGTATTTGTTTTTAATTTCATTTTCACTTCCATACTGATGTGGTGAATCCAAACAGCTGAATTAAGTGTTGCAGGAGAAGGGACAATTCCCCTAAATATTTACTTTGAAAACAGTAAATATTTTCCTGCATTTTCCCAATAGTTTTCATTTTTTGTTTTGTCTTACATTTTGGGGGAAAGGTTCTAGCACCCCAAGGAAGCAACCTCGGAAGAGCCCTTTGGTGCCTCGGAGTTTGGAGCCTCCAGTGCTGGAGCTGTCCCCCGGAGCTAAAGCCCAGTTGGAAGAACTTATGATGGTCGGGGATCTCCTAGAGGTGTCTTTGGATGAGACGCAACACATATGGCGGATTTTGCAGGCCACACACCCACCCTCTGAAGACAGATTCCTGCATATCATGGAGGTATGGCTTTACAGCTTGCTTATGTGGGTTGGTTTTTTTTTTTTTTTTTTAATCTTTTTAGGACTGCACCCATGGCATATGGTGGTTCCCAGGCTAGCCGCCGGCCTATACTACAGCCACAGCAATGCATGATCTGAGCCGCATCTGTGACCTACACCACAGCTCACGGCAAGGCCAGGGATTGAAGCCACATCCTCATGGATCCTAGTCGGCTTCGTTAACTGCTGAGCCAGGAAGGGAACTCCTATGCAGTGGTTTTAAAACCAACTAGAATGCCAGATTCCTTGGAGGTACCACAGATTGCCGCAAGGGGATGACTTGGTGGGTTGTACTCTGGTTGTTTCACTTTCTTATTAAGCCAGAGTGGTTCTAACTTATGGTTTTCTTTATCGAGATTTTATGTAATAATTTAATTTTTTTTTTGTCTTTTTTTTTTTGCTATTTCTTGGGCCGCTCCCTCGGCATATGGAGGTTCCCAGGCTAGGGGTCCAGTCGGAGCTGTAGCCACCGGCCTACGCCAGAGCCACAGCAACGTGGGATCCGAGCCGCGTCTGCAACCTACACCACAGCTCACGGCAATGCCGGATCCTTAACCCACTGAGCAAGGGCAGGGACCGAACCCGCAACCTCATAGTTCCTAGTCGGACTCGTTAACCACTGCGCCACGACGGGAACTCCAATAATTTAATTTTTAAAAAGACCATTTCTGCTGAAAAGAAAGGGAGGTGCTGAAAACCACAAGTTTTGAACAGCTTCCTTAGCCCAGACTCACACTATTGAAAGGCTCAGAAGTTGGGGAAGGGAAAATATCATGCTTGAACAGAAGCAAGGGAATGGTTAAAAGAAGCAGATGGGGTGGGAGGGAGAGTCGCATTCCTGTGTTACACTGCAGCAGAGCAGTGTGTAACATCCATTTATACATGCCATATCCCAGGTCTCTTTCCTCCTCTCTGTAGTCCTGAAGGGGGTGGTGGGGAGATAGACACAGCAAGTCTGGAGCACATTCTATGTGTGGAGACAGAAGGATCAGGAACATGGAAACTTGCCCAAGGTCACACATCTAGTAAAAGCAGAGGGGCCTGGGTTCCAACTCTGGCATTTGACTCCTGTATTCTTTCCATTATTCTTTTCCATTACTGATTTCCATGAAACGGAAGGTACAGTGTCACCAGCAGTTGATGCAGGCACGTTTGGTGCATACCGGTTTGTCTCTGATTTGGGAGTCAGATCGAAGATGCTTAATTTAGGTAGTGTTTTCCAATTGACAAAGCATTTTCTTCACATCCATTATCTCATCTGATCCTCTTCAATAAAGATTTTACATATAAGGAAACACCAAGTATTGAGGAGTTAATACCCTACTCAAAATGTGATAGATTTAAGACATTTGTAATCCAGTGTTTTTTACGACTGTGTAGATTCTTTGGTTCCTGTCGAAGTTTTTCCAGCATCAAATCTGTGGAAAATAAATCTTCAAATGTTATTTCCTAAGTAACTATCAAGCTTATGTTTTTTCAGTATTTCTTTTTCTAGCTCACCCCCTGTTCTTTCTGTTACTAGGTACACTTTTACTATCAAAATCTTTAGTATTTATTACCTTGGCACATTATAGCAACAATATTAGACAGTCAAAAAGAAAATGAGAAGTTTTTTTTGCTTTGTCACAGCAGTTATTTTTTAGCTTTTGCCAAAGTCACTGCTTATCTTTTGTAATGAGATCATGGATAAAATTTTGTACATTTTGCTCACTTTTTTGGTAACTTCTTAACCACCAAGAATTTACTGAGTTAATAAAAACTTTAGTACTGGTAAATGAAGACCAAAAAAGTTACTCCATAATTTAGTGTACATTTAGTGTGTTTAGCTTTCTATGTATGTTTTTATCTCAGTTACAAGGAGGTGCTATAGACTGTTTTAATACATGCTAATAATTTTTTTTGCCTTTTTTTTTTTACCCCCTCTGACAAGCTAAAAATAAACCAGATATTGGAGTTCCCATCATGGCTCAGTGGTTAATAAATCCAACTAGGAACCAGGAGGTTGTGGGTTCAATCCCTGCCCTTGCTCAGTGGGTTAAGGATCCAGCGTTGCTGTGAGCTGTGGTGTAGATTGCAGACACGGCTCGGATCCTGCGTTGCCGTGTCTGGCGTAGGCCGGCGGTACAGCTCTGATTCGACCCCTAGCCTGGGAACCTCCGTATGCTGAGGGAGCGGCCCAAGAAATGGCAAAAAGACAAAAAAACAAACAAACAAAAAAAACCCCAGATATTTTATTTAGGGCTTGCCATTGTTTTCTACTGTTATCTTCATTGAATATTATATTTACCTTGAAATATTTTTAGAACATTTATTGTGGTATGATGGACACAACATAAAATTTATCACTTTAACCATTCTTAAATATACAATTAATTCAATTGTTTTAATTACATTCATAATGTTATACAACTAATACCACTCTTGATTTCCAGGGTTTTTAAATTATTCCAAATAGAAACTCTGGGAGTTCCCATCGTGGCTCAGCAAAAATGAACCCGACTAGGAACTATGATGTGGTGGACTCGATCACTGGCTTTGCTCAGTGGGTTGGGGATCTGGCGTTGCCGTGAGCTGTGGTGTAGGTCACAGACACGGCTCGGATCCCGCGTTGCTGTGGCTGTGGCGTAGGCCAGTGGGTTCAGCTCTGATTAGACCCCTAGCCTGGGAACCTCCATATGCTGAGGGTTTGGCCCTCAAAAAAAGATTAAGAAAAAAGAAAAAAGAAACTCTGAACCCAGTAAATAATAAATCTCATTTCTCTCCCCCAGCCCTGGTAACTCATATTCTGCTTTCTTTCTCTACGAAATTGCCTATTCATGGTGCCTTGTATAAGAGGTTAAAACTGTTTTTATTTTTATTTTTTGTCTTTTTTTTTTTTTTTTTAGGGCCACACCCAAGGCATATGAAGGTTCCCAGACTAGGGGTCGAATCAGAGCTGTAGCTGATTCGCTGGCCTATACCACAGCCACAGTAATGCGGGATTCGAGCCGCATCTGCACAGCTTACGGCTGCAGTGGATCCTTAACCCACTGAGCGAGGCCAGGGATCGAACTGCGTCCTCATGGATGCTAGTTGGGTTCCTTAACCACTAAGCCACAACGGGAACTCCTAAAACTGTTTTTAAATGTCTTGCTTAAATTTTTCTGTTTTTATGTTATTGAAGGATGACAGCATGGAAGAAAAGCCATTGAAAATAAAAGGAAAGGACTCCTCAGAGAAGAAACGGAAACGGAAGCTAGAAAAAGTAGAACAGCTTTTTGGAGAAGGAAAACAGAAGTCCAAGGAGTTAAAGAAAATGGATAAACCTAAAAAGAAGAAATTAAAATTAAGTGCAGAAAAATCAAAGGAGCTGAACAAACTGGCCAAGAAACTAGCAAAAGAAGAAGAGAGAAAGAAAAAGAAGGAGAAGGCTGCTGCAGCCAAAGTTGAGCTTGTGAAAGAGAGTTCTGAGAAGAAGAGAGAGAAGAAGGTGCTGGACATCCCTTCCAAGTATGACTGGTCGGGAGCAGAGGAGTCTGACGATGAGAACGCAGTGTGTGCGGCTCAGAACTGCCAGAGGCCCTGCAAGGACAAGGTGAGTCTGGGTGCACCTGGAGAGCGCCAGCGTGGGCCAAGGGCCATGGCTTTCGTACAGTGATGGTCTGATTGCATTCCAGGATTTGGCCTTCCAGCGTCATTTGTCTAATTCAGTTTCTATAAACTTTTCAGTTATGATCCTCTTAATAGGAGAAATGTGGTTTTAAATAATTGTGTATTTGGTGAACAGCCAGAGAGGAGCCCCGTGATGGCCCGGGAGCAGTGTCTCCTGTGTGGTTGGTTCAGCAGTGACAGAGCAGTCTGTGCCTTGTCAGTTAGCTGCAATGGCCTGAGGAAGTCCCGGCCAGTGTTCTCAGAGCTGAGGCAAACGGCAGTGAGGTTTGTTCTGAAGGCCTGAAACCAAGGATTTAGTCTGTGTCTTGTCCACACTCAGGGCTGTGTATATTCCCCTAAATGGAATATCCCCTGCAAAAAATATGTCCTGAATTTTAAATATAAGCATATATGATGGTCATTCTTAAAGTAATATTGATGTTATAAACCTCTGAGACAGATGGATGGACTTCATGAAAAATCCTAGTTCATTAAGTGGCTAGAGGCATCTATTATGGTGTTCCCATCAAAATTATTAGTAAATTCATAATTTTAATTCGATTGTCTCCTTATACCACTTGATAGGTAGAATTTTAATAGCTCCTCGATTTGAATATATAAACAGAATAAATACAACTGCATTGCTATTCCCTTTCTTGCCTCTTCAGTTAAATACTTATACCGTGAAGAGGTCACCTTGTCCAGCCTCTTCATTTTACAAATGATGAAACCAGGACTGAGTGAAGATAAATGATGTGACCAAAGTCACAGAGCTAATTAGTCGCAAAACCAAAAGTAGAGCACTGGTTCCCTGGTTTTCAGACCAGGTTCTCCCCACCAGTGTCCCCGCCTCACCAGTAATTGAGATATGAGTACAAGGACACATTGCAAAACGAAATGGTGTGTGTTAAAATTATATGAATATATAAAAAAGTGTACATCCCGGAGTCTAACCTTCCAAGGGCAAAAGCTGTAAATATTGTAATATATTTCCTTCCAGTCCTTTTTCTGTAAGTTTGTTTCATATCCCATCATTCTGTATTGACTTTTGTGTCTTGCTTTATTAATTTCATAAGCATTTTTTATATTACAAACGTTTTAAAGCATTTTAGTAGGTACATTATATGTGCATGTATCATTTTTATCTTTCATTTGATTTTGTTCTCATCTGAATTTGTTTATTGAAGTGGCTGATGAAAGGTGCACTGTTTCTCTTTGGGTACTAAAGTATTAGCAGTGTAGCGTTGGAAGAACCTTCTCCCTTTTTTTTCCTCTTTTAACCAATTTCATGGCAGTTGCAGGACTGGCAACAAGATGTGATGTTTCTTTTCTAGGCTTTCCTATCTTCCTCCAATGTTTATATCCATCATGAACCTTTTTCTTTTTTCTCCTTCTCACTTAATAATCTCTCCCCTTTCCTCTGCTCAGCATTTAAAATACGGTTCAGTTCATTTATTATCCCTGTTATCCTGTAGCATAAAAACACTACAGGCAGTTTTTTTCTCATTTTCCATAAAATTGTGAAATTAACACATGTCCAGCTTATTCTCAGTGTCAGGGGATAAGGTCAGATAATCTATATGAAAGCACTTATTAACCAAAAATGCAGTGTAAATGTTAAAATATGATCATTATTTTTAAATGAGCCCTGAGATTTTTTCTAACATTACAGGTATTTAAAAAAATCTATAAAGTTATTATCTATATTTTGATGGAGCAAAAGATTTAGCTGAATATCTAGAGAAAATATCGTTTAACATATACAAAGATTTGTACAGATTACTACAAAAATTTGTCATGATTGATACAAAAAAGTTGTTAGAAAACATACCCAGGTCAGCAAGTGTGCCTTAACCTGTCAGTAGCTTACATAAAAGAAACTTATTAATGGTGTATTTCTATAATATGTTTAATTTTAAACAAATTATTTCAGATGATAAACATTTTGCTGATCATTGCTGTTTTGCAGTTACTATGGTTCTCCAAGTTTGTTTCTGACACTAGTTTTACTAAATAAAAGGTGTATTTCTTTACAAACTTTATAAAGAATTTTACAGCTTTCTCAATTTGAAGTATAGTGTTTCTTTAAGAAGAGCACATTAAATGCCTTCAGAACAAAAGGATGACAGGAAAATGTTTTTTAAGGAAGTCTGTGTTCTTTAAATATCATGCAGCAAAAAAAAACCTATTCAACTTCTAAGGTTCATGCATATTTAGGTAAATATACATTTGCCATTTTTCTAACTAGTAGTTGCTATATTGCTTTTACCTAAAAATGTGCATATTGAGAAAACTTTGAAGGATTAAATGTACCTAGTTTCAATATCAAGATGTTTTAGAGAAAAGAAAAATATTATCAGAGTAATATAAAAGATTATTAAAAAACCCATCTCTTCCATCATTATCAAATTAACTTAAGTTGAAATTAATTTTAAAAATAGTAGTGAACGGTTTTCAGAAAATTAGTTTTAAGGTTCAGAGTCTTTTTCTCCCTGAACTCTGCCAATTTCATTCAGTCTTATTGGTACCAAGAGTAAAAGAAGTTAACTCGAAGAAGCAAATTCTTTCATGCCAATGTTTAAGTAACACTTTTTTCTGTACTAGAATAAATACTTAATCATCTTACTAATGAAAATAGACTTTTTTCCCCTGTGCCTTTTTACCTTCTTACTATGGGCCTTTTCCTTAGCCATTACTACTTCCCTAAGAAGTTTGGCACAGTAAATAAATAGAGATTACACTTATAAACTTCTCTCTTACTTTTACTATTCGTTAGGCTTTTATGATTCATATCTCCTTTTAGCATAGATAATCAGAGGCTTGATTACCTGGATGAGTGACACACACACACACACACACACACACACACACACACACTGGTGACACTGTGATGGGGGAGTCAACTGTCCAAGCTTGCCTTTGACTTTTCTAGTTTTAGTACTGAAATTCTTGTGTCTTGGGAAACCTGTTAATCTCTGGGATTAACAGACTGGGAAGGTTGATTACTTACTGTAGAGAGCACCGTAAAAACGTGAGGATTCTGAACATATGTTGTACTTAAGTGAATTGTTTTAATTTTCCAATCTGGCTTTTGCAAGAAACTTTGGTGCAAAAGAGATTGAATGCCAAAATAACAAAAGCTCAGTTGAGTAACTAAGCTAAGAATATGACTAAATCACCAGGCTTTCTTTTTTCCCCGCAGTATAGTAATATGTGCTAAGAAATGAACAAATTATAATATACCAAATATTTTTCTTAGGTGTATATGTGGAACCATATAGCAAAATGTGAAATGCCAAACTAACTTTATTTCCACTACTTAATATATTTCTCTTTTAAACACACATTCCCCCCAATCCAAATTCAGTAACCTCTTTTTACTATAATGTTAAATCTCTCAACAACTTTTTTTTTTGGCTGCATCTGTGGCAGGTGAAAGTTTCTGGGCCAGGGATTGAACCCACGCTGCAGTTGCAGCCTCTGCCACATCTGTGGCAACACCAGATCCTTAACCCGCCATGCCAGAAGGGAACTTCTATGATGTTAAATCTTTTATCAGTTAATATTGGAACAGCTTATAGCTGTGAAGTTTTTCAGTAATTGCTTTTGTGATTTGATAAGTATATCTTCCAGAAATATTGAAAGGGGAAATGACTACTAGAACTTAAAGTGCAGTTGGCCAAATTCTGCGTTCTTGAGTGTTAGGGCCATTGCAGAGTCTGTTGCCTGTGTCAGAATCTTCTGTGTATTCAGTTGACTTTCCAAACTTTAATTTGCCTTGTGATCTTGTGGGCCATTTCACACAAAGTAGAAGTGGAGTTTGTTAGTGGATGAGCATGATAAAAAGATACTAGTTAAAGCGGTTTTTCCCCTGCTAGATTATTAGAGTAAATTGTTAGTATGACCTCTAGGCCGGGATAGATCTCAAGAAAAGTTATATACTTTTGGGGGAATGGTGGAAGAGCTGGACTTAGGACTGGATTTCTGTCACAAAAAGGGAAAACTTTATTTTCCTTATTTGAAAGAGAGTGGTAGGTTGGCTATTGGGAAACCAGTGAGTGTAGTGCAGAATTAGATTTTAATGGACATGGGGCTACAGTTCTTGGCAGCAAATACTGATACATTGGTACCTTTCTTACCCAAGGGGGACTGAACTGGAGGTAGGAGGAGCTCTCTGTAGAGTCGGAGGCATCATGACAGGGTGACAGCCTCAGTGTGGGCAGCCCAGAGTAGCACAGCTCACCTTCCCACTTCACTTACCCTGAGCTCACCTACCATCACATTAGCACGTTGTAGATCTTCACCTGCTTGTAGTATCTTTATTTAATCTGTTGCACGGAAGTCATCATCTCCCTTTTCTCTCTCCAGTATAGTTTGCCACGTAGCAACATTTTGTCAGTTACTTTCTCTACTGCGCAGACCTCAGAAGCTGAATATCACACAAACAATTACAAAAAAACCCACAATTTATTTAAGGAAGTAACCTGAACTTACAGGAAGCACATCATACATCACATAGTGCCAGCCAGTGATCATCAAATTTAGAGTATATAAGAATTTCCTGGGAGTTGCCATCGTGGCGCAGTGGTTAACGAATCCGACTAGGAACCATGAGGTTGCGGGTTCGATCCCTGCCCTTGCTCAGTGGGTGAAGGATCTGGCGTTGCCGTGAGCTGTGGTGTAGGTCTCAGAATGCAGCTCGGATCCCACGTTGCTGTGGCTCTGGCGTAGGCTGGCAGCTATAGCTCCGATTCGACCCCTAGCCTGGGAACCTCCATATGCCGCAAGAGCGGCCCAAGAAATGGCAAAAAGACAAAAAAAAAAAAAAAGAAAAGAAAAGAATTTCCTGGGAGCTGATTAAAAAAATGTGGGTTTTGATTTGTACTCCTGAGATACTCCCAAGTCTGTAGGTTTGGGGTTGGTCTCAGCTACATTTTTAACAAACACATCAGGTAATTCTGTTGTAAGTGGTCTGCACATCTTAAGCAGTGCTGCTGGTCATTACTTGAAGATGCAGAATTTGTTGTGTAAAATAGAATAATGAATAGAGCCGTGTGATGTAGATCTTAAATAGTGCCTCGGGTATTCCAGGCTGGGGACTGGCTGTTTTGCCAAACATTATTTCATCTGATCCTCTAAATAATCCTGAGAGCAACATGTGATCTCCACGTTACAGATGGAGAAATGGAGTTTTGGAGATGAAGTGACTTGCCTCAAATTGCACCTCTGAACTCTGAAGTTCTGAAGGAGTTCAGTAATGCATTGTCTCTTTAAGACTTAGATTCAGGAACAATGGAAGCAAAAAGATTATTTTGACAAATAATTTATCCCATCCTTTAGTAGAAAACCTTGAAACTCCTAACACGACTTCACACTTTGGATAAGTTTTATAATACATGGAAACTGATTTTGAAAACTACTCACTTTCCCTGCCGAAACTGCCTTCCTCTGTTCTTTCTCGTAAGCTGTACTCAAGTACTTAATTGATTCCTTTATACTCCTTGCCTTGTTCTGATTTCTGGCAAAACTCATTGTTTTAATAAGTAGCTTCTGACGTTGCCAGTGAAATGATCTACTTTTGTACTGGGGAGAGGAAGAGTGAGTAGGTTCTTAAAAGTTCTAATCTGCCATGGCATCAGCTGTAAAAACTACCCCAGTCACCTGCCAGATAGGAAAGCCCAAAGTCACCTCACTGTTAATTATATGCCCCAGGCTTTTGGTCACCAAACAAGAGGCCTTTTGTAGCCTCCTGTAATCACCATACTCCCTGAAGGGTCAAAGCTTGCCTGGTACCTGCCACTGACCTGTCAGTTACCCAGACTTCAATTTTAAATCTCAGAGTGATCTATTGACCTGTGTCTTTGACTGTTTTATTTGGTTAATTTGTAAGATTTGACCTCTGATATTTGCTAACTTTTTATAGGGAGTTGTATTTGTAACGGAAGAAGAGAAGAATAAAAAATATTAGTTTTAAAAGTGGCCTATGTGACTGCTTTTCTAAAAAGGTATTTAAAGCTCTTAGTACTTTGGCTTATCTCTTTGAAATAAAGCTAATACACAGGGTTGCCTTCACATTGTTGTACTCTTCCTTTCTTGATTGATAATTGCATTGTCTTATAGCCTAGAAATTGTTAATATTAGCTAAAACTACTTGGCTGCTCTATTAGAAGTTCCTTTTTTGTCAAATTTTCTCAAACATTTTTCTGCCTCACAAGGAGCCCCAGGTATTTACAAGGTAATGGAGTACCTAAGAGGCCTAATTGTGTGGACATATTATGGAAAAAATAATTCGGGGGTATTAACTTCCCAGCTTCTTTCTTTAAAAAATAACCCCATAAAAAGTCATTGTCTACCTCTGGATATCCCAGTTATTTGCTGTCATTTAAGCCAAGAAAGTTCTTTGGTTTGTTTTTACTCTAGGCGTTAATGTTTATGTAACCTAAACATTCTCCAATCTTGTCTCCAACAGGTAGACTGGGTACAGTGTGATGGTGGCTGTGATGAGTGGTTTCATCAAGTTTGTGTGGGTGTGTCTCCAGAAATGGCGGAAAATGAAGATTACATCTGTATAAACTGTGCAAAGAAGCAGGGGCCAGAGAGCCCCAGTCAAGCACCACCTCCTTCTTTCATAATGAGCTACAAACTACCAGTGGAGGATCTTAAAGAGACCAGTTAGCAGGTGCTGGGATACAGTTTGGGACATGGGGAAAATGGACCACACTGGACTGTAGTCATCAAGCAGAGTGGTTTAGATCCACTCAGAATGTTGCTTCCAAAGACGAATGGCCTTCTGAGAAAGTCCTCTTAGCTGACTTCCTCTTTGCATGGACGTGTGGTCTCCATTCTCTGTCAGCACATCTATGCTGAGGGTATCTTCTTTGGCACAGCAGCCAGTGTTTCAGTTCATGTCTCCTCTGAGATTGATTGTCACACGAAGGCCAGACGTTCGATTGAGTTCTGGGGTGGCTGGTGGGCATTCACGCCTTGGTGTGCTAGCAGGGATTGTAGGATATGGCCTCTGGCCAGTTGATGTTAGCTAGAGGTTTACAGCCCAGGGGCAGCACCACCTACCACCTGGAGGGGCTGACGAGTTGGCGAGGAGTCAAGAGTACCACTTTCCTTCACTGTAACCTGGCATGTGATGCCTTACAGATCCAGCTAGGAGAGCATCAGGACCGAAGTTACTCCTGTTAGAGGATAGTAGGTCTGTAGACCTCAGTTCCTTGTGCTTGTTTGTACCAAGAACAAAACCCCAAATGAGAGGCAGATCCCTGATCGTCCTGAGGAGGAGGATGTCCTCTGGTTCAGAAGTCTGACTAGCTTGGCTTCTGGGAAGAAGAGCTTTTCTCATTTCAAGGCAAGGAGACTTTCTGGCTTTGAGAAGTCCTGCTGCCTTGGGTCTGCATTTTAGAGAAGAGCAGGTACGTGTCTCCAGGCTTCTGCAGAAGCAAAGAAGACGAGTCAGAATGTTTTACTGAGCCACAGTGATGCATGCTTTCTGGGGAAACCTTCATTCACAAGCATACCAGATACCACCAGGCTTCAGGCATGGCCACAAGCGAGACCAGCAGATAACAGCTTTTGCCTTGCAGCCCCGCCCCCACTGAGTGTGGTTTCCAGGACCACCGGTTTCTGGTTGTGGCCCACAGCAGACGCCGTGGAATCTCACCATGGCTTCCTAGGAGGACGTGGGCTTAGAGCTCCTCTGGGTGATAAAGTTGTTTTAGTAAATTCATTTTTTAAAAAAGAAAAGAAAAGACTTGTTTTTACTTTTTTCTAAATGTCTCTGACTACTGACTGTTCTATAAATAGATTATTTTTCCTTTTTTAATATACATATATGAATATATAAATATATATATATTTACTGTTACCAGCAGCATATGACAGAGTTTCGACATCAAGAATCCATTTGGAAGACAAAAAAATCCATTTGAGGGCTTGCTTTTTCTCTTGTTGCTTTTTAATAAAGAAATCCCATTCCTTCCTTGTAGTACAAGGAGTTAGCGCTTCCTTATCCATCCTAGGCTGATCAGATCGTCCATCCTGTTTTTGTTCAAATAGATAACTATTTCCCTGTGTGTTGGGACATGTCCCTGTCTGTGGGGAATTTGGGCCTCACTGTGTCTGTGGTGGTGGGTCTGGTCTGTACTCTTTTGTATGTGAATGTTAGAAGCTGTGGTGCTGCGTCCTCTTCCGTCCTGTCGTGTTCTCTGTTCTTGTGAAGGGGCTAGGTCAGCGCTATGGAAACTTTTATTAGAAGGGGACTCATTTTTTTTTTTTTTTTTAAGGGACAAAAAAAAAAAAAAACCCCAAACAAAGAAACCCACCGAACAAAGTAAAAATGGTGTTTTGTCTTTACTATCCCGTGTCCCTTTATTTTGGTTTAGAAATCGTGGTTTGACTTAAACTCATCAGCTTACCTTTTAAAAGGGGGTTCAGGGTGGGCCCAGAGAACAGCTTACACTCTCCTCTTCCCTTTCTGCCCTAGTCTCTTTTAAAGAAATGTTTTCTAGTAACTAGAAGTGAAATGTACTGTCCAGTCACAGTTTGAGTGGGTATGAGATTTAACTCAAAAGGCATCTTACCGAAAAAAAAAAAGAAAAACTTTTCCTATAACATCCAGTTTCTGGAAGTGCTTTCTCTATGGTTTGTATTCCCTATTTTTTAGTCACTCTTCCCTTACTATCAAATATTTTGTTTTGACCTGTTAAGAGGTTCCTAACTGTTGGTGTGCATGTCTTAAAATCTATAGCATATGTATGATTTAAGATTTCAGTGGAAATTGCAAGGTAATTAACCAATTTCATAAGTTTTCATTTTGCTAATCTGTATAATCTGTATATTATTACTTAGTTAAGAATTTCATGTGGTTGATATTCTAGAGAAAGCACACTATTTTTTATCTTTTGGTCATCTCTGAAAATCTTCAAATGCTTATGGGTTAAAAATTGAGTGCAGTCATAAGTGATGGCTGCTTAGGATACACTTAAAAATATTTTATTGTTCCTTCATTACTCAGCCATCAGTTGAGGGGCCTGAGGATGCTGAGAAAGACAGCTAAGGGGTTTTACTTCATGGAGTGTGGTAGATGGCTGTAGAGAGCTGTTAGGGAATAATTTAGGTCCATAGTATGCTATTTGCCTGAGTATTTGACCTGAGTGAAAAACACAAGACAGTTTCCAACCATGAATAGCTTCCTGTTTATCATCTGACATTTTGAAACTTAAATATATCATTTAATTCACGCTGGGATTTTCTGTTTTTATTTGGAAGTCACAGAGGATTTGGTCTGACTCTGACCCTTTAGACCAAGGCTGAGAGAAATTAATTTTAAAAAAGAAAATAAAAATATATAGAAATATATAATTTGGGAATTAATGAACTAAGATTCATCTGTTTAAAATTCTGATGTTCTGATATAAAACTGTTTCACTTAGAGGAAATTACAACTTAACTCCATTCTTCCATATAGTAACACTTCGTATTAAAACTTGATTTAAAATACCGTTTTACCCTTCCTAACTCCTCCCAGTTGCAATTCTTCACTTGTTATTTAAAATTATATGTTAATTCCTTTATCATAAATTGTCTTGGCAAGGGTTATAGAAAGGATGGTGAAAACTAGGAGGTCAAAGAGTAGGTCGTTGGAACCTCGTGCCCCTAGCTGCAGGTGGTACCAGCAGCGTTCTTATCTGCCTCCTGCCTGGACCACAGAGCCAAGCGGAGCTGCTGGGGCCAGGCTTCCTCCTGGGTGCTGGACCTCTGTTCCACGTGCCTCAGATGTGTGCTTGTGGACGACAGCTTTGGTATGTTGGACATCGGATGGTTGAAAAGGTGGATGTGACATCTGTAGTTGCCCAGGAGTTACCTTAATCATCAAAACCCCAGTGAGGGCTGACCTGTGAGAGGAGAGTGATGTTACCTGTCTTGTCTTGACTTTTGTCTTCAGTAATGTGTCTAAAAAATGTCAGTTGGTTTGTTTGTTTTAATTTTTAGATTCTGAATGCAATTTGGTGGTTGTAGGAGAAACTCCCTACTTATCAGTATTTAAGTTCTATAATATGCTTGTGTGACTATGAGCCAGGACCTCAAGTAGGAGGATGAAAGGAAAAACTTGAGAAAGCCCTTCTTTAAATGGTAGGATTATCTACTCTTTAAAGGAGAAGTGGCCATGCAAAGTGGAATTTGAAAGTTGTAAATTGTGAAAAAATTAAGCTGTTAAAAGTCCTGCACATAACAAGGTTCAATAAAGGTTTACATATGAACTAGCTTCATATGTGTATAGAAAGTTGCTTTTGCAGTAGGTCCTTAAGTATACATTATTAAAAGCAGAAAGTTGGTTTGCATTTAACCTTTTGAAACCCCATTTAAAAAAATATTAAAGCATATCATTACTTTGGATATGAATATGCCAAGTGGCATTTGGTATTTACAGCATGAGAAGGAGGGAATGGATGTTAGTATGTTTTGGAATTGAAGGCTTCTCTTGGCCTGGATCATATCCAGTGACCACTATGCAATGAATGATGTGTGCTAGAAAAGGATGTGACGGGTTTTTAATGTATCCTGCATATTCTTCCATTTGCAATACTCCAAGATGTCTAAACAGGAATGTCTTTTGTAAACCTCAAGGCCTGTTGATTATTCCCTTGCATATTTATTTCCCTGTTAGTGAGACACTTGAATATAATATGGACTCTTAATTTACCAGGGTTTTTGATGGTGCCTTATAAAAAGTACAACTTGATTTCTGGTTTTTTGAGCATGTTTTGCATTTCTTATGTTTTCTGAAAGAACATTAGACATGGTTATTTGCATTACATCTGAAAAATAAAAATCTGTGTGTGCTCTCAGGATCCCCCTACTCTGTCATTTGCATTGATGGCAACTCCAAATGGGTAACCAAGGAAAGGTAAATTTTGGTGATGGATGTTGATGATACGAGAGCCATTTTTAACCTGTTGGAAAAGAGTTTCTAATGTGTATTTGCTCTCTATAAAATAAGGAATTGGCCTCAAGTGACTACATCACTGGTGTAATTAGCCTGCTGCATTGCTGAGAATAGTGTCTTCAGAAAGGATGAAGTAGAAGTGATTCCTGAAGACCTCACTTGCCTTTCTCTGTTTCCAGCAAGGATCTGGCGATGACCGACAGACACTTCCCCACCTTTGACTCTTGAGTGGCTTATCCTTCTGCAGGGAACCAGCAACAAGCAGAGAAAATGAGAAATTACTTTCCTTTTTCCTTTGGCCTCCTAGTATCTAAAGCTAGTTCCATCTGCAGTTTAGTTCAGAGAAGTAAGTAGCACTTTCTTCTCATTGCCAAGGTTACCAGGTCACGTAGGCATAAGGGATTTGTTGCTGAAAGTGTTAAGATTCTGTTTGCAGTGAAATTGGCCCCAAACATGAAGCATGAGTGTGTATGTTTATGTGTTGGGAGGAGAATGAGTGGGAAGAAGGAGGGAAAAAAAAAAATCTGGCTGTCTCAACTTGGAAAAGAATTTTCTTGCCAACAAAAAGAGACCTGAAATTTCATAAGATTGACATATTCTTTAAAGTTGTGTGGGATCCTCCCAGTTTAGACCACGTATTTCTTGGGGGCTTGGCAGTGTGGTTGACACCAATATGTTAAAGATCCCTAATCTTTTCATGGGAAGCTTAGCCTTTATTTGGGAACCTCATGTAACACAACAAAAGAACACACTCAAGGACTCTGTTGTGTGACTAAACAAAGTGAGTTTGGAATTTCTTGACTCTTTTCACCTATTTGCTCTTTAAAGTAAGTTTCTACTCTGTTTTTTGTAGGAAGAAAGATAATTTTATGTTTTTATATAATAAAGTCCCATGAAGTTTCTTCACAAGGCAAGGGTTTTCTTTACCCTCATCTTTGGAGCATCTTAATGCAAAAAAGGCAGCACAAGAAGACTTGGCCATGGTTTGGTAGTTCCACTTGGTGAACTGTGTAGTAAGGAACTCATGTGTTGCCAGGAGCACAGGGATGAACTCAGTCTTTGGTAGTTAAAAAACCCAACAGCCAAATTTCAGAAGCCCAGATGAGGACTTCAGCATTACATAAAATAAAGAATGTTGGATTTAGGAATGAAGTGTTCTGGGTTTTAGTTCTCTGTATGAACTTATGTTAGTTACATAGCTTTCTGAGTCTCAGTTTCCTACCACGCGCAGATACAGAGATGTTGAAGTTACAACCCCACCCTGTGAGAGATGGTAAGACATGATTTTTAAGAGTGTTTCTTATAAAAACTTACAGAATTTAAAGAGGAAGACAGTAGAGGGATTTTCAAAATTCCCATTTAATAATAGAAAAATCTATTTAGTACTGCTGAGGAGAGCACATACAGGCTAGCTTTTCTTTCTTTTTTTTTTTTCTTTTCTTTTTACGGCTGCACCTGTGGCATACGGAAATTCCTGGGCTAGGGGTTGAATTGGAGCTGCAGTTGCTGGCCTAGACCACAGCCACAGCAACATGGGATCCAAGCCACCTCTGTAACCTGCACCAGATCCTTAACCCACTGAGGCCAGATATTGAACCCCCATTCTTGTGGACACTGTGTCAGGTTCTTAACTCGCTGGGCCACAGCAGGAGCTCCCATACAGGCTGTATCGAATATCTACTTTAGAAAGTGTAAGTCATGGTCACTGACGTTCACATTAGGGCATACCCTCCATGGGCATTCCCTGACTCGAGAAGTTCATCACGCCCTTCATGTGTGCCCCCAAAGACTGGCACTTCCGTGCCCTTTGGTGGTGGACTCAGGAGGTAAGGTGAGAGGATCATATGTTCTGATAGGCCGACCATGCCCGCCCTCCTCCTGAGTTGGTCCCTGGCCTCGGTCAGTAATTTCCTGGCTCAAAGCGTGGGCCCTTCCCCCGGAACATAAGGCTGCTCTCTGTTGGAACCAGGAGGCCACCTGGGCACTGGCAGCTGTAGTCTTTCTGGTTGAATCCTGCCATCCTTTCTACTTGGCACTCAGCTTTGTAGAGACATGAAACCCATTGTCACTGTTTTTTTTGGAACCCAAGCATGTCTGGTCTTGGTCAGTGCGTTGTGTTTTTGCTCATTTTGTCATGGAAACATCAGTTCCAGTTGGAACATCAAGGCTGGTTTAATTCATTTTGCTTCTCATCCCTGTAATGCATTGCTGCCACAGCAGTAGAAGGCCATCCAGTCATATCACTTGCAACACTCAGTCCCTTTTCCCATTGCTGCCTATCCTGCTGATTCTGATTCTTTGCATCATAGAGACCCTGGCTTCCCTCTTCCCTTGTAAATGAACTTTCCCACTTTTTCATTAACTGGAGCTGGCTCTTCCTCAGACACTTAAACTGGGGTGGTTGTCCACTTCTACAGGTGTGACCGGGCAGGGTCCAGACATTGCCAGTGCCAAAGTTAGGCCTGTTCCCCTCTGCCATGTACCCTCCCTCACTTTCCTCTCGGGTTACTATTTTGCACTCATGGAGAGTTTTGACTGTTCATGGACATGTCTGTCTCCAGCCCTGCTGTCATTCTAGGCAGTGTCCCTGATTCTTGGCATCTGGTCCACTGCCAAGAATCTTGTTCACACCGTTAACAGGCCAACTCCACGACTGTGCCGTGGACTCTCAAAACTTATTTCTGATGTTAAATTCTACGATCCTCCTCAAACTACTCTTGTTAGTGACTTGTTCTTTGATCTCTTCCTCTTAGTATATTTACTCTTTGACCTCAAGAAACC
Source organism: Phacochoerus africanus (assembly GCF_016906955.1). Taxonomy (NCBI): domain Eukaryota; kingdom Metazoa; phylum Chordata; class Mammalia; order Artiodactyla; family Suidae; genus Phacochoerus; species Phacochoerus africanus. Next base: position 71,397,265 of record NC_062550.1, on the reverse strand, counting down.
TCCAACTCCCTTAGCATTTTCCCCTTCCCATCTGTCAGCTCACTGGCTTCACCCTGTCCCTCTCCCTTCAATGTGGGCTATGTGGCCCACTGCTCAGCCTGGTCTGTTGCTTCTCCATCACTCTGGCCCCACAGAACCTCATCCCCAGCTGGCTTGGCCGGCTGACATGGTAACTGCTGAGCACACGCCATTGATTGGTAGCTGCATAGATTGACTCAGGGAGGCTGGCTCTCAAAGCAGGGTAGCAGCTGCCCCAGCGGGCCAGCAACCCCTCCCTTCTTAAAGATGCTTTAGACTCTCGTCTCTTGTCCTGCTCTCACCACCCCTTCCCTCGGCGGAGGCCTTCCCTGCAACACGGAGGAAACACGTCAGCAGGAGGGCTGTAAGCTTCCCTTGTCAGCTGGACACCCAGCATCCTCATCTGCCCCAGTGAGTTGTCTGTCCTCTGGCCGGCACAGACTGGAGGCAGGCGGCTGGTGGACGCAACGTCATCTCACCTTCAAGACCTGGTCCCACATCAGCCCCTCCCTCATCTAGCTCTCGAGCTCATGTCTCTTCCGCTGGCATACTCCCTTGAAACTGTCTCCCTCTCCTTTCTTTTTCCCTTTGGAGCCAAGCCCCATTTGCTCCCTCCATTCACTTTCCAATCCCTCCTCAGCCTGTTGTATCTGGATTCTACTCAACGCTCCACAGGTCTGCTCTCACTGTAGTCAGAGCCACATCCAGTTGACCCTTCACTGGTTCCTACCCGACATCTGACAATTGTCACCTCCCTTTTTAAAACTTCACTGGCTTCTTGGCCATGCTTTTTCTTAATTTTTCTTCTCTATAGTTGCTCTTTAGTCAGTCTTCTGTTTCTCCCTTGAACAGCATCGCCAGAGGCCCTTCTCTGTCTCCTCCTTGGATGCCCTGGTCTCCTCCAACTACCACTTTTATTCAGAAGTTTCCCAAATCACTATCACCTGTGGGTACTAGCTTTGTTCTTTGATCAACTGTCTAGTAAACATTTCCCCTTGCATCTGTTTAAAATCACTCCAAACCCTGTGTGTCAAAAAAGTTACCGCCTCCCCCCTCCCCACACTGGTTCCTCTTTATTCTGCATCCAAAAGAATAGCTAGTTGCCCAAGCAACAATCATGTGAGCCATCCTAAATTCTTTCTGACCACTCACTTCCCACGTGCAATCAGAGGGTAGCACCAAGTCCTTTAGACTCACCTCCCATCTTTTATCTCCTCCGGTTCCCATGGTGATGGCATTACTTCAAGTTCTCACCAGTTTTCATCCAATTTCCATACTGGGCTTTAATCTGGTCTATTTCTGGTTTATCTAACAAATTTCCACCAGAATAAACTGTCTAAAGAGCCCGTATGTTCATTGCGTTGTTCTGTGGAATCTGCCCATGTTTATCTTCGTAAAGGCATCTGCTTCCACACACCCTCAATCACTGTGCTTCTGACATAGCTTCATTTCCTCAAACACACAAGGCTCTTGTCTCTGGAATGCTCTTCCAGCACTTTTTTTTTTTTTTGGCCGAACCCTTGGCATATGTAAGTTCTCAGACCAGGGATCAAATCTGAGCCACAGCTTCGACCTCCAGCATTGCATCCTTAGCTCTGCACCACAGCAGGAACTCCCCAGATCTCAGTTCTGAGCTGTGAGCTTAAATGCTGCCTCTTTAGAGTCCCGGTTCTGTCCCAACAGCAGGGGCTTTTGCACTATGCGACATAATTGTTTATAAATCCCATGAGGGTGGGGCTTATGTTCCCTTTATCGCCATACCTAGCACCTAGAACAATACCCTGCATAGAGTAAGATATCCAATAATGTGGGTGAATGCTGTTGTGTGTCTGTGTCCCTCCCTGTACATTCACTCCCTTGGTTTGCTGTTCTTGTGTTTGGGCTGCCATGCCCTCGTTGACCGTTTCTCCTTCCTACCTCCTCTTCCTTCAAAGATGAGCACACCCCACAACTCTCCTAAGACAAGTCTTTCCGATCACACCTCTCCTCGTGCTCTGATTTAGATGTCCTTTCATGGAGCTCTGATGCCATTTAGGCTACAGATTCTCAAAGTGTGGTCCCCAGATCCACAGCAGCAGCAGCACCTGGGAATTTGTTGGAAGTGCAAGTTCTTGGACCCATTCTGACCTTTGAGTCAGAAACTCTGGGGCGGGGCCAACAACCTGCAATGAGCCCTCCACGTGATTGGGATGCCTGCTAATGTTGGAGAAACCCTGGAGTGTTATAGTCACTGTGTTTGCATCTCCAGGATGAGCACAAGGCCTGGAACAAGATTATGTAAAGATCTTCCTTACAGAGAGCCAAAATCCTTCTTCCTATAGCCTTATATAGCAACCCTGATGCTTTTGAGGCTATGAAAGCTGCTTCAACTGCCTTTGTTTGGGAGCCTTTTCATAGCCATTTTTTCTACCTTCTGGCTTTCCTCCTCTGTTGTCTGGTTTAATACTGATTCTTTTTCATGTGCTGGGACTGAGTCCCTCCAAATTCAAAATCCTCAGATTTATCTGAACAAACTCCAACATACTTCATACCCATCTTAAATATTGAGAGCATGTTTTTAGCTACAATTCTGAAAGTGGAACTGTAGGGTCACCCCAATAAGGTGTTCTTGACAATTATGGCTAGATCCCGCTGTAGGGCCGGAGAAACAGACAGTGGAAACCCAGGGTGGCCCAAAGCTCCGTACACTATCTCAAAGAACTGGCCGAAGTCACCTGAAAGTAGTCCTGTAAAGTGGCTTCATATAACTGAAGTGGAGGTCCTCAGCCATGGCGGCACATTCAAATCATCTGGAGAGATTTTAAAAGCCATTCTTGCCCCTCCCACCCGCAACCAGTTGAATCAGAGCATCTAGGAGTAGAGCCCAATAAAGAGAACTTTTTGGAACAGCTGTGTTGAGGTATAATACCATAAACTTGTGCTTATGTACAAGTTGGTGATGCTCCATAAATTTCCAGAATTGTGCAACCATCACTCCAGCCTAACTTTACAATGTTTCATTAACCCCAAAGAAACTTCACACCCATCCACATCACTCTCTGTTTCCACTCCCAGCCCCAGGCAGCCATCATCTGCTTAGGTTTCTATAGATTTGCCTCTTCTACACCCAAGCATTAGGATTTATAAAAAAGCTTCCAAGTGATTTTTATAATGCAGCTAGAGTTGAGAATTACAGTTCTAAATGCATTATAAGGAGTCGGTAATTTCTTCAAACCGTGGATAATAAGGATATGTCACATATTTTCAAATTTGTGCCTCCCACTCCTGCCAGCACACGCAACCATCACTGTGTGGCAGACCGTTAACTTGATCGTGGCCGTTAGTGGAGCATTCTGTTATTTTCCCATTATACCTTGTACTATCATACTCAAAACAGCCTCCCAGTCTCTCCCCAGGCTATTTAGAAGCATCTCTGGTCCGCCTTTCTTCCTTTAGTTCATGAACAGCCACGGCCGGAAGTTCTCTGGGGCTTTCCTCCACCACCCCCATGGTGATGTCTCTGGAAGTGATTGCAGAGTATCGGCATCGATCCTGTATGTAAATTTATCCCTTTAAGAATCTGTCACATTGGTGTTTTCTTCCACATGGCTTGCTGTCTAACTTCTCTGCCAAAGATAGATATTTTATTTTGCTTTATGAATATACTAATATTTCCACAAATTTTGGGGGAAATGTATTTCTTGCTTTTTTTTAATATTATAGGCATAGTTATATATGTATGTATGTATGTATGTATTTATTTCTTTTTTAGGGCCCCAAGTGCGTCATATGGAGGTTCCCAGGCCAGGGGTTGAATCGGAGCTGTAGCTGCCGGCCCACGCCACAGCCACAGCAATGTGGGATCCTCAACCCACTGAGAGAGGCCAGGGATTGAACCTTGAGACCTCATGGCTCCTAGTTGGGTTCATTTCCATTGTGCCACGACAGGAACTCCATGGCATGTTTATTTTTTTATTTTTATTTTTTAATTTTTTTGTCTTTTCTAGGGCCTCACCCACGGCATATGGAGGTTCCCAGGCTAGGGGTCTAATTGGAGCTACAGCCACCGGCCTACACCACAGCCACAGCAACGCCAGATGTGAGCCACATCTATGACCTACACCACAGCTCATGGCAATGCCGGGTCCTTAATCCACTGAGCGAGGCCAGGGATCGAACCCGCAACCTCATGGTTCCTAGTTGGATTCGTTAACCACTGAGTCAGGACGGGACCTCCGATGGCATGTTTATTTTTAAAAAAATACCAAAAAGAAGAAATAAATGAAAAGTCATCCTTCACCCCACAATGAACACATTAAGATTTAATCACATTTATTTTCAGACAGCTACCCTGTGCACATTAAGTATGTGTACATTCAAATATGTATACCTTTCTATGAGTGAGGGCACACTCTGTGTACTCCTTTCCTCTTTTACTTCATGTCAGCGTTTGTGTGTGACGATAAATATAGATTTGTATTGCCGATTTTTTTTTTCTTTTTACAGTTGCATGTGTGGCATATGGAAGGTCATGGGCCAGGGGTCAAATTGTAGTTGCATCTGAGGCCTCCGCCACGCCACAGCAAAACCAGATCCAAGCCATATCTGTGAACTACGCTGCAGCTTGTGGCAATGCTGGATCCTTAACCCACTGAATGAGGCCAAGGATTGAACCCGAATCCTCACAGACACTATGTAGGGTTTTTAACCCACTGAGCCATAACAGGAACTCCCTAGATTTGTGTTGTTTTTAATGGCTATATAGTTTTGCATTAAATGGAGTCTTAATGATTTTTAAGAGTTGTGTATATTGAGGACATTATTTTTTTGTCTGTGTGGCAAAATTTTGACCACCGTATTATTATTATTAATCTTTTAAATGTATTTATATTTTTTCTTTATAGATGTTATTAAGTGTTATGCCGTAAACTTAACCTCTTTAATTTTATGATTCCTGATTTTCCTGACATGCTTAGAATGATTTTCTTCTTTACTAGATAATAAAATTACCTGCATGATTTTGCTTGGTACCTTTTTTTGCCTTTTAGGGCCGCACCTGTGGCATGTGGAAGCTCCCAGGCTAGTGGTCGAATTGGAGCTACAGCTGCTGGCCTACACCACAGCCACAGCCACTGGGGATCAGAGCTGCATCTGTGACCTACACCACAGCTCACAGCAACGTCAGGTTGCTGACCCACTGAGCGAGGCCAGGGGTCAAACCTGCGTCCTCATGGATGCTAGTCAGATTCATTTCCACTGTGCCATAACAGGAATTCCTAGCTTGGTACTTTTATGGTTTTATTCTGTATATTAAAATTTTCTTCCATCTTGAATTAATTGGTGCGAAGAATGCCAAGTTTCTTTAAATTAGTCTTCTCTTGACTACACTTCTTTTTGCAAGTGGAAGTTCCTGGGCCAGGAATCGAACCCAAGCCATAGCAGTGACCATGCTGGATCCTTAACCCGCTGAGCCATTAGGGAACTCCTTGATTACATTTCTTAAGTGTCTCACAGCATCCGCATTCACTCTTCAAGGTATTTGAGCATCTATCCTGCATGTCTGCCTGTGTGTAAATGTGGTCAATCCAAAACCTCTGATATGCAAACAATGGGACGTATGTGCGCACTCAACACACCCGCCGCCCTGGCCTCTAGTGCTGTGTAGCAATGGTACCGCGAACAGCAGCATCAAACAGCACATTTATTACCTCACAATTTCTGTGGGTCGAGTCAGGGCCCGGCTTTGCCTGGTCCTCTGCTTCGGGGTCTCCCTCAGAGAAGCTGGCATCAAGGTTCGGTGCCAGGCTGTGGCCTCAATCAAAGCTGGACCGGGAGGAATCCTTCCAAGCTCCGGTGGTGGTGGTTGTGTTTCATTCCCCTCGGGCTGTCAGATGGAGGGCCTCAGGGTCTTGGTGGCCACTGGTTCCTGGGCTCACTACCTCTCCCAGCTCGGCCACTTGTTTCCTCACCACCACCCAGGGAGGGGGTCTCCTGCAGACACATTACAATCCTGTGTGTCGCGGTCACGCACGCATGATCACATGGGGCCTGTTACCTTCACCGAGCTTTCCTGGTTAGAAGTCACAGGTCCTGCCCGCACTTAAGGGGAGGAGGTCGCAGAAGCTGTGGACTCCAGGGGCAGGGATCACCTAAGAGCTTGTGGGCCTCATTCAGAGGCCGTGTGGGTCAAATGCTGCATGGGATCCACACTGAGGTGCCGGAGGGAGGAAGCTTAAGGAAATTGACTATCCAAACTCTCCTTTTCACATTAGATTGTAAAAGAAAAGTACAATGGCTTTGTTTTTCCAAAGTTCATGAAAAGAAAAGCAGTAACTTTTTTCTGCTTGGGCTAAACATTTGTTAGACTGCAGCAGTTTGGGGTAATTATAATTGCCCTTTGGCCAATCCCCTCCTGCATGCAATGGAATAAATCCTTTCTGCATCTTAGAGAAACAGAAATCTCCAAATCTCATCAAGTTTGTTTCTAGTGTTCCAAGCTCCTTGACCCTACCCGTAGTTCTTTTCTGGACACACTCCACATTTTTCACATCCTTTTTAATGTCTCTGCAAAGTGTTCATTTAATCTTTATAATTCTGGATGAAGGAATCTGATCCTGGACTTTTTTTAACTTAGAAGATTCACATATGCCTAATTAAGAGTCTTTGCAAATTTGTTTCCTCTCAGTACGTTTTTCTTATTTCTTCTGTAGCCTCATGCTTTTGGAGGCTGTCAGCAAAAATTGCTGTGTTTTCCATTCCTGAGCTCCATTCACAGATACGGAAATGGGAGGATTCCCTCGTCACTGAAATGACTCTCTTATCTTTCCCGTTCATCCTAAGAGTTTCCACTTGGTTCCTAGGGATGGGCAAGCTGGCAGCTTAGTAGATTGATTTCTCAATATGTGGTAAGAAAGGGTAAAGCAAGAGAAGAAACTGGAAGCAGAATTCAAAGTTTTAAAGTATCTCATCCCAGGTTTGTAAATTAATAAATAATAATTCCTTTGCTGGGTAATAAGATTGCCATTCCTGCAGCTGACAGGCAACCCCTGTATACCGGGGGCCTATGGCGTGTTTACCCCTCAGCAGGGGTGGGTCAGTGCTAGATTTTTGTGTTTGCTGTGCCTTTCTTTTCTGGAAATATTTAACATCCTACGGCTGTAGGGTCTATGGATCTCTCTTTCTGGATCTCTCTCTCTCTCTGCCTATCTAAATAGATAGATTGATCTCCTAAATCATGTTTTAGAATTCCATAGTCCTAAGATTTTCAGGCATCCTAACGTCAGCTTTCTGTGCTTCTGCTGTCAGTAGGATTGTATTCAAACAATTCCTCAAAGATGGCTAATCTTTGCATGAAAAACTTATACATACTCTGGGAAAGAGTATGTATAAATAGCCAAGTTCTACAGTTTTCTTTCTTTTTTGCTTCCAACGTCCTTCCCCCACAACAAGCCACATTCACCCCTGTTTCCCCAGGAGGTCCTCCAAGAACTGCAGTCGGGTTTGACCCAGATTCCTATGGAGACTTTGCTTTGCCCTGGGACTCAGTGCATGTGAAAGTCTGTGGGCGCCTTTTAAGAATGGGGTCTCCATTTCCCCCAGTCCCATGGAGCTCCTGCGCACAAGCCCCAATGGCCTTCAATGCCAGATGCTCCAGGGGCTCTTTCTCCCAGTGCCAGATCCCCACACGTGGGAGTTTGATGTGGGGCTCAGAACTCTCACTCCTGTAGGTGAGTCTCTGTGAACCAGTTACTTTCCAGTCTGTGGGGTTTCTCACCTGGGAGGTATGGGGTTGCTTATATCGTGTGATCGCCCCTCCTACCTCTTGATGTGGGCTCCTCTTTGTCTTCTGGAGTAGGATATCTTTTTGAAAGTTTATGGCCATTTGGTTGAAGATTGCTCAGCATTTGGTTATAAATTTGGTTGTTTTTAGGAGAGAAGTTGACTCCAGTCCTTCTATTCTGCCATCTTAATCCCATCTCTTTTTCTTTATTTTTTGCTTTTTTTTTTTTTTTTTTTTGCCACACCTGCTGCATGTAGAAGTTCCCAGGCTAGGAGTCCAATTGGAGCTGCAGAGGTCGGCTTATGCCTCAGCCACAGCAACGCAGGATCTGAGCCGCACCTGAGACCTACACCACAGCTTAACCCACTGAGTGAGGCCAGGGATTGAATCCACATCCTCAAGGATACTAGTTGGGTTTGTTACTGCTGAGCCATGACAGGAATTCGGTACCTTTTTATTTCTAACATTATGAATTAATCTGCCATTGCACAGCAACCATTTGTTTACCAAGCAGAGATTTTCCTAATTTGTGGGGTGTCTGCAGTGATGGGGGAGGCCTTGAGGTAGGGGAGATGCTGAGCGGACTATGAGGGAGAAGCAGATGGTGTCCTGAGTCCACAGGAAATCCCCAATTTCCAAGGCATTTCTTTGCTCAGCTGTATTTTTCCAAAGTTGTATCTGCATCCTCTCTAGTTTGCAGAGGGAAATTTTGCTTTAATCTGAAGAAGAACAAGGAAGTGATAACTAAGGTCTAGATGAAGGGAAGAAATAGCAGATAAAAAGTAGTGTTAGCATATTTTGATGGGATTATAGGAGAAGCTGGAATGAAATGTGAAAATTCTCGGCCTATCTTGAAGAAATTGAGGTATAAAATGCTCTTTTTCCCCCTTCTTTGATGGTTACAAAAGGCAGGGGAGGCCCAATCCCAAAGCAGCTACAGGCTCTGGTCCAAAGAGCAGACTATGGACAAGGCAGTAGGAGGGGCAGAGCTGAGTCATCAGCACAGCTGCTCCTATAACCGTGAAAACCAGAGTGGAGGGGTCACAGGATGAAACCATCAGACCTGGGGCAATGGCAGGTCCCAGAATGACTAGACAAGCCGGGAGACAGGCTTATGGGCAGGTCAGGTAGGTGCGGAATGAGTAGCCTGAGATCAGCTGTGGAAGATTCAGAGCTGGGGGGGAAGCCAAGATGAGAAGAACAGAGGCCCAGAGAAGTGGAATGGATTGCCCGAGGTCACGTGTCACATCAGGCCAGACCCGGGCCTGGAATGTCAGCCTCCCAGGTTTTCCGCCGTTTCCATTGCCTGGAAGTTGGTTCTTGTTTTCCAGGTATGCCCTTTCTTTTTGCCTCCCCACCCTGTCATGGGTCACCTTGCAGAACTCACTGCCCTGTCCCCAGAGTCACTTCTTTGTGCTTCTGCCCATCAGTCTGCTGGTGAGTATGGAGAGCGCCTCAACCGCGGCATCTCGCTGGGCGGAAACCAGGAGCTGAGTCAGCAACGCTGAACCGCCTTTGGAACAAACACCACACAGCGCATCCACGGGACACGGCGTGGAGGCATCGGGAGGACGTTTTGGATGCTCAGCCCGACCGGGATGTTCAGCGCCTGGAGAGCATCCAGGGGAGAGCGAAGGGCAGGCGGGTGGGGTAAGAGGTCAGAGGAGATGAAAGGGTTTGTGATTGTTTATCTTGGAGAGGGGAACGCTGAGGGCAGCTTTCAAGAAGAGCTTCAAATCTAAGACCAGCTCTAATACATCTTCCCTGAGGCTAGAATGAGAAGTGAGGTAGCAGCAGCCAGAGGGTTTAAGTGACAGAGGTTTCCAACCTTTTCCTTTTTTTGCTTTTTAGGGCCGCACCCACAGCATATGGAGGTTCCCACGCTAGGGGTCGAATCGGAGCTACCAGCCTACACCACAGCTCACGGCAACGCCGGATCCTTAACCCATTGAGCGAGGCCAGGGATCAAACCTGCGTCCTCATGGATCCTGGTGGGGTTCATTAACTGCTGAGCCACTAAGGGAACTCCGAGGTTTCCAACTTTAGCTGCCATTGGCGTCTTCCAGGGAGCTTTGAGAAACCTCAGTGTTCAAGCTACACCCGAGTCCCCTGTCCTGAGCAGGACACTTTTCAAGAGTTAGTGATCAGTAATTTAGTTCAACGTCCCTCACTTTGGGTTTGTCTTACGTTTTCTCATGAGGGAAGCCCGTTTTTGCAAGAACACCCCAGAAATGCTGTGTCCTTCTCTGTAATTGTCGCACAGGTTCAGGAGGTGGATGTCAGTGTCCTGTTTCCTCCGTCACTTGGTTCGGATGGTTTCTGCCCGCTTTCTCTACTGTGAAGTTCCTGTCTTCCTTTGTAGGTCATGAATATCTTGGGGGAAATCCTTTGGGGCTATGCAACCCTGTCCCTCCTCAAACTTTTACCCAGTCACCTTAGCACTCCCTGGGGGATCTTGTGGCAACAGTTATTACAATGACATTTGTCTAACGCTGATTTTCTGTTCCTCTGTCCTTCTGCATGTACTCATTAGAATTCTACTGTATGGAAGAGCTGGCCTTCTTCCCTCATTCATTTCTTTGAGTATGTATTTCTATCTGTATGAACTTGTGAATGTGTTTTAGTCTTTGTGTTATGTTCCATTGTCATCATTATTCATCCTCCTGCTCAAATTGTTCCAGTTTTGGCAAACCAGAATTTGTGTTTAGCTGATTCCACTTGCTCCTTTACTCCCTTTCAGTGTGATCTTTGAAAAGATATCAAAAAGGTCTCTCGCCCCAGCCTATTAATCGGAAGTTCCCAGAGGAGAACTCACCACTTCCTTCCCCAGCCTGTTCCAGTGCTGACACCGATGCTGCACAGAAATATCTTTCTAAAATGAATCATGCACCTTTGAAGTGTATTTGATCTTGTTCCACACTTTGGAGAGACAAAAAATTGTTGAGAGACCAGATGGTGGCATGTTGACATTAAGAAAACCCAGGGTTGGCGTTCCCTTCACGGCTCAGTGGTTAATGAATCAGACTAGCATCCATGAGGATGCAGGTTTGATCCCTGGCCTTGCTCAGTGGGTTAAGGATCCGGCATTGCCGTGAGCTCTGATGTAGGTCACAGACACAGCTGGGATCCTGCGTTGCTGTGGCTGGCAGCTACAGCTTGGATTCAACCCCTAGCCTGGGAACCTCCATATGCCATGGGTGAGGCTCTTAAAAAAAAAAAAAAAAAAAGGCAAAGAAAGAAAACCCGGGGTCAGCTGAATAGAAACAAGGCCTGCCAGCCTGCCTCCAGTCCACGTTGCTTTGTGGATACTGTTCGGGGTGGACAGCCCTTTGTCACCCTCACTAACAGTCTCACCTGCATCATGAAATTTGCACAACTTCTGGAGGGAGAAGCCTTGAACACTGATTCTGATGCTGTTTCCTGTTCCCTGATACTGCACGCAGGAGACCAAAGGATGCTGGTGACGTGGGGGAGAGGCAAGGCTCGTCATGCTGGACTTGTGCTCCATCCCGGACTGCGTCGCGAGGAACTGGCACAAACACTCCCTACCAGGGTTCTCAAACCTCTTTAAACCATAGCCTGCCTAGGCAGGGCAGAAGACCTGCCCCACCTGCTCCTGCTTGACAGAGAAGCAGAAACAAGCGGAGTGAGAATTTGGAGAGGAATAAAGTAACCATCAACATGGTAACATGGCAGAAGTTAGGTGAAAGCCATAGGATCAGCAAGAGAAACCAAACACTGCCTAATACCAGAGCAGCAACTCCGAAACCACTCAGATCAATCCTGAGGATCCTGGACCCTGGGATCCCAGCTGCTGGCCTGCGTGGGCTTCCTGCCTCCAGCTTCTCCGAAGACTTTGGTAAATCCCAGCCATCTCGTAATTTTGGATGGCAAAGGCCGGGTCATGAGTGAGAAGTAAGAATGGGACTTAATGGGCTCTTTTGCAGGAGTTCGCGGCCTTTCAGAGGACACTCATGGTCTGTTGCTTTACACGCCTAACCCAGACGTTAGATGGTAGAGAGGCGGGGTGGGACGGGAGGCAGCAGGACCATAAGAATTGCCGTCTCTGTGAATGTTTTCACGATGAGCTTCCGGGCCCTTGCCCTCGCAGCAGTGGATGGAGAACGAGAGAAAAGGAAGAGTCTTTACCCTCCTTCCCCCTCGCTCGGTCATTTCTGGGTGTGTATCCGATCCCACTCAGTCATCCCTGTCACCTCCTGTCTTTCTGTCTGGCAGGAGCCAGCTTGGCTGGGGGTCTCTCAGTGCCATCTCCTTCAGGAAACGCCCCTGTTCCCCACGGATACTTTCTAAGGGTAAACAGGGGCTTGCTCTGTGTTAGGCCTCTGCCATTCACTTCGCTCTCCTGAAACTTCCCACAGCCTTGCCAGGTAAGAAATACGCCCCTCTTTCTGTAGAGGAGAAAATAGATGAGGCCTCCTGGAAGCTGGACACCTTGCTCCTGTCCTGGCTAGTGACAGGAGCAGGACCCAGCCCTCGGACCACCCAGCCTCAGAGCCACACCTGGTGGGGCTGGGGCTCCCTGACTCCACTTCTGCTTCCCCTTCTCCACCAGCTCCTGTGCCCTGACAGGGGTAGGCTCTGCTTTGCTGTCAACCTCAGCACTGCCTTCTCTGTATTGGTTTAGAAAATTATTAAAAAAAATAATAATTCTAGCATGTTATTAAAAAATTCAAACAACACTAAAGCCTAAAAAGCAGGAGGAAAAACTGTCACTTTACTTCACCTCCTGACCCCAACACTACTTCCAAATGTAACTACTGTTATCCATGTCATGAATATTCCTTCAGACTCTTCTATGTGCACATAGGAGTGAGTGTGTGCGCACACGTGTGTGTGTGAAGTTTTTCTGACTGTTCAGAGTTCTGTTAATCTACATATCTTTATTCTAAATCACTGACCGTTCCAAATCGTAGATTGCAAAGGAGCAAGATAAATACACATTTAAATCAGTATACACAGCACTTGCCCAAAGGAACACCCACTCTTGGTGATTTTTAGGGGCACTTGAGTTGGAGAGAGAGGTGGAAGGCAGGATCCCTCTGTGGAGACCTGAGGTCGCCAAGGAAGAGAGTGAACGGTGACCAGCTCACCAGCCCTGTGGGCGTGCATGGGATCTGTGTGTGTGTGTGTGTGTGTATGTGTGTGGTGCCGAGGGAAGGGGAGGTGGGGGGGAGAGCTGGGAGGCAGGAGGCGGAATGTGGGCTGGGCCAAGTATAGAATTACAAGTGCCGCAGAGGAGTGGGAATCACACTTTAAATAGCCAGCACCTCCCCTTCCCCCTAGATATTCTCCCCTCTGACCAGACCTCTGGCAGTGACTGCACTAAGGTTGGTGACATTTTCTTCTCTTCTTTTCCTGCTTCCAGGTCTCAGACAGCAGGTGAGTAGGATCCATGGGATTTACAGCCCATGAGTTTTGGGATCCTCTCCTAGAAAATATGACATTTATGTGTGATATGCAAAGACTATATGCTATTTTCCTGACTTTCTGCAACTGCAGTGGCTGCTGACTTAGGGGACAATATGCTTTGGCGAGAGAGAACCCTAGATGGAGAGGAATGACACTGAGGCTTATCCATGTCTAAGAAAACGAAGTCTTGTCTGTGAAATAAGACAAGACTGAAAGTTGAAAGAACATAAAACTTTTGACAGGATTGAAAGAAACTAAAAATCTGAGTGCCCGTTACAGTACCAAGTGCTTTCATATATGTCTGTATATAAACCCCCCATTTAATCCTCATGACTAAGTGTATCCCGTCATCCTCGCTTTTACAAACCAGCAAGCTGAGGCTTAGAGTAATAAGTGACTTCCTTAAGGTGTGTGTGTGGGGGGGTTCCTCTGGTGAACCAGGATTTTCTGACTGTGCAGCTCATGCCCTTCAACCGTAGACACTGCCTCTGAGAAGAGGTACCGCACATGGCCAAGGGAGGCAGGATGGGCTTCTGTTCTTCCTGGGTCTGGGGGATGGAGAAGGGAGGGAGGGAGAGTTCTCTCACTGGAAGATGTCCTTCAAGCCCAGAATCTGCAGCCCGGGAGGCAACCTTCTCCGAAGGACGAAAGAAGCATCATTGATGTTTCTCCTTCTTAGCCCACCATCTCTGGAGCCCATTCCCTACTTTATCAAATAAGCTATAGGTTCCTGGCTTCCCTCTGAGTTTCTGGATCCCTTGGGTTAGCCCCACTGGGGAGGCAGAGCCACAGGAGGGTCTGTGGCCAGATGAGCCTCCTGAGGAGAAAGTGGTTCCCACAAACTTTTCTGGGGGGCGTGGAAAAAAGGGCATTACCTGCTTCTCCAGGGAAGGGGCTGCCACACAGACAGGGGAGAGTCATGAGAAGACGGTTCCATTAGACACACTGAAAGACCCATGCAGCCAGTGGGATCAAGGGAGGTGATAGAACAGGACAGAGTGGATGCAGATCCTGGTTGCCCTACGTGGCCACAACGTGTCACTCACACTCTCCGAGCTGCAGCTTCCTGCTTGCAAAGAAGAGGGAACACTCTTCCACGTCAGGCTTGCGTGGATTGAACAGAATGACTGTATGTCAAGTGCTTAGTCCACAGTAGTTTTTCGCCGAACGTGGGCCACATCCAACCTTGTCTTCAGTCCCAGTGGGGCTGGGATAGGGCAGGGATGGGCCTTGAACGGAGGCTCTATATCCATTTTGTGTTGTCTTCTCCACTGGCACAGATTCCTGCACTGTTCATCACCAAAAAAGAAAAAAAGTCTAGAACTTGTCTTTCTCTCACTTTGCTTTCAGAAAGCGGTGCTGGAAAGGTCAGCTCAGTTTTTGAGCTGCTAGTCTCACCCTAAGACTCTCTCATTCCCTTGGAGGGCCTCAAAAAATTTGCTTTTATTTTCATATTACAAAATAAAACATGTTCTTGATGGACATGTAGAAAATATATATAAGGAAAATATTCCTATAAGCCGTCCATTGAGAGAGAAACATTTTGGCGGATATCCTAATCTTTATGCACACAAATGCTTTAGAAGTTATTTTCCTCTCATAATCACATCATATGTGCTATTTTGTAACTGTTTTCGCTTCACATATTGTGAACACCTTTTCATTTCATTACCCTGTCTTCTGTAGCACAGGTTTATCTTTTCATCTTTTCAAAGATTATATAATATTCCACTGTATGTGCCATAATTTATTAACCTATTTTCCATTTTTTAACGTGTATGTACTTCCTTTTTTTTTTTTTTTTTTTTGCTGTTACAAACAATGAGCATCACAGTCACAAAAAAATTCCTTAGGATAAATTCCCAGAAGGGAAACTGGTGGCTATGAAAATATGGAAAAATCCTGTCCTTTCAACTGAAGGGTATGTGGAGTAGAGAAACCACACATGCTGATACAGACGAGGCTGTCTGTGGGGTGGCAGGGAGAACTAGACACATGAACTCCCCATGTCCATAAGCCCTACCTGAGGGAGATTTTGGATGGAAGCAGGGCCTGTGCCTCAAGGTCAGGGTTTTCTTCCCGACACGGGGAAGGAATTTATATTCTCAGCAGCTCTTACCCAGGCTTTATCAACAAGACTTGCACTTCTCTAATAATTGGTGATGTTGAATATCTTTTTCATGTGCCATCTGTATGTCTTCTTTGGAGAAATGTCTGTTTAGATCTTCTGCCCCTTTTTACTTTGGGTCAGCCTTTACCAGCAAGAGATGCTGAGGACTATTCCCTGGGGAATTTGCTGGTGCGGGAAGGGGGAGGCTTTCCTTCCAGGGTTCCCAGCAGTAACAGAGGGCCCGGCTTGTTTTCCAGGTGGAATGGATAGCAGGGTTTCAGGCACAACCAGTAATGGAGAGACAAGACCAGTATACCCAGGCATGGAAAAGGCGGAGGAGGATGGCACCCTGGAGCGGGGCCAGTGGACCAACAAGATGGAGTTCGTGCTGTCCGTGGCCGGGGAAATCATTGGGCTGGGCAACATCTGGAGGTTCCCCTACCTCTGCTACAAAAACGGGGGAGGTGAGAGACGCCCCCCTTCCCCGCCCTTGGAAGACAGTCTCCATCTCTTGCACTTACCGCCCTGGGGGAGTGGAAGAGGCGCCAAGAATGCTGGAGTTGGAAAGACACTTAGAAGTTGTTCAGGACACCTCGGGAGAGAGACCAGGCAGAGGGTGTGACTTCCCCAGGGGTCCCTCTTGTGGCATCAGAGAAATACACTTATGTGCTGGGAACCAGGTGGATGGGAGTTTGTTTTCTGGCTCTTTTCCTTACTCTGTAAACGTGAGCAAGGCCTCAGAGCTTGGGTGAATGCCATAGACTGAGGGAGTTATACCTGCCCTTCAAGGTCATTGTAAGGATTAGAGGTCACGTGTGCAAAGGGCCTAATGAGCAGTAGCCGTGTTGAAGGTGATGTTGGCACCCGACTGTCCTGTGGTCTCGAGGCGACCTAGCCGTAGCTTCCTGTCTTGCCCTGCTCTTCAATATCCCCACCGTGTATCACCCTTGGTACCAGTGGCTCTTCCTTTAAATTTTCCCACTGAAAATGGAGGGGGGTGGAGCGTGGACTCTGAGCCTTTACTGTCCTCTCATCCTCTTCCAATCCAGGCCCTGCAGTGACTCTGCTGCCCCACGACAATGCCGGTCACTTTCCCACCAGGGACTCACTTTCAGGGACCGAGGTCTCTGTGGGGAGGGGGCCGGCGAGGGATTCCCAGGCCCTGAGCCATGGGCTGGGGTGGGGGGTAAAGCTTGTGGGGTGGGCTCCCGGATCTGGCTTTGAGGCGAGGCTGCAGCCTGGGCTGGAGGAGGGGAGGGGCAACGCAGAGGGAGGTTACGGGAAAAGCTGAGGGAGTGGGAACCGCATGGGCACCCTCTTCGGGGGCATCGGCCCCTCCACATGTGGGGAGAGAAAGCCTAGGACGTAGGGTGGAGGAGGGAGGATGGGCGCAGAACAGATGCTCTGAGCATACAGTCTTATTCTCAGGACTGTTGGCAACTGGTGCTTTGCCCTGGGGTTGGAAGTTAATTTGTATTTTTCCAGAGGGGAGGGGATGGCGTGTCGGTGTCTCCCCCAGGGCTCTCTGGCCAGCAGCCTGAAGCTGCAGGACTTTGCTCAGTGGCCTTGTGAGGGAAGTGGGAGGCCCCGACCTGGCCCTGGACTCGAGGCCTGAGGGTGGAGAGGTGGGGCTGGTCGGGGAGGAGATGGGGGCAGGGGGGGGGGTGCTCAACCGGGACTTGGAGCTCAGAGTCTGGAACACAGTAACCAGCTTAGCGCCTCACACGGCAGCAAGATTAGGAGCTTTCCCCAAGCCTCTCTGGAATTGGGTGAGGCCGGCCTGGGAAGTAGTACAAGTGGCACGAAGAGGTGGGACACAGGCATCCCAGGTCCATGCCAACCACTGGGCTGAGGTGGAGGGAAGGGGAGCAGGGGCAGGGGTCACCCTGTCCAGTGAGGTGTCCAACAGGGCTGCATCTAAGCTCTACCCAGGGAGCTCTGCGCAGGTTTGTGCGGCCTGGCGACGCAGGGCTGTGTCTCAGGGAAAATGCAGGCTGGGAACAAGAGTGTCCGCCGCTGCCCTGGGTTCTTCATGTGGCGCTTGTTGGGGAATCGGAGGCAGGAGGATGGCTGCCCCCTCCCTGGGCAGAGCCCGCTCCCCCAGCACGCGGGTCCCGTGGAGAGTGAGCCAATTTCAGGGGTCCTGGGTGTGTGCCTTAGTCCTTATGTCACTGCCCCAGTGTCTTTCCTGATGGGCACCAGGCCTCAGGCTGCCTCTCCTCTGCCTGACAGACAACAGCAGCTGGAGGGAGGGGTCTGAGGGGCTCTGGGGCTGGAGGCCGATGCCCAGGTTTGCTCTGAAGGGCATGAGTCACCCAAACTAAACATATAAGTGGTGTCTTCTTTGGTTCCTTCCAGCCTTAACATTTGGTAGCTCTGATTGGAAGTGAGTCCCAGAGCAGGGACGGGGCTGAGGCGAGAATATGACAGAGGAACAGGTCAACGGCTAAACTCTAGTTCCAAGCCAGGGAAGCTGAGAAAGTGATATGAAGAAGCCCATCGAAAATCAGCATCAGATCTTCCGCTGTGGTGTCTCTGCAGCACTGCGATGCAGGTTCAATCCCTGGCGATGCAGGTTCAATCCCTGGCCTGGCACAGTGGGTTAAGGATCTGGCATTGTTGCTGCAGCATAGGTCACAACCGTGGCTCAGATCTGATCCCTGGTCCAGGAACTCCATATGCTGTGGGGTGGCCAAAAAAGAAAAAAAAAAAAGTGAAAAAATAAAAGCAGCATCCATCCGGAGATGGGTGGGTGGGGTGCCTGCCTTAGTCCCCTCCTGGGTAAGCACCCTCTCTGCTGTCCAGGGCTTGTGGCCAACCCGCCCTGAGCACCTGCCTCCCCCCATGGCTTCCACGGTCAGGGCAACCAAGCCCTGACTCCGACACTTACTTTCGACCTGCCACCTGCAAGGAATTATTCTGCACTGTTGTGATACATCTGTAAACAGAGCAGACTTTCTTAGCTTCTCTGGCTGGCTCATTGGAGGGATCTCTTAGGGGAGGCAGGTCACGCAGGTGCTTGTCAGCCACCCTGAGACTCTGGCTTTACTCCAGGGACGGGGGTCAGGCAGGGTTTGAACAGAGCGGCAGGACCTTATGTTCTAACATCATCTCTCTGGCTGCCATGTTGAGAACTGATCACAGGGGAGGAAGGGCAGGAGCAGCAGGAAGGAGGCGGAGACTCTTGGAGTCATCCTTGGCTGCCTTCTTTCTCTCATAACCATTGGCTCTACCCTACAACCTGGGGCCTGGCTGCTCCAGAGTCCAGGCCTTCAGCCGGAACCGCTCCAGCTCCCTGAACTCCATGAGGCATGCAGAATCCAGCCTGCTCATCGCCTCCCCTGCTAGGCGAGCCAAGGATTTTAGCCTGAGTCCCTTGATGGGAGGACTTCTTGTGGACGGGGGTGTGGATGGCCAGCCAAGGAGCTGATTCTGGGGGAAGACTGGGAATGTGGAGTTGAGGTTTCTGTTAGAGACCCCAGTGCAGGTGCAAAGGGGGAAGTTTCATGTGGGGCCCCAGAGCCTGTGAGGAAGCCTGGGCTGGAGGGGGAAGCTGGAGAGTCATCAGCTTCTGATGGTACAAGAGAGCAAGGGCCTCAGAGGGCCTGGGAGAAGAGGAGGAACACGCAGAAGTGGTGGCGGAGGAGAAACCAGTAAGGCAGGATGAAAACCAGGAGACCCATGTGTTGAGAAGGCGAGCTCATCAGTGACACCAGGGAGGAGGGAGGTGACCACCTCTGGGGCTGCAGCCAGGCAGAGCAAGGTGACAAGTGAGAGACACTTGTTGGATTTAGCAGCCCCGGTATTGTTGGTGACCGTGTGACAGCAGTTCCAGTGCTGGGACAAGGCCTGCTGCAGAGGGTTAAGATGGGCCGGGGTGGGGGGGTGGATTGGAAATAGGAAGTACGGGTGATTGGGGCAAAACTCAGGAATGGGTGATGCGCCTCCCTTCTGTGTCCGTTCTCCTGGGTGGACTTGCTGCGCAGTGGGAATGGCGGGCCCGTGGGTGCAGCGGTGGTGGGGACGGGCCTCACGGCTGGTGATGATTCGGAAGAAGATGCAGGTTGCTGTTACTTCCCCTCCACCCTCAGCTCCCTGGAGGGAAAAGCAGACAGGATCCTCCACCAGGGCCTGTCCAGGAAAAGCTGTGGCTGTGGGGATGAGGCGCCTCTGGATACCCCCAGAGGGAAGGTAGCGGGAGAGGGTTTTAGGAACAGGGTTCAGCGCTGCAGGAGGAAGTGCCAGTGGTTTGCCTCCAGTCTCAGCCCAGACAACCAGATCTTCGCCCAACAGTCCTGTCTGTGGCCTCTAAGTCCAGGCTGCTGTACCAGGGGCAGAGGTCACCGGTGTTGAGCATCCGTCTTCTGCCAGCCATGTACTACCCGCTGGAGACCCCTGTAAGGGGGCAGGCCCCCTTCTTCCTCGCTCCCCCAAGCCCGCCCTCCTTCTGGTCTTCCCTCATGCACACCTGGGTCGTGGCTCCTCCAGAACCTGGACCTTAAGCCCTAACCACTCCAGCTCCAGCTGTCCCCAGCCTG
The DNA here is from genome assembly GCF_016906955.1 of Phacochoerus africanus. Taxonomy (NCBI): domain Eukaryota; kingdom Metazoa; phylum Chordata; class Mammalia; order Artiodactyla; family Suidae; genus Phacochoerus; species Phacochoerus africanus. The sequence goes on along the minus strand of NC_062550.1, from coordinate 71,377,410 downwards.
AATTCCTCCACCCCCGGGAGACCTGGGGCTGGAACCCCATGGGGGGTGACAACAGCACATTCCACAGCTGGACCTCTCAGAAATTGGGATGGTAGAGGGGGGAGGGCCGTGGGTGGAGGGCCGCAGCTGTAAACCCCGGCTCCAGGCATCAGGGAGAGAGCGCAGGGCACCCTGGAAAGGGTGGCAGAGAGCACTGGTTTGCCTTGAGGCTGTTCCTAGATATCAAAGGATGAAAAGGAACAAAGGAGCAGGTGCCTTCACATAAGAGTAATGGTTATTTTACTGGTATGTGACAATCGATTGCCATTTTTGGTTATTTATTCAGCGCTCTCTGTATTGATTACAGCATGTATTCATGTAAATATTCATGTATGCTCACTGCTGTGTTGCTTGTGTGGAATGTTACCAATTTTTATCTTTATACATAAATTAATTAAAATCAATTGATTAATTAATTTAGGCCACACCAGCAGCAAGCGGAAGTTCCTGGGGCCAGAGAGCAAACCCATACCATAGCAGTGACCTGAGCTGCTGCAGTGACAACTCCGGATCCTTAACCCACTTCACCACAAGGGACCTCCCAATTTATGTTTTAAAAAGGTCACCTGGACCGTTTCAGGTGACACCACAGAATATGGGCCTTTGGAGAAGGGTGGCCAGCGGAACGATTCCTTTCTAGGATGGGTGTGTGGTCTCTCCCATCCCATGGGGGGAAAATGCCAGGACATTTTGGAATTTGGGGAAGGAGGTGAAATGGGGGCCTTGAGCGGAAGCAGGTAACTGACTCCATCTTCCATCTCCAGGACTGGCTCCATCTTTTAGCGGTGGTGATGGGAGCTTGGGTGGGGAAAGAGGACTCTCCGGGGGCACCTGGGTCCTTCTTGGGCTCCATCCCTTCCCTAACCCTCTCCCCACTTTGGAACCTGTGGCTCTGCCTGGTAGGTGTGGACCTTGTCCCTTATGGATGGCTGCCCAGTTGCTCAAGAAGGCAGAGGAGGAGAAGGGAGTGGACTGACCACCAGAGCCAGTGGGTTAAACATTGGCTTGGTTTATTGGGAAAGAGGTAGTGGAGAGATGGGGAGGAGGGGCTCAAGCTGGCTGAACACTCTCCTCTCTGCCCTCTGTCCTGTTCCTGCAAGGTCTCCACTCTCAGCAGGGACTGTTCATATCAGCTACTGGCTTCTCCCTACCCTACAAGTTTTGGATTGATTACACCCTTATTTCAAGGACAGGTTTACGATCTTGCTTTGCTCTCAGTCATCGAGCATTTCCCTCATTGCCTGAATTCCGGACGCGTGGACTGCTAGCCAGAGACTTGGAGGGCGAAGGGCTGGGGAGCTCTGTTCCCTCTAACTTTTGTTTTAGCAATTTTGTTAGGGTGTAATCAGCTTACAGTAAAGTGCACACATTTAAAGTGTACAGTGTGATACGTTTTGACATAGGTACATACCCCTGAAACCACCACCATCATCAAGAGAATGAACTTATCCATCAGCCCCCCGCAAATTTCCTCCTGCCCGTCTCTCCCACCTCCAACCTCTGCTACCCCATCCCAGTGCAACCCTAAGCCTGTTTGTTTTTTTGTTTTTTAAATAGCTACCTTTCAGGAGTTCCTGTCACGGCACAGTGGAAACGGATCTAACTAGGAACCATGCGGTTGCAGGTTCCATCCCTAGCCTCGCTCAGTGGATTAAGGATCCAGCGTTGCTGTGAGCTGTGGTGTAGGTCACAGATGCTGCTCAGATCCCGAGTTGCTGTGGCTGTGGCATCTGATCCGACCCCTAGCCTGAGAACCTCCATGTGCTGCGGGTGCAGCCCTACAAAGCAAACAAACAAACAAACAAACAAAAAAAAACAAGCAAATAACTACCTTTCAGCTTTACTGATATATTATTGATAGTAAGTTTTAGGTGTAAAATATGATTTAGTACATATATATACTGTGAAAGGATTGCCACAAGTAAGGTTAGTCAACAACCCCATTCCTTCATTTGATTACTCTTTTTTTTTTTTTTTGTCTTTTTGCCATTTTCTTGGGCTGCTCTTGCGGCATATGGAGTTCCCAGGCTAGGGGTCCAATCGGAGCTATAGCCACTGGCCTACACCAGAGCCACAGCAATGCAGGATCCGAGCCGCGTCTGCAACCTACACCACAGCTCACGGCAACACCGGATCATCAACCCACCGAGCAAGGGCAGGGACCGAACCCGCAACTTCATGGTTCCTAGTCGGATTCGTTAACCACTGCGCCACGACGGGAACTCCTGATTACTCTTTTTTTTTTTTTTAGTGGTGATAACTTTTAAGATCTACTCTCTTAAGAACTTTCAAGTATATGATACGGCATAGTTCACCCTAATCACTATGCTACACATCGCGTCCCCAGAAAATTTTCATCTTATAATGAAGTTTGTTCCCTTTCACCATCATCTCCCCATTTCTCTCACCCCCAGACCCTGGCAACCACCATTCACTCTCTGCCTCTATGAATCTGACTCTGTTTAGATTCTACATATAAATGAGAATACACAGTAGTTATCTTCATTGTCTGACTATTTCATGTAACGTAATGCCCTTAGGTTCATCCATATTTTAGCAAAATGCAGGCTTTCCTTCTTTTTTATGACTGAATAATATTTCGTTATATAGAGAGCTCTGTCTTTATCCATGTGTCTGTTGACGGACACTTCAGTCGTTTCCATGCCTATTTTCTGTCACGATACGTTAGTTTGCATTTCTTAGGGTTTTCTATAAATGGAATCATACAGCATGTGCTTTTCTTTACTTGGCTTCTTTCACTCAGCACAATTACTTGGAGATTCATCCATATTTTTTCATGTCTCAGGAGTTCCTTTCTTGTTATTGCTGGGTAGTATTCCATTATATGGATGTACTACAATTTATCTATTCTCCTAGGAGTTCCCATTGTGACTCAGCGGGTTAAGAACCTGACATAGTGTCCATGAGGATGTGGGTTTGATCCCTGGCCTCATTCAGTGGGTTAAGGATCTGGTGTTGCTGTGGCTGTGGCGAGCAGGTGTAGCTCAGATTTTGACCCTAAGCTGGGGACTTACATGTGCCTCAGGTATGCCTAAAAAAGAAAAAAAAAATGCTGTTTATCTATTCTCCTGGTGATAGACATTTGGGTTGTTTCCAAGTTTTAGTTATTAGAGAGGAAACTGCTAAGAACATTTGTGTGCAAGTCTATGTATAAACATACCCTTTCATTTCCTTTGGGTAAACATTTAAGACCGAAACGACAGGATTATATGGTAGGTGTACTTTTAACTTTTTAAATAAACCACCAAACACTTTTCTGAAATGGTTGTACCATGTTACATTCCTACCAGCAGTGTATGTGAATGCCAGCTTTTCCACATCATCACCAATACACGGTCAGTCCTTTTTAAATCTTTTTTTTTTGCTTTTTAAGGCCATGCCCAAGGCATATAGAAGTTCCCAGGCTACAGGCTGAATCAGAGCTATAGCCACTGGCTTATGCCACAGCCACAGCAATGCCAGATCTGAGCCGCGTCTCCAACCTACACCACAGCTCACAGCAACGCCAGATCCTTAACCCACTGAGCAAGGCCAAGGATCGAATCTGCATCCTTATGGTTACTAGTAGGATTCATTTCTACTGCACCACCATGGGAACCCCTTTTTCTTTTTCTTCTCCTTCACCAACTCCTGTTATGTGCAAACTGGCCCAGTTTATATTATCCCATAGATCTTTTATATTGCTTTCATGTTTTTTTTTCATTTGGTTTTCTGTCTGCTGTCCAGGTTGGGTGATTTCCGTTATTCTATCTTCCAAGTCACTTATTTGTTCCTCTGCATTACTCATTCTGCTCTTCAGTGCCTTTAACTCAGCTCGCATCTCCTCAAATAAATTTCCTAGTTATAGTTTCTAGGTCCTTTCTAAAGGAATCTGCATTACTGTTCATATCTGCTCTTAATTCCTTCAGTATTTCATTACCTCCTTTTTGATCTCGGTGTCTGTTAGACTGCAGTGGTCTGTTTCATTGGTTGCTCCTTCAGAGGAATTCTCCTGTTCTTTTAACTGGGAATGGTTCTTGTGCTTCTTCATATTGCTTATATTTTTCTTATTGTGTGAATTTAGGGAAAACAATTATCTACTGTAGCCTTGGAGGGCTATTTATATGTGAGAGCACCCCTGGGTAGTTGGTGAAGGATTACACTTTTTTTTAGCGTGAGGGCTGCTTTTGATTTGGATGCTTGCTGTTATTCCCTTGATAGGGGGTGTGCAGGTGTACAGTCTGTGTGTGCTTCCAGGGGGGTGTACCTGGTTACTGGCCCTTGACAGTGGTGAGGACCCATGGGAAGGTGAGGGCACAGGCTGCTCCTGGTTGCAGGGCGCTGTGCAGTGGCAGTGACCCTCAGGGAGGTGGGGTGGCATCCAGAGCCTTTGGCAGGTGCATTCCCTGAGAGCAGTGGGTGGTGCTTGGCTGCAGAGCCCTCCTGGCTCAGCGGTGACCCCTGAGGTGACTGGGGCTGCAGTGGTGCCTGTTGGCAGGTCCTTTAACAGTGGCGGGGCACACCCACCCTAGGAGGCCAAGCCGGCTGAGGCGGTTTGCAGCCGCCCCCACAGCCTTGGCAAGAGGCATCCTGCCGCCAGAGAGCCCATGCTGTTTCTCCTTGGCTTCTTCACGGAGAAAGACGTTTCTGTGATGGTTCTACCCTCCTGCTCTCACCCTCCCCAGCGATGGCGCCTTGCCTGTCCTGCAGGCCCAGGCCTCCTCCCGCACTCTCTTGGCTCCCCAGCCCCTCAAGCTGTCCCCACACGGCCAGCCCTAGTCCTCTCCCCAGAACTGACCCCCGAAGCCCGAGTCTCAGCGCCCAGCCCCCGCCCCGGAGGGTCTCAGGCTGTGGTGTCCTGGGCAGTGGTGCCGATGGTCTGTGCAGCTCTCTTGGCTGTGCCCTCCTCTCGGCTTCGCCCTCCCCGGTCCAGCTGCAGTGCTTTTCTCTGAGGCTTTGAGGTTCTCCCTCTGTCTTGGCTGTTCTCCCAGGGTGTGGATTCCTTTCCTCTTTCGTTTTTCTTTTCTTTCTTTCTTTTCTTTTTCTTTTTTCTTTGTAAGGCCACACCTGCGGCATATGGAGGTTCCCAGGCTAGGGGTGGAATCGGAACTGTAGCTGCTGGCCTATATCACAGCCACAGCAACGCAGGATCCAAGCAAGTCTAGGGATCGAAACTGCATCCTCACGGACACTATGTTGGGTTCTTAACCCACTAAGCTACAACAGGAACTCCTCCAAAGGATTTTCTACAGAGGCTATCTTATCATTTGCAAGGGAGACAGTTCTATTTCTTCTTTTCTAATCTCTGTAGCTTTTACTTTTTTTTTTTCTTATAGCCTTGATGAGAATCAATATTGATGGAAATTGACTAGAAATGGTAAGACTAAACACCCTTGTCTTGTTCTTGATCTTAGGGTTAAGCAGTCTTTCACTATTAGATGTACTGCAGATGCCCTTTATCAGATTGAGGGAGGTCCCTTCTATTCATCACTTACTGAAAATTTTTATCAGAAATGGCTCTTATATTTGGTCAAACACCCTTTCTGCATTTACTGAAGTGATTACATGCTTTTTCTTTTTAAACATTAATATGAAACACTGATCGATTTATTTTTTATAATGATTTTTATTATTTATTTATTTATTTTATTTTTTTCCATTATACCGATTGACTTCTTGAATGTTAGAACAACTTTCTATTTCTGGAACAAACCTCACTATGTAGTGTATCATTGGATTTGAGATGCTAAAATTTTGTTTAGAATTTTGCGTCTATGTTCATGAAAGTTTGATCTATAGTTTTCTTATAAGGTCTTTGTCTGCTTTTGTTATCAGGCTAATGCTGGCTTCATAAGAAATGGGAGTTCCCGTCGTGGCTCAGTGGTTAACGAATCCGACTAGGAACCATGAGGTTTTGGATTTGATCCCTGGCCTCGCTCAGCGGGTTAAGGATCTGGCGTTGCTGTGAGCTGTGGTGTAGGTCGAAGGCTTGGATCCTGCGTTGGATCCTGCGTTGCTGTGGCTCTGGCATAGGCCAGTGGCTGTAGCTCCAATTAGACCCCTAGCCTGGGAACCTCCATATGCCTCCGGTGTGGCCCTAGAAAAGACAAAAAGACAAAAAAAAAAAAGAATGAATTAGAAAGAATATCTTTTAAATTTTCTGGAAGAGTTTGTATAGCACTGGTGTCATTTCCACTTTAAATGTTTGGAATGCTCCCAGCCCTGTGTGAGCACCATTAAGCTCCTTCTCTTTGCTTCTTTTCCTTCCTTGGGTGGTTTCTTCACACGCTGACCAGCATTCGGTCTCAAGCTTGTGGGGGACCCTCTGCCGATATTTGAGTCTCCCACTGTGCACGTCTCTCCTCTCTGGCACTCACTCTATTCTGTGAAGGCCCCTGTCCCCTTTGCCACCAGAGAGAAGCCTATGATGGAGAAAATGCCAACATTTCTGCCATCAGTAGACTGGTCCCAGCCAGTGCGTGTGACAACAGAAGCAGAAAGGATTATTCATTCCAGTCTGCCCAAATCCCTCTCTAGCATTAAGAGCAATCACTGCCTTGACAAAAATGATAGATTGTGGGCCGTGTTCATGCTCCTGATATCTGCTCTTCCATGAGCTTCTTATGTTGCCACACGTTATGTGTTGTTTAGGCAGTAACCGAACTTGATGGGGAGCAAATCTTGGCAAGTCTCGACTGCAACTTCAGAGTGAAGAAAGGGACTGGCTAAGTCTCAAGTAACTTGGTGATGCTTGACCTCTGTCATGGTTCCAGATGGATGTCCCCTGCAATTTTGCACGGTCCCCGCTTCCCCGAGGCTTTTCTGGCGGGAAGCATTGGGCAGTAGTGGGAAGAGATGAATGTGGCCCATGAGGAGGCTAGTGACAGGTAACAGCCAGCCTGTTTCCCACCCACAGGTGCCTTCTTCATCCCCTACCTCATCTTCCTCTTCACCTGCGGCATCCCCGTCTTCCTCTTGGAGACAGCGCTGGGCCAATACACCAGCCAGGGGGGCATCACAGCCTGGCGGAAGATCTGCCCCCTCTTTGAGGGTGAGTGGCTCTGGGCCTGACTCCATGGTTTCTGCACTCATGCTTATAATCCTTATTTGGAATAATGGGGTGGGTTGTCAGCAGTGTGGACTGAGATAAGGCTCTGTGTCTAACTTAAATCCTCCACCTGTGGCCCCAGCACCGGACTAATCACTGGGCCTCTCCGAGGAAGGAGGGGAAGACGGGGATGGGGGTGGGGCAAGGGCTTTAGCCAACAAATAGAATGCAAAGCTATTTAGCTATGTGTATTTTGAAGGGTGTAAAAATAATGTGATTGTCAAAGCACATTTAATCAATTCTAAAGCATTTATAAAGAGAATCTTAGGAGTTCCCTGGTGGGTCAGTGGTTTAAGGATCTGGCATTGTCACTGATATGGTGTGGGTTTGATCCCTGGCCCAGGAACCTCCACATGCTGTGAGCATGGCCAAAAAAAAAAAAAAAAAAAGGGACTCATGTGGTATGTGACCTTTTGAAATTGGCTTTTTCACTCAGCCTAATGACATTTTGAGAAGCACCCAGACTGACCTTGTATCACTAGTTCATTCTTTGTTATTACTGAGCAGTATTCCATGGTGTGGATGAATGTGCCATGGTTTATTTAACCATTTACCCATGGAAGAACATGTGAGTTGTTTCCAGCTTGGAGAGTATTCTCTCTCCTTCCCTATAAAGTTTACATATCTATTAATATGAAATATACACAGATTCTGTTTCTTTTTTTAGTTAGTGTTATTTTCCATTTTCTGCACAATAATCCTTTTTTTTGTCTTTTTTTTGCCTTTTTTTTGTCTTTTTGTTGTTGTTGTTGTTGTTGTTGCTATTTCTTGTTTCTTGGGCCGCTCCCGCGGCATATGGAGGTTCCCAGGCTAGGGGTTGAATCGGAGCTGCAGCCACCAGCCTACGCCAGAGCCACAGCAATGCGGGATCCGAGCCGCATTTGCAACCTACACCACAGCTCACGGCAACGCCGGATTGTTAACCCACTGAGCAAGGGCAGGGACCGAACCTGCAACCTCATGGTTCCTAGTCAGATTCGTTAACCACTGCGCCACGACGGGAACTCCCCTTTTTTTTTTGCCTTTTGTAGGGCAGCTTCAGCGGCATATGGAGGTTCCCAGGCTAGGGGTCGAATCGGAGCTACAGCTGCCAGCCTACAGCCACAGCCACAGCCACGTGGGATCCAAGCTGCATCTGTGACCTACACCACAGCTCACGGCAATGCCAGATCCTTAACCCACTGAGTGAGGCTTTCGGTTTCGGAATCAAAACCGAAACCTCATGGCTAATTGTCAGGTTCGTTAACCACCGAGGCATGACGGGAACTCCTGCACGATAATCCTTTGATGGAATACACTTCCATCAAATGGTATATCATAACTTACCAATTCTCTGTTGTGGGCTTTTTGCTTATTTTCAATTACTTATAAAATTGTTATGTTCTGCTATCATGTATGTCTGTAGAGGCAGCATTTCCCTCCACTTTGGGGGAATTATTTCTTTGAGGTAAATTCCCAGGCTTAGAATCATGGGATCAAATGGACAACTTGTTGATGTCCCTTGATCCAGCTTATTAAATTGTCTTATGGAAGCGTTATACTGACGTACAAGTCACTAAGACTTGAGTAAGCATCTCCCCCCACCCCCGATCTTTAATAGGTCTAATTATATCCCTGTTTCCCAAACTTGTCTGCACTCTGGAATTACCCCGGGACCTTCAAAACATCCTGAGGCCTGTTCTCCACCCCCAGAGATTGTGATTTAATTGGGTCTGGGGTCTGGTCTGGGCTTTGAAATTTTAAAAATATCCCCCGGGAATTCTAATATGTGAACAAGTTTGGACATCACTGAGTTACAGCATTTGTGAAAATTTTCACCTGTGTTGCAGATGCAGAATGGCACCTGACCCATGTTTCATTTTGCACCCCTCCAGTTATCAGGGAGGATGAATGTGTTTTGAGGATGTTTGTCCCCTATGTCTACGTGCTCCTATGTGAACTGTCTCTTCCTGCTTTGAACGTGTGTTTTTATGTTTCAGGAATAGATTAGACCAGTGCCAGGGAACGTGAGCTCTTAGAATCTCACGGTTAGTCTCACACACTGTAAACTAGCTGGGAATCAGTGGACTTTCAGCATCAGTACAGATGCGCGTGCCCAGGAAGCCAGGACTGTGCAGCAGGAGTGGAGAGCCGGCGGGGGAGGGGGGGCTGGGGGGCTGGGGGCAGTCCCCACACTCCCTGTTTCAGGACCCTGACCAAGGAGCATCCCCTGTCCTAAGCAGGGGTGGGCGGGGCGTGTGAACCTTGCCCCTCCCCCAGCCCAGCCTGCTGCCCCGCCCCCACCCCCAGGCATCGGCTACGCCTCCCAGATGATCGTGGTCCTCCTCAACGTCTACTACATTGTCGTCCTGGCCTGGGCCCTCTTCTACCTCTTCAGCAGCTTCACTGTCGACCTGCCCTGGGGGAGCTGCCGCCACCACTGGAACACAGGTGAGGTCCCCTCCGGGAGTGCGTGTGCCCCTGCTCTGCTGCGGTGACCCCATCCCCACTCCTGGCACCCAGGCCCCACCCTTCACTCGGATGTGGAGACTTTGTACCAAAGGTAAGAGCGAGAATGCCCCAGCATCATAGGCAAAACGTCACAGCCTTTTGAAAAAAAATCATGGGTTCAATCAATGTATTAGGAATTCATGTCGTGTGAAAGTTGGAACCGACTTCTTTTTATGCAGTTTAGCCCTTTATGCATTTCGATTTGACATAGGGTTAGTTTGACACGTGTATATATGGGGTTTTTCATTTATTTGTTCCTCATGTCTTCTTTCTGATACTATTTCAAGCCTTTCCAACTCCCCATTCATCTAGAGTTAGGGGTCAGCTCTTTTGTGTGTCATCACTATGTTGTCTAATAGCAATTAATTTTCTCCAGTGATTCACTTTTAAGGCAAGAGCCTCAAGCGAACTACTGAGTCTAATGAATTGAAAGTAAAAATTAAATTCAAAATAAAAATGAAAAACACCTAAGGTAGTGCTGTGCAAAAGAACTAGATGTGGTGATAAAATGTCCCTTGTACTTTCTGGCAGTCACTCTCTACACATGGTTACTGGGGATATAAGTGTGGCTAGTATGTGTAAGAATCTGAATTTTTAAATTTTAATTTAATTAAAAAAATTTTTTTTTTGGTCTTTTTAGGGCCGCACCTATGGCACATGGAGGATCCCAGGCTAGGGGTCGAATCGGAGCTACAGCTGCTGGCCTACACCACAGCCACAGCAACACCAGATACGAGCTGTGTCTTTGACCTACACCATGGCTCACGTGTGCGTGTGCCCCTGCTCCTTAGCCACTGAGCCACTATGGGAACTCCAGGTTTTTATTTCAGTTAATTCACTTCATGTAAACAGCCACCTGTGGTTCATCCCCCGGATGGTGCAGGTAGCGCTGCCCTGTCTGCGTCCTCAGTGCTGCCTTTTGCTCCCATGGTCCTGGCATCTCTCATGCCTCTCAGCGAGGCCTACCTGTGCTGTAACGGACTGTTTCCTGTTCAGATCAGTTACTCAGTTCTGAGTGGGAGTGGGAACCCTTTACTTGCCAGAGAAGCACATTTTTTCTGTGTTTGTCCTGGTGCTCAAGGCCCCCGTCACCCTCAAAGTTTTTGCTCTCTTTCCAGGCAGATCTCTGCCACCACTTCCCTCACACTGCGGGTCAACCGAAAAGTCAAATCTTGGAGGTCCCTCCCCATCACCTCCAGATTCCCTAGGCTCTTCTTCCGTGTGTCTGCTGGTGCCTGCACTGACCCTGGGGCCTTCTGGTGGTGCTCACCTCACTTTCCCTCTGTTTGTTGGTCTGGTTTTCTTGAGTTCAGTGAGATCTTGATGCCAGAAAAGATGTCTTCTTTCTAAAGCCTTTGCGCCAAGCCCTGTGTGGCTGTATCACGAGCTCTCAAAAACATTCCTGAAATGAATCAAGTTTAAAAAATCTATTTCAGTGTTCCTGTCATGGCTCAGTGGAAATGAACCCTCCTAGTATCCATGAGGATGTGGGTTCGATCCCTGGCCTTACTCAGTGGGTCAGGGATCCAGCATTGCTCTGTGACAGATGTGACACGGATCCCGAGTAGCTGTGGCTAAGGTGTAGGCCAGCAGCTGCAGCTCAGATTCAGCCCCTAGCCTGGGAACTTCCATATGCTGTGGGTGCAGCCCTAAAAAGACCAAAAAAAAAAAATCTGTTGTATTCTAATATTTTCTTTATTATGTTTTTCTTCCTTCTATCCCTCTTTTTCCCTTCCTCTTTCCTCTCTTCCTCCCTCCCTCCCCTTTGCTCTCTCCCTTCTTCTCTCTCTTTCTCTCTCTTTCTTCTCTGTGCACCCAAATCCCCCCTGACAACCAGCTCTCAGTGCATTTCCTTTTGTAGAATTTCTGTGCATTTCTGGTGCTCAGGTCTTCACCTCAGGGCGCTATCGGGCCTGTGTGCCCTTGGGCTGACTGGGGGGTGCTCTCAGATACTTTTGAGGTAAATTCAATACCGGGGGCTTTGGCTTCATGTCATTTGGGCATTTCTCCTGGTGAGTCTGGCTTTCCTCAGACCTCAGTGTCTTGAGTAGCACAGGACATCCTGTCCTGTCCAGATGAAACAGTGCCTTCCTCATGTGCTGAGGCTTCAAGCAGAGCAACTGGCTTTGAAGAAGAGGGGAGTCCTCTGGCCTCTCATCCAGCAGCCGTGTCTGGAGCTCTGGCCACACTGGGCTCTGTTCCAAGCATGGGGGATGCGGCCGTGTAGAAACGGAGTGCCCTGCCCTCGAGGGGCTTTCACTTTAGTGGCGGAAGACACACCTCGGACCAGATAAGCGCATCCTGTGTGTCCTGCTGGGAGAGCTGCTGTGAGAAGAGAGATTGGGGATGTGGGACTAGGGGTGTAATTTTCGGTTGGGTTGTCAGGGACAGCCTCTCTGAGAAGGTGACACTTGGGTTGTGCTCTGAAGGCCAAGGGAGAGCCGAGGGCAGACACTAGGTGGGTGGCATCTGAGGAGCAGCAGGGTTGTGGCTGGAGCAGGTGAGTGGAGGCAGCGGAGGACGAGGTTGGAGGTGACAGGGTAGGACCATGGAGGTGACAGTGAGGTTGGAACTTCTTTCTCTGAGTGGGATAAGGAAACCTCTGGAGGACCTTGAACTGGGACATGATGTAGGTCGTGACATGATAGATTTTTTTTTTCAGGTTTCACAAGTGTTATTTATTCCCTATTTTGATGACTATAAATAAGTGTTTCCATTGTGGAAAAGAAAGCACAGTACATTCTCATGACTGGGGAAGGGATTTTCTGAAGTTATCTTCAATAGGGCAAAAACCGAGGAAAAAAACCACTTGAACGTGGGAAGTCAGTTCTTTATATAGAATCCCTTGTATAAACAAAACAGAATAAAAACAAACTGAAAAGAAGGGGCAGGGCAACATTTTTAAAAGGAAAAAGAGGGAAAAGACAGGGAGAAAGGGACATGGGAGCCAACTCATTGCTCCTCGGCGGCGCTAGGTCCCTCCCTCCGGCTCCGGGATGACTGACATTTGATTGAAACCGCTCTGGCTGCTCTCTGGAGATGCAACCAGGGAGGCCAGATCGGAAACCGGGCCCATCGTCCAGCTGGGAGCTGTGGCTACCTACACCAGGTGGTGGAGTCCCCGTAGCAGGCAGGGTCGGATTCCAGATATCTTGAAGGTAGAATATACACAATTTTCGGGACTGGGTCCTAGCCCTCACCCAGTCACAGACCAGCGATGACGGGCTGTTTCTAAGAAGATCCGCTTTCTCGTGTGTGCAGTGGGGAAAACACGCTCTGTCTTCATATTTCCCAGGACTCTGTCCTAGTAAAATGTAAAGGAGGACATGAACCCTCTTTGTGAAACTGCAGAATTGTAGACGGATCATTCAGAGCCACTAGTTCAGGAGCACTATACAGTGTCGTTTTCATTGAAGCCCCTTATCAGCCCCTACCCAGGAATCTTCCCACATCCGTTTAGAGATGACAGAAGTTGAGGCTTAAAGAGCCACACAGTGAGTACCCGGGGGGTGGGGGGGGGAGGGCAGGACTCAAGCCAGGGTGTTTGGACCTGGACCTGCACTCTTAGCCACCGGCCTCTGCATCCCTTCCCCAGGATGCTTCCTTATCGCTCCTCAAAGGGCCTGGCTTTACCCAGGACAGTGGCCACAAATATTTGCACATTTGAAGCAGATGGCATGCAAAGCATCTTTCCAGATGCTGTCTGATTGTGCTTCAGTGAGAGCGGGAACCCAAACACGTGCACATACTACCCCCCACCCCCACTGCCGTGAAAACGTGGGAGAGGATGCAGTGGGGTTGTTGAGGTTATGAGGTGCTTTGCTCATGTTTTATTCTAAGTTTGTTTTGTGTAGACAAGTTCAGCCCAGATCCCTTGCTGCCCCTTCTCCTCCAGTTTCACCCCACTCTCCAGTCATGTCCAGTACTGGTCAGTGATCTTTCTCTCGCCTCCCCCCCTCCCCCACCTCTGCGACCCTCGGGCAGAGCACTGCGTGGAGTTCCAGAGGACCAACGGCTCCCTGAATGTGACTTCCGAGAACGCCACCTCTCCTGTCATCGAGTTCTGGGAGTAAGTGGCGTTTTCCCCACCCCAGTGTGGGTGGTGTGTTGGAGAGGAGGGCGTGGGGACAGGCTTATACTGTGGTCACTCTGTGGATGGAGGGAGAAATTTCTGCTTCTCCTCTGGTGGCCCTGTCACCCATGTGGCTTTCTTCCGATGCGTCTGTCTTTGCGGTTAACGTGTGTTTCCCAGGCTCCCTCGGGCTGGGCCTCCCTTCCCTCCCCCAGGGGCCCACCCCCTCTGCTCAGCCTCATATACGTTGCCTCTGTCTGCCCCTTCCCTGAATGCTGACCTTCACCGAAGGCGTGATTCCTGATATCAAATCATGCTGCCACTCTGGTTGAGGAAATATGTTGGCGCCCATTCTCTGGGTTCAGTTGGTGCTCTACCTTCCAGAACAAGCTTCCCAGGGAACAGTTTGTTTTTGCCTCTGTCTGTCCATCCCCAACTCTGGGCAAAGGAAGGAGAGCCTCGTGGATCTGAGTGAAGGAGCTGACAAGCCTTTGGACAAGAGCTGGCGGGGCTCCGCTGCCAGCACACGCCGGAGCAGCAGCCAAAGTGGAGCCACCTTAACCTTCTCTCCCCAGGAGGCGCGTCCTGAAGATCTCGGATGGCATCCAGCATCTGGGGGCCCTGCGCTGGGAGCTGGCCCTGTGTCTCCTGCTCGCCTGGGTTATCTGCTACTTCTGCATCTGGAAGGGGGTCAAGTCCACGGGCAAGGTCTGTGTTGAGAACTCCCAGACCCTCCCTTCTCTGGACCTCCTGCCCTTGCCAGGGGCTCAGTCACTCAGGGGTTCCTCTGGTTGTGCCTAGTCAGGGATGGGGGGGAATGACCCCACAGAGATTTTGTGTCACTCCCTTCCTTGATTCTGTGCCTCTCCTGGATTCAATCACATGTCCTTCTGTTATCTGGGGAAATGAAATGGAGGAGAGAGAGACAGAGACAGAGAGAGACACAGAGAGAGACAGAGAAGCAGGAAGGACACTTGGCGAGGAATCTGATCTTGAAATAGACCACATGTGTGGGCACATCACAAACTGAACACAGTGCGTGGCATTTCACACATCAATTCTTTTAGGAGAAGAATTCCATTAAGACTATTAATCTCCACACAATTCTCAGCCAACCCGAGAGCATGGGGAGCTCTCTGCCCTGGAGGATACGTATGAGGCCTCAGAGGGCATGCCCCACTCTTCTGGACTCTTGCCCTGGAGGCCTCCGACCAGGCTTCCTTCCTAATCTGGTTGCCTGGTTGTGCTAAGCTTGTAAGCTCTGTGAACACAGGGGTCATGTGTTACAGATCTTTTCATACCTGGTGACCCTGCCACAGTTCTAAGCACCCTTGTTGGGAGTGTGTTTAAGTTTATTCAGTCACTCAACAAATATTTGCTGGGTATGTGGACCAGGGTGGGGCCGGAGGGAAGCGGGGCGGGCAGGAGGTTATGGCTGCAGACAGAGGCCTATGGACCTGAACAGCTGCGGGATGAGCAAGAGGGGGTGGGAGGGGAGCTCCCTTGACCTCTTCCATGGGGTCATAGCTCCTGCCCCCGCTGCTGGGTCTCCAGCCCTCTCCTTCCTAACTCACAAGTTCCCGGTCTCATCTGCCTCTTGGCTAGGTGGTATACTTCACAGCCACGTTTCCTTACCTCATGCTGGTGGTCCTGTTAATTCGAGGAGTGACGCTGCCAGGGGCAGCTCAAGGAATTCAGTTCTACCTGTACCCAAACCTCACGCGACTGTGGGACCCCCAGGTAAGATGCTGCGGATGGGGGCTGGCACATGGCTCTGGAGGCCTTTCCTTGCTGGGCATCCCTGCTCCTGGCTGACCCGCCAACATCCTTGCGGGGGGCAGGGGGGGGGTGTGCGGTGTCTCCACATGGCTCTTGCAGCTGTTTGCGTTCCCCCTTCCTGGTTCATAACTGCCAGGGAACCTTATAAGGTTTCTTGGGGCTGTAAATGCATCAGAGCAGCCGGACTCACAGGCTGGACCCTTTCCCCATCACCTCCCGTCCCCTTTTGCATTTTTTCTCTTGGCATCTCCTTTCACACTGAGCTTCTTCTCTATTTCTGAACCTTCCACCAGGCCCTCTGATGCCCGCCCTCTGCCCATGCGGCCCACTCCTGGCCTGGTCCCCAGCCCCTCCCGGAGCCAGCTGGGCTGGTGTTGAGTTTCCAGTCAGTTGTCCAGAGGCCCCTGCCCCTGTCCTCCCTGACCCTTCCCTCAGGGCTCACCCTTGGGGGTGGGGGCCTGTTGACCGAGCGTTTGGACAGTGAGACCTGAAGTAAGAAGGCACTGCCTCAAACGGGGCCTCGTGTCCTGTTTGGCAGCCGTTTTGAAAGCTGGCAAAACCAGGAGGTGCCGAGGGTGGAGCGGGTGTGGGTGACCGTGACCCAGAGCCCGACATGGGCCCCAGTCCCGCCTCCCTGGCAGAGGACCCTCCCCTGGGGCTGGAGGGGGCTGTGTTCATGGAAGCGGTGCCCAGCACAGGGCAGACCAACAATCTGTCGGCTTTTCAAGCATTTTAATAGTAAGGCAGTGGCCTCGTCATTGATGAGAAGTCCGGGGGGTAGGGCAAGAAAGGCAGGAACATCACTAGCCCCTCGCAGCTCCCTCTGAGGGAGGGGCTCTTCACATGGAGCCACAAGGGTGGCTCCCCTTGTGCAGAATTTGGGGTGACTGTTCTCAAGTCTCCCAGCCCCCCGGGCCAATTCCAAGCTCTTCCACCGTGAGTCCTGGGGCTGCCTCACTATGCCCAGAAACCTCCCCAGCCTGTCTTGGGGCTTCTTCTGTGACCTCTGGAGGGACAGGAGCTTACTTGCTTGCCTCTTTCTGAGATGATAGCGATGCAGAGGCAGAGGCTTGGTCTCCACATCTGCTCAAGGGCTGCAGTTGGGCCTTGGAGCTAAACTGTAGAACCATAGCTCTCGAAGCTGGAGGAGTCTCAGCCATCTGAGCAAACTCCTCGTTGCACAGAGGAGCCCAAGGTCACATGGCAGCACCCTTTTGTGGTGGAGAAAAGGTAGTGAGCAGGAGGAGGCGGGGGCAGCAGGGCTGAGGGAGGCCTTGTAGGCCAGGCGTGCGGTTTGGCTTGGATCCCTCAGGCAGGAGGGAGCTGCTGTGGTTCTGGAGCAGAGGTGTGGACCGGTGTCTAAGCTACAAGCTGCCTTTGCTTGGAGGTCAGGCTGGGAAGGAGGGAGATGGGCAGGTAGAAGGAGAAAGGACAGAGAGAGAGAGTCCAGCATCTGTGGCACTGACCTGTGGCTTCTGTGAGCAATGCCTTGTTGGTTCTGACCAGCTATTCATAGCCAACAAGAGTGCCACTGTGGCCCTGGCGTCGTTAAGAGCTTCACATTCCTTATTTCAGCTAATCCTCACAGTTGATAATGAGGCATCCCCATCTTATGCACAGAAAATCAATGCCTAGAGAGCTTAAAGAGCTTTCTTTTTGTTTGTTTGTTTGTTGTTGTTGTTTTTGGCTGAGTCTGTGGCATGCGGAAGTTCCCAGGGCAGGGACTGAACCCATGCCACAGCAGTGACCCAAGCCATTGCAGTGACAACGCTGGATCCTTAACCCACTGCACCACAGGAGAACTCCAAGCTTAAAGAACTTTCTGTCTGCGCAGCTGCATCTGGATCCAGGTCTGCGCGATGACAAGTCCCACATACTTTATGGTCTTTTGGAGGCAAAGTCCTGTCTGCTCATTTGTGTTTTTCTCACAGCTCATTTATTCGGCAAAGATTTACTGAGCGTCTATTATGTGTCAGGCGTGTTCCAGGTGTAGCATTTGTTATATAATAGCTGCCAGCAAACATGAAGACGGTGGACCCGATAGCCTTCCACTCAGAGTTCAAGGCCGTAGTTCTGTATTTGGGTTATTGCAGGGAATAAGACCTTCCCCCAACCCGGGTAGCTGAGGGCTGTTCAGGGAGCCAGTGACTTCAGAGTCCTCAGCAGCCGTGGGAAGGAGATGTTTCAGGAGCCAGGCTTGGTCCTAAGCTTCTGAGCAGCCTTCTTAGCTGCTGGTCCCCCTCTCCCGAGGAAGCTGGGCTGTGAGCAGCAGCTGGGGTGGGATGGCCGTGCCAGGATCCTAATCGAATGTCGTTGGCACTCCCCAGGAAGTGCGACAATTCCAACCTGTGCTTTCCTGGCACTTGAGAAGGATGCCAAGTTCCTGCAGCACAAAGACCAGAGCACCTCTGTCTGCCAAGCTCAATTTGGGAGCGGGGTTTGTCTGCCAGCCTGTGTGTTGGGCAGGTTGCCGCCTCTCCTGGCCTCCCCAGGGCCATCCGTTTCCCAATGGGGAAACTCTGCTGGTGCAGTGTGTGCTGGGTTCTGGCACTTTTTCTTTCCCTTGCCCTGACCCTTTGTCTGTTCCACTGTGCTTTGGAGGATTGATAAGGACAGCGAGCTGGGGATAGGGTCTCCAGAGAGCCCTTGGTGAACTCTGGAACACTACCTTAAGCTATTGTTTAGGGAGGACTAGAATGAGTCCTAGTTCTTTTTCTTTTGATATCATACACTGAAATCCATGGGACCTCATTATCACTAGAAGGCGAGTTACTTCTTTAAAATAACAGCAACAGGAGTTCCCCTTGTGGCTCAGTGGGTTAAGAACTGGACTGGTATCCATCAGGATGCAGTTTGATCCCTGTCCTTGCTGAGCGGGTTAAGGATCCAGCAAAGCTGGGGCGCAGGTTACAGATGTAGCTTGGATCTGGTGTTGCTGTGGTTATGGTGTAGGCTGGCAGCTGCAGCTCTGATTGGACCCATAGCCTGGGAATTTCCATATGCCTCAGGTGCGGCCCTAAAAAAAAAAAAAAAAAAACCACAACCAAAAAAAAAAAAAATAGAAGTTCCTGTTGTGGTGCTTCAGAAACTAATCTGTCTGTTATCCATGAGGAGGCAGGTTCGATCCCTGGCCTCACTCAGTGGGTCAGGGATCCGGAATTGCTGTGAGCTGTGGTGTAGGTTGCAGATGCAACTCGGATCCCGCGTTACTGTGGCTATGATGCAGGCCAGTGGCTGTAGTTCCGATTTGACGCCTAGCCTGGGAATTTCCGTATGCCGCAGGTGTGGCCCTAAAATGCAAAAAATAAAATATAAAATAAAGTAAAATAAAATAAAATAAAATAAAAAACAGCAACAACAAATAGCCCAACAGCTGACACATTTATTATGTGCTTATTGTTCACCACGCCCTTCCCTAAGTTTATGAAATAGTTCAGTGGCCACACTAACTCCACAAGTTAGCTGTAGCCTCACTCTACAGGTGAAGAAATTTAAGTGTAGAAAATTTCAGAAATTTGCCCCAAACCACAAAACTAGCATGGGGGGGGGTGCTTGGGTTTCATCCCCAGTCATCTTTTGGGGTCTGTACTTTAATCACCATGATATACATTTTTTAAAGAATATGAATTATCTGAGAGTTTTAAGGGCTGCCCTTTATTATTACAGAATTATTCCAGAGATGGGATTGCGAACTAATATTTATTCATGCGTTAGGCATTTTGCATACATTATTTTTATTTGTTATCTTATCCATTTTATTTGTTAATATACCCATTTCTTATTTTGCTTGTTATTATACTCATTTTCCTGATGAGAAAAGTGAGGTTCAGAGGGGTTAAGTGACTTACCTAAGATCACACAGCTAGTAATTAATAGAGTTAGGAACTGAACCCAATTCAATTTGACTCCAAAGCCCAGGCTTTTTCCATGATGTACAATGCCTTCCTGAAAATAGTAAATATAATAACCCTTGGGGTTGAACTCCAGGTTGAAAACATCTTTCTGGATCTTCTAGAAATCTCTCTCTTCCTCCATCCCCCTCTACCCCCAGACTTCTTTTTTAGCCCACACTCCACCCAGTGGTTTTCACACTGGTATTCTCGGGCAGTCTTCTGCGCCAGCCAAAGACACATTGAACCTTTGTTCCCCAAACCAGAGCCCCCAGACTGGGCAGGCGGCGGGTTGCCCGTGGTGGGAACAGGACGGCCTGCTCTGCTGCTCCCCGGCCCTTTCTCCAGCCCCAGCAGGCGGGCTGGGCTTGCAGCCTCCCCACCAGGGGCCTGGGTCACCCACTGTGTCTGACCCTTGCCTTCTGGACTCTCAGCCCCCCTGCTGAGTTTTCCTCTGTTCTTATCAAGCTCTCCTCCCAACTCCGGCATAGTATGTCCCCTCGGGGTGAGCTGAGCTGCCAAGTCACAATTTTTCTTAATTCTTCTTCCCAAGCCCAAGTTCCCAACACTCCAGAAGCATAGGATCTGCACGTGGGAAACTTGAGAGTCTCCCTCTGTGGACCTCAGTCAGCTTCCGCCTTCCCGGGCCCAAGGCAGGGCAGGTTCCTGGGCTGCGTCCTGGGTGCCCTGTCTGGAGAGACCTCCCAGCCCTCTGTCCGAGCCTGAGGGATCCTTTCTGTGCATGCTCAGAGCCTCTTGCTGCACTGAGCTTCATGGCAATAATGACAGAAATGGAACAGTGCCCTTCAGATCAGGGGCCACTGGGCTTTCCTGAGAGGACACTCCCTTGCAGTGTCTGGGGCAGTATTACAAGAGGAGAGGATTTGTGATGTCTTGTCTCAAAGGACCCGTACAAGCTCCCGGGGCACGTCCTCAGCCTGTGGCGTCTGCGGAGTTTTGCATTCCTGTCCTCACCTTTCCCCTTTCCTTCCTGCCCTTTCCGTCTCCAGCTCCTGAAATAAATCCCAAGACCCCCACTCCTTTCCCCATCCTAATTTTCCCTCAGATTTCAAAAAGCCTCCCTGGTATCTCTGATCCCTGCATGCTCTGTCCTTGCTGGCCCTGCCCCCTTGGGGTCTTCCTCTGTGCTTCCTGCCACTGAGTCCCTCTCTGGTGGCAGCTCCTGCTTCCCAAATACCCTGGGGATGGGAGTCGCTGTGGGCAGAAGGGACAGGGGGCTAGAGAGGGTCTCCCCCTTTCTTCACCCTCTTTCCTGCTCTGTCCCCATCCCCGTAGAAGTGGAAATAGAGCAAGAGGGGAGAGTGCTGGAGGTGGGTGGGGGTGCCACTTCTCAGGGGTTGGAGGGCAGGGGTTCCCACATCTGGCTCTTCACTAGGGTCACCCAGGAAGCTCTGAAATCATACAGACTTCTGGGTTCTCATCTAGGCCTAGAGATTCAGGGTCTTGACTGGGGATGCTGGCTGAGGAATAGGTGAGATCCTGATGCAGTCAGCTGGCACGGGGTCCCTCGGGCCCACAACAATGCCGAGGAAAGTGGGCATTTGGTGGGGTGAGTGGTGAGAGGGAGAACAAGGGAGGTTGAGGGAGGTTGTGATGGTGAGGCATGCACGAGGCACAGGTGGGGGCTGAGGAGTTGTGGACAGATGCAGCTGGGGGTTTGGTGCATGTGAGCCCGATCTTAGTGGAAGGAAAGCAGGGTTCTGTTTGGGGGCTGGGGGCAGGGCAGGCAAGAGACAAGAAATGGGGACACAGGAGTGTTAGGACATCAGCCTGACAAAGTCCACAGCCATAGCTTGAAGCTCACGTCCTCTGAAGGCAGGAGGTGCCTGGGGAGGGTCTGTGGCCCCAGGACCCCACCTCCTGCGGATCTGCAGGCATGCAGAGTCCTCTTTGCCTTGATCTTCGTTCTCTTTGGGATGTTATTCTAGCTGTTAAATCTCAATCATAACATGCTCAGGCCGGGCCAGCCAGCTGAGATAATAACAGTAACAACCATACCCTATGTTTAGCTGGAGAGCTATTTTCCCCCCAAGGAGTACAAAGGCCTTCACACATGATTTCTGTTGGTCCTCATGACTTTTTGTGAGCTGGGGATCACTTCCTATTTTTCAGACAGAAATTTTGAGGTGCAAGGGGCAAAGCCAGATGCCCGTGATGGCACTGGTATTAAAGACCCTGGACCCTGGGTTCCTTCCAAACTCAGCTGCGGTGGGGTAGGGGGTGCTGGAGTGGAACCAAGTGGAGAGAGAGCCCAGCTTTTTTTTCCATTATAAAAGCATGGGGCCGGCCTCATGTCGTTCCAGAGCACCTGCCCACCAGCCTCCATTGGGGTGGGTCCTTTAACCTTCCATGGCCAAATGTCGTGCCATCTTTGTGGCACCTGAGAAACGCTGTCTAGAGGAGCCCAGGAAGTAGAGCCCATCAGGATAGTGTGGTTGTAGGAGTGCCCACATGGGCAGAGGACAGATTCTGCCATCCCAGCCAGTGCCTGGCTCGGCCGTGGAGCCCAGATGGCCTGGCTTCCCCGAGTTGCAGTTTTCTTGCCTTTCCCTTTGTAGGTGTGGATGGACGCCGGCACCCAGATCTTCTTCTCCTTCGCCATCTGCCTCGGGTGCCTGACGGCCCTGGGCAGCTACAACAAGTACCACAACAACTGCTACAGGTGAATGGAGGGAGGAGGGGCTGAGCTACCGTCCGGCTGCACAGAATCAGGGGAGGTGGGAAGGGTGCACCAGCTCATGGATTTGCCTGTGCCCCTCCAGTCTTCACTCCACTTTCCGACACCCCAGAGCTGCCAGTTGCTGGGAGGAGCCAAGGCAGATGGGGCGGAGGGGAGAGTTGCGATTGGCTGGGAAGCCACAGTGGGCGGGGCCCAGACTCCGGCTAATTGCCTGGGCAGTGGGTGCAGGCGTGTAAGCAAGCCTGCGCGGGAGTGACGAGTGACGTCCCCCGGAGGAGTCCGGTCCTGCCAGCTCTGTAGCTGTGTCGCAGCAAACGCTAAGTCCCCTCCTCGTGGGTCCTTCCGGCCCACCTGGGTCACGTCAGAGAATTTAAGTCATCTTTAATATTAGCGAAACAAAATCATGTCCTGCATTTCGAAGTCAAATTTAGGTGACTAAGAATTACCTGTTGCTTGGGGTTACCCATGCCCGACTCCTCGCCATTCACGGGCCAGGCTGTGTTGTGTCACAGGGGGAGTGTCCCAAGAGGTACCTTGGCAGCAAGCCTGGAAGGGGAGGTTGTGGGTAATTTTTAGAATCTGTGTTACTTCCTTAGGACCTCATTCTTGTAAGAGGGCCATGGTTTAGTCCAGTCTGAGCTTGTGGAGTTAGGGAACAGAACCAGGCCCCTGGGCATTCATCTCAGTTCTGCAAAGGGCTGGGATCGTGTCTGCCAAGCAGGCCAGGTCCCCTGGGTTCCTTGGGAGACCTGAGGCTCTGGCTGCCCCCTGACCCGCCTCTCCCCACCTTCCCACCTACAGGGACTGCATCGCCCTCTGCTTCCTCAACAGCGGCACCAGCTTCGTGGCCGGGTTTGCCATCTTCTCTATCCTGGGCTTCATGTCTCAGGAGCAGGGGGTGCCCATCTCTGAGGTGGCCGAGTCAGGTGAGTGGTGTTTTTGGGAGGGTGGGAGGCCTGAGACAGTGGCTTCTGTGAGCTTCATGAGAACCTTCATCAATCAGCTGGGATCTGCAGGCGTTTCTATTGTCACCTACAGTGTGGGGGACCTTTCAGTGGCTACGACCTAGGAAGACCTGAGGTGGACAGGTCTTTAAACAGCAGTTCCAGCTTTGAGGGTGAATGGGTGTGCAGAGATCATGTTCCTTCCCACCCTGGCCTCCAGCTCCTTACCCTGGAGGCAACCAGTGCTATCAGGTTCATGTTTTTCCTTCCAGAAATAGTTTAGGCTTTTATGAGAAAAAGAATACACACACATCTATACATACACCTCCATCCATGCATACCTGCTACTGTTTCTGTTTCTTATACCCTGTAACAACTAATGAGAAGGTGCTAGATACACTGTCCTGCATGTTCGCTTTAAAGTGTATCTCAAGAGTTCCTTGGTGGCTCAGCAGGTTACGGATATGGAGTTGTCACTGCTGTGGCTCAGGTTCTATCCCTGGTCCAGGAACTTCCACATGCCACAGGCATAGCTGAAAAAATAATGAAGTGTTATCTCAGAGGGAAGTTAATACAGGCACATAGGGATTCCTTCTTTAATTTTTTTTTTTTAATTTTATTTTTTGGCCATCCTGGAGACCTGGGCTAGGGATCAGATCTGAGCTGTAGCTGTGACCTATGCCTCAGCTGCCACAATACCAGATCCTTTAAGCCACTGTGCAGGGCCAGGGATCAAACCAGCTGATCCTGTTTTGCCACACTGGGAACTCCCGAGATTCCGCCTTTAAGTGCCTGCTTTCCCATCGTGCAGTGCTCTTGTTGCTTTTATATAAAATCATGGACTTGTCCCCTAGGTGGGTGAGCTGACAGTGTTTGCCTTTGCTCACCCTGTGCCTGTGGACTGCACACTTGCTCTCTGTTACAAGACAATTTCGTATGTTTTTTTTTTTTTTGGCCTTTTCTAGGGCCGCACCTGCGGCATATGGAAGTTCCCAGGCTAGGGGTCTAATTGGAGCTGTAGCTGCTGTCCTACGCCAGAGCCATAGCAATGCCAGATTCGAGCCGCATCTGCATCCTTCACCACAGCTCATGGCAACACTGGATCCTTAACCCACTGAGAAAGGCCAGGGATTGAACCTGCAACTTCATGGTTCCTAGTCGGATTCGTTAACCGCTGAGCCATGACGAGAACTCCCCCACTTTTGTTTTCACAAGACAATTTTGACCGAATGTTCACAAGCACGGCCCTGTCACACAGAGTCCCGAGCACCAGGCAGCTGACAGCTCCGGTTCTTATTAAGAACGATCATATTTCTCTGTTACAAAGCGCTGCTCTATACTAGGTGCTGAGCCACGTGTTTGCTAGTGCCTTGCGATGGGGAGCTGAGGCAGGCATTGTCCCTGTCTCTCGCCAGTGTGGGAGGCAGGCTGAGGAGGTAACAACTGCCCCAGGTCACATGGTCATACCCTTCCTTTCAAAGGAAGCTTCCTGTAGAGAAGCCAGGGCGCTGGCCTGTGACTCTGTTCCTGCCATTCGAGTCAGCCCAGGGCAACGTTAATGTATTTAAGAGGATATATGTCAGTGGTATTCTGAAACTCACGGCAGTTCACTTGCTGTAGCATGACTGAAAAGGCTCTGGGTGCGGAGGGGGCCAGTGGTGGCCGCTAGACCCAGTCTAGTCTTGGAGGTCTTTTCTTTTCTTTTTTTTTTTTTTCTCTTTTTGCCATTTCTTGGGCCGCTCCCGCGGCATATGGAGATACCCAGGCTAGGGGTCCAATCGGAGCTGTAGCCACCGGCCTACGCCAGAGCCACAGCAACGCGGGATCCGAGCCGTGTCTGCAACCTACACCACAGCTCACGGCAATGCCAGATCGTTAACCCACTGAGCAAGGGCAGGGACCGAACCCGCAACCTCATGGTTCCTAGTCGGATTCGTTAACCACTGCGCCACAACGGGAACTCCATTGGAGGTATTTTCTTTGGAACTTTACAGAAACCACAGAGCAGTTAAGGGGGTACAGAGGCTCCAGGTCCATCAGGCCCCTTCTCCCCCTCCTCGTATACTGGGTCAGTGTCACAAATGTCCATGGTCTGCTGGGCCCCTGAGCCCTTTTCTGACCTCTGGTTTGGGGCAATAGATCTGGAGAGTGAGCCCTGAGGATTTGGAGTAGATCTTACAGAAATGCAAGTGATTACCCTCTTCCTATTTCCCAAAATCCTTTTAATACCCACAGCCTTTAGGTTCTCTTCCTACCAGTGAGCAAACAGTGGGCAGTGTCTTGGAGATGGGGGACCTGATCGTGGTTTGGGTGGATTCTCCCGGGGGAGGATGATGGGGTTAGCTTTGGAGCTCCTGTGGACCCATGTCCCACACTGGGAAGCCAGCTTGGGGTGGCACTGGGCCGTGTCCCTTCTCCCCGCCGCAGGCCCCGGCCTGGCTTTCATCGCTTACCCCAGGGCTGTGGTGATGCTGCCCTTCTCTCCACTCTGGGCCTGCTGCTTCTTCTTCATGGTCGTCCTCCTGGGGTTGGACAGCCAGGTATCAAGAGGTGGCCTCTCAGAGCCCGAGACACGGTGGTGTGTGGGCTGGGGGCAGGGAGCAGTGGGCACGATGTGGACTCAGTGCTCTGGAGGGCCTTGGAACAGCTGGGGCTGGGCAAGTGTCAGAGCAGACGCCCTTCCAGGGACCAAGGGGAGCTTTGGAGGGTGGGTGGGTGGGAGGCTGGCGGGGCTGCCCCTGGGAGCCCTGAGCCAGAGCTGTTGATGGAGCTTCTTGTGGGGCCTCTCGCCCTCCGATTCTCCACCCGCTCCTGCAGTTTGTGTGCGTGGAAAGCCTGGTGACGGCACTGGTGGACATGCATCCCCGTGTGTTCCGTAAGAAGAACCGGAGGGAGGTCCTCATCCTCGGAGTGTCTGTCACCTCCTTCCTCGTGGGGCTGGTCATGCTCACAGAGGTGAGGGTCTGGGTGGCTTGCAGGTGGGGCCCTGGTGGGGAGGAGGAGCCAAGGCAGAGGACTGCCCCTGGCAGGGGGGGCAGGGGGGGGCCAGGGGAGAGGGAGGGAAGGGGGAGGGGGCGGGGAGGCTGCTGTGGTTTCCAGTCTCTGCCTCTGGCCTTCAGGGCACAGGGGATTGGTCCTTTCCCACCATAGGAAGCACCGACTTCTAGCTCAGGGCATGGCTGAGGGGTTATTTGGCTCCATATAAGCTGAGAGGTATAAAAACGGTGGTTGGGAAGTCTTGGATTGGGAAAACCCGCCTCCCCAGCAAGATCCCACCATCTCCCAGAGAGCTGACCCAAGTTCCAGGGGCAGACTTCAAAGCGAGAAGGGAGCCTGGGCGGGTGACATTCTGAGCGAGGTCTCGGGGGAGAAGGAGGAAGTAGGAGCTATCAGCTTGGTGACCAGTGATGGCCCCTATCCTGATCCTCCGCCAAAAATGCATGCTGTCTTGAACTCTGGGTCAACCCCTACATGTTCTCAGGGATAGTGAACAATGGCTCCGTTTCATCCATCTTCCTTCCAAAACAATCATAAAGCATCATTATTGTCTCAAATCTGTGTAGCAGTTTATGGCTTACAAACTACACGCTCTTCTCATCTGTCTCCTGTGGTCCTCCTCACCTCGGCTCTGTCCCCCAGGGTGTCTGTTTCCTCTGGATAAAGTCTGTGTCTCTCTCCCCCCGGGCAGGGCGGTATGTATGTGTTTCAGCTCTTTGACTACTATGCAGCCAGTGGCATGTGCCTGCTGTTCGTGGCCATCTTCGAGTCCCTCTGTGTGGCTTGGGCCTATGGTGAGTGACTTTACCCGTGGTCCTGACCCCAGCACTCGCCTCTGCCCAGGGCTCTTGGACAAAAGAGAGACATCACAGCTCACAACCCCTTTTTCTGGGACTCCCCTTTACCAAGCACCAAACATCCCAAGGATCCTACACAGGGACCATAGGAGGAGCCCCCAGAGGTCGCTTTGTCCACCCTCCTGGTTATGGTTGCCCCCAGAGGTGGGCCCCTCTCCTGTCCCATCCAAAGCTTTTCAGCCTTTAATAACCTTAATCATCAGAAAGTTCCTGCCTTTGCCTAAGTCAGGTTCTGCCCACGCCGCTTATGCCTATGGGTTCCAGGGAAGCATTTACTCCTGGCAATGCCTGGCAAAGACACCCCTGATATCTTTTTTTTTTTTGTCTTTTTGCCTTTTCTAGGGCCACTTCCGTGGCACATGGAGGTTCCCAGGCTAGGGGTCTAATCAGAGCTGTGGCCACCGGCTTATGCCAGAGCCACTGCAACACGGGATCCGAGTTGCATCTGCGACCTACACCACAGCTCACGGCAACGCCGGATCCTTAACCCACCGAGCAAGGCCAGGGATTGAACGCGCAACCTCATGGTTCCTAGTCGGATTCGTTAACCACTGAGCCACCACGGGAACTCCGACTCCTGATATCTTTTATGATTGGTCTTTGCCCTTCCCGGTCAGCGTGGTCCCCATCCTGCTGCTTTGGGAGCTAAAGAATGTCCTTTCTCCCCCTTCCTTCTCCTCTTCATGGCAGGAGCAGGGCGCTTCTATGACAACATTGAACACATGATTGGGTACAGGCCATGGCCCCTCATCAAATACTGCTGGCTCTTCCTCACACCAGCCGTGTGCACAGTAAGAGAACCTTCGGGAGGGAGGCCAGATGAAGGGAGGGACGCTGGTACAGGAGGGATCATGGGCCATGAGCCCTAGAAAGGGCTTCTCCATGGTGATTGAAAACCATTTTAAATTTTCATTCATCCTCCTGGTGGATTCTAGAAAATGCCAGCAGGATGCCCTGGAAACACCTCCAGGGGGTGTGGCTTTTGGACAGAAGGTGGATGGAGATGGGGAGGCAGATTGGCCCAGACGAGCCTGGAGGCAGATCTCCTCTGCCAGCTGGTCCAGGGGGCCCCAGGCTCCCCCAGCCCCATTCTTTTCTACTGTCACCCTCAGGCCACCTTCCTCTTCTCCCTGATCAAGTACACCCCACTGACCTACAACAAGAAGTACATGTACCCGTGGTGGGGCGATGCCCTGGGCTGGCTCCTGGCTCTCTCCTCCATGGTCTGCATTCCCACCTGGAGCTTCTACAAACTCAGCACCCTCAAGGGCTCTCTCAGAGAGGTAGGAAAGCATCCAGAGGATGGGCTGGGGTCCCCCTGTTGGTCGGTGGCTGCCCACCTAGGTGGAAGCTGGTACACAGGAGGGCCAGGGATCCTGGTGCAGTCCTGGGGAGGGACGGAGTGGGTGCTTGGAACTCTCAGAAAGAGACAGGGTGCTTCCGAAACACCAGCTATGTGTATAGGGTTGGCACCTGGAGGGCACGTTTGTGGGCGGGGAGGCACGTCGACGTGCCCCCCCCAACTCCCGCTCATGACAGATGCCTCCACTCTCCTTGCAGAGAGTTCGCCAGCTCATGTGCCCAGCTGAGGACCTGCCCCAGTGGGACAGGGCAGGACCCTCTGCCCCGGCAACACCCAGGACATCACTTCTCATACTCACAGAAGTGGAGTCTCACTGCTAGGGGGACAGGCCCTGGGACAGTCCAGTAAGCCTGGCTATGGGGACAGTTGCAGAAGGAAAGGGCAGCAGCAGCCCCACTGTGTTTCTTTGCCCCACCGGGGTGGGCAAGACAAGAGGGGACATTTTGGAATCCTCCTCCTGAGCTGGGCTTCCACCCCAGGTCCTCTGCTGCAGGGGTGGCTGGACCGGTGTGAAGGGCCAGTATTAAGGGGACTTGGGAGGCTGCGGGAGGGACAGGAGCTCTTTTTGGCTTCACTTCATTCCATTAAATCCACCTTCTTCCCACCAGCTGCTAGCACTTCTGCCTGGTTCCTGCCCCACCTCACTTGCTGCCTTGACCACCCCCTGATTTTTAAAGTGGGCCCTTAGGCCCGCCCCCTCCCTCTCCCTTCCGGCACCCCTCCCCCCAGGTCCTCCATCACAAGACCCTCCGGCAGATGGGCCGGCTCACCTCTATCCCCGCACCCGCTTCACCCCGCCCCAGTCCCTCCCCTCCTCCTTCACTTTGTGGATAAGAAAGGCAATAGAGGGGGGGGGGACAAGGAAGGAGGCCCCTGAGCCCTCGCTGGAGGAGGGAGGAAAAGGTGGTGAGCTTCTTCCCGCCCGATTTCCCTTGCCGTGTCCTTGTCTGACCCCAGCCGCCAAAACGGTGTGTGTGCGCGCCCAGGGCTTGGTGCTAGGGGCGCGAGAGAGCGACAGCGGTGACCGCTGGCCCCAGGCTGCAGGTCCGCGAAGCTCTGGCAGAGCGGGGCACTAGCCGGCTCGGCCAGCAGAGGGAGCAGCTTCTCCGGGACCATCACCGCGCAGCTCGGCCCGCAGGATGGACTCCGACGCCGCCACGAGGGGTGGCACCGCGGCAACCTCCGCTGGGCTGCAGGGCCTGGGCGCTTGGATCGCCTGACAGGAGACAGGTGGAAGGCAGAGCCTTTGCGCCCTCGGGGCAATGGACGTGGCCTCGGCCCTGCAGCGCCTCTCTCCGGGAACGTGTGTGGAGCGGGAGTGGGGAATGCGGGCACACAGCGCATTTCTCCCCGACCCGTGGAAGTTCGCTTCTGCCCGTATCCCCATCTCTGTTCAGATGGCTCTTCTTCCAGGGCTGTTCCCGGGAGGGGGATTCTTAGAGCTGCAGACCGAGGTGCACAGTATTCCCTGGGTGATTTTCTTAGTTTTTTACTTGTCAGGTAGTGGGAACGTGCACTGAAGGCTTTGCCTGAAATCTTTGGGTTTTGATTCTTTGTTGTTGGGAGCGTTTATAAAAATCAATGACAGCAGCCCTACTGTGTGTCAGTCCTGGCGGCTCCTTCCTGGACAGTGACTGGCTGTGCACTCCCATCCCCACCCTCCAGGGTGCCAGGCTCAAGAGGGTCCTAAGATGGGAGAAATAAGTCTGCTGGAGAAACAGGCAGGAACTGGAGGTACCACACCTGGCATCCCCACCCATCTGAGAGCATGTGCGGTGCACTTGCTTTCTGATGCTGTGCTGTGCTCAGGACCCACGGGAGCAAAAACAGATGCATCTCTTGAAGGACAAATACTATGAGAGAAGAGCGCAGGCTCTGAGAAAGAACAAGTGGATGTGGGAAGGATGATCTAGTTCAGGGGGTCTGGGAAGGCTGTTCTGAGGGTGAGATATGTCTCTTTCACCATCTGACCGAAGTTGCAAGACCCTGGGAGGCCAGGGAGGTGGGCCAGTCAGTTGTGGAGATTGGCAGCTTTGTTAATGTCAGGACAATGTGAACCAGGATCAGGAGGTATGGGTTCTAGTCCTCACCTGCTGTGGACCTGCTGGTTTCTTTGTGGAATTCGGGTCTTCATTTTCTGCAGAGATGATACTGTGCACCCCACCTACACTCGGGTTTGTGGACATATTTCAAGCAAATCCATCCTATTCTCCACGACCCTACTCCCCCCTGCCCCACACTGGGCTGTCAGTGAAACAGAAAAGCCCAGAAAGAGCTCAGAGACCTCTTGCTGCCTCTCTGGCTTTCCCAGCCCCAGGCATCAGGCTTTATTGGACCCCAGAAAGAAGGCTACACATTTCTGACCTAAGCATTTTTCCTAGGAGGCAGGAGAGAGGAGCTAAAATATCCTGCATGCTCTGGCCCGAGGGTCCTGCTCAGCACCAGCAGTTTTGTCCAAGAAAAGCAAGACCTGAGTCCTCCAAGCCCTGTTCTTTCCCCTGATTCTGGGAGAGCAATGCCCTCCCAGAAGAGGGAAGACCGGGATCATTTTTTTCCCTCAAAGCTGCATCCATCCATCCATCCATCCATCCATCCATCCATCCATTCTTCCATCCAACCATCCATTCATCTATCTTTCCTTCCTTTCCTCCCCCCCTTCCCTTCTTTCCTTCCTTCCTTCCTTCTTTCCATTCATCCTTCCATACATCCATTGGGTGCCTACTCTGAGCCAGCACTGTATTGAATGCTAGAGGCAGAAACAAAGAACTATGAAATGTGACCCTTTAGATAGTCAGAGTCTGGAAACCAGTATGCTGCAGTGGAATGAGTGTGGATTTTTGGAGCCAAGAGGCCCAGCCCAGCTTCAAATCCCAGCTCCCTCCTTTACTAGTATATGGTCTTAGGACACATCATTAGCTTCTATTCATCCCAATTTTCTTATCTGTAAAATGGGCTAATAATTCCTACATTTCAAGGTCTTGTGAGGACAAACTGGGGTAACATGTAAAGCACTTGCCTGAGAGATGCTCAGGAACTAGTGCCATGCCAGGCCCTCTAAAAGCAGGTGTGGGTTAGAAGATGGCCATGGTGAGGAGAACATTCAGTGGTTTTCACTGCAGCACGATAACAGATTCATTTAAGCATATTTCATCTTGACTCTGGACCCTTCCCAACATAGAAGCAGCCCAGCCCAGGTAGGGTTTCCAGGTAACTTAGGGATTCCTACCTTTTGCAAAGACAGGGGTCTCCTGCCTCCAGGGGTTTACCAATTGTTCTGAATGCCCAGTGGGTTGGGTGGGCTTGAGTAAGGGGGGGATGGGAGTTACAGGGAAGCCAGGTCCAGCAGGGCAGCTCTTGTCCTGTGAAGTGAAGGAGAGATGACACAGGTAATCCCTTATTACAGAAAGTCCTGCAGAAAGCCTACACACTGTAGGCACAAAGTAACATTTTCAAAAGAATGACTGAACCAGGAAACGCATCCTCTGCCCAGTCTGATTTTCTTCCCACCCGCTCCCCCTCCCACAGAGACTGGGCCTTTTGTCCTGGAGTAGCTGCAACCAGGTGGTCACGTTGACTTTGGTGTCCCCTCGCAGCGGGCTGCGTGGTTGACACACGGTAGGCCCGGCGTGAAGGGTCAGGGCATGGCAGCGAGCAGTCACCGCATCCCAGCTGAGCGCAGGGGAAACGCCTCTGCGGAGCTGCACCCTCCCCGGCTCCGCCCACCCCCAGCCGCCCGAAGACACCAGGGGTCTGAGAACTGAGGTTGCCCTGGCTTCCTCTCCACGGGGGGCCCACAGGAGGTGCCAAGTGGGGGCCCGAGGGATGCTGAGTGGGGGGGCTGCTCGATGGAAAACTACAGGCTGAGACTCTCACTTCACACCCTGGCCCTGGCGGGAAGGTCGAAAATGCGAAGGGGAAGCAGAGGCAAAGGGAAATTTCCCTTTCTCCCCGCAACCCTCCCCCACAGCAGCCGGGGCTGAAGCAGCCCGCTGTTGTCCGGAAGGAGGCATTGGCTGTTCTGAATGAGTGGCCAAGGGCCGTCCTGTCCAGCGCTGTGAAGACCTCTCAGGAACAGCAGTGAGGACTGGGCACATGGAGGGGAGACAGACACTTGTTCCACAAATACCAACTCGCCACTGATGGCTGCCAGGCAGTGGGATGTCCCAGCCGTGGGCTTCCTGCCTGAGACTGGACCCTCCACCATCCCAGCCCTTGCTTCAGAAGACTCGCAGCCAACACCACCAAGTCCCCTGAGGCACCAGCAGCACCCTAAGCCATGTGCCACCTTGCCTTTAGCCCTCACAGCAGGTCTGTGAAGTGGGTGTTGTTACCCACGCTTTACAAGTTGGGAAACAGGCTCAGATGCTTGCCTGGCTGACCAGTAAATGACAGAGGAGGAGGTCAGACTCAGCTCTGTCTGCCTGCAAACCTGTATCCTTTCTAGATTGTGCTTCTGGGGGTGTGCTCTGGGCACTTTCTCTAGGAAAATCCCAAGGAAAAGGGTTGTGGTTGTGAAGGTCCAGAGCTCTGCCTTGAAACCACAGGGGCAGGTACTCGGTGGAAAACTCCAGCGCGTGATTCACCTCCTCCCCTGCCCTCGTCAGCGAGGCCAGCTCCCCTCCCCAGATCTCAGTTTCAAGCTTGGGAGCTGGGGGCGCCTGTCCTGCTGCCCTGGTGAGAGAGAGAGAGACCTTGCCCTGCCCATCGTCTCCTCCCTGGAAGGAGAAGGAGCCGAGGTGAGAGGGGGAAGGGAACAGGGTTGAAGGAGGAGAAGGGAGGGGAGGCGGGTGCGAGGCTGAGCCCAGCTGGAGGGGTCGACCTGGGGCAGCATCCACGGGGGGTGGGGGGTGGGGTGCTGCTGGAGGGAGGCGTGGGAGGGGGCCTGGGACAGAGGACTTCCTGGGGTTGGATGTTGTAATCCTGGCTCACAAAATTTTGACCTCAGTCCCTTCTGTTGCTTGTGGTATTTCTCTGCCCCTTCACTTCCCAACACACTGGCTTGCACGCACGTGCACACACACACACACACACACACACGCTGCTGTCGGTCTGAGGGTCCCAGGATCACGACTGGATTCTGAGCTGAGAGCAACAGGAGGGTGCAATCTCCCCCGGGGGGCCCTGGGACGAGGTTCAAGGCTGAGCAGAGCCCAGGAGTCCAGGACGAGGTGAGCAGGAAGGGCGGGAAGAGCGGGCCAGATCCCGCCCCAGAAACCTGGGGGAGGGCTGGGTGGAACCAAGCATTTGAGCCGCGAAAAGTCTGGTGTTTTGGGAATCTTAGGACAAGGGTGTCACCCCAGCTCCCCCTCACCGTCTCCAGCATCTGATTTGCTCAGGGACAAGCCTGGGTGGCAGGAAAGTTGGTAGATGGGGGGCTGGCCACGGAGCGTGGGTGAGAGAGGGGTGATCACCTGATGGCGGGGGGCCAGGGTGGTGGTGGGAGACGGTCCAGCAGGTGGGAAGGAAGCGGCAACTGCTCAGAGGGAGGGACTCTTGCCTCCAGCCAAGCAGGCTCCCAGGAGGAGGAAGCTGCTGGGAACTCTGGGGTCCAGTGGGCGGCAGGGGCGGGCTTGTGTCCCAGGAGGGCAACCAGCAGCCGATCCAGGTGGCCTACGGGGTGTGAAGGACTGGACGGGGGTCAGGTCTTGGTGCCATACACACAGGTATGTGTGTGCAAGGAGACGTGACGGGAACGGCACCAGCGTGTGTACAGAAGTGGGAGCTGGTATGTGGGTGTGGGCTGATCAGGGGGCTGGGGTGGCTGCTCCCCCAGGTCAGAGGCTGGGCCAACCCTGGTGGGGGTGGGGATATGATGGAATGTCGCTGGCACCCCAGCCACACTTGGGGGGCTGCACTTCCACCTGTGTCTCCTCCTCTGCTGGACACTGGCCAGGCCTCTATGTCCCCAGCTCCTGAACATGGTTAATTTTGGACTTGGCAGCCTCTTGAAGATTTTCTTCACGGGCAGCACTGGGCCCAGTGTGGCTGTAGGTGTCTTCTGGAGGGCACGGTGGTGAGGCCTCAGCCATGCCCCCTGACCCTGCCCTAGCTTAGAGAGCAGGTGGCAGCTTTGGCAGGTGATGCCAGGGGCTGGAGAGGCGACAGAGCTGGGGTTGACCCTTGGGAAGCAGGAGATTTCCAGAAGTCATCTTGATTGTGGATGATGCTTTTGTTTAAGTGTTCCCAGCGAACAGGCCAGGGACAGATGGGGACCTCAGGGTGGCAGGACTGTAGGATGCTGTCCTTTTGGCTTTTGAAAGTAACCCCCCAAAAGGAGATATGGCTTGTTTTTATGTCTAACATCCTCCTGGAAATTTCTTCCTTGGGTCTAATTTGAATCCTGCTTGCTGCAGTTTAAGCCTTTTTCCCTTTGACTTGCCTTGGCTCTGGGCCAGCTTTCCTTCTCACATGCTCTTGCTTTCATTCTGCCATTCCGGTTTTTCATTCTTACTCATAAATCATGCTCCTCTCAATAATCTTTAAAAAACAAAAAGCCAACAGTAAACAAAACTTGTCCCATCAGGGTCAATTCATCTGTGTTTTCTTCTCCCAAATCCTGAGCCCACCGTGGGCTCTGGGGTTTACCTGCCATCTTGTGCATCTCTGGTTGTCCCTTCATTTACTCCTTCCCCAGACAGGGCTCCCAGCCTCCAGCTGCTGGGGACAACTTGGCCCTGAAATAACTGCCTCTGGTCTGGGGACTGTGACATTTGTCTCCTGGCTGCCCGATTGGCCGCATGTTAGGGGCCTCAAGCTGAGCTACCCTACGGCTTGGCTTGGCGAGGTCTTTTATGGGTCTCATTTGCATCCCCTGCCCTCCCAACACCCCAGTTGAGCGGGAGCCACTCTCTCTTTCAGGGAGATGTAAAGCCCAGAGAGGTGGTGTGATTTGTCTAAAGCAACACAGCAACGTCGAGGCTCAGCTCCTCACTCTCTGTCCGGGTAAGTTTATTCCAGCCATTCAAAAATAGTTTACTGAGCACTGGGGGTGTCTGGTCCTGTTCCTTTATCTCTCTGAGTTCATTTCCTCTTTTATAAAATGGAGTTGATAGCAACTTCTACTTCAAAGATTTTTTATGAAGATGAAACTTAATAATGCAGGTAAAGATGTCTATGTTTTGAGCACAGTGCTGACTCAAATGTCAACTTCTATTATTGTTGGCTTTGTCTCAACCAGACCTGGGGTCTGTCTGATGCTTCTTCGTCCATGTTTTTGAATCCATTCATCTGTTCATTCATTCAATAATAATTCGGGGGCCATTCCTCAGGGTGCCCCAGCCTCAATTCTGCAGCAACTTGGTCTGCAGTTGGTTCAGGTGTCACCAGCTCTTCCCCTGGGGCCAGACCGCCCTGTTCTTTGCACCTGAGGCTTGGTTGTCAATCACAGTGGCCCATGGGGTTTGGCCACTCCTTGTGGACCTGGAGTTCTCTTCCTTTCCCTTCTTCTTCCCTCTTCCCTTGTCTTGGAGCCTTCGGCCTTTGCTTCCACTGGCTGCCTCTCTCCTCATCTTCCCTCCTGGGCTGAGCCGGGACCGTGGAAGCCTCCGAGTAGGTCCCAGGACCAGAATTTCACCCCCACATGCTGTCCCATTCCTGGGATAATCTGCACCCTCCAAGTCACCTTCAAAAATTTCCATAACCTCGGATGGCCCTGCCACACCTTTCTAACTGACTTGGGCTTGGGCTGTTGCCTGGGTTAAAAGGACCAACAAGTAAACACAGACTCTTCTTCTAATAAAAAGAATCCCTTGTGTTTCTCTAGTGCCTTGGAGGAGCAGAACCCTCGGTAGCTTCTGGTCACTCTGATTCCCCAGTGTCCCTGGGAGGCGGAGGCACAGGCGAGGGGCGTGGGTGGGCGCCTCCCTCTGCCGCCTGGGCACCTCCTCTTGGCAGCTCCTGAAACAAAGACGGAGGTGGCCTCAGGCAGAGGGTGGGGAGGGGAGCCAAACTAGGCTTCCAGGTAAAGCACTGCAGGCATGCGTGTGTTTCCGGGCAGCTGATAAGTGGCCCACGAGAGGGACAGGGCAAAGCTGAGTGGCCGCTCTTCAGGAAGGCAGTGAGTCAGGAAGGACAGTGACCTGCTGTGATGGGCAGTCACTTCTGGGTCTCCTTCGAGGGCACCACTCGGATCTGGTGGGATCCCCAAGAGAGGATCCCTCTGTGACCACTTCTGCCACCCAGACCCCCTCCTGCTCTCAGGACAGAGGTAAAGGGAAAGAATTGGGGTTCCCTTGAAGGCCTGCACTGGGCCCGGGGCTGGCCCCTGTCCCCATCTGGCCTTTGCGGAGGCCCCACCCTCCCCAGCGTCCCAATCAGATGCCCGGAGCTAGCGGGCTCCCATGTTTACCCTGCGGCGGTCGATCGCCCTGGCACAGGGATGAGGACGCAGCTGGTTCAGGGAAGAATGTGCAGTCACCTGGCCACACCTGCCCTTTGACCTCCTGACACCCCTGGCAGGCTTTGATCCCTTCCCGCCCGGGGAAGGCTGGACAGGTGCCATTCACTGGACGCTGAGGAGCTGGGATAGACGGGCTGGCGGGGATGGCAGCTGGCAGTAAAGGTCAAAAGAGACTAGGACTAAAAGTCGCCAAGTCTGAGCTGTAATCCCATCTCCTCGGAATGGTCTCAGGCAAGTCACTTCATCTGTCAAGACCTGGATTTTCCCATCCACAAAAGAGCCAAATGAAGATTTGCTCCCTATTTGTTCTCAGAGTCAAAATGAGAGCAAAGTGTAACTTGAGGTCGAAAAAGTCATTGAGGATTTGGGAAGAAAATCAGTAGTCCAATGCTATTAAACAATATTCCAGCAATATTAAATAATAAAACAACATTCTGGCAATAATGAAAGATTAGGACGAAGAGACCAGAGACAGCAGGACATCGTTGGCATAGCCCAGCTCATTCCCTCTTGTTCCCACAGGTTGTGCCTCTCTTGCCGTCCTGCCCCCTCCCATCTGTGGCCTCCCAGTCCTTCCACAGCTATGGAGAGCAGAGTGGCGGTCCCCGAGGAGGGAGAGAAGTTGGACCAGGAAGTCAAGGACCAAGTGAAGGAGCGGGGCCAGTGGACCAACAAGATGGAGTTCGTGCTGTCCGTGGCCGGGGAGATCATTGGGCTGGGCAACGTCTGGAGGTTCCCCTACCTCTGCTACAAAAACGGAGGAGGTAAGTTCACTTTGAGGTGGGTGCTGTCGGGGGAGCTGAGCCCTCACAGTGGGCAGCGCCCACCTGGGCACCTCCTGCCTGGGTGATATGGGAGCAGAAGGAGGCTGGCATGGAGGGTGAATTCCGCCCCATCACTGCCTTGGCATCCCCTCTGGGCAGTGGGGGTGACAGAGGGCTATGGCAGAGACCAGGTGAGGCAGTGGGGCAGGATGGAGGAAGCCAAGGGCTCAAGAAGCTTCTCCCAGAACTTCTCCCAGGTGTCAGTCCTTGAAGGATTCACTCCCTCTTTCAGCCCCTGCTGTGGTTCTCCCATGGGCCAGGCACTGTTCTAGACACAGAACAGTATCCTCTGTGCTACATTCCAGCCAAGGGCAGTGTGGGAAGCAAAGCAGGGAGGAGGGACCCAGGGATGCTGGGTCAGGGTGGGGCAGGGGTGTGAGATGGGAAGGCAGGGGATCAGGAAAGGTTCTATCCAGGAGGTGGCGTTTGAGCCAGGCCTTGAAGGAGCAAGTCTCTCTCTTTTTTTTTTGTCTTTTTGTCTTTTTGCCATTTCTTGGGCCGCTCCTGTGGCATATGGAGGTTCCCAGGCTAGGGGTCCAATCGGAGCTGTTGCTGCTGGCCTATGCTAGAGCCACAGCAACTCAGGATCCAAGCTGCATCTGCAACCTACAGCACAGCTCACAGCAATGCCAGATCTTTAACCCACTGAGTGAGGCCAGGGATCAAACCCAAAACCTCATGGTTCCTAGTCGGATTTGTTAACCGCTGAGCCACAACAGGAACTCCAGGAGCAAGTCTTAAGGATGGGGTTCAGCTGAAGAACAAACACAGGGGACAGCAAGGGCTGAGGTCCAGGGTGAAATGCCACTGGCATGTTCAAGGACAGCGAGGAGGGGGGGGGGGGGTGGGAGTAGGGGGCACAGGGTGGGTAGGAACCCGAAGTTATGGCTTGGATCTTTTGGGCTCTGCTCTGAGTGAATTTTGATTGAAGAAGGGACATTATCTTAGCTATGATTTTTTTAAACTAAACAATTTTGTGTTTTCCAGCACAGGTAGTAAAAATGCTCAGGGGCTTGGTGGGGAGGGACCAGAAGCACCTTTTTAAGTGTTACTTAAGAGGTTTTAGTACATTTGCAGAACTGTGCAACCGTCACCACTGTTGATTTGAGAACATTTCCATCAACCCCCAAAAGAAGTCCTGTGCCCATGAGAGGTCACTCCCCATCCCTCCCCCCACCAGCCCTGGGCAACCACTGATCTGCTTTCTGTGGCTGTGGATTCACCTACTTGGGATATTTCACATGAATGGGATAATTCATTTACATGAGTTTATTTGTGACTGGCCAGGTTCATTTTTGCCTTTGGAAAATACCTTTATTCTTCTTGTGGAAATGACATATGTGAATATCAGAAACATTCCAGAAAGGCAAAAAGGACCATTCCTATTTTAAAATAACCGTTGTTTAGGAAATCCTTCTAAACACAATTCGTAATATTTAACTTGGCAAATACTTACTGAGCCTGTACCATGTACCTTGCTCTGTGTTTTAAAACCTTAGTTATTACTGAAAACTGCCCACACTAATGACTCCAAAGAAATAGGAGTGGACAGTCCTGGGCAGGCCCAGGCCATGCAGCCCAGCCTGGGGTGAGGACCAACTCAGGGCAGAGATGAGGGGATGAGGGAGGACGTGGGGCTGCAGTTTCACAGACTTAGCGGAGCCACAGCCAAAGGTGATCTGGTCCGAGGACAACATGGGCCAGAGCCCTCAGCCCCTTGTGCCTAGACATAGAGCTGGGCAGTGTCAGCAGCCCCGGAAGACTCCCTAAGTCTTCTTTCCTCTCCTGAGTTGCCATTGGAGGGCAGATGGTCCAAGGCTTTGGGAGGCGATTTGCAAATGCCTGTCAAAGACCTTAAAAATCTCATCCCTGAAAGATAGAAACAACCCACATGTCCCCCAGGGGTGAATGGATAAACAGAACATGACGTGTACTTACAACAGATCCGTATTCAGTCCCTGAAAAGGAAGGAAGTTCCGACACAGGCTACTACATCGATGACATTTGAAGACGTTATGCTAATAAGGCAGCCACAAAAGGATACACACCGTATGATTCTACTTATGTGAGGTGCCTAGAATGATCAAATTCGTAGACACACAGAGTTCCTGTTGTGGCTCAGTGGTAATGAACCCAACTATAATCCATGAGGATGTGCATTTGATCCCTGGCCTTGCTCAGTAAGTTGGGGATCTGGCGTTGCCGTGACCTGTGGTGTAGGTTGCAGATGTGGCTCCTATCTGGCTTTGCTGCAGCTGTGGTGGAGGCCAGCAGCTGTAGCTCTGATTTGACTCCGAAACTGGGAACTTCTAAATGCTGTGGGGGCAGCCCTAAAAAGACCAAAAAAAAAAAAAAAAGAAATCATAGAGACAGAAATAGATTGGTGGGGCCAGGGGCTGGAGGAGGGGCATGGGGAGTTAGTGTGTTTCATGGTGACAGTTTCAGTTTGGAAGGATGAGAAAATTCTGGAAAGGGATGGTGGAGATGATTGTATGATAAGGTGAATGTATTTAAGTCTGCTGGGCCATATGCTTAAAAATGGTTAGAGTAGGGAAATTTACCACAAAAAAAGCAGGGAAAAAAAAAGGTCCATATCCTCGGATCCAGCAATTCCTCTGTCAGAAGTTTATACTAAGGAGCAACCTAGACAAGGGCACAGGGGTGTGGGCCACACTCTTCATCACAGCCGGGGAGCGAGCAGAAAGGCCAGTGGGGTTCTGAGCAAATACTCTCCAGCAGCTGCGTGAGGGGGACCCTGCCATTAAAGTGGTGAGGCAGATATCAATTTATTGATAAGAAGCAAGGTCCCTGATACACATTTTTAAGTGGTTATCGAGTAATGCCTGGTAGGTTCTCATTTTTGCAAAGAAGGAAATATAGATGTGCGTGTTTGTAAGAAAGTGGAAAGGCCCTATAATGTCGTCCCACAGAGGGAACTCCTGTACTTTCTATTTTTTCTACAGAGTAGCACAGGTTGCTTGAGAGTCATAAATCGTCGTGACTAAGGGCCCAGACTCAGGTGGAACCCCCTGGGGTGGTGGCTCAGTTTCCTCACCTGTGACGCAGTTTTCAAAACTTCAAACTGGCCTCAGTTTTCTCATCTGTAAATAGGGATAACAACAGTCTCTCCTGCCTGGAAGGAAGGCTGTTTCGTGAGGGAGGGTTTTGAGGCTGGTGAAGCATGTAGAAAAGGGCCTTTACGCACAGAAATACCAACTAAGTGCCAAATGTTATTACTGTGTGATGAACATATTTCTGAGGTGACCAAGGTGGGCACCCCGGGCTGTAATTTGCTGGGTATCTTTAGCCCGCCTCCCACTGGGGCCTTGGGGTCAGCGCCCATCACGTGGCTGCTGAAACCATGTCCCCCAGAATCTCCCCCAGCAGAGGAGTAGCTTTGTCAACTGGGAGCCCAGGGTTCACACCAGATCCCGAGAAGGGGGGAAGGAAACCCTCTGAAACAAGGCTTTTTTTTTCTCTGAAACATAACAAACTTGATAATTTAATAAGCATATCAAATTATACAGAACACATGTTTTTTTTTCCCCAAAATAATAAATTGACTAGATCTGTGAATCACACTGAGAAAATAAATAGCGCCTATATTAGGATTTCCACCTACATTTTCATTCATTTCTCTTCGAAGGCCTTTCCTATCCTGAGTCGGGTGCGGGCTGGAAAATTTCCTCCATCGTTCCTGCTCACGGAAGGGAGGAAGTGGCCTCGGGGGTCTGGGGGTCACGGGGGGAGAGGGGGAGGCGGTACTGGAGCACAGCCTTGGGAGGGGCCCAGGGCTGGAGTCTCCGTCCCACCCCACTTCTCTGCAGGAGCCTTCTTCATCCCCTACTTCATCTTCTTCTTCACCTGCGGCATCCCAGTGTTCTTCCTGGAGGTGGCGCTGGGCCAGTACACCAGCCAGGGCAGCGTCACTGCCTGGCAGAAGATTTGCCCCCTCCTCCAGGGTGAGTGTCCTGCCTGGCCCCCGTCCCCCACGCCCCTGCCCTCTCCCTCTTCTTGCCCTTCCCTCCTGTGCTAAGGGCCCTGGGGGCTGTGGAAAGTGTGGCCAGGCCTGTGGGCAGCACCCTCAGGCAGGACAGCACAAACTTATAAACATGCACCAGCTTGGGTGCGGGGTGTTGGGAGGGGTCCTTGCCGGCGAGGAGCCCTGAAGCTGAGCCTCCATCAGCTTTGTGGAAACTGGGTTGCCGAGGACGTGGTGTGGTCCCAGATGCGCCTCCAAGGGGTAATAATGGTGATGATGATGGTGATAAGGAACCTACTTGCGCGAGGCTCCTATAAGCACTTTGCATGCATTTCTGCCTCTGATCCTCCTATAACAATGCTTTACCCTCCTTCTGGAGAAGCGACCATGAGGCCATTCGCTACCCAGGTCTCCTTGGGTTCGGGCTCTTTCCTGAGTTGGTGGCTGAGCAGGTCACCGCCCCTGTCCTCCCTAGGGGTCCTTTCCCACCCCCTCGTTAGTTGATTGGGCCAGTCCCCAGGCGGCCAGTCCCGTCCTTGGCCCTGAGAGGTTCCCTACGTGAGTGGAGTGGCGGGAGGACCCTTCCTCTCGCGTCTGTCCCTAAGTGGCCAGACCCAGGACAGGCCTATCTGGGGGCTGCCCAAGCTTGGCTGGTCAGGGGTGGGCCTGGGGCTGTCACTGGCTCCTGGGTGGCTAGGATCCTGACCTCTGGTTGGATGGTCATGGCTACTGGGCTGCCGATTCCTCTTGGGGTGACCACACCAGGGTTCCTCTGGTTTCGCTCCTCTCAGGCCTGCCCACTTGCCCCTGTTCTTCCGACCCCTTGTGACTTTCCAAGGAACATGTGATTGTCATAGAAAAACTAGAAAAACAGATAGGCAGCAAGACAAGAACTTTAAACATCGAACTGAAAGGCTATCACCTAGAGAACCCCTTGTCAGGTTTTGAATGATGCTCCTTCCAGAGTTTTTCTCATGGAAAAACATACATATATTAAAATTTATATCCTAAAAACGAGAGAATGCATAGCATGGTGTTCTGTCACCTGCTCTTCTTGGAAAACTAAGGTGGCTTCTCGTGCCCGAAACTAAGCCCGGCGGTTCCGTCCGTGTGGCCCCTGGAGTCCGTCCAGCACAGCTGGCAGCTCCCAAGACTTTGCAGCTGACGTTGTTCCCTTGGATTCTCTTGGTGTCCCCCACCCCCGCCAAGGCATCGGTGTGGCGTCTGTGGTCATTGAGGCCTATTTGAATGTCTACTATATCGTCATCCTTGCCTGGGCCCTCTTCTACCTGTTCAGCTCCTTTACCTCAGAACTGCCCTGGATGAGCTGTGCCCATTTCTGGAACACAGGTAGGGGTCGCGTCAGCCCCTGGGATGGGGTCTCTCCCCTGGCATTGTGCCCTTGGTGTCTGATGACAGGCAGACAGTGACAGAGCATGGCAGAACTGGCCTGGAAGTCACCTGGTGTGGGTGCTGGGCCTGTCCTGCTGTCTGACCTTGTGTGGGACCTTCCACCAGCCACCAGGACACCCCAAAACCCAATGGGCCTGTGGGTGTGATGGCGGCTGCCAGGCACTTACACCCCTCACCTGCCCACTTGCGGAGCACGTGTGGCCTGTGGGCCTGCTAAGCGCCAAGCCCTCGAGATCTGCAGGTGGGCCCAGGCTACATGGCCCCAGCCCTGGAGAGTGGGCGGCCCAGAGTTGCGAATAGACAACTCCCAGATCAGGTTTCCAGGGTGAAAGGATCTGGGCAGAAACCATGACCATGGGAAGGGAGGTGCCCACTGGGGGCTGAGGGTGGGAGCGCCTGCGTGTGGACCCCTCTGCGGCAGGCGGAGCAGGCGCAAGGACTCCTTGGTCCCTCCATCACCTGAGAGCACTGTCCACACTGGCTCTGAAGTCGGGATTGGGCTGGGGTGGTTGGCGGGGTGGCCAGAGGAGCTGCCAGATTCACCGGAACAAGAGCCTAGTGAGGCACATGGTGTGTGTGTGGCGGGGGTTGGTCCTTTGAGTCCCTGGAGCCACCAACTTCCAATATGCTGGCAGGTGGGGGCTCTCAGGAAGCTCCTGGGGCTGGAATGATGGACCCAGAGGGACGGGCACAGGGTGTGGGGCACCCCCCCAACCTGGTCCGCAGCTGATGCTCCCGCCTTGCTCCCCACAGAGCGCTGCGTGGACTTCCTGAACCGCTCGGCAGCTAACACGGCGACCTCTCCCGGGAATGTCACCTCCCCTGTCATGGAATTCTGGGAGTAGGTGCTGGGCCTGGAGACTGCATCCTGGGGGCCCCAAGCAGAGGGAACTTGGAAGTCTGGGGCCTGGGATTTGGGGTGCAAGTGCCTCTCTGTGCATACCTTCCGGCACTCACCCCCGCCCCATGTCACTAACAGATGAGGGACCCTCCCTCCTCCACTGTCTACACCCTCATGCTTACCCTGCACCCACCCTGGGGGTGCACCGAGGCTCACACATGCGTCCACATCACCCACACCTCACACAGGCCCTCTTACCCTCGTCCCCGCCCCCCACAGCCACCTGCACTGACACATCCACCCGCTGTGGCTGACGGTGACCTGGGACCTGTCTCTTCCCAACTCCATGTTCCATGAAGTCCTGTTGGTGGCTTGAATCTGGCCAAAGTGGGAGTATTTACACCACAGAAAACTGGCACATTTCTACACTCACCTATGCTCACACCTCCACTGCTCACGTGGCCCCTGACACCTCCGTCCACATGTGTCCACCTCCACTCTTGCACAAGCCTACCTGCCCTCGTGCTTACCCGAGCCCTCGTGTTTGGCAACTTGCCCACAAGGGTGCCCTCCTGCCATCATGAGCTCACAGTCCCGTCTCCCCAGATGCTGACACACATCTGGCCCCTTGTCAACCCGCACACACAACGACCCACTGTCCACGTGCTTGCAGACACTTAGCAGCCTCCCTCTCTCTCCTCTGAACAACAGAGAGAGCTGGGTGAGTGAGACAGAGGTACCTATGGGCTTGCGTGACTTGGTCAGCTAATGGCCTGGGCACGCAGAGCACATGGGGGAGGGTGATGGCTGCAGGGCGGGGCTTGGGGGGGCTGGATTCTGAGAATCAGGACCCCCGGCCCTGGAGGCCGCCGCCCCCTCAGCCCTGACCTGGTGTTCCTTCCCCATCTGTTCCTTAGGAGGCGTGTTCTGGGCATCACCGCGGGCATCCATGAGCTGGGGGCCCTGCGCTGGGAGCTGGCCCTGTGCCTCCTGCTCGCCTGGGTCATCTGCTACTTCTGCATCTGGAAGGGGGTCAAATCCACGGGCAAGGTGAGCTGTTCTGGCTCCAGGGATGCTCTCTTTGGCCCCCAGAGTCCACAGGACCTTCCACCATATCCCCCTGGAGAACAGAGAGAAAG
This sequence comes from Phacochoerus africanus, assembly GCF_016906955.1. Taxonomy (NCBI): domain Eukaryota; kingdom Metazoa; phylum Chordata; class Mammalia; order Artiodactyla; family Suidae; genus Phacochoerus; species Phacochoerus africanus. Next base: position 71,332,573 of record NC_062550.1, on the reverse strand, counting down.
CAGGGAAGGGAGAGGCCTGGTGAGAACGGCAAGTCCTAGATGGGCTCGGTCTAGTTCATCCCAGGGAGAGGCTTTCGTTTTCAGAATGACTTTCAAAGGCCGTTTATGTAAGTAACACGCAGAGCAAAAGAAGAACCGAAAGCCCCAGGGTTGGGGCTGAGCCACCAGCGTACTGGGGGCGTGGTTTCTGCTTATCCCTTCTGCTGCATCGCCTTCCAGCTTCCTTTATGTGTGTGTGTGTGTGTGTGTGTGTGTGTGTGTGTGTGTGTACCTGTGTCTACTGTGTGTGAATTTCACACACTCGTACCACAGGCTTGTCTTATTTAACAGCACACCAGGACAATGTCTAGGATTAACTGGCAAACAGAACCATCCCCGAGGTGGACTTCCAGCCGAGGATGGACCAAGCGGCCTGTTGTGTGTACAGAGTTCACCTCTGAGCATTATTTCCAGCCCAGAGAGTCTGACACTGATGCTTCATGCTTTTTAAGGCCGGGAATAGACAGGGCACCCACTTCTCTGGTTAGCCTGCTCCTGCGGCAGCCTCCCTCTTCCATGGCTTGTCGTAATAATAACATTAAAGATAGTAATAGCAATAATAAGATCACAGACAGGGCCACCACCTCGGGGAAGGGGCTGCTCTTGGCCTGGGGTGGAGCAGGGCCCCTCTGCGTCCTGAGTTCCCCAGGGCTCAGACCACTGCTGCTCCCGGAACATAAGCCTGGAAAAGTCCAGTCTAAATTTCCCCGCCGATCACTGCACAAACCTGCTCCCCTTCCCCTGGTGGGGAGTCCTCCCCTCCCTGGGGGCTTGGGGAGAACAGCCAGGGTGAGGGATTAAGAGAGACCAGATCCTGGATTCGAAATCATTTTTGAGATGTTATGGCTGGAAACGGTGCCCCTCCCCACCCTTCCTCCTCCCCGTCGGCTCCCCTTGATGTGTGTCACCCTCCACCGGGGGCCCCGGACTCCCCGTGTGTAAAGGAAGGGGTGGGAAATGCCCTGGGCTCCCTCTCTGATGTCTCTGAGAGGCTGCGTGTGGCTCGTGCTGTCCGGGGAGGGGGGACCAGAGGCCCGATGCATCCCCACCAGGAGTGACCTTGACCTGCTCCCTCCAGGTGGTCTACTTCACGGCCACGTTTCCCTACCTGATGCTGTTGGTCCTGTTGATCCGAGGGGTCATGCTGCCTGGCGCCTATGAGGGCATCATCTACTATGTGAAGCCAGACTTGCTGCGCCTCAAGGACCCCCAGGTAGGAACTGTGCTGGGGGCCATTTCCTCAGACGTCGCCCACCCAGACCAGAGCTGGACTTTTGAAAACCTCCCATTGCTTTTCTTTCGTTTTAAAGGCAGTATATGCCCACTGGAGAAAAATTAGATAATATAGAGGAAAATTACGACAAGGGGACTAAAAATCCCTTGTAATTCCACCCCTCAGCTATAACCTCTGTTCCCATTTCAGTATATTTCCTTCCAATTTTTTTTCTAGCTGATATGTGTGTATTAACATTATTGAGATAATTATAGGTAGAGATAAATATTTTCACTTAAATTATATTATAAGCATTTTCCATGTTATGAATTCATCTGCAAGTATCATTTTAACACTTGCATAATATTTCCACCATCCACCATCCATTCACTCGCCCATTCAACTGGGATATACTGAGGTCCCTGAGTCCAGGCACCGCTCTCGATCCACTGGGGGCAGCGGGCAGACAGGACACGTGCCCGCTGGGCACCCACACCTGGGGCAGGTGTCGCGTTTACCCAACTCTTCCCAGTTCTTGCACATTCGGGTCATGTATTTGTTTTTTTAAGGGCCACACCCACGGCACCCAGGTTGGGGGGTCTAATCAGAGCTACAGCTGCTGGCCTACAGCACAGCCACAGCCACTCCAGATCTGAGCCTCATCTGCAACCTACACCACAGCTCACGGCAATGCCAAATCCATAACCCACTGAGCGAGGCCAGGGATCAAAACAGCATCCTCATGGTTACTAGTCAGGTTCATTTCCACTGAGCCACGATGGGGACTTCTTTTTTTTTTTTTTTTTTTTAATGCTCGTACAGACACCTGCAGTGAACACTTTGTGTTTAAATCTTTGACCACATCTCTGGTTAGACGTGGGATCACTAAGTCAAGGAACACACACCTTTCAAGGTTCTTGACATCTGCTGTGGATTTTGACCCCTCCTTTTGGGGGGAACCTCCCTCCTGCAGGCCCATGAGAGATTTGAGCATAATTTATTTTAATCTTTGATAATTTGATAGGTCAAAGTAGTATCATGCTGCAATTTAAAATTTTTTTTGCCACACCTGTGGCATACGGAAGTTCCCAGACCAGGGATCACACCTGTGCCACAACTGTGACAATGCTGGATCCTTAACCTGCTGCACCACCAGGGAACTCCCTTTAATTTTACTTTTTTACTTTGAGGTTAGACATTTCCCTGCAGGTTTATTGGCTGTCAGTGTTTCCTCCTCTGGACAAGTTGGAGTGCATTCTTTGCCCCTCTCACTCCTCCCCTGCTCCCCCTCCCAGTGAAGTCTTGGGGAAGGGAGTGGCCTCTGACCACTGTGGCTGCCCAGGGCTGCCAGTGCCCTGCAGACAGGCCTCCCCTTCTCTGAGTACATGGTCCGTGGTGACTCCAACTACAGGTTCAAGTCATGCGCACATACTTGGCACCTACTGAGTGCTTGGGAGAAGAGGAGAACCTGTTAGTGGGAGTGGGATGTACTGGGGGGGTGCCACTGGTTGTGGGATGCAGGCTGGGCCTCTGGTCACTGGCTCCAGGCCCTGGTGGGCTCATCCATCTTCCTACCGCATCCTGGGGTCTCCCGTAGGTGTGGATGGATGCGGGCACCCAGATCTTCTTCTCCTTTGCCATCTGCCAGGGGTGCCTGACGGCCCTGGGCAGCTACAACAAGTACCACAACAACTGCTACAGGTGGGCTGGCGGGGGGGTGGGGTAGCTGGGAGGAGCACCTCCCCAGGGGGTAGTGGGGGGCTTCCTCCTTTACCATCAGGGTCCCCAAGCAGGGTCAGTCCGACATTGTGGGTCCACCTCCTGAACTGGGTTTTTCTCTCTCCCTTTCCTCCCCCCACCTGGCTCCTGGTCTTGGTCTCCCTCCCCCACAGTGGCTGATGAGTTTCTTTCTCCCTTTTCCTTCCCATTTTCTCTGCCGCCCACAGGGACTGCATCGCCCTCTGCTTCTTGAACAGTGCCACCAGCTTCGTGGCTGGGTTTGTGGTCTTCTCCATCCTGGGCTTCATGTCCCAAGAGCAGGGGGTGCCCATCTCTGAGGTGGCCGAGTCAGGTAGGTGCCGCTTTGCTGCCTGGGACCTGGGGGAGGAGGGTCAGGGGGCAGAAGGGCAGGGGTCCCAGAAGCTGGCTCATAGGAATCTTTCAGCTTTGGGGAGTGATACTTGGCACAGAGCAGGGCCCTGGTGGTTGAGGGAATGGATGGATGGATGGACGCAGGGTTGCACAGATGGACGGCCGAGTGGACGGGATCGGCCTGCCTTCTGGAACCAGCACACACTCACAGCACACGCATGCGCACGCACACATGGGTTAGGGGCTTGCCCGGGGCAGCAGAGCCCCAGCTCCCCTGACGGTGTGTGTGCCCTGCAGGCCCTGGGCTGGCCTTTATCGCCTTTCCCAAGGCTGTGACCATGATGCCCCTGTCCCAGCTGTGGTCCTGCCTCTTCTTCATCATGCTCATCTTCCTCGGGCTGGACAGCCAGGTTTGCATCCACGCTCTGCCCGCCTTGCCACCCCCTTTCTGGGTTTCCCTCAACTCCCCGTCCCCTGACCGGACGTTCCCAGGCCCCCCACCTGCTGTCCAGGGCCTGACCTTGGGGTTGATAGGGTGACCCTGAGCCTAGGGACCTTCTTCTGTGAGGAGTCCCCTGCTTTGCTCCCCCAGGCCTGACCCTTCCCCAGAAGTGGCCACCCCCCCCCCCAACATCCTTTAAGCTCCTTTGGGCCACCCAGCTCAAGCCACCCAGCCCCACCCAGCACCCCTGACCCTCCCTGTGGGGCCTCTGTGGTGAACGCCTGACCGAGGCAGAGCCGGCCTCACCCCCGGTCTGCCCTCGTGCCACCTGCAGTCGGTGGTCAGCTGGGCCGGGGTAGGGGGTGCGAGGAGGCGGGCTTGGGCAGGTGGCCCCTCTCACCCAGCCCCCTCCGGCCCGCAGTTTGTCTGTATGGAGTGCCTGGTGACGGCCTCCATGGACATGTTCCCCAGGCAGCTCCGGAAGAGCGGGCGGCGGGAGCTCCTGATCCTCGCCGTCTCGGTCACCTGCTACCTGATCGGCCTTTTCCTAGTCACCGAGGTGAGCAGCGGCCCAAGGGCTGGGCCAGGGTAGGAGCGGTGGGGGAGCCTGCTGACCCTTTCAGAGCCATATTGTCCTCAACTGCCCAGCTCCTCTCTGTGAGAGTGGAGGGACCCTATGGGGAGACCTACTTGTATTGGTGACCTTTCTTTTGGTTTCAGGTGAAAGAAACCAAATGCAAGTTGGCTTAAGCAGGAAGGTGAATTTTCGGGGTCAGGAACTGAAAAGTCTAGAGATGTTTGGTTTCAGAGATGGTTAGATCCAGCAGCTTTAATGACCTCATCAGGGATGCTCCCCTCTATCTCCTGGCTCCTCTTTCCTCTAGTACCATCATTCCTGGCCAGTTTCCCTCCTGGGATGTTACAGATGGCTGTGCAGCTTCAGGCTTCCCTTGTGCCACCAACCAACCCCAGGGGAGGGAGTGTGGCAGGCGTGGGTTCTGGAGCAGGGAGGGGAGCCTCCTTAGAGTGAGGTAGCTTCAACTTGGCAACTTCTAGGAGGTGGGATGCTGGGCAGACCGCACAGCATGTGTGCGCCACAGTCCCCAGAGTCCTTGCAGATGTCCTGAGGTGCAGAAGGCAGGGACAGGTGGGGAAAATCCTTTTTCTCTGATTGAAATATAGTTCACTCACAATGCTGTGTTCCTACCAGATGTACAGCAAAGTGATTCAGTTAATACATATCCATATCCATCTATTTTTTTTCAGGTTCCTTTCCCATCTAGGTTATTACAGAATATCGAGGAGAGTTCCCTGTGCTCTACAGCAGGTCCCTGCTAGTTGTCTGTTTTATGTAACAGAGTGTTTGTGTTAAGGGCAAACTCTTTTTAGCAGCAGGGGATGGCTCTCCCAGTGCTGGGCAGGGTGGCACCCCAGATGGGGGTCTGTCCTCTTGTGTGGGGCAGAGCGTGTCCCCCGCCCCCTTGAGCCTAGGCCTCAGCTCCACCCCCTGCCTGCAGGGAGGGATGTATATCTTCCAGCTGTTTGATTATTACGCTTCCAGTGGCATCTGCCTGCTCTTCCTCTCCGTGTTTGAAGTGATCTGCATTGGCTGGGTGTATGGTAAGTGTGGGTGGGGTGGGGTCTCTGGGGCCCCGTGAAGGGCAGGACCTGTCCCAGGTGAGGACAGGTGTGCTGGTGCTCTGGTCTCTGTAGGCCTTCGTGCTACTGTCCTGGTTCTTTTTACCTGAGTTTATCCATTGCTGGGAACCCAGCACCTCTGCTCAGGGCAGGTGGAACTGGGGTAATGACACACTGGGTTCCTTGAAGAGTGAGAATAATTATAAATAACAGCATGGCTTTCTTGATCCAGAGGCTGTTGGAGGCCCTTCAGCAGTGGGAATCCTAGGCAGAGGAGACCTTCAAGTCCCCTTAGCCTGATACTTCACAGAGTCCCACATTCCTTTTCAAAGTTATCACCCAGACTTTGCTTGAATACTTCCATGGACAGGAAGCTCATCCCTGAGTTTTTTAGGTAGCTTTTCCCCTTGTGGCTGTTACGCATTTTTTTCTTATTCTTTGGTGGATTCCGGCTTCCACTGACTCCCACCAATGTTGCCGAAACTCAGCTTCTGTCCACTGGTGCGGAATAGAAACGTGGAGACAGAGTTTTGGGTGAAGGAGAAAGAAATAGCTTTTATTGCCTTGCCAGGCAAAGGAGGCCACAGCAGGCTTATGCCTTAAGGACTGTGCCCTCCTTGGGGAAGAACTGCAGGGAGTTTTATAGTCTCAAAGGAGAAAAGCAGGGTTTCAGATAAGAATCAGGACTGGGACAAACATGCATTCTTTTCTCTTTGGGAGAGTCTTAGTCTTTGAGGCTGGCATCAGGAGACCTCCGCGTGATCCTGGTGCTGGTCCTCTGGGTTATGGCCTAGAATAACAGTCCTTGTGAAAAGGCCATATTGATCAGAGATTAGAACAAACTGGGGAAGTTCCTGGAAAACATCATGTGCTAATAATCTCTAGCCCACAGGCAGTGGTGCTCAGGGTGCCTGATCTTTAGCTCACAGGTGATTGTGTTTAGGGAGGAGCACAAGGAAGGCTCCAAGCTGTTCTGTTTCAAAGTATCCATTTCTAAAAGAAGCATGAGAAATAAAGCTTTTCTCTTAGGTGTGTAAGCTGCCTACACCAGTATGGGTATCCCTTGAGAGGGACCCAGGATCCTGCCCCAGAGCTGGGCTATTGTTTCTTGACTGTTCCTCCCTGGTCTCGGCATCCCCTTCCTTCCCTGATCAGCAACTGTCTGAACCTGTCCCTAGGAACCCAGGGAAGGCTATGGAGGCTGAATGAGGCCCATTTCCTATAAACAAGAAAAGGGGGACACAGAAAGGCTTTTGTGCCCACGAGCCCCACAGGGCCTTGCTCAGTTTCACCAACAGCCCTGGCCACCTCAGCACTGAGAAAGCTAACCAGTGGGGCCGTAATCTCCAGGCCTGATGGTCCTGATGACACTGGGGGAGAAACCTTCATACAGAGTCGCTACCCTGCAGAATCTTATAATCCGCCCCATAGCCCTTTAGAAGGGAGACTGAGGCTCAGAGAGGTTAGGCCCTTTGCCTAAGCTCACACAGTCCGTGGAGGGGTTGTCGTCATGTCCCAGGTCTGTCTGGCCCCACTGCACCAGCTAGGGTCACAAGGCTCAGAGCAGAGAGGGTACGTGGGTGCCAGGGAGCGGGCCCTCAGGACAAATCATGAGCGGGAAGGTTTTTGTTCAGCTCCCTAGGCCTTCCAGAGCTGGCATCCTCCCGTCCCCGCCATGTGCCTCCTAACTGCTGCTTTCCAAAACTTGTTCTGACAATCACAGCTGATGATAGGTCACACCTCCAGCAGTATCTGGTTTTCACCTGGCAGGGAATCTAGCCTCCAAAGGAACAGCTCTCTAGGATGTTTTTTTTGGTGGGGGTTGGGGGGTGCTGGGCTAGAGGGCCTCCCGTGTCTTTCTCAGTTGATGGCTCTTTGCTTCTTAGAAGACGCAGCAAACACAGAAACCTGAGAACATTAAGCAAACACGAGTCAGTGTTTCCACGGCCACAAGCCAGCGCCCTTCCGTGCTTCCCGGGGATGCAGCGAGCTCCCTGGAGTCTGGGTGTGGTTGAAGCACAGTGCTAGGCTCAAGCAATGGCTCTCTGGCTGTTTTCACTTGAAACTGGGTTCATGTATGCGACACAAGAAGCACTTGTGTCGCCCTCGGGCCCGTTTTGGCTCCTTTTGTTCTCTGTTAGGATGCAGGGCCCCATCCCTGAGTAGGGGGAGACCAGAGATGCACTGGAGGTTAGGGGGCTCTGGAGGGCCCTGCTTGCTGGCAGCATCACTCCCAGGCCCTGATCCAGTGGTGGCGAGGGGAAGACAGAGCAGATGAGTCCTTCCTGACACCACCCACTGTCCCCTTCCTGTCCTCACGCTCTCTCCCCACCCGCCTGGGCAGGTGCCAACCGTTTCTATGACAACATTGAGGACATGATTGGCTACCGGCCGTGGCCCCTGGTGAAGATCTCCTGGCTCCTCCTGACCCCTGGACTCTGCCTGGTACGTGCGACCGGCTGCCCTCCCCTGCTGCATCCCTGAGCTGAGGGATGGGAGCCTGCGTGCTGGGGCTCCTGCCCACCTGTCCAGTCCCTTCCTATGGGCAGGTCACGGCCCCTCTGCTTCCCCAGCACCTCTACTGGCCTAGTTCCTGTTCCGTCTCTTTCTCCCAGTATCACCTCGAGCTGCCTGATTCCCTCTGCCCATCCGCTCGGAGTTCCTCCACCTCCCTCCCTTCCTGTCCCAGTCTTGCCATGACCATGACCATGACCGACGCCTTCCCTGCAGCCTGCACTGGCTTCTACTCTCCCACCTCTAGAAGCACTTCTGACTGTGTGATTTCGGTGTGGGTGTCGGGGGCTCCCTCCCTCATCTGCGGCTGCCCCTCCCACTCTCCCTAGGCCACCTTCTTCTTCTCGCTGAGCAAATACACGCCTCTCAAGTACAACAACGTCTATGTGTACCCGCCCTGGGGGTACTCCATCGGCTGGCTCCTGGCCCTCTCCTCCATGAGCTGCGTCCCCCTCTTCATCACCATCACCCTCCTGAGGACCAGGGGCTCTTTCAAGAAGGTAGGGCCAGGGCATTCCCATCGTGGCTCAGTGGTTAATGAATCCGACTAGGAACCATGAGGTTGCGGGTTCGATCCCTGGCCTTGCTCGATGGGTTAAGGATCCGGCGTTGCCGTGAGCTGTGGTGTAGGTTGCAGACGTGGCTCGGATCCCGCGTTGCTGTGGCTCTGGTGTAGGCCCGAGGCTACAGCTCTAATTCGACCCCTGGCCTGAGAACCTCTATATGCTGTGGGAGCGGCCCTAGAAATGGCAAAAAAAAAAAAAAAAAGAAGGTAGGGCCAGGCAGTGGCATGTTAAAGGGGGCGGTGGACCTCCGGCTGGACACCACGGCTGGGGCCAGCTCTGACTGGGGCCGTCTTTGGCCTAATGGAATCTCTAAGAAGGGTCTTTAAAGACCTGAAACGTTGAAGGGCCCTAGCAACCTAGACCTTCAGAATCTGACCTCCCGCAGATCATCTGGGTGGGCTGAGCAAGGGCAGCTGCCAAAGGGGAATGGGGGAAGCCATGACGGACAAGAACACGGGGGGTCATGGAGCACAGAGTCCCACTCCTGAACCCTGGAAACCAGCAGTCAAGCTATATCCACACAGTCTTCTGGCTCCTTCCCTCATCTTAACTCTGCCCTCAACCACATGCAGGGGTTGGGACTTGCCTTCCTGGGAGGGAGAGAGCCAGTGTCCCACAAAGACATCACATGTGTGGAAATCTGTCTCGCCTGCAAGTCACAGAAAACACAACCTGCTGTAAGCAAATGGGTGTAGTTTCTTTTGCGTGTCACGAAGACCAGAGATGGGGGCTGCTGGCTTTTGGTTCAACTGTTTAAAGAGGCCAGTAGGGACCAGACTCTTCCTCTGTGTCTGCCCTTCCATCCTGGTTTCATTGTCTTTTCATCATCCTGCTTATTACCTCATGGCTACAAGAAGGCTAACGTGATTCTAGTCATCACATCTGCATTCAAAGCAAGAAGGAGGTGGCACCAACAACAATAGTAATACAATAGTAATGGCATGACTGCTGCTAAGGAGAAAAAGAATAGCACTTACTGATCATATGATGCGGGTAGCAATAAGAACAGTGTTAAGAAGAGCAAATTAGATACTTATTGATCACTTTTTCTGTGTGAGGCACTGTTTTACGAGGTTTAAATGATCCTTTTACAGAAAAGGCACAGAGTGGTCAAATGGGTCACCCACGATTGCCCAGGCATCAGAACTGGGACTGGGACCAGGCAGTTCACACGCTCAGTCCTGATGTTCCTGCCTCTCCTCTCAAGATTTGCAGTCGCTCATTCACTCCCATTGTCCGAGCTGCCCCGTGTGCCGGCTCCAGCCTGGGCCCTGGGGGTAGGCTTTGCCTCTCTCCCCAACAGCATCACCGACTCTCTCTTCTCCCCACAGCGCCTGCGGCAGCTCGTCACACCTGACCCCAGCCTGCCTCAGCCCAAGCCACACCTGCACCTGGAGGGCGGCCCCAGCCGGGACAGCAGGCCCTCCCCAAGGAAGGGGGGCCTCATGGTTGGGGAGAAGGAGACACACTTGTAGGGTGTGGCCCGAAGCAGGTGGCTACGGGGCCAGGGACCTGGGTCAGGCCCCCCCTTCCACCCCAGTGGACAGCCTTCGCCTCCACCCCCTCCCACAGTCCTGCTGAGAAGCTCCATGATGCCCGTGGATGGTCCCATCTGGTGGTCTAGACACGGTCCCACTGGAGCACGCTGCGCCTGTCAGAACACACCATCCTCTCTCGGAAGGAGGTGGTCTTTCTGGAGCCTACCCTGTTGATAAGACACCACGGCGTGTTGCAGAGGGAACGGCCTCTGTAGAGAGCATCTGTGCTTTAGGAGGGTAGCACCGGCTGGGATACACACCGTGATCTGATTCAGGGAGCCTGATGGGACACGCCGTGTTGGATGTGACAACTGAACACCCGCCCCCCTCCCACCCTGTCGTTCTGAGGGAGGGGTCCATCACCTGGCTTCGCATCCTGGGTCCTCAGCAAGGAGCTGAGAGAAACAGCCACCATTGTCTTGTGCTTCTCAAGACGTCCCAGCTCCAGCCCGAGTTCCACATGTGCTTTGCAGTGCTGTCCTCGACGTGGGGTGGCAGGGGCTCAGGATGGCCCCTGGACCTGGCAAATACATGGCATGCCTGCGTCCACCGGCCTGAGCCCAGGACAGACGTTGCTAGCCGGTCAGAGGTTCTTTCCCAGCTCACAATCTTCCAAAGACAGGGCTCCCGACAGCCCCGTTTGTGTTCCTGCATTTGTCCCAACCCTGACTTCGTGGATAAGGAAACAGAGGATCCGAGAAACAAAATGACTTTTCAAGTTCACGCAGCTCCTCAGGGCCAGAGACACGACTGAAGCCTGTCTCCTGTCCCCAGGCCAGTGTCCCTCCCACTGTCCCCTCCTGCCTGCTTAACAAGCGTGCATGGACCGCCTGCCGCGTGTGCCAGCCTTCTTTACTTCGCCGCCGCGTCTCTTCCTCTGCGCTTCGTGGGGTGGGAGGGAGAGAGGGTGCAGCTCCCCCAGGTTGGCGGCCCCACCTTCACAGTTCCTCCGCCTGCCCGTACCCCTCTGAGCAGATTTCCTCTCTGGACTTCTGTGTTCTCTCCGCTTTCCACCTCCCCTCCCCCAGCAATGCCTTGGAGTCTATGAGAGCCCCCCCTCTCCCACAAAGAGCGGCCTGGGGGTGCTCCTCTCTCCAGGCCCCTGCCACGCTACACCAGACACTTCCCTGGCTGGGGAAGGCTTCCTGGAGGAGGAAGGCAGGGCTTGGATAAGCTCTGTGGTCTTGTGTTCCAAAGGGTTCTGGACAGTTTCCTGGGGAGGACCTGGGAGCTGGAAGAAGGGAAGCCACCTGCATAAAAAGCCCCCCCGCGGTGATGTGTAGGTAGAGGTCACTGCCCAGTGGCCGGGGTAAAAATCTATGGTCCAGCCAGATGTGTTCCATCCCTGTATCTCCAGGCATCCTCAGAGCACCCGCCATCCTTCCCCCAGATCTGTGAGGGTTTCTCATCTTGTGAGAACAAGACTCCTGGGTTCTGGCCATCCCCTTCTGCCTCCCTCATGGACTGCTCACCCAGGGTGCTCACTGCTCGCTCTTATTGGCTGGTGGGTAAAGGAGGTCCAGGAGAAGGGGAAGGAGGGGCTATGGGGCTGTGACCTGACTAGGGGTGGGACCTGACTGAGGTCGGCATGGTGCTCGCCACTGCCACCTTGTGGCAGATGTGAGCAGTGCCGCCACCCCAGGCCCTGCCTCCCTACTCCTGAGCTCCCTACCCTCTGCTGGGCAGATGGATAGGCTGACATTTATCTATCCATGTGCAAGCTCTAGGAAACAAAAACTCCCTCCACCCTCCTCTCCACAGCCTTGGTGGGTCTTCGTAAGAGAGTCACCTTGCTTTGGGGCTGCCCAGTTGCAGAGGACACCAGGTGGAGACTAACAGGTTTCTCAGCCACCTGCTGCCTCAGCCTGGACCACGGCATTTGGTGCTGCAGGCAGTTCTGCAGGTGCGGGGGTGGGAGAGAGGGGCACAAGCCCTCTCCACCTCTGTTTCTGCAGACTCTTCATAGGCCCTCCTTCCCTACCCACCCCCAGTCTCCCATAATCCACCAGTTCCCTCAGCTGACCCATCCCTGGCTCTGGTGCGCTGTTGGAGGCAGTGTGTCTATAGCAGTTCCTCCCCCTGACTGCCTCTTCCAGTGGTGGCGCCCAAGGAGTCCAAAGGGATCAGGATGGGGTGGGTAAGGGTGGAGAGAACAGAGTGCAGGGAAAGGGCTTCAGGCCAACCACACAGCTCACGGGACCTACTCGTATTGGGGCCACAGTGTGGGCGACAATTCAACTCTTTAACGTGCCCAGAGCACTGATTCAGGTGTGTGTGTGTGTGCACTCACACGTGCATAAGGAGCAGACGTGGGTTATGACTTGGGGTGTTTTCATCTCATCTCCTGGGCTCTTTGAGTTTTAAATGGGTGGCCCTGTCTGGCACTTATGATTTGTTTGGCCAGTATGGCAGTTTAAAAAAAAAAAAAAAAAAAAACTTTTTAAATAAATGCCTCAGGCACTCTCCATTTTGCCACAGATTCCACCACTCCCTATTACCCATTTGCTACCTTTTCACACATGCCTGTCTGACAGCATCTGAATTCATAACCTGTGCCTGAGGGGAAAGAAGCCTTGCTTGAGCAGAATGGGGAACCACTAGCCAGTGATCTCCAAAGTCCTGTCGTCTTGGAAGGGGGTAGTCATCAGACGGCTACCAACCCTGGCTTGTTCGGTTATGGACGCTCTGACGCTATGTATCAATCCCCCTTCACCAGGCTTGTCCCATTCCCAAAAAAGGGTGGTTTCATTTCAGTTTCATTTCAAAGTTAGGTCTAAGGTATCAGACCATAGAGCCTTGACACAGCAGAGTGGACGGCAAAGCTGAAAAGAACTTGGCTGGCTTTTCTGATGGTTGGGGTCCCTTCAGCCTGCAACCCTACAGCCTGTCCAGACATGCTTTGCAATCATCCTCTTGCCCCCTTGTTTTAGGCAGAAGCACTTTGATCTGCCAGGCACTACTCTGTTGTGTGAGAAGCATGTCCCCGCTTTCTTGGCCCCCAGTTCCCCCTGGGAAGCCACCCACCCCGCTAGGCTGGGCTTCCTGTGGAGCTGGCTCTCCAAGGCAGCTGGTGTCTTGGGCTTTTCTGTCCCCAGCCACTCACCTCAGTTCTCCTATATGGCCCCCTTGTGGGGCTGGGCGTTGTGCTGGCCTGGGCTCTCTCTGTCCTGTCCCACCTGTGAGACTCTCCCCAGCCCAGGTATCCCTGCAGGGACTGAGGAGTGGGCTAAGGTGGTCTCGGTTCCCTGCACCCCCTGCCCTGGGCGGGGAGAGCTCTGGGAGCTGAGGAGGGCCTTGAACTCTGCTGAGACTGGGGCCCCCGCCCCTTCCTGAGTGGACTCCCCATTTACAAGGTTGTGGTCTGTGTGTGTTAGGCAGACAAGGGGAAGATGCATCCCTATCCAGCCCGGTGTCCCCTTTTTCCCAGCCCCCACTCCACGCAGAAGCCCCGGAGAGAGGGCCTGGGTCTGGTTCGGGGCCTCCAGGACTTGCCCGGGCTCCACCCCAGATCAGCTCCAGAGGAACCCCCTCCTGGTCTGGGCCACCTTGCGGCAGACCCTGAACTTCTGGTCAGGGTCTCATGCCTCTGCTGTCCTCGTGGGCAGGAAGCATCAGCCGGGCCCTCCGTTCCGTTCTGTCCCACTGCGGTCCAAGGATGCAGGTTCTTGGGCCTCAGGTCAGAACTCCCCGGCCCCAGTCAGAGTACATGCGGCCGCCCAGCCTGTGAGCCCTGTGGTCCGAGGCTGCTGTGGTGAGGGGACCTGCCTGTGGGGATGGGATTCAGGGCAGGAGATAGGAACAGGATCAAATAGGGGAGAGGGGGACAGAGGGACACAGCCTGGGAGGCCTGGAGGAGAGAGAGGTGTGGGATTTGGGAGGAAGGGGCCAGGACAGGGCTTGGTGGGGAAAAACCGGGGCTAAGCTCTGCTTACCGGAAAGGCTGCACCTTGGCCTCCGACAGCCAGGGGCGCAGAAGCGGCTCCCTGGGTAAACACTGCAGCCCCTCCCCACTTGCTCTCCCCTCAGGGCCTGACCCCAGCCTCTAGGACAGCCTGGTGACCTCTGGCATCCACGCCCCGAGCCACAGGGATGTGGAGTGGAGGTGAGTGACTTCTGCAGTTAGTCGTAGGAGGTGAGGAGGCTTCTGCTGTGACCTCCTGATGACTTGATCTTGGGGAAGCCGGACACCACGCTGTGTGGACACTCCAGCAGCCCAACAGAAGGCCCACGTGGAGGGAGCTGAGGCCTCAGCCGTGAGTGGGCCACGTGGAAGTGGGTTCTGCGGCCTTCGGTGAGCCTTCTGATGACTACAGGCCTGGCTGACATCAGCTGCCTCCTCATGAGGGGCCCTGAACCGGAACTGCCCAGCCAGGTGGGCCTGGATTCCTGGCCCAAGGGAGACGTAGTGAATGGTCTTGCTGTTTTAAGCCACTGAGTTTGGGGGCAACTCGTTATGCAGCAGTCAGTAGCTAACACAGGCCCTGGCTTCTCTGCTACAGGAATTGCCCTCTTGGAGGGGCTGGGAAGGGGCGGCCTTGCTGCTCTTCTTCCTGCCTGAGCCCTTCGCCTTTCTCCGCATCCTCACCTTCCTGACCCTGGCAGAGCCCTCCCTGACCCTGGCCTTGCCCCCTTCTATCTGTCCTCAGCCTCACACGCCCACTCCCTGGTGACCAGCGTGCTTGGCTTCCTGCAGGTTTAGCTGCTCAGGGAAGTAACAAGGGCTGATTGGACCCGATGGGTGAAAAGCTAGTTAAGCACCCATCAGGAAGACAGTGAGGCCGGCACAGGCAGGTCATGTGGGGCTGGGGCGGGCTTGCCCGCAGCCCTCATTCCAGCACTCTCTGCGTCCTGCCTGCCCAGCGGCCAGCACGGACACGTCTCTTGCTCCTGTCGTCTGGAGGGGCCTTCCGTCACGGACACGTCTGGGAGGCAAGCACAGAACTGCCAGGTGATGCCACGCAGCGAGAGAGGAGAGGCCTCAACAGCTGGGGTCCCGCTGCAGGATCAGTGCCCAACCCCCACTGCTTGTTGTAAGAATCCGGCCCAAACTCCAGATGCAGCTGCTTTCTGAGGCTTCCCGTGCCCATAGCTTCTCACCCAAGGACCTGGCCCTAAGGTCAAGCTGCCACAATCCACGGTTCCCAGCACTGGACAAGCCCCTCGCGGGACACTCAGACGCCAGCCCAGGAGGAAGAGCAGGTGGGTGGTCCAGCCTCAGCAGTGTAGTTGGGTCTGGGTCTGTTGTCCGGAGGAGGAGGGTGGGGGTGGGGACAGAGGGCAGGCAGGGCAGGCCAGCGGGGCAGAGGAGAAACGGCCCTCACCAGCTGCAGGGTTTTCCTCTGGATTAATTAATTCGAAGGCTTTCCCCCTCTTGCTGCTGTAGGGCTTTTTACGTAGGTAGTCAGACTGTTGGAAAGACTGCTATTATATTTCTCCAATCGTCACTCCATTTGCTTTTTATTCTCTTGTCTTCCTTCACTTGGTAACTGGAGGTGGTGGGCCCCCTTCTTCCCCCTCGTCTCCGTCCCAGCTTGAAAGGAAGTCTAACCTTTCTCCACGAAGTAGCAGCGTTGATGTAGATTTTTGACAGATACCATTTATTAGGCTATGAGTGTTCTTTTCTTCCAGGGTCACTGTTTTTTAAAAATTAAGTGCTTCAGAGTTCCCGTCGTGGCTTAGCAGAAATGAATCTGACTAGCAACTGTGAGAACGCAGGTTCGATTCCTGGCCTCGCCCAGTGGGTTAAGTCTTCAGTGTTGCTGTGGCTGTTGTGGCCACAGATATGACTGGGATCTGGCGTTGCCGAGGCTGTGCGGTAGGCCGGCAGCCGTAGCTCCAATTCGACCCCTAGCCCGGGACCGTCCATATGCCACAGGTGCGGCCCTAAAAAGACAAAAAAAAAAAAAAAAAGAAAGAAAAAGTGTTGAGTTTTATGGATTGTTTTTTCTGCATCTACTGAGATGATTGTATTGTTTGTGTCCTTTAATCTTTAAAGTGGTGAAGGATAGTAATAGATTTTTCTAATACCTAATCTTATCTTTTGATTCCTGGCACAAACCTCATCTGGCCATGGTGTGTTGTATTTTTGTTATCAAATGCTAGATTTGGCTGGTTAATATTTTGTTTAGAATTTTACATTTATGCTTCTAAGCAAGAGTGGCTCTTCTTATATTGTCCTTGTCTGGTTTAGTTTTGTTTTTAAGGTTACAGTAGACTTCCAGCAAGGAGTTTGGGAATTTTCTTTCTTTATCTCTTCTCTGAAGGACTTAACAAGAGATCAGAATTATCTGCTCCTTGAATGTACAGTAAAATTTTGTGAAATTGTCTGGCTTGGTGTTGTTTTTGCGGGAGGATGGTAGACAGATTTTGAACGACATAGTCACATTTCTTTAAGGGTTCTCCGTCTCAAATGTTCTACCTGTTCTTGAGCAAGTTTTGGTAAGATATTTTGCTAGGATAGTGTTCATCCTGTGAAGTTTTCAAATTTATTGTCATAGGTTTATAGCTTAGTTGTACTATGGTGTCTATTTAAAAAAAAAAATCTTTGCGCCGTAATAAAGTCCCCCCGCCCAGGTCTTTTCTCTGGGCCGACTCTCTCTTTCATGCTCATCTGCTAGAGGATTGTCAGTTTTCTTAGTCACTCCGTAGAACTCAATTTTGGCTTCGTTAAGCCTTTCTATTCTATTTGTATTTTCTGTTTCATTTATTCTGCTTGTCTTTATTATTTCCTTCCTTTCGCTTACTTTGGGATTATTCTGCTGTCCTTTTTGTAACTTCTGAAACAGTTTCCTTATCTGTAAAAGGAAGCAGTTGGGCTGACTGTTACCGACCTGGGCTCCTGGACCCTTTAATCAATAGAAATTGATAAGCAACTGGATGAGAAATTCCGGCAAGGCTCTATCGGGACTTGCGCTGTAGCGCCGAGGAGCAAAAATAAGGAACAGGTGCTCCCTGCAGCTTGGGAGCTTGGGGTGGGGGCTGGGGGTGGCTCAAGCTGGTCCCTTAAATGGGGTGAGGGTGGGGGTGATTGGTGGGTTGGGCGAGAGGGGTGACTTAGGTGGTTGGTCCATCCCCTTGGTGGTGCTGGGTGCAGGGTCACAGGTGGTACCCTGCTTTCGCTTCCAGCATCTCAGAAGTGGCATTTGGGTTTTGGCCTTTTCGTATCTTCTTGTTCATGATTTGCCCCAACTGTGCATGAGTGCAGTTATTTTTAGTTCCTTATAGTTAGTTTCTCTGTGTTCCGTTGCTCGAGGAGACGTTTGTCCAGGTGCAAGCCCTGCAGTGAAAGATGCCAGGTCCCGTGTCCCAGCCTGTCTCCTAACCTGTTTGCTTCCAGGTCTGACATTCAGGGCGTCTGACGCCCGGTGACGATGGGCAAGCCTCTGTCGCACCTGCCTTCTGTTTCCCTGTGGGACTGGGGAGGTAGGCGGCTCTCTATCCAGATGTCCTGGAAGGAGATTCCGGGCAGCAGGTCTGTCAGGGAGGCTGGGAATGTGGGGACAAGGGCCAGCTCTCCTGGGGGTCTCCTTCCCTAGCACCAGTTCCCACAGTTTTTCCAGAGCTTGCCTTGAGGTTTTAGGGTCATGGGAGCAGGAAGCACGGAGGTGCTTGGGGCCGGCTTGTGGGGTTAGGGCGCCTGGTTCTCCAGGGAAAGAAGCCACCAGACCTGCAGGGGGGCTGGGAGGGGGGTGAGGAAGGAATTCTCATCCCTTCCCTCATCCTCTGGCCAGAATGGAATTTTCCTGGTAGGACCAGTTCTGACTCCAAGCTGAAGCATAGGGCTTGATCCCTGGACCCCCATCCCGGGGCCCAGCTGCCTGCTGGGAAGGGGAGGGGTGCAGATAAGGCCGCTAGGCTCTGACTGGGCTGTGCCTCCTCTGGGAGAGCCCCCTGCCCTGCCCTGCCCTGCCAAGGGTCTCTCCCAAAGCCTACAGTGCTAGATGTGGCCTCTCCAGGCCATGCCTTGCCCTGGGTGGGGCACTCTCCTCAGTGGTTTCTGCCCTGGCACCCTGCATCTGTCCCAGCAGCCGTGTCCTCCTTGGTGGCTCGCTCTGGGGCAGAGGAGACTGAGTTGGTGGGAGGTGAGTGGAACAAGTGAGAGGACCCTCTGTTGGGCAGCTGCCAGACACTCTAGAAGGACAGAGTGTCAGAAGGGCAGGGGGTCAGAGCAGGTGTCATCCAGAGCTTGTCCACCAGTGGTGGGAGAATGGTGGGCCCGTGGGAGCAGCCCTGGAGGTTCCTCGATGGCTCTGAGCCCAGGCATCCACCTGCACCCCCTACTCCAAAGCACCGCAGTCCAAATGCTTCCTCAGCACTTGGCTCCGTGTTAATTCCATCCTGGATGTCCATGTGTGGTGATTGATGTGATTCCTGGAAAGCTGTCAGTCAGCCACACCTGTCAAGGTGGGAGAGGAGGGCGACCCACACCGGGCACCTGCCAGCCCTGCTGTAGGAGAATCAACTTCCGATAGCTGATAGTTGCTGAGGTGGGAAAGGTGTCAGCCTCAGATCAGGGGTTAATAGGCCATGGGGTTCATCAGGTTATTGTTCTAAATGGCCAACCCGAGTTGGCTTGGACCGAGACGACAGGCAGAGGTGGGCGGAGTGGCCTGCAGGCTGACCAGGCCTGGGCTGGCTCCGACCCAGCAGGAACCACTCTGGACAGCGGCTATCCCGTGTCTGGACAGCTTTCCTCACCGTGAGCTTGTCTGGGAGGGTCTCCACTGGTGGCTGGCTCCTCCTGCTGTGGCTCAGCCCTTGGTGCTGTATCTAGCCCCCAATCCCAGCCTTCTGGAGCCGTCCAGCTGCCTGCTCCCAACTCACTTCTTTCCCCAAGATCATGGCGACCATCTGTCCGTCTTGGGTTTTCGAGGAAAGGCCCCTTGTATTATTTCCTCAGTTAAAGTGGTTTTCAAATGCACCTTGTATGTACCAGGAAACACACGGCAGCCCGTCTGGTTTCTGCCTCGTTCCAGGCCTAGAGGTGTTCTATGAGCTGCTCACCTGCCCTCAGACCTGAGCCTGACCTTGTTGAATTGGCCTCCTCCGAGAGACCTTCCTTGACTGTTGGCTCTAACACAGTCTCTTCCCATCCCCTCTATGGCACCACCACCTGCTGGGTGAAGCGTTGGTCCATATGTGTATTTTTGATGGTACCACCCTGCATGAAGCCCTGGAGAGCAGGACTCGGCTGGGGCCAGCCCCTGGCGCATGCCAGGCACCGGGTGTTCCTAAGCCTGTAGAATTTTCCTTGTTCAGACTCTGGCACCTTGTTCTGACCCATTGCTCTCAGCCAGAAGCCTGGAAGTCCTGGTCCCCTTGTTGGCAGTCTCCTAAGTCAGTGGCTGATGGGTCTGAGCTTCCCCTGACTGAAGGGTCACTACGAAGGAGAGGTGCTGACCAGAGCTCTCCACCCCTGTGGCAGGTGGACCCAGAGGGCCTGGGACACCAAAGGATGCTTCCCCTCCTACCCAGAGGGCTGGCCCCTCCTCCTATGGCCTCAGGGCGAATGTGCCCCAAGTCCCTGCCCCATGTCCCCAACTGAGAGAGCAGCAGTCCCATTTGGCCCTAGGCCCTCTCCCAGGCTTGGGCTGAACGGGGTCCCCTCTGGGTGCTCTCAAGGGGCCAGTCCTTAGCTTCCTGGGTCAGAGAGTTCCCAGGATGGGGCAGGTCAGAGCTGGGCCCAAGATGCTCCTGGAATTTCCCATTGCCTGGAAGGAGCCTGAGGTCATGTTCCTTTTCACTTGAACAGGATAAGGGGGCCTGGCCTGGATTTCTAGGTGTCCAGAGCTCTGGTCACCAGGAGAGCTGGTTACGCTCTTTGCAGGTGGCCCCAGTGCAACCATCCCGGCCAGCTGCTTCTCCCCCAGGGTGCCTCAGCTTTGCTGGAAGCCTTTCTCCTCACTCCCCTGCCGGAGCCACCACTCTGGGGCAGGACTGCCATGGATCCTGATCTGCGCATTGCATGTAGGGGAGCGCTGGCCCCGGCACCCTGCATCTCTCCAGCTCACATTCCAGGCTTCTCTCCTGCATCACAGCCTCTCCCACCTCTGCAGGGTCTCAGCAGCGCCCCTGCTCCAAAAGAGACCCTCTGGACCCGGCACGCTGTGGGCTTGGGAACGTTTGCCCATCCCTCTCTGTGGCTCTGGGACTTTGCCCAACAATGTCCCCCAGTCCCTCAGTCACCTGAGTCTGTTCCCCCATCTCTTTAGGAAGAGTACATCCCAGGGCTTGTCAAACCACACGCCGGGCTTAGAAGGTCAGGTTTCAGAGCTGATGTCTGGTGAAAATGACCCAGGGCTGATGACCAAGTGTGATCAGTGTGACCCTGACCCCCACCCCAAATACCCTCGCTCTGCTGGGGCCACACTGGCCATCGTGGTGCTTCCTCCCGCCAAAGCTGCCCCGGGCTCCACTGTAACCTGGTCTTAACGGAACAGAAGGGGTGTGTGTGTGTGTGTTGGTGGGGGTCACTCCCTGGCCCTGCACTCCCGGCCTGACCCAGCGCCCATCCATCAAAGGGCTCCCAGCCCCATCTCTTTAAGACGGGGCTCCCTGACTGTGTCAGGGGCAGTGGGGAGGGGGTGACACCCCTGTGGCCAGAGGAGGCCCAGCCGGTGCCCTCGGCCCCGGAAGTCCTGCCAAGGTTTGATCTGGGGTGGACATGCCTCTTGGAGGACAAAAGAAACAGAACTGACACGGTTGGCTCAAGTGACATATTTCAATATAGTTTCTAAAACTCTATGAATTGAACAGATAAAATACCTCTGGGCTATTTTGTTACAAAATATTTGCCATTTGGATTAGTCGCTGGGTGCAGCCACCCTGCCTTTCCCTGGAGAGGCTTCTCTCCGAGGGGTGAAGGGGTGAATGCAAGGGGAGGGGCAGCAGCGGCAGGGGGCGGACAGCAAGGATGTATGTACAGCAGGACACAGACAGACAAACCAATGGTTATCAGGGGAGCCTACTGGCACAAAGAGACGTCTGGCAGGCTGTGGGGACACCGGTGGGGTAGGGGGTCAGGGGCCCAGGGCTGATCACGGTGCCCTTGCACACAGGCAGCCAGGCTGGCTCCCGCTCTGGAGGTGGCTGGCCCAAAAGTGCGTGGGAAAGCCAGTTTCACCTGCTACTCCTGGTTCTGGAGGTGGGGCCAAAATGGATAAAAGTGGGAGAGGGACCCTGTCCCCACAGTAAGGCCTAGAGAGTCAACAGAGTGGGGCCACCTTGGGGTAAGTGGTCATGTCCCAGGAGGCCGTGTCTGGGGCTGGGTCGGCACTCCACTGCCCCCTCGGCCTGGGGAGGGCAGGAGGCCTGAGAGCCTCTCCAGCTGGGCCTCTGGGAGGGTAGAGGCCCTAACGTGGCCACTGCCACGGGCAGGGCAGGAGGCTTGTCCCAGCTCTCTGGGGGAAAGGCTCCCA
This sequence comes from Phacochoerus africanus, assembly GCF_016906955.1. Classification (NCBI taxonomy): domain Eukaryota; kingdom Metazoa; phylum Chordata; class Mammalia; order Artiodactyla; family Suidae; genus Phacochoerus; species Phacochoerus africanus. Next base: position 71,311,115 of record NC_062550.1, on the reverse strand, counting down.
ACCTTAGTGTGTTGGCTGTTCAGGGGAGGGAGGTTACAGATGCTGGGAACCCTGGCTTTCTCGACTGCGAGGAAGGCCAGATGCACTCTGACCTCACAGCTCGGGACTGGCTCCCTGTGCTGCTGACCCCAGGTTGGTCTCCTTCCTGGGCCAGGACCCCCCGTGCTGCCACTGGAGCCAGGGCAGCCACTGCGGCCAGGGCAGCCACTGCAGTGATGGAGGTGAGCCCCTGCCTGGAGAAGGGCCCCAGGGGCCAGAGCGGCCAGGTCCTCAGAGAGAGGCTCCCCCATTGAGACCTTGCTGGTCTTGATCGGGACGTCTCGGGGTCGGCAGAGGGGGAGGGGGGCTCTTCGTCAGCTAGCGGCACTGTGTGAGCAGGTGACAACGGGTCTTGTTCTCAGTTGCCACCTGCTAAACATACCTAGCCCTGAGGGACTCCATCTTCCTGGGCCCCACCCTGCTGCCCAGGCATGCAACCTATGGTCGGTCAGCCGCTCTGTTCCAAAATCTCTGATTGGAGTGACCCTGTTACAGAAAAGACGCAGGACAGGGACCAGGGCAACAAAGCCTAGGGGGTTGGGGACAGACAGGCTGGGAAGCCAGGGTGGGAGGAGGTGACAAAGTGGTCACACGATGTGGACACCCGGCTGACAAAGACAGGGCCAGAAATATACTCGCTGGGTGACATCATGACACCTGGTGGTCACACAAATACACATGAAACTAGGTCACCTGGGATCTGAGAACAGGGAGGGACCTGTGCCTCCTAGCTTCCCGGGGGCTGCGGCTGGGGCTGGGGGAGGGTGAAGAGAAGCAACTGCACAGAGACCAGGATTCACTGCCCTCTCTTGGGGTCTGGGACCTGGGCTCCAAGTGCGAGAGGATCTTAATGACAGGCAGCAGTGAGCTGATGGCTCAGGACCCAAGGAGGGGCCAGCTTGGCGTGGGAGAGACAGGCCCTGGAAGGGCCATGAGTGGGGCTGGCCCTGGGGTCTCTGAGGCCCCAGGTCCCCATGGGGCTGCACAGAGTTGATGCTGCTGGGCCCTGGGGAGGTTGTTGAGCTCTGCTTGGCTCTCTTTTGCAATTGTGAGGGTGTAGGGACTCTTTCAGCCCCACTGCTGGAGGTGGGCCTGCTGCCTTCTGGGAAGGGGCAGGATTGCAAGGCTTCAGGGCTAGATCGGGATGGCGTCAGGGGAAACGCAAGGGCCACTGAGCACCTGCGTCTCTCGCCTGCTTCTGCATCCACATCCCTTGTGGAGGCCATAGACGTCATTCAGGAGGGGGCCTGCCCCAGTTGGTGGGATGCTACTTCTGCTGGCTGCATTTGCCCCTGGGGCAAATCCCCACCCCTCTCCCTGCTTCTGCTTCTATTCTGGGAGGAGGGGTGTGTGTGTGTGCATGTGTTTATGCCCTGGGCTCACTTTGCACTGGCAGGGCATTGTTTGGGGCTGGAGAACAAGAAACCCTTTAAAAGGGGCATTTTGTAGATATATAAGCTCAAGATTCCATGGCTCCGTTGAAACGACAGAGAGCTGAGAGGAGTGCCCCGTTCCCTCCTCCCTTTCTCAAGGTTCTCCTGTAGTTTCAGCAGCCCTGGCAGCCCGAAGAGCAGGAGAAGGCCCGGGAAAAAGGGAGCCTGTGGTCAGGACAGCCAACATCTCTGGGGACAGAGGAGTGGCCTTCTGAGACTGCCGGGCTTAGCCGGGAAGGGGCAGCTGAGAAAACCCCTCCTTACACCTCCCCACTGATTCCCCTCCAGGGATTCAGGGCCAACTCTCCCCGATCCATGGTGGCCCCTGGCGCTGGGGCGGTGGGCCAGACAACCTTTTGTCCAAGGCTCCCGTGCTGGCCACCCAGCCTCCACGTCTGCCCACCGGCCTGAGGCCTGGGGCCTCGCAGACTCGGTCTGGAAGCTGGGGAGACCCTCAGTCCCTGTTCTTCTCTGTCCACGGTCCCAGTGGCCAGAGTGGAGGCAGGGGAGGTGGGGGCCTGGCTGTGCCTGGGTGCGTAGGGCTCTAGGGAATGAGGGGTGTCTGCAGATTTGGAGGCAGGGCTGTCCCACTGAGGAAGGGAAGCTTGGACCAAGCAAACCAGGTGCCAGGGGCTGGGATTCTTTCCAAAACAACAGTGATGGGTGACGAGGAACGAAGCGTGCCGGGCATGGGGAGCAGCGGGCGGAGGGGCCCTGGCGCAGCCCTCCTGGGATGGCAGCGTGGCGGGGCAGCATCTACACCAGGCTCCGGGCGCCACTGGAGCAGCGGCGCCGGTGCAGCAGGGAGCCTGGGGGGCAGAACTGGTGAGGGTGGTTGTACGGGGGCGGAGGCGGGGGCAGCGGGGGCTGGTGGATGACCTTGACAGGGGAGCCCGGTCCCCCCAGGGGCGTGGAGCTGCAGGAGTCAGAGGAGGACGAGGCGTAGCAGGAGAGAGCCTGGCTCAGCAGGGGCTCCATGCGGGCCAGGCAGGGCTTGTCCAGGACGATGACCTTGACAATTTGCTGGCACTGCACCAGGGTCCCTGGGGGCGTGGGTGGTGGCAGCGGCAGCGGCGGGGGCTGCTCCCTCAAGGGGCTAGGCTGCAGGTCTGGTGCCGGCGCTCCCCTCTCGGCCCCCAGCCCGAAGTTGTGCTGGGACGTTTGAAGCCTGTTGTGAATTGACACCTAGTTTAGAAACAGCCAGAGAAGCATGAAATGTTACAAGACTAATTCCCAGCTGCTAGGACTGGCCACCCGGGCCTCCCTACCCGCCCTTCCCGGCTCCTGGGCCCACAAGGGGCTTGCAGCCCTCACCTTGGCCCACTTCCCAATCCTCCACCACCCAGAGGGCACCTGCTGCCAGGCAGCGGCGCTGAGCCTGGCGAGGGGTGGGCAGAGACTGACACGGTCTGGCCCGGCCTGGGCAGCCTAGCTCCCGCCTGTGAGACGGGCAGTTAGACTGAGGGACTCGGGTTCTGCAGTCTGACCCCATGGACCTGCGGGGTAGCCCTGGGCCTTGGCTGAGCCCCTATCTGCCTCCCCACCGAGAGGCTTTTCCTTGAGCTGGAAAAGCCGGGGTAACAGTTGCTGCCTCCTGCCTGCCTCCTAGAGGTGTGCTGGGACCAGAGACTAGACACAGGGGGCTGAGTCTGGAGCCTTGGAGCCTGGGGAGCCCCTCTCCTCCCACCTTATTGTCACTGTGGAATCACAGAGGTGTGCAGACCCTGGAATGCAGGGACCCCAAGGGGTGGTCTGGACCTGTCCCGCTCTCCCAGACTCCCCGGGGCGGTGCCCACACATTCAAGAGCAGCCAGGGCCACAGTCAGGTCCCCAGCAGTCTTTCCAGCCCCATATGGGTCCTGGAGAAAGGCCTTTACCCCTTGGGGGGCTTGTGCAGGTAGCCGCTCCCTCAGCCCAGGGAGGACTGAGCACCTGCCTGGCTTACTCTTGCTAGCAGGGGAGCTGCAGGACATGGGGGGATTCTGGAAGGGCAGGGGTTTACTTCCCCATCCTTCCAGCTTCCCAGCCTGTAGGTATGACACCCAATTCCCTTCCGACACCTGGGTCCTTTCAGGTTGGCCAAGACCCCTCCCTCTAAGGATGCGTCCTGCTGTCCTTGGCATCACCACCCAGGCCCACTGCTCAGGGTAGTGGGGGGGGGGAGAATCGGGGCTGCAGGGGAGGGGACCTTACAGCCAGGCCTGCCCTCAGCTACCTCAGAGGCCTGAACAGCAGATCCTGACCCTGTTTGCTGGCAGAAGGTGCCATTTCGGGGACACCCATGTCCTGGCTCTGGGCCCCGCCCCTGTGGGCCTCAGGCTCTCTGGCCCTTTCTCACCGGCCCCTTGACTGTTCACAAGCCTTCCACCGCCACGCTCTGCAGGCTGGGGTTTACTCTTCACGCTCGACCTCCAACCTCAGCAGCATTTTCTAGAACTAACCTGCCCTCCAATCAAACTAAGGAGCCCCCAGGACATGGGCAGGGACAGGGCAAGGCTGGCTCCACCTTCCCCTCTGGGCTCTTCATCCCAACAGCAGGCTTCTGCCTGCTGCTGCTGCTGGAGGGGACCGGCTACTTTTCCCACTGGCCTGAACTCTGAGTTATTCCCCAGGAAAGCAGCCTGAGCCAGCTCTTTCCTCCAGACTTTATAGCAGTCCCGTCCCAGGCAAATGCACAGCCCCCCCGCCCCGGTCCAGGCCCACTGAGCCCCCAGGTGGCCACAGCCCTGGCTTCAGCCTGCACCTCCTCTTTGCCTCCCCCCTCCACGGTCTGCACCTGCCCCCACCCTGCCAAGCCTGGACCACCCTCATCTTTCCAGTTAGTGGAAAAGCAGGCAGTGGCAGCCAAACATTCCCTCATTTTGAGCCCACCTCACCTCCCTGCTGATGAAAAAGAGAAACAGAGAGAGACAGAGAGGAGGAGAGAGAAAGAATGGCACATGATAGCGGGTTCCACAGCTCAGAAGCTGGAGAGGTGCCTGCCAGCAGGGCGGCCAGGCAATGACAGAGGGGGAAGAGGACAAGGGAGCTCAGGGTCCAGCTGAGAGGCAGGGCGGCAGGGCTGCCCTCAGGGCAGGAGGGAGCGAGGCTGGCAGGGCCCCGGGGTTAGCTGGCGCTGGCGGCCTTGCAGATAGCCATGTGGCTGGCCCTCTGGGAAGAGGAGTCGGGGAACAGGACCCCAGATCGCTGTCCTCCCTGGGCAGGTGGGGCCAAGGCACGGGCAGGGCCGGAGCGCTGGTAACTGTGTTTATGTGCAAGGCTGAGAATGGGCGGCTGCAGGAAGATGGGGAGAAGGGATGGAATACCCACCCTGGGGGCTTGTCAGCTGCAGGGGCAGGAAGCTCCTCGTGGGAAGGTGCCTCCTCCAGACACAGGTGTGTGGGGGGTGGGGGCCGTGGGGAGAGCGAGAAGCTGGGCTCCCCTGGGGTGTCCTGGGGCTTCCCTGAGCCTCGTCAGGCTCTGCCCTCAGAGCCCTAAGTGGGGGCTCTGCCAGCTTGGAGTTGCGGGTGGGGAAAGGAGGAGTTCGTGTGAGCAGGAAGGGTCCTGGGGGGCCTGGCAGAAAGAAGGGAGGGGCTCACTGCAGTTTGAGGGGAGCCAGGGGGAGGCTTGCAGGACAACGGCATGCCCACTCCCAGGGGACACTCGGGAGCCTGGCGGGCCACAAGCTGCCGCTGCTACTTCTCCAGTCCCTTCCCCCAACATGGACAGTGTTCGAGTACCAGCTCCCCCGGGAGAAGCCCCAGGGCAACCCAGGCCCAGGTTGCCCGTTTCCTTCTACACAGCCCGAGGCATGGCCAGCTTTCTAGGGGGACCAGCTGCCCCCACTCTCCAGTCCCCACGTTCCCCAGAGGCATCTGGGAGGGCAGGCTCTGCCCCTGGACTAAGGGGGAGATGCTCAGAGGGGCCAGGCTCTCTCCTACAGAGGACGCTGGGCTCTGACCACAAGAGTGTGTGCGGGTGGATTGAGGGAGGGGTGCCAAGGGGGGGTCAGGACTGCATCTGGATGCGTTAGTCTAGGAGCTGGCCTGGGGGGCTCGGCGGGGACAGCGGGCTGGGGAATGGGGCGGGCAGTGCAGCTTAGGCGCTGGAAGAGTGGCATTACCCAGGCTAGCAGTAACTTTTAATTGTATCTCTTGAAATTGGTAAAATGGTGAGTCGGGCTGGGGAGGCATTGATTAAAACCTGAGAAGAGAAACAACAGAGACAGTGAGAAGAGGGCAGGGGACACAGACTCACTCACCTGAGCAGCCAGGCCTCCACTCACCTCCACCGAGCTCTCCGCCGCCTTCTCCCCCGGCGCCGCTTCCCTTTTGGCTTTGAATGCAAAGAGCACAGGGCTCATTCTCCACCGTCCCATCCCGAAGACACCCTGCCTCCCCTGCCCCACACCCCCGCAAGCATCCCTGCGATTCAGTGTGGTGGGCAGGAGCCCCAACACTTGGGACTGAGACGCAGACCTGGGGGCATCCGAGCCCAGCTTTGCCACTTAACAGCTGTGTGACTATGGGCAAGATGCTCCACCTCTCTGGGCCCCCACGGACTAGAAGGTCTCTGACATTTTTCCTTGCTGGGCATTGCTGAGCCTCCTTCACCCACACTAAGAGCGCCCCGGATGGATTGTGTAGGCCGGTTATCAGAAGGCCATGATTCTTGGTGCCCAGAACAAAAGGGGGCTCCTCTGTGTTTGCCGCACAGGCTCTGTGAGGGAGGGGCCGCCTTCCTCTCCTGTTCCTGCTACTTGGCTGAGCCACAAGGAGGGAGGAGTCAATGAGCCGTGCCCAACGCGGGGCTGATGACGGCTCTGTGACCGCTGCGAGGGCTTTCTGACAGCCTGGCACAGCGCCAGGCCCAACAGACCCCTGGGGACAGCTTGATGACTTTTTCCGGCTCAGTCACTCCTGGCTCTCACCCCCACCCACAGCAGGCATCCCAGGGCCCTTGAGGAGGGGTGGGGGTGGGCTCTGATTTCTCACACCCAGAGGGAGGGCGCCAGCCCCCTTGCTGTGCCCACCCCTCTGCTTTCTGTGGCACAAGAGAAAGCTGTGCCCTCGCTGGGAACGGAGACACCCCCAAGGGGGAGGGAACTGATGGACCCTGGAGATGCGTGTCCGGGCCTGAAGGAGCTGTAGCTTCTGGAAGGGGCCAGTGGGGATGCAGAGGGTGGGGCAATGCGTCTGGGAGTCAATCACAGCTGAGGTTTGACTCCAGGGTTGAAACAGCTGTGAAAACAAGCGGGTGCTGTGACCTTACAGAACTGAAGGGCTGGCTGGACACCAGGGGGAGAGGGTGGAGAATTACAAAGCACGGGGGCAGATCAGACCCATAAACAGAGGAGACATCACAGCGAGGGTCTCCACGCAGCTTGGAAAATGAATCTCATTTCCCAGCTGCTAGGACCAGTCCTGTGATGCTGTCACAGCATCTGGGTGGCGCCTGGGCTATAACGGGGCGGGGGAGCCTGGAGAGTTGGGACCAGCATGGAGCCACTGGAGTGTCTCCGCTCAAGCTGATGTCTTGCTGGGAGCCTGGCTTTCCAGGGCTCAGCGCAAGGCACACAGCAGGCACTCAATAAATGTTCATTAAGTGTAAGGATAAACGACTGAAGTAATTAATTAGTGAACAGCTCTGGATGGTGTGCTAGGGTTTTGTTGGGGTGGGATTGCCTTCTCAGGTCGCCTCTCGTAATTCTTTTCATTTGGGGCAGGTGGGGGGTGGAGGTCGCTCTCTCTGTCTCCCTGCCAGTGGGGAGGGGGATGGGCTGGAGGTGGAAAGGAGGCAGCGGAGGAGGAGGCAGGACTAGAGATGTGGCCGAAGGTGATATAATCTGAAGCCAGCTTGATTTGTCTGGAGTGAAAAATTCAACCTGAAGAAACCATATGAGAAACTGGGTTTGAGGGTTCACCTCAGTTTCGGGGTGGGCTGACTTGGGCCTGGGGTTCGAGAGTGTTTGTGGCTTATCAGGGGAAGATCTTGATGGGGCAGAGCAAGATTTCCAGACCCTTCTGGCCACCTTCTTACCTTGCTCCCAGCCGTCATCTTTCTCACGCGGTTTCCCTTCATCATCCCTCCAGCCCCCAAGAACCGCCGTCTTCAGAGAGAAGGGGTGTGGGTGCGGAGGCGGCCGGGGCCGGGCACTGGCCGGGAGGTCGGGGCCTTGGCCTGACTCCCCCAGGGTGGCCAGTGACGTCTCACACGCCCCTGGGCCTCAGTGCAGTTTGTGAGTGGACATGTTTGTCTCCCACCTCCTCCACAGGCCCACTGCTGCGGCCCAGGGGATGAGGCCGGCGAATGGCGTCTCCCCACCCCAGTCCCCCAGGCCCCCACGGCCAGGGGTGTTGAGTGGCCTCCTTGGAGCAGGAGGCCTGGGGTCTGGCACTCACCTGTGGGCGATCCTTGCTTCGACTGTGGGTCCACCTGGGCTCCACTGGCCTTGAAGGACAGTGTCTTTGCTCCCTGCTGCTTCTCCAGCTCCCCTGGGAGACGAGAGGCTCGTGAGCAGAGAGCAATCCTAAAAGCCAGTACGGGTGGAGGCGGGGTGGAGGATGAGGGGCGAGCAGGAGGAGGGGCTCCAGAAGACAGGGGCCCACTTCATGGCAGGTTCAAGGCCGGCTGGAGCCTCCATGGGTGTATGGGGAGGGCAGCCCCTGCCAGAGAGGCCGGGGAAGAGACTGGCTCCGTCTGCGTCCCGGCTCTGATGCTGCCAGGCTGTGTGACTTCGGGCAACTTACTTGACCTCTCTGTGCCTCGCTTGAGAGGACCGCAGTGCCCACTTCAGAGCATCATTAAGAGGATCACAGGAGGACATATACCAAGGCCGGGCTTGCAGCAGGTGCTCAGTAAATATTTACTCTGACAAGATCTAAGGGTCACGTGGCGCCGCAGCCTCAGCACCGCTGATGCCGCTCAGCCTGCCCATCCCCATCAACCCCGGCTGAGCTCCCCCAGGAGGAGGCCCCAGGCACCCAAGGCCCCAGCAAGAGTCTGTCTGGCTGCTTAGTTTTAATTCCTCTCACTCAACTGTAAAGCTCTTCCTCCCGTCTTCTCTGGGCGGAGCTGGAGAACGGCCAGTTACCCTCCTCGGAGATCTGACAGCCATTATTAAATCACCCTCAGCTTCTCCTTTTCAGGAGACATCGCTCAAGTTGCCTTTATTAAAGCTCTTCTCTTGGGTCCCCTTCTCTGCCTCTCTGGTCACCTACAATCCAGGGACACCAGCCTGCAAACCCCCCACTAGAACCATCTGTGCCGACTGTCTGAGTCAGGCCGTCGATCAATACTTAGTATTTTTACTGAAGGGGGAGCTGTTCCGCTGCCCCCAGAGGGGCCACCTTGGCTTTGGAGAAGTTAGCGTGGTGATGATATGCAATGGGTCCGAGGGACCTGTATGCAAATCTTGTTTTGTTACTGCCTGAATTTGAACTTCCTTAAGTTCCTTATTTGTAGGTGAAGACGATACTGGGCCCCTCATGGGAAGATGTGGCAGCAACAACACAACAGGTTCGGCGTCCAGCCCAGTGCCAGGCACGTGGCAAGCGCTGAACACAGGGGACTCGGTGCCGTTTTTCCCTACTTCTCTATTTCCTTTCCTCCCCACCAGCCCTCCCTCTCTCCTCAGCTTTCTTCCTTTTCTCTCCACCTGAAGAAGAGGAGCAGGGATGAGCCAGCCCGACCCCCCTGCCCTCTGGACACAGGAGAGGACATTCACCCCTGATGCTCAGATGCCAGCGACAGCCACCCCTTCCTATTTGGAGGGACAGGCTGGTCAGGGAAAGGGGCCTCCACCAGCCACGCTGGTGCCTGCCCATGGGCACTGTGCTCCGAGGCTCTGTGGGCTCGTCTGGGACATTCTGATGATGAGAGGTGAAGCCTCTTCAGGGCGTGTCCTTGAGAATGTCCACGGGCAGCAGCCGAGGTGGCATTCCAAAGAGTCTGTTCCAGCCCTGAACTCAAGTAGCCAACGGAGAGCAGAAAGGAATTTACTCCCAGGCAGTTACTGAGTTAGGTACACAGTCTGGTCTGCTGGCTTTTTGTTTTAGCCTGATTTCCTTGTTTTCTTAGGACATTATAAACAGAAGCTATCCTCTCACTTTCCGAGAGAATCAGATTTAAATGCTAGTGTCAGGGCCTCTGCTTCTACCACGTACTTTAGACACATCCCTTAATGGCTCTGAGTCTCATCTGTGAATTGGGCACCAACACCCACCTTGCAGCCTCCCTGTGCACAGTGGGTGCTCCAAGGATACTGACGAAATGGCACCGCCCTGGTGTCTGGCTCCCTGCTCAAAGACCTGCACCGCCTTTCCTCCTGCCTAATGGATTTATACTGATTTAGGAATACTTTTCAACTAAGTGGCCATATAAGGCAGGCCTGGAGTCTATTTTTATTTCCTGTTTTAGTTTCTGAATCTATTCTTGTTTAATTTTCCTTTAAAGACTCTCTTAAGCCACTGTGATGCTTCAATAGGGAAGCTAGCAGGTGGGAGGAGACCACAGGGCATCACTGCTCTTTTCTTGAACAGAGAAGCAACCAGTAAACCACCTGAGTAGATGGAGAGGCCCACAGATTGTCTAAAATGCTTGACCTGGAGCAATCAAGAATCTGAGTGCTGGAGTTCCCTTCGTGGCTCAGCGGAAACAAATCTGACTAGCAACCATGAGGACACAGGTCCGATCCCTGGCCTCACTCAGTGGGTTAAGGATGCGGTGTTGCCGTGAGCTGTGGTGTTGGTTGCAGACAAGGCTTGGGTCCCGCATTGCCATGGCTGTGGTGTAGGCCAGCAGTTGTAGCTCCATTTGGACCCCTAGCCTGGGAATCTCCATATGCCATGGGTGAGGCCTTAAAAAGACCAGGGGGAAAAAAAAAAAAAGAATCTGGGTGCTCCTCAGAGGAACAGAAAGACAACTTTAAGATGAGGGGCAGTCAGCAAGTCACCCTAGCATTCCTGCCGTGGTGCAGTTGGGTTCAGCATCCAACTGCAGCCGCTCAGGTTGACGTGGAGGTGCAGGCTTACTCCCTGGCCCGGTGCAACGGGTTAAAAGATTGGGCATTCCCACAGCTGTGGCTCAGATTCAGTGCCTGGCCCGGGAACTTTCATATACCAGGATACAGCCATTTAAGAATATTTTTTTAAAAAGAAAGCCAGCCTGGACTCTTTAAGAAGACGATGTTATGAAAAACTAAGGGGGGGGGTTACTATTTCTGGTTAAAAGACACGAAGGACATCAAACAACCAGCTTGATGGACTGGATCGAGGACGAGGCCATGCAGGGGGCGCTGTGGGAAGAGGCGCGCCCGGCCCAGTCCCCCTCAGTTTGCATGCCTGTCTTTAGGGCCAGCCGGCTTGCGGGTCCTGGTCAAACTCAGCAGAGTGCTCGGTTCTGAGGGGCCGGCACATAGCCCCACGGCCTGGCTACCTGTGCACACATGAGTGCACGCTCTCGTGTGCCTCGCCTTAATCACCAACCATCCATCAGCCGTGGTGCAGTGGGGCTGGGGGTGGGGAGGGCCGGAGGGGCCTTGCTCAGCCGCACTCGCTCCAAGTCGGGGGCAGGGAGTGTCTGTCTCCAAGGGACCCTGCTTCTTCTGACCAGTCTCGGGGGGACCACATCCTTACACTCGATCCGGATCTGCTCCAGTTCCGTCACCTCCGCGATGGACTCCTTCAGGTCCTCCACGAACTTCTGCATTTCATCCAAGCCCAGCGCACAGAAATGCAGCACCTGCTTCTTCTCAGAGCCCGAGAGCGGGGTCACCAGTGTGATGCCATGAGAGTAATCTGGAAACCAGACCCCAGGCCCCCAGGGGCTGTGAGCAGCCGCAGGGGAGGCAGGGCCCGCTTCAGGGCCACCCCTCCCCCTCCCTCCTCCACCACATCCCGGGCCTGAGACTTACACTCGTTCTCAAAGAGGTGGAACTGCATGCCCAGCAGGCCCACGGCCTTGCAGAAGGTATACGTGGAGGCGCTCTTCTTCTTGGGGCAGAGTTTGAGGATCTGTCCAAGAGAGGGAGACGGGGTACCCTGAGACGTATGCACTCATGTAAACATGCCTTACACACCTGGATGAGTGAACAGCCAGAGGCTCTTGTGAACCCAAGTAAACACACAGGAAGACATGCACACTTATGCCGACTTACATGCTGAGGGTACATTTGCGCGCGCGCACGCGCACACACACACACACACACACGTGCACCCCCCCCCACATATGCAAACTCACAATATCAAAACAGTTTCTGCTGCACAAAACCCTCCAGTGGCCATTCCCACTGCACTTGGAGGCCAGTTCACACCTCTTGCCCTGGTCTGTAAGGCCCACCTGATCTGGCCCCTGCCCTGCTGGCTTTATGTTCAGGCCATAGCTGTAGCTTCTACAGGGCAGGCTCGGTCCCACCACAGGGCCTTTGCATCTGCTATTCCGTCCACAACTCTCCTTGCACAGCTGGGTTACTCTTATTACTTAGATCTTAAATGCTGCCTCCTTAGAGACTCCTTCCCTGATCATCCTATCTAACAAAAACAAAATAAAGGGGGAAGAAATTCACCTTAACTCCAGGTACCCTATTCTGCCACCCTGCCTTGTCTTCATGGTACCTTCCCCAGTTTGATAGTATTTCACTTGTTTTCTTAATTTTTTTTTTGTCTTTTTTTTTAAGGCTGCACCCATGGCATATGGAGGTTCCCAGGCCAGGGGTCGAATTGGAGCTGTAGCTGTCAGCCTACACCACAGCCACAGCAATGCCAGATCTGAGCCGCATCTGCAACCTACATCACGGCTCATGGCAATGTTGGATCCCTAACCCACTGAGCAAGGCCAGGGATTGAACCTGTGTACTCATGGATGCTAGTCAGATTTGTTTCCACTGAGCCACAAAGGGAACTCCTGTTTTCTTAATTATTTTCTATCTCCCTTCCCTACTGAGAAGAGAGCTCGGGTAGCAGTTGCTCCATATACAGATGAGCTGGGCTTGGGGGCCCAGGAGAGGAGGGGGGAGCCCTGTCCTCAAGGGGCTGGTGCTGGTGGAGGAAGACCCTCGGGTGTAAATCAATCAGAGGATCAATCAATACGCAGAAGAAATGAAAAAGCAAAGTGAAGAAATGGATAAATAGGGTAACTGCAGAAACTGGTGCATGTTTTGAAGTGACGTCTAGTGAGACTGGACAGTGAGTGGGTGGGCCTCCTGTGGGGTGGGCGGGAAGGGTGTTGGAACTAAATGAGGGGAGGGAAGGGGTCGTGCAGTCTGGGGAGATTTTCCAGAGCAGATCGAGGCCTGAGAGGGATGGAGTCTGGCCAGGAGGCAGGGGCCAAGCAGCAGAGGGGAGGTGTGGAGGCAGGTGAGGTGGGTGTGCGGGCTGGGCTGACTCCGCTGCCCCACGGGGGCGGACCTCAGGCGGGGGTCGTTCGATTTGGGACAGGTTTAGAGGGAGTGCCAGTCCGCCTCATGGGTGGGGAGGATGGGGGGTGTGAGGGAAAGACAGGCGTCCCCTTCACGGCTGCTTCCCAGCACTGGGGACAATGCCTGGTACAGAGCAGACACTCATCACACACGTGTTGAATGGATACCTGGGTTCAAAGAGCAGAGGACCAGCACCTACAGACGTGTGCATACATGCGCACATACACGCACTCGCACACACACCAGCATCGCCCTAGGCCCGGGGACAGCACCTGCCCTTTCAGACCCACTGTACCTCCCGGGCCGAGGGACCGACATGCAGCCCTGTACACGCTCTGCCGCAGGTTTCCCGGCAGGAGCGGGAGGCGGATGCTCTGAGCTCTAGTTCGTTTCCACCAGGGCTGGGGACCCGTGAGAGAGAACCCGACCTCTCTGTGCCTCGGCTTCACCTGCCTGGGCTCCCCACCCCCGCCCCCTGCGATGTGGGGGATCAGCCACGAGGTGCCCACTCTGGGCCCCGCCTCTCCCGGGTCCCCGCTCACCACCAGCAGGTCGTTGAAGAGGAACACCTCCCTCTGATGCGCGGCCTGCTTCTGCAGCTTGTTCACGTCCGTCACCTCGAAGAGCCGGCTGCAGCAGACCAGGCGGCGGTGGGGCACCGACAGCACCTGGGCGGGGGGGGGGGGCACAGCGCTCAAGGGGGGCTGCAGAGGCCACGCCCCCAGCACCTGCTTCCAGGAGAGCAGATGCAGGCCCCGGGGGACCCTAACCCTTCCCTTTCCTCCTGGGGCTCCTTCCTCTTCATCGTGCTCCTTGGGGAGCAGGGCTGGGTGAGAGGGGTTCACGGTGCTAGAGGAAGTGAGGTGATAAGAGGTGGGGAGAGGAAACTGGGAAGAGCCTTCGGATTGTTCAAGTCTGGTCACCGTGCACCCCTTTCCCTCTGAGGCCTTCTTGAAGGCACCCCCACATCCCAGGCTGCATCTTTCTCTGTTGAACACCCAAATACAAGTGTGCAAGAGGGAAGGGTCACGGGGATACCTGGCATCTGCTCCAGTGTGTGAAATAGCCCAGGGGCGTCCACAAACCCAACAGAGGTGATGACCTCAGCACTCAAGGCTCTGGCCAGAAAAGGCCACCCCACGCTGCTGGGTGGAGGGGTCCAGTGCAGAGCCTCGGATAAGGTCCCCAAACTGCCCCCCTAGGTCAGCAATTTGGGGAGGAGGAACTGGAGCTGTTAGGGTTGGTTAGGGATATGGAGACTAGAACCTTATGTTTATGGAATAAAGAGCCTCTGCTGACGATTACAGAGGACGCTCCCTTAAGAATCCTCACAAGCTCGGAACAAACTGCAAGCCACGACACGGGCCCCAAGCCAGGGGCACCCCACGGTCTGAGACCCCACGGGCCAGAGCTGGCTTCAGCCCCTTTTTTGCCTTCTACTCCGTAGAAGGGACCGTCCAGGATCCATCCCACCCAAACCTCCTACCAGGCTTTCCAGATGCTCCCACCCTCGAGCACTGGGCAGTCTTTCCCCGTGTCTCACTTTCGTCTCTCCCACCGCAGCGGCTGGTGCTGAGGGCAAGGAGGGGATGAAGCAGGAGGAAGGAGGAGCCGGGCCCCGCACACTCAGGAACCATAGTGAGTGGATAAGGGGAAAGCCGGGAGGAGAAGGCGTGGAGGTGGCAGGAAGAAGGAAAGGGAAGGAGATGGAGCCGGAGCCTCAGAGGGAAGTGACCCCTCGCCTCCCCTCCCCCACCCCCACCCCTGGGGTGAGCGCCACTTACTGTCTTCATGCCCACGATGGACTTCTCCACCTTGGTGACATACGTGACATGGTCCTCATTGGACTTGAGCTCCTTCTGCTGGATCCTTTCATAGATGCCAACTACCAGCTCCCTGGGGATGTCGGCGCCGTCATCCACACCTGCGGATGGACATGGACATGGAGAGGGAAGGGGGTGTCAGGGGCCTGGAGCCAGAGAAGGGAAGCCCCCTACTTGACTGCTGCTCCCGAAGGGTGGCCCAGCTTTTGCCTCGTCCCTGTTCCAAACCTTCAATGGCTGGCTCCCCGCAGCCTCTAAATTAGGGGTCAGCTCCCTGGCTGGGCACCAGAGCTGCTAAGACACACACCCTCAGCCCTGCCTCCTGCTGCTCAGAGCCTCTGCCCCATCTCCCAGGCCTCCTGCCATCTCCCAACGCTCATGGTCCTGCCTTTGCGCCTGAAGTCCTCTTCTCTTAACAACTCCCAGCCCGACTCTGCCCCGCGGGCATCATCGCCCTGTCCTGTCTTGTTCTCAGGCCCTCCCTCCCCTCCAGAAGGGAGTTTGGGGCTCCTGCTGAGTGGGAGCACTGGGGGGAGAGACATTAAGTGAAGGAGGTCAGGGCAGCCCCTGTGGGGATGCACCACCCCTCTCCCACTTCAGAACCCATCAGACTCTGGTAACAAAACATCCCAGCACGAGATATACCACCCTGAAAACAACTTCCCCAGGAGGCAGAAACAGAGGCCATAAAAACATGTCTTCTTTCTACTTTCTCTAAATCTTTCTTTAATGATTATACATGTCTTTCTTAAGAGGGAAAAATTAAAAAACATCTTGGGATATTCCCTTCGTGGCTCAGAGGAAATGAATCTGACTAGCATCCATGAGGATGCAGATTCAATCCCTGGCCTCACTCAGTGGGTTAAGGGTCCGGCGTTGCTGTGGCTGTGGTGTAGGCCGGCAGATGCAGCTCTCATTCAACCCCTAGCCTGGGAACCTCCATCTGCCATGGGTGCAGCCCTAAAAAGACCAAAAAAATAATTAAAATAAAAACATCTTGGGCAAGTGCTCTCCAAGGAGTTTCCTTAGGTGCTGAGAGGACATTACATGTTGTGTGAGCAGCTCCCTGTATTGACCCCGTTTCCTCCACCTCTGAGCTTGGTTCTGAAAGTCAGGAAGAGGCACTATGCGGTTCCGGGGGCCTGGAAGAAGCCAGGCTGGGGGCAAGAAGCAGACTAGGGACTGAGCACAAGGGCCCCAGGTGGAGATGCAGGTGGCTCACCTCTGTTCCTTCTGGATGCCCTGGAAAAGGGTTTTTTTTTTTTTTTCTTTCTTTTTTTAAAGCAGACATAGGGGAAGAGGCAGTGGCACCAGGGGACCCGAAAGTGGGTGAATCCATGTATGGATCAGCAAACTTGAGAAAGTGGAAATGGAAGCTGGCAGAGAGGCTAAAAGGCTCAGAACCACCAGCAGGGTTTGGAGTTGGTGGAGGTGGAGGTGGGTTCGAGACAGCAAAGGTGGTTGAAAATCAGTTTAAAAAGCAGGTAGAGGGAGTTCCCGTCCTGGCACAGGGAAATGAATCTGACTAGTAACCACGAAGATGGCCTTGCTCAGTGGGTTAAGGATCCAGCATTGCTGTGGCTGTGGCGTAAGTCACAGATGTGGCTCAGATCCTGCATTGCTGTGACATAGGCCAGCAGCTGTAGCTCCAATTTTACCCCTAGCCTGGAACCTCCATATGCATCTGGTGCGGCCCTAAAAAAGCAACAACAACAACCACAAAAAAGCCGGTGGACATCCCTGTCCCTTCCTCCACTACTCCCATCTTCAGATGGCGGGTCATCCTTTGGAAAGACCCCGGGCCCAGCCAGGGGTGGGAGTCTGTGCTGAAAACTGGGGGGTGGAGTTGATGCCTCCTGTTAGGAGACCCCCTCCCTCGGCCCCATTTCCCACAAAGATCTCATACTGTTGGTGGCCAGACTCCTACCCTCTGATTGGAGAGGTCTCTTCAGAGGGAAGCACAGGAGAAAAGATCTAAAGAGACTCAGTCAGGTCTCCCAGTGAAACAGCTCAAGTAAATTCCTTCCATGAGACGGTCCACCGGCAACCCCCCCACACCCAGAGTCTTCATTAGCCTCAGAGTGGCTCACTCTTAAATATGAATGGACCACCAAGTTTTGTCATCTAGGTATGGAGAGTCTCTCACACAAAAGAGGAAGAGTATGAGAAAAAGTGAAAAAGGAATGTAGAAGAAACAGGGAAGCAGGAAGAACCTGAAACAGACAAGCTAAAAGAGAGCATTCCTATCTTCAGAGATATACGAGAAGATATTGCACCTACAAAACAGCAACGAAATGCTGTAAAAGAGGAACATTTGGAGAGCAAAAAGTTCTTGAGAATGAAAAGTGTGACAGCAGAAACGAAAAATTTAGTAGGAGACTTGAAAGATAAAACTGAGTGGCATCTTCAAGCAAGTCAAATGAGAAGTTCCACGGTGGCCTAGCAGTTAAGGATCTGGTGGTGTCACTGTTGTGGCTCAAGTTATTGCAGTGGTGCAGGTCGGATCCCTGGCTGGGGAACTCCTACATGCCGAAGGCGTGGACCAAAAAAAAAAAAAAGACAACGAAGAAGACAATGATGGCAGATAGAAAGTGATAAAGATCAGAGGCTCAAATTAGGAGGTCTAACAGCCGAATAATCGGAGATCTGGCAAGAGTACAGAGAAAATGGAGAGGGAAAATGATCAAAGACACTATTTAAGCAAAGATCCTACAATTGGAGGCATGTGTTTCTAGACTCAAAGGAAGAACACAGTACCCAGCACAATAGATGAAGAAAGAACCATAACAAGGCACATCGCGATGAAAATTCAGAATCCATAGGACAAACAGAAGAACGTCAAAATGTTCAGAGAGAGCACAAAGATATAGAAGCAGAAGGTCAGGAGTTGTAACAGCAGGAGCACTGTCAGCTGACGGACCACAGAGCAACACCTTCAAGATTCTAGTTCAGAGTTTCCAGCCTGGAACCTGCTCTCAGCCAGGAGTGAAGACAGAAAAAGACACATCCCGATATGCAAGCTCTTAAAACATGTGTCTCCAGGAACATGTGTCTAAACCTGAGGAAGCAATGAAGTCCAGGAAACTGGAATCCAACACACATCCATTCGGAGAGGCCTCTCCTGGTAAATGCCATCAAGTTATCCCAAGGCCACCGATATCAACGCACCCAAGACCTAACTGGCTCTTCTCTCCCAAATCGTGGAGGAGGAAGGGCTGGTACCATCCAGCCACCAGCTGTGGTACCAGGACCTGGAGGTCACCCAAAGGCGGATGTACCACGGAGGGCAAAGGGCACCGCCCGGGGGCCCTGGATCTTGGAAACTGCGATCCACTCCCCCCCGCCCCATGCCTGGCCTGCAGGCAGCTTCTCCAGTCTGCAGTGCCTGACCAGGCCCAGAGAGCAGTGTCCAGCGCCCTGGACCCCCGGGGGGGACAGTCCATGGTTGGGGATGAGACTCCCAGGAAGAGGCCGAGCGGCGGCCCCAGCCCTCCTACCTCGCAGGTTCCGGATAAAGTCTTCCAGCATCATCTTCCGGTCGGGCTTGATGTTGGGGCTGTACATGTCGGTGTTGAGCAGGATAATGGCGAAGGCCAGGATGAAGATGGTGTCCGGGTTGTGGAACTGCTGCACCACCTCAGGGTTGCACATGCAGTAGCGCTGGCTGGGGCAGGGGACACAGTGTGGGTGTCAGGGACCCCCCACCCTCCCCGAGCGCCGGCAGTGGGGTGATTCAGGCAAGTGTCCGGTTCTCTGAGGGCTGAGGCCCAGAGAGGCTCCCCCTCACCTCACTGACCACTGTCTGCCCTTGACCCTGGTCCTTGTCCCCACCCAGGGGGCCAGGAAGGTATCACATACCCACAGACCCCCCCCTCCCGTGCCAGCCTCACATAGATGCTTGGTAGAGATGTGCCAGCTGATGGGGACAAGTGCGGTACTGCAGGCCACTTGGCAGCCTGGTGCTGCTCCAGCTTAGAGGGCCCGAGGGGTTCTGTCTCTCCTCTTTCCTCCCCTCCTGCATCCCTAGCCCCGACTTCCGTCCCCCAGGCTCACAGCAGCTCCTTGCCCAGCCACCCTCCCTCCAGGCCTGGGCGTGTGCAAGGGGAGTGGGGCTGGGGAAGGGGTCCCACCTGAAGGCCTCGATGAGCCGCTCCACCTTCTGGGCCTCCCCCTGCACGCGGATGTGCGCCTGGAACTTGCGCAGGGCCTCGTCCAGCTCCATGGCCGAGAAGTCCATCTCGTCCACCACGCAGCTGAGGGCGGGAGGGGACGGGATGGTGAGTGAGGTCGGCCGAACTTCCCTCCACCCTCCAGAGCGAGGAGAAGGGCACAGCCCACTTGCTGCTGCCCCCCGACCCTACCACCCTCTTGGCGGGGGAATTGATCCACCCCAGGGGCTCCTTCCATAGCCCGGGAGGACCCCTCACAGCTCTGCTCCCCTGATGAACCTGTGAAGCACCGGAGCTGCTAGGAACCTGGGCCCAAGACAGCCGCCGGCCAGCCGTGCAGGTGCTGGGGCCGGGGAGGCTGGGCCAGGCCTCCTCGCTTCCAAATCCTGAGTCCTTTCCTCTCAGCCCTAGAGCTTCCGGAGTCAGAGGTTTAAACTGTGGGCAGATATGGTTTCCTCCTCCATCTGGGGGTGTCTATCTTTCTCTCTGGTGTCCGCTTCCATTTGGGGACCTCATCTTACACCAGCCCTCCTGGGTCTGGGTGTCCGTGGCCAAGGCGCCCCCACCCCTGTTCACAGTGTGACAGACGCAGCAGGATTCTGGGCCTGGGCCAGAACTGGGGTCTCAGTCACCCCTCTTGGAACCTCAGTTTCTTTTTCTGAGAAGGGAGGGTCAGAGTCCTGCTCCCCAAGGGCTCTTCCACCTCTGAAGTGCCACCTCTGATCCTGGAGAATTTGCCTCTGAATGCCTCCGCTTTGTGGGGAAGCTTGGGCCAGGTGCCCCGCTGGGCAGTCTCACTCCTCTGGCTTGGCCTGCTCTTCCTGGGGGTCTGGGACCAGGTCCGCCCAACCCCCAGCACAGCCCACCTTACCCTCCCTGGGGGCCCTGTTCCCGAGGCCAGGAGCAGTGAGCAGAGGGTCCGCCCCCACAAGGCAGCAGGCCTGACACCCCGCGGTCCACAGAGGCTCCTGTGTGGAGCGGACGGTGCCTTCCTGCTCCCTCACCCTAGTCCACTCTCTCCCTGCTGGTCCCCTTACCCCCACCACATGGCCCTCTCTCTGCTCCCACAGCCCTCAATGATGCCGTCAGGGTCACAGCCCTGGACACCACGGCCCACCGGCCCTGCCCACAGAGTGTGGCTCAGTGCCCAGCACATGCACAGACTCAGGAGACACTGTCCAAGGGGCTGGGTGAGGAGGGCGACATGCCCTGAGCAGGACCCACCCCCTCCGTGACCCCAGGTTCCATGCTGCCCATGGCCTGGGAGACTCAGACACCCCTGCTTGATCCTGGCTCTGCTGCCAGTTTTTAGGGGAAAGCAAGGAACCCGCGTGGCAACGGTCAGGGCCCCTGCCTGCCCCACTCCTCCTGGGAGCGAGGAGGGGAGGCCTCACTGAGCCACCCAGAGAGGCCAGGTGGCTTCTCTCCCCCTAGGACCAGGTGGATGGCCAGACACCTGCCCTCAGGCTTGTCCCCCTGCATAGAAAGGGGCCAGAGGTGGGGCTGGGAGGTGGAGGCAAGGATTTGGTCCAGGGATGAGAACCGGCAGCGTCTCGGCATCTGAGACAGACAGCAGTCCAGCAGGTAAGAGGCTGTTCTGAGTTCTGGGCAGCTCCTGTCACCTCTTCCCTGAACCATCCCCAGGTGAAGGGCACGTGGACTCTGAGAGCAGCATCACAGGGCCCGCACGTGTATGTCCCCCAGCCCAGCCCAGTCAGGAGACAGGAGCCCAGCACGATAGAGCCAGACAGTGATGCCGACTGGAGGGGGTGAACCAGTGCAGCCAGGGAGCAAGAGGGCCTGGAGTTGGAGCGGGGAGCCAGGGGAGGGAGACAGAGATGAGTCAGTGAGAGAGACAGGGATGGAGAGTCCAGTGGGAGACAGAGAGGGAGAGAGCTAGAGAACAGGGGCAAAACAGAGACAAGAGGAGAAAGAGGGAAAGACAGAAGACGGACAGGGAAAGGCCGAGGAGGTGAGGGGAAGAAGCACAGCGGCTGGGCCAGGCGGGCCTGGGTGTGGAGCAGAGGCAGCACTTGGCTGCCCTGCAACCCAGGGCCCCATCCCTGCCAACTCTTGCGGAGCCAAGCAGGAGGCAGCGATGCCCAGCCTGGCCATCCCTGACATAGAGGCCTGGCTCCCCAGAGGCCACAGCAGGACCCTGGTCCTTCCAGTCTGATGTCCAGCCACTGCCCAGGACTGGCCCCTGTCCTCTGCCTGCAAGACTCTGAACCCTAAGGTCCTGGCACCCCATGTCCCTCCCAGAGCCTCTGTCCATGGACCGTCCCTCAGGCTCTGGACCGGGGTTGACCCCATGATGGGGTGTGGGTGCTAGAGGCCCAGGCACCTAGGGAGGCATCAGGAGGCAGCGGTGCAGCAGCTGGGAGAGGGCGGATGTGCCCAGCCAAGCGTGGCGGCCTATCTTCCAGCCCTTTGTTCAGGTGACCCAGCTGCTCTGCGCTCAGAGCTGCAGCTAAAAGCTCTGGTAATGAGCCTCCCAGGTAAGGAGCAGGACGGGAGCTCAGCCAGGTGGAAATGCCAGCCCACAGAGCAGGGTGCGGGGTGACTCATTTGTGGCCACTGGGTGGGGAGGCCTCTGAGGGTGGACACCCGGGCCATGGGCTAGAGAGGCTATACCTGCACCTTGGGGCACCCCATGGAAAAGCTGCAAGGAAGTTGGTTAAGATGCAGAGCCCCAACCCTACCCCAAACCAGACAATGTAGAGGAGAATCAGTCTACACCACAGCAACAGCAATGCCAGATCCGAGCCTCGTCTGTGACATACACCGCAGGTAACGCAATGCTAGATCCTTAACCCACTGTGCGAGGCCAGGGATCAAATCTGCATCCTCATGGATACCAGTCAGATTTGTTTCCACTGAGCCATGACGGGAACTCCACCATCTGATTCTTAAAAACTGAGAACTAATGGCTGAGCCAAGTGCACAGTGGGGGCTTTAAAAATGTGCATCCAGGAGCTCCTGGGACCCCCTGTATCCCCTTGGCTCTCGGGGGGGGGGGGCTTTTGTGATGGGGGTGGTGAGGAGGGGAGGGAGGGATGGGGTAAAGCCGGATGCAGCCCCCCACCCCCACAATCCACACGTATTTCCTGCTTCCTCCCTGCAGTTGCCACCACAGGCATGGGTGTTTAACAGGCAGGTGATCTGGGGTTGTCAGATCTTAGAGAAAAAATCTGGACATTTTCTGTAAAACTAGAAGCTGTTCTGAGAGGTGGAAACACACTACTGACCCTTGGAGACAAATGGCTTCCTCTCTGCAGAGCCAGGGGTTGGGCCAGGTGACTCAGGGCTCCCCCACCGGCTCACTGTGACATTCTCTGCCGAGGACCCAGACACAGCGAGGGCCCACAGTCTGTCTCTCTCGAGGCTCTGTGATGTGCCCAGACAGCAGGGGATGGCGGTGTCACTTCTGGCTGCCTTTGGAATACAGCTCAGGATGGTGGCTGCACCCCACCTCCTCCCGTGAACCACTGTGCCCTCCTAGGGCAGGTGTGGGCCGAGACTTTGCTCACCTGGGGGCGGGGCCGATGCCCCCGAGCCTCCTGGCAGCATGCTGCCCTCTCCCCCCGTGGGAGCCCAGCCCTCCCTGCCCCGGTCTGCCTCTCTTCTCCCTGCTCCATCCTTCTCTTGTTTCGCAGTATCTACTCACACTTAAATCTCCCCTCCCCGACCTTCTTTGCTGTCACCCTGGAGACAGTTGTCCAGATCCTGTCTGCTGCCTCCACCTGCACAGCCTACAACCCTCTCTCCTCTCCCGTCATCTTTATGGCGAAAAAAAAATCACACATTTCTGGGTGGTCGTTCCTGACATCTGGTCTCCCCATTTTACAGAAGGCAAAACTGAGACGGCAAAGGGGCTTGCCCGGAGCTCCCAAAACTGGAAAGAGCCTCCCCACTTCAGGGTCCCACTGCTCTAGCATTTACTGAGCGTTGTTCTCGTGCTTCACTAAGTGGGCAACAGCCTCAGTCCTGTGGGATGTTATTCCATGAGGAAACTGAAGTTCACCAGAGAGCTGGCCCTGCAGTGGGACTGCACACAACACACTCCTGGCGTGTCCTCTCTTGGGGGCTGGAGCTAATGTGTCTCTCCCTGGGGACTGCTAGCCACCCAGATGCCTGGTGACACCCAGAAGGGGCTGAGGCAGGGCAAGTGGACACGTCACAGAGTCATGGGCAAGGGCCATTTTACTACCAGCAGTCACACGAGCGCACAGAGCCCACAGCAGGGGCCATATTCCTGACCCCTGCCTTCTGCTTTCTGGGGCTTTCTTTGACCCCTGGTTGCTTGCCCTCCCTTCCCACATGCACTGAGCACCTCCTGTATACGCACACTGTGCTTGGGACCTGGAACACATGGCAAACAACACAAACACAGATCCTGTCCCAGGAAGAGAAACAGACATTAAATGCAGAGCCAAAAGTAATTGTTTCAGGAGCTCCTCCCATGAAGCAGTGGGTTAAGAATCTGACTGCAGAGGCTCAGATTGCTGCCGAGGTGTGGGTTCGATCCCTGGCCCAGCACCCGGTGCAGTGGGTTAAAGGACCTGGTGTTGCTGCAGATGCAGCTTGAATTCAATCCCTGGAGCAGGAACTTCCACATGCTATGAGTGCCGCCATAAAAAGGAAAAAAATTATTTCATTATAGTTATGATTAAAGCCTATGTAGGGAAAGGACAGGGTTTTATGATGGGACAAAGGAAACCCACTTTTTATCCGAATGTCCCGAGGCACCTCTTTGGGCATTCTTTGGGGATGTGACATTTCAGCTGAGACCTGAAAGGTGAGTACCAGGTGACCAAGGGACGGGGTGGGGTGGGAATAGCTTTCAGGAAGAAGGGGGACAGCAGATCCCAAGGCCCTGTGGTTGGAAAGAACTTTCAAGGTCCAGAACGGGCCAAGGAGGCTGCGATGGGGACGGAGAGTGAGGGATCTATCCTGAATCCAGAGGGAGACCACGGGAGGGTGTGGTCGGAGGAGTGAGACCATGCAGTTTGTTTTAAGATGATTTCTCTGGTGTTGGGAGAGAATGAATGAAGAAGAAAGCTGGGAGCGAGAGGCAGGGGGCCCATCCGGATGTACCTGCAGAGCCAGAGCTAAAGAAGCTGGGCCCTGGGCTAAGGTGGAGCAAACTGAGGGGACAAAGTGAGAGACTGTCTAGAGGAAGAACTGATGGGACCAGGTGACAGAAGGAGCGTGGCGGTGAGGAAAAGCCTCAGAGCTCAAGCCTGAACACCCAGTGGCCCGGCGGGACTCATTTTTGAGGTGGGTCCTTAATGGGTGGACCCCCGTGTTGGAGGAGAGCTGGAGACCT
Source organism: Phacochoerus africanus (assembly GCF_016906955.1). Lineage (NCBI taxonomy): Eukaryota > Metazoa > Chordata > Mammalia > Artiodactyla > Suidae > Phacochoerus > Phacochoerus africanus. Next base: position 71,286,927 of record NC_062550.1, on the reverse strand, counting down.
CATGTGTTTTGGACACATGAAGTTTGAGATGTTCCTTCATATCAGTTTAGTATCTACTCATCATTGTGATTGGCACCCAAAGTTTTGCCTTGTCTATTTCATAAATTAAAACCCAGCCTGGACCCTTCCTTGCTCTCTAGTCAGAAGCTCTTCTCTTTGGAGCCAAACTTCTAGAAGCCATCCCTTCTATTACCTCCTCAATCCCATTCACTTTTCAACCCACTCCAGCCAAGCATCTTCCCCAGCATTCCATCGGAACCTGTCAAGGCTACCACTGGCCGCCATGTTGCTAAGCCCAGTGACACCAACTTCTGTCCTTATCCCACCAGCCTCTTGGCAGCATCACTGCAGTTAAAGACTCCCTTCTTGAACCCTCCTGCACTGTTGGTGGGAATGTAAACTGGTACAGCCACTATGGAGAACAGTTTGGAGATACCTTAGAAACCTATACATAGAGCTTCCATATGACCCTGCAATCCCACTCTTGGGCATATATCCAGACAAAACTCTACTTAAAAGAGACACATGCACCCACATGTTCATTGCAGCCAGAACATGGAAACAACCAAATGTCCATCAACAGATGATTGGATTAGGAAGATGTGGTATATATACACGATGGAAATCTACTCAGTCATAAAAAAGAATGGCATAATGCCATTTGCAGCAACATGGATGGAATTAGAGACTCTCATACTGAGTGAAATGAGTCAGAAAGACAAAGACAAATACCATATGATATCACTTATAACTGGAATCTAATATACAGCACAAATGAACATCTCCACAAAAAAGAAAATCATGGATTTGGAGAATAGACTTGTGGCTGTCCAACGGGAGAGGGAGGGAGTGGGAGGGATCGGGAGCTTGGGGTTATCAGATACAACTTAGAATAGATTTACAAGGAGATCCTGCTGAGTAGCATTGAGAACTATGTCTAGATACTCATATTGCAACAGAACAAAGAGTGGGGAGAAAAATGTATACATGTAAGAGTAACTTGATCCCCATGCTGTACAGCGGGGGGGGGGGGGGGGGGGGGGAAGACTCCCTTCTTGAAACACTCCTCTCTCGTTTCCACCCCCTTCCCCTCCCCCAGTCTGACCTTTCCTCTCTGGAGGCACCCCATCCATCTGACCTCTGATTTTAGGGGTCAGATTTGGGGTTGGCCACTCTTAACAACCTCTCCCTAGGGTGCCTGCCCATTCCAATGGTTCTGATTGCCAATGCATGCTACAACTCTTAACTGTTTATCTCTTGCAATGCAATAATAATAATTATTATTATACATATATATATTATATACATATATATGTGGCACCAGAAGGATGTGGAAGTTCCCTGGCCAGGGATCGAACCCTTGCCACACCAGCGATCTGAGCTGCTGCAGTGACAATGCCAGATCCTTAACCCTCTGTGCCACCAGGGAACTCCCACCCTTATTATTTTATCATTAGTCACTAACTAGTTAATTTATTGGAGGTGGGGGGTTGATCTACAGTGTTTATAAGAGACCAGGTTAAGCAATGGTGCTACTAAGCACAGAGGAGGGCTGCTGAGTAAGAAGGTCAGGGACTGGGCCACTGTCACAAGACCACAGTGGTGCTAGCATCTCTGGGAGGAAAGTCACATCTCAGGGTGTACATATCCTTATGTTTTACCAAGTATTACTATTTTAACTTGCTCTAAGTATTTCATAATGTCTAGTTTGAGGAATTCTTCAGATGAAATGTCCCCACACCCAGCATCTCTCTCCCCTCCAAGCTGAAAATATCTACATGTTTATTTGGTATAATCTGCACAAATTACTCCAATGGGCCTGAAGCAAAGGCAGAGTCACATGGAAAGACTGAGTGTTCAGAACTCTCAGTGGCCCAGGAGGCTGTTGCTGTGATCGGCTACCTCTGTTCTCGCCCACCCGGCCCCAGGCCCTGCTGCCTCTCCCTGCCTCTGTGCTCCACCCACCGCTACCCTTCCTGAGGCCACTGCTGGCAAGGGCCTCGCCGCCTGGCCGCTACGGTGATGATGACGGTGACGGTGACAGCCTCCCTGCCCCCGAACCATCTCCGGGAACACCTCTGAGATGTCCATTTGGTTCTGTCACTCACTCTTCTGCTGACAGCTTTCTAAGGGCTCACACACCCCTCGGATGAAGCATTCCTGGGGTGGATGAGTGCATGAGAGACAGACACACCACAAGAAGGAAGGAACCATGAGCAGGGGGTCAGCTAGGGAAGGACCCCTGTGGCAGGTGCCTTTGGAAGCTCTGTCTGGTGGCCCAGATCACTTGGAGCTGCACCCTGGACTCGGTTGCCAGGGGAAGAGCTCGGTGGATTCTATATGGCAGACAGCGGTGTGTGCACAATTCCCACTTCCTTCAAATGCAAACACAGGCCAGTGAGTGATGAGAACCTGGCAACCTGGCCCTGATTGGGCTGCTCCTGGGAGCTGTCTGGACCTGCCTGGGGACGTGCCACTGATGCGGAGTGGGGGTGACAGACTCCTGCTCTGGCCTCCCTCTCCTTCCTATGAGTTTCTGCAGGGCAGCGCCAAGCCCCTCACAGGGCTGCGGAGATGTTCCCTGCATCTGCACAAACAGGTATAACCTTGCATGAAATTGCTTGTTAACACCGACTGGGGCGTGGAGTTGGTCTGTGTTGCAGGGAAATGAAGCGTTGCACGTAACTGTGATCAAAACGAATGTCGTCATCTCGACTTTTTTTTTTTTTTTTAAATGATAGCAAGACAAAGGAACAGTCTGGGAGCTGAAAAACAGGTAATGGTAGCAACAGGGATTTTTAACTGGCCGGAAGAGACAGCAAAGATCTCGAAGGTGAGGCGCGGAACCAGGCCGGGAAGATGCACATGCTGTGCCCACGTAGGATTTCGCTCCTGATGGAGATGGGTCCAGGTTTCAGGATTAGGACACAAAACGAAACCACCCACTGCCATGAGCTGGAGGAACCCGGGTGTTATTTCTGCAGTTCTCATCTCATACAATTCAATTAAAAATATCCCCATCCGCCAGAGTTATTTTTGTTAGTCGGAACTCATAACGTGCCTGACAAAGGTCAAGGCTTTCTGGCCAGAAAACAGAACAGGAGGAAGCTGACGCAGGAGGGCCTGCCAGCGTCCCTGGTGACAACAGAAGGACACAGGACATCTCGTTTGAGGTCCTCAGAAGGGATAGTTGCCAGACACGCTTGAAACTGCCCACAGAGGAGCCAGTGTGGACACTAAGGCCCTTTCCCTTTTGCTGGGCCTGGCAGTCCCCTGTTCGCCCGTGGTTCTCAAACTTGAATGTGCCTCAGCATCACTGGGCAGGCTCATCAACATGCTGGACACCAGCCCAGGGTTTCTGACTCCAGGGGTCTGGGCTGGAGTCGGAGAACTGACATGGCTAACAAGTTCCCAGTTGCTGCCGCTGTCTGGGGACCGTGCTCCACACCAATGATGGGGTGGGGTGGGGTGGGAAGAAGGCAGGCTTTCGGTGTCAGGCACCCTTGGATTTGAATCTTGTCCCCACCACATACTGGTTCAGTTCTAGTCACTTAGCCTCTCTGTGCCTCACTCTCCCCATTTCTAGAAGGGAGCTAACACCTAGAACACCCAGTGGGTGGGAGGCTATGGGTTTTAGAAGAGACAATGTATGTAAAGTTCCCGGTTTATATCAAACCTTGAGAAATGAGTGTTCTTGGGAGTTCCCGTCATGGCGCAGCAGAAATGAATCCGACTAGGAACCGTGAGGTTGCAGGTTCGATCCCTGGCCTTGCACAGTGGGTTAAGGATCTGGCATTGCCATGAGCTGTGGTGTAGGTCGCAGAAGCGGCTTGGATCTGGTGTTGCTGTGGCTGTGGTGTAGGCTGGAAGTAGTAGCTCCAATTCAACCCCTAGCCTGGGAACCGCCATATGCTGTGGGTGGGGCCCTAAAAAGCGGGGGGGGGGGGAGGTAGAAATGAGAGTTCTTAGGGACTGAATTGGCGGTGATGTGGCTGGTGAATAAGTAGATCTGAGGTTCCCTCTAGCATAGGTACAAAGACCCTTTCCCCAGGCCAGTTAACTCTGCCTGAAACTCCATCATTATACCCATCAGCTATTTAAAACACACGTCTATCAGAGAGAGGAAACTGAGTCAGCGCAGACCAAGGGAGACTCGTGGATCTGTTTCTCAGCTCTGCTTTCTTCTCAGAGGAGAGGGTCAGGGTCTGGAAAGTACAGGTGAGTCATGGGTGGGATAGCACCTGATTCTGCTCCACTGCTCTGCCCGATGGCCAGGGCACTAGCCATCTCTTATCTCTGGGCCTCAGTTCCTGCCCCAGGAAAAATGAAAGGGCTGGACCAGCTGACAGTCCAAGGCATTTCTCTGCACCATGATTCCCAACCGGGGTCTGACAAGCACCAGAAAGGCATTCGGTCCACCTGTCTTTTGGGATGAGCACAAGGCAGGATGGTGCAGGGCGAAGGGCTCAGGTTATGGGTCACTCCACCCAGCTTCTGATCTCAGCACCAGTCAGCTCTGTGTGGACAAGCGATCCACTCTCTCTGCTCCTCGGTTCCTTCACATGGTGCAGACTCACAGCGCCCACGTCACAGCACTGCTGGGAAGATGCAACAGGCTTTGCATGTGAGGTTCTTGGAACTGTGCCTGCTGGCACACAACACACATTTGACACATGTGAGCTGCTATTAGGATGCTCCCCAGCCTGCTCACTCACAGATGGCCACCTAGAAATCCCAGGGGAGTGCAGCTTCCAGGAAGCCCCTCCAAGAAGTCCCAGTGCAAAGAGCGACAGTTTCAGCCACACGTGACTATCACACAGGATTGAGAGAGACCCCTCCAGAGCTAGGACCTGAGTCCTCAGGAAGGAAGTGAGGGGTGGGGATTTTCATTTTTGTGTCAAAATCCAACTCATATGCACAGGTGACCAAGCCAAGGGGGTCTCAACTCTGGACTTGTTCACTCCGTGTCTGGGGTCCCAAGATCACATATAGGGGTAAGTGATTCCTAAATGTCAAAGACTTTTCTCTGTCCAAGAGAACCTCTGTCCATGTGCGTGAGTGAGGGCGGGGGAAAGGGCACTGGAGAGGTGAGGGGTCAAAGTCAGAAAACGCAAAGACACCTCCTTTAGCAGAGACCCCCCCTCCTTCCACTCCTCTGGGCGGGGCCAGTGTCAGGTTTTCAGAAATGTGGACATAAGCCCCGACTCACCAGGGTCAGCCTGGACCCCAGCCTGCTCTCCCCTCCCTCACAGAACTCCCCAGGAGCAAGGCAAGCCTTCTGAAGCCACACACAGACCATGCTCAGGACCGTCTCGAATCACTCCTTCCCAGCGATGAAAGGCCAGAGCCTCCCAGCCTGTTGAGCCTGACAGACAATCTGTCTTCATTTCTGAATGTCCCCTAAGAAGAACAAATCTGTTACACTCTGACCAACACATTTCCATGGAAATGAAGTAATGAAATCTGACTAAAACGTCAAACTCTAACGTCTAACCAGGAATGGAGCAGATGCCATGAGGGAAGGAACACCCAGGAAACTTGCTTCTGGCTGCTCGACCCAAAAGCTGCCCTTTGTGCATTTCTACGCAAATGATAGATACCGATGCCCTGATGCCCTCGGCCCGGGTGTGACTCATGTCACAGAAGATCTCCGAGGCCAGGAAAGGGACTGCTCGCAGCCAGCACAGAACATACATTCCCCCATCCAACAGTCTTCAAAGCTGCTGAAGCGAATATTTCAGAAAGGAAATAGAGCAGAGCCAAATTTCCCAGCCATGTGAAAACTGAGAGGGAGACACTTCCAGCCCCAAAGGATCTTGATTCTGGCTGCTGACTGCACACCCATCTCCAGCACCAGAGAGACTTCCTCCAATTACGGGGCCCCCCAGCCCCATCTTGTTGTCTGGGGGAGAGACTCATCTCAGACCAGACCTTAGGAGTCTGAGTTTGCCCTGTGTTGGGGGTAGGGAGGCAAGGGGTCTCCTGTCCTGTGCTTTTAAGTGGGAAGAGAATCATAGAAACAGCTGACATTATAAAAGAATTCACTAAGCATCAGGCACTGAGTTAAGCATTTTATATGCATTTAAAACATTTAATTCATATGACTGGTTCTGTTAGACCCATTTGACAAGTGAGGAAACTAAGGCTGGCTTCGCCCCAAAAAACCCCACAAAAACAGGAAAAAAAAAAAAACCCAGGTAAACACTGGAGTGGACATGGGCCTCTGAGCCCAGAATGCCTTGTCACATTATTCGGTAAAGCCTGGTTAGATACACGCCAGGAGTGGGTCTGGAGTGGGTCTTTCATGGCACTAGGACAAAAAGGTCAGCTGCCGAGAGCACCAGGGGCTGATTCTGGAGGCAAATGTCACCGCATCTCTGATGCTCATGAATCTGCTCAGCCCCTCCTCTCCTCCCCTCCCCTCCCCTCCATGGCAGGCACAGGAGTGGGGGGCGGGGGAGGAGAGATTGTAGCCTTTCTCCTTCCTGTCTGGCTGCATCTTAGTGCTATGGCTTGGGCTCAGTCTCCAAAGGGATGGGTGATTTATGTCCTTTTATTCAGCAAACAGCTTTGCAGAGAATGGATGTGACATGCTGAATGTCACTGGTGAGGGTGGGGGCGCATGTAGAATTCCAATGAAGCCTTCCAGGCCTGGACAAAACGGCACCAGGGGACTGCCATCGTGTGTTTTCTCTGGTGGGAGTAAGGAAGAGGCAGTAGATCCTGAAAGGTCCCCCGAGAGCTGGCCTGAGTGGCAGGGAGATTCCACTCTCTCTGCTTCTCTGTCCACTCCGGGCACTTCACAGGAGACAAAGCAGGCAGTCAGCACACCACGGACTTGGGCAGCAGGGCTCCTTTCTGCAGAGCTGCCATTGCAGGCTGAGTGGGCCAGAACAAAGCACCAGGAACCGAGGCATTCACAGGGGCAGAATCGGGGCTCAGCTCTGCACTCCCTAGGCCCACAATACCCACTGGGGGCTCCTTGGCCCCTCACCTCTCTCTCTCATTTCTCCCCATAGACTGAGGCCAGAAGCCAGGCCTGTTCCTCCCCCATTCTACACACACACACACACACACACACACACACACACACACACAGAGGCCCAGCTCAGCCCTGTTCTCAGCACACAGTAGGAACTCAGTATTTGTTGAATGAGTGATGAATGGCCATCTTGTTCTCCCATGAACGCTGGCACCCCCCGCACTGCCCTGGGGTCCAAGGGCTGCTCTGGGTGGCTTTGGCAGGATGACAACGCATGTTTAGGAGAAATGCGTGATGCCAGGATGCTACAAATGCACTAAGAATTCGGAAAGATGATAGATTCACAGCAGTTGGAGGGACCTTTGCAATCACACAGCCCAACTGTCCATCTTTATAGACAGGAAGCCAAGTGGAGCACACATGGCTTGCAAAGCCCCCGGGGATGTTAGGAGCAGAGAAGGGGTCAGAGCTGGGACTCTCAGATTCGTCCTCTCTCCCGCCCACCACACAGCTCTGCCTCCAAGCCTGGTCCAGCTCAGCTCCCTCCTGGCAAGGGCTGCAGTGGCTGGTCAGAGTCTCCAGCCCACACACACGCTCTCCCGGGGAGGATGGCAATTCATTTTCATTGTGCTGCTCAGCACAACCTGGGCTGCAGAAAAGCCGTGTGTTCCCAGAACTGCAGGTCAACGGGAGCCTAGCAGGTTAGAATTCAGGGCCGGGCCACACGGGGACTGGAAAGGCAGGAGAAAACAGACCACACAGCCAGGGCCTGCCCCAGAGCAGAGAGACAAAGCAGGGTCACCCCCAGGGGGTGTGGGACAGTCAGAAAGCATGAAGCCATAGGGCACAGCACCTCCACTCACCCTCCTCCGGAAAGGGGACAAAAGCAAATGAAAAGGCCAGCAAGATGAACCAGATGGAGGAATAGGGGAAAGGAAGGAGCCAGAGAAATTACGATCTTTCTCTTCTGTCAGTTCCTCAAGGCTTCCCCTCAGGGCTCCCACAGGGCGGGGGTGGCGGGGAAGGGGAGCCAGAAGGAGCGGGAGAAGAAAGGAAATGCGGTGCGCTTGCTGGTTCTGGCGCTCAGAGCATCTAGACCACAAGTCCCAGGAGGGGCAGCTAATTGTCCAAAGCCACCCAGAGTCAGGGGCAGGAGCTGGCTTCTGTCAACTGAGAGCCACCGGGGATTCCAAGGTCACTCAGATGGGTTCAAGCCCCCCTCTTCCAACTGTACTCAGCTAAAAATCACCCTATCACAAATTCAGGGATGTGAGAGTGATTCCAGAGGGCAACTGGTCTCCTCTCTTAATCCAACCCCTCTACCCTGCGGGCATTGAAATGCCTGCCCAGAGACAAGTGACTGAAGACACAGCCACCAAGTCTGCTCCATAAAGAGAAGCTAGGTCTCTGAGTCCACCTCAGGGAGTCAGGGACTGACAGCCACTCCTAGGCTTCCAAACCCTGGAGTATGAGACTCTGATCCTGGGGAGCAGACCCTCGCTGCTCCAAGGGCAGGTACAAAAGGAAGACATTCTCCCAGGATCCCTGGAGAAACACTTCAGCTGAGTGTACCCAAGGAGAAGGAGACGTGGAGAGAAGCAGGGATGGCTCCCTGCTGAATGGTGACCTTCTAGGAGGAAGAAAGCTAGCTTAGGGGGCTAGCGGAAGAGAGAAGGGGTATCAGGAGTACCAGGCAGAGGCAGGGGTCAGAAGCAGACGTCATGGTGCCTCATCCCCTCTTTGCTGGGGGAGACGTGGCTCTGCTCCTCCGCCCCAGAGTATGACCCCCTGCCCTGTGGTGGCTCTCAGGGATGGGATGGAGTGTGAAGAGACTCTCATCTACTGGCACCACATCCATGAAACTGAACACTAGCAAAGGCAGTCCCCTCACACATACCCCAAACTCCCCATCTACTGGACTAAAACTTTTTTTTTGTCTTTTTGTATTTTTAGGGCCGCACCTGCAGCATGTGGTGCTTCCCAGGCTAGGGTAGAATTGGAGTTGTAGTTGCCGGCCTACAGGGGATATGAGCCATGTCTGCGACCTACATCACAGCTCACAGCAACGCCAGATCCCCAACCCACTGAGCAGGGCCAGGGATCGAACTTGCATCCTCATGGACACTAGTTGGGTTTGTTAACCACTGAGCCACGATGGGAACTCCTAAAACATTTTTTTTTAAATGGCTGCACCTGTGGCATACGAAAATTCCCAAGGCCAGGGACTGAATGCGAGCCCCAGCTGAAACCTAAGCCACAGTTGTGTCAAAGCCAGATCCTTTAACCCACTGCACCTGCGCAGGATCCAAACCCCTGCCTCCACAGTGACCCCAGCCACTGTAGGCGAATTCTTAACCCACTGCGCCACAGTGGGAACTCCTAAAGCAATTTTTTGATTGTGTGAGCTTGGTGGTCAATCATAGCACTTTCTGGTTCTAAAAGCCCTCTGTCTAACGCCTTCTTTTTCTGCCTCATGTCTCCTCCACAATATGAAGCAGACACTCAGAGGCTGGGGGGCCCGGACAGGCAGCAGGAGAGGGTGGGCTGAGAGGCAGGTACCCCAGGCAGAGGTGGCGCCGGCGCTGACAAAGCCCTCTTCTTTTTCAGGCTCACTCTCTAGCCTTTCGGACTCCCTTGACCATTTCGGCGCTATGCCCGCCCCCACTCCCAGCGCCTGCACCGAGAAATAAGTGGTCAAAAGACGGGAGGGGAAGCAGTGATTGGTTAAGGACCATGGGGATTATGGCTCCTAGACCAATCAGGAAGCCGCTAGGACTGGCTCTGGGACTTCTGGGAAATCGCCCAGTCCTGTCCTCCCGCTCCCCATGTCCTTCTTTAGCAGAGGTTCCAGGACACCCCGGAGGTCCAGGAGGGTGGGGCTAAGCGGAGGGTGGGACGGAGCCCGGAGGCAGGGCACTCACTCCAGCACGTCGCGGTTGAACTGCTTCTTGCTGTTGCCCAGAAACTCTCCGATCATTTGGCGGCTGAGGCCCTTACGTTGGAGCAGGAAATGGGCCACTCCAATGGGGGTGTCGGGGATGAAGCCTCGAGAGATCAGGAACTGGATGCCCTTGTCCGGGTTTCTGGGGTGGAGTGGAGTGGGAAGGAGTAGAGAGTGAGGCAAGGCCGCGTGTGACTCCTTACCTCCCTTTCTTCCAGCCCGGGGAATACACAAAAGTGCCTGGAGGTCCTTGGAAAGAGTTCCCCGGAGCTGCAGAGGGGCTCCCCTTCCGAAGCTCCTCTCCCCACATCTCCTGAAGCTCCCACACAAGAGTGAAGGCAGTGTGGGGCTGGGAGGTCTGGCCAAACAAAGTGGATTCCTGAGCAGGTGAAGGAGTTTACATAGTGTACTGGTGATCATGTTTGCCTCACACAGCATGCAGCTCACCTTACTTGGGTGAGCTTGTCTCTTTTTCAGTTAAATGACATAATCACACTATCTCTAGATATTCTTAGGAAGTTTGCAAATGTTTTATGTCAGATGAGCAACGAACAGTAACTATTCCCCCTAGAATATAAGCTTCTTAAGACCAGGGGATGTGTCTTGCTCATCTTTGAGGTTAGGGAGTCTGGCATTCCAAAAACAACCACTTAATGAGTAAATGAACACACGTGTGAATGGTTTCTGCTCAGTCGTCACTGATTAGGCGGGAGGGGCTGCAGTGTTTTCCCTGCTCAGCACCATACAGGAAGAGGGGAGTGAGGAGTGGAGAGGAGTGTTTCCAGCACTTGAAACGTCTGTAGGAAGGGCTTGAGTGTTTCCTCTGCTTGGCGCCGGCTGTGTGCCTCCTGGTTGTAAGGAAAGTTCTGGCTGGGGGCTCTGAGCTGTGGTAGTCTTTCATTTTTCTTCCCCCATGCTCCTGCCCTCTGCTGCCCCACCTCTGCTTGCTTGACGCGCCCCTCTTTGTCTCTCCGGCTCTCTACCCATACCCGGTGGGGTAATGCTGTCTCCCTAACTTCATGTCCTACCTGAATGATTTCTGCTCAATCCTCACACTACCTATAAGTGCTATTATCACACTATAAGTACTGTTATTTACTTAATATTGCATTTTCTTTTAACTTCTCTCACTTTGCAAAGCCTAGCTTCATCTAACAGTACTAGTGGTTAAAGCAGGGGTTTGAAGTGTTTCATCCCTAATCCTTAAAATGAATTCATAGCAATTAAAGATAAAATGTACATCCCCACCAGCATCTCAAGGAGCAGGCGTGGCACAGAGGCCAACTGGGAAGACGCTAGGACGCCCGCCCACCTGCTCACCTATATTGCCCCTCCCCCCGCCCCCGCCTCCCATGGACTTACATGTTGAAGAGGTTGAGGCCGATGCGGTAAAGCCGCTTGCGCAGGGTGTCGGTGGAAAGCGTGGGGGACTTGCAGCTGGCAGGGTTCTCGCAGTGGTAGCGCGGCAAGCTCAGGATCATGGCCTGCAGGGCCTCCTTGGAGGCCGAAGCTGATGCTTCCGAGCCTGACTTGGCGGATTTGGTGGACGTGCTGCTGCTGCTCAGCTGCTCCGAGTTGTCGACGGCCTCGGCCTCCACCTCCGCCTCGGCCCCTTTCCGGGCCTCCTCGGCCTCCTCCTCCTCGTCTTCCTCCGCCGCCGCCACCGCCGCCGCCGCCTGCCCCGCGGCCCCCGGAGGGCTGGCGCTCAAGGCCCCGCGGGCTCTGGCCTCTGCCCTCATGTCCTCAGCGGGCGCGCCCCCCTGGCTGGCGCTGGGAGCCTCTGGGCCCGCCTGCCCCCCGGCCTCGCCCTGCTCTACCTTGCCCGCCGCGGACTCTGCGGGGGCCGGGGCTGTCTGCGCTCCCAAGCAGTTGGCCACGGACAGAGCCGTAGAAGAAGAGACGGAGATGTTCTGGCTGGCAATCTGCACGGTGACATCTCGGAAAGCCATCATGAGGGTGCTGCCGTGGCCCTGGGGCGGGCCCGTGGGCTCGGTGGGCTCGGGCCCGGCCCCCGGGTGCACGCCCTCGGGTTCCCGCACCTCTGCCTCCAGGCCCGGTGGCCCCGCGCCTGCGCGCAGGGCCTGGTGGAGCTGGTAGGCGCCGCTCTCCTGCAGGGAGCACATGGTCTTGAGGCTCCAGGTGCTGAGGGCGTCGTCGATGGACTTGGCCAGGGACTGCACCTGCTCGGTGAAGGAGTCCTCCAGCTCGGTGAGTGTGCCCGCGAAGGTGGGTGGCAGGGAGGGCGAGCGCACCAGCGGCAGCCCCGCGAGGCCGCAGCCCTCCAGGAGTGCCCGCTCTGCCGCCAGGCTCTCGGCGGTGGGCGCGCGCACCTTGCGCAGGGAGATGCGACGTGGCAGGCGGCTCTCCAGGAGCGAGTTGCGGATCTTCTCGAAGTTCTTGCTGAGCTGGTACTGGCGGAAGGCAGTTTGGATGGTGCAAGCGGCGCGCCGGGACACCAGATGGCCCCCGTACTTGTGTTCTAGCATTTCAATCTGCAGCGAGGACAGAGAGGAGCAGGAGCGCAGTTAGGGTAGGGGTGTGATGGTCTTTGCCAAAGACGGCGGCGGCTGTCGACCAGGGCAGAGGGTGACCTGGCTAAACTTAAGGCGGGGCCCAGGAATATACAGCTAGGGGGCACTGAGGGGCTTGTGTCTGAGAACTCTAGCATGCCATGGCCGGAGATGCCAAGTCGCTGTGGGATGTAGGACTGGATTCCAGGGATTAGTGATGCTTGGCAGCGCTGGAGACAGAGGAGTTTCGGATGGTAGTCAGATATTGCTGCTGAGGTGGTTATTTTCAAATGTTCATATCAGAAGTGCATATGAAGTAGTTTATGGGTAATATGCATGATATGTTGAATTTACATTAAAATACTCCATCCAAAAAATGGAAGGTTTAGATGAAATATTAGTAAGACTTATTGGAGCTGGGAGATGGTTAGTTTGTTATACTTTTCTTTCTGCTTTTGTGTATATTTTTAAACAATAGAAAACCTAATATTAAATAGGCTTAAAAAAAAGTGCTGCTACTCCTGTTCTCCTACTTTCTCAGCATCCACGTCACTGCATCAGGGTGGTTTCCTGTGCCTGGGAGCATTGTAAGAGTTGAGACTGAGGTTTGATCATCTGTGTATTCTCAGTACCCAGCCCAAGGGCTGGCACATGGTAGAGCTCAATAAATGTGAACTTAATAAAAAGACAGGTGAATGATGGATGGATGTTTCAGTAGTGGGAGTCCCTCCAGGCTACCATGCTCCACAACTCCAGTCACCTCTGTTTTCAAAAACGGAATGCTTATAGCCAAGGCAGGCTTGGTGGGGCTGGCTGGTGGGGGTGAGAGTCGGGGATGCTGCCTCATCTGGGCAGCTATGAACCCAGGAAACCTTCTGGCACCTGCCAGTCTGTCTTCAAGGCCCTTCCTCCCCCTTCTCTCAGCTCTGTCTCCCCTCTGAGGTCTTTTCACCTCAGGGTTCTCACTTTTTCTCCCTCATCAAAAGCCTTTCAGGAAAGGAATAGAAAGACATCCCCCTTGGGAGTTCCCTAGTGGCTTAGTAGGTTAAGGATCTGATGTTGTCAAAGCTGTGGCTCTGGGGAGTTCCCCTTGTGGTTCAGCAGAAATGAATCTGACTAGTATCCATGAGGACTAGTGGGTTGGGGATCCAGTGTTGATGTGAGCTGTGGTGTAGGTCAGAGATGCGGCTCGGATGGAGGCTGGCAACTGTAGTTTCGATTTGACCCCTAGCCTGGGAACCTCCATCTGCTGCACATGCAGCCCTAAAAACAACAACCACACAATAAAGAGTTGTGGCTCAAGTTACTGTTGTGGGTGGGTTTGATTCCTGGCCTGGGAAACATCCTGGCCAAGAAAAAAAGAAACGAAATGAAAAGGAAAGAAAGAAAAATTCCCCTTGAGATGTGTGTGAATGACTAATGATGTTTAGCAATTCTCATTCCTAGAGATTTTTGCATGTAAATACCAGATAAAGCCTGTGTTAAGGGGATGGTAGCACTGTGGGTTCCATCAGTCCTTAGGGAAGTTTGGAAAGTGAGAAAGTATCCCTGGACCCTGAAATGATATCCTTTTCCTGGCCCAGTACACTCTGCTTACACAGAGTGTCATTCCTGAACTAAGAATCAGTGGATGAGATCAACAATCAAGGCAAGAAAATCCTCTCTCCTATGTTCCCCCAGAACCATGCGTGGGGAGGGGTTCAGATAGAAAGGCCAAGTTTCACCCTCAGTGCAGTGCACTTCCTGCTCTCACCAGGAACTGCAGCTGGAGAGACTCCCTCCCTACCACCCCGGCCATGCCCTCTGTTCCCTGCCTGTTGGGTGCCCTACAGCTAGACCAGCAGAAGCACCCTCCTGGCCTCCTTTTCTCAAGTTCTACTTCCCTGTTACCCCTCCCCTAGCACCATGGAAACTGACCCCAAGCAAGAATTCACCTCTCTTTCCTCCCAGGCCTAGTCACATATTTAGGGAAGCTTCAGGCCCAAGAGAGCTTCTCTTTAGATTATGAGAGGCTGTTGGCAACAGGGGGAAGGTGTGAAATCCCATCGCCTCAAGTGTTTCCAAAATGGTAGAAGATCCTTCTGGCATGGTGTCACCCTGCTTGGAGGCAGAGGCTGGCAGAGATAACCTCAGAGACTTCCTCTACCAGCCAGGGTCCATGCTTCCCCAAAGGAGAGAAGGAAACTAGGCTTTACATGCTTGAATCTGTTCCATCAAGCCCACCACTAGACTGTAAGCCTTATGAAGGTGACTTTGCCTGCCATGCTCACTGCTTTCTCCCCGATGCTTAAAGAGTGCCCAGTACAGGAGTTCCCATCGTGACGCAGCAGAAACAAATTTGACTAGGAACCATGAGGTTGCAGGTTTGATCTCTGGCCTTGCCCAGTGGGTTAAGGGTCTAGCATTGCCGTGAGCTGTGGTGTAGGCCACAGATGAGGCTTGGATTCTGCATTGCTCTGGCTGTGGCTGGCCATTGTAGCTCCAATTGGACCCCTAGGCTGGGAACCTCCATATGCTGTGGATGCGGCCCTAAAAAGCAAAAAAAAAAAAAAAAAAAAAAAAAAGTGCCCAGTACGTAGTTGACCTTCAATGAGTATTTATTAAGTTAAAACCTTCCTAATCTGACCATAACTTTCCTCTCCCAGGCTAGTACTCTCCCTCGCCTCCTTTGAATGCTTACTTCATTCTCTAGTCTCTTCACTTGCATTTCCAGCCTCTATCCTGGCACTGGCCCCTTCCCAGCAGCCTCCAGACCCTCCTAAATCTCCCAGGCTGGAACATGACACTGCTTTACTCCCTGCTCTGGGGCACTAGCCCAATCTCCGTTTTCCATTAAACCTACAGGAACACAAGTCTACCCCCTCTGTCTCATTCCATGAGCAAATGCCGAGCAACGGGCCAGCTCTGTATGCCCTGACTCTTCATAGCTTTCTCCTGCTCCCAGCAGACTTTTGAAATGAGTCTCAAAGGTCACCAGTGACCTTTAATCACTAAATCTGGGGAGTTCCCATCGTGGCGCAGTGGTTAACGAATCCGACTAGGAACCATGAGGTTGTGGGTTCGATCCCTGCCCTTGCTCAGTGGGTTAACGATCCGGCGTTGCCATGAGCTGTGGTGTAGGTCGCAGACGCAGCTCGGATCCCACGTTGCTGTGGCTCTGGCATAGGCTGGCAGCTACAGCTCTGATTAGACCCCTAGCCTGGGAACCTCCATATGCTGTGGGAGCAGCCCAAGAAATGGCAAAAAGACCAAAATAAATAAATAAATAAATAATCACTAAATCTGATGGCCCATCCTCAGTCTTCCTCCCCATCCTTTCTATAGCCTTGATATTTTATCATCTTGAGACCCTGTCCCCAGCTCTCATGAAGCTCTCTTGGCTTTCCTGTCTCCACGCAGCTCCTTGGTCCTATATTCTGACCACAAGGTCCCTAACCTGGTGGCTGATTACAAGTCTTATGTGTGCCCTCTTCCACTCTGCAGACACATTTTTATGACTTTCCTATGCGCTTGTGGATGTGTTCCTTGACTTCTACCTTCGAAGTCTTTAGAGCACCCTCTAGCTGATAATTAACAGCTAATTAAGAGGGGAACTGTCTCAAGCAGAGCCTTGGTGGCAACTCTAAAGATGTCTCTCAGGCTAATATCTTCTCACATCGCACCTGCAAACTTCATCCTCCATCCTCACTCTACTTTGATAAGTGGATGAATAAACCGAAGGGGAAACACCCAGTCCCAGATCTGCCTCTTCCCTGCTGGTTGACCTTGAACGAGTTTAACATCTCTGACTCTGTTTTCTTTTCTGTTAAATGAAGCCAATCCTGCTGACTCTTCTTGTAGCTTCTTGTGAGGATTAAATTATTTCATGTAGCACCTGGCACATAGTAGGTGCTCAGCAAGTGGTAGCAATTTAATGTTGACAGTGGTGGATTCTGTGACTCTCAAATCCCCATTTCTAGACTCGCATTTCCTAGATTTACATTTCCAACAGCCTATGGATCCCTCTGTCCACCTGTACGAAGCCACTGTCTCCCCGCCTCATTGGAACCAGTTCTTGATGATGTCCTTACTCACCTACTAGCACCCTGGCTGTAAGGCCATCCAGTCTGGGGACCTCAAATTTGTCCCTGGGTCTGCCTTTGCCTTATCTTCTGCATTCGTCAGCCTCAAGGTCCTACAGCGCTCCCACCCCCACATCTTTTGCAATCACCCTGACCTTTCCACCAGACCACCACCACGTGGGTCTCTCTTGGACTCCCTATTTGGACCACTATGGCAGCTGCCTCTCTGCTTCTTTCTCCACCACCATCCACCCACCTTATGCTATATTCTCCTGATCAGTAAGCTCAGGGAGCAGGTATAAACACAGGCCTTGGTCGCTTGAGAGCATTGCCCTAAATAAGTATGAATACCATCTCCTGGCTCTGAGAAGCCTGGCACCACCTACTGCCCAACCCTTCTTACTAAAGGAAGTCTCAGGACAGCCCCCCTCCCCACCAACACTAAGCTTTCCTGCTCAGAGCACTTGCTAAGCCTCCCCCAGCCTGCTTCCTCCTCCCCACCCTCATGCCCTCTCTTCCAGGTAAAACCATTTCCCTTTCTTCAGGACTCTCTCAAATGTGCCTCCTCCATGAAGCCTCTAGCCCCCCAACCAGACGGGGTCTCCCTGTCCTACACCCCCACCCCCCAGAAGGTTGTTTCATATTTCTCTTTTGACACTCAGTTTTCTCCACTCATCGCGGCACGTATTCATCTAACAAATTCTTCCCTCCCTTTCCCCTCCCCAGACTCCATTAGCACATAAATTATTGGAGCCTCAGATCTGTGTTCTGTATCATCTGGTCCACGCAGGGCCTCACATGGGATCTGCACTACTCGTTCCTTTCGTCTAACACAGCAGTCTCTCACTTACCCCAGCCTCGTGCCTGCTGCACCCCCAGCTTACAGCGTCCCCCACCCTCAGTGCTGGCTCAGCACCAGAGACTGTGCCTCACAGGCAGGATAGTGTTACCGGCTTCTGCCTCCCTGGTGCCCAGCACTGAGCCAGATATGTGACTAGGGCTTACTCAGTGTTCAAGGATGTGAACTAAATTGAGCTCCCTCCTATGGCCTAGCAGAAATGAAATCCAGGCTCTCTTCTGGATCTGGGCTTGGAGCTCAATGCTCCCCCATGTGCACTCCCCTCCCCCCGTTCTCACAGGACTTGGGGACTCAGGTCAGCTCCATCCGCCCCAGCCAGGCCCTCTCACCTCCTTAACCAGGGCCAAGCAGGGAGTCCTGCACATGGGAGGGCCGGGCCTCTGGACCCTACAGCCAAGGAGCAGCTCTGCCCACTTCTCCCTCAGCGCCTTGGATTCTGGGTAATTGTGCCCTCCCTCCACCCAAGAGAGCAACCGTTCACCTCCCGCTGAGGCCGAGGAAGTGGTGGAGAGGGCTGGGGGTGCCGTCTGGCTAATGAGCCTTCAGTGTTAATTAGAACATGCTCCCTCTTCCAGGTTGCTGCGTGCTGGAGCCTGACAGGGCTGCTGAGGAACCTGGGGGGCGCCTGGCCCAGGTCGCGTGAGCAAGGATTTCCTTGGAGCCAGGGCGTCTCAGCTGAGAACACTAAAGCAGTACACTGCGGGTGTGCACCGCAGACCTGCACAAGGTGGGGGTAGAGCCTGAGGAGGGGAGAGAAACTTCCGCACTGGGCAGGGCTAGGAGCCCTGCATCTTCCCTGGGCACCCACCTCCATGCCCAGTGTCCGGAATGCAGGAAGTGCTCCACATGGCAGGGCAAGAAACCTGCCCAGGAGCAGGGCTGCCCTCGGATCCCCTCCTGATACAGCTGGGTGGGGGAACTGCCATGGCCTAGCTGCTCCCTGAGACAGGTATTCCTGCAGGTGGAGCTGCTCCAAGAAGCCTGCTTTGAACCCTGGTCAGACTGCCCGCCCTGTTCTGTGATGTCACCGGGGCCCTGTGCCCTGCTTCTGTGGAACCTACCCTTCACCATGATGGCAGCAGATGGTGAGGGCACTCGGTTAAAATCGTGGCGTCTATCTTGGCTGCAGCGGGTGCACACTTAGGAATGCGCCCTTGGGCAAGTTACTTAATATCACTAAGCCTCAGTCATCTCATTCCTAAGATGTAGCCCACAGGGACCATCGTACTGATCTGGGGAGATGACTCGTGGATAGTGCCCGACACAGAATGCTGTTAGCGCCACCAGTGCTGTTCTGTGTCAGTGCCCACCACTGGCTCAGGAGCTCCCTGAGACTCAGGATCGTGTCTTCGGAAGACTGTGGTTATCTTCCCCGGTTCATCCTTTGAGCACCTTCTCGTGCCAGGCCCTGCGTCAGGCTCCAGGGATATAATGATAAACGTCTTGGGTCCTGCCTCACGAAAGGAGTCAGGTAAACAGGAAGCATCATCCAGGGCTGAAGAGCTGTCAGGGAACAGCTATGAAGCAGGGAGAAGCGGCATCCCACAGAGGTAGCATCAGGGGTTTAAGGCTGGACCGGACACAGGGCAGAGAGAGGGCAGGGAAAGCCGCCAGGGAGGGGGAAGGAGCAGGAAAGCAAGTCCTAAAGCAAGAGAAGGAGTGAACCAGGGCCAAGTGCAGGAGTGGCAAGGGGAGAGGGAATGTTAGCTATAGAGGCAGAGGGAACAGCATGTACAAAGCCCCAAAGAACTTTGTGAATGAAGCTGTGGAGGCTCAGAGATGTTAAGCAACTTGCCTCAGGTCACACAGTTTATCCGCAGAAGAGAACAGTGGGGTACTGTCTCTTGTGAGTGTGTCCCGTGTGTTTTGTCACTCTGCTCCAGCCCCACCATCCCTTCTTACCCCCTTCCTCCCAACCCCAGCCTGGACTTGATCTAGAGAGCTACATGGGCCAGGAGAGGTGGGCTATTTCCCAGGGCAGGAGAGCCCTCCCACACACCTCCCAGCCCTCACCTTTCCTGCCCCCACCTGCTGCCTGGATGTGGAAACCCATCACTGGAATTTTTACCCACTATGAGAAAGGTCCACAGTGCCTGTCAGAACCCCGCCGAACTCTGCATACCCCCTCATCACCCAGAACTAAACGAATTCCCTGTACAAGCTGAAGCACGAGTTTCCTTTGGTGTTACTGGCAGGATACTCCTCAAATTGAACTGTGCTCTCTTTAGGGGGCAGGTAGGGACATGGTTTTGCTTTCGGTACCCCACCCCCTCATTGCTTTGCACATCGCAATTATTCGGCAAATGCTCATTCGATGAGCTCTTACTCTGCCTGCAACACTCTGCTGCACCCCGGGGGATGATGATGATGATTAGGAGATGGTCTCTGTCCTCAAGGACAAGTCCAAGTAGAACTGAGAGGACACGGTCATCTGGGCCAGCTGACTGCCCACGTCACACCACAGTGTTGCCACAAGGATTCTCCCCCAGGCCCTGGATGGGCTTTCCCTACCTCACATGCAGGATGCTCTACTTTTTCTTTTTTGTCTTTTTGTCTTTTTTTTTTTTTAGGGCTGCACCCGAGGCACATGGAGGTTCAGGCTAGGGGTCGAATCGGAGCTGTAGCCGTTGGCCTACACCACAGCCACAGCCACATCAGATCTGAGCCGTGTCTGCCATAGCTCACGGCAACGCCGGATCCTTAACCCACTGAGTGAGGCCAGGGATTGAACCCGAAACCTCATGGTTCCTAGTCGGATTTGTTTCCACTGTGCCATGACGGGAACTCCAGCTAATTTTATTTTATTTGTCTTTTTAGGGCCGCACCCACGGCATATGGAGGTTCCCAGGCTAGGGGTCTAATCAGAGCTACAGCTGCCGGCCTGTGCCACAACCACAGCCACACAGGATCCGAGTCAAGTCTGTGACCTACACCACAGGTCACAACAACATCGGATCCCTGACCCACTGAGCGAGGCCAGGAATTCAACCCTTGTCCTTGTGGATACTAGTTGGATTCATTAACCACTGAGCCACAACGGGAACTCCAACAGCTCTAATTGCTAATTGAGCTAAGAATAACCTTCCTCTCCTATAAGTTTCACGCATTAGTACCACTATTTTTACCTGCAGTGACAGAAAATAATCTAATGCAGCCAATTCACATTCTGCTCTCCCATGTTTAAAACTTGTTTTCATGTTTACAGTTTTCCCCTACAACCCAGCCAATCTGTTTCCCTGCTCAGGAGAACCTCAGAACCTCTCGATTCTCTTTTTGCCTTTTAAATGAAACCCCTAGACCCAGACAGCCTGACCAGACACCAGTGTGGGGCTCTGGCCAGCTGCCCCCTTACACTGGGGCTTTTAGCGACCCTTCTGTGAAGGCTGCTGGACCTACTTCTTTGGCAGCTGCTTCACTGGCTATTGATTCATCTTGAGCTTAGAGTCAACTGAAGCCCTAAGGCCTCTCTGCCAGGACTAAGTGCTCGTCTTATAGTCATGCTATGGGATTTTCAAAGCTAAGAACAGAATTTTAGATTTTTCCCTCTTTCATTTGACTTTTTTTCATTTAAACCATATTTCTGTCCTAATGAGATTTTTTTTTTTTTTCAAAAACCTTAGGTTCTGTCATCAAGGTATTCTCTGTTCCCTGTCAGTTTTGCATCATCAGAAAGCAGTCCTTTTTCAGAATGGTTGAACTGGGCAGAAGCAAGGACAGTGCCCCCACTCAGTGACACTGAAATTGGCACTGATAGAAAAAAATTGGTGTTTTTGGATAATTCCATTTGAGAACAAACCACCCAACTATGTTATCAGCTAATCCACTTCCTATCTTGTCCGCATAGATATCATGGGAGATTTCTGTCCAGTACTGTACTGAAAGCCAGGGGCACCACCTGCAGCTGTCCCCGATCCAGGCTAGCAGCTTGGCATCTATGCTAAAAGCAAGAAATGAATTTGGTTGGCCTTGACGCAGTCTTTGCGACTTTTCTACTGATTTCATTTCCAAAACTCACAGTCCATATTTAAAGAATGGTTCTTTAGAACCTATGTATTTTAGAGCTGGAAGGCGCCTCAGAGATGATTCGAGGTCTAATTCCCAATTTTGCTGATGAGAAAACCAGTGTCCACGGGACTTAGCTGACATTCCCAAAGTCATAGAGGAAGGAGAACAAGAACAAGGATTGGAACCCAGGTCTGTGGCTCCAAGCTCAGTGCTATTTCTTAACAATATGAAGTCATAAAGTCTTCCCCCGAGCAAGCACGCACAGATCTTCCTCAAGTCTCTTAATTTTCCACCAGAACAAACTGCGTCATTGTCATTTCGGGGGCAAGGGGGGGGCTTCCATGGGGACCCCTTGGCTGACTAATTTCTCCTCCTGCTTCCCAGAATGGAAGATGGAGGCCCAGAACCCCTCGGGGAAATTTGTTCTCCTATAGGGGAGTTTAGGACTCCCCCAGTCTGGGTTAATCTTGGGAATTGTCAGTCTGCCTGGAGGAACCCACTGTCTTTAAATCTCATTTGAGCCAGTGTATGCCTGGGCATGGGGCTTGCCCCTTGGGTGGGCTGGTTAGCTGGGCCATCTCTTCTGGGCCGGGGCTGGGGGTGGGGACTTCCCCTCCTGGAGGTGCGTGGGCAGTAGGGTTTCCTGCAGAGGTAAGAGGGGCAGAGCCCTGGACACACCGGCTGTGGGCCTGGCATTGCAAGGGTGACCCCTGCCCTGCGAGGGCTGGTTGCCTGAGGAACTGGGCTGCAGGGAAGGGCAGGTTTCTTTGCTCAGTTTGGGAGAACTAGTGGCAAAGGGGTGTGCCCGCGGCAGAGGCAGCCCGGATAGGGACATCCCTAACACCCTGGACAGCGCCCAGGACAGGACCCTTCACCACCCTTCCCACCCCCGTCGGAGGCCCTGGGTACCTGTTTATTCTTTAGGTCAAGGGAGAGTTCGTAATCGGAGGCGGCAGGGGCGCGGGAGCAGAGCGCTGTCGCCAGGGCAGGCTGCTGCCGGCCGGGGGAGGCCGCGCGGTGGGGGCCGGCCCGCGGGGAGGCGCCCCCCGCCCCCGGCCGCTCCTCCTCCTCCTGCAGCTCCGGGGCTTGAGCCTTCGGGGCGTGGGCACTGGGTCTGCCGGCCACCGCCGCCGCCGCCGCCACGGAGTCCTCCGTGCCCCCACCGGCCTGGGCACAGGCGCCGTCACTGTGAAGGAAAGGCAACGGTGCTCGGTTGGGGGGAGGGAGGATGGAGTGCATGTGGGTGTTGGGGGGGCGGGGGCGGGGGGACTGGGACCCTTTGGCGGCCATGGGCCTCACCGGCCGAGGGGCTAATGCGGGCCTCCTGCAGTCCCCACTATGGAGCGGCTGTCTTGGCAGGGAAGAGCCCCAGCCCAGGAGGAGAGCCTGAACTTGGGAGGGACCCCCGGGCAGAGGTAGGGAGCGCAGGCGCTGGCCAGAGCTCAGGAACCTCCTTAGAAGCAGGACGGCAGGCGGCTGAGGGTAGACCACTCCTGGGGTTCCAGTCTGGGCCCTGCCTTTCCTTAGGTCTGGGGCCCTGAACAGCTTACTTCACCTCTCTTTTCCTCTGCTTCCCCATCTATAAAATGGGAATAATAACAGAACCTACCTCACAGGGATGTTGGAAGGTTTAAGTCAGTTAAGGTTCTGAAAGCAATGCCTGGCTCATGGCCCCTGCTCTGTGTGTTAACTACTGAAATTATCAGTGCTCTGGCTTTCTGGCCATTGGCCTAAGTAGCTGGGAGAACACTGATCCCACTGAACCAGCCCCATCTTTAGATGCCCAGATGAGGCTGGGGAAGGAAGGAGGTTTATAGGTCTGGCTGGAGCATAAGCTCCTCACCCTCAGGTTGTTCCCCTTCCCAGCCAGCTTCAGGCCCAGGGCTGAGCCATCTCCTGCACAAAGCCTTCCTGGTAGTTCCAGCTCTCACGCTCCATCTGCTAGAACACCAGAGGTCTGCCTGCTTCATAGAGGAGCAGCATCTTGGGTCATGATGTGGGCTCCAGTGCAGCCTCACCGCGGTGTGGCTTTGGTCAAGTCTGAGCCCCACCTTCCTCATCTGTACATCGCAGGTACTAGCACCTGCCCTGTGGGTCATGGCGAAGGGTAAGGGAGTCAGCATATGTGAGGTGTTTAGCACAGCGCCACCCCCGGGAACAGAGTAAGTGCTGCATAACCTTACCTCCTGTTTCCATCTCCCTACCCCAGAGGCCAGGACTTGAACTCTTAGTTGAAGAGAACCCAAGGGCCACCGAGATGGCTTCTGTGGTGGACAGAGACCCTAAGGTCATCTAGTACAGCCTTCCAATCTCCCTTTTTCCCCAGATGAGGAACAGGGGACCCAGGGAGGTGGGCTGGCTCTGGTTGGAGGGCCAGGCAACCTTAGGACTTATTTCTTCCAAGGCTTTGCTCCAAATCCTGCCAGAGAAGGGACCGATTCCTCTGCTTCCACCCAACTTTGGAGCCTCCTGATGCTAGGATAGCCAAGGGAGTGTGCCTATGTGAAGAATCCTCTCTGCATTCAACCTCCATCTGTCCTCCCAGCACTCCCCCACCCCCTGGATCTCAACACAGATAAAGAAGAGCTTATTGGCCAGCCTTAGCAACAGAGAGCCTCAAACTCCTTACCACTGCACAGTTCTTTGCACCATCATTTCTTCTGTGGCTACCAATCAAGCTGTATGGGTTGGCGAGCTCTAGGTATCTATTTTTTTTCACTAATATCACCTGGAATATCTTTTAAAGATCTGACTTCAACTCCTCTTGGCATAGGACAGGTGCATGGAAACAGCCCTTTTCCCCTCCTACCACAACCTGCCTCCAGGGGGCAGCATACAGTCTCACCCACCTCTTTCCCTTTGGTACTGATGCCCAAGGCTTCTTCGCCCACAAAGGTTTTCAAGAGTCTTTAGAGAACTGGTATTCAGAGCTACAGACACCTTTAGCACTAGGCTTTTTCTTTCTTTGCTACTGGAGTGTTCTTGGCAAGAAGTTCTGAGGAGTTGATAACCCTCAATAGCAGCGCTCAAACAGTGATGATGGAGACTGGGGGACAAATAGCCCAGCTTCCTCGTCTCCTGGGCAGAACAACTCTGAGACCCATTGCATGCCATCACTCAGAAGGGCCCCAAAGGATGGAGCCCCAATTGCCCAAAGCAGTGACCTGATCATTTTAATGAACCTACACTGGCTTCCTTCTCTTTTGTGTGTCATCCCCCTCTTCTGCTCTTGACACCTTCTTGTCCCAAAGATACTACCTATGTTAAGGCGAAACACATTTTCTGGGAGACCATGCCCATGGCATGCGGAAGTTCCAGGGCCAGGAATCGAACCCACACCACAGCAGCAACCCAAGCCACTGTAGTGACCACACCAGATCCTTGACCCACTGCACCACCAAGGAACTCCCCAAACAAATTTTTTAAATAGCCTTTTTCATGGGCCACCCTTCTGGTCATAGACAAAAGCTCCAAGGCCTTCTCACCTGAACTCATCCTTAGGGTCTGGGAGCAGGACGCCCCCCACTGCCATCGCCAGCCTGTGCACACACGCACACACACAGACACACACAACATTCTAACTAGCTCTGTGGCTTTGAGTGGGTCGTGTCCTCCTCCTGAGTCAGTGTCCTCATCTGTAGCCTGAGGGGAGCTTACTCATCTCCAGGGACCCTCCAGCTTGGACATTCTGGGAGCCTGGAGACCAGTGCTGAGGTCAGACCACCAAGGCTCCAGCCCCAAGGTTCCAGCAACCACAGAGCCTGGAGCCTTGGGAGGGTCACTCGTGTGGGAAGGGGGCTGCTTAGAGGGATTCTAGGTGCCTGCCTAGCATGCTTGGTCCTGCAGAGAGGAACCCCCTGAGGTTCCAGGGACCACTCCAGTCTATCATTTCTGCCATCAGAGTCGACTTCCTGAAATGCAGATGCTTTCATGCCAATCCTCTGCCCAAACCCTGCCAGGGACTTCCCAGTACTGCAGGGATACTCTCATTGTTTCACGCTCATCCAGACCAGTGTGCCACTTGAGAACGTTCAGGGTCCTAACGCCACTCTCCTTTCCCAGCCTCATCTCCAGGAGTGACCTATCCACTCTGTCCACACTGAAACTCTCCCCTAATCTGCCACACCTTCTCAGACCACCATGCCTGCCCTTGATTTCCTTCTGCCTGAAATGCCGCCTTCTCTCCATGCGGCTCCCCTTCCACTCATTCCTTTCTCTGCTTTGTCACCTCTTTCAGGGCTCACTCATTGCCCCAGGAAGAGCCTGCCTTTCCATGTGCTCCAGTAACTCGTGGCACTTGCCTCTATTTCAGCAATGACCACTATGTGCCCTTATTATTCACCAGTATGTCTCTCTCCTCCACAAGACTGTGCCAGGTACACCTTTTAAGCACAGGTGCCATCACAGTGAGCTAGCTTATGAGCTGTGTTTAATGTTTAATGAATGGAGGGATGAATGAGTGGATGGATAGGTGGGTGGGCAGGTGGAGGGAGGGAGGGATGGATGGAGGGATGGGTGAATGAGTGCATAGATGGATGAACAGGTGAGTGGATGGATGGAGGGAGGAACATATGGATGAATGGCTGACTGGCTGGATATCATTTAATCTATCACACTTCCCAGTGATACAGAGATACAGGCGGTGAGCTTGGGGTTGTACCACCCAGACCCTCCTTCAAGGCCTGACTTCTTGCCCAGCTCTGAGGACAGGAAGATGGCCTTCATCCAATCTCTGGCAGCCCCACTATCTGCTTCAGGGATTGTCTTAGCTTCAGTGAGCTACTGCACCCAAAGTCACATCCTTCCCAGGGCTGTCTGCATCTGGTGGCTGACAAGGAGGGGATATAAAAGCTCAGCCATTGGACCCCACGTGGTTTGAGAGGTCACGCTCCCTCCAGAGCTCGCCACAGGGTCAGCCGAGCTTTCTGGTGGCCCTCCGTCACAGGTTGACTTTTCTCTCTGCCCTGCGCTGAAGTCCCACCCTCTCTCCATGAGTGTTGATGTCAAGCATCTTCTCGTAAACTTCCAGCACCCTGAACTCAGAGTCTGTTTCCCCGAGAAAGCAATCACAGTGGACACCCAGATTTTCTTTTTCCTTCATTTTCCTTGTCAGTCGGGATTACCCTGCTTTCCCTGCCTGGGCTCCAGACTACCCTTGATCCAGACTCTGGGTTCTCTTCCCAGAAAATGCACCTAATCTCATACATGCCGGCTTTTACCTCCACATTCAGAGGCTTTACAGGCTCCACGGACCAGGCTGAACATGCTGTTCTCGAGGGATGATCGTAGATTTTGTCATAGGCTGAAGACCGTGCCAAGCACTGTGGGCATCTCTGGTCACACAGAGAAAATGTTAGGGTCCTGCACACCGCAGAGCTTCCAGACACCAGGCACTGTTATCCTCAACGCTGATGGAGCCTTGCTCCCCGGTAAGGGAGCTTGAGTGGAGGGAGCCCCCGGTTCTGACTCACTAGTTGGGTGATCGCAAGCAAAACACTTAACTTTTCTGCATCTCCGTTTTCTCGTTTGCTACATGGGGATGGGAGTATCTCCAAGAGACAGATGACGATGGGGTGATCTCCTAGGTGGGTACTCTGGCTACGGAGGGAAGCACAGCCTTTCTGTAGGAGGGATGAGGGAGAGGAGAAGGCATCTGTGCAGCCCCTGCCAGGAGCTGACCAGGGCAGTGGTGTCCTCCCCAGGCTCCCAGGCAGACCCTGCCCATCACAGGAGCTGAGAGCACAGGAGCTAGTTCACAGCCCTCTGAGGGCTGGGGAGTGGGGGTGGGTGGGAGGGAGGGTCTCAGCCCTTCAGGGGAGGGAGCACCCAGGCCGGGGCTTGCCTTCTGGAGGCTGGCTTGAGTGGGGGTCCTGGCCCAAAGGCAGAGAGCGAGATGGGGAGGAGCTTGGCGGGGGTGGGGGGGCACCGCTGAGGCTTGCTCGTGCTGACGGTGGGGAGCAGGGAGGGCTCTTCCCCACGGTCCGTCATCCATGTAACAGCTGGCACGGCAATTACCAGAGACCCAGCCAGGAGTGTTTTGAAGGCTGCAGGGCCCCTCAGGCTGGAAGATTCCCCCGTGGGCCTGACCAATTACACTAGATTACCCTGGACTCTGCCAGCCTTTCTGAAAGCTCTTCTGGGACAAAGAGACTAGGCATTTTCCGGTCAAAAGCTAACCAGAAGCCTCACGTCTGAAGATTTTTTCAGCCTTTACTAAAACACTCCTTTCTCTCCCTTGCCTGGATCAATAATGTGATCTTAGATGGTCAGACTAAAGGCTGAGCCAGGGAAGCCTCGTGTCCCTGGGGGCCCAGGCGGTACCGGGGAGGGGGGTGGCCTGCGGGGAATAGAGGGCCGGTGTCAGAAACAAGTTCACTCTGTGCTGATTCAAAGCACAGGCTAGAGGAGTTCCCCGGTGGCTCAGCAAGTTAAGGACCTGGCATTGTCACTGCAGCAGTTCAAGGAGCAGCTGTTGCGCACGTTCGATCCCTGTCCTGGGAATTTCTTCATGCCACAGGCATGAGCAAAATAAAAACAAAAAACAAAGCACAGGCTAGAAAATGCTGCTTGAAGTGGGGAAAGAGGCCTGGGCTCTCTGTCGCCTTAGGCACGTGGCGTCTCCAGATTTCTCATCATGAAATAGACAGTCTGCACAAGATGCTCTGATGTCTGGAGCGAAGGAGAGGCCAGCTCCCCCATCTCCTCATCCCTCTTCAGGGCCCACGTTGCCCCTTCGCTGTTCACGTCCTTGACACCCAGGGCCCAGCGGAAGCCTCGCTGCCTCCGTCCTGGCATTACTCGCCCCTGACCCCCGGCATCAAGCTTGAAGCCAGGCTCACAAGAGAAGCCCCTGAGGAGAGCTGTGTCCTTCCTGGTGTCCACTTGCAGGGGCTGCCCTGACTCCACTGGCTGTGCCAGATCTCCTCCCCGCCTCCCAAGGGCCCCAGACAGTAAGTTATTCTCTCGCCTGTTGGCTCCTTGGAGACCCCAGGCTCTGGTCTCCCGGCTGTTCTGAAAGGTGCTGGCCGGTTTGGTTTGTCTGGAGGGGTTTCCGGTCAAAGGCATCACAGCGCTTCTCCAGGCCTGTGCCCAACCCAAGCCCAGGCCCACTGCACCCAGGGCACTCCCTTGCGGGGGACCCCAGAGTCCCCTCTCAGCCCACCCCACGGGCGGGACGCCGGCACCCGCTGCCCTCCAGGGAGGCCTCCCTCACAGACCTGCAAGCTGGGCCGCCCTGACTAATGCCATCTTCCTGCCTTTGGAAGCCTAATGTTTTGGAGCATTTTATTTCCTCCCAAATAGGCATGGTTCTGGTAGCAAAACCAAGCTCTGGGGAACCCTCGGCTCCCTGCCTGAACACGGCACACCGCCTTGCAAGTGCCTGCAGACAGAGCCCTGCAGACACAACTCCCTGGGCCCTGAGCTGAGCACACCGCGGTTCCTCCCCTGGCAGTCGGCCCGCCTCTTTGCCCTGGAGCTGGGCCCCACCCATGCGCTCATCTCACCCCTCCACCAGAGGAAGCTGCAGAACCACAGCTTTAATCCGTCCCCGACCCTCCCCACCGTTGCCTCCCAGCTCCTCAGAATATTGACTGCCTAGCAAACTCTAGGATTTACTCAGTTTTTTCTTTTATGATGAACTGTCTTATATATGCAAATAGGAGTCACCTGTATGTGAGAGAAGAACATTCAGAGGACGTTGTTCACCTGTACCCAGCTCAAGGAACAGCCCGTTTCTCTCCTCCTCTCCTTGGAGGAATGCCTGTCCTGAATTTGTGGTTTTCATCCCTGGCTTCTCCTCAGGGGCACACTTCCTCCCTGTCATGTTGCATAAGCTGCTCGGCAGGGGCGCCACGTGCTGGTGGGCGGCTCAGGGGCGCTCTAAATCTAATGGAGCCCAGAAAGGTCAGGAAGCCTCTCTGAGGGGGGTGGCAAGACTGGACGGATGGCAGGGTCTGACAGCCTGGCTGCACCTGTTACTATAGGAAGGAGGGCTTTCAAACAGCTTGCTCCTTAAGGAGCCCCTGCTGCTGGCCCCCTGTGGCCCAATGCGTCACGGTTTCCAAATACACCACGGGGATGGGCAGGAGCCACGTAAGAGTGGCTGGAAATAGCCCGCGGAATGCCAGCCAGGTGATGCAGGAAGAGGTCAGCTCTGGAGAAGCATCAGCCCTGAGCCAGTGGGAAGCAGGTCAAGGGCGTAGTGCCTCTGGGGTCCCTGGGAGGAGGTAGCACATGAGGCAGTGTTGGCCAACGCATAGTTCAGGGCATCGCTGTAGAGCTCACAGTGCAACTCCGAGCCAGACAGCCCGGATTTGAACGCTGGCTCTGCCATCCATGGACATGTGCCTTGGGCAAGTCTGCATGGGCCTTGCACTCCTCTCCAGGAGAGGACCACGTGGTCCTGTATGTGAGACACTCTAAGCCCTATGTGAGTAGCAACCATCGTTTTCCTTTTTAGGATTTCCAACTTGTTATTTTGTCAGATAAGAAACCAAAAAGCAAAAGCACCTTTCAGGGAGTTCCCGTGGAAACGAATCTGACTGGGAACCGTGAGGTTGTGGGTTTGATCCCTGGCCTCTCTCAAAGGGTTGGGGATCCGGCGTTGCCATGAGCTGTGGTGTAGGTTGCAGACCTGGCTCGGATCTGGCATGGCTGTGGCTGTGGTGTAGGCCAGCAGCTGTAGCTCTGATTCGACCCCTAGCCTGGGAACCTCCTTATGCCACAGGTGCAGCCCTAAAAAGCCAAAAAAAAGCTCCTTTCAGTTTCCCTATGATATTTTGTGACCACACCCATGGCATGTGGAAGTTCCAGGGCCTGGAACTGAACCGCACCAGAGCTGTAACCAGAGCCACAGCTATGACAATACCAGATCCTTAACCCCTTGAGTCACAAGGGAACTCTTCCCTAAAACAGTATAAAAGAACATGAAAAGTAGGATGTGATTTCAAAATAAAGAATAACCCTTTACCTTGAACTGTCAAGGATCTTGCTGTCTTGTCTGAGTTCATGGAGAAGTACTGGACTTCCCAGATGGCGTGATTGCTGAAGCCCTGAGTTCAAGACGAGGAATTAGATGAAACCAGAAGGGCAGGGAGGCAGCAGCAGACAGACTGTTGGGTTAAAATCAGACCGCTCCCTGGCTGTGCGGCCCTGGACTAGGTCCCCAACTTCTCTGAATTAGTTTCCTCGTGTGTAAGGTGGGGATACATCTTTTGATGGAGAGTTAATAAAACAATGACCATAAAGCCTCTGGCACTTATTTGATGCTCGGTAGATAGAGGTCTCCTCCTTTAATCTGGGCATGTTGTGCCTCCCTGCCTTCTGGCTCGTGAGCTGGCTGGAGAGCAGGGACCTCATCTGGTCCTTCCTGGGTCCCCTATGATGGAGGCCCACAAAACCTTGCATGCGCAGCCCATCCCAGAGGCAGGCAGGCCATGAGCCTGCACTGCTTCATTTCATCCTTCTCCTGGTCCAACCCAGACCAGCCCTGCCTCCCGCAGCGGAGGAGATGCTTCCTTGGTCCTGAGCCATTTCCAGGGAAGGGCCTCCTCCCAGCTCTTACCAGGCCCCCCTTCACCCCACGCCAGGGGAAAGGTCTCTGATGGCCCACCAGTGCCCGTGGCAGTCAGGTGTGTGCGGAAACACCAGAGTCTTGTGACACAAGAGCTGGAAATGGCATGGTCACCAGTAGGGTAGGAAATTGCTCCAGCCACCCAGCAAGTCACTATGGAGCAAGAGTCTCTGCCTGTTTCTTCACAGTCATCTTCCTTATCTTCCCATTTCCTCGTGAAGGCCTTCTTAATGTCTAGCCCCGATCCTTCTAGAAACTACTCCAAGCTCACAGCATCAGAATGGTTGGGCCATTTCCCACATGCCTGCGGGTTTCACGGGTCCACCCCAAAAGTGTTTCGGAGGAAGGGGCAGCAATGCGAGACCCACTGGCTTTGGGAAGAAGCACCAGGGCTCCCAGCTTGGGGAGCCGCCCACCTCCAGGCAGGACAGGGGTCAGAGCCAGGCCATAAACCTTTCCCTGTGGGGACCAAACTGTCTCCTCCTCTTAGAAGAAGAGGCAGCGAAACTGTCCGCTGGCAAGATTTTCCTGATAAAATGCCTGTGTGCTTAATCGCATCCTCGCTGCCCTGTGACAGCCCAGTGCTGGGTTAAATCGTTTCCCCTCCTACCCTGATGTCTAGAAAATCTCCTCTCCGGGCCTATCGGCCCTGCTTGATGGGCACTCATTGGGGCCTTCATCTTCTTAGATCTCTTCCCCGAATTGGTCCCTTGGTCTGAGTCCCTCTCTCCCTCTCATCTAACCCTCCATATGTCACAGGCTGGGCTTCACTAGAAACATCTGGAAGTGGCCTTCTCCCCCATGCCCATTGTCTGCCATCCAAAGGAGGGACCAGCCCTCTCCCACAAGGGCAGAGCTCAGCACCCCTGAGCAAGGTACAACGTAATGTGTCCCCTCCTGCTCGCCATACCAGGGGCTCTGCCAATAGGACCGCATCTCCTGAAGGAGTCAGCCCATTCTTTTTCATTTGTTTGTTTGGGTTTTTTTTTTTGGCCGTATCCACAGGGATCAATCCAAGATCAAACCCTCTCCATAGCCATAACCAGAGTCACAGCAGTGACAACACCGTATCCTTAACCCACTGAGCTACCAGGGGACTCGCAAGCCCGTTCTTTCCAAGTGTTTCCCAGTCATACTTGAGTTTCTAGATGCTTCTCATGGAACTCCTGGATCTTCACTGATTTCTCCTTCTCTGCTCTTGAGCGAGCCAGCTTTAACACAGCTGCATTTACTGAGTGCTTACCTTCTACCCGATGCCTTTCCACACATCATGCCACTGCATCCTCCCCAGCACCCTAAGACCTCAGTGCTATCGTCACCCCCATTGGACAGATACATAAACCAAGGCTTTGAAAGCTTGGGTCATTGAACCAGGGTCACAGACTTTGTAAGTGGTCAAACCAGGACTTGAACCTGGATTTGAACTGCTCCATCTCTGCTCTCAACTGTTCCACCTCCTACTGCTTCCTTGAAAGTTTCTGAAATCTTCCAGCCCAGGGCACTCTTGTCCCACCTCCCCACTCCCCTCCTTTCCAGCCTAGTAGGGAATCCACAAAAATCTGGTGCTCAGCTCTCTGCTCTCAGAAAAAGATTTCTTGTATTTTAAAGTTCTTTGTCAGTAATCAAGAGTCCCCTGCACCAGGATCGACTCTCTTGTGAATTAGTGAAGTCTTGCTATTAGAACATATCAGTCTCTCCTGACTTTGTTTCTGGTGAGGTAGCTCCCCTGGAATCCAAGGACCGAAGAGATGCCTAATTGATTCTCCAAACCTGCAAAACTGCAGCCCAGACTTTCAACACAGTGCCCACAACAGATCCCACCAGCCTGCTTGGGGTGACAGGAGGGGAGGGAGAAGACCCAGCAAGCAGTGACAAAGAGAGGAACCTGGTGGCCCCTCTGCCTGCATGGGCTCTGTCTTCACCTCCTGGCTTCACCTCCAGAACCTGAGCAAGTTGCTCCCCTTCCCTGAGCATTGCCTCAGCTGAAAACTGGACACGGTGACCTTTGCCTTTGTGCCTTTGACAGGTTTGTGGGGAGGACAGTGGAGCGGAGGGTAGGAAGGAGCCCTGTAACCTGGCCGGCGCTGCACAGACCCTGTGAAGGCTGAGGCTGGCTTTGCACCAAACCCTCCCTCCATCCCCAGACCAGTTGTGGGCCAGCACAAGGGTCATGAGTGAGGGGAGGCTTGCCTCCCTCAAAACCCCCTTTTGTGTTTTCACAATAAGTTAAACGAGAAAGAAACCCTGTCCGCTGGCCTCCCCAAGGCTCCTCTCTGCAGAAGCTCCAGCTGGTGCCAACTCTGCCTTTCCCACCGCCCTGGGCTCTCCTGTTCCCATCCCTCTGCCTCGCTCTGTCCTGCCTTGCAAAGGCTCCTGGTCTCTCAGCCAAGTCAGCTCCTTCCTGGCTTTGCTTTCAAGTAGAATCACGGAGCACAGGGGACCGGGGGTGGGGGGCGGATGGAGAGGCTAAGGCATTAGGCTGAGCAGCCCCTGGGTGACCCAGGTGAGGATGCAGAGGCCTAGAGAAGGGGGTGCCCCATCTAAGTCTGGAGAAGCCTGAGTCCACTCTGTTCTGTAGTCACCAGTGTCACCAGCGGGAGACCTGGGGCGAGGAACCTTCTCCTCAATCTCCTGTCTCGGCAGCAAAGGACGGCCTGCCCTGGCTCTCTGCCAGGTGACGGGTGGCCTGTGACTCCACGTGCACCCACCCTTTCCCTGTGCTCCCCGCCCCCACTTCTCCCTGCTCCAGACAGAAGCATGCGTATTCCTTCAGACAGCTGTCTTTCCTGTTTTGTTTTGTTTTTCAATCATCACAAAGGTAATCTCTAAAAATCGCCTTTCTTAAACCTTTCCCGGCCTCTCCGAGGCAGTGCGTTCTTGAAGAATGCCTGCTCCGAGGCAGCCGCTCTTGTGATGGAGGAAGAGTGTTTCCTCATTTTCAGTTTGACGAAACAAATTTAAAACACCTTTTGTCCTAACATCAGAAACACTTATTGGAATTATAAGTCGTTTTCAAAGCTCGTGTTGTTGCTTAAGAGATACATGGATAAAGATGACCTTTCTAAGGAGAAAACAAAACAGCACCAGAAATAGGTTAGAATAATCCCGAGGCCTGTGGGGAACGGTCACTCTTTCTGGGAGTGAAAAGAAAAGGAATATCCAGAAGTTCCAAACAGGAAGTTTTTAGCAAAGGAAACGAGAATTTGTTTCCTCCCAAACCGGAAAAACTCTGTGTTAGTAAACGCCAACTCGACAGCGGTGACAGGACAGTCCTTGCCGTGGCTTTCATTTGGTTGTTCTGGAAGTATTCTTTTTAGCTGGGTTTATTTCTTTAAATATTAAAGCCTAGAGCCTTTTTCCTTCCCTAAAAACATTCCCTCAGTCATTTCTCCCTTCAGCTTGATTGCGCTGATGTGTTGACCTAAGGCTGCCTGAGCCTCCTGCTCAGCGCTTTGGGGTGGGGGGGGCAGGGAAGGGCCCCACTTCTCGGTCCCTGGGCCACAAGCCAGGTTCTCCGGGAGGAGGTGGGGGGAGGGGGGCACACTTCACATCCTGCACCAGCGAGCGCCTCCCTTCTTTTGTCATCTCACTCTAGTGGGTAGACGGGGCAAGGGCCACAGCTCAAATCCTAGCTCTGCCATTTGCCAGGTGTGTGGCCCATGGACAAGTCAGTCATCTCCAAGCCTCAGTGTCCTTGTGTGTACCGTGGGGACAGCACTGTATAGCTTGTAGTGAGAATTCAGTAATACCTGTCTCCATCGCACCCAGCAGGCAATTCAGCACATGATGGCCAGCATTCCCCTTCCCGCTGTCATGGGTGGGGACACCAAATAGAAACAGGAAGGGAGGAGGACTTCTCCCTTCAGCTCCAGATGTGCTGCTGATGGGCAGACTGTCTGGAGGGGGCCCCAGCCTGGTCTCGCTCACACTGCAGCCCCCGCACAGCCCCAGAGGCGGGTACGGTTCCCAAGTGACCACCTGGTTAGCTGAGAGAGTATCTGAGAGGATGGCCAGGCCTGGGAGGGAAAGCACACAAGGAGACTGGCCCAGACATGAGTTCCGTGTCCCTGCTGAGCAGAATGGCAGACACCAGGACAGGACAAAGCTGGCGTTAGAGGGACGCCTCCGCCCAGACAGAATCTACTTTATCCTTTGTGCCTCCAGAGTCTGGCAGGGAAGATACAGGTGGGGCAAAGAGCACAGAGGGGTAAAGTAACAAGGGCAGGCTTCTCTAACCAAGGACTAAATTTTTCTGCCTCCTCCATTGAGGTCACCCCCGGGTATGGAGCCAGCCATGCTGGACTCCGCCTTGATGCCGTGATGCTCAAAGACCTGGAGCTCACCTGCTCAAAAAGCCCAGGTGAGGAGCAGCCCTCCCCACGTCCACGGCTCACTCTGGGCGCAGGACCCCAACCCCTGCAAAGGCCCCTGGAAACTAAGCTCTGGACTGCAAGGAGATGGGACAATTCCCCTTGGCCACTCCACTGCCCTCCCGGGGTGAAGATGCAGGGACGGGGAGCCTGGGGGCCAGGCGGGCTGGGAGAACCTGCTTCCACCTCCACCCCCACCCCCACCTCCACCCCCATCCCAACCCCTGGCGGAGGGAAGCGCTTCTCTAGGAAAGAGCAGGCAGTTCTGAGGCCCCAGAATGACCCTCCCAGCCTGGATGTGACTAATGGAGCAGCCATAGGACTCAGAAGCTCCAGAGTCCAGCTGTTTGAAGCCTAAACTGTATGGATTGAGAATTTAATTGTTCCATAATCGCTGAGTAAACACTGGCTGGTCCATTGATCAGGCCTCAAGTCCCTGGGGAGAGACTAGAGGGGACAGATGCCGACTCAGGGCTCTCCCCGCATCACTGCTGCCTGGGTGTCCCTTCCCCATGGGTCCCAGGCAGAGTCTCAATTGGCTGATTGGCAGGTGACAGGGGAGGGGGGCCGGGAGGGACTCCCGGGAGCCTCTCCCAGTGGCTGTGGTACATGGAGTAGGAAGCGCAGGCTACAAAATCTTATTTTCTTTCCTGGGGTTGCGGGGGGCGGTGTAAAATACAGCCCAGAAAAAGAAACCCTACTACTAATATAGTAACAGCCGTTAATTCTATATAACTGGATTCCACTTTTATTTTCTCCGTTATATTTCTGTATTTTCCACATTTCTAACAACTAGCAAGTATAACTTACAATCAGAGAAAGTAGATGTTATTTAGGATCAAATGAGATGGCTGGAAGGATTTCTCCCACGAAACTTAAAGAAACTCCTCGCAGCAGCTCCGTGGAAGGCGGCTGCCTGTCAGGCTTGGGGCTGGGCTGACCTTCTAGCTCCAGGACTGATCAGCAGTGGTACCCCTGTCGAGACCCCAAACTTCTCTCACCCCAGAGTCCTTATCTGCAAATGGCCATAGCAGCTGTCTCACGGAATTAAATGAGATCAAACGCTGAGAGCACTTAGCACGGCATCCCTGGCACGTTCAGTAAAGGTTCTTCTGTCCTGGCGGAAGGATGGATGACCCTGAAGGCCACCTCCCCCACCAGGCCTGGGGGAGGTTCTCTTTTCTGCCCAGTGCCCCCCTCCCGATCCGCCCCCGCTCCCGGCCTCCTGTCATTACATTAACAGAAGCCGCTCTTCCTGTCTCAGGGCCCCACTGCCACCCAGGGAGACAAATGGGTCGCTCTTCTGCCAGATGCAGGAGGACGTGGCCAGCTCCTGGGTCATTGTTTCCAGTGTCACTGAGAGCCTGAGTGGGAGGGGAGCCCGTGGGAGGGAAGTAGGGCTGCGATTACTGGCTTATTCAGTTCCCCAGAATAAAGCCCTGTCATTAGCAGCAGCAAGGGGAGGGGGGAAGGGGGCAGAGCCTGGCAGGCACTCCACTCACGGCCCTGGAGGCTGCTCTCACCTGAGGGCCTGTCACCTGGGAAGCGTGGGCTGTGTGCCTGGGGCTGCATGAACCCCGGCTGATGCGGGCACAGGTGGTCCAGTCTCGGGGGCCTTGCCAGCCTGCAACCCCTCCATTGTATCCTGTCTCTCACCTCCCACTTCTGGGAGCAAGGCTCCTGGCAGGATCCGTGTCCCAGGATAGAGTTTCTCCTGATCCCTCCCCCAAAGGCTTCCCTCTGGTGGCTGGGGAAGGCTGTTCTGGCACCCCAGGACTGGGCTTTGGGAGGGGCAAGGGTCTCTCCTGAACCCCCGCATCTGCCTCAGGCTGCTGCAGCTCCTCTTTGCGTGTCTGATCCAAGGGGCTGTGGGTATAATTAGCTGCAGCAACCAGGGATGAGCCCCTGAGGCCAGGAAAGGGACTCTTGCTCAGCTCTATGGCTTGGGTGGGGACAGCACCTCAGACTCCGCTGACCTGGGTCACTACTGAAGCCAGGTGGAGAGAAGGGAGGTGAGGGGCCTCAGTGGCTGGCCCTGTGCTCACGCACCAAACACCCTGACCTTGACCTCTGAGCAATGGTGTGGCATCCTTTGGGGAAACCCCAGAGGAGGCTGACTTGGCTGGAGCCTGGCTGAGCAGGTGGGAACCCAGACTGAGCGGTGGGCGGGAGGGAGCCTGGCTGGTCTCTGAGCCCAGCCTGGGGTCTCCCCAGGGGGTCCAGAAGGCCTTGGGACACACCCACCACGTGCTCACCAGAGCCCAGCCTCTGACCTTGGCATGGGCTGGTAGAGAAACTTGGGCAGTGTGGGTCACTCTCTGGAGGCAAGACACCTGGCTAAAGGGAAGGGAGGGGGCAGGGAGGTCACAGACAGGGTTGGGACCAGGACGTCGGGAGTCTGATGGGAGAAAACGTATCTCAGGGTGAAATCCCCCCAAGAGGCCAAGAACAGACAGACCAACTGACACACACATACACACTGCTGGGCAACAGAAGGTGCCCAGAAAGCTCCTCCCAGAGAAGCCGAGGCACTGACATCAGACAGATGGACAGACAGACAGAAATGCTCCAGGAAACCACAAACCAGACAGACGAGACATGGTGAGACAACTGGGG
Source organism: Phacochoerus africanus (assembly GCF_016906955.1). Taxonomy (NCBI): domain Eukaryota; kingdom Metazoa; phylum Chordata; class Mammalia; order Artiodactyla; family Suidae; genus Phacochoerus; species Phacochoerus africanus. Next base: position 71,249,009 of record NC_062550.1, on the reverse strand, counting down.
ACAGAGGCAGACAGTGGCTGAAGGTCTGGCCAACCTGGGGGCATGCCCCCTGCCCCGCACAGAGGGAGGGCTGCAGTGCCCTCCGGGACCGCTGTCCAAGACACTCCCACCCCCACCCTGCCTCCCAGCCCCACTGCCTCACTGAGGATTCCTGCCACCCCGCCCACCTTGGAAAAGAAGCCTGTTCCTGGCACCCGGCCCCCATGAAGGGCCAGCACCCTTCGCCCTGCCCCAGCACACCGCCTGGTCCCACAAAGCACGGCATGCTAGGCCCTCCCACCCGCTCCCACCAGCGGTCAGGGCTAGAGAGAAGGTGGGCCTAGGGGAGAGAGGAAGGAGGGAGCCTAGCCGAGGTTTCCCAGGCCCAGCTCCTTGGGGCACCATGGTACCCACCCCTGCAGATGCTGGCGCTCGGGGTGGAGACAGCAGTAGATGTGGATGGGACGGCGGTGGACCAGGGGCAGGAGGCAGACCAGACAGCTTTTCTCTCTCTCCATCAAGGAGGACATTTTTAGGAAGAAGAGGCTCAGAGCCACACGGGCTCCCAGGAGGGGGCCGGGCCTCCACCTCCGTCTGCCCATCACCCCGCGCCACTCACCAGCCGCCCTCTTTCCTCTCCCTCCCACTGTCTCTTTCTCCCATTTCTCTTCTTCCTCCCAGTTTGCAGGAGGGCCGTTCTCAGCCTGGGGGCAATGCCCTGCTAGATGGGAGCCCAAGAGACCCAGGGGGCCTTACTTTTCTTAGGTCCGTGGCACACAGCCCGGCCCCGAGACCTCCAGGCATCGGCACAGCACTGGGGCCCTCCCCTGGCCTCCATCCCTGGGGTGGCCTCAGGTAGCAGCCGTGCCTCCCTCAGCCCTGGAGGTGAGAGTTCCCAAGATGGGCCCTTATTTTGGCCCTTCTCCCACCATTCCCTCCTCAGAGTCCTGCTTCCCCAAACCCCTCTGACTCCCTTCAAGGGAAAACTAGCAGTGACACCTTTCGGGGGAGGTTTTCTGCCCCCAAGCTCCTCAGTTCCCATCTCCAATTACTACCTGGTTATTTTGCAAGGAATAAAGCAGGGAAGTCGCGAAGTATAAATCTGGGGGTGGTGGGAAGCAGGTGTGGGGGCCTTTAGTGCAGCCAGTCCAAGCCTGGCTGCTCCCCAGCTGTGTGATGCGGAGGGGTCCCCACGGCTCTGAATCCTCTGCTGCCTCCCATGAGACGGAGCCTAAAGCCTGCTGAGCCCCTGAGCAGCCCAGAGGCTCTGGGAGACGGTGCGCAGCGCTACCCTCTAGAGGGACCAGCCCCTCCATCATACGGGTGGGAAAACTGGGGGCCCAGGGCAGTTAAGTGACTTGCTCAGATTCATTCTGACAAGAGGAGACTGTAGAGGGGTTGAATTTCAAGCCAGAACCCAACTATCCTGACCTTCAGGGAAATAAAGAACAAGGAAGGAAAAGAGAAACACTCTGAACTGAGACAGGAAACTTGAGAGAAAGAAGAGAACAGAGAGCAACCCACAGAGGGGACGGTTCCAGGCTGAGACGGAGAGAGAGGATGCCGATGATGCTGTGGGAGAATGAGAGATGGAGGGACAGACGGAAGGGGAAGACGGTGGAGGGGAGCGGGAGGACGAGAGTGATGGAGCAAGAGGTCTGGCCAGTGACCCAGGAGGAGAGCTTGGGACGGACTCCACCCCTGGAATCTCAGCAGGCCCTGCTTTTCCCAGGTTGTTGGCAAACCCAGCAGAGCTTGACAAACCCTTCATATCAAAAGGCATCTTGGCTCCCTTATGGCAGGAGAAAGATGAGCAAGGAAAAAAATGCCAGTCTTGGGTCTGAGAGGCAGGATGGGCACTGTCATGGGCTGGGTACCTGCTGTGCCAGATGACCCAGCACGTGGGATTTTAGGTATATAATCAAACACCTGCCCTGACGTGTAAACAGGTGAACTTTATACAGGCCATTGAGTGGGAAGGAGCAGCAGTTGGGGGTTCGAACAGTAGGCTGTAAGGACCTAAAGGTTGGGATCGGCTCATGTGGGGCCCGGAGGAAGGACAGAGAGATGAAAACATGAGGAAGGAGGTATAAACAAGGAAACAAACAAACCACAAGACTCAAGAGAAGAGGCCGGGTGGTGCCCTGGCGTGTGTGGGCTGCAGTGGGGGTGTGGGTGGGGTGGGGAGGACCAGCCGCCAATCCTTCTCACCTTTGGGAGGCTGGGTCAGAGCAGGCTGGCTTCTGCTCGGCATCGGCCGCTGGGCAGCAGAACTGATGCAGCACGGTCTCATTCCTGAGGGCAGAGCAGAGGGAGGAGATCAGAGCTCAGTCCCTGGGTAACACCGGGGTCCCAAACACTGCCCAGGAGGGCGAACCTGTCATAAAGCCTCTCAACCACCCATCAGGCCCAATGCAAACACCACCTCCTGCTTGCAGTCCCCTGCCCCCACCCCCATCAATAAACTCTTCCACATCTGCACCCCCATCCCCACAATAGGCTTCTCCACGCAGAGGTACCATTTGTTTGGCCCTATCTTTTGTCACGATCACAGTTAGCTCTTTATAACCCTTTGCCACCCCCCACCCCCCTGCCCACCACGGCCCTGACAACAAGGCAGAACGAGGTCTCTTCATCCACGATGCACAGAATTGCATGCAATGAACATTTTAAAGCTAATCATATGCAATGATGCAAAGCACTCATAGAGGCTTTAGAATTGCTGGCTGAAAATCCAAGGTAGGGGGCTTGATGAGGGATTTGTCTGATGCAGATCAAAAGGCCTATGGGAAGGTGGAGATCCGGGTTCAGGGCCGAGGCTGCCCCCCACCAGCGGTGTGATGCCTGGTTCACCTTTCAGGCTCTCAGTTTATTTACCAACGAACTACAGGAGTGGTTCTCAGTCACAGCTGCTTATTAATCTCTCCGGTGGATTTTTAAACTACTGGTGCTGGACCCTACCCTCCAGGGACAGATTCACTCCGGCTGGCCTGTGTCAGGGGCACAAGGACATACTAGACCCAGGACTCAGGGGATTCTTCTAAGGGCAAGAACTGAGAGCCATCAGACTAGATGATATCTGAGGCCCTTCTGTCTCTATGCTGGGATTTATTTTATTTTATTTTATTTTATTTTTTGTAGGGCCGTACTGATGGTCTAAGGAAATTCCCAGGCTAGGGCTTGAACTGGAGCTACAGCTGCCAGCCTACACCACAGCCCCAGCAATGCATGATCTGAGCCATGTCTGCGACCTACACCACAGCTCACAGAAACCCCGGATCCTTAACCCACTGATCGAGGCCAGGGATCAAACCTGCATCCTCATGGATGCTAGTCGGATTCTTAACCCTCTGAGCCACGACGGGAACTCCAATGCTGGGCTTCTAATATCCGCCCTGAGCCACCATAGGACTTAACATTGGAATTCCTTTCAGATAAATTTACACTGATCCGCTGCCTTTTCCCCTTTGGCCATCCTGGAGTCAGAGAAAGTCAGACCCGGGAGGGCTCTGTTCTGATCCTGCCTCCATCTCCCAGGCACCCTCCCCGGGGCTGGGAGCTGCTCCTCTGAGCAGGCACAGAGGCAGTCTCTGCAGAGCCTCCTGAGTCCCCAGACCCAGCTGTGCTGGCACGTGCCATGGAGACGTAAGCATGGATGCCCCAGGTCCTCCTGCACCTCAGGCAGGCAGAGTATTGGGGTCACAGTCTCTTCGGGGTTCCCGCTGATGGGTTCCCTCAGGCCAGTCCAGCTGAGGGGGGAGGCTTGCCTTCATCCCTTCTCCTGTTTCCCTTCCATCCCCCTCCTGCCCCTGGGCCTCCTCGGCCTCTATGGAGGCTCCCCAATAGACCCCCCTCGGTGCCTCCTGCTGGGGTTTAGTTCATGCTGCCCGCCTCTGACCACCTGGCCCCAGGCCCTCCCCAAGGTCACGGTCCAAGTGCCTGACCTGGGGAGGTCTTAGCTTAAGTCGGCCCCAGACTTCCCCTGCCTCCTTCTCAGAGGAGATGCCACAAGCCTCAGTTTTCTTGCTGGTAAAACTAAGATAATAGGAACTCCTTCACCTGGCAGGCTTTTCAGGGAGCAGACACAGCAGTGAATGTATAAGCCCTTCGTGAAGGGGATCCTAGTGCACATTTTATTTATTCACTTTTCTGACCCAGGCTTTAATGTCATCAGTTCAAACAACAGAAAGATAGGAAGAATTCTTCTTTGAGCACGAAGAGTGCTTCCTGCATGCCTGCAGTCAACCAGGGCTGCATTTTGTGAACACCCAGAGACACGAGATGTCCCCTCCACACAGCAAGAGCCAGCTTTTCTCAGAACCTGCTTCCAGGGGCCTCTGCCCTTTGTACCTACCTAATCTGTCCAACCAGGGCAGGTGGTACCCTGCCACACCTCTGCATCCCCATTTCTTGGTGGTGGAAAGTGAGGCCTGGTGTGAGGCAGGCTCCCAGCAGGCAGAGTAGGTGCCTGAGACGCTGGGCGTTTAGAGGACCTAGGAGGCAAGGCCTTGTCTGTACCGACCCCCCACCCCTTGCTCCTGGAGAGGTAAAGGAGAAAGGCCTGCACCCACAGGTCTGAGGGCAACCACTGCACTTTAGGGAGAGGAAGACCCTTCTGGGTGCGTCAGGAACGTGAGCCAGACTTGGAATCGCACAGCCCCTAACCTGGCCTCAAACAGGAGCCTGGGAAGGACTTTCCTGGAGTTGCCATTATAAAGACAGTTATTACTTTAAAAAAAAAAATACACACATGCACACATATATATTCATGTAAAAACCCTCAGCAATCCTAAATGTCCATTAACTGGTAAACAGGTAAATAAACTGTAGCATATCTATATGACGAAATACTATTTAGCAATAAAAAGGAACACGCTTACTCATATGCGCACCAGCGTGGATGAATTGCAAAAGCACCCTGTACTAAGTGAAAGATACTAGACACAAAAGTTGACACCCTGTGCAATTGTATGAGATTCTAGAAATGGCACAGCCATAGTGACCAAACAGACTGCTTTCCGTGATACGGGAGGGGAGAGATTGGATGGAGAAGGGAACAAGGGGCTTTGGGGTGATGGAAATGGTCCATGGCTTGACAAGTGGCTACACAACTGTAGACCTTTGTCAAAAATTGTCCAACTACATGCTTAAAGTGGGAGAATTTTATTGTGTTTAATTGCACCTTAATTCGGCTGATTTTTTGTTGTTGTTGTTTATGGCCACCCCGACAGCATTTGGAAGTCCCCGGGCCAGGGACTGCGACCTATGCCACGGTTGTGGCAATTCCGGATCGTTCTTTAATTCACTGTGCCACGACGGGGATTGAACCCACACCTCCACAGTGACCCAATTCGCTGCAGTTGGATTCTTAACCCACTACACCACAGCGGGAACTCCACAGCTGATTTTTTTTTTTAATCAAAATATTTTCTCCCCCTTCTCATGTCTTGATACTTCATTAAGAGTCTCAAGAATAATTTTTTTTTTCTTCTTTCTTTTTAGGGCTGCACCCGTGGCATACGGAGGTTCCCAGGCTAGGGGTCTAATCGGAGTTACAGCTGCCGGCCTACAGCACAGCGACAGCAACGCCAGATCCGAGCCCCCTCTGCGACCTACACCACAGCTCACAGCAATGCCAGATCCTTAACCCACTGAGCAAGACCAGGGACTGAACCCGAAAACTCATGGTTGCTAGGCGGATTCGTTTCCCCTGTGGCACGACGGGAACTCCAAGAATAATTTCTTTTCTGACTTCCCTCATCCCCTTGCCCCCAGATTGCCACCTAATTATTAACCCCCCTCTAAGCGGCAGAATAAAACACCACATTTTCCCTTCCTTTCAACCACTAGATTGGATTTTCAGAGACCAGATGGTTCATAACTGAGCCAAAGGAGTCCAGGGGGCCAGAAACCCGAACAATAAGAAAGGTGGGGGTGGGCAGCTGAGTGGGAATAACTCTGGCCCAGGCCTGGGGCCGCGAGTCCTGCAAAGGCAGGGCTAACAGTGTGGAGCTGGCCTGGAGACCCAGCCCCCTGTTATCGCTGGCCCTGGGGAAGGTCAAGTCTCCACAAGCGAAGCTCTTATCCCTGCCCCATTTATCTCATTGAGCTGGAGGGACTCGCCAAGACTTTGAATGTGAAACTGCCTTGGGAGAAACCTAATAAGCCCCACACAGACACACAATCTCATAATGACTGTTACTGATACTAGTCAGAGCCACCGAGGGACTCAGCAACCCCAGCTCTGTCGCAAGCAGAGACCTGCCAGGTGCCATCCTGACTTCCTCCTCCTCTTCCTTCTCTCCTCCTCCTCCTCCGGGCCCCACACCTCCTCCAGGCGGTGGAGGAGAGAGTGGACTTCCTTCACTCTGCTGCACAGTCCTCCTCAGAAAGCTTTGGAAAGGTCGGAAGAAGCACGTGATGGCAGATGGCCCAGCAGCCAGGGGCGAAAAGCTACAGGAATGTCATCCTGGCGCAGTAGGCCCTCAGGCTTCAGGGTTCTGCCCCAAGCCTGCCGAAGGCCGAAATCTCACGGGGGCCTCCCTCTCACCAGGCTTTGCTTCTTCTTCGATCTCTGCTCAGTCTCCTCTGAGGGAGCTTTAAAGGTCATCTGGGAGTTCCTGTTGTGGTGCGGCGGAAACAAATCCGACTGGGAACCATGAGGTTGCGGGTTCAATCCCTGGCCTCACTCAGTGGGTTAAGGATCTGGGGTCGCCATGAGCTGTGGTGTAGGTCGCAGAGGCAGCTCGGATTTGGCATTGCTGTGGCTGTGGTGTAGGCTGGCAGCTGTAGCTCCAATGTGACCCCTAGCCTGGGAACCTCCATATGCCTCAGGTTCGGTGCTACAAAGCAAAAAAAAAAAAAAAAAAGACTACTGGGGGAGGAGTTCCCTGGTGGCCTACTGGGTTAAGGATCTGGTGCTGTCACCACTGTGGCTCAGGTTCGATCCTGGGAACTTCCTTACACGGCAGGCATAGCCGAAACAAACATAAAACCTGCGAAAGCATTCTCCTAACGGAATTCTTCCAACCAGAAGCCCTCCTCCTGAGACCACTAAGGCTGCTCCATCCCATCAGCGGTCCTGAAGAGGAGCGGCCTGCTGCCCTCCCTGCCATGGCTCTCCTTGGCCCTCCTCTTCTCCCTGCTGGAGGAAGACTCCTTGAGAAATCCTGCCTAACTGCTCTGTACAGGCCTTGCCCTGGCTTCCTCATCTAGAAATGGGGTTGACAGTTGGGACGTCTCTAAAGCATTGTGTTGAGGATGAAATGAGTTAAAACACGCAAAGCACTTACAGTAGAGCTGGGCTCACAGTCAGTGTTCACTGAGTGTTAGCCATTATGAATGTTCTGCTTCCGCCACCCTTGCCCCTCTCCCTTGATCTCAGGGGAGGGGCGCCTCCCCCTCTGCCAGCCCCTTGGTCACACCCTCTTCTCCCCTGCTGCTTCACTGCTGTCAAGGCCTTTGCTCATCAAATCTGTCATCCTAACAACACTATTTCCCTAGAGCTCCTCCCGCCCCCTTCCTTCTAAGCTTCCAGGAAGAGCTGTCTGCTTGCAGGTGTCTCCCTTCACCTTGATCTCCTGCCAGCTTGATGCTGTAGGGTAGCTCCTCCCCAGAGCCCCAACAGAGCTTCCCCCTGGGAGCTCCGGGGAGCTCCCCAGCGATCTGGTTGCCAATCCAGTGGGACCTTCTCAGTCTCTCAGTGACTTGACTTTCCCACATTATTCATAGGCCAAACCCTGCCTCTTCTTCTTCTTTTTTTTTTTTTTTTTTTTTGTCTTTTTAGGGCCACACTCACAGCATATGGAGGTTCCCAGGCTAGGGGTCGAATTGGAGCTCTAGCTGCCAGCCTACGCCACAGCTCACAGCCACAGCAACACCAGATTCAAGCCATGTCTGCCACCTACACCGCAGCTCACTGAAACACCAGAGCCTTAACCCACTGAGCAAGGCCAGGGGTTGAACCTACATCCTCATGGATGCTAGTCAGATTTGTTTCCGCTGAGCCACAGTGGGAACTCTGAAACCCTGCTTCTTGAAACACCCTCCTCCCCTGGCTTCCAAGGAAGTGGTCTGCCCGCCCGTGTTCCTACCAGGACCTTGTGTTGGTGGTGATGGGAGGAGTCAGTCCATGGAGAGGAAAGGGGCCAGTGACCAACACCAGCTGGCCAGGCCAGGCCACTTGGTTACCACCCTGAAAGTATGACAAGACTTTGCAATCCCCTCTGGGAGGAGCCACCCCTAAAATGCCAATCTGTTGCTGCTCTAAGGCCCTGGGTAGTTTACAACACTGTCTCAGGCTGGTGCGTGACGCCCCCACAGGACTGTTGTTCTCTGCCTCTGACTCCTCACGGGGGCTGTAGCTATAGCTGCAGCAGGGGAAGACCCATCTCAGGATGCTGCTTGGACTCACTTATGGGCGGGTTTTCCAAGTTTTCCACTCAATTCAAACTGCAAATAGCGACCCCCTCTTTTTTTTCTTTCAGGGCCGCACATGCAGCATGTGGAAGTTCCTGGGCTAGAGGTCAAATCGGAGCCACAGCTGTGGGCCTAGGCCACAGCCACCGCAAGGCTGGACCCAAGCAACATCTGTGACCTACACCGCAGCTCACAGCAACGCCGGATCCACAACCCACTGAGTGAGGCCAGGGATCAAACCCACTTCCTCACGGACACTGTGTCATGTTCTTAACCCACTGAATGCCCCAGCAGGAACTCCTGCCCCCCCCCCTTTACACATGTCCCAAAGAGGGGACCGAGGCATCCTGTCCCCAACAAAAAAATCATCGCCCTCCTCACTCAGAGTCGTCCAGAGCCCAGGAGGCAGGGGACGCTCCCCAGTGGCCTGCTTGTCTGTTTACTCATCGGTACACGTGGCTGACAAGGACCCCGGCAGAACCTCACCGACACCTCGCCTCATCGAGAGGACTGGAGAGGCAGGGATGCTTGTCCCTGTTCCCAGGTGAGGCAGCGCTGGCCCCAGGCTTGAGCCCAGTCCCCAGGGTATGTTACTGCCGCAGAGAGGCTGGGGCACACAGGGGACCAAACAGGAGGCAACGTGCCTTTAGAATCAGCTAAATGAGAAAACACACCAGGCGTTCAGCTCGCAGTAGTAATAAATGAGAGGTCACTCCATTCTTCAATGAGCCGCTCTGTTTCCCGCCCAAAGGCAAACTCCTCGTCTTCTCCACAGCCCTGCCATGGGCACAGGGTCAGCCACGGATCACCTGCCTGTTTGAGGTTTGCGGAACTGGGGGCAGAGTCTGCCTGGGTCAGTGCATTCCTTTTTTTTTTTTCTCCAGTAGGCAACACAGTGTTATCTGCTATGGTCACCAGGTTTTACATTAGCTCCTCAGATCTTACTCACCTCACACCTGAAGGTCTGTGCCCACTCACACCCCAAACCTGTGCACTATTTCCGCTACCCCACCCCCAGCCTCTGGCAACCACTTTTCTACACTGTTTCTATGAGTTTGACTGTCTTTTTCTTTTCTTTTTTTTTTTTGGCTGCATCCACGGCATGCAGAAGCTCCCAGGCCGGATCAAACCTATGCCACAGCAGCGGCCTGAGCCACAGCAGTGACAATCCCAGATCCTCAACCCACTGAACCACCAGGGAACTCCCTGAGTTTGACTTTCTTTTTCTTTTTAAGACTCACACATAAGTAATACCATGTAGTATTAGACTTTCTCTGTCTGGCTTATTTCATTAGCATAACGCCCACAAGGTCCATCCATGTTACCACAAACGGCAGAATTTCCTTCTTTGTCAAGTCTAGACAATATTCCACTGTATGGAATCTTTCTTATCCATGCATTCCCTGATGGCCATGTTGGGTTGTTTCCATTTCTTAGCTATTGTAAACAGTGTTGCAATAAACACGGGAGTGCAGATATCTTTGCCAGATTCTGTTTTCATTGCCTTTGGATAAATACCCAAAAGTGGAATTACTGGATCACATGGTAGCTGTATGTTTTATTCTTTGAGGAACCTCCATACTGTTTTCCAATTTACATTCCTATCAACAGTGCACGAGGGTTCACTTTTCTCCACATCCTCACCAATACTTATTTCTTGTCCTTTTGATGATAACCATTTTTTTAAGGGCTGCACCCTTACATCTGGAAGTTTCCAGGCTAGGGATTGAATCAGAGCTGCACCTGCCGACCTATGCCACAGTCACAGCAATGCAGGATCGGAGCCCCGTCTGTGACCTACACCACAGCTCACAGCAACACTGGATCCTTAACCCACGGAGGGAGGCCAGGGATTGAACTCTCGTCCTCGTGGGTGCTAGTTGGGTTCGTTACGGCTGAGCCACCACGGGAACTCCTGATGATAACCATTTTAACGGGTGTGAGGTGGCATCTGCTTGTGGTTTTGATTTGTGTCTCCCGGATAATGAGTACCTTTTGATGTGCCTGTTGGTCATCTGCAGGTCTTCTTTGGGAAAACATCTATTCAGATCCTCGGCTCATTTCTTAATTGGATGGTTTCGTTTTTTGCTAATGAGTTATATGAGTTCTTTACGTATTTTGGATATTAATTCCTTATCAGCACATGATTTGGAAATATTTTGTCCTATTCAGCATGTTGCCTTTCCATTTGGTGGATGTTCTCCTTCTCTGTGTAGAAGCGCTTCAGTTTGAGGTCATCCCACTTGTTTCTTTTGGCTTCTGTGGCCAGTGTGTTCCTTATCACACTTGTCACCATGCTGGACTCACAATGCCACAGCCTCCTCTCTTCATTACAGCCTCTCACAGCTTATACAGCACCTTCTCACACATCTTTTGATCTTTGTACATGAGTTCGATCTAGTTATTCTCCTTTGCAGGTAAAGGAACAGAGAGGTGAGCTGGTTTTCCCAAGGTCACACACCTGGTAAGGGGTGGAACCAGCACTGAATCGAATTCCTCTCATCCTAGGAGTGCACAGCACGGAGCAGCCAGGGAGCCACAGATGCCCAAGGGAGGAGTTCCACCGAGGCCTCTTCTCCAACCACAGGAGGTAGCAGGGAGAGCCCCCAAGCGTTAGGTTTAGGGGGAGCTGCACTTAGTCCCTGCCTTCCCACTGGCATGGCTGTGGACACCCCAAACCTATGCACGCACGACCCAGCACACACATGTGTCCAGTGCACACGCATTCATTCGTGGCTGTGTAGACACACATATGCACGTGTACATGTTTTCATATGCAACCCTGCACGTGCAGATGGGTGCCCATGCGCACACACATGCACACATACAATCAGGAGTGAGACCAAGGGTGTTTCATCCCTTACATGAACCTGCTGACCATGTGGGCCATGGAAAGATATGATGTCACGTAGAGACCCTCAAATCAGCCATCCATAACTGCATGTGGGTGACACTCTGCCGTCCTCTAGCCAGTCCTCACGGCACGACAGAGATGAGTGGGCCAAAGGCTGAGCTCAGCAACACTAACAACCGTGACGTGGATGGGTCTCATGGGGACAGCAGCCTTTGTGTCCCTGAGCACTGAGCCAAGTTCCCGATCAGGCCTTGACTTGGGAAGTGCTTCCCCACCACAGGGGCCTCCTCTAGAGCAGGGTTAGCAGGGCATACGAGGCTAAAGCTTCTGTGTGAATCTTGACGACACCACTGTGTGACCTCAGTGGGTCACCTTAACCTCTCTGAGCCTCAGTTACCACATCTGTGAAATGGGGATAATGATACCTCCCCATGAGGACTGTATGGATAAAACGAGATTTAAAGACGTACATGGGAGTTCCCGATGTGGCTCAGTGGTTAATGAATCTGACTAGGAACCATGAGGTTGCAGGTTCGATCCATGACTTTGCTCAGTGGGTTAAGGATCCAGCCTTGCCGTGAGCTGTGGTGTAGGTCGCAAATGCAGCTCGGATCCTATGTTGCTGTGGCTGTGGTGTAGGCCAGCAGCTACAGCTCTGATTCAACCCCTAGGCTGGGAACCTCCATATGCCGCGGGAGTGGCCCCAGAAAAGGCAAAAAAGACAAAAAAAAAAAAAAGTCTAGCACATAGCAGAAATGAGTTCATGGATGGTGAAAGGAAGACTGCATCAATGAGTGAAGACCAATAGCTTGTGGGCTGCACTTCAGGCCTCTCTGTGAACTGCTCTCACTCTTCTGCCCCTTGAGCCCCCTGACTGTTTCCTGCAGGAGTGGATCACATAGTTCCCTGCTCAAAGTCCTACCCATGACTTCCACCCCACAAACCCCTCTGCAGGACCTGTGCTGACACCTCTCTCTCTCACTGTTCCCTTCTCCTAGTCTTTGACCACTTGTGTTCTTCCAGCCCCAGGGCCTTTGCACAGAACATTCTTCCCTCGGGTGTTCCATGGCTCCATCCCTCACTTTATTTCTCTGCTCAAATGTCACCTCCTGAGTGAGGTCTTGCCTCTCGAACTGCCCTCCTCCCAGTCACCCTCTTAGCTTTCCTTATGGTCCTTATGAGTGGATATTTACATGAGTTATTTTTCTTATTTAATATCTGTGGGGGGTTGTTTTTTTATTTTTGTTTTTCTTTTTAGGGCCGCACTCTCAGCATGTGGAGGTTCCCAGGTTAGGGATCAAATCAGAGCTACAGCTGCCGGCCTACACCACAGCCACAGCAACGCCAGATCCGAACCACTTCTGTGACCTACACCACAACTCACGGCAAGGCCAGATCCTTAACCCACTGAGCGAGGCCAGGGATCGAACCCTCAACCTCATGGTTCCTAGCTGGATTTGTTTCCACTGCGCCACGATGGGAACTCCCTAATATCTGTTTTTAATATCTGTCTTCTCTGTGATGGCAGAGTCTTTGATTCATTCACTGTAAATCCTTAGTACCTATATAGCAGAGCCTGGTATGCATCATGTATTCAATCAATACTTGTTAAATAAATGTACACAGAGGACTCCAGCCCTTGAGGAGCCTAAATAAAAATTCCATCCCCAAATAATGATATTAGGCTCAGCTCACCTCTCCCCACATTTTGGGGGTGACTCTGCTCCCACCCTCTTCATGGGGACACCTCTTTGCTGGGATACTTCGTGGTTTTCCAGCTGTTCTGCTCCCTCTTTGCCCCCCCCCACCTCTTTTCCCCCAGAGCTTTGCTCACTTTATTTTTCTCATATAAAATTATGCGGTGGCTGCAGCTGAAGCCTAGGTCCTCTGCACGGAAACTCTGGTGTGGGTCTTTTCAGGATGGGCAGTGAATTCCTGATAAGGACACTTGGTAAACACTGCCTCTTTCCAGAGACCAAGAGGGAGGTGACTGTAAGTCTTGGACATGGTGGCAAAGGTGGCCTTGGCGAAGTTGCCCAGGGTGGCAGTGCAGCCCCTGGCAGAGGTATAGCAGTCATCAGTTCCCACCATCATCAGTAGCTTCTTGGGCACAGGGACTGAGACCATGCCACTGCCCCAGGGGGCAGGGATGAGGCGCACCAGCCAGGAGCCATAGCTGCCAGTCACCTTGCGAGGGACGGTATGGGGCTTGCCAGTCTTGTTCCCCCAGGAGCCTTGCTGCATGGGGACAATGGAGAGCTTGGCCAGAATGATGGCTCCACAGATGGCAGTGGCTACCTCCTTAGAGCAATTGACACCCAAACCAACAGGTTCATTGTCATCCCCAATGGCGACAAGTACCTTGAACCTGGTTTGCTGGCCAGCACTGTCTGCTTCTACATAGGCATAAGCTTCAAACCCTCATCCTTGAGGGGTGTCCCCAGGAAAAAGTCAATGGCCTTAGATTCCTTGATGGGCAGATGGGCAGAGAGAAGAGATAGATGTGCCATTTGGTGTTTTCACTGAGAAGTTACGCCCACCTCTTTTTTTTTTCTTTTTTCTTTTTTTCTTTCTTTTTTCTTTTTTTCTTTTTTTTTTTTTTTCTGTCTTTCTAGGGCTACACTTGCAGCATATGGAGTTTCCCAGGCTAGGGGTCAAATCAGAGGTGCAGCTGCTGGCCTATGCCACAGCCATTGCAATGCCAGATCCAAGCCATGTTTGCAACCTACACCACAGCTCACGGCAACGCCAGATCCTTAACCCACTGAGCAAGGCCAGGGAGTGAACCCACGTCCTCATGGATACTAGTTGGGTGTCGTTAACTGTTGAGCCACAGTGGGAACTCCCACCCCCACCTCTTGACAAGGCTCCATACCAGCCCTCTTTGGTCTTTTCTCGCTGCTTGGTGGGATCCTCCAGTCTCAAGGCTTGAAAAGCCCTCCCAAATTTATGTCTCCAGTCCATCCAATAGCCTGCCAGTTGTCTCCACGTGGACGCCAAACAGGCATCTCCAACTGAGTGTGGCTAAAATCCACACCCCCATCTGCTCCCTAAATATGCCCCACCTCATCCTTCGAATAACTTCAGCCCAAACTCCTGGATTCATCCTCAACCCCCCTCTCTCACACCCAAGTTCATGGTCAGGAAGTCCCCTTCATTGACTGCTCATCGCCACTTCTGCAGCCAGGGTGCTCCAAGCTATTTCCAACTCTTACCTGGATGGGGCAATAGCCTCCTACCTTATCTCCTGGCTTCTGTCTCCCTTCCTCCTCAATCTATTATCAACCCAAGCTCAACCCAGCAGCTGAGGTTCTTTTTCAGATTTCTCTGCTCAAAACCATCCCCTGGCTTCCAGTTTTTTCTCAAGGTAAAAGCCAAACTCCCCATAATGGGTCCCAAGGCCCTAACAGCGTGTCTCAGCAAGAAACACTGGTACCTCTGGCAGGAAGATTCTTCATTGTTGGTACTGCCCTATGCACCCTAGGACGTTTGATGTAGCCTTTGCCCACTATATGCCAGCAGAGCAATGCTTCTCCCGCAACCCTGCCAGCCACCATGACAACTAAAATGTTCCCACGCACTTCCAAACACTGTCTGGTGGGTCTGGAAATCCCAGGTGAGGCTTTTTCGACATCTGCTGCAGCCCTGCAACCCTCTCCCACTCCCCTCCACCCTGAGTAGGGGGCACCCACCTCAGACCACACTCCCTGTGCTCCCTCTGCCCCTGCCCTACCTGCACAACCAGATGGCTCCCTTCCTCTGTGCTGTCCCTGCCACTGCCAGGAATGTTCCTCCCCCTTATGGATAAGAACCTCTTCTCCAGTGCTGCTCCGGTGTTCTCTTAGCTCTCAGGAGGGCCTTCCCAGAGCACCCAGCCTGAAGTTGCAAATCCCTTTACTCCCAGCCCCCCCATCCCATTTTATTTCTCCCCAGAGCACTTATTCCATCAGACAAACTATGTTTTAATATTTAATCTTGTTTATTTTTTTGTCTATAAGCTTCATGAAGCAATTTGAGATTTTGTTGGTGTTGCTATATCCTGGTACCTGCAACAGTAACTGGCACACAGTAGACAATTGATAAATATTTGTTAAGTGAAAGAAAAAATACAGATGCCACAGACATATATTTATGTAGAAAAGAAAACAATCACTTCTAAGCCACAGGAATAAAGAATTAATTTTATCCTCAGCAAGGACTGGAGTGCACTCAGCCTGGGGTGGAAAGGAGGGGGAGAGGCAGTGAGAATCTCAATTTATTTCTCAGATCAGTTCAGAAAGACTTCCAGAAGCAGGTGGGGTTTTAGAACTTAGTTTCAGCTCATTTTGAACCAGCGTATAATACCCTGGCAGCTCCCCCAGCCCTGATAACTGCAGACAACAAATTAGCCAGAAGCTAGAAGAGCTGTGAAGTTTTCAGGTAGGGAAGCCCGCTCCCTGAATCGTATTTCTACTGCAACTTGCCACTGTCTGTAGGAGGCTCCAGCAGAAGGTCCGCAGCTGGAGAGCCACGTTCAAATGGAGCCCTCGGGTAATGTCTGCCTACCCACTCAGCACCCACTGCACCCTCTGAAAAGCCCACCCCAAAGGATTACACAGAAGCAGGCTACCCAGAGCTTGCTTTCCACATGCTCAGCGAACAAGAAGAAAAGACCTAGATTCACAGCCACACAATGCGATACTTTACGGCTATTGAAAGGAATGAGGCAGCTCTTTTTATCCTGAATGTGGAAGGATCACCAGGATAGATTATTAGAGGGGAAAAAGCCAGATGCAGAATAGTGTATAGTATACTATCACTTGCGTGAAAAGAAACACATATGCCTATACAAATGTATACACATTTGCTTGAATATATTAAGACTATCCCTGGAAGGATACACAAGAAATCGCTAACAGTAGTTGCTGGGGATGGGGTGGGGGTGAGTGGCAAACAGGGGTGGGGAGACATTTTTCACTGTAAACACCTGCATCTTTCCACTTTTATACAACCTCAACGTATTACGTATTTGAAAAGAGTCAATTAAATTTTAAAAGGAACACAATCAGCTTTCACAATACAAACAGGGCGTGTGAAAAGTTCAGCACTCTGGGTGTTAAAACGAAGTCACCTGCACAAGGTCCAGTGGTCAGAAGCGGAAAGGGCCCAGCGGCTTTCACTGACCTCGTTTGCCAGGTCCCATCTGTGGCCCCAGGGCTGAAAAAGCAAGCATGTTCCTCTGTGCCATCCAGAGCCGGGCAGGGTCCAGGACCCCGGGTGGCTGGGGCAAAGGTGAGGGAGGGACTTCCTTTGTCCCAATTGGCTGGGCCACATCCCCTTGGCTACAGGACTCTCTCCAGCTCCTGTGTTCTAAGAGCTCAAAGCCCGGGATGAAGTGGGCAGAGCCACCCCTAGCCCCACATGGAGAGCAAGCATAGGCTTCAGAGTGTTCATGGGAAGGAAAAGGAGCCAGCTGGCAAGAGACAGTGGTGGGGAGGCCAGGGAGGGGGACTGACTGCCTTCAGATATTTGAGAACTGTCAGAGAGGGAAGGAGAAGCCCTGTTCTGAGCCCTCTGGAAGATTCTACATTCAAAAAGCGCTTTGTCGGAGTTCCTGTCATGGTGCAGTGGTTAACGAATGGGACTAGGAACCATGAGGTTGCGGGTTCAATCCCTGGCCTTGCTCAGTGGGTTAAGGATCCGGCGTTGCTGTGACCTGTGGTGTAGGTCGCAGACATGGCTCCAATCTGGCGTTGCTGTAGCTCTGGCATAGGCCGGCTGCTACGGCTCTGATTGGACCCCTAGCCTGGGAACCTCCATATGCCCCGGAAAGCGGCCCTAGAAAAAGCAAAAAGACAAAAAGCGCTTTGTGACCCAGTTTTTGCCAGAGGGGTCCCCACATAACTGCAGTGCCCACCTGGACGCTTGGCTTGCTCGGCACTGTGTTGGCATCAACTCAATTTTCATAGCGGTCCTATGAGGTTAGCACTCTCCCTACCCCCATTTTACAGATAAGAAAACCAAGGCTGTCACTGCTGAGGATCACAGTTAGCACATGAGTCAGGGCTCAAACCCGACGCCACGTTCTGAACTACTGCAGTCATCGCAGGTGGGGCCAGAATTCGAAGATTACGTGTTTCTACAAAATGCAAACATAAACATGGAAGGCTAAGACAGAGCTGGGATTTCTGGCTGAGGTGGCGAGGTGCAAGGAAGGCCAGGGAGGGGGTGCTGAGTAGAGCTGGACCTCCGTCACACTACCCTGTTCCTCAACCCTCTTGGCCCGCCCCCGCGGCTTCTCCCAGAAAGGCGAAGGCACGCGCCGAAGCCCGGGAGGGGGGGCCGCGGAGACCCGGTGGGGGGCGCACGTCGAAGCCTGAGCGTCAGCACCCTTAGGGAGCTGCCGGGCGGTGGGCGGTGACTCGGGTCTGGGGGCGGGGCCGCAGTCCGGAAGCCCCTCCCTCGGCCCTGGTTCCCGGGAGGCGGACGCGGTGGGCGGGCGGCGCGCCAGACTGGGGGCGGGGCCGCGGGGGCGTTGGGGGCGCAGCAGACCCCGGGGACGCGTCCTTTCTCACCCACCGCGGGGCCTGGGCTCAGGTGCGGCGGGTGCGGCTGCGACTCCTGGGCTCGTGACTCAGCAGCCGCCTCGCCGGGGGCCCCGCCCCGGCCGCCCCCGCGGGGAAGCGCCGGCCCGAGGCGAGGGGCGCGTGGGCTGGGAGATCCCGCGCCGCCCGCCGGCCGCTCGCCAGGCCGCCCACGCAGCCGTGAGCCCTGCTCCGCGCTCCCGCCCCCGCAGGAGCCCCCGGGACGCGGCAGCTCCAGGAAGGAAGGGTTTTCCCCGGGCTCCCGAGCGAGTTGGGGGCGGGGGGCAGGAGGGGGCTGCGTCCTGAGCCCGTCCATCCTGCTGCTTCGGGTTTACGCAGGCCTGTCCAGAGGGAGCCCAGGGGAAATTCCTGGGAATCTGGAGCTGGTCGCCTCTGCAGGATCCATCTCGGGCCCTCCCCCACCTGCAGGGCCTGGCTGCCCTCCCGAGACACCGGGCCCGCAGGATCAGTCTCCTTTTTTTTTTTTTTTTTTTTTTTTTCTCCTCGAAAAGAGGAGTAGTGGATTCTGAGGTCCCTTCCTAAGGCTCTTATCATTTGGCAGTCACTTTCTCATCTAAGGTAAGTCCTTGCTGCCTGCAGCAGCAACCTCTGAACAGCTCTGCTTTGCCACAGACTTGGTCGACTGAGGGCAGAGAGGGGCCCAAAGGTGGGCAAAGACTGATTTGTCCCCATTGGGCAGAGGGAACGTCAAGGTCAGGAGAAGGAGATGGGGTTTGCTGCAGGCTCACACTTGGGGGCTGTGAGGATGGACGCAGGGGTCCAGGCTCAGGAGTTCAGCTGCTGGGAGAGAGTATCTCTTCCATTGCTGCCCAGCACCGTGTCTTCACCTGCCTCTGGAATCCCCTTTGGCCCTCCTCAGTGGGCTCTTATGATTTGAGCAGCTCCAAGAATGTCCAAGATGCCAAATGAGCTGGTTTGGAAGTGCCAAGCCATCTCCGTTTGTAAAGACCAGGCTTTGCACCAGAAACGCTGAAACTCCACACACACAAGCAAGAGATTCCCAACTGCTCTGCAGAGTTTTTGTTGCTGTTGCTGTTTTAAATAATCATTGTGTTGAATTGATGTGTTGAATGAAAATTGTGGTAGATTGGAAGCGTTTATCAAGGAAGCAATTGTGGAGTTCCCTTGCCTCTCTGCTGGGATGGGGAAGGGTGTCCCTGACTGGGGGCAGGGAGACAGCTGGTTTGACCAGACAGATCCAGCCTGGAGCAGTCACGGGCACCATGCCCTGGCCACAGCTGGGCCAAGTCAGGTGCAGGGGAGGCCAGTCTGCAGCTTGGCCCCTACCTCCCTAGAGCAGAAAGCAGGGAGTGGAGGCAGTGTAGACTCACCCCATTTTCTAGAGGGGAGGACCCAGGAGGAGCCAGCTGGCCAAGAGTGAGAAACCAGCACTCAGAGAAAGAAGGAACCCAGAGTGCTAAGAGTGTGGCGATCCTGGCTGGCAGGGAGGCAGGAAGAAGGCCTGTGCTGTGTGGTGTGGGTCGTCATTCCTCTCCCCCTGCCCAAGGCAGGAACACACTCACCCATGCCCAGATGCACCCACTCAGTCCCACAGATGCATTCACACCTGACTCACACTCACTCACCCTTCTCTCGGCATCCTCATGTTTCCCTGACCAGAGCTGACCCTGCCTGGCTGAGAAACAGGTGAGGCCTGGAACTGGGTGCTGCTTCCTGTTGCTTTCCCCTGGGGCCAGACTGTGACCCCAGAATCCAGCTCTCTCCCCCACCCTACGCTGGTCTCTTCCTACCCAGAGACATGGCCACGGTTCAGGCTTCCTTTCCCTCCTATCCTCATAGCCCCATTTTCCGTTTCTAGTTCAACCTGCTGACAGCATGTGTGTGATGAACTATTCACTCCAAGGGCTTTCTCACACTTAATTGTTAGTGCAGCTTCCCAGGCAGAGGCTGAGGGCAGAGGGTTCTCCACACCCATGGGTAGGATTGGGGTGGGATCTGGGAGGAGCACCCATGTCCCCCTCACTCCTGAAATGGCCTTAAGAACTGAACTTCGAATCCTGCGTTTCACATGTGCTCGCAGGCCTGGGCACAGCCTATTCCCGGGGACCTCCCTCTGCTGAGATCTTCTTCAGCCCCAACACCAACCTCCTGCCTGCACTCAAGGATGACTGAGCCTGCCTGCCCCACGCACTGAGGGTTTATTCCTTCCAGCGGCATTCATCAAACACCTACTGGGTTTTGGCTTAGCCTCCGCCCCCATCCTCTTCAGGCCTGTGCAGCACCAACTGCGGCCTGCCCACATCTCCCTGACCACAGCAAACCCCAGTGGAGCTGGGTGAAATTTTGCCGTCTAAAGGATTAAGATCCCAGGAAGGATCAAAAGTGCTTACCTAGCACCAGGATGCTCCTTAAATTCCTGCCTTATGACTTGCACACATGAAGCTTATTGGGAAAGTATTGCTTCTCCAGCCCAGATAATTTCCCAAGACAAGCCAGTGTGGGAAGCCCCTGGTCTCCACTTTGCTTACCAGGCCCAGGCAAGGCAGTGCTACTTCCCTGCCAAATACAGTGGAGGCTCTCAGCAGCCTCCTTCATGGGCCTTCCAACACCTTACAAGCCTCCTCCTGCCCTGGCTGCTAGGCATCCTCCTCCCTTGTCAAACCTGCCCTCAGACGCTGCCCAAGTACCAGAGTCTGGCAGAGCCAAATGGGTCGTTCTTTTCTTGTCCTAGGAGAATTTGCATTTTAACAAGGGCGATAACCTTGAAATACCCAAAGGATCTCTGATTGTGAATGGCTGGCATAGGTGCGATATTCTGGAAGACAGCCTGCCTCAGTGCCCGAGACCCCCATCACTAGCAGTAAGTATGGCCTGCACACTCACGGGCGGTCCCGGCTGGTTCTCTTAGTCCCTCACTGCAGATTGACAAGAGTACGGCATGAGGATCTGAGTTCTAAACCCAGTTCTGCCATTGACCAGTTTGGGGGCACCTGTCACTTCTCTCCCGGGCTGTCATTTTCTCATTTGCCAAATGAGAAGTTTGATCCAAAGGGCTTGATAGAACCTTTCTAGCTCTGATATTCACCTGACCCCCCAGAGGGGCTGGGGGACCCTGGTCCAGCTCCTAAGCCCTCCCCCCCAGCCCTTTTCTGCCCAGGGGAAATGGTCTGACACCATATCGAGGGGGCAGGGGGCTTCCCTGGGCAGCGACCTGGACCAGTCTGCAGGCCTCCGGCCCACAGCAGCCCACCTCCCTGCCAGGGAGGAAAGGTAGCACAGGCCCGGCATCGCAGAGTTACATAACCCTCTGGATCGGAGGTTCCAAACAGAGCAACAGCACAACAGCTCTTGCCTGGCCCCACCCTGTGTCCCAACGTGTGTGTGCACGCACACACATCTTTGCCTGCGATGGCCCCACAGCCACAATCACTGTGGAGAGAATTTTAAAAGTGGGCCATCTTTTCTCTTCCATTTTTTTAAAATTTGTTTTCCCAAATGGTATTTCGTCTAGGAGAGTCCTATGACAAGAAACACCTTCACCCTCTGGGCTTGACGAGAACAAGCAGAATCCTCCTCCAGCCACCCTGATCCCCACCCTCCACCAAAACCCCGCAGTAGATCAGGCTTCCCCTTTTCTCGGTCCCTCCCCACTATTGTTTCTCACCTTTGGACCTCAGAGTCCTGCAAAGAGCAGGTCCCCGTTCTTTCCTTCCATCCTCAGGATGGAAGAATTTGGAGAAATGGGCTTAGCTTTCATTCCAGCAAATAGGAGACCTTCCTCTGGTTCAGACTCCATTCCCTGCCCTCCACTTTTGTCCTTGACAAGTCCACGTACTAATCGAGACTAGTACGATTTCCCCATTCGGAAAATAGTCACAGTCTTCCTTATCACCATAGGGGTGTTGAGTGATAACTCAGATCCCTTCAGTGCCTTTAAGAAAAGTGTCAACAATCTTTAAATGTAACTGAAGAAATTTAGATTGGACTTAAGGCAGCATCTCCCAGCTATGAAGTCGTGAGACCCCATCCCAGACCACTAAGGATGGTGGATTTGTCCTGCCTGGCTGCACTCAAGGCAGCATGCCACTCACATATCTGGGGTAGCTGGGGCGCACACTGTCAGGAGTAGAGCACAGATAAGGAAAGGTCACGTGTAGAAATGTGGCCTTGAAGAATGGAAGGGATCCTGAACCTGGATTCTCATCGGTAGCTGTGGTCTGACTTTGGATGCATGGTGGGCCCTGGTTTCTTTACCTGCAGAAATACCGCAACCTGTTGAGTACTACATGCCTGGAACAGTTCTCCCCAAACGATCCCATCTAGTTTTAACACTCTACAACAACCAGGAGTTCCCATCGTGGCTCAGTGGTTAACAAACCCGACTATCATCCATGAGGACGTGGGTTGCATCCCTGGTCTCGCCCAGTGGGTTGAGGATCCGGCGTTGCCGTGAGCTGTGATGTAGGTCGCAGACACGGCTTGGATCCTGCTTTGCTGTGGCTGTGGCGTAGGCCGGCAGCTAGAGCTCCGACTGGACCCCTAGCCTGGGAACCTCCATATGCCGCGGGTACGGCCCTAAAAGATAAAAAGCCAAAACAAAAACAAAAAAAACTTCACAACAACCTTTTCAAGTGGATGTTATTCCTCATTTCATACATGAAAAAACCAAGGCTCAAAGAAGGTTTCCCAGCTGGCAGGTGGTAGAGCAGGATTCACACGCAGGTGTGCCTGCCTCCAGAGCCCATGTTCCGAACCACCTGGATCTCGAAAGTTTTGTGATTCTGTGGTTTCCTCAAGTTCCTTTCACCCCGAGCAATCTAATTTCTCCCTCGCTCTACTCTTGATGTTTTCTGTTTGTTACCGCCCTCATTGCCTGAAATGGAGAGGACCACTCCATTCCTGCAGGAAAACAGAAACCCTTTGCAGCCTGTGTGGGAACTCACACTCTGTGGTTTTCCAGAAGCGGAGGAGGAAGGAGCTGCAGTGGCCCAAGCCTTGGAGATCCTGCCAGGTGGCCTTGCGTGTGGGGATCTGCCAGTGCAATGAGAACATCCCCAGGACCTCTAACTGAGAAACCCCTTGCTGAGCCGCTGCTGCCCTGGGTCCACTGAGCATGTTCGGGCCCCAGTGAAAAATGTTTAGGCTCTGCAACCAGGGCGTTCTGTCTAAAAATCTTTACATGGGGTTTAAATTCAAGATCCAAGTCTCTTTCCAGACCAGGGTTTTCATGTCACCCTCCCTTTCATTCACTCTCCCCCAAGATCTGACCCCATCTGCTTTTTTCTTTTTCTTTTTTTCTTCTTAGGGCCACAGCAGATGTAGGTTCCCAGGCTAGGGGTCCAATCAGAGCTGTAGCTGCCAGCCTACACCACAGCCACAGCAACGGCAGGTCCGAGCTGGGTCTGTGACCTACACCACAGCTCATGACAACAGCAGATCCTTAACACTGAGCGAGACCAAGGATCAAACCTGCATCCTCATGGATACTAGTCGGGTTCGTTACCGCTGAGCCACCATGGGAACTCCCTGTTTTTCTCTTAAGTGACCTCTGAAACTTAGGCCTGCACAGAAATTTGCTGAATCAGCAGGACCAACTGCTGCTCCTCCAGCTCAGTTTCAGGCCAAGAGGACGAGGTGCAAGGATGCCTGTGTGAAGGCCAGTGATGTTGACTGTGTGGGCCTGGGAAGGGCTTGGAGTAAGGAAGAGGATGGCCATGGAGCAAAGCACAGGGGCTGGTGAGGAGCAGGGAGGCTGGCAGCTGCCTGCTCTTGAATTGTGTTCTTTTTGGCTAAGAGGGAGGGAAGGACAGTGGTCTGGGCCCTCAAAGAGGCAGGGAACAGCAGATCGTCTCAAGTGCCCACTGCATGCCAGCTGCTAGGTGAACAGAAGACACACATGCCCTCCTTGCTGCGAGCCTTTATCCAGGCCCCTTTTCCAGCTGAGCAGCCACAAGTCCTCACCTTGCCGGGACAGGGAGGGAAGGGACGGGCCAGCCGGTGAGCAAGGTAATAACGCAGCTTCCTCAGCAAGCAGGTCTTGGCCACAGGGCAGAAGAGACCCAAGCGCCAAGATCTCTTCCCACATTGATAGGTTTAGCCCTGGGGTGGGAGGCGGTTAGGTCAGAGGATGGGGGGATACGCACAGCAGCACAGAGAGCTCCGTGGAGGGACTCCTCTCGGCTCTGTTCCCCTTCCAGCTCTCCTTGGCTCCACTCTTCCTTAGTGCCAATCAGGGAAACCGCTCTGGGCTCTGGCTGTGGTTTGTATGCCCACCCTTTATCCCATTCTGTCTGACAGAGGGAGGGCTCTGGGCACCTGCATTCTGCTTATGCTTATTTAGATGGTTCTAGTTCCGTCTCAGGTATGTTGAACAGCAAGGTCAGTCTGCGCCTTTCCTGTCTTTTCCCAGCACGGAGTGCAGGATTTTGAACGGACCAGACACTTGAGGCAATAGAGTTAACTGACAGACAGACTTTCATGCCCTCCCTGTAGCTCCCAGGAGGGGCCCATCAGGAGCTGCCACCTCCAAGCAGACAACCCTGACTCAGTAGGAGCAGAGACCCCCCCCTGCTCCAGTAGGCATCTCAGACAACAGGCTAAAAAGCACATTCGGTGGTCTTCCAGCCATGCCCCACCCTGACCTTCAGGTAGCATGAGAGCATGGAGCTCAAAGAGTGACCCAAGATTTAGTTTCCCCTTAAAGGATGGGAGCAGAGAAGAGAAAACTTTCCTGTGCAGCTTAAATGGAAGCAAAGGAAATATGGGCGAGAAAAAATGTTTGAGGGGAAGAAAGAAAGGGGGAAGAGAGAAGGAAGGAAAGACAGAAAGGGGAAAGTAGTGAGGAAGAGAAAGGGTATTAAAAAGACAAGGAACTCTTTCCGTCTCCGGCCGCTGCAACGAGAGGAGGTGAGCTGCTGTCATGTCTGTGCATCTGCAATGGGTGGTGGTGGGGAACTGCTCCAGCTTCCTAATCAAGAGGAACAAGCAGACATACAGCACCGAACCCAGTAACCTGAAGGCCTGCAACTCCTTTCACTACAACGGGCTGATTCACCACAAGACTGTGGGCGTGGAGCGGTGGCGGACGGCAAAGGGGTCGTGGTGGTGACGAAGCAGAGATCCGGGCCAGTGAAAGCCGGCCACTACCTACGTGCGGACCACCATCAACAAGAACGCCTGAGCCACTCTTAGCAGCATCCGGCACATGATCCAAACGAACAAGTACCACCCGGATTTGCGCATGGCCGCCATCCACAGAGCCAGCGCCATCCTGCGCAGCCAGAAGCCTGTGATGGTGAAGAGGAAGCAGACCCACCCCACCTAGAGCTCCTGAGCCATGCCCTTTCCCAAAGCAATAAGGACGTCAGTCTCCTGGGGGGCGGGGGGGGGGGCGGAGAAAGGGAGAGACAAGGAAGAGGAGAAGACAGGAGCTGAGGGGCCATTCAGACTTCCTCACCCCTTGGAGGTGCAGAGTTCAGGGTAGGAGCTGAATTCGAATCATAATGCAAGAATCTTACCCTGCCTTCAGGAATTCTCTGCTTGTGGGCTTGGGGACCTGGGCAAGCCCTGGGACCCACTGGCTCTAAATGCAACTGCTGGGTGGGTGGGCAAACACATGCTCAGACAGAGAGGCCATGGCCACACTGGAGCCAGTAGGTACAGGTAGGGTCATGTGCGCCCATGGTGGGGAGGGGACTTGGCCAGGTCAGGCTGAGGCTCTGGTTCCAGCCAGGAAAGGGATAATCAATTCTGTAGATGCTGTGAGCCTTGATTGAAAAAATAAAGAGGAGGAAGCTAGATTGCTGCTTTCATTAAGCGGCAAAAGCAGTGGGGGCGGGAGCTTAGCAAGAGCCAGGAAGCAGCAGAGAAAGAATTTTAACCCATCGGGTGTTGCTCTTCTGTGATGTCTTTGCACTCACCCACCCCCACGGTGCTGCTTCCTCGGCCTGACCTCCAAGGCCACCACCTTCACATCTCCCTCAGCTGAAAGAGGGAGCGAGGCCAGGCTGCTTATTAATGCAGATCTGATGACAATTAAACATTCTATTATTTCCCAGCCCGAGGGTCCTCAGGGCTCCTCCTCCTGGATTTGGGCAGGAAGATGAGTCCTGGGGATAAGAGACAAACTGTGTGGTGAAATGATGCATCTAACATTGAGTGGCCCCTGGTAACCCTCACCCACCCCTCAGCAACCTCACCAGCACCGCGTTCTCATTTCAGTGACACGGAGAATGGGAAGTAAGAAATGAGAAAAGATTGCAGCAAAACTGTGACCCAAAGACTCCCCTCTGCCGTGTCTTGCTCCTACATCGGCATGCTCAGTAAGAGCTGGGGATCCCCAGGAGAGGGCTCCTGGCTGCTCTTCCTCTCCTCTCGTCACCCGATCCTTGGGGATTGCCCCTTGCCTGCTGCCTGCATCTAGCCCTGCTCCACTGAGAGATTGGGCAAAGGAGGACAGACTGCCAAATGGGGGTCACGAGTACAGAGCAGGGTGGGGCCAAACGTAGTTGGCAAAGACGGTTCCTTCCTGGGTTCTGTGGGTTGAAGTGAAGCAAAACAGTGCGGAGAAATGGGTGATCCCAAAGGCATTCAGTCAGCCAAGATGTCCATGATTTCCCACCCAAGGAGAGAGGGAGCTGCGGGGAGAGAGCAAGATGTGTCCGAGCTCTCATAGTCTCTGGGTGCCCAGGCTGGGGCTGGGGGGCATCTGCATGACCTGGAGAAAGGAAGGAGTTTTAACCACTTGGTGCCTGGCACAACTTCCTAAGTGAAGGATTGCCAACAACTTCCACGTTCTTCCACCATTTTAATTATTTTTGTTCTGCCCCCTTGAGAAGCAAAAGCAGGACAAAGGAGAGGGAAAGATGAAGACATTACGGTTTCTCTCTGGTTTAACATGTGAGGCTGGATAGGAATCCGGGTGATTCCTGAAATCCCCGGGTTCTTAGCAAGACCACCTGGGTGGGGAGAGTTTGGGCTTTTTAAGCCACTTTGGGGGCCGTGGCAGAGTCCTTACCTAAGAATAATGATCTTTTCTCAACCCTTTTTGCCCACACAGTCCCCTGAAGGGATGGAAAGAAATGAGGGAGGTGGTGGAAGAGGAGAAGGAGAGGAATGAAGTGAAGAAACCACAATTACCGGGAAGCTGTGCCCCCCACCCCCGGGAACTAGAATGGGATAGTTCTCTTCCCCCATCTGGGGAAGAAGCCACATAGTATCTTGGAAATTTTTTTGCCTTTTGCTGAGCCATAGGCACTGAGGGAAAACTGACTTTCTGCTTTTTCTGCCAGATAAGGAAAGAAAATTGTGAAACTGAAGGAAGGGCAAGTGAACCATTGAGGAAGCTGAGGGGAAAAGCCGCATCCTCTTGGGGCTTGAGTCAGATGCTCTGGGCCCATCAAGGCAGATCATCTGGCTCTTCCCCCCCACCCCCACCCCCCCCGAAGAGGCCAAGGATCTGGTCAAATCTACCCTGCAAGGTAACGTGTCCCGACCCAACTTCTCTAACTGCGGTAGATGTGAGGGGAAGATGAGTCTACGTCAAACAAGTCTTCACAAATATCCTTAGACCTAAAGCACACCAAGGCTGCTGAAGATGAGATTTTTTGGCTCACCTCCCTTCTTACCCCCCAACCTCCAACTCCCTTAGCATTCCCATTGTCAGGGTCAGACGCTGACTAGGTTCTGATTTCCCGTGAGCTGTTCTTCCATCACCTGCCTAATCAGAGGAAGAAAGCTGACATGGTCACAGCCTTCCCAATACAGAGGAGAGAACATTCTAGTCCTCTTTCATCCCTTCTTTCCACATCTCTAGTTCATGGGCTTTGGGTGTAAAGAAGGAGCTTGAGGTCCCAGAGTTTCTCATTAGGCATTAATATTTCTCTCTGGACCTAAAGTGAGATTCCAGTTATCACCAAATAACAAAGGGGGACAAGGTTTGCGGTCACCAGCCATAAAAGAAATTTAACCAGGAATTACATCCAAATACCAGCTCCGTATGCCAACTGTCTCACCTATCATTATTCGCCTTCCACAATTGCTAACACCCTGCACAGAAATTCTCCTTGAGTCAGAGGAAAAAGCTCTAACCAGACCGAGTCCTGGTGGTGTAAAGGGATCCTCCATGGGCTTGGTTTGTTGTTACCTTGCACCCCTCTGGGTCTGTTGGGATTCAGAAGAGAGGCACCCACTCAGGTCAGAGCAGAGTAAGCTTCCACAAATCAACCACTCCTGGCTTTGATTCCCACTGCATCAGTTTAAGAGCCAGCTTATTCCTATGAGAGATGCTTTCTCCCACCCTTCCTCTTCCTCTGTCTCCAGCCCCCTGCCTTCTCACATCATCCTGCCTCTCGGCCTTGTCTTTTGCCTTCTTGAACCCCCCTCAGGCCCCAGTTCTACTCTTCCTGGACCCTGCCCTTTTTAAAGCTCTTAAGGTTTCCCTTTGCAAACCTGTCTTTTTCATATCTCACTCTCCATTCTAATAATTTACTACCCAAACTCCTATCCAAATTTTTTCTAACTTAAAAAGATTCAGCTGTTCTCTTCTTTAGTTAAATCTTCACCCCCAATTCGCCCTCAGTCTTGAACCCTTTAAAACCTTAGTTTCCAATAACTCCAAGCACTTAAGCCCCATTTCTTTCCTCTTTACCCCCAATGATGGTCTGGATACTCCCTTCGCTCCAAAATCTTCCAAACCCTCTCAAACCCTGATAGCCTTCCTCCTTTCCCCCAAATCTCCTTGACACACTTCTACCCCCAAGCATCTTCTCACCCCTCCACTTCACACTGCCCTAGTCCTTCTGACTCAGGTGCTCCCGGCTTTACCCCGTCCCCTCCTCACGCCTATTT
Organism: Phacochoerus africanus; assembly: GCF_016906955.1. NCBI lineage: Eukaryota > Metazoa > Chordata > Mammalia > Artiodactyla > Suidae > Phacochoerus > Phacochoerus africanus. The sequence continues at coordinate 71,220,365 of NC_062550.1, read as the reverse complement.
ACTTCCCTTCCTCCCACCACAGCGGTCCTCATCCCTTCTTCCCCACTCACTCGGGTCTCCTGCTCAGGACGCCCTTGCCGAGGGCGGCGGGGGATTTGTGCTGAAGGAGGGCTCCAGTAGCAGCACAGCAACTCGGGGGACGCTCCTTCTCCTTGTCAGCGACGGCCCCTGGCGCCACTGGGTGCTGGTGGGGCGACTGGGGTGCGTGAGCCCGGCTGCTGGGGCCCGGCTGGGGCTGTGCCAGGAGCTGTCCGTGGTGCTGAAGCGGGGGCTGCTCGAGCGCGGTCTGTGGCCCGGCGGGCGGGAGCTGTCCGTGGTTCTGGAGCAGTTCCTGGGCCCCGGCGGCGGCAGTGACCGGGGTGGCCGACCGAGGGGCCGGGGACGGGGGGACGAGCCCAGGCGGAGGCTGGGCTTGCAGCAGCTGCTGGTGCTCCCACAGGCTGCGGTTCTCGGCGCTTAGCTCGTCCAGCCGCCGCTCCAGCTCGTCGATGCGCTGGCGCTGGGTGTGGATGAGGCTCTGCTGGTTTTGCACGATGGCCGTGAGCTCCTTGAGGTAGAGCACGGCACGCACCGGGTTTTCCAGCAGGCTCTCCATGCCGCCCGCCGCCGCCTGCGCCCTGCAAGCGCCTCGGCAGGCGGCGGGGAGCGCGAGGGCGCCCAGGAGCCCAGCAGCCCCGGCGATCCTCTCGCCTCCCTTTCAGCCCGCCCAGCCTCCCTCCCTGCCGCCGGCGCCGCGTCACTGCCACACAGACATTCACACACGCACGAGGGGCGGGGCCGCGACGCCAGCACCCCCCTCCCCGCCCCACCTCCCACCTCTAGGCTTCGTGAGGAGTCTAGGCTTCCTGCAGGGCTGGCAGGGGAGAAGGAGGAGAGTGAGAGTGGGCAGAGGGGCAGGAAAAAGGATGGGGACCCGGGATGGATGAGATAAATCTGGCGAGAAAGGGAAAGCCGGGCGAGCAGAACCAGCCGCACAGAGAAAGTGCGATGGGAGCCGCAGGAGAACAGAATCAGATAAGGAAAGAGGAAGAGAAGAGAGCGGCTGGGGAAACGAGGACGAGGAGAAAGGGAAGGTGGCGAAAGGAGAGAGAAACGTATTAAGAAGAGACAGTCTGAAAGGTCACTGGTTCTTTTTCCTATATCCAATCATCCCAGAGGCCTGGGGGAGGGGGGGGGGAGTCCATCCTAAAGACCTGCTGAGAAGAGGCCCACTTGCCTCTTGTGTTCTCGGCAGTCTATTCTGCTGGAAGATTCCCTGGAGGACAAAGTTCATAGGGTAGCAAGGGACCCCAGAGCACATCTGGGCCTACTCCCTCAGAGGAAACTTAAGGTGGAAAGGCTGTTTATGCTGGGTTTTCTCTGGGAATGAGACCTCAGGACAGTTTTGGCCTCTCTAATGGGAACAGACTAAATGAGCCAGGCCCTCTGTGTCATGGACTAATGCTTCCAGAAACTTCTGAAGAGATCATTCTGTTTCAAAAACATGTATGAAATGCGTACTACACCAAACTGGGCTGGGGAAGTAAGGTAAGGATGACTAGGAGGGACTCTCTAGCTTCTTGAAGCATTTGATTAAGTAGACGAAACAGGTAATAAATATTCAATTTAAATATACAGCAGTGGTTGTAAGTGATAAGATGGAATTTGCCTAGAGTGCTTGCTAGGCAAGTAGTTATGGAATTGGGGAAGGCTCATTGGAAGAAATAATACTTGAAGGGAGAAGGATTTTCCAGAAAGGGGGGAACAGCACAACCGAAAGCTCAGAGATATGAGTCAGCATGGACTGAATCATTCATTATGTTCTTCAGTAAATGTACATAAAACACACACTAAGTGTTAAGTAAGGTACTAGGAACTCTGCAGGCCATGCAGCATAGATCATAAGTTATAGTTTCTATAATCAAGGAGATTACAACCTAGTAGAATAGGTATGGCATGCACGCAAATAAATAAAATGCAAATCAAAATTTCTGTAAGAGCTCTCCAAGCCAAGTGCCATAGGAGTTCGGGGGATTGAAAAGTGTTTGACGATGGCGATCTGATTAGGAGGAGGTGTTATTCACGCTGGGCCTTGAAGGATGGGAAGTGTTTCAACAAGTAGAAGAGAGGAAGATGGGGAACAGGCAGCAGGGAAAGTCCAAGGAATGGAAATAGAGCCTTGCTGTTCAATCCAGTTTAGCAGAAACCAACCCTTTCCTCCGGGCTACGCGTGCCTTTAGCGTATCTGTTGTACTGTTCCATTTCCACACAGGTGGTCCACCTGCCTCCCTGTCTACCTGCTGTTCCCCCAGGGTCGGCATATCTGTTGAAACCACAGATATGCCGACCAGTGAGCTGGGTTAGCCAAGCCCATCTGGTGCCCAACTTGAGTGACATTATGGGAAAGGATCTGTGCTCTGAAAATATATTGGTTTTTCTGCACATGGGTTTTTATTTTGCTTTCTTCCCATTTATTTTCCTAGCAAAGTTCCTTTTGTGAAGAATGAGTGAAGAAAGCATATCCACAGCTGAGCCAACAGTTGGGAGAGCAGAGCACCCAGGAGGATGCTTGGGAAGTGACCAGAATTCCAGCTAAAGAATGGAGGTTGGGGTGTGGAATGGGGACATGCAAAAACTCAAACACTCTTCTTCTGAATGTCCTTTGCTTGCTTAGTTGATTTGTTATCTAAGAGTTGGGCATTCATAGAGACCAATACTATTTCTATTAAGTGAAACAGCCTGTAGCATGATTATCTCTGGAGCTTGTTTAAAATGCAGATTTCTGGGCCCCATATTAGTCCTGCTGTGTTGGATTCACTAGGAATAGGGCCTAAGTGTTTTCATTTTTAAACTTTCCTTTTATTGAAAAGAACCACTTTATGGAGTTACAATTCACATGTAATAATATGCACCCACTTTGAGGGCACAGTTCAATGAGTTTTGACAAATATATACACCCATGTAACCAAAATTTCCATCACTTCAAAAAACTGAGGTCACTACCTCATGCCCCTTTGCAGTCAACTGCCGTCATCTTCATCTCCAGTCAACCACTGATCTGCTTTCTGTCAAGACAGATTAGTTTTGCTTGTTCTAGAATTTCATATGAATGGCAATCATAGAGTATATACTCTCGTGTCTTTTTTTTCCCCACAGCATAATATTTTTGAGGTCATCTATTCTCTTAACAGATATTGATAGTTTGTTCTTTATTTCTGAGTAATCTTCTATGGTATGGCTATACCGTAATTTTTCTACCCACCTGTTAATGGACATTTTAGTTGTTTCCAGGTTCTGGTTGTTATTATTATTGTTTATCTTTTCAGGGCCACACCTGTGGCATATGGAAGTTCCAAGGTCAGGGGTCGAATCGGAGTTGTAGCAGCCAGCCTACACCACAGCCACAGCAACTCGGGATCTGAGCTGCGTCTGCCACCTACACCACAGTTCACGGCAACATTGGATCCTTAACCCACTGAGCAAGGCCAGGGATCAAACCCACGTCCTCAGGGACACTAGTCAGTTTCGTTACTGCTGAGCCATGATGGGAACTTCCGGTTTTGGTTATTTTGAATAAAGCTGCTATGATCAGTAATGAACAAGTCTTTGTGTAGACATGTTTTCACATATTTTGTGTGGATATATGTTTTCTTTCTTTCTTTTGGCCATGCCCATGGCATGAAGAAGTTCCCAGGCCAGGGATTGCACCCATGCCACATCAGTGACTCGAGCCACAGCAGTGACTACACCAGATCCTTAGCATTAGGCCACCGGGGAGCTCTGACACATATGTTTTCATGTTTCATGTTTTATGTTAATGTGTCTTATCAGAAGGAAAAATCTAAAATTGGAATTGCTGAGTCATATACTAAATATATATGTGTATATAAATATATATTTATTTAACTTAGTAAGAAACTGTGAAATTGTTTTCCAAAGTGGTTGTACAGTTTTTTATTTTCACCAGCAATGTGTGAAAGGTTCAGATGTTTCACATCCTTGATAACACTTGGTATTTTTAGCCTTTTTGATTTTATCAATTTGAGTGAGTAGGAGTATATTAATATGGCTTTAGTAAGTATTTCCTTGTTGACTAATGCTGTTGAGCATCTTTTCATGTGCCTTTGGCCATTTGTGTATCTCCTTTGCCCTCTGTTTCTAATGAATTGGCTTATTATTGAGTTGTAAGTGTTCTCTATTCTGGAAAGTACTCCTGGTCAGATGCATGTATTGCAAATGTCTGTGGCTTACCTTTTCATTCTCTTAGTATTGTCTTTTGATGAGGTTTTTATTTTGATGATGAAAAATTTATCCATTTTTTTCTTTTTGTGTCCTATCTAAAAATTCTTGGCCTGTCCTAAGGCCAAAAACATATTCTCCCATGTTTTCTTCTAGAACTTTCATTGTTAATCCTTTTATGTTTAGGTCTATGATCCATTTCGGGTTGATTTTTTTGTGTTTGGTATGATGAGTCAAATTTCATTTCTCTTTTAGGGGTTTGACAGAATTCACCACTGAAGCCATCCCACCTGGAGGTTTCCTCATGGGAAGATTTTAAACAAGAAATTCAAGTTCTTTAGTAGATATGGGGCTCTTCAAACATTCTAATCAAGTTCTTGAATTCAAACATTCTACTTAAAAACATACTGTTTCTTTGTGTATCCATTTTGGGAATTTGTGTCTCTAGAAGGCAACATGACCTCCCAAAGATGTCTTTGTCTTAATCCCCAAAACCTGTGACTGTGTTAATTTATGTGACAAAAGCAACTTTATTTTTTTTCCTTCTTTTTTTATTTTTTATTTTTTCATTATAGCTGGTTTACAGTGTTCTGTCAACTTTCTACTTTACAGCATGGTGACCCAAGCAACTTTAAATATGTGATAAAGTTAAGGATCTTGAACTGGGAATATTATCCTGGATTATCTGATGGGTCTAATGTAATCACAAGTCTTCATAAGAAGGAGGCAGGAGTGTCAGATGTGAGAACAGAGGCAGAGGGTCAAAGTGAGGCCACTGCTCTCTGGAAGCCAGAAACCAAGGAATGCAGATGGACTAGAAAAGGGAAGGAAACAACTTCTCCTCCAGAGCTCTCCAGAGGAAGGCACTCCTGCCAAGACCTTGGTTTTAGCCAGGAGAAATGCATTTTGGACTTTTGGCTTCCAGAACTCTGAGATGGATGATAAATTTATGTTGTTTTAAGTCACTATACATGTGGTAATCTAACTCCACAAGTGTCTTTAAGAATGTGTCCATTTCATCGAAGAGTCAAACGTGTTGACATGCAACATGTCCTCTTTCATTCTTGATGTTGGTAACTTGGGTATTTCTTCTCTTCCTCCCCCTCCTCTTCCTCTTCCCTCTTCCCCTCCCTCTCCTCCCCCTCCCTCTCCTTCTTCTAAATCAGTTTGTCTAGATATTTATACATTTTTATCATATTTTCAAATAGCCAGTTTTTCGAGTCACTGGTTTTTCTCTATTGTTTGTCCACTTTTTATTTCACTGATTTCCTCCCTTACCTTTATTTTTCCCTTTTCTACTTACTTGTGTTCCCATTTGCTCTTCCTTTACTCTATTCTTTCTTTCTTTTTTTTTTTTTTTAGCTTTTTAAGGCTGCACCTGCGGCCTATGGAAGTTCCCAGGCTAGGGGTCCAATTGGAGCTGTTGCTGCAGCCTACACCACAGCCACAGCAACACAGAATCCAACCTACACCACAGCTCACAGCAACATCAGATCCTTTTTTGTGTGTGTGTGTAGCAATTTTTTTTTCCACTGTGCAGCATGGGAACCAAGTTACACATACATATATACGTAATTTTTCCTCCCATTGTCGTGTTGCGATGTAAGTATCTAGACGTAGAACACTGGATCCTTAACCCACTGAGTGAGGCCAGGGATTGAACCCTCAACATCATGGTTCCTAGTTGTATTCGTTTCCGCTGTGCCACAGCAGGAACTCCTGTATCATTTTTTTAAATTATACAAATTGATATCATATGGTATTTGTCTTTCTCTGCCTGACTTACTTCACTTAATAAGATGAACTTTAGGTCCATCCATGTTGCTGCAAATAGCATTTCATTCTTTTTTAATGTCTGAGTAATATTCCTCTGTGTGTGTGTGTGTGTGTGTGTGTGTGTGTGTGTGTGTGTGTGGTCTTTATCCATTCATCTCTTGATGGACATTTGGTTGCTTTTTTGTCTAGGCTGTTGTAAAAAGTGCTGCTGTGAACATCGGGGAGCATGTATCTTTTTGAATTGCGGTTTTCTCTGGATATATGCCAGGAGTGGGATTGCAGGATTGTATGATAACTCAATCATTGTTTTAGGGCCCCCCTACTGTTCTCGATAGCGGCTGTGCCAATTTACATTCCCACCAGCAGTATAAGAGGGGTTTTTTTCTCCACACCTTCTCCAGCATTTATTATTTATAGACTTTTCGATAATGGCCATTCTGGCCAGTGTAAAGTGAGACCTCATTATAGTTTTCACTTGCATTTCTCTAATAACTTTGAGCATCTTTTCATGTGCCTGTTGGCCATCTGTATGTCTTCTTTGGAGAAATGTCTATTTTGGTCTTCTGCCCATTTTTTGATTGGGTTTTTTTGATGTTAAGCTGTATGAGCTGTTTGCATATTTTGGAAATTAATCCCTAATCAGAGGCGTCATTTGCAAATATTTTCTCCCAGTCCATAGGTTGTCTTTTTTTAATTTATTTATGGTTTTCCTTGCTGTGCAAAAGCTTTTAAGTTTAATTAGGTCCCCTTTGAAACTTTGGGGACTTTTATATGGTCCAGTTTACAGTTCGTTTTGATGAATGTTGCATGTACTAGGGTCTGATAGCCACTCCAGCTTTCTCCTTGTTAATGTTTTGCATGTGTGGTAGGCAGAAGGATGGCTCCCCACAATGTCACATCCTATCCTAGGAACCTTCGACTGTGTTACCTTACATGGCAAAAAGGACTTTGTAGATGCCATTAAAATTAAGACCCTGAGCTGGGAAAATTGTCATGGATTATCCAGGTGTGCCAGACTAAAGGCAGAGACTTTTCCTGGCTGTGGTCGTATGGAAACATGACAACAAAAGAAGGGTCAGAGTAGTGTCATATGAGGACTGACCTGTGTGGTTTGCTTTGCAGGTGGAAGAAGAGGCCATGAGCCAAGGAACGTAGATGGCCTCCAGAAAAGTCAAGGTAACAGATTCTCCCCTAGAGCATTTGGAAAGCATTGCTGCCCCGCTTTGATTTTTAACTCCATGAAACCCATGTTGGATTTCTAGCTTACAGAACTGGAAGATCATAAATTTGAATAGCTTAAGCCACTTCATTTGTGGTCATTGGTTATGATCAGTCACAAAAACCTAATACAGCATGTTATGTTTTTTTAATTGTAAAATTTATCTGTGTTTATGTTGTGAGCCATGCAGGAAGTCCTCTCTGTCTTTAAATTTAAAGTGTTTTTCCTTTTAGAGAACATTTAGTGGTGATAATACAGTATCTAAAATGAAAGCTTTATTGGGTGGGATTGAAGCAGATACATATTGCAGAATTTTAAAAATCAGCAAACTTAAAGATACACCAGCGGGAATTGCCTTGTGGCTCTGGTTGCTGCTGTGGGGTGGGTTCATTCCCTGGCCCTGGAACTTCCACATGCCACAGGTGCAGCTGTAAAAAGGAGATACAGCAACAGAAACTATCCAAACTGATTGATATTAATCCATAGGTCACTGAGTCTCTAATCTTTTTTTTTTCTCCCAGTCTCTTTTCTCTCTGAGCTGTGTGATGATAGTTTTACCTTTGGAAGTTCCATTTAGTTCTTTTTTTTTACCTTACACTTCTCACTTCATTGTGTTTGTTTTTCCTCCTAGTTTGGGTCATACTTCCCTGCTTCTTCGCATATCCAATAATCGTTTTATTCTGTGCTGGGCATTTGGAACGTGACTTTGTTGAGTGCTGAATTGTGCTGTTTTCCTTTACAGAGTATTGGATTTTAGGAGTTCCCATGGTGGCTCAGTGGTTAATGAATCCAACTAGGAACGATGAGGTTGCAGTATCAATCCCTGGCCTCCCTCAGTGGGTTAAGGATCCAGCGTGGCTGTGAGCTGTGGTGTAGGTCGCAGACGCAGCTCAGATCCCGTGATGCTGTGGCTCTGGCTTAGGCCGGCAGCTACAGCTCTAATTAGACCCCTAGCCTAGGAACCTCCATATCCCGCTGGAGCAGCCCTAGGAAAGGCAAAAAGACAAAAACAAACAAAAAAATTGTATTAAATTTTGTTTTCACAAGTAGTTCAGTTGCTTATGGATCCACTTGATCCTTTCAAGACTAGTTTCTAAACTTTTTTTCAGGGCAAGTCAGAGGAATCATTACTCTTGGATGACTTGATCCCCACTGCTATGATATGATCATTTTCTCATCAGATTGAATGCCAATCAAGCTCTCTTCAGTAGGACTGGTCAGAACTCTGATCTCTTCCAGCCTTGTGTGAGCCCTGAGAACTGTTCAGCTTAACCCACCCTGCCCCCACTCCACGTCATTACTTGCTCAGTATCGTAGGGTTTTACCCTGTATGTGTACGGTTTAGCAACGGACTCAAGAAGGACTCTGCAGATTCCTGGGGCTCTTTCTTTGTTGAACTCCCTCTTCTCTGGTTCTCTGCCCTGCACATTGCAGCCACCTCAGCTTCCCCAGACCCCATTGTCTGTGTCCTCAACTCAGAGGACTGTCACACTCGGCTTTGGTCCCCTCTCCCTGCACTACAGTCCTGAGCGTTCCTCCCTCCAGGGCTGGGGCGGCAAACCAGGGCGATCAGGGCTCACCTAATTTGCATTCTTTTTCTCAGGAATCAGCCCTCTGCTGCTAGTTTTTCAGTGTCTGAAAATTGGTTTTGAAATATATGTGTGTACAGGAATGTAACAATTTTCTAGTCGTTGATAGAAGGGGGGCAAAGGCAGTCCCAATTCTTGGCTTCCAGCCAATTTTTTTTTATGGCCAGAAGCCAAAAATGACATGTTTAAAAGTAGCCCAGGTGACTCTGATGCATCTTAAGGTGAAGCTCTCCTGGGTCAGAGGGCAGAAAGAATGCCTTGCCGGTTTACAGGATGCCTTCATGTTTGGTAGTATTTCATCCTTATATCCAGTCTCTGAGGAAGGCCGGGAAGGGATTACTATTCCCCTTTCATGACACACACTTTTTTTTTTTTTTTTTTGGTCTTTTTGCCTTTTCTATGGCCGCTTCTGCAGCATATGGAGGTTCCCAGGCTAGGGGTCCAATCGGAGCTTTAGCTGCCAGCCTACACCACAGCCACAGCAATGTGCCATCCGAGCCAGGTATGGGACCTACACCACAACTCATGGCAACGCCAGATCCTCAACCCAGAGTGAGGCCAGAGATCGAACCCATGTCCTCGTGGATGCTAGTCAGGTTTGCTAACCACTGAGCCAGAACGGGAACTCCATCCTGGCACACATTTTGAAGCCCAAGGACATGGTGACTTCCTTGAATCAGGATGATTGATAGATGGGTTTGATAGATGATGGGGTGGCTGGACCCTTGTGTCCCACGCTCCATGAGAGGTGAGGCAGCTCGGGGTTACCTTTCCCTGAGCCGCGTTTGCTGCCCAAGGCTCAGCTGCAGCCTCCCTCCCAGTGCTGTGTCCCCTCCCTCCTCCTGATGAACCTTAGATTCCAGCCAGATCAGGCTGCTTCCTCCTCCCCAGATCCACCCGCTTTTCTGTCTTCCTGCTAGTTTCTACTCTGTCGGAAGTGCCCTTCCTCACCCGGGATCCTTGCACATCCTAGTCCCAGCCCATCAGTGCCACTTACACGGGGAGTATCTTCTGTCCTCGCTTCTGTGGATTCTCATAGCACCGCGCTGTCTCTCTGACATGCGCCACCCTCTCTGTTCTCTGCGTAGCTCTCTTCTCCTCCTAGAAGGCAAACTCCTTGAGGGCAAGAATGAGTGCCTTATAAATCTGGGCACCACACCGCACAGCCACTCTGCCCTAATCACAGGGCCTTGGGCCAGTAAATGTTCCGACAGTATGTGCTCTGGGAAATAAGGTAGAGGCCGGGCCAGAGAGAGGACAGTGAGCAGATATAGTTAATTGTAGGGACAATTTCAGCCACAGAAGATGACGCTTTACCTCCTTGAGCCTCAGAGATCTCTCTTTAAAGATGACATGGTAAGACTTGGTTAAATTGTGTGTGTGCAGAAAAGAAAATCATGGGCTTGGAGAACAGACTTGTGGTTGCCAAGGAGGAGGGGGACGGAGTGGGAGGGACTGGGAATCTGGGGTTAATAGATGCAAACTATTGCCTTTGGCGTGGATAAGCAGTGGGATCCTGCTGTACAGCACTGGGAACTATGTCTGGTCACTTGTGATGGAACATGATAATGTGAGCAAAAAGAATGTATACATGTATGTGTGACTGGGTCACCTTGCTGTGCAGCAGAAAATTGACAGAACACGCTAAACCAGATATAATGGAAAAAAATAAAAATCATTAAAATAAAAATTGTGTGTGTGTGTGGCGTGTATGTGTATGTACTTTTCTGTATGTGTGCATAATCAACAATAAAATGTTGACATTGCAATCAGTTCAGGAAGACTTCCTGAAGGAGGTGGGATTTTAGGACTCGCCTCTTAGCCACGACGTACATGTTGGTTATAATTCCAGGTAACTTGATGAGACCAGAAGAGGTACGGCTGAGGGCATGGACACCCAGTGACCGGCAGCAGAAACAGCAAGGGACTCAGGTCCTCTGGTCCAAGGTACGAACTCGTGCCTTTCTTCTCCCTCAAGTACCTGATGAGAACAGAAGGTGAGGCCACCTCTACCCACAGACCGTATCACACAGCAGGGCAGCAGGGACGTGGGGGGATACTCTCACTTCAGCCCCCCACACCCAGGCCTTTCACACGTGCCTCGGATTGGACAGTTCACCAGATGGGCAGGTGGGGCTGCGTGAGACACGGTGGCGGTGTCTGGTCCCAGAAGATTCTGTGGATGAATCAGAGAGTGTTCAGGATCATTTTGTCAAACTCGCTGCCTCTGGGCTCCCTGCACATCAGAACTTGGGCTTCCACGTGCTTCATATGTGTTCTGTGGCCAAGACTGAAAATAAACCAGGCTATCTGCCTGCAGGGAAGTAGAGCAAACACGGCCTCTCCTGTGACCTTTTGGATCTGTGTTCCCCGGTGTTCGCCTTATTTTTATGTAACGACAGCGATGGGCAACATTTGCATTTCACTCTCTGGGCCTGGATTTCCTTAACTGTAAAATGGGGATAATAACCGAATCCCCATCACGGGTTGTAAGGCTGTTGTAAGGATAAGTAAACAGCACATGAAATCTGCAGTCACACGTATCCATTTGATTTGATTCTCAGCGAGTGGGTAAGCAAGACACATTCATTTTTCAGATGTGGCACATGATTCTCAGAGAGGGTGAGTAGCTTTCCTGATGTCACACAGCCAGCGATGGCAGAACCAGGACTCAAACCCAGGTCTCCTATTCTAAGCCCTTCTCCTTGTCCTCTGCACCACCTACCAGGATATCTGATGCAGAGGGAATGCTTGGGGAGTGGTCAGCCGTGACCTTTACTTGTACATGTGCTTCAATGTGGCAGAGCATCAAAGCACTCGGAACCATGTCTGACACAGAGCACATGTCCAATAAAATCGGCTTTATTTTAATGAAGCTTCTATGAATACAGTAATAAATGCAGTAAAGCTGTATGTATCACGTACAAAATAGCCTCACAGATACACAGTCTCACTTAGTCTTTACAGAAAGTCCATGGAGTATTAACTCCATTTTACAGGAAAAGGTCCAGGGCCAGAGTTCCCTGGTGGCCTAGTGGTAAAGGGTCCTCTGTTGTCACTTCTGTGGCATGGGTTCCATCCCTGGCCCAGGAACTTCTGCATGCTGCAGGCTGGACCAAAATTAAAAAAGTGAAAGATCTAGGGGCACACAGGACTAACATGACCTCCCCAAGGCTAGTAAATGTCAGAGCTTGAGACCCCATGAAGGCCGAGTGCCCTGGGTCTCCTCGGATGGGGCGTCCCTCAAGTGCAGCCCGGGAGGTGGCCTCTTCCTGGTCTCACATAGTGAAGGTCAGTTAAGGGGATGCAGTTCACGGCGTGGGCCTCAGAAGGAGCCTCTGAGACTATTGTGCAGCTGGGATTCGGGCCGGGGAAGCCCTCGTCAGCCTAAGTAATGGATCAGGCCAGTCCTGCCAGCTTCCAGGCCAAGCTTTCTGGCTTGATCAGAGCCCCTTCTCCCAAGAAACCATTTCCTTGGAGCTTCTCTGGATTTAGGAGTGGCTTAGTCATGGAAAAGAACATGGGTTCTGGAAGAGGCAGATGTGAGTTTGTGCCCGCACGCTGTCCCTTCCACCACGCGACCTTGAGGCAGCTTGTCAGCTTCTCTGAATCTGCCTTTCTTCAGCCGGATGGCGGGTCTCGTGCGGTGCTGTGGTAACACACCATCTGCCACGGGGGCGGCACTGGCTTTGAGGAGGCGTGGAGAAGGCTGCCCTGAAGTCAGAAGACTGCGCTCACCTCTGGGCCCAGCCCCTGGCGACTCACTCACTCTCTCCACCCCCCCACCCCCCCCATCTGGTGTCCCCTGAGCTCACTCCCGTGAATGTTCTGTTTGAACAGGACCGTGGTAAACACATTGTTTGAGGAAGTCCAGGCCTAAGAAGAACGTGTGGGCCCAGCTGAAGGTGGGAACACGCCTCTTCCCTTGTCCCCCCATCACCAGCCCCAGTAAATGGCCTCCCTTGAATTTGGAGAAGGCCATAAGCCTTCACGACAGACACATAGAGACACCTCAGAAAGCCCTGGAGTGAGAAGGGCACGGTGGAGTTCCCGTCATGGCTCAGTGGTTAGTGAGCCTGACTAGTATCCGTGAGGACGCAGGTTCAATCCCTGGCCTTACTCAGTGGGTTAAGGATCCAGCATTGCTATGAGGTGTGGTGCAGGTTGCAGACGCAGCTTGGATCTCTCGTTGCAGTGGCTGTAAGATAGGCTGGCAGTTACAGCTCCCATTTGACCTCTAGCTTGGGAACCTCCACATGATGTGGGTGCAGCTCTAAAAAGACCAAAAAAAAAAAAGAAGGGCATGGAGAGAAATTTCCTCCTTCCTCGAGGGGGTGCTGCGGGTGTCACTGAAAAGCTTGAAGCTGCAACCGCAGGCCCAAGAACCCTGGTTACTGGTAACCCTTCCTCTCTGCCCCTACAAGCCATGAGCCAGGGCCAAGGTCTGCTCTTCTCCAGACCTCAGGAGATCAACAGTGGAGTCGGGAAGGAGGTAGAGTCACTGGATCTGGGGCAAAGAAGGACCTGGGCACTCACCTTCCCGAGGACCCCCTCCCACCCAAACACTAGCATCCCAGCCCACCATCCCTGACCGCTGGGCTCTCCACTAATTCCCCAGGACAAACAAGTCCCTGCATCACCAGATGGTTGTCTCATTTCAGGATGACGGCATGGCTAGGAAGAGTCTTATGTTGAGCTACAATCTGCCTCCCTTGACCTTTCTCCCAGGGGTCAAGTTCAGCCCTCGACAGTCTCATACCAGTCAATCCCTAACCCCTTCCAGCTCTGCCTTCCCAGAAGAGAAGGGGAGATGAGACGGAGGGAGGAGGGAGGAAGACCCGTCTAAACCGCCTGAGCTTTCCTACATGGCGTTGTCTCCACAGAAGCTGTGGGTGTCACATTTGACAAATTGTTTTAAAATACTCTTTTTCTGATTGCTCCCAACTCTTCCTCACCCCCCCACCCCCCCACCCACAGGAAACTGCTCTGAGAATGACCCAGGAAAAACAGTCCTAGCGCCCCCACCTGCCAGGGCTTCTCCAGTTTGAATAGCAGTGTTTAGTAGTTTTCATGTTTTTATTGTTTTTAATAACTTTTTCAGAAGAATCCTTTTTATCAAATAGACTCTTGCATGGACCTCGGATGGGTGGATGGCTAGGCAGGTGGTTAAATAAGAGAGGAATGGTGTGGTTATGTAGCGGTATTCTGGAGCTAGAGTACCAGGGTTAGGTCCTTGCTGTGACCCTGAGCAAGTCGCTTAACCATTCAGCCCTTCCGTTTCCTCTTCTGAAAATGGACATAATGGTTAAAACTCAGCTTATAGGAATATCGTGACTACGAAATGAGTTACTGTACGTAAAGCCTTAAGACAAACCCGCGAGCAGTGAGTGTTGATGATGGTGGGCGGGATGCCGGGGGGAGAGGGGGGATGGTGGTGCTGATGAGAATAATGACCACTGACGGAAGGTGGGGAGACTCTCCCTTCTCCCAACAAGTGTAATCCTTGAGATAGCGGAGGTTCTGGGAACACTGCTTGGAGACCGCTTATCTAGTTCATTTTCTCATTTGATGAAAATGAGACCCCAAGAGGGGTCACACAACAGAGTGTTGTGAGTAAAGCCGGATCTTGAGCTGAGGTCTCCAAGCCTTTGCAATTCTCAGAGATCTTTCTGCACGTGCCCAGTTGTGGATCCGAGTCAAGCCCAGAGACAAGGCATCTGAGCAGCTCCCGGCAGCCAGCAAGGTCTGACTTTGGCTGAGCTGCTCTCCTCCCCATTCCCTCCAGGCTGGGTCTCAGAGGTCCTCTGCTGAGGAAGTAGCAACCTCAGCTCTCTTGGAGTGAGAGCGGAGGCTGAGGGGCGAGGTGGATGAAGGCAGTGAGCTGTGAAGCCTAATTCTCACTTACCTCTTAAGAGCACAGGCTGCAAGGTGTTAACATGCTGTACGTGCAAAGTGCAGTGATGACAACGGGGTGAGGCTGGAGACCATCAGGCTTCCTCCTCACCCTCGCCACTTCTTTCTGACTCCCCTCGCAAACACAAGAGGAAGTGTCTCTCCCCAAACAGGCAGTACCAAGCACAGTTTCTTTCATATCAAGTGACAACCCTCACTCATTCATTTAACATGCTGATTATCTTCTTTGTGTGTTTGGAAGAGCCACCTTCTTGAGTGTGTGACCCGTGCAACCAATCACACAGAGTCCTGTGCTCAGAAGGGCACCACGCTTGGTTTAATGCTCTGCCGTCAGCATCCTGAAGTTAGTAATCATTTTATCTCTTGTTTTGTATTGTTTTAGGGCTGCACCTGCAGCATATGGAAGTTCCCAGGCTAGGGGCTGAATTGGAGCTACAGCTGCCAGCCTACACCACAGCCACAGGAATGCCAGATCTTTAACCCACTGAGCGAGGCCAGGGATTGAACCCGCATCCTCACAGATACTAGTTGGGTCCGCAACCCGCTGAGCCACAGTGGGAACTCTGGTAATCATTTTATCTTGACCTTGGTTTTTTATCTGGTTGTCAGGCAAGCCCAGTGGACCATGTAACATGCACACGGACAGGCGACGTCACCTGTGTCTGCTGACCCTTCGCCCCGCTTTCCTGTGGCCTTCTGGGTGCCCCACGAGCAGGGAGCTCTGGTGAACACACTGTGGTGAGTGCAGGGAGCTTCCAGTCCAGCCCAGCGAGGGGTGTCTGGTCCATGGTTTCTGGGCGGGGGCACTCAAAGGCCAGAGAGGCCACTTTTTCCATCATTGGCAGAGCTTACTCTGTGCACAGAAAGAAGGCAGTGACGTTTGAAGAAACACAAATGACTAAGGAATCTCATCACATCCTTTCCTACTGATGTTCTGTCCCTATTAACCAACATTTATGCTGAAAATGGTGACACAGAAGGAAAGGGGAAGACAGAGCCGCCAACAGCTGCCTTTCCTTTTGGCCTGCCTGACTCATCAGTGACCCGAAGCAGGGTGTGGGGGTGGAACAGCCCATGTCAAGAGGGAAAGAGAGACAGCCAGGTACTGTGTGCATCATTTCCACTGTTCTGGGAAGAATGAAATACAGACACACGAACCAGCTGTGAATCGTGTGATTTTGGTGCTTCCAAAAAGGAGTTAAAATGCTATCTTTCCAGCTAAAAATTTGCATCATACACTGTAAAGATGAATGAAAATTCATCACAACAATTTACAAGTATTATTTAACCTTTTAACCTAGAATGATATTAAATAGCATATAAAAATACTGTGATAAACTATACTTCAATAAACATTTTTAAAAATAAACTACAATGGAAAAGAATCTAAAAAGTAATATATAGTTATGTATAACTGAATCACTTTGCTGTACACCTGAAGCTAACATAACATTGTAAATCAAATACACTTAAAAAAATTTTTTTAAATACCATGACAAGTTGAGAGAACAAAGTAAAGACAAAGCTATATAGTTGAACACCTTTAATGCCACTTTTTCTTGCTGTTTCAACAGAGGCCTGCATTTTCATTTTGTATGGGGCCCACATGTGACATAGCTGGCCCTGGGGTGAGCTACCAGGGATATAGGATGAAAAAATATAGCCCCTGTCCTTATAGAGCCTTCCTGTCTAGTGAGAGAAACAGGTTAACTGAGTAATCCTATAAATATATCATTTTAAGCTGATCAGTGCTAAGTTAAAAAAAAAAAAAAAAAACTGATGGCATTCCCTGAGGGCATATAGTCTCAGGGAGTCTTGGGGAGATTTCCTTGAGGAAGTGATGTTTGAACTGAGAGGTGAACAATAAGCAGGTGTTAGTGAAGTAAAGAAGGGGGAATGAGTGTTCCAGATAGAGGGGACGGTGTGTGCAAAGGCCCTGAGGCAGGAGCGAGCCTGGCATCCCCACTAAAAGAAAGCCACCTGGCTGGGAGGTGGCCCAGTCTTATTAATCATATTAAGGAATTACTCTTTATCCTAGAAGTTATGGAAAGCCATCAAGACTCTAAACAGGAGAGCAATAGGATCAAATATGTGTTTTAAAAAGTTCTTTCAGGAGTTCCCATTGTGGCTCAGCAGGTTAAGAACCTGACTACTATCCATGAGGGTTCGATCCCTGGCCTTGCTCAGTGGGTTAAGGATCTGGCATTGCCATGAGCTGTGGTGTAGGTCACAGACTCGGCTCAGACCCCATGTTGCCATGGCTGTGATGTAGGCTGGTAGCTACAACTCTGATTGGACTCCTAGCCTGGGAACCTCCGTATGCCGCAGGTGCAGCCCTAAAAAGACAAAAAATTTTTTAAATTTCTTTCACTGTTAAAATGTGATGAAATAAAGTTTATATTTTAAGGCAAAACAAGAAAAAATTAAGCAGAACATTTGTGTGTGGTGTGTGTGTGTGTGTGTGTGTGTGTGTGTGTGTGTGTTTGGGCCTCCTTCCTCCCTCCCTAAGGTACAGTGTGTGTCTGCATCACATTAACCAGAACTTTTCAAGCTGGGAGCCTGCTGCACAGTGAGGATCAATTATGTGATTTCGGAAGAGAATAGCCTTCTTCCCCAGCTCTGTTGGGGGTCATGGGACTTGCTGCTCGCTTTGTGCGGTGCTACCTGGACTAGTATCCTTGGTGAGCTTTATGTGAAATGTCAGTATGTCATTCTGATGTATGATCCTTTGTCTAGAAAATGTATATATGACTGTGCCTTCGACTTCTAAGAGGAGGACCAGTTCTCAGAGCTTTCTTTTTTCATGTTTATATATTTAATAAAGTACAGTTGATGTACAATGTTGTGTTAATTTCTGCTGTACAATAAAGTGATTCAATTATACAAACATATATATATATTCCTTTTTTATATTCTTTGCTTTTATTTTATTTTATTTTTTTGCTTTTTTTTTTAGGGCCGCAACTGTGGCAGGTAGATGTTCCCAGGCTAGGGGTTGAATCGGAGGTACAGCCACCGGCCTACAGCACAGTTCATAGCAACGCTAGATCCTTAACCCACTGAGCAAGGCCAGGGATCAAACCTGCATCCTCATGGATGCTAGTCAGGTTCATTAACCACCGAACCACGCAGGGACCTCCTTTATATTCTTTTCCATTATGGTTTATCATAGGATATTGATAGTTGCCTGTGCTCTACAGTAGGACCTCATCGTTTCTCCATTCTGTATGGACTAGCTTACATCTGCTAACCCCAGCCTCCCAGGCCAACCCTCCCCCAACCCTCTCTTGGCAGCCACAAGTCTGTTCTCAACAACCATGACTCTGTTTCTGTTTTGTAGGTATATTCATTTGTGTCATGTTTTAGATTCCACTTATAAGTTATATCGTATGTCTTTCTCTTTCAGAGCTTTCCGAGAATCTTCTTCCCAGCTTATAATCTTCAGCTTGGCTCAAGTAAAATACCCTTTTTTTCTTCTTAACTTGATAACTAATTGAATTTTCATCAACAGATATTAGAACCGCCTGAAGGAAGCAAGACTAGTTGGAAAGGAGGCAATTGCAATAGTCCAGGTAAGAGATGCGGGTGGCTTGGGCTGCAGTGGGGAGAGGACGGAGTGAATGGGTTTAGGGGTAAGGAGGAGGAAGAGCGATGGAGTGGAGGAGGAGGGAGCACAGAGGACCACAGGTATCAGGAATGACTCCCAAGCCCCTGGTCTGTGAGCCTGTGTAGGCGGCGAGGTCATGGACTAGACGGTGTCAGGGATGCAGACCGAGGCTGGAGAGTGGAGGAGGGGTGAGGGAGAAGGGTGTGACTTTACGTTCAGTTAAGTTCCTTTGAGACGTCCAAACAGAGTTATCAAGGATGCTATTGGCATCTTCATGCAGAGGCCGGAGGTGAGGTTTGGAGAACGGCTAATAAAAACTGCAGCCAAGCACCAGGCTGGAGTAGGCACCTCACAGATTCTCCAAATGGCCAGGACATAAAAAGAGCTCAATGTCATTAGTCAGTAAAGAAAGACAAAATGAAAACCACAGACTCCATTTCACTAGGAGGGCAACTGGTTTTAAAGACTGACAAAATTAAATGTTGGCCAGAATGTGGACCAGCTAGAATTTTCACCCATTCTTGGTGGACACATCGAATTTCACAACCATTTTGGAAAACAGGCGGTTTCTTCAAAAGCTAAACATACTTAGCATACAAGCCCGCAGTTGCATTTCTAGATGTTTACCCTAGGGGAATAGGACACTGGTCCACACAAAGACGTGCAAGTAATGCTCGCTGCAGCCTTATTCATAACAACCCCAAAATGAAGCAAACCAAACGTGCTTCAGTTGTGAATGGAGGAGCGAATCGGGAGTAGTACCGCAATGGAATACTGCCTGTCGATAAAAAGAAACCAACACACAGCTACCTGCAACAAAAGGCATGGATCTCAGAAACACTGTGCTTAGAGAAAGAAATCAGATATAAGAGAGTACATATGCGCAGTTCAATTTACATGACATGCTAGAACAGGCAAAACTAATCCTTAGTGATAAAAATCAGATCAGTGGCTGCCTGGAGCAGAGAGGGTGGTGAATTGACTTCGAAGGGATGAGGCGGGGGAGGGGGGCACGGGTTTGGGGGTGATGGAACTGCTCTGTACCTCCATCGTGGTGGTGGTTACATGACTCTACCCGTGTCAAAACTCTCAGAACTGTATGTGGAAATGTGAGAATTTTACTGCACCTAACTTAAACCTTAATTTTAAAAACTCAGGGTTTTTTTGGTTATTTCCCCAATACAATTTTTTTTTCTACTGTACAGCATGGTGACCCAGTTACACATACATGGACACATTCTTTTTTCTTCCATTATCATGCTCCATCATAAGTGACTAGACATAGTTCTAAGTGCTACACAGCAGGATCTCATTTCTAATCCACTCCCAAGGCAATAGTTGGCATCTCTTAACCCCAATCTCCCCATCCATCCCCCCTACCCCAGGCAACCACAAGTCTATTCTCCAGGTCCGTGATTTTCTTTTCTGTGGAAAAGTTCCTTTGTATTGTATATTAGACTCCAGATATAAGTGATATCATATGGCATTTGTCTTTCCCTTTCTTTCTTTCTTTTTTTTTTCTTTTTTGTCTTTTTTTGCTATTTCTTGGGCCGCTCCCGCGGCATATGGAGATTCCCAGGCTAGGGGTCCAATCGGAGCTGTAGCCACCGGCCTACGCCAGAGCCACAGCAACGCGGGATCCGAGCCGCATCTGCAGCCTACACCACAGTTCACGGCAACGCCGGATCGTTAACCCACTGAGCAAGGGCAGGGATCGAACCCGCCACCTCATGGTTCCTAGTCAGATTCGTTAACCACTGCGCCACGACGGGAACTCCTGTCTTTCTCTTTCTGACTTACATCACTTAGTATGAAAGTCTCTAGTTCCATCTATAAAAAACTCAGTTTTTTAATTGAAGCCATGAGTATAGATAAAATTCATTAAGTGAAGAGGAGAGAGTGAGAAGAGAAGAGAATGGTGGCGGGTGGGGTGGCTGCTAATCTTACCAACGGGTAAGAGGTGTTGTTACCCCCATCTTGCACGTGAGAAAAATGAGTCTCAGAAAAGTGAAGTGCTTTCCCCAGGATCCCACAGTATGAAGGAGGAAAGCTGGGGCTACGGAGTTTCCTGGTGACTTTGAGGTTAAGGATCTGGCATTGTCACTGCAGTGGCTGAGGACACTGCTATGGTGTAGGTTCAGTCCCTGGCCTGGGAATTTCTGCATGTTGCAGGTGTAGAAAAAAAAAAAAAAATCTGGAGTTTGAACCCAGAGCCATCAACCAGGCCTGGGCCCATGTCTGGAGGTAGTCACCAAGCAAGGAGTAGGCCCCTGACCCCTATTCTTTGAGGAAGAAAGGCAGTGACCTTGAGGGCTGGGCCCAGGTCTGAGAAACCATGTTCTGTTCTCTGCGTATAGAGATGGGACTCCACACCTGTCTGCATCACCCCGGCGCTTAGAAGGAAGGGGACGAGGTCACTGTGCTGGCTCTGCCCAAAGCCAGCCACATTCCGCCACCGGCCCCCACAGTACCCAAGGAAGCCCTAGCAAGGTGACAGGCCTGGGTTGGGGGCTCTGCCTGGGATTGCCAGACACCCAGAGAGCCACGGCCAGATCTGCTCCAGAGAAGATGAAACAAACCAAATGTGCTTCAGTTGTG
Organism: Phacochoerus africanus; assembly: GCF_016906955.1. Lineage (NCBI taxonomy): Eukaryota > Metazoa > Chordata > Mammalia > Artiodactyla > Suidae > Phacochoerus > Phacochoerus africanus. The sequence goes on along the minus strand of NC_062550.1, from coordinate 71,199,445 downwards.
AGTGGACGGACAGATGTGGGTATCCATGTGGTGTAATCCATGCGGAAAATCTTACCGTGACTTGCTGGGGAGCTCAGCATGGCCGCAGCTCTTTCTACTTTCCAGCTCCTGAAGATTTACTGAGAACAACCACGCTCAAAGCTCTTTCTCAGCCGTGGGCTCCCTGGATCTGTCCCAGCGCTTGTGGCCTGATCTCTGCCTGCGACTGTCACCACAGCCTCATCGTGGCTCACCGCACTTCCCCCTCACCCAACTCCTGACCACTTCCCATGCTACCCCAAGCGGGGCCTCCCGGATGGAAGAACTTGTCATTGCCACCTTCAAAACATCTTCAGTGGTTTCCCTCTCACCTAAGCAGGGATTGCAAAACATAGTTGGTGGTGGATCAAAGCCAACATTCCAGTAGTGGTCATTCATAAATATGAAATTAAACAGAGCTCATCACATTTGGTAAGGTTAAATATTCTCTCTTGAAAGTTTTGGTTCAGCTGGCTCTGCCTATATCCATTGTGTGAATTTATGTCCTAACTAGAGCTGTAACATGTATTTCCTGCTGTAGACCACAGTCAAAAAGATTAGAAAACCTGGAGTCTTGCTATGATCAGGTATCAGCTACCTTTCTCGCCTCCCCTATGCATACACCCACATCCTGCATTCCAGCCAGACCCCACGTCCCTCCAAACAGACCCCCCTTTCACGCGTCCATAGCTTTGCCCACGTCACTCCCTCTATCCTGGTCTTCATCCCCTTTTTCCTGTTGCAATTTGCATGTGGACAACAACCTCTGAAAATCCTCAACCTTCTCCCCATACCTCTCTTTGTTCCCAGAAGGCATTTTCACATACCTCTCTTTAGCATTTTCCATTCAGCTTGAATAAAGGTAAATTCAGGTGTCAGTTCCTGCAGTTGCCTTGCGTTTTGAGCGTCTTTCTCACCCATCTTTGTTTTCCTCTGCAGCTAACCCAGTGCCTGGCTCATGGGAATCATGAGGGAAATGCTTACTCCATTCAACTGCATCCTCCAGTGTCCTTAGGAGGCAAGTATCATTATTTCCATTTTGCACACAAGGAAAGGGGGCTCAGAGACACTAGGTGACTTTCCCAAGATTGCACAGCCAGGTTAGGAGTGGAACAGCAGAGCAGAGCAGGTCAATAGGTTTTCCCACGCTGCGGTCCAAGTCACTGGCTTGGCCAGAGGGAGGTCTGAACGAGATGCTTCCAAGCCAGGCCCATTTTCTCTGTGGAGTTGGCGGAAGCTCCTCGCAGCCCCCAGCCTGCTCTGGGGTTTGTGGGTGGCTGGGCAGAGCCTGGGCTTGGAAAAGAAAGGCTGAGAGAGATGGGAAGAGGGAAGAGAGAAGCAGGAAATAAAGCGAGGCAGAAACGAAGACATAAAGGGCTTGAAGAACCCAGAGAGATGGAGACAGGGATGAGAGGAGGGAGGAAGGAGAGGAGGGGGTGGGGCAGGAGAGGGAGGGAGGGAGGGGAGAGGAGGAAGCCTGCGGGAGACTGGACAGAGCGAGGCCGCTGTGGTCCCTCAGTCTGCTCTCCAGCTGCAGGGGGCGCTGCTCCCCTGTGGGTGGGGACTTCCTGACCTCCCTTCTGTGTGTGGTCCAGGGGCCCTAGCCTCTGACTGACGCAGCCCCTCATCCTCTCGGTCTGGACAGAACACCGGAGCAGCATTCAGCTCCTCTCCCAGCTGGAGCATGTGCCTCGGACATGTGGGCGTTGATGCCAGCACTGGATTCCAGCCCACAGCTCCCACCTCCCACTCCAGGAGCCAAGTCCCAGGGGAGCTTCCCATGAAACACATCCTCCAGCTGTGGACTGTGATTGGAGACCTCCCTTCTGGCGCCTAGATCTGGGGCGAAATACCTTGGTGAGCCTGGTCAGGTTTCTGGGTCACAGGAGAATCTGGGTGTCCCCACAAGTGTAACGAGGATCCAGTGAGGGGCACCCCTGTCACTACTGACCACTCACTAGGGGTAATGTTCCGTCAACCTTTTCACAGACCTGGAGTAACTGGAGGTATCTAGTCATTGCTACATTATGGAACACAGGACCAGACCCACAGTCCACCACCCACCTGAAAGATGGTATTTTCTGTAACGAGGAGTATGTCCAGGGGGAGCATGTTAGACGCTGGACTCTGCAGACATCTGCAGACAGAGCATGTCCTCCAGCCTCAGTCTCTTCCTCTTCATTATCTTAACCATCCGCAACCTCCATGAATCTCCACGGTTCACTTAACTCCTCTGCTAGTACTTAATGAGCATCTCCCATGACCTGAGGATGCAAAAATGACTTTAAAAGCATTGGAGAAAAATAAAGAAGAAAGGGAGATTGGGAGTGTGGGAGTCAGAGCAGAGGTGAGGTGTATTTTTTTTGGTGGTGCCCAATGCATGCGGACGTTCCTGGGCCAGGGATCGAACCTGTGCCACAGCAGTGACAATGCCAAATCCTTAACCTGCTGAGCCACTCGGGAACTCCGGGGTTGCAAGTTTTAAAAGGGTGACCATGGAGTTCCCACTGTGGCTCAGCAATAACAAACCCGACTCGTATCCATGAGGATGCAGGTTCCATCGCCCGCCCTGCTCAGCAGGTTAAAGGATCCAGCATTGATGTGAGCTGTGGTGTAGGTCACAGACATGGCTCGAATCTGGCATTGCTATGGCTGTGGCGTAGGCCAGCAGCTGTAGCTCTGATTCGACCCGTAGCCTGGGAACCTCCATATGCTGCAGGTGCAGCCCTAAAAAGCAAAAAATTGAAAAGTTAAAAAATAAAAGGGTGACCATGGAAGGCCTCACTAGGACAGCAAATTTTTAGCAATAATTTGAAGGAGGCAAGGGAGTGAGTCCTCCCTTTATGTTTAGGAAGAGCATTGTAGGAAGGGAGAACAGCAAGTGCATGGCTGGGAGCCAGATGCCTGCCTGGTGGTCTAGATCAGCAAGGAGCCCTATGGCTACAGCAGAGTGAGCCAGCAACAGTGGCTGGAGATGAGGTCAGAGAGGAGAGGGTGAGGCTCAGACTGAGGGCCTTGTAGGCTTTATCAGTTTTCTATTGCTGGGTCACAAATTATGGAAAACTTATCAATGTCAAACAACATGCATCAGCTTATAATATCTGAAGGTCAGGGGTCTGGGCAGAACTTAACTCAGTCCTCTGTAAGGCTACAGTCAAGGTGTTAGCCAGGGCTCAGTCCTCAGCTAGGGGCAACATTCAAATCTTTGCAGGCTGCTGGATGGAAGGCCTCCATTAGATGTCAGTGGGAGGTGTCTCCCAGTTCCTTACTGCCTGGCCCTTTCTGTAAGGCAGCCTCCTTCTTCAAAGTCAGCAAGGGAGTTTGTGCTCTAGCAAAACCAATGTTATGATCACAGATGTTACACAATCACAGATGCATAATCACGTATATGCTGCCATCTTTGCTGTGCTTTATTGATTAGAAGCAAGGCACAGGTCCCGTCCACAACCAAGGGGGAGGATTATACAATGGTGTGAGTACCAGGAGGTAGAATCATGGGGGGCCACCTTAGAGCTGTCCACTCTGTCCTCTGTCCCCCAATGACTCACGTCTGTTGTACCTGCAAAATACATTCGCTTCCCTCCCAAGACCCCCTAAAGCTCAGAGTCTCGAATCTCATCTAAATCAGGTCTAGGTGCAGATGAGGTTCCTTTGGGTATTCTTTTTATCTGATCTATAAAACTAAAGATACAAGTTATCTCGCTCCATGCAATGCGCAGTGGCAGGACAACAGCTACAGACAGTCCTGCTTAAAAAGAGATACTTCAGGAGTACAAAGGAATCACTGGTCCATAGCAATTCTGAAATCCACTGGGCCAATGTTAGATGTTCCCTGCTTAGGTTTTAAGACCTGAGAATGATTCCGTGTCTTTTGGCTCTACTTTCTAGGTTCTGCCCTGGGGGTCATCCTTCCTTTCTCATGAAAGGCAGCTGAGTGGCTCTATCAGCTTTCTTCTTACCAGCAGAATTTGGAGGTGCTCCAGCCTCGTTTCAGCACTTTCTCTGCCCTGTCAGTCCAAGTGGGCAGGGCTCTTGTTGACTAGCTTTTGCAAAAACTTTGTGTGTCTTCTGTGTATTTCACAGGGTTCACCTCATTTGGCAAAAGCCACACCCCAGATCTTCGTGAGATGAGCCCTCCCTCTCTTCAGCTCTGGCTGAGGTCACCAGGGGATGAGGAAGCCTTCCAGCTTCCTCAAGGGCTGTGTTGGGTTTTGGCCGGGCCCACAGCCTGGGGAAGTTCCCAGGTCTGGGATCAAACCCATGCCACAGCAGTGACAACACAAGATCCTTAACCTACTGAGCCACCAGGGAACTCCAATGCCCTGTATTTGGATTAAGAGGTTCTGGGAGGCATGCCCTCAATCTCTCAAAACAGCCCTTTCTGTGATTCAATACTGCTCCTCACGATATAATAATTTTACCACAAATTTGGAGGCTTAAAGTGGCACACTTATTATCTCTCAGGGGTTTGAGCAGGAAGGAACTGGTCCTCTATAAGGCTGCAATGAGGATGTCCAGAGATAGAAAGTACATTCGTGGTTTCCAGGGGCCAAGAGGGGAGATGGGGAATTACTCCTTGTGGGTATGGAGTTTCTTATGGGGTGATGAAAATATTTTGGAATTGAATAGTAAGGATAGTTACCAATTTTGTGAATATACTAAAAAAAAATTGAATTCTATACTTTAAAGGGAAAAGTTTTATGGTATATGAATTACACCTCATTAAAAACAAAACGGGGAGTTCCCGTCGTGGTGCAGTGGTTAACGAATCCGACTAGGAACCATGAGGTTGCGGGTTCGATCCCTGTCCTTGCTCAGTGGGTTAAGGATCCAGTGTTGCCGTGAGCTGTGGTGTAGGTCGCAGACGTGGCTTGGATCCTGTGTTGCTGTGGCCGTGGCATAGGTCGGTGGCTGCATCTTCGATTAGACCCTTAGCCTGGGAACCTCCATATGCCGCGGGAGCGGCCCAAGAAATGACAAAAAGACCAAAAAGCAAAACAAAACAAAAAAAAAGGGGGAGTTCCTGCTGTGGTTCAGTGGGTTAAGAACCCGACATAGCGTCCATGAGGAGGTGGGTTCAATTCCTGGCCTCACTCAGTGGGTTAAGGATCCAGCATTGTTTCAACGTAGGTCACAGATGTGGCTTGGATCCCGAGTTGCTGTGGCTGTGGTGTAGGCCGGCAGCTACAGCTCCAATTCAACCTCTAGCCTGGGAACCTCCATATGCCAAGGGTGCGGCCCTAAAAAGACAAAAAGAAAAAATTGGTGCATTCACAGTTCAGTTCCCCAGTTGCACAAACAAGCCGAATTTCCAGTGCCTGACACCCACTGGTGATTGGTGGCTACAGAGTGTAAGCTTCTGCTGTCTGGGCCCAGATCCCCCATCCAGCTGTGGCCTTTTCTAGTCACCCAGACTTCCCCAGACCCTCTCCAAGGGGGCCTCCCCTCCTCCCTGCATCCCTGGTTGCAGGAGCCACCCAGGACTCATATCCAAGCCTGGCTCCCCAACCCATGTTACCTGGTCCTCCTAACATCTGAGCATACCAGAAAGTCCACTTAGCACTGACCAATTCTGCTCTAGTCAAATTCGGCGGTATGGGGAGGCATTTCCAGCTTCATCTGCCTGGAGGAGGTGGAATTTCAGAATTTGCTGGGTCACTGAGATGGGAAGGAGGATGAGGATAAATACCCTAGCAAGGATGGTTTTGCAAATGAGAGGGGAGGGGCTACTGGGCGTGGGACCTGGGGGTTGGGGAAGGGACATTCTACATATGGTTCATTGTGTCAGAATGATTTGGTTATTAAATAAGCACCTTAAGGGATTATTTTACATGTCATACTTTTAAATTTTTATAAATTAAAATCTTTCCCCCAGGCTGGATTTTTTCCAAGCTTCAGCTTTCTGGCTGGAATTGGCTTGATTTGCATAATCCCACCTCTGAGATTGAGCCCCTCCCCTTAGGGCCCTCCTCCTGGCCTGGTCCAACCCGGAAGCCAAGGCACAGCACGAGGTGTTCACCTTCCTTCCCGGCCTTCCCAGTGTGAGCAGCCACCCTGCTCTGGCCTCCCGGTCCCTGGGAATGAGGCCGAAGCCTGGCTGCACTGTTGCTGAGAGGATGGGATAATCCTCCCAGAGCTATTTCAAGGATTAGTCCTGCTGCCCTGTGCCCGGCTCCCACACACAGGGATTTCAGAGATGTGGACATTGTGCCAGGAAGGGGGGGTGTGCCCCTGAAATGCAGATCCACGCAGGGCAGTGGGCACCTGGGTCGGGTCAGGGTCGACACACACACACACACACACACACACACACACACACACACACCCTCCTCCTCCTGACTTCACACACCAACCTCCTCACAACTATCAAAGACCAGGTGGGTCCTCTTGTCTGTGGGGATCTTACCTCATAAATATCAACAATCATATTTTCTGACTGTTGGTACATAGATGAACATTATTAATGTACAGTAAAACCTTTTCTGCAATCTAAAGTTCATTAATTTTTTTCTTCTGATTTTAATGAAAATACATTTGTGGTCCTCTGAAAGTGCTGTCACTGTGCCTCACAGGGAAGTCGGCCCCTGCCTGCCCCCTGCTTGTGGGCTCCCCACCCCTTTTCCCAGCCCTGGTCCTCCAAGGCTGTGGAGGAGGCTGGCTTGGGGGTGGCAGGAGGGCTATTAGAGCCTGGGATGGGTCATTCAGGGCTCAGAGGTAGAGATAGGCATGGAAACTCTGTGTCCCCTCGCTCTGAAAATAGAGATCTTCGTCCCCTGGGAGAGGACATGGTCATGGCTTATGGAGTCCTTCCTGCCCCTCCCCCTCTGGCCCTGATTACAGGTACTTCTGAGCCAATTTGCCTCAGAAATGTGGCTTCTACAGAGCCCGCTAGCCACGGTCCCAGGGTTTCCGGTCCAGACTCCCCACTATGACACATGAGATCCTCTTAGGAGGTGATATGATAGAGTGGCTAAGAGTGCGTATGAACAGGTGGGCCTTTCTAACCTAGGACAAGTTCTTAAGCCTCTCAAAGCCCCATTTTCCTCCAAATGGACATGGGAATGATGGGATCACTTTCCTGTATGTATTAAATGTTGTGACTGTACATGCACGTTGCCCCCAGTGAAATGCTATGTAATTGTTAGGAAATAGGGTTGTTAGACAAGACAGTAAGCACAGAAGGACTCTCAACTCTTCTGCACAGGTCAGGCGCCCTATCATAACTGAGATTATAAATGTAAAGTACCAAGTACATTGCCCAGGACAGAGCAGGAGCCCCCCAAATGGCACCCGGGATTGTGGCTGGGTTCCTCCTTCTTTAATCTCACCCCCAACCCTGTCTGCCTTGAACTTCACCAATGCCAAATTGCTCATGGTTTGGGGGCACTTTCCACACCTACTGCACGTTTTCTCGCCTCCTGATCATTGTAGCAGAAACTGGCTCGTCTGTAGACAGACTGTATTTCCCAGCCTCCCATGCAGTTCAATGTGGCATTTGAACAAAGTCTGGCCAGTGGCCGATAAACTGCTGCCAGGCCTGTTCCATCAAACTTCCCACACGCTCTCCATGTTCTTACCCTTCCCAACCTCAGAAGCTGCACGGTGAAGACAGCAGAGCCATCGGTGGGAAGAAACCAGGTTCTGAATTAAAGCATGAAAGAGAGCCATCCATTAATTTGGATGCCCCATGAGTGAGAAGTGAGAGAACTGTTCCCAGTTTGCTGCAGCAGCTAGCCTTACCTTAGCAATCCTGCTGTCTAACGTTCCTGGGATACCTGGAACCCCACCCTCCTTCCTGAGGTAAATCCTGCTTATCGTTTAAGCGTCATCTCTGGCATCACATCCCTTCTCTGAGCAACCTTGAACGAAGCTTAGGTGTCTCTAGCAGACACTGCGCACGTAACTACTCTCTTTCTATCCTTTCCTTCCTAATTGAAGCCCTGTTTTGTTCAGGGAAGTAGTAGCCTCAGCTAAAAATACCCTTGAGCCAAGCTTCCCTTGCAGCTAACTGCAGTCATGGGGTCCAGCCCTGGCCAATAAGATGTCAGAGGAAGATGCTGGATGGAGATTCTTGGGGAATCTTTCTTTAAAAGGAATAGGCCAGGAGTTCCTGTCGTGGCGCAGCAGAAATGAATCCGACTAGGAACCATGAGGTGTCAGGTTAGATCCCTGGCCTCGCTCAGTGGGTTAAGGATCTGGCATTGCTGTGGCTGTGGCCTAGGCAGGCAGCTACAGCTCCGATTGGACCCCCAGGCTGGGAACCTCCGTATGCCACGGGTGTGGCCCTAAAAAGACAAAAGACTAAATAAATAAATAAATGGAATAAGCCAGAGCCTCCTTGCCTGCCCGCTTGCATCTCTCACAAGCGTCCTATCATAATAAATCTATTTCTTGCCTATCACTTTGTCTCTCACTGAATTCCTTCAGCACAGAGGCATGAAGACCTGAACCTCACAATCTTCATTCCAGAAAAAAGGTCAGGGGACAATACCCTGAAGACACCAGAAACCATTACCAGACCCTCTGACACCGGCCTTGACAACTCAAGTGATCTACAGATGAAGAATAATACAGACACCTCAATCTATAACCCCATGTTCAGAGCTAAACCTATAAAACCCCTTGCTGTCCCCTCTCGAGTCAGGACATAGTTTTGAGGCACTAGACTATGGTGTCCTCCTTTGTCTGGCAAAGCAATAAAACTGTTCTTTCTCTTCTTCAAAAATATAAAATAAAATAAAACAAAAGGAATAGATTGGGCTCTCATCTGCATTTTACTTTTTTTTCTTTGTGCTTCCTTTCTTTCCACCTAGAAGTCAGATGCAGTGCCCAGAATGGAGCGCACATATTACAATCATAAGGATGAAAGCCGTGGGCTAAGGCGGATTAGAAAGAAGATTCTAGGAGTTCCCGTCGTGGCGCAGTGGTTAACGAATCCGACTAGGAACCATGAGGTTGCGAGTTCGGTCCCCGCCCTTGCTCAGTGGGTTAACGATCCGGCATTGCCGTGAGCTGTGGTGTAGGTTGCAGACGCGCTCGGATCCCGCGTTGCTGTGGCTCTGGCGTAGGCTGGTGGCTACAGCTCCAATTCAACCCCTAGCCTGGGAACCTCCATATGCCGTGGGAGCGGCCCAAGAAATAGCAACAACAACAACAACAACAAAGACAAAAGACAAAAAAAAAAAAAGAAAGAAAAAGAAAGAAGATTCTAGGTTCCTGAAGGCACCAGAGCCTCCAGATCCAGTTATGCCTACCTCCAGTTCTCCTGCAACATGGACAATGGAATCTTCTAACACTTAAGGCCCTATGGTGACATTTCCATTGGGCACACCCGAAAGCATTCTTAACAGAATGTGTGCCCCTGCTCCCCTCAAAATGAGGGCCTCTTCTGTACGCCCTGGCACTCAATAAATGTGTGCTGAGAGTATGGTGACAAGGGATGCTGTTGTGGCTTCCTCATCCTCCTTCTGAAGAAAGAAAAGGGTGTCCCTAGAGGATGTACAGAAGAGGCCCTCAGCTGGCGGCTCCCCACCCATTCTCTTGTGCAGCATGAGCTCCGGGTGCTCTGAGGTCTGAAAGATACGTCCTCTGATTCCACCCCACATCCAGTATGTTCTCCACACCAGGGAGGGTACCAATGTTCCAGACAGTCCGAGACCTTGCTCGGAGGTCAAGGGATGCAAGACAATCCCAACTAGTGCTTAGACGCACTTCCTACGCCCTGGCGTCATGTTTCAGTTTTGTTTTTCCAGGTGAGATGAAAGCCACATAAACCTGACTGTTTTAAAGAGAACATTCTTTAAAATGAACATCTCAGTGGCATTTAGTGCACTCACAGTGTTGTGCAACCACTGCTTCTGTCATCACCCCAAAATGAAACCTTGCAACCATGAAGCAGCCGTTTCCCATTATCCCCTCCCCTCAGTTCTGGAAGCCACCAATCTTCCTTCTCTGCAGACTTACCTTTTCTGACTGTTTCATATGAATAGAACTACATGATGAGCCTGCAAAAGCAGATAAGTCCTCAGTGTCCACATATTAAGATGGCACCCAGCTTTCCTTCATCCAGAATGAGGTCAAAGATTCCCACTGCAGCTCTAGTGGCTGAGGTTGAATGTCTTTGCAATCCAGCTCCTAGGAAATCTTAAAATTTAGTCTGGGATGTTCCCGTTGGCAGTGGGTTAGGAAAAGAGCTTTTATAAAGTGAGGATGAATTGTCTGAAGGGTGAACTGGCTGCTCTGGGTGGGGGAAATGCAGCCCAGCAGTACAGCAGGGAACCATATGCTGCAGCCAGCAAGTCACTGCAACATTCTCATCAGAAAAGAAAATTCAGGAGTTCCCTGGTTGACTAGTGGTTAAGGATCTAGTGTTGTCACTGCTGTGACTTGGGTTCAGTCCCTGGCCTGGGAACTTCCACATGATGCAGGCATGGCCAAAAAGAAAAGAAAAAGAAACAAAGAAAAGAGTATTAGGAAGAGAGTAACCTTGCCATATTTGGCAAATAGAAACATAAACACCTACTTAAGCACCCATGACATATGGATGTTCCCAGGCTAGGGGTCGAATAGGAGCTGTAGCTGCTGGCCTGCACCACAGCCACAGCCAATCCAGATCCAAGCCTCATCTGAGACCTATGCCACAGCTCACAGCAACGCTGGATCCTTGACCCACTGAGCAAAGCCAGGGATTGAACCTGAGTCCTCATGGATACTAGCCAGGTTTGTTTCTGTGCACCACAATAGGAACCCCTGGCTTGCTGTATTTTTATCTGGCAACCCTGAAAGAGAGGAGCCAAGAATTTTGAGACAAGCCAATGGGCTCAGGAGCTACTACTACAGGATCTCTGGACTGACACTTCCTTTATATATTTAACTTTTAAATGTCTCTTTTTTTAAAAGTCTAGCTATTTTTTCTTGTAGAAACAAAATTTTAACATAAAATTTGCCTTTTTAAACTTTTTTTTTAGGGCCGCACCTGCAGCATGTGGAAGTTCCCAGGCTAGGGGTTGAATCGGAGCCACAGCCACAGCAACGCAGGGTCCAAGCCCAGTCTGTGCCCTACACCACAGCTCATGGCAACACCAGATCCTTAACCTACTGAGCGAGGCCAGGGATCGAACTTGCAAACTCATGATTACTAGTCGGATTCTTTCCACTGTGCCACAACAGGAACTTCTTTAACCATTTTTAAGTGGCATTACATACATCGTGGTGCAATCATCACCACTACCAATCTCCAGAATTTTTTCATCATCCCAAACTGACATGTTAAAGAAAACCAGAGTCTCACAGTAATAAAGCAGTAAAAGCAGATTTTACTCAGGACTTTGCAACAGGGGGGGGAAAGGTCAGTATAGAATCGGGGTCAAGTCCAAATACAGCATGGACAAGTGGAAACTTCTAGCCAAGGAGGTGGGGGGGATTATTAAGAGGGTAGGGTAATTCTTAGCTAGGATTCTTGCTGCAAGCGGGCAGGTCAGGGATGGGACATCACCTAGGGACAGCGGTGGGGGCGTAGGGAATTTGGTCAGACACCAGGTTGGTCTGCTAGAGAGGCTGTTGAGGGGGGTGACTCTGGCTAAAGTGAGTAACAGGAGTCTCACAAAACTGGGCGACTCAAGGGCAGGTCTAGTTGAGAAGAGGACTCGGAAGAGTCTGATTAAAGTGTGGTCAAGGAGAGACTGTCACCAACTCTATCCGTTAAACAATAACTCTCCCCATCGTTCTGGTTCTGTTCGGATCTGATGGTTCAGGGCACCTCGCATAAGTACACACATAAGTGTACCCCATTTGTCTTCCTGCGGCCTGCTTGTAGTTTATACACGAGGGCTGGAACTGGGCGGGCTCTGGGCGGGAGCTCCGCCCGCGGAGGCCAAGACCTGAAAATCTGGGCTGAACGAGTCAGTCAAGCGGGTCGCCCAGGAAAGGGGGCGGGGGCAGAGCGGGGGCGGGGCCGCGCGGGGCGGGGCGGGGCTGCGCAGGGGCAGGGCTGCGCGGGGGTCGCACCCGGCGGGCAGTCAGGCGGAGCTGCTGGGCGGGCGGAGTGTCTGGCCTTAGGGAGCCAGGCGCCGGCTGGTGGCTCCAGGCCAAGAGCGGCGGCGCGAAGCGGGCGGAACTGGCGTCTCTAGGCGGGGCCAGAACTCTGGGCCGGGAGCGTCGGGGAGGCGGAGCGGGAGGCGCCGGGGCCCGGCGGGCGGTGCGCAGGTGAGGGCACGGGCCTGGCCGGGGCGCGCTGGGCGGGGGCGGGGACGGGACGCGGAGGGGACCCGAGGAGGCAGGAGCAGGAGCGGCTCTGGGAGGCTCAGGTCGAGCCGCGAGCTGAACGGCGAGCCCGGGCCCGGTGACTTCCGCCTCGGCCGCTGGCTGGTTGCCCGCCCGGAGGGGCCGGCCTGGGCCTCCGTAGGCGGGTCCGTGCCCTCCGCACCCGGGCCCTGGGGGCCAATCCTCCGCCCGCCCGCGCTTCCCGGGGATCCCCTGTCGGTTCTCAGGAAGGATCCGGCTCCAGCGTACACTTCCTGGGTCCTGGCCCGGTCCTTCGGGCCTGCCCACCTCCACCCCGGCTCTCTGCACTGGATGCTTAGACCCTCTCTTTGCGGCCAGCGCTCCGGGCCCCTGGTTGACTCCACACCTGCTTGGGTCCCGATTGCCTGCAGCCAAGCCAGGTGTCAGGGAGGGGTCCTGAGCACTTCCACAGTTATAAACAGCATTGTGAGACAGGGGTATACTGTATGTTCACTTCCCTGGGAGAAGCCATAGGTCTTAGTTTTTAGGGAGCCACCAGATTCCCTAAGGTATGAGTCGCATATGTGACTTTAAAAGGAAATGGTGAAATTAAGTAATACATTACATTTAGCCCACTATATTTAAAATGTCATTTCAGCAGATAATCAATATTTAAATTTTAATGAGATTTTTTTTCTTTTTTTTTTTTTTTTTTGCTACTAAGCCTGAAATTCAGTGTATATTTTACACTTAAACTACATCTTGGTTCTGACTAGCCCATTTCAAGTGCTGACTAGCCCATGGAGCTAGTGGCTGCTGTATCGGATGACGGTATCTAAGGATTTCATTCTTGGTCTGCAGGCTCAAGTCCAGACTCCTTGCTGTGGTACTCAGTGTTTTTCACAGTCTGGCCTCTCTTTCTTTTCCTGCTACTTGCCCAAGGATGGTTTCACCCTCACTGCCCAAACCACTTGCCCTTCCCCTGCGCATCTTTGTTGAACAGTCCTTTCCACCTGGGGTGCTCTCCCTGGGCCTGGTCGGGAGGGTACAGCTTCTGCTGAGAGCTTTTCCTGACTCCTCTGACCCCAGGAGAGATTTATTCCTCAGTGTTCCCTAGTGCTGGATTAGAGCACTTATCACCTGCTGTTTAATTGTTTTCCAGGCTGTCTTCACAGCTAGTATGGCATCCTAATCATCTTTGTTCATCTTTGTTGTGATCTTGGCTGGCACCTAATAGCTGATCAGCACTTGTTAGCAGACAGAATGAATGAACAACTAATTACTTGTACTCGGTTTCTTAGCAGACCTGCTGCTTCTTTGGGTAGGAGATTTGTGCTACCACCATGAGTGTGTTTGTGTGTGTGTGTGTGTGTACACACACGGGGTGTGGTGACTAACCATGAGGAATGTGTGTCAAGATGTGCAGAGAAAGTACCTTCTGCCTTTTACTCTGTCTTACAGATGGGGAAACTATGTTAAGCTCTGTACCTCAGTTTCCCCATCTGTAAGATGTGAATCAGTATAAATGCAAGGGGGTGGGGTGGGGATTTTTTAAAGGAGTGTGAGTTCCCAGAGGGTTCCCAGAGGGTTAGGATCCTCAGACAGTTTGGGATCAGCTGGTTCCACTTTGGTCATTGATAAGGAGTTACCCCTGCCTGGGCCCTGATGAGGCTTCTAGCAGGTTCAGGTCTGGGGAGCTGAGGAGCTAACTGCTGGAGGAAAACCATCTCAGATCAGGGAAAGTGCTGGCCTGGGAAGAGTAGGAGAGAAGCTGGGTAGAAGGAAGGGTGGGGGACGCCAACAGAGGGAGCAAAGGAGGAAGCTCTCGCTTGCTGAGGGTGTTGGTGGGAGACTTTGAAATATCCACTTCTCAGAGGGCAGTGCTGTTCTCAGTCTGTAGGATGAGAAACGGAAAGAATTAGTCAGAGAAGGCAAGCAGCTTACCTCATGCCCCACAGCACTTGAAGCTCAAATGAAGTCTCCTAAACTCTCCCTGCCACACTTACCCAGCCCCACCCACACCTCTGTTGCAACCAGGGGCCCCAACATGGCACCTAGAAGGGGTCTGGGGCAGAGTGCCAGGCCTGATTAATGTCTTCCTCCCAGTCTTCTACTGAGGGGCTGTGATTAGGCCTATTTATAGGGGTTTGGTGCCTTAATATTCTGCCGGTTTCCTCTCTTGCCAATCAAATCAGTGCCGGCTGCAGTGTGATTGCTGCTTTGGTGGCACCAGGGAGCGGAGTTAATTAAACCCGGTATAAATAGACTGACTCTGCCCTCTTCTTGCAGTTGGAAGGAATGTTTTTCCTTCCTGTCCCCCGCCCCCACCTGCCCCTCCTTCCTCCTGGCCCCCCTTAGCTCTGGCCTGGGAGAGCAGAGCCCCGACATCCCCATGCCTGGATTCTCCAGCCACTGCCTGTCCTATCTCAGGAGCAGGTTCTCGGGCCAGAGTGAGAAGAACCCAGGAGTCCAGGTTTTCTGTGCTCTTCCAGACCCGGGGAGCATCTGACAGTTGATGCAGGAAGTTAGGAAACAGTCCCCCCCGCCCCCCACCCCAAATCCATCGCTCTCTTCTCTCTGCAGCCAGGGTTACTTTTTTGTTCATCCAGGCCTGGGAGGTTGAAGGGAGAGGAGGGAGGGAAGGGTACCTAGCCAGGTACCAAGCACCTCCTGGCAGCCCCTCAGTGTCACACCTCTGAGTGCCTCTCATCAGTCTCCGGTCTTGACCAGTTTCACCCCCTCATTCACCCAACAGAACACCTGCTCCCCTGAGCTCTCAGCCTCTCACCAGACTGAACCTGTGCAGACCGTTGGGTGGGGGGCTGTGTGCTCTTCCCCTGGCACCTTGCTCTGTGGTGGGCGGATGGGGGTGAATGTGGGGCAGTCCTAATGCTCGGTTTCCACCCCCAGGCACCATGACCCCCACGGGGACCCAGCATTCATTGGCCGGTCAGACCTACACAGTCCCCCTCATACAGCCAGACCTGCGGCGAGAGGAGGCCATCCAGCAGGTGGCAGATGCCCTCCAGTACCTCCAGAAGGTCTCCGGAGACATCTTTAGCAGGTGAGTGCTGCTACCACCCTTACCTGACCAGGGCTGCCCCCACGCTGGGCCGTCATGCCTCCAGTCCCAGGAATGCGCCCCTTTTGGTGATTCTTAGTTCCGAGGGGGACCCAGCTGGCCTCCATGCGTCCAAGGGGCCCAGCTGGGTGCCTAGCTTAGAACTTTTTGTCCTAAGAGCTCACTATATACTGTCCTGAAGAACCTGTGGGTTCCCTGGGGATCCACAGGTCTCCCACCTCAGGCTCTTCCTCCCACTGGGGGGCTCCGTTCCTTCACTTATCCCTACAGTCAGCAAAAGTTTCTCCAACACCTCTTGTGTGCTACTCTCTCTTTTTTTGACTTAACTTTGTATTTTTAAAAAATTTTTATTATACTTGATTTACAATGTTCTATCAATTTCTGCTGTACAGCAAAGTGACCCAGTTATACATATATATACATTCTTTTTTTCACATTATTCTCCATCATGTACCATCACAAGTGACTAGATATAGTTCCCTGTGCTATACAGCAAAATCTCATTGCTTATTCACTCCAAATGCAGTCGTTTGCATCTACTAACCCCAGACTCCCAGTCAGTCCCTCCCGGTTGCTCTCTTTCCCTCTCTGCAACCACAGGTCTGTTCTCCATGTCCATGAGTTTGTTTCTTTTCTTTAGGTAGGTTCAATTGTGCTGTGTATTAGATTCCAGATATAAGTGATATGGTATTTGTCTTTCTCCTTCTGACTTACTTCACTTAGTATGAGACTCTAGTTCCATCCATGTTGCTGCAAATGGCATTATTTTGTTCTTTTTTATGGCTGAGTAGTGTTCCATTGTGTGTATGTGCCACTTCTTAACCCCTTCATCTGTCATTAGACATTTAGGTTGATTTCATGTCTTGGCTATTGTGAATAGTGCTGCAGTGAACATAGGGGTGCATGTATCTTTTTCAGTGAAAGCTTTGTCTGCATATATGCCCAGGAGTGGGATTGCTGGATCATATGGTAGTTCTGTGTTTAGTTTCCTGAACATACTGTTTTCCATGGTGGTTGTACCAACTGACATTCCCACCAACTGTGTAGGAGGGTTCCCTTTTCTCCACACCCCCTCCAGCATTTGTTATTTGTGGGCTTGTTAATGATGGCCATTCTGACAGGTGTGAGGTGGGACCTCAGTGTAGTTTTGATTTGCATTTCTCTACTAATTAGTGATGTTGAGCCTTTTTTCATGTGCCTGTTGGCCATCCATATGTCTTTGGAGAAATGTCTATTTAGGTCTTCCGCCCTTTTTTCAATTGGGTTGTTTGTTTTTTGCCGTTGAGTTGTATGGGTTGTTTGTGTATTTTGGAGATTAAGCCCTTGTCTGTTGCCTTGTTTGAGACTATTTTCTCCCATTCCGTAGGTGGTCTTTTTGGTTTTTTTATGGTTTCCTTTGCTGTGCACAAGCTTGTCAGTTTGATTAGGTCCCATTGGTTTATCTTTGTTTTTATTTCTATTGCTTTGGGTGTGCTACTCTCTTCAGTTACAGCAACGAATAAGGCAGCCTCCCTGCCTGACTGGAAGATACACTCCAGCAGCAGAGACAGGCTCTCCTGGATCCATTGCGGATGAGTTAATTGTAGTTGTGATAAGACTTACTTTTGCTATTTTTACAGCAACTAATATTTGCAGGACATTAACCATGTGCCACTCATCCAGCCTTCCCAGCAGTTTTGGGAAGAGGGCCTGTGGTTGTTTCCATTTGTCGTAGATAAGGAAACTGAATCAGAAAGGCCAGGAGACTTACCTGAGTGGCAGAGCCAGGGGTCACCCTGGGGCCTGGGGCTGAAGGGCTCTAGAATTACCACTGTCTCTGTGCTGACAGGAGGCCCGACGCGATCTGCCCGGTCAGGTCAGGCATCTGTGAGGAAAAACATTTACGGCAAAACCTGAACGGTGAGTGGGAGTCATCATGAGTGGGTAGGATGGGAGGAAGAACATTCCAGAAAGGAAGAAGGGCATGCGTTCCAGCTCCGAGGTGGGGGCCTGAGTGGAAGCCAGGGTGGCTGGAGCACGAGACTTCATGAGGCTGGCGAGGTGGCCTCAGAGGTCAGCAACGATTTCGTGCAGGGTGCGGTGGCTGTTTGTTCCGCCCGTGCTGATCTAGCACAGCCCTCAGGCTATTGTGGTTTTTCCCCCAATGTTTGTTGAACCTGAGTGCATGGTGTTTGCTGCTGCTTGCAAAAGTCTCCGGTTTGTTGTGTATGTGGGTCCTTACCTTTCTCTGACCATGAGCTGAGATGGGCTTAGACCTTCTGCTTCCCGGGCACCCACATCATGCCTCCCCCAGGCTGGAGTGTTTGATTGCCTGAGTCAGTCCCTCTCCTGGCCAGGTCTCCCGCAGCCTCCCCTGCTTGGACCCCAGACCAGGAACCTCCATCGCTGCAGCACCGTCTCCTCCTCCACCCGCTGGAACTCCACCGGGGGGCGGGGGGGGGGGGGACAGGAAATGGGATCGTTGTCTCCAGTTGGACACAGACCAGACATCCATGCTCTTGCCTCCTCTGCCTCTGAGCTGCCCGCTGATGCCCCTGTGCCCCAGGCCCATCAGGATGTAACTGTGACAGGGCGGTGCCAGCCGTGGTTAAGGGGGTTGACTCTGGAGCAGGCTTCCTGGGCTCCAGTCTGGCTTCCCCATTTGCTTGCTCTGCAACCTTGGGCAAGTTGCTTACCTGTCTAAGCCTCAGGGTTCCCGTCGATGAAGTGGCGATAATGGTGGTACCTTCCCCTGAGGACTGTTGTTAAGGTTAAATGAGTTGAAACATGCGAAGGAAGGAGTTGAGGTGCCGGGTCTGTAATAGGCGTTCAGTGATGTTCCGTCTTATCGTCCGGTGATGTCATCTCTGCTCACGTGCTGCCTGTGCCGGCCTCCCTTAACCTGCGATCATCGGTAACAGAAAGTGTTAGATGCCCGCTTTGTGCTCATTTTTGTGCTAATTATGCCCAGGGAACACGAGGCAAGAGGACACAGGCCTTGAAGAGCCATTAGTCCCAGATTA
Source organism: Phacochoerus africanus (assembly GCF_016906955.1). NCBI lineage: Eukaryota > Metazoa > Chordata > Mammalia > Artiodactyla > Suidae > Phacochoerus > Phacochoerus africanus. Next base: position 71,181,121 of record NC_062550.1, on the reverse strand, counting down.
TGGCCGCCCCCTGCCAGAAACAATCCATCAGACGTGTTTGTGTCTCCTTGGGGTTCCTGTAGTGACACAGTGGTTAATGAACCCGACTATTATCCATGAGGATGAGGGTTCAATCCCTGGCCTCGCACAGGATCCGACATTGCTCTGAGCTGTGGTGTAGGTCACAGACGCAGCTGGGATCCTGCGCTGCTGTGGTGTAGGCCAGCAGCTACAGCTCTGATTCAGCCCCTAGCCTGGGAATCTCCATATGCCGCGGGTGTGGCCCTAAAAAGACAAAAGATCAAAAAAAAAAAAAGAGAGAGAGAGAGAAAAAGAAACATCTGTGTTTCCTCACCAGAATGAAGACTCGCTCCATGTCTGTCTGCCTCCCTTTTGGTAGGGGGAGCATCGGCCATGTAGCACGCTTTCCGTTCCCTTCCTGGTGTTTGGCACCTATAGACATTTTCATGTCCCCCCTGCCCCTGGGTGTGGCGAGCAGAGGGCAGGAAGGCCATCTCCCAGGTGGGAGTGGCAAGTAAGTTGAACATGGGTGAGGCCTCGCCCAGGGATGTAGCAGGCTCCTCTCACAGCCGGCTTCCCCCCTCTCCCACGGCCCATTGATCCCCCCACAACGTGCCCAGCATTCAGGCCAAGGGGTCCTCCTGGTGTGTAGTGCCTGGTTCCTGTCCTCAGGTACGCCATGGCCTAGGTTGGGAAAGCGGCAGTCTGGGCTGATTGGGAATCACACAGCATGAACTGCGTGGGCTCCAAGGGATCTAGAGGAGAGAGAAGTGAGGAAGAACTGGCAGCATATTTATTAGTCAGAAGCCCTAAACCTATTTAAGCAAAAGTAACCACCCATCTCATAGGCTCTGGAGCTGCAGGCTACATGACGTCGTCAGGACCTGGTTTTGCTTTCATCCTGTCCCTGCTTGCTGCTCTGGGTTGGTCCCTTCTCCAGACAGGCCTTTCTCTTGCAAGGTAACCAGGAGGCCCAGAGCTCGTGCTCAGGCCCAGGTCCAGGTCCAACAGGAAGAAGTGCTTCCCTCCTCAGCGGCGTCTCCTCGGAAGTCCCGCCCTCCCACTGGCCTGGAGCCAGGGGGCGCTGGGTGACACACTGCTGGCTCAGACCTTGGTCACCTGCCAAGGTTGCCCTTTGGCCCTGGGTTTAGCCTCATTTGAAGTGCGGGGCTGAGCCTGTGGGAGGCCCTACAGGCACCCCTTAGTGGTGTCCCCAAAGGAAACGGGCTATTACTTGAATGAGGAGGAGGCAGATGCTGGAGAGGAAGAGCACCAGCCTGCTCCCCGGTCAGGGGAGACCTCCTGACGGACGGGCACCAACAGGGCCACACGCAGCACAGGTTCTGATTGGGGGTGAGGAACGCTGGCCCACAGCCCTCCCCTGGGGCCTAGGAATGGGTGCCAAGGGCCTGAGGCCTGACTGGAGGGTGGCCCACCTGGGCTGTGGGGCCTGAGTCCTGCCAGCACAGGGTACGCCTGCCCTTCTCGGGCAGCTCCTTCACTGCAGGATGGGGTGAAAGTCAGCCCTCCCTGTGTGTGTCTCTGCCCTTGGGAGGACGGAGTGGGCTGGAGGACGTGGGGGAGGGGAGTAGGGCCCATGGAGCTTCTCCCAGCTGGACATTGCCTTGAGCTTGAACCCGGGGTTTCGAGATCCTTGATGGGTTCCTGAGCGGGAGGTGCTGGGACAGAAGAGTTTGGGGAAGGTTCATCAGGGAGCCGTCGAGGAGGGGAGCGGTGCTGAGGGGAAGAGGCTTCGGCCTAGGGAGCTGCAGCAGGGAGGGCAGATAAGGGACATTTCAAAGGGAGTAATGACAGGGCATGGTGACAGATTGGGAATGAGGATGAAGGGAAGGGAGGAGCAGGGTGTGCCCCCCTCCTGCAGCCGTCCACAGCTCAGGCTCGGCGTTTTTCTGTTGTTATGGGCTTCTGTGGTGGGGACGTGACCCCAGCTTGGAATCCCTCCCCTTGAACGTGCTCTGCCACCGGCAGAGGGGAGACACTCTCTGTCGCCACCTCCCCTGCCCCAGGCCTGGCCCCTCGCCCCCCTTAGCCTCTGCCCGGTTCTGCAGCAGGTGAGCTCCTGGGCGATTAGCATTCTGAGCGCTTCCTTCCTCCTGCCCTGCCGCAGCGCAGCCTGCAGAGCCCGAGAGAGTGACGGGCACCTTGCAGGCGCCTGGAGCCGCTCCCCGCAGCCCCTCCCTGGCCCTTCCTCCTGCTTAGAGCTCCTGCCCTCACCGGCTGTGTCCCCCTGGGAAGGGCCAGTCCAGGAGATCTGCCCACACGACTTAGACGATGGGCAGGGGGGCTGCAGGAGGAGCGGGCAGAGGACGGGGCTGCTGTCACTTGCCCTTCTCGGCAGCCCCCGCCGGACCACTCCGCCTCGACAAAGCCTTTCCCTTCCTCCCTTCTTCCTTTCCTCCTCCTCCCCACTCTTTCTCCCCATCGGCCCTTCCTCCCTTCTCCCCCTTCTCCCCCCTTCTCCCTGCTGATTGGCACCTGGTGCCTCTGAGGTTAGGGGACCTCAATCAGCTGCCTGCATAATTAGCAGATCATTCTTAATTACCCCAGGAGTGAAGAGGATAACAGGGGAGCAAGAGCGGTTCAGGTTGGGCTGAGGGCAGAGAGGCAGCCGTTAGGGCGGGGGAGGGAGGAGGGAGGGGGGTCCCTCCCCCACACCCCAGCGGCTGGTGGGCCTGATGCTTGGAGTCGGGGCAGTCCCGCAGGGTCCATGAGCCTACCTGGCATCATCAGACATCTTCCCAGAGGTAATGGGGGTCAGCCTTGGACAGGGACCCAGGCGCTGCCCTGGCCATCCTCCCCCTCCCTTGCCAGGGGGAGTGTGTCCCCTAGGCCCCTCCTTGACCTTGGCGGCCTCACATTCCAGGCCCCAGCCAGGAGCCCTCTGCACTCCCCCCTCCGTGGTGCTTCCTTGCAGAGTCTCTTTCCTTTGGAACTTTCTTCTCTGTCTGCTTAGCACTGCCTGGAGCCCCTCACCCTCCCAGTCTGGGTGGTAAAGGCAAGTGTTGACCAGGTTCTTGAGATGTGTCGACACACAGGTCATGAGACATAGTCACTCATTTTGACCTTTACAGCAATCCCGCAGGGTAGAAGTTACTATTCTTATTTTTGGCTGAAGAAGATAAGATGTAGTCTAGTTAAGTGACTTGCCCAAGGCCACACTGCCACTGTCCCCAGGCCTGTGGGACATTGTAGTTATTTACCTCCCTGATGGAGGCAGGTGTGTGCTGATGCTCCTCTGTCCCAGCTCTGAGCAGACTGACTGAGCCAGGTCCCTCCATGCCGGTGTCCCAGTGACAGGTGGTACAGACGTGACGCCAGTGATGAGCCTGGAAACTGAACTGCCTTGAAGCCAGCCTCCAAGCCAGGGGGTCTAGATCAGGAACAGCAAACACCACGCCCCCTTGCCACCATCCCCACCTCGTGGTGGACTTTGCAAATCAGTCATGGCTCTTGGTCCCAGCCCCAACCCGGCCCAGCACGCCTTCCTAAACCACCCTCTAAACCATCACTGCCAGTCTTAGTAATGACACACAAAGTGAAACCTCTTTCTCATCCTTGGTCTGAGATTAGGCGACTTGGGGACTTTGTCAACAAGCAGGCCATTACTTAGCCTTACAGACTCTTGGGTAAGAAAAGAGCTCTGGAAATCATGTCTTGCGTTCGCCTGTCCCACACAGCAATCTCCCCTGGAGCACCCCTGGCGGGGCATCCAGCTGGAATCTGGTTGCTTTGCACAGCGGTGCATCTATTTACTAGAAAATTCTGGAGTTCCCGTCGTGGCGCAGTGGTTAACGAATCCGACTAGGAACCATGAGGTTGCGAGTTCGGTCCCTGCCCTTGCTCAGTGGGTTAACGATCCGGCGTTGCCATGAGCTGTGGTGTAGGTTGCAGACACGGCTCGGATCCCGAGTTGCTGTGGCTCTGGCTTGGGCCGGTGGCTACAGCTCTGATTCAACCCCTAGCCTGGGAACCTCCATATGCCGCGGGAGCGGCCCAAGAAATAGCAACAACAACAACAAAAGACAAAAGACAAAAAAAAAAATTCTTATGCAGAACTGAGTCCTGCCTCCTGTAACTCCTCCCACTGGCTCTAACACAGCTCCCTCTCTGGGGTGACAGAGTAATCACTTTTCCACCTGACAGCACTTGTGATCTTCTTGATATTTGAAGGGAATTAGCATATTCTCGAAGTCACCTCATCTTCAGTGAGAACATCCTCCAATTATCTTGTCTGATGGGAGTTTCTCACTCACCATGGTTCTCGCCACCCTCCTCTGGACGTTCATTAACTTGTCACTTTTTATCCAGCCAGTGTCTGTTCATATCAGGCACTGTCCCAGGTGCTGAATCCCAGAAATGCAGTGGGGATCAGACAGCCCAGAAGGGAATTCAGAGTCCTCTTAAAACGTGGGCACAGCCGTGGCTGAGGTGGTGTCTGGCATAGATGAGCTCCTTAATCCGGAGCTCTGTGTCTGTAGCACCTGCAAGAGCGTGGACAGTCCCTGTTATTGGAAGAAGGTGAGAGAGGGACAGGCAGCGCTGTGCTCTGAGATTTCATTGCCTCTCCAAGCTGCTTTACATGCTTTTAGCTCAGACGGAGCTTACAGGTAACCGAAGCCTCTGGCTCTTTTTTCCCCTGAGCTGCCGCTAACCCTCCATCCTCTGTGTTTGCGCACTTGACTTTTTTTTTTTTTTTTTTGGTCTTTTTCCTATTTCTTTGGGCCGCTCCCACGGCATATGGAGGTTCCCAGGCTAGGGGTTGAATTGGAGCTGTAGCCACCGGCCTACACCAGAGCCATAGCAACGCTGGATCTGAGCCGTGTCTGCAACCTACACCACAGCTCACAGCAACGCTGGATCGTTAACCCGCTGAGCAAGGGCAGGGACCGAACCCGCAACCTCATGGTTCCTAGTCGGATTCGTTAACCACTGCGCCATGATGGGAACTCCGCACTTGACTTTTTAAACCTGAATGCTGGGCTTCACATTCATTCCTTATCAGTTTTGTGTTTTCTGTCCTCCTGACCTTTCAAGATCGTGTGAGTCTTTTTTTTTTTTTTTTTTTTCCGCTTTTTAGGGCCGCACCCACAGCATATGGATGTTCCCAGGCTAGGGGTCAAATCAGCAGAGCTACAGCTGCCAGCCTACACCACAGCCACAGCAGTGCTGGATCTGAGCCGTGTCTGTGGCCTACACTACAGCTCATGGTAACGCCAGATCCCTAATCCACTGAGCGAGGCCAGGGCTCGAACCAGCATCCTCATGGATGCTGGTCGGATTCATAAACTGCTGCACCACGGCGGGAACTCCCCACGTGAGCCTTGATTCCATCGTGCTGATGATTTTTGGCCCTCACTGTTGGATACCCCAGCATCAGCGAGCTGTACAGGGCCTGCCAGGACCTTCGTGCCAGGCTGAGATCAGTCCACTCTTCCACGGCATCTTTGGGTGCTGTTGTTCATCTGGCTCTGATTTTCCTAAATATGCCCCTCCAGCCCCCACAGCCCCATCTTGTCCATGGGATTTTGTGAGAGGCCATCAGAATCCTTGCTGACTCCAGCTGCACTGTGTGCAAGGTTTTCCCATGGGACCCCAGTCTAATAACTCTGTCAGACAAGAATTTAGAACAATGCTAGCCCCGGGGGATCTGCCTCTTCCATTTCTGAGTCCTCAGGACCCTCTATTTAATAAGCCATACCCAAAATTTGCCCAGGGTTGGCTCTTAAGCTCGATGTCTGTTGCTTTTGAGGAATCAGGTGGAGGCCCTGGAGCCGGCTTTGTCCATCTCCAGTTCTGATGCCCCCCCACCCCACCCCCATGCCAACTTCAGGGGGAGCAGTTACATAACCATGAGGTTGCTTCAGCACTGGGTAGCATGGGGCTGAGCCGGGCATGGAGGAAGCGGTTTGTGCTCAAGAACCCATTCACGGGGGGGGGCGGGGGGGGGGGGAGACCGTTTTCCCCACTGGAAACACAGGGCTTGTACAGCTCTCTGGTTCTGCATCTCTCCTGGAAGGAAACTCTGTCTCTTCTCCTCTTTCTGTGTTGCTGCCCCACTCAGACTAGCCTGTCAAGGCAAACAGCTGGTTTGGGTGCCTGCTTGAAGCCCCTGTGTCCCTGAGCCCCCACACACGAGGAGCCAGGAGTAATAAAGGAAACTTCATCAGGGGGTGGAGACCTCTGGGTTGTGAAATTGGCTGATCTGGTGGGTTTGCTGGGAGCCAAAACCTTATACAGTTGGTCGGGGTGGTTTGAGAAGGTCGACCCAGAGTCTTGACTGTTCAAACCTTTAAGGAAATCTTGGAGTTCACTGGCCATGTGGTCTCTGACCCCGGAGACCGCGGGCCACCTGCCTGCCACCCGCGGTGCCCTCCCGCCGTTCCCCAGGAACTGAGCCTTCAGCTCTGCCTCGTTTCTCTTCCCCCGTTGCGTCCTCACTCCTGCCCTGTACCTGAGGAGCTGTGACCGCTCTGTACATGGAACGCGGTGGCCACGGGCAGGGCTGGTGTTCCTGGAGGTGGGGAGCACCCGGCCAGAGGGCACCCCAGCAGTGCGAGCCAGAGGGACCCTGCACGAGGAGGACTGTGTGTTGCTGAATAACTCAGGGCGCAACATAGACTCGTGTGCGCTCACCTTTGGGGTGTGGGGTGTTAGCAGTTCAGTAACTGCAGAGTGAGCCCTGCAGGTGCCAGCTGCCAGGCGCTGGGAATACAGAGAGAGCAGACCCCAGCCTAGGGGCACACAGGCCAGAGAGCAAGGTGTGTGGTGGCTCTGTGCGACAGTGGAGTCAGCTGGACAGTGGCAGGTGCAATTTTAGATTCCGTGCTTGGCCAGGCTTTGGTGAGGAGGGGTCAGTGAAGTCAAGGACCACCGTGTGGGTGTCTGGGAGGACGGCAGAGGCCTCAGGACAAGACTGCATCGGCTATTCAGGGAACAGCAGGGCACCATGTTGCTGGAACCCACCGATTTGGAGAGGAGGCATGGGCAGCCCGTGGGCAGCCGACCTCAACATGCAGCCGGCGGTGAGGACCTGATTTTCCCAGCGCCAGTGATTGTGTGGGGGACAGTCCCGCGTGTACGGCTTAGCACTTGAATCAAGGCCCAGCCCTGCCTGTCACTTGCCTCACAGAGCCCTGGTTTCCTCCATGTGAGTCATGACAGTTCTGCCTCTGCTCACCTCTTCCTGAGACTGAAAACTCCAGCAGGCAGGGGCCACGTCCCTTCAGATGGCACATGCAGGTGCCAGCATGGGGCTAGGGTGGTGGCCCATTCCTGCCCAGCCTCCAAGCAACTTAATACAATAGAAGAAAACCTTCCCAGGGCCTTCAGTTTGGATGGTGCTGGTCCCCGGGCAGTTCCAAGCCGGCCCTGAGAAGCAGGTGTCGCTGGGCTTTAAGAGTCCTTGCCCGAGCCCCTGGCTGCGCAGGCCGGCCGTCAGCCGCTGGAGGGGCGCAAGAGGCCCTGGGCCTCGGGGAGCAGCCTCCAGCCCCTTCGATCTCTTCCACGGCAGGATCTCCCAGCGAGTGGAGCTCAGCCGGCGTCAGCTGCAGGCCATTGGGGAGAGGGTCTCCTTAGCCCAGGCCAAGATTGAGAAGATCAAGGGCAGCAAGAAGGCCATTAAGGTAGCCCCAGTGGCTGGTGGGCAGTCCCAGAAATCCCACTCCCTACCTCCTCCCTAGGCCTCCGGAGTTGCCAGGTCTTAAGTGCACTCCAGCTACACCTCAAGCCTTTCTCCTGCCCAGAGTCCCCCCATGCCTAACCTGGACCCCCCAAAGAACTAATGTCCAGCTTCCCGTGTCCACAGGTGTTCTCCAGTGCCAAGTACCCAGCTCCAGAGCGCCTGCGGGAGTACGGTTCCATCTTCATGGGTGCCCAGGACCCTGGCCTGCAGAGGCGCCCCCGCCACAGGATCCAGAGCAAGCACCGCCCCCTGGATGAGCGGGCCCTGCAGGTTTTATGGGGGTGCCTGGATGTTGGGGAGGAACTGAGGCCCATCACAGGGTTCTGTCCCCCAAGAGGATTCTGACTGCAGTGGGCAGAGGTCCCTTTGGCCGGTCACTGAAACCCACCCCCACCCCCCAGGAGAAGCTGAAGTACTTCCCCGTGTGTGTGAGCACCAAGCCGGAGCCTGAGGATGAGGCCGAGGAGGGGCTGGGGGGCCTACCCAGCAACATCAGCTCCGTCAGCTCCTTACTGCTCTTCAACACCACCGAGAACTTGTACGGCGGGGGTGGGGGCTGCGGAGGGGTGGGCAGAGGCTGGCCTGGAGTAGTGAGGGCACTGATGTCGGGTGCGGTGGAAGCCAGGGAGCCAGGAGGCCCCTGACCAGTTGGGTTTGCCTTGTAAGGCCTGGGAGACGCCAGTACCAGCTCATTGCAGTCTTGATGGAGCCAGAAAGGTGATGAGGACCATGGGCTGAGAACAGGTGCCTTCCACCCCACCTCTGTAGGTACAAGAAGTACGTCTTCCTGGATCCCCTGGCTGGTGCTGTCACAAAGACACATGTGATGCTGGGGGCAGAGACGGAGGAGAAGCTGTTCGATGCCCCTTTGTCCATCAGCAAGAGAGAGCAGCTGGAGCAGCAGGTGAAGAGTCGACGCTTCTTGGGTCGGCCGGGGGGGCGGAGGCGTCACCCTGCCAGCGCCGTCTAGGCCAGGGGTCTGATGAGCCCCTTACCCTGCCTGGCTGGGCATGTGTGAGGCCCCTGCCCAGGACCAAACTGCAGCCCCCTTCCCCACAGCCCCCAACAGCCCGTCTGTCCCACAGATGCCAGAGAACTACTTCTACGTGCCCGACCTGGGCCAAGTGCCTGAGATCGACGTGCCATCCTACCTGCCTGACCTGCCGGGTGTGGCCGATGATCTCATGTACAGCGCAGACCTAGGCCCCGGCATCGCCCCATCAGCCCCTGGCACCATTCCAGAGCTGCCCACCTTCCACACGGAGGTGGCCGAGCCTTTCAAGCCAGGTGAGCTGAGAGCTGGGAATGGACTTGGGTGGGAGCCCCCTGCTTGGCCACTTTCTTGCCAAGGCTCCTCACACCTTTTGACACTCTGTCCCAGACCTAGAAGATGGGGTGCTGACGGCACCCCCACCCCCACCACCGCCGCCGCCCCCCCCAGCCCCGGCAGTGCTGGTCAGTGCTCCCCCGCCCCCTCCCCCGCCCACGGCTCCTCCAGGACAGACCGCCAGGGAGGATGACAACGGTAGCGGGTCTCCTTCAGGTAAGAGCAGTGCCAGGATGTGCAGGGTGGGGAGAGGGTTGCCTTTCTGAGAGGGCATCTCTAAATTCTGGATCCCTGACAGGTTTTCTGTAGGTTGGTTAAGTGGTCATACATTCTAGATTTGCAGAATAGTTCTAATTTCAAAATCTTGTTCCACTGGGTTCATAAAAGAGCGCTTTCAAACTTTGCCTCTGGAGCCCCGGAATTCTAACCTCCAGGGTACAGGGAGCCTGGGCAAGCGGGCCCTGGGCAGGGGTGGGGCGTCGCAGTCCCACTTAAACCAGAGAAGGGGGTTGGTTACTAGAAAATTGTATTTCCCGGTCTAGCTCCACCCAGAAGTGGCACAAAAACCCTTTGTTAGCTTGTGAGTCAAGTTCAGCCTCAGTGCATCCGTATCACCAGGGTCCACGTGTGCAGCCTGGACGGGCCAGGCTCCGCGCATGCGCACAGGCGGATGCGGTCAGCACCCAGGCCCTGCGCGGTCTCCCCCCTGAGCGCCGCTTTACCAGCTACTCCGTCCCGAGTAGCCCACGGCCCACGGTTGCCTCTGGATGGCAGAACCTTAGGCTGGGCTGGCCCCCAGCGGCCCTGCCTGAGCAGCCTTTCTTCCCCGTGCCCTTCCCACCCCTAGTCCCCATCCAGGGAGCGCCCAAGGAAGTGGTTGATCCCTCCAGTGGCCGGGCCACTCTGCTAGAGTCCATCCGCCAGGCTGGGGGCATCGGCAAGGCCAAGCTCCGCAGTGTCAAGGAGCGCAAGCTGGAGAAGAAGAAGCAGAAGGAGCAGGAGCAAGGTAGGGTCAGACCCACTGCAGGGCACTCACCCCACAGGCGCCAGTGGGGTGCTCTCTGCCCACCGCCCTGCTGTCCTCAGGGCATTGCAGGCAGCCCGGTGGCCATCCCTAACAGCCTGGGCTCGGGCTCCTTTTGGTTTCGGACCCTGCCTAGTGGAATTTTCCTCTTAAGCCTGTTGGGGCCAGAGCCTTGACCGGCTCAAAGTACCGGAAACTTCTTGCACTCTGCCAGTTGTCCAAGGAAATGGTCAGGGACCTGGCTCAGTCCTGCTTCTCCAAGCCTCTTGAGGCCCCGGATTACGTCAACTGTGACTCCCCAGCACTGACATAAATGTCACACCTGGGCCCAAAGCAGCAGCACCCTGGGAGTCCACAGTCCTGACTTTGAGTCCCAGTTCTGCTTCTGAGGTTTGCACTGTGATGCCAAGCCGATTGCCTTTCATCTCTGAGCCAGATTCCTCACCTCCCCGTGGGGCCACTCATCTGTGCCTGCCTCATAGGGACTGTGGCTGTGCTGCTTCAAGGTGCACTTTTCTTATTAGCACTGACCAAAGCTCGACCAGCCGTGGTGACCTGGTGGGCATGGAGGGGCTGGTTGTGAGCTATGGTGACTTGGTGGCTTTTTAGGGACTGGGCTGGGTGTGCTAAAAGCACAGAAGACAAAGTGAGTCCTAAGGGGTTGCACAGGACCAGGTTCAGCCCAGCCTTGGTCCCTTCATCTCCCCCCGGGGCTTTCCCGTTGCAGCGAGAGCCACCAGCCAAGGCGGGGACCTGATGTCCGATCTCTTCAGCAAGCTGGCCATGAGGCGCAAAGGTAGGAGGCAGGACGCTGGCCGCCCCGGCTGAGGCTATGTCTTTTTCTGTCTTCAAGTCTATAAGGCCAAGATGGCCCAGTGCCCATCCAGCCCCTCACCCCTGACCTGACCTTTGCCCTCCCAGGTATCTCTGGAAAAGGACCTGGGCCAGGGGCCAGCGAGGGGCCAGGAGGAGCCTTTGCCCGGATGTCAGACTCCATCCCACCTCTGCCACCCCCACAGCCCCCAGGAGAGGAGGACGAGGACGACTGGGAATCCTAGGGGCTCCCCCCCGCCCTGCTGTGCCCATGTGCAGAAGAGCCCAGCAGGCTCCTGGTGGGGAGAGGGGGGCATCTCGGGACAGAGACTCTGAGGGAAAAAGAGTACAAGAATCAATAAAGAAGTGTGATGCAACAACTGAACACGAACCAACAGTACACTTTTAATTAAGGAACTAATTATTCTGTGTTTGCAGAATGCAGGTGTCCCTCCCAACGGGGCCTGTCCTGCTGCCCCTGGTCTCAGGCGGGGGGGCAGGAGAGGAGGTGCAGTCAGCAGTACAGCCGGACGGAAGGAGACTTCCACACAGGAAGAAATGTCTCAGTGACAGACACAGGGTCTCTAAAAATAGTCCCACTGAGAGCCTAATGGCCCTGGGCAGACTCGCTGATGTCAGGGGACGAGGTGTCTTGGAGTCGGCTCAGGCGGCAGAGAGGTGCCACCGGCTCGGAGGGCCTGGAGGTGCCTGGAAGCTGCTGCTGGGGTGAGGGCAGGTTAGGACAGTGCTGCAGGGGGGAGGCAAAGCAGGCAGTTCCTGCCCACCTGGGGCAAGGCAAGCTGAGAGGGGCAGGAGAGCCCCAGGACACCAGGGGGCAGAGTGGGGAACACTTATTTCCAGGAAAGAGTAGAAGCTCTAGAATAGCTCATTCTAGTGAGAAAGGGAGAGGTAGGAAGGGCTGGCTCCCTGTCACCTCTAAGAATGTGGAGACAAGAAACGAGCAAGAGCAGAGGTGCTGCAGCCCCCACAGCCCCACAAAGGCTGACCAGGCATGGTGTGGGGAGCTGCCCAGGAAGGGCCGAGCCCACTGCTGCTTCAGGACCGGCCTCAGTTTCTGTTGGCTTTTCCACCTACTCCTGGATCCTGGCAGCCCACTGATCCAAGGGTACCATGCTCTCCTCCTCAGGAAGGAGCTCCGCAGACACTTCACGCAGGTGGGTAAGGAGGGGCCTGGCCAGCAGGCGGTGGTGCGGCCAGCTATCAGGAAGAGCCACACTTCTCACGATGAAACTGGGGAGAGACGGAGACACCAGGTCTTGGGGTGGGAGGAGGTAGGGAAGAGGGTTGGTGAGCTTCTCAGGGAACACAAAGACAGGACTACCTTTCGCAGAGCTGCAAAGGCAGGGCCAAAGGTGGCTTTGACCTCCACGCGGTCCCGGATCCAGGCGGGCAGCTTTGCCAGGATGGGTGGGCGGGCGTAGCGCTGGTCCAGGAGCACAATGCTGGCAAAATCCTTTTGGTGCCTGATGGCCCTGCCTGGGTGGGAACAGGCTGGGGCTCCCAGGTGCACCTGCCCCCCCTTCAGGACCTCTCTACTGTGTCCCTGCCCTCTGCTCGGCCCTCAGGCGGGGAGACGGCAGGCAGAATCCCTTCTTCTGTCACCTCGCTCTCTGGCCCTCCACCCAAGTACACACCTGCCAGCCAGGGGCAGCCCAGGCTCACCTATGGACTGGTTGACGGCCTTCATGCACAGGTTCTCCACCAGCGCCTTCCCGGGGGCGGCCTGGCCTGGGGCTCTGGGCTGGGAGGGCAGAGATGACCTGTCACAGCTGTTTCTTGCCTCCTGCCTAGTGTGCTCTGCGACAGTGACACCAGGCTTTGGAGCGAGACCAGGGGCCTCGGGGGTACAATGCCAGCAGCTGAGAGAACAGGTGGGGGGCATGGAGATGCATCGCATCCCTCTGGGGCAGCGGGGACGTCACAGCCGTGAGACACCCTCTCTCCTTGTGCCCCAGGGTGCCGGAGGTACTCACGAGGGTCTGATCCAGGTAAGCCATCTTCTCCTGCAGCTCTGCAGACCTGATGTTGGGGTAGGGCATGCCCACCATGACCACACACCTGGGGTGGAGGTGCGTGTGAGCCCTGGCACCGGGAGTGATTCTCAAGGCCTCACCCTCACGGCAGTGTCCCCTGTTCCCTGCTACCTCGAGAGGGTTTTTTAGGCTGAGACATCCTGACTGGACCACAGATTCAAGTCCTGGTAAAGCTGGGGTCTGCCTTGCTTTCCCCCTGGCCCCAAAGGGTCAAACCCAGAGTTGTCCCATCGATGCCCCCATACGGGGGTCAGCCCTGGCACAGACTCAGAAGACACGAGACTACAGCTACCTGGAGCAAGTGGAGTGGGGGTCAGAGCCTCAGGAGACGTGAAGCCCCCCCACTTACCGGCCAAGGCTGTCTGAGAAGTTGATGCCTTCACTCATCTTCCCTCCAACTACGGAGAGCAGCAGGGCCCCTGTCACCATGCCCTCGGCCTGGCCACAGTGCTGCAGAGCCAAAGTGCGGATGCCCATCTGAAGACGTCAGCTGCCCTCCCACCCTCCCCCAGTGCTACCCAAGGCCCAAGGTGCACACTCACCTTGATGCACCTGGAATACTCCTTCAGCACCTGCTCCACCTGATTTGCTCTCTTGGGCTCCTGAAATATCTGAAGGTAGACAGGTGATGTCTCCCAGAAAAGGGGTGCAGAATGCCTGGGTCTTGGATCTGCTCTTGGCTTTAACGTTTTCTACACTAGGGCCTGGAGAAGCCCACAGGCTGTGGGGAAACCCTCTGGGTTGTTATCAGGGATCGGAGTCGGGTAAGGAGCCAGCGGCCCCCAGCACAAGCGGCCTGACCATCTGGTTCCACGGACACAGGAAACCCCAGGAGGGACTCAGCGCCATCACCCTCACAAGTGGGAAGTCCAGCTGAGGGTCACCCACCTTCTTCCTGACAGCCAGGCGGGCCAGCAGGCCGCTCCTGTCCCAGTGGGTATGGACCTGGCGCTGGTATTCGTAGGAAGGGAAGAAACAGACCACCCCGCCTGGGACCACGTTGCACAGGTTACAGAGGATGCGTCCCGTCTCATCCATCTAGGGGGAGGGGCAAGGAGCCTTCAGGGAGCCCTCCTGACACCCCACCCAAAGCCCCGCTCAAACCAAGTACAGACCCCACGGTGACTGCAGTCAGAAGGACCACGGCCAGATGGCTCCCCTGGGTACAGTATGCCACCCTCCCTCCCACACCCAACTGACGCTCCTGGGGACTGGTGGTCTGACTGGCAGGCATGCCACCATGCTGGCACACCAGAGCTGAAACCCACAGCTAGCATACCACCAAGTCTGCCCTTTTCCAACCCCCAGCATCCCAGCGGGCAGCTGGGGACCAAGCATCACCAAGGACAAATCCGGCACTGAAAACCCCAGGCATGCTGCTGGAGCTGTGCCCCCACACCTGCATCCCTGCCTGGCCGGGGCCAAAGGAATCAAACAGCGAGAGGAGCACAAGGAGTGATGGGCTCGCTTGCGAGCTTCGCCCTGAAGAAACGTACTTAGCAGAAGGGGCAAGGGGTACGGTGGCTCAGACCTTCCTTGGTAAACATCTGGATACTATTCATCCTGTGCCAGCTGCAATGGGAGACCCCAGGCCTGTATACCCAGGACTGGCCAGAGGGCCCCCAGCCCAAAGTCTCTCTCTTGCCCCCAAGGCTACGGCAGGCAGGCTGGTACTGACCATCTGCGGCAGCTCCCTCTTCTGGTATGTGAATTCCAGCTGCTGGTTGGCAGGCCCGCTGCAGATGACGAGGGGCAGGATGTTGTCTGGAGGGATCACGTGACCTGGCAAGACCCAGTGAGGCTGACCTGGAGTCTGGACTGTCCCGCCAGGCATTGTGCAGAAAGAGTACCCCCAACCTTGGCTTCTAGACTAGGAACAACTGTGCACAGCACCCACCCTCTGCCCCGTTTCCAGAGAACCAACTGGGCGATGCTCGGGCCTCTCCATACAGACAGAGAAAACAGCATGAGAACCTGGAGACAGCGAGCTCGCAAGAGAGCTGGCAGAGGATGGAGCGCCCGACCCAAGGCCTCAGCATATGGCTGGACTATGGCAGGAGGCCGCCACCTGACGGCATGGATCCTCACCACAGGAGAACTCCACCACGCGCTCAGCTTCCACCCCGGCACACGCCAGCAGCTGCTCCCGGAAGTCAGACACCTGCAGACCACAAGGCCAGCTCTGTCACCTCCTCAAGGCCCAGGCATGGGGGCCCCCACAGGGAGGGGGAGATGGAGGTCTGGGCTAGGAGGCAGCAAACACACAAGAGCAGAAAGAGGTGAAAGGAAAGGCTGGTAAGATTAGCTAAAAGCAGAGAAAATCAATGATGCCCAGCATCAGCAGCCTCACTTAAACCACTTGCGGGAACAGCAAATTCGGCAATTTGGCACAGTGATTCTCAACCCTGGCTGGGCAACAAAATCACCATTTAGAGTTAAAAAAATACACATAGGGAGTTCCCGTCGTGGCTCGGTGGTTAACGAACCCGACTAGCATCCACGGGGACGCCAGTTCAATCCCTGGCCTCACTCAGTAGGTTAAGGATCGGGTGTTGCCCTGAGCTGTGGTATAGGTCGCAGACGCAGCTCAGATCCTGCATTGCTGTGGCTCTGGCCTAGGTTAGCGACTATAGCTCTGATTCGACCCCTAGCCTGGGAACCTCCATATCCACAGGTGGGGCCCTAAAAAGACAAAAAGGGAAAAACAAAAAATACATATACATGGTTAGGCCCCAGCAAACTACTGAATAAGAAGCTCTATGCAAAGACATATGCATCGTATTTTTACTCTTAAGAGCACCAGGTTTTTCACCCATCAAACTGGCACAAGTCCCAAAGGCTGACTACTCTGTGGAGAAACAGGCATTCCCACACTGCTGGTGGGATACAGAACAGCACAACTCCTGTGGCTGGGGAATTTGACAATGTTTAATTTAGCAAAACTAGACATTTTTACTTTTTAACCCACAATCCCCTATCTAGGTGTCTCCCCTAAAGTAACAGCTTCACAAACCAAGTATCACATGCACGAGGACAGTTCTTGTGAAGTTATTTGTAATGGTCTACATTTCAGAAAGGGACAGACTAAAGAAGCTCCCTCCACCCAAGAGAGAACCATGCAGCCCAAAGACCACCTTGTGAGCTAAGGATCCCCAGAACATGCTGGTAAGGAGTTCCTGTTGTGGCTCAGCAGTAAAGAACCCACCTAGTATCCATGAGGATGAGGGTTCAATCCCTGGCCTCGGTCAGTGGGTTAGGGATCTGGCGTTGGTGTGAGCTGTGGTGTAGGTCACAGACGTAGCTTGGATCCAGCGCTGCTGTGGCTGTGGCTGGCAGCTGTAGCTCTGATTCGACCCCTCGCCTGGGAACGTCCATATGCCGCAGGTGCGGCCCTAAAAAGCAAAAAACAAAAAAAAAGAACATGCTGACAAGTCAACACTGATTATGCTACATAGGTCTTGTATATAGTTTATGGGTGTTGACATATTTTTAAAAATACAATCAAGAAAGGAAAAAGGAAAACTGTAAAGCTGAAAACTGAAACAAAGAAAGCTTAGCTACCTATCAAACTCAGACAGTAACCACAAGTGACTTTATATCCCCAGGGCCCACACATTTTTAGTGGGGTATTTATACTCTAAGGGCAAGAACAAATGCATGTAAATGTATTCGATTAGTTTACTGGTAGAATATTCATATAATTTTGAACCTCTTATGTATATTGTAGGATAGAGCAAATAATATGTTAATTATGTTAACATAATAAGGAACCAAACAGCAGATTAAAAGAGATACCATGTTAGGTCAGATAAAATGACTGGTTTTGATACAGAAATGTCACTGTGGACTCAGGATTTCTAGTTCCTAGGTCTATCCATCAAAATGGCTGAGAACAGTGATAATCCAGGAGCACTCTGAACACCCCCACTCCCAGCTGTTGGTCTCTAAATTCCAGTCCCCATTTGAAGAAACCACGGCCCTTGCTGAAACGCAAGGTTCCAAGTCTAGGGCAAAAAGCGTAAAATGAGCCTGGGACATTTTTGTGCCGAAAGCAGGGAAGCATCCAGGGCTGAGGCCACGTCAGAGGGACCAGAGTAGCACGAGGGGTGCCCACAGGCCAAGTCTGAGATGATCTGAGCAGCAAAAAATGACTATAATTGATCTTAATACACAAGCGAATAAAAACCCACGTCTGCCCACAAGAGAGAAAAATAATACAGCTACAGGGGTGATTCTAACAGGCAGCTCAGGCTGGGAACCTCTGAGAGCTTGAGAAGGCTGAAGAGCCTCTGCCTTTCAGCCAAGTCAGTCCTGTTCTAAGATGCACCCTAAGGAGGTAACCGCCGTGCAGACGTGGTTGTATCCACCACTCTATTTAACACAGAAGAACTGCAAGTGGCCGAGATACCTAATGAAAGAAGAGCAGCCATATCTAACATAATCATGGGATAAAATGCAGCCAGAGTTGAGCGGAATAAGTGCCTATTTGCTGACAATGAAAAATGTTTAAGACGTTTTGCTAATTGAAAAAAGCGAATTTTGTAACAGCAACATGTAGAGAAACAATTTTTGTTTTTAAAATACGTATGTTTGTAAAAATTATGCATACAAAAATTATAATGATATGTACTGAAGTGAATCTTTTGCTGCTGGAATTATGATTTTTTTTCCTGTTTTTGCTTGTCTCTGCTTTTCACAATGAAAATACCACATTTCCCTAAGTATGTATATTAAATTTCTAAAAGATAGAGGGGGTTGTGTCTGTGGTGGGTACAGGAAGGGAAAAGCACTCCATCCTGGGTCTGAAACTCCAGAACTGCTTTCTCTAGAGAAGCAACTACAGAAACACCAGAGCAGGGCAGTGCCCGTCCACCCCTGGGCCCCAGCCCAGGCCACGAGGCAGTACAGCTGTGCCACCTGCTGGACGCTGCTTGGCCTGCTCAAACCAACCCCCTTCTGGTTGGGGCACCCACGGGATGGGGAAGAGGCCGTGTCCTTACTGGCTGCATGGTGCCCCCCGCGATGACCACTGCCCGGCATTCCTTCACCACCTGGGCAAAGTGCACGGCTGGATTCAGGAGCAAGAATTTGAGGCTGCTCTGACTGAGGCTGCCTGGAAAAAAGAAAAAAGACAGCTGTAGGGAGAAGGGCGGGTACAGGCCCAACAAGACCTGCATCCCTCTGAGGCACAGGCTCCAGTTGGGTCCATGCAGGAGACCTAAGAGATGCCACTTTCTCTTAAATTAGACCCATTTCATCCCCAGGGCAACCCTAACTAGAAATCATCTCTCTTTTCTTCCTAAACTGAGGTTTAGGAACAAAATGACTCAAGTCCCACACTCATAGGTGATAGAACTGCAGCCCGATCTTCACCATCGGCCACGAGGCTTCTCCCACCCAAGCTTTTCCACTGGGCTACTAGCCTGAAGACAAGCCAGCACCTGGCCCTCTGTGCCCCTCCTCCCCATCACCACCACCAGTGCAGGTCACAGGCAGTTTCCACCCATTTCCTCATCCTAACCCAGCAAGGTGCCCAATGGAGGTACAGTAGCCCGCTCCAGGCCGGCCCCTCCAGGGTTACCTTGGCGGCTCAGAATGACCCTGCCGTCCTGGTTGGCAGTGGTGAGAGCTGCAAGGAAGCCCTCGATGTGCATCAATGGGGAGGCAGGCCGCAGCACCCCGGCCTCCTCCTCTTCCACAGGGGCTGCAGGAGCTGCACAGGGCAGAGGGAAGAAGAGGGCCTGGGTCCCTGGACAGTGGAGGCTCCACCATCCTCAGGGGAGACCACGCAGGAGGAGACCTGCCCAGGCTCCCCTTTCCAACTCACCCTCAGACACCCCAGACTGCAGACTCTGTAGGAAGTGCTGGAAGCCAGCCAGTCTGGGCTGTTCCCTGGGGGACGCCAGGACTGCTCCATACCGTTCTGTGAAGCTGAAGAGCTGGGATGGACGAGAGCAGCCAGCGTGAGAGGGAGTCAGATGGCCACTGCCCACCCCAGGCCAGCTGGCCTGCAGCAAGCATGGGGTTTCCCACAGGGTGAGACCGAGAAAGGCAGGGGCTGCTGGACCCCCAGGCCTGGCCCAAAAAGAGGGAGGTACCTTTCTGCTGATCATGCTCTTTTCACAGTAGCGCTGAACCTGTAAAACCAAACCCAGCCTTAGGTGCTGTGAAAGCTGACCCATCTGGAAAAAGCCACCTTCCAAATCCCGGAGCACGGTCTACTGCCACATCCCAGGGGCTGGAAGCCTCCTTCTGAAGGCCCCTCTACCACTTTGCCCCACTGAGCACATGCACGCACACGCACACACATCCCCCCGCACAGGCTCCCCTCTAAAGGTGCCTGGTTGATGGTCACGCTTTCCTCCAATGTGACAGCAAAGCTAGACCTTGAGGATTAAGAGGTGGTTTTTTAAAATCCTATGAGCAAAGGAGGGCAGGCTGGGGCGCACGCAGGGAGGCACGTGGAGGAGCTTGCCTGTGTGCACGATGTGTGCGGCTTGGGTGTTTGGAGCCTCTAAAGACCTCTCAACGGAGGCTGCCTTCCATTAAGATTCACCTGGCTGGAATTTGTGAAGGACACACAAGGGAGATTAGGGGGTCAAGGGGCCAGAAGGAGGGCGAGCCAAGAGCCTGCTCTCAGCAGCAGCCGTGCGAATGAGGGGGCCCTTAACGCAAGAGCAGTTCCAGAGCCGACAGCCGCATGGATGCGAGACGAGGGCAGAAAGGAATCGAAGGCTACTTGGCCTGTGGCCCGCCTGACGGGTGATGGTGGTGACCAGGCCAGGGGGCAGCTGGCGTGAAGGGAAGCCAAGGGATGGAGGGGAGCGGGCCCCGAGTCCGGGTGGCTCCGCCGTGCACCACCAGCTCACTGTGTATGGCGGGGCCTGCTAAGACATCTTCCTGAGGCAGGAAGCTGGCTTCCACCGCTTTCAAATGACACACCTCCTGCTTGGAGTCACAGGACCTGCCCGCAGCCTTAGCCACCATCATTGCTCTTAACTGTTAGCAAACCAGAGTCTCTAAGGCTGTCAGTCACTCGGCCCCTCCCGAGGGAGTCGCCCTGGCCATGTCCTTGCCCACCTCAGCCCGCCGGCAAGGCCAGGCTCACAAAGTCATCCCTGCTCTGCCCCGAGCCTGGGAGACTGTGCGGAGGAAAGACGGAGGAAGGCAGAAGGCACCTGCGGGCAACCTGATTACCAACTGCAAAAAGCACCCTTCTCACCAACCCTGCGACCCTTGACACTAGACTGAAGACTGGCCTCTCCTCTGACATGGTGCTGAGTTTAAGGACTAAGTGACTGTGTGGGCCTCTAGGCTGCGTGGACACAGAGGGATTTACTTTCTATTCCTTCCGTGGTCTCAGCAGCGTCCTGCCCTCACAGGTGGTGATCAGAACAAGGAACCCGGACGGGCCGGCATGCGGATGAAAATCTCTACCTTGAACAAGTTGATGTTGTCGATCTGGCTCTGGAAGAGGAAGTCGTTGATGGTCTTCAGCTCCGTCCCTAGGGGCAAAAAGGCCAAGGGCCCGGAGTCTTCGGAGGCTGCGGCCTTCAGTCCCAGAGGGAGGCTCAGAATCGCTCAGACCCACTCTTACCTGCCTGCGAGAGGCTCTGGGTATTGGGGTTTTGCTTAACGTTCCCTACAAAAGAGAACCAAACAGGTCAGATGGGGCCGGGGGAGGGGACGCTCTGGTCCCATCTCCTCACCCTGGCTCCGTAGTCATTGAGTTAAGAACATTCCTGTCTGAAGGAATCTTTTGCTATTTACAGGAGAGGCAGAAGGTCCCAGTCTCAAGGTCTTTGTGTTTGCACGCACAGTCCAAGCTGTCATCCTTTTCGCATCTCCTCCTAGGACGTGGGGACAGAGCCACCCCACTCCACGCAGGAGCCAGCAGGTGATGCCCAGGCAGCACAATGACAGCAGCGTGGCAGACACCAAGTGAAGGGCGCCAGCTTGAGACAGAGCCCACGGGAGCCCTGCTGCTTTTCTGCACTTCAGCTGCTCTGAAAACCCTTAGCAGGGCTGCCGCACAGCAATGGGAAGGGCATGGGGCCCAGACACGTCCCTGCCCTGGGCTGCACTCACTCGGAGGGTCACATGCCTGTGCTGCTTTCCTCCCAGGGGCACCCGAGGCCCAGCACCGTGACATGGAACATCATACACACTTATGTGACAAGAGATTATCGTTGTCACCTAAGGAATAGGGCCTGGCAAAATAAACCAGGCTTCCAAGAAAAAGATCTAAGGTCAGACAAATGAGATTTCCTAAATTAATGACCACGACAATTCCTGAGACATGGAAAACCCAGGGGTCCTGCCAGGCACCCGCGGCTGCCCCTCACCGCCCAGCACGGCCACAAACTTCTCCAGCAGATACAGGATCTGTTTGATGTACATCAGGTTCTTGGCCTTCAAGCGCTTCCTGCGGAGAGGCCAACGGGCATCAGTGGGAGCACCCCAACAGCACCCCAACGGCCCATGCCTTCCTGTCTGCTGCCTTTCCCCTGGTCACCAGCTACACACTCTCCCAGAAGAAAGGCTGGCTATGGCCATGGCCTCCACAGCCACTGCTGCGTCCTGAGACCCTCAGCCTAGGGGGGTGCATGCCCAATGACCCAGGAGGTAAAGACATGCTCACCACTGCACTCGGCCGGGCCAGAAACACCACCCTGGTGCCTCCTCTCACAGGCTGACCTCGGGGCACAAAGCTGAGCAGCCCCCACCCCCCAGGAGGCAGTGCTCACCCATATCGTTCCATGTACTGGAGCAGCTGGGAATGGGCCTGGCAGAGCTGGGAGGAGAGAGCACAGGTGTGAGGGCGGGCCAGCCTGGGGCGAGCGGCCTGGGGCTGGGCCAGTGCCAGTCCAGATCACATCTGCAAGGTGCCAGCCCAGGCACAGGAGCAGGGTGAAGGGTGGGCTGCTGCAGACAAAGGTGTGAGTTTTAAAGGTCTGAGGCTGGTGGGAGCCAAGAGGAGAAGGCAGGCAGCTCCTGCTGCAGCATCCACGTGGGTCAGAGAAAAAGCAAGGCAAAGACTCTTGCAGGTCAGAAGTGTCCCTGCTGGTTTTCCCTGAGTTGGTAAAGAACGCTGTCTACTAAGACAGGGTTCAAGGCAACCGTCACACCCTGGCCCAGGGCGACCGGCACTGGTCAGTCCAGGAAGTGGGATGTGGTATGTGGTTGAGGGTCGGAAACCAGTAGTCAACTCCCAGGCCACACAGCATTAGCTGTGTGACCCCGGGCTCGGGGCTGCAACCTCTCTTGACCTCTGAGTTCTCCAAGTAAAACAGGACACTGGCCTGACGCAGTCAGCACGCGGTACGGGCACGTGACAGGCAGTAAGTACACCGTGGCTTTCAGAAACCTCGAGCATCCTTCAGGGCAGTGTCAACAACATCCAAAGGTGTGAGGAGTTCTGCTTCTCATCCCCTACTGGGTCACAGATCTAGTCGGCCCTGCCCTGGGCAGGACGGGGGATGACACAGACTGCTGCAGAGCAAGCCCAGTGTCCGCTGCTGGGCCGGCCCCAGCCCTGAGTCCCGCAGGGGAGCTGGTCCGCCCTCTGCCCACGGCAGCCCTGCCCAGCAAGGCAGGCCAACCCACCTGGGAACCGCTGACTTCCACGCTGTGCATGCCCGTGATGGTGTCCATCAGGTTGTGGGCCTCGTCGACGAGCACCACCTGGCCCTGCAGCCGGATCCCCGTGGCCTGCCGCGTGGGCGCGTGCAGCACCATCTGGTAGGGCAGCACCACCAGCTGGGGGGACGAGAGGTGGCCTGAGTGGCACTGGGACCCCTCCCACAGGGCGCCTGCCCAGCTCTCCCCACCAGCCTGGTGTGAATGGTTTATTTCCTGCGCGGAGCCTGTGTGGGAACACTGCGGAGAGAGCTGCAGCACACCAAGCTGTTCCTAGAACCTTGCCCTAAAAGTTTACCTGGACACTGGGTACAAAACAGATAAAACTAGAGCCGAGCAACAGAACCAAGAAGGAGCAGGGGCCTGGAACCCCTGCTTTGTGCCCCCTCCGAGCCCCTGAGGCACCAAGGTTGATGCACCAGAAAGCAGCCCTGGGTTCTGGTCCTGGAGTCGCCGCTTAACACCACTTCCCAGCTGTGGGACTCCGGCAGTCAGCCTCTCTGAGCCTTGGTTTCCTCAAGCCCGTAACTGCCAGGTGAGATGATGACAAACAGAGTTCCTGGCACCTTTTAAAATCTATGTAAATCTTTTCTCGATTATATGACGTTCTCCACGTACTTCCAAGAGCCATTCAAGTTAAGGAAGTAGCAAGAAAACAGCTAGGTCCTACCCACAGATTAGCTCACGCAGCCCGACAGGCCTAGAGAAGGGTGCGCCCAGGTGCTGCAGGCAGGTGCACAGGGTCAGGCAGCGGCCTCAAAGTGCGTCTTGGAAGAACTTTATATCCTGCAGCTCCCCAATGGCACTCCCGTTTCTGCCCTGGCATCTTCTGGCTGTGGTTTCACCAGGAAAGCACACCCCTACCTGGCTCCTGTGTGCCATCCCCCATAATGCCTACTGTCCCTGCAGCCAGAGCCACCAAGGGACCCAGGGCCTCCTCCAATCCTTGTACTGAGAGTGGGCGATGGGTCCTCAGTGGCGGTGTGGTGGGCAGTCCATTCACAGCTGGTGACAGCCTCCAGAATTGAGAGGAGTGAGAATTCCCTCCTAGGCCCCACTCAGAGCCAAGAGCCATGGCCCGACCCCAGGGTCTTCACCTGCGCTGCGGGAATGGCGAACCTGCTCCCGTAATAAGGACAGGCCCGAGCCTCCTTTCCCAGGGCCACCAGCTGCTCAATGTCCTTTGCCCCGACCAGGACCTCGTCCCGGAGGAGCTGCAGTCGCTCGTGGCTGTAGAAGGGGCAAGCAGTCCGCTGTTCCTGCTTCCTCCTCCTGGGCTTCGCTTCCTCGGCGATGCTCTTCTCTGGGTGGGGTGGGTGCAGGCCGGGGGACAAAGGCAGAAAAGGGCATGACTGCCCAGGGCTGGGAGCATGTTTGTCCTATCCAGACCCGCTTCCATGGACGGGGCCTAGAACCCTTCCGAGAACGGCTTCCTCTGGTCTCAGCAGCCCTGCATTTTACTCCATCTTCTCTGGAAAAGCCTATTAAACTGCCTCACAGCCAGGGTTTCTGACTAGATCTGGATTAAGAACTACAAAGGCCTTTTTCTGAGCACGAGGCTCTTCAGGAAAGGAGGCCAGGGTCTGCCCGGCCATTGTTCTCATCTTTTCCTGGGTCCCAGGCCACATCCACTCCCTCTCCCCCAGGCCACCCAAGCCACTCATTGGCCCCAGAGGCCCCTCCCCCAGCTCCCAGCGCTGGTGGCTACCACGTCTGCTCCTCTGCATGTCCACGCAGCGGTCATTGATGAGCTGCACGGAGCCCAGCTTCCTCACATCGTCATTGACACAAAGGTTCTGCAACACAGCATGAGACACAGGGCTGGCTAAGTGACACCGGAAAAGCCACCAGGCCTGCCACACAGCCCTGTTTCCCTCCAAGGACCAGCCAGGCACAAGGCCTGGTCCTGCCCTGCTCAGCCAGCCTCAGACCCATGTCTTTCCCCTGCAGGGTGAAGGCAGCAGGATGGCACGGGGCCCTGACACCTGCCTGTGCTTACCTGCCGAGAGCCCAGGGAGACAAGCCGCGTGTCTTTGCCGAAGGGGCTCCTCTGCACCTCGTGCACAAACTGGGCCAGCTGGGAGTGTGTCCGGCTGCAGTAGTAAATCTGCCCGCGAGAGCGGAGCTCAGACAAGAGGTGGTCATGCCCCCAACATTCTCTGCACCGCAAGGAGGGCCAGGGCAACAGAGAGGGCGGCAGGGACAGTGACCTCAGCCAGCACTCAGGTCAGTGACCAGGGCGTCCACACCCACCCTCAGCCACAGGACAGGTGCCCCTCCCCTCGGTCAAACCTCAGCCAGGAACTAGACGCCCTGGAAGGAAGGGGGCATCCCCTCCTTGGTGACTCTGAACATGGGAAGGACGTGAGGGTCTGGGGTGTGCCGGGGTCGGGGGGTGTCCCAGAGCTCGGCAGGCAGGCAGGGGTAAAAGAGCAGGTAGCAGAAGCTGGCTGTCTCTGCACCCCACCCCAGCTTAGAATACGGAGAAAAGGAACACGAGGGGATCCACTTTCAACAGAGGAAACCAAGTCTTAGGTGCAGTGATACCTGCACAGAGTCAGAACCACACCCTCCCCCACAGCGCTCCATGCAGATGCCCATCAAAGGAGGGGATGAGCCCCGAGAGCCAAGGGCAGAGCCCGTCCCCACTCCCCTGCCCCTCAGCAGAGGGGCCTTGGCCCAGAGGCGGCTCCCAGGTGCCCAGCCCGTCAGCCGCTGGAGACGCAGCTGGAAGCTCGAGCCTCCTTCCGGGGCCAAAGCCCTGGGTGCAGTCACAGGAGAAGGGCCACGCCTGGTGCCTCACCTTAGTCACGTGCTCCTCCTCCAGGTCATCCTCGTCCTCATCTGCTCTGAGAGGAAAAAACACGCACAGAAAAAAAGCCTTCTCAGATCTTTTTTATGTTCACCTAGAAATCCAAAAAATTTTGAAAGGGAGAAGCAAACATTGCCTGGGGCTCTGAGAGAGGTGTCAGGGACAGGGTCGGCCTCCTGGTCTACAAAAGCCTGGATTTACATCGCACACCACGTGGGGACAATGCAGGCAAGACCCTGTAAGGGGCTGGATGTGGGAGGAAGTGAACAGCCCTGTGTGCAGAGCCAGGGGCAGGGTGGGGTTGGGGGGGGTATCCCCAGAGGCTGGCATCTCCTGGACCGACGGCATCAGAAGCCACAGAAGCTAAACTGGAGGATTAGTGCCCTGGCCTGGATCCCAAGGAGCAACTTTTTCCTCCAATGGTCATAAACTCCACTCAAGTTCTCTGCCTTGCCTCCGAGGGCCCCAAGGGAACAGAAGAGGAGCCCCAAGGTGGGCGAGAGGAGGAACAGGGAGGGCCACAGGACATTTGATGATCCTGCCCCCAGCAGGGTGCACAGAGCAGTCGGCATCTCAGTCTTGGGCAGGGGTCACAAGTGTTAATCCAGGCCCAGAAACCTAAGCCCAGGACCAGACGGTTTCACCGGGGAATTCTACCAAATATTTAGAGAATGAATGCCAGTCCTTCCCATCTCTTTCAAAAGACTGAGGAGAGAATGCTCCCAAACTCACCTCATGAGACCAGCATTACTCTGAAACCAAAGCAGTAAGAACACAGGAAACGAAAACTACAGTCCAATATCCCTGCTGAACACAGATGCAAAAATTCTCAGCGGAATACCAGCAAACCAAATTCAACAGCACGTTAAAAGGCTATCTCAGGAGTTCCTGTTATGGTACAGAGGAAATGAATCCAACTAGTATCCATGAGGATGCAGGTTCAATACCTGGCCTCACTCAGTGGGCTGGGGATCTGGTGTTGCTATGAGCTGTGGTATAGGTCGCAGATGCAGCTCAGATGGGGTGTAGCTCTGGTGTAGGCCAGCAGCTATAGCTCTGATTTGACCCCTAGCCTGAGGACTTCCACATGCCATGGGGGCAGCCCTAAAAGGCCAAAAAAGAAAAAAGAAAAAAAAAGAAAGAAAGAAAGAAAAAGGAAAGGATGTTTCATGGGAATTCCTGTTGTGGCTCAGTGGGTTAAGAACCAGACTAGTACCCATGAGGATGCAGGTCCAATCCCTGGCTTCATTTAGTGGGTTAAGAATGTGGTGTTGCCATGAGATGCAGTGTAAGTCACAGATGTGGCCCGGATCTGGCACTGCTATGGCTGTGCTGTAGGCCGGCAGCTGCAGCTCAGATTCAACCCCTAGCCTGGGAACTTTCATACATAGCATGCTCAGCCCTAAAAAAAAAAAAAAAAAAAGACAAAAAAAGAAAGGGTATTTTATAATCAAGTAGGGTTTATTCTAGATGCAAGGATGTTTCAACATAAGCAAATCAATGAATGTGCTATGTCACATTAATGGAATGAAAGATTTAAAAAATCATATGATTATCTCAATAGATGCTGAAAAAGCATCTGACCAAATTCAGAAGTGCCCCCCACCAAAAAAAACCACCCCAAAACCAAAACCACAATGAAGGCCGTGTATGACAAACCCACAGCTAACATCACACTCAGTGGTGAAAGGTTGAAAGCTTTTCCTCTAAGATCAGGAACAAGGGTGCTCACTCTTAGCACTCCTACTCAAGAGAGTACTGGAAATCCTAGCCAGAGCAATCAGGCAAGAAAAAGAAACAAAGTCCTCCAAATCAGAAAGGAAGAAGTGAAACTGTCTGTTTGCAGTTGACATGATTTTACATGTAGAAAAGTCTAAAGACTCAACCAAAAACCTGGTAGAATAAACAAATTCAGTAAAGTTGCAGGATGCGAAAATCAACATACAAAAAGTAAGCTATATTTCTAAACACTAACAACAAACTATCTGAAAAAGACAAAGAAAATCTCATTTACGAATAGCATCAAAAACACTAAAATACTTGGCAATAAATTTAACTAGGAAGGAAAGATCTGTACACTGAAAACAAGATTTTGATAACAGAAACTGAAGAAACAAACAGAAAGCCATCCCATGTTAATGAATCAGAAGAATTAATGCTACTACCCAAAGCCATCTATAGATTCAACGGAATTCCTGACCAAGACTCCCTCAACATTTTTTACAGAAATAAACAACTCTAAAAATCATACGGAGAGTTTCCACTGTGGCTCAGTGGAAATGAACCCAACTAGCATCCATACGGACGTGGATTTGATCCCTGGCCTCACTCAGTGGGTTAAGGATCTGGCGTTGCCCTGAGCTATGTTGCAGGCTACAGACTCGGCTCAGATCCCAAGTTGCTGTGGCTGTGGTGTAGGCCAGCAGCTACAGCTCTAATTGGACCCCTAGCCTGGGAAATTCCATGTGCCATGGGTATGGCCCTAAAACAAACAAACAACAAACAAAAAAGATGTTAAAGGAGTTCCTGTCGTGGCGCAGTGGTTAACGAATCTGACTAGGAACCATGAGGTTGCAGGTTCGGTCCCTGCCCTTGCTCAGTGGGTTAACGATCCGGCGTTGCCGTGAACTGTGGAGTAGGTCGCAGACGCAGCTCGGATCTCTCGTTGCTGTGGCTGTGATGTAGGCTGGTGGCCAAAGCTCCGATTAGACCCCTAGCCTGGGAACCTCCATATGCTGGGAGAGCAGCCCAAGAAATGGCAAAAAGACCAAAAAAAAAAAAAAAATATGTTAAAAGCTAAGACAGACTGAAAGCAAGGCCTCTTGCACCAGTTAGCCAAGTTGAGAATGCAAAGGAATAGTTCTTTGAGGAAATTAAAAGTGCTAGTCCAGTTAACACATGAATAAGGATGTGAAACAGCTTTATTGTTGATATGGAGAGTCTTAGTGGTCTGGATAGAAGTCAAACCAGCCACAAACATTCTCCTAATCAAAGCTGAATCTAGAGAAAGGTCCTCTCTTCAATTCTATGAAGGCTGAGACAGGCGAAGAAGCTACTAAAGTCTGGAGCCAGCAGAGGTGGGTTCATGAGGTTTAAGGAAAGTGTTTCCACAACATAAAAGTCCACGATGAAGCAGCAGGTTCTGATGCAGAAGCTGCAGCAAGTTGTCCAGATCTAGCAAGATAATTCACTAAACAACAGATTTTCAGTGTAAATGAAACAGCCTTCTATTGGAAGAAGATGCCATCTAGGACTTTCATATCTGCAGAGGAGAAGGCAATGCCTGGTTTCAAAGCATCAAAGGACAGGCTGACTCTTGTTGGAGCTAATGCAGCTGGTGACTAAGTTGAAGCCAGTGCTCATTTACCATCTGAAAATGCTAGAGCCCTTAAGAATGATGCTAAATCGACCCTACCTGTGCCCTATATATGGGACAACAAAGCTTAGATGATAGCACATATGCTTACAACACAGTTTGAGGAGTACTTTAAGCCAACTGTTAAGAAATATTGTTCAGAAAAAAAGATTCCTTTTAAAATATGACTGCTCATGACAAGGCACCTGGTCACCCAAGAGCTCTGATGGAAATGAACAATGAGATGAATGCTGCTTCATGCCTGCTAACATAACATTCATTCTGTAGTCCAAGTATCACAGAGTCATTTGAACTATCAATTCTTCTTAAGAAATGCATTTTGTAAGGCATAAGCTGCCATAGATAGTGATTCCTCTAATGGACCTGGGCAAATTAAACTGAAAATCTTCTTGAAAGGACTCACTACCCTAGATGCCATTAAGAACATTCGTGTGGCCAACAGGCACATGAAAAAATGCTCAACATCACCAATTATCAGAGAAATGCAAATCAAAACTACACCTCGCACCTGTCAGAATGGCTATCATTAAGTCAACAAATAACAAATGCTGAAGAGGGTGTAGAGAAAAGGGTCCCCCCCTACACTGTTGGTGGGATTATCAATTGGTACAACCACTACAGAAAACAGGATGGAGGTACCTCAGAAAACTAAATATAGAACTATCATATGACCTAGCAATCCCACTCTTGGGCATATATCCAGACAAAACTTTTCTTGAAAAAGATACGTGCACCCCTATGTTCACTGTAGCACTATTCACAATAGTGAAGACATGGAAACAACCCAAATGTCCACTGACAGATGAATGGATTTAGAAGATGTGATATATATATATATACAAAAAGGAATGCTACTCAGCCATGAAAAAGAACGAAATAATGCCATTTGCAGCAACATGGATGGAACCAGAGACTCTCATACTAAGTGAAGGAAGTCAGAAAGAGAAAGAAATACCATGTGATATCACTTACATCTGGAATCTAATATACAGAGCAAATGAACCTTTCCACAGAAAAGAAACTCAAGGACTTGTGAGAACAGACTTGTGGTTGCCAAGGAGGAGGAGGAGGAGGAGGAGGAGGAGGGAATGCAATGGACTGGGAATCTGGGGTTAATAGATGAAAGCTATTGCCTTTGGAATGGATAAGCACTGAGATCCTACTATATAGCACTGGGAACTGTATCAGTCACTTATGATAGAACATGATGGAGGATAATGTGAGGGAAAAATGTACATATATATATACATATATATATGAGACTGGGTCACTTTGCTGTATAGTAGAAATTGACAGAACACTGTAAACCAACTATAATGGAAAAAATAAAAATCATTAACAAAAAAAATAAAAAAAGGAGTTTCCGTCATGGCGCAGTGGTAAACGAATCCAACTAGGAACCATGAGGTTGCAGGTTCAGGCCCTAGCCTTGCTCAGTGGGTTAAGGATCCAGCGTTGCCCTGAGCTGTCGTGTAGGTTGCAGACGTGGCTCGGATCCCCCGTTGCTGTGGCTCTGGCGTAGGCTGGTGGCTACAGCTCCGATTCGACCCCTAGCCTGGGAACCTCTACATGCCGCGGGAGCGGCCCAAGAAATGGCAAAAAGACAAAAAATAAATAAATAAAATAAAAAAAGAACATTTTTAACAAGAGTTTAGAAGAAGCTGATTCCAGCACTCATGGATGACTTTGAGGGGTTCAAAATGTCACTGGAGGAAGTAACTGCAGATGTGGTGGAAACAGCAAGAGAACCAGAATTAGAAGTGGAGCCTGAAGATGGGACAGGACTGCTGCATTCTCATGATTAAAACCTGAACAGATGGGAGTTGCTTCTTAGGGATGAGCAAAGTAAATGGATCCTTGAGACAGGATCTCGCCCTGGTCAAAATGCTGTGAAAATTATTAAAATGACAAAGGAATTAGGGAGTTGCATAAACTTAGTTGACAAAGCAACAGCAGGGTTTGAGGGGATTGACTCCAATTTTGTTTTGTTTTGTTTTGGTTTGTCTGTTTTGTCTTTTTGCCTTTTCTAGGGCCGCTCCCGCAGCATATGGAGGTTCCCAGGCTAGGTGTCTAATCGGAGCTGTAGCTACCGGCCTACACCACAGCCACAGCAATGCCAGATCCTTAACCCACTGAGCAAGGCCAAGGATCAAACCCGCAACCTCATGGTTCCTAGTCGGATTCATTAACCACTGAGCCACTGATGCGAACTCCAGATTGACTTCAATTTTGAAGTAAGTTCTACTCTGGGTAAAATGTTATCAAGAGAAACTGTAAAAGGAAGAATCAATTGACAGGGAACACTTCATTGTTGTCTTATTTTAAGAACTTGCCACGAGTTCCCTTCGTGGCTCAGTGGAAACAAATCTGACTAGCATCCATGAGGACACAGGTTTGATCTCTGGTCTTACTCAGTGGGTTAAGGATCCAGTGTGCTGTGAGCTGTGGTGTAGGTCGCAGACACAGCTATGGCTGTGGTGCAGGCCAGGAGCTGCAGCTTCGATTAGACCCCTCGCCTGGGAACTTCCATATGCTGTGGATTCAGCCCGAAAAAGAAAAAAGGAAAAAGAAAAGCAAGAAACTGCCATGACCACCCAAGCCTTCAGCAACCACCACCCTGATTGGTCTGCAGTCACCCACATCTAGGCCAAGTAAGCAAGGCCCACTCAAAGGGCATTTGTGAAATTAAAGCATGAATGGAAAGGGAGGCTCTCAAGGGCAGCAAGGTCTAGGAGCAGCCCAGTTATTATCTTCAGCATTTCTACTTCACCCAGGAGCTTATAATTGACAAACTGGAACCCTATGAACCTGGACCAACAGAAGCCTTGGGTGAGAAGAAAAACTCGGGCTGACGCTGGCTCTATGGCTTACATCACAAGCCTTACATGGCTGAGTTTGGGATTAAGAGCCTGAGACTCAGAGGTGGACCACTGGGTTCAAATCCTGGCTGGCGGCCTCGGCCCGGGCACAGCTGGGCCATGGCGTTCTGCGTGCAGAGTGGAGATGCAAATACCACCGAGGGTCTGGAAGTAACCCCTGCCTGTGCTGAGACAGGGCCAGCTGCCATCGCTGCCTGTGCCCTGAGGAGCAGCCTGGCTGGGGGAAAATGGCAGGTGGCTGGCATTCTCCCTGTCAGTGCCCTGTGAAAACAGAACCCCGTGCAGGACGGTGGGCGGAGGAGCAGCGCTCTTACCCACTAGCCTTTCTTTTCTCCTCGTCACTCTCGTACTCGGCGAGGACCAGCTCCTCCTCCTCTGAGGCCAGTTGCTCAGGCTCTGAGCCCGCCGCCAGCATCTCCCTGCTGAGGTCGAGGAGACGCTCGGTTTCCTCATCTTCCTGTCTCTGTGCAGGATTGTGACCGGTGGGAGAAGAGAAAGAAACCTCAGTACCAGTGCCCCCATGCCTTTCATGGGGGCAGCCTCTGAAGCCATCGCCAAGGACCTCACACACGCCACCAACACGGGCCCTACCATTGCCTGGTCTCAACCGCCCCGGATAAGCATCTCAGCTCAAGCTGCCCAGCTTCCAGGTGATGAGAGCTTAGCCAGAGGGGGACAGGAAGGAGACGGAGGTCCCGGCCACTCACCCTGATGTCAAGAGGGCCCCCTCGGCGTGACACTGGTGGGACAACACTCACCATACGCTTGGCTGCATACTTGAGCTGTGCATTGTGGCGGATCTGCTGTAGGCGCTCTTCTCGCTTCCTCCTCCTGACCTGCTCCTCCTAAAAAGTGAGGGGTCCATAAGCAAACTCCCACAGGAAGCCCCAGGCCAGGCCTTTCTCAAGAGTCCGGGGTGTCTCAGCCCAGGGTCCCTTCAGGCCCCAGCAGCATCTTTTATTTTTTATTTTTATTTTTTGTCTTTTTGCCTTTTCTAGGGCCGCTTCCCTCAGCATATGGAAGTTCCCAGGCTAGGGGTCGAATCGGAGCTGTAGAAGTCAGCCTACACCACGGCCATAGCAACACAGGATCCAAGCCACATCTTCGACCTACAGCACAACTCACAGCAACGCCGGATCCTTACCCCACTGAGCAAGGCCAGGGATCAAACCCTCATCCTCATGGTTCCTAGTTGGATTTGGTAACCACTGAGCCATGACAGGAACTCCCCCAGCACCCCCACAGACCTGGAGCCCTAGGCCCAGCCTTGCTATGCACTACAGGGCATGCATTGCCTCCCTTAGCCTCAGGCTCTCAAATGCAGCCCTTAACCCAACTGGTAGTCTCTGAAGCATGCTACCTCGAGCTACAGCACAGTTCCTTCCCAGGTGGGGGATGGATGGGAACACCAACCTGGAGAAGGCTGTTGACATCAGCTTAAAGACAGAAGAGCACCATCGACCCAGGAGGCTGATGGCAGAGCTGAGAGGAGGCATGGCCATGGCAAGGAAGGCACCATCCAGCCTCAGAATCCCCCCCAAGCAATCAGGAAGCCCCACCTGGGGGGATTTCCATTGTGGCTCAACGGTAACAAATCCGACTAGGACTGATGAGGACATGAGTTGGATCCCTGACCTCACTCAGTGGATTAAGGATCTGGCGTTACCGTTGAGCTGTGGTGTAGGTGGAAGACAGGCTCAGATCCCAGACTGCTGTGGTGTAGGCCAACAGCTGCATCTCGGATTTGACCCTAGCCTGGCAACTTCTGTATGTCACAGGTGCAACCCTAAAAAGGTACCAAAAAAAAAAAAAAAAAAGAAGCCCCACCTGGATGTCCCCCTCCCATAGCCTGCTCTCACCTTCAGGCGGTCCACCAGGTCCCTCTCTTCTTTCTTCTGCACAAACTGAGTGACCCAGTCGGGCTCTGCAGGGTCTTTTGGGGGCCTAAGGTCCCCTGGGAGGCCAGGGGAAGCAGGAGCGAGTCCTTCCCATTGCTCAAGGGGGCAGCTCTGGCTTCGGCCTCAAGGAGACGCGCCTCCTCCTGACGCTTCTTTTGTTCAAAGTCGCGGAGCCAGGAGAGGGCCCCACAAATCAGACTCAGGGACTTTCCCTGCAGAAAGGAAAACACGCTCAGAGAACGAGAAACAATGCTTCCCAAATGACCTTTCCCATCTTAATAAAGCCTGCAAGGGAGATCTGACTTCAAATACCAGAGGGTGCTCTCGGACCAGCCTCGGAAAGGAAGGAAGGGAACCAGCAAGAGAACAGCTGGGAAAAATGGGGAAAGGGAGAAATGAAGATGAAATTCCTTAATTATAAGGCTCACTCTTCCCCAAAGAATGGAAGCGGCTTATCAAGTTGCATGTAAGTGCTACAAGCTGGCATAATTAGAATGGGAGAAAATGAATAAATAGCCTGGAAAATAAATTAAGGCCAAAAAAAAAACACATACCAGGAGGTGCGCTGAGGGAGGGAATGCATTTGGCTCTAAGCCTTGATGCAGCCAACGTGCAGACAGAACCTGATCAGCCCAGGAGTCCCAGTGCTCAGATACTTTTTAGAGCACATCAACTGTTCTGGAAAACCCAACCCCGATTTAAAGACTAGAACCCTCCCTGTAGGTCCATGTTATGGGCTGAACTGTATCCCCCTCCCCCAAATGCAGATGTTAAAGCCCTAACCCCCAGTGTCTCAGAACATGACCTTACGGGGAAATAAGGTCACCGTAGGCGTACTCTGTTACGATGAAGGGGCCCTAATCCAGCAGGACTGGTATCCCTATAAAACGGAGAGGAGTTCCTGTCCTGGCGCAGTGGTTAACGAATCTGACTAGGAACCATGAGGTTGCGGGTTTGATCCCTGGCCTTCCTCAGTGGGTTAAGAATCCGGCATTGCCGTGAGCTGTGGTGTGGGTTGCAGACTCGGCTCGGATCCTGTGTTGCTGTGGCTGTGGTGTAGGCCAGCAGCTACAGCTCCGATTAGACCCCTAGCCTGGGACCCTCCATATGCCACAGGAACGACCCTAGAAAAGGCAAAAAGAAAATAAATAATTAATTAAAATAAAAAGGAGAAATTTGGACACAGAGGCCAGGAGAACAGATGATGTGCAGAGTTGTGAAGAAGTCTGCCATCTGGGGGGTCGGGGTGGGGTGGAATAGACCCTCCCCCACAGCCTCAGCAGAAACCAACCCCACCACACCTCGATTCTGCCTCTACACTGTGAGAGAATAAATTCCCATCATATAAGCAACTCTGTCTGTGCCATTTTGTTATGGCAGCCCAGGCAGATAATTTTATGATGAAATATCATATTGAGAGACCACTGAATGGTGTGAGAGGAAGTGGCCTGAGCATATTTAAAACTAAACAGGAGTTCCCATTGTGGCTCAGTGGTTAATGAACGCGACTACTATCCATGAGGACAGGGGTTCAATCACTGGCCTCACTCAGTGGGTTAAGAATCCAGTGTTGCTGTGAGCTGTGGTGTATGTAGGTCACAGATATGGCTCAGATCCTGTGTTGCTGTGGCAGAGGCTGGCAGCTGGAGCTCTGACTCGGTCCCTAGCCTGAGAACCTCCAAATGCTGCAGGTGAGGCCCTAAAAAGACAGAAGACAGGAGTTCCCGTCATGGCGCGGTGGTTAACGAATCCGACTGGGAACCATGAGGTTGCGAGTTCGGTCCCTGCCCTTGCTCAGTGGGTTAACGATCCGGCGTTGCCGTGAGCTGTGGTGTGGGTTGCAGACGTGGCTCGGATCCCGCGTTGCTGTGGCTCTGGTGTAGGCCGGTGGCTACAGCTCCGATTCGACCCCTAGCCTGGGAACCTCCACATGCCACGGGAGCGGCCCAAAGAAATAGCAAAAAGACCAAAAAAAAAAAAAAAACACCAAAACCTAAACAAACCTTTAAAATACAACTATTAACTCTAAAAAAACCAAAAAAGTATTCAAGGAAAAAAAAAGACTAAAATATATTACTAAAAAAGACTAAGCTATATTACTATACTGAGAGGGAAGGGAGGGGAGAAAGGGAAATGTGGTAAGAAAGCTACTTACTACCTCTTATCACAAGAAGGTCCCAATGACAAAAATCAATAAATCAAGAAACAGCAGCATAAGCTTTAAATTTCAACATACACCATCCAAATATATTTTTCTTTTCTTTCTTTATGGCCATGCCCCAAGGGATGTGGAAGTTCCCAGGCCAGGGATCAAACCTGCACCACATCAGCGACAATGCCATGTCCTTAACCCACTGAGCCACCAGGGAGCTCCTCATGTATATTTCTTAAGAAACAATTGAAAGAAGAGTACTTGGCCAAAAAACCATGTTGGATAAATTCAACTTGAGAAACGACATGCACTACCCTTTGCTTAACCGTTTTCCATGACTTTCAAGGGAGGAGAAAGATGTGCCTAACAATGCGGAATGTGGCAGGTGGTTGGACGAGGGTCTGACATATTGTGATCTATTGTCAGGAAGCCACTGCTGATCCTAAGCAGTCTTTCAGTGGTCGGGAGGAAAGAAGTCATAGGCACTGGGATAAGTGGAAGGCTGGATGCTGGTGGAATCCTACTTAAAACGCCTCACTCTGCACAGTGTCTGCTCGACCCACATTTCGTTAACGGGCAGGATGGATGATCTCCCACTCACTCTATCGAAAGGAACAAAGGGGACCAGGAGAGCCCGCCTGCCCTCTGCCTGCCCCGGAAGACCGTGTCATCCCAGGAGGGGTGATGCACTCTGTCAGCAGATGAGAGAGAATGAGTCTACTTCGTTCATTCATCAGCACACACACAGGGCCTCCAGGGGGCCAGCGTGCCAAGCTTTGCTGGATGCAGGGGATGCCGAGATGAGGTCCTGGTCCTCCGGGAAGTTCCAGCAACATCAACACAGGGACTGCATTCTCACTCAGTAGGTAATACCTTGCTCCCAAAGGTAACAAAGTGTAAGAAAAAGTGGGAACCCATCCCCACCACCCTAACATCCTCAGCAGCCAACCTTTAATAGCCCCCTTGTCCCAGGCCAAAGGCAGGCTTAGGGGCTCTGGCTGGATCCCTCCGGCACTCAGTGGCCTGGTTCCTGGAGACTGAACCAGTGCGTCTGACTTGTGAATAAGCCAGAGTAAAGGCTGGGTTCATCAGCATCAAAGCAGTCATGCACCCAGAGCAATGTGGAAGGTTTCCGAGCTCCAGGTCAAGGTGTTCACTGGCATTCAACTTCTCAATTGCCTTCAGTCTACCTTTTCTCAGCTCCCGGGGCTGCGTTGAACAACCCAAAAGAGAGATGTGACTACCACTCAGAAAGACAAATGGAGAGAGAACTACTTGGCTCAGCTTCAAACCATGCCACCCTCCGCAGGCAGACGAGCACGCTGGTTGTCCCAGACCGTCCCCTCCACCTCCCAGACCCTTCTTGGGCCCCAACCAGTCATACTCACGGTGCCAGTTGGACTCTCAAATATCCCAATCTTGCCAGCCTCCAACACCTGGTAGAGAGCTGCCATGAAGTCCTTCTGGATGGCATAGGGTGTGAAGGGAAAAGGGAAGTGGATGCCACCAGGCTCCTGGGTTTTGTCAGCCATGGTCCTGCGGGGGTAAAAGAACCTGCTAGCTCTCTAATGGACCAGGAAGTACTGGCCTGAAATTGAGAATGGTTCCTAAGAGGGGTCTCGATTCTAGTTACGGAGTTTCTCCTCAGGCGGCACATTTTGTCACAAGCAGGGGCCAACCTCTCTGCTTCATGTGCATCTTTCCAGAAAGCCTCACCAGGATGGCACAGCCAATCCAGCAATGTTTGCACAAACTGGCTGTGGGGGAGCTCAACCCAGGAAGGCCTCACAGAAACCCCTGCCGTTTCACCTGCCTGCACACCTTCCATCGGCCTGGAGATTCCTCTGGGGCGCCCGTGCCTAACTGCTTCTCTCCCCCCTGCCTCGCAGCCCTGAGAGGTCAAGTCCAACAGACAGGGAGTCGTGAGCACAGCTTTTCTGCAGCGAACACTCCCACCCCCACCGACAGGCACCCCAGCCTGCTTCCAGTTCACCCTAGCCTCCACTTCCAGTACAAACCAGAGCCTAGGATAAGAGCTTTCTGGGTGGTCCCCGACGGGGAGGGTTCTTCCCAGAGGCTGAACCCCAGCTGGAAGGGCTTCCCAGAACTCAGGCCATAGTACCTCTCTTCCCCCGAAGGCCAAGGTCTAAGAAAAACTTCTCTCCTCCTCCTCTGGCCCTAATCGCTCGGAGACATCCTCTACACAGCCTTTCCTGCTTTCATCACCATCTTCCATCCTAGCCCCACTCTCTCTGGAAGTCACTGCTCCAAGCTATTTAAGCAGACCCATCTCACCTCAGTACACATAGGAATAAATCTAAATGCCATTCACACCTTTGCTCCATTAAGACTAGGGACCGTGTCAATTCATTTAGGAAGAAGAAAGCTGCATGATGTTCTTCCAGTGACAGTTCAGGGAAGAACAGTTAACACAACGACAGTTTAGGGGCAGTTAACCCAACAAAAGAGGCAGAGGGATAACTATAGGAAGGATGACTTAAATCTAGGACAATTCAAGAGGGACGCATGTAATCGAAAACCCACTGATTGCACTAGAGTAGAAATTGACAGAACACTGTAAATCAACTGTAATAAAATTTAGGGAGTTCCCGTCGTGGCTCAGTGGTTAACGAATGTGACTAGGAACCATGAGGTTGCGGGTTCGATCCCTGGCCTTGCTCAGTGGGTTGAGGATCTGGTGTTGCCACGAGCTGTGGTGTGGGTCACAGACTCGGCTCAGATCCCGCGTTGCTGTGGCTCTGGTATAGGCCGGCAGCTACAGCTCCGATTAGACCCCTAGCCTGGGAACCTCTATATGTCACGGGAGCAGCCTGAGAAAAAAGAAAAAGAAAAAAAATTTAAAGAAAGAAAACCCACTAAAACATGAAGGGAACAAAGAAAGGCCCTCACAAACTCTTAGTACCAGACTTGCGTTACATGCTCCACAGGCCCTTTCTACCTTGGTCATCTTGTTTTGTTTTTTGTCTTCTCTAGGGCTGCACCCTCAGCATATGGAGGTTCCCAGGCTAGGGGTCTAATCGGAGCTGTAGCTGCCGGCCTACACCACAGCCACAGCAACGCGGGATCCGAGCCGAGTCTGCGACCCACACCACAGCTCACGGCAACGCCGGAACCTTAACCCACTGAGCGAGGCCAGGGATAGAACCTGCAACCTCATGGTTCCTAGTCGTATTTGTTAACCACTGAGCCACGACAGGAACTCCAGTCATCTTGTTTAATGACCAAATATCCTACAACACTGTAAGGATACAACCACTGGATCCTGACACTTACAGAAATGAAATAACTGTTCAAGGACTCAGCTTAAAAAAGAAACTCAACCAAAAAGAAAACAAAAAGACAACTTACAGAATGGGAGAAAATAGTTTCAAATGATGCAACTGACAAGGGCTTAATCTCTAGAATATATAAACAACTTATACAACCCAACAGCAAAAAAGCCAATCAATCAATGGAAAAATGGGCAAAAGACCTGAATAGACTGTTCTCCAAGGAAGATATACAGATGGCCAGCCAACACATGAAAAAATGCTCAACATCCCTAATTATAAGAGAAATGCAAATCAAAACTACCATGAGATACCACCTCACACCAGTCAGAATGGCCATCATTAATAAATCCACAAATAACAAGTGCTGGAGGGGCTGTGGAGAAAAGGGAACCCTCCTGCACTGTTGGTGGGAATGGAAACTGCTACAGCCACTACGGAGAACAGTTTGGAGATACCTTAGAAATCTATACATAGAACTTCCATATGACCCCACAATCCCACTCTTGGGCATCTATCCGGACAAAACTCTACTTAAAAGAGACACATGCACCCACATGTTCATTGCAGCACTCTTCACAATAGCCAGGACATGGAAACAACCCAAATGTCCAGCGACAGAGGATTGGATTCAGAAGATGTGGTATATACACAATGGAATGCTACTCAGCCATAAAAAAGAATGGCATAATGCCATTTGCAGCAACATGGATGGAACTAGAGAATCTCATACTGAGTGAAATGAGCCAGAAAGACAAAGACAAATACCATATGATATCACTTATAACTGGAATCTAATATCCAGCACAAATGAACATCTCCTCAGAAAAGAAAATCATAGACTTGGAGAAAAGACTTGTGGCTGCCTGATGGGAGGGGGAGGGAGTGGGAGGGATCGGGAGCTTGGGCTTATCAGACACAACTTAGAATAGATATACAAGGAGATCCTGCTGAATAGCATTGAGAACTTTGTCTAGATACTCATGTTGCAACAGAACAAAGGGTGGGGGAAAAAATGTAATTGTAATGTATACATGTAAGAATAACCTGACCCCCTTGCTGTACAGTGGGAAAATTAAAAAATTATTTAAAAAAAAAAAAAAAGAAACTCAGGAGTTCCCGTCGTGGCTCAGTGGTTAACAAATCCGACTAGGAACCATGAGGTTGAGGGTTCAATCCCTGGCCTCGCTCAGTGGGTTAAGGATTCGGAGTTGCCATGAGCTGTGGTGTGGGTCACAGACTCGGCTCAGATCCCGCGTTGCTGTGGCTCTGGTATAGGCCGGCGGCTACAGCTCTGATTAGACCCCTAGCCTGGGAACCTCCACATGCCATGGGTGCGGCCTTAGAGAAGACAAAAAGACAAAAAAAAAAAAAAAGAAAGAAAGAAAGAAACTCAGGGATCCAAGCCCAGGTCCACATGGCTCTCTTTCAGTCCAACTCTTGCGGCTGCAAGAGACAAGGAGCATAGTAAGTACAAGGGAGAGTTAATGAAAAGATATATGTTGAGAGATTAAGAATACAGTGTTCTGGGAAACCAAGAACAAAAGCCACGGACAGGGCAGGACTTCTTCAAGTCTAGACTTGCAAAGCGGTTCAGGTTTTAGGGCAGCTCCAGGGAGCCCACCATCAAGTAAACATTTGAGGATTCCTATTCTCCTGCTCAGGCCCACGCCAGGTGGAATCTGACACTTCCTTCTGCCCACCCCATCAGCCTGCCCGCAGCCTCTGCAACCCTCTCCACCTCCTAGCTTCAGCTCCCACTGACAAGCAAAGTCTTTTCTGGTTTCTTAGTTCTAAATCCCAAGAGAGGAGTTCTCTTGTGGCTCAGTGGGCTAAGGACCCAGCATTGTGACTGCAGCAGCTTGGGTTTGATCTGGCCTGAGAACTTTCACATGCCACAGATGCAGCCAAAAAGAATAAATAAATATAATCCCACGTACACTCTCACCCTGCCCTGCTTTAAGTCATTCTTTTATCTCATTATTCTGAAATACCCTGTATTTCCCTTTGTCTTTTGCCTGCCGCATGTGGAGGTTCCCAGGCTAGGGGTCTAATAGGTGCTACAGCTGCCAGCCTACACCACAGCCACAGTAACGCCAGATCCGAGCCGCATCTGCAAGCTACACCACAGCTCACGGCAACACCAGATCCTTAACCCACTGAGTGACGCCAGGGATCAAACCCGCAACCTCATGGTTCCTAGTAGGATTCGTTTCTGCTGTGCCACAACAGGAACTCCATGAAATACCCTGTATTTCATTTGTTCATAGGTTTTGGCGCTATTTGAATTTATTTTTATTTACTGTTCTCCCCCACTAGAATATAAATAAAATAGGAGGAACCTGATCTGTCCTACTCTTCTCTGTCCCTCGCACTCAGGACAGGTGCTTTGGCATTGAGTGAGCAATCAATAAGAATTTGATGGGAGGAGTTCCCGTTGTGGCTCGGTGGTTAACGAACCCGACTAGTAACTGTGAGGACAGGGGTTCAATCCCTGGCCTCACTCAGTGGATTAAGGATCCGGCGTTGTCGTGACCTGTGGTGTAGGTCGCAGAGGTGGCTAGGATCTGGCATTGCTGTGGCTATGGCGCAGGCCAGCAGCTGTAGCTCCAATTCGAACCCTAGCCAGGGAACCTCCATATGCCTCGGGTGCGGCCCTAAAGACGACAAAAAAAAAAAAAAAACCTGACTGCAGCAGCTCAGGTCACTGTGAAGGCACAGTTTCAATCCCCAGCCCGGTGCTGTGGGTTAAAGTATCCCACAGCTGTGGCATAGGGATAGGTCACAGCTGCAGCTCAAATTCAATCCCTGGCCCAGGAACTGCCCTGTGCCACAGATGCAACCATTTAAAAACAAACAAACAAACAAATGCTGTTAAATGAACAGCCAGCTTGAGGTGGGGGCTGTGGGTATGGGGTTTCTGTTCTTTAGAAGTGTGGGAAGCGGATGTCTAGGACATAAGTATCTAGTCCAAGGGCTGGTTCTTCAATGGTTTCAAACTGTTTTTATATAACCTCACAATTGTGTGGTCAGGATTTTTGTTAGCTCTACAGATAAACTGAGGCTCAGAGAAGTTAAGTTACTTGCCCTCAATCATTCAGCAAGTGCCTGAATCCAAGATTTGAACGCACATCTGCTAGTCCTCCCACCCTCTGAGCTGTAAATCTCTTCGCTGATCATCCTCCCACCTGGGGGAAGCAGGGTGAAAAGACTTGGTTATCAAACTTTAGAATGACAAGAGGGAACAATACAGAACAAAAGTAATTATTATTTCACTTCTCTGTGGGTGGTAATTATGGATCTCATTATTTCAGGGTTTAGCTTGTGCTGCTTCTAAGTTAAAGAAGGGTTTGGATAAATCTGTGAATGATGGATACACTAAGAACTATTAAGAATGCTTGGTGTTGGGAGTTCCCGTCGTGGCACAGCAGAAAGGAATCAGACTAGGAACCATGAAGTTGTGGGTTCGATCCCTAGCCTGGCTCAGTGGGTTATGGATCTGGCATTGCCATGAACTGTGGTGTAGGCTGCAGACACAGCTCGGATCTGGCATGGCTGTGGTGTAGGCTGGTGGCTACAGCTCTGATTATACCCCCAGCCTGGGAACCTCCATATGCCGTGGGTGCGGCCCTAAAAAAACAAACAAAAAAAAGAATGTTTGGTGTAACTTTTTCTTACCTCTTGTGGCAGGTTGCATGGAGAACAGGCACACCCACACAAGCTGTTCCTTGAATTCCCAGCCAGTGCTAAGGCACACACACCACAGCAAATCTCATGTTCATTAAATGGGGTAAAGTATGTGAAAGCATCTCGGGTATGTATTAGTTCTCAAAGGGTTCATTCTCTCCATTCGTCAATGATCACTTACTTAGCTGCGTACAAATAAATACTACAGACTGAATCCTGTCTCCCCTCCCCAAAATTCATGTTAAGGCCCTAATCACCAACGTGGGACTGTATTTGGAAACAGAGCTTTCAGGAGGTAATTAACACTAAATAAAGGAGGTAATTAAAACTAAATGAAGTCCTAACAGTTGGGTCCTAGTCTTTGTAAGTACTGGTGGGCCTAAACTTTCCAGCCTCTAGACGACCTGTGAGAGGTTTCTATAGTTTAATCTGCCCAGTCCATGGCGTTTTGCTAAGGCAGCCTGAGCAGACGAGACACTACGTTCCAGGTACCACCCTACTGTTATGCTCCTAAAGTGCTTAAATGCCACACACGTGGGAGACAGCCTGGCCCCAAGAGAAGCAAAGCCCTAGTGCTCCTGCGGTTAATCCGGAGCCCCAGGGCGCTGAGAGCTGACGGCTGACCCCAACCCCACACCCTCACCTTACTTCTGTCTCTCCTCCAGCTCTGTCCTCAGAGCCCTCACACTGTGTTAAGACTTATTTTCCGCTTTTCATGGTCAATTCCATCCATGACAGTCCTCTACACCGGACACTGCTCCACCTCGAGAGCAGTGTCCCTGAGAGGCGGAAAGGTTCTGGGGTCAAACTGCCTAATTTGGGATGCCAAGTTGTATCCGTGCTTAAGTCCACACCTCTGACCCTGTTTTCTCACCTGCGTGAGAACAGGTAACGGCGTACACGGTAGGGCTGCAGGGCCCACAGGTAAGAAGCACGCTTAGAACAGCAGACGAAAGCACGTCCCCGAAGCTGCCGGCGATCCAGCCCCGCAGCCGCCTCGCTCACCACCAGGTCCCGCCCCCACGGCCTCCCTGGCCCGCTCACTGGTGCCCAGCCTGTCGATCACACGTAGGCCCCGCCCCAGCTCGCGGACGTTTTCCCGCCGCCGGTCCGCCCCGCCCCCACACGTTTCCACCTCATTTCGTTCCTTGTCCCGAGCAGTTTCACGCGGAAGCGCGCTTACCCTTCTCGGCGGCAGGACTCCTCCGCAGAGGCCAGGCGGGCGAGAAGTCCGTATGGACGCCACTGAACCTGAAACCCCGGTTCGCCGGTTTCAACGTACCGAGTGAAAGCGCCCTGCAGCACGCCTCTCGGCTCAGCGGGGCGGGTCCTCCCCCCTTTTGGCCACTGCGCTTGCGCAACGGGCGTGGGCCGCCCACTCATGGGCATATCCCGGAAGACCGACCTGCGCTGCACGCCCGAGCCACTGCGCGTGCGCGCTCCAGGGCTCGCGGGAAACATTTTACCACGCCCTTTTGCGCCAGTGCGGTTGCCCAGCGGGCTCAGCTGGCGGCTGACCATGGGGCCCCAGGGAGGCTGTGTTGCTTACTAGTCTCTTCACGTGGTCGGTGTCAGGCGCAGGATGTTAGCGCCTGGGGCAGTTGGAGCCCAAAGGGCCGCTCTGCAATTGCTTGGTTTAAATTGAGGGGCAGGTGCTGTAGCTGACTCTGGAAGCCTGTAGTCTGGTCCTGAAACTCTACACCCGTAAAAACCAGGTTCCTCTGCCCAGTTTATCATTAACCTCCCTATCCCAAACTTTATTCCCTTCCCTGTCTTGCACCTGTTTTCCTCAGGATTGAAGAATATCAAAGAAAAGGGGTGATTGAAACCAAGTGGAACCCTGCAGGGCCCTCCTGGCAGGAAAACCCTCGATGCCCTTGATCCTTGTTGTAGAAAAAGGCTTTTCCTCTCTGAGGCCTTCCCTGAGTTCCAAAGGGAAAGCACAGGTAATTACTAAGTAGGTAAGGAAGGGAATACAAAGAAAAGGAAGAAAAGTGGCTAGAGAATAAGAGTTCAGTGATAAATCAGTCCTAGTGCATCCTCGAGTGATGTACACAACAATCTGACACTTATCCTTGAGTTGTTCTGCAGGAACTAAGACACCTACCCCCACACCCGTCCCACGTTG
Organism: Phacochoerus africanus; assembly: GCF_016906955.1. Taxonomy (NCBI): domain Eukaryota; kingdom Metazoa; phylum Chordata; class Mammalia; order Artiodactyla; family Suidae; genus Phacochoerus; species Phacochoerus africanus. The sequence continues at coordinate 71,136,340 of NC_062550.1, read as the reverse complement.
GGGATGGTGACTACTAGCTGAGCACGTGGACTAGACCCCAGACTCGTGGGAACCAGAAAGTTTATGACTGAGAGTACAGAAACATCACCCTGTTACCTCACCACCAACCAATCAGAAGAAAGCATGCACCCTGCAGCCCTCATCCCACTGGTGCCTTTAAAAATGCTTCCCCTAGGAACTCCTGCTGTGATGCAGCAGGTTAAGGATCCAGCACTGTGGCATAAGTCACAGCTGTGCGTCAGATTAGAACCCTGGCCTGGGGACTTACATATGCCACAGGTGTGGCTGGAGGGAGGCGAAACACGCTCCCCTGAATGCCATCAAGGAGTTCAGGTCTTCTGAGCTTGAGATCCAAGCTGTTTTCCTTGCTTGGAAATGCAATAAATGCTTCACCACAATACAGGGTTAGTAAATTGGTTTTGCTGCGTGGAGGGCAAGCAGACCCAAAATTCAGTCTCATAGTCCCTGCTCCTGTCAGACCTTAGTATGTGTGAACCGGTTATTTTACCTCTAGAAGGGAGGAAAAACCACAGCAGGGCTCAGACCAGGTAAGAGGCAGCATTTTGGAAGCCAAGTTTAGGATCGTTGCTACCAGGCACCTGCCCGCTTTGGGTGGCAAGTGGGTGGCTCACCTGGTCAGGAGAACAGAGTACATCGCCTTCACCTCCCTGTGATAGGGTTAGAGTGGAACAGTTACACAGGTAGTGTAGAAGTCCCATTTGTGACGGTGTGAAAATAAATATTGGATTTGGTCTCTCTCTGGGACCATGGATAGAGAGGGAAACCTAGGGAACTTTGGGAGATGACTGTAAGTTAATGACAGGTCAGTAAAGTCATCAGAAGCAGGCTTGCTTAAATATAAAACCATAAATAAGATAATGACCTGAGATATTACTCACATCATTAAGGAGACCCTCATTATACAGAACCTGAGATGATTCAACAGATTTTGGCGTATGGTACCGCCCTTCTGCCAATTTGAGTGAGCGCCATGACTGTCCTTGTTGACCTCATAGGGTCAAATACCCTTACCCAGATATGAAGGAGGAGCTAACGGATTAAGCCTGATGTCTCCTCGAAGACCTAGGTGGTCTTTCCCCCAGCTCCCCACTTTGCTTGGATTATAAACATGTGGCCCAGAAATCCTCAGGGCAGAGCTTCTTTGCCTGCCTGCTTGTGTCCCTCACAAGCGTCTATCTTAATAAATCTATTTCTTGCCAATCACTTTGTCTCTGACTGAATTCCTTCTGTGCTGAGGCACAAAGAACCTGAACCTCAGCTAAGTCCAGACACCAAGCAAGTGATTCTAATTAAAAAAAACTGGAGGTTCAAGGCCCTATCTGGGTTATGGCTGGCTTCAAGCCAGCAGTGTCTTCAGTTCCACCCGGATGTGGGTTTTCCTTTGTCAGGTGGAGGACTGGACTGCATGATCCCTGAGCTTTTCTAAAAGCACACCCAGGAGTTCCCGTCGTGGCGCAGTGGTTAACGAATCCGACTAGGAACCATGAGGTTTCGAGTTCGGTCCCTGCCCTTGCTCAGTGGGTTAACGATCTGGCGTTGCCGTGAGCTGTGGTGTAGGTTGCAGACATGGCTCGGATCCCGCGTTGCTGTGGCTCTGGCGTAGGCCGGTGGCTACAGCTCTGATTCAACCCCTAGCCTGGGAACCTCCATATGCCGCGGGAGCGGCCCAAGAAATAGCAACAACAACAAAAAAGACAAAAGACAAAAAAAAAAAAAAAAAAGCACACCCAGTGTGTTTTCCAGCACCACCCAGTAACCCAATTCTAACACTTGTTTGAGGTAACTGGGATCTCACATGTTAGGGCTCAGTCCCACAAAACTGTGACATGAGACAACAATCACAAGCCCAGGTTGTCACCTGTGCAGCCCACCTACTGGCTGTACATCAGAGAGGCTGACAGAACCCAAAAGAGCATTTTACTTACTAGATCACCAGTTTCTGTGAAAGTGTGTAACTCAGAAACAGGATGAAGAGATGCGCAGGGAAGCACGTGAGGAGAGGCCCGGAGCTCCTGTGCCCTCTGGGCACTCCCCCCTCCCAGCATCTCCACTAGCTCACCAGCATGCAAACTCTCCAAACCTCAGCCCTTCCCTTATCTAATGGAGGCTTCATTACCTGGGCCAAGGTTGGTTAAACCTTGGGTCTTTGGTGATTGAATGCAATCTCCAGCACCTTTTCCTCCCAGGAAGTCTGGGGGTGGGACTGGAAGTTCCAACCCTCCAATCACACAGTTGGTTCCCCTAGCAACCAGCCCCCTCCTCAGGTTGGTTACCTAGGGGCTTTCCAAGAATCACATCATCAACATTACAAGAGACACCTTGTAACATTTCCTTGCCTCAGGAAATCCCAAGGGCTTTAGGAGCTCTGCTTGGAATGCAGATAGAGGCCAAATCCAATATTTATTTTCACACTGTCACAGGATGGTTCTACAACTGGGGATGTTTTATGCTCGTGCTTCCTGGGAATGACCTTGGTCATTGCTGTGACTTTCCAGCAGGATCAAGAAACATTAGGGATGGTTTCTGGGACTTGAGGGAAAGGCTTTCAAGGAGAGGAGCCAGTGTAAAACTGTGTAAAAACTTGGGGGTGGGAATTTACAAAAGGAAAGGGTGGTTCTGAAACTGAGCAGGGCCCTGTGGGGCTCCTGGTATAAAAGCCCTTCTGTGTCCCGCATTCCTTATTCTTAGGAAATAGGTCTCCTTCAGCCCACATGACCTTCCCTGAGTTCCAAAGGGCAGGTTTAAACAATTGCTAATCAGGGAAATGAGGGGGATGCAGAGACTACGGAGGAACAGTCAAGAAACAATGGTGCAGCCTTGGGGCAGGGTCCCACTTCCTCCTCAAGGGACACACTTAACATTATCTTTCAGCGCTTCTGCAGAACTAAAACCCCCAACAAATGGAAGAGGTTAACTTCTTGATGAAGCCATCTTCATTCCAGGACCACCAGAACCTGTCCCCAGGGCCACTAGACACCAGCTTTGAAGGAGACTACCAGCTTCCGGATACCCTGAGCCTCATCTGTGGCCCTATTTTCTACTCTAAAACCTTAAAACCACTTCCTGCTCTCTCCCAAAGGAGGACCCAGTGTTCAGGGCATTAGCCTGCTGTGGCCTCATTTGCCTGGAAAAGCAATAACAGCTATTTATTTTTCTTCTCCTTCACCTAAAACTCTGTCTCCCTATCCCTATTTGGCACTGGTGAACAGAGGCCAAGTCTTGGCAACAGTTCCAGAGTCAGTTCTTTGTCATTACTTCCCAGTTATCACTGACCAGTGTGGTTTGAAGAGGACAAAGAACTAACACCCTTCGGGGGCTTGGAAGTGGCCCACCAAAATCCTGAAAAGGTGTCTAATGCGTCAGTGTTAACTTCTAAGTTCCTATAAATGTTGCATTTACTGTACAACAACTAAGTTTGTTTTAGCACTTACAAAATGTTTTAAAGTAATTGTCCCAGGTAAATTGGACACTTCGGGAAGACACACTGGGGAGTTCTCACTGTGGCACAACAGGATTGGCAGCATTTCTGTAGCACCAGTGAAACTGACAGCACTAATGGCCTGAACGCAGCCAAAACCCAGACTGGGACTTGAACCCACTTGCCGGGACTTGAACATAACCTAAAGCCAGATTGGGACTTAAACCCATGGTTTGAAATTTGAGTTACTCACCCTCTCTCCGGACTTGCTAAGGTTTAGCTTCTTTATGTCTCTGCGCAGAAGGAATTCAGCGAGAGTCAAAGTGATGGGTAAGAAACAGATTGGGATAGGATGCTTGTAAGAGATGCAAACAGGCCAGAAAGCTCTCCCCTCAGGTTCTGGTGGGGGCCACAGGGGCGTGAGGGGTTGGAAAGACCCACCTCTTCATTTCCAGGAGTCATAGCTCCTCCTTAGTATCTAGTAAGGTGTGTATTCAAATCACCTGAAGGGCCGTCATCAAACTCTTGCCCTAGGTCTGAATCCCATCCCCCACCCAATAACTGAGGCAGTTCTCATACCTCCACTAGTCAAGCAAGTCTACCTCATTCTGATGGTTTTCTTGAACTTACAGTGGTCTCCCAACACCCCCCAGGTTTCCCTCTTTATCTATGATCCCCTACTGGGAATTCCACAACCACCTGTGCCTACTCTAGCCCTATCACCAGGACACAGGTTCCATCCCCAGCCTGGCACAGTGGTTTATAGACTCTGGCATTGCCACAGCTGCGGCTTATGTTGTGACTGTGGCTTGAATCTGATCCCTGGCCCAGGAACTCCACATGCTGTGGGGAGGCCAAAAATGGAAAACAAACAAAAAACCAAACCAAAACAAAAACCACGAAGAAGATGCACTGGGTTTGGGCCTATTTCTTCAAAGTTGCCCCTCCCCACCTTCCATACACACACTCCTGGCACATGAATTCTCTAATTTAAGAAGCACCATGGAAAGAATAGCAGGTGATACATCTTGGGGTCTGGTTGTAGAAGACTTTAAAGAGCCAACAAATAAATTTAGAATTTCTCTTATAAGCAATTTGCACATCACTGAAATGCTTTTGAACAGAGGAGTGAAACTGCAAGATCAATGTCTTGGAAGTATTAGGGCAGAAGCAATGTGAAGAATGGCTTGGAGGGGAGAGAGGTCAGAGGCAAGCAAGCAGCCCAGCTATGTTCCAAGCTAAACCATGTGATAGGACCTTGAGTGGCCATAGGAATGGAGCATGGAGGCAGTTAATACCAGGCTGTACCCCCCATCACGCCCTCTATCTCCTCTCATCCTCACCCCAGGCTATTATTTACTCCTAACATAAGACCCTGGGCTTTGTCCCAAAAGTTGAATCAGAAGTTAGCCCTAAGTGGACCACTCCCGCCTTTCTTACTAAACAGCCTTCGATGGTGCCATTCATTGAATTAACTCAAAGACTTTCTTAGCTAACTCCTCTCAAAACTCAACGCCAGGAAAAAATTTTTTCTACTCATATACAAGTATGCTGTCTGTAACCTGGCAGTGAGAGCTATATAAACCCATTATGTATCCATCTTGGCCTTTGCTGCTAGTCATCTCAACTACATGGTGTGTGTTGTTTTAGCATTTCATTGGAAAGCACTTTTATTTTTTGGCTGAGCCCACAGTATGTGGAAGTTCCCAGGCAAGGGATCAAACCTGAGCCACAGTAATGACCTGAGCCACTGCAGTGACAATTCTGGATCCTAAACCTACTGAGCCACCAGGGAACTTGGGAAAGCATTTTTTTTTTCTTTTGTCCCTTTTTTTTAGGGCCACACCTGCAGCATATGGAGGTTCCCAGGCTAGGGGGTCTAATCGGAGCTACAGCTGCTAGCCTACGCCACAGCCACAGCTCACAGCAATGCCAAATCCAAGCCTCACCTGCGACCTACACAACAGCTCATGGCATTGCCGGATCCTTAACCCAGTGAGCGAGGCTAGGGATCAAACTGGCAACCTCATGGTTCCTAATCAGATTTGTTTCCACTGCCCCACGATGGGAACTCTGGGAAGGCATTTTTTGATACTTTTTTTTCTGTTCTCATGACTTGCTAATTTTAAGTACATGTCCTAGTAAAGTCAGACCACCTGGACTGACTCCGCTATTTGCAAGCTGGGTGGCCTTGTCAGGGTGTTTAAGTCTTGAGGCTCAGTTTTCTACTTAGGAAATGGAGATAATACCTGGACCTGCCTTATAGGATTCTCATCTGGGTAACATAAAGGTCTTAGCACCTTGCATGCCACATTATAAAAGCTCAATAAAGGGTAGCTATTGCTAATATCAACTGGGTTTTGTTTTAGTGCTTTTCATTATGTTTCCTTAGATCCACTTTAGAAATAGCTATAAAATACATAAAATCTAATAATAAGTAAAGTTGGGTCCTGACTGTGAATCAGATTTTGAGATTTAGGCTTTCGGCACTTGGAAAACAGAAATAAGGAGGCCAGGAGTGATATTTTGAGGGGGAATATGAATATTCTGTTTTGAGATATTGAAAGTTTGATGGGGTGCACGTTAGTGTATTCGTTGGGAAGGAGAGGGGCATCCATGTACAGGCAGTACCAGGACCTCTCAAAGGCATCTTATTCCAGGGCGGAGCCTAGTCTTGCCATTCATTCATTCATTCATTCATTCATTCATTCAACATGTATTAACTGAGCACCAGTCCACAAGCTGAATTATCTTAGTAAACTCAGAAAGTATCAAGCTCATTAGAGGGGCACAATCATGAAATTCACGTTCATGCCAATTCATTTATATAAGGAGCTATTTCAAGGAGCATAAGCTAATGTCCCTCTTCCTATTTGGGAAGCCAATGTGAACTAGGAGACTGCTTGGCGACGACAGAATCAGAATGACGAAAGTATAAGAATTTGAGTGAGACATGTTACCCATGCACTGGGCAAATCCCACGAGCTGTGCCTGACCTATGAGTGAAAACAGCTTCCTAGAGACCAGACTGCTCCCATCCTCAGACCCCATGCGCCTCTCCCTGGAACAGCCCCAGGTGCCCCCTAATAGTATTTGTTCCCCTGAACATTGCTTTCATTGATTACTGTGCTCAGTGTATGTGGAGAAAGATTACCTACACTCATGAAGCCACACTCTAGTGAGTGTGGGATACATCCTGTTTCCTCATATAAGAGGTTGATCTAATTAGTCAAACTGAACTTTCAAGCTGCCCCCCTTCACTGTCTCCAGGAGGTATTCAGTGGTGTTTAAAAAAGGGGAGCTACATCCAAAAATGGGCAGAAGATCTAAACAGACAGTTCTCCAAAAAAGACATACAGATGGCCGAGAAACACATGAAAAGATGTTCAGCATCACTCATTATTAGAGAAATGCTAATCAAAACCACAATGAGGTTACACCAGCCAGAATGGCCATCATCCAAAAGTCTACAAACAATGACTGCTGGAGAGGGTGTGGAGAAAAACGAACCCTTGTACACTATTGGTGGGATTGTAAATTGGTGCAACCACTGTGGAAAGCAGTATGGAGATTCCTCAGAAAACTAAACATAGAACTACTATTTGATCCAGCAATCCCACTCCTGGGCATCTATCCAGAGAAAACCACGACTCGCAAAGACACATGTACTCCAATGTTCACTGCAGCACTATTTACAATAGCCAAGACATGGAAACAACCTAAATGTCCGTCTACAGAGGAGTGGATCCAGAAGATGTGGTACATATACACAATGGAATATTACTCAGCCATCAAAAAGAACGAAATACCGGCATTTTTAGCAACATGGGGGGACCTAGAAACTATCATGCTAAGTGAAGTCAGCCATACAATGAGACACCAACATCAAATGCTTTCAATGACATGTGGAATCTGAAAAAAGGACAGACGGAACTTCTTTGCAGAACAGATGCTGACTCACAGACATTGAAAAATTTATGGTCCCTGGAGGAGACAGTTTGTGGGGTGGGGGGATGTGCTTGGGCTGTGGGATGGAAATCCTGTGGAATCAGATTGTTATGATCGTTATGCAACTACAGATGTGATGAATTCATTTGAGTAATAAAAAAAATGAACAAAATAAAAATAAAAAAGGGGAGCTAGAATTCAGAGGTAGGAGCTGGATACATGGGTATCACACCCTGAGTAAACAAATCAAAGCAATAGTAATATTTCTGAAGAAATGAATAGTGTGTTTTTGGTTTTGTTTTTGTTTTAGGGCCACACCTGCCGCATATGGAGGTTCCCAGGCCAGGGGTCTACTTGGAGCTACAGCTGCCAGCCTACACCACGGCCACAGCAATGCATGATCGGAGCCAAGTCTGTGAGCTACACCACAGCTCATGTCAACGCCAGATCCTTAACCCACTGAGTGAGGCTAGGGATCAAACCCCGCAACCTTATGGTTCCTGGTTGGATTTGTTTCCACTGCACCATGACGGGAACTCCCTTTTTTTTAAAATGTGGCATCTACATGCAAAAAAATGATGTTGGACCCTTATTGTACACTATATATAAAAATTAACTCAGAATGGATTTAAACTTAAGAGCTAAATTATAAAACTCTTAGAAGGAAATATTAGGGAAAAACTTTATGACATTGGATTTGGCAATGATTTCTTGGATAATATCAAAAACAAAGGCAGCAAAAAGGGAAATAAGTTGGACTCTAACAAAATTTAAAACTTCTGTGCATTAAAAGGCACAATCAACGGAGTGAAAATACAGCCCACAGAATGGAAACCACATATATGATAAAAGGCTAATATCATAAAGAACTTCTATAATCAAACAGCAAAAAAAAGCAGACCATTGAAAAATAGGCAAAAGACTTGAAGAGATATGCCTAAGGAAAATATACAAATAGCCAGCAAGCACGTGAAAAGATGCGCAACATCATTAATCATTAGGGAAATGCAAATCAAAATCACAGTGAGATAACACTTCACGGCCATTAGGATGGCTCTTTTTCAAAACAAAAATCGAAAAAACAAACAACAGAAAATAGCAAGTGTTAACAAGTCTGTGGAGAACAGGAAACCCTTGTGCACTGCTGTTGGGAATGAAAACTGGTACACCTACTACGGAAATAGTATGGCACTTCCTCAAAAAATTGAAAATTGAATTACCATAGCCAGCGATAATACTCCCAAAGGAAGTGAAAGCATAGACTCAGATATTTGTTCACCCATGACCATAGTTCAATTATTCACAATAGCCAAAAAGGTGGAAGCACCTCAAGTATCCATCAACAGACAAATGGATAAGCAAGATGCAGGATCTACACACAGTGAAATATTATTCAGCCTTAAAATAGAAATTGTGACACATGCTACAACACGAATGAACTTTGAAGACAACATATGTATTAGTCAGGGTTCTCTAAAGAAACAGAACCCACAAGATGTATATAGATACGTATTTTAGGAATTGGCTCATGCAATTATGGAGGCTTGGCAAGTCCAAAATCTGATAGGTAGGCTGGCAGGCTGGAAAGTATGGGGACAGTTGCAATTCAAGGACAAAGTCTACCTGCTACGCTGACACCTATGGTCAATTAATCTTTGACAAAGGAGGCAAGAACATAAAAATGGAAAACGACAGCTTATTCAGCAAGAATTGCTGGGAAACCTGGACAGCTGCATGCAAATCAATGAAACTAGAACACACCCTCACACCATGCACGAAAATAAACTCAATATGGCTTAAAGACTTAAATATAAGACAAGACACCATCAAACTCCTAGAAGAGAACATAGGCAAAACATTCTCTGACATCAACCTTATGAATATTTTCTCAGGTCAGTCTCCCAAAGCAACAGAAATAAAAGCAAAAATAAACCAATGGGACCTAATCAAACTGACAAGCTTTTGCATAGCAAAAGAAACCAAAAAGAAAACAAAAAGACAACTTACAGAATGGGAGAAAATAGTTTCAAATGATGCAACTGACAAGGGCTTAATCTCTAGAATATATAAACAACTTATACAACTCAACAGCAAAAAGGCCAACAACCCAGTGGAAAAATGGGCAAAAGACCTGAATAGACATTTCTCCAAGGAAGATATACAGATGGCCAACAAGCACATGAAAAAATGCTCAATATCACTGATTATTACAGAAATGCAAATCAAAATTATCATGAGATACCACCTCACACCAGTAAGAATGGCCATCATTAGTACGTCCACAAATAACAAGTGCTGGAAGGGTTGTGGAGAAAAGGGAACCCTCCTGAACTGTTGGTGGGAATGTAAGCTGGTATAGTCACTATGGAAGAACAGTACGGAGGTACCCTAGAAATCTATACATAGAACTACCACATGATCCAGCAGTCCCACTCTTGGGCGTATATCCAGGCAAAACTTTCTTTAAAAAAGACACGTGCACCCGCAAGTTCATTGCAGCTCTATTCACAATAGCCAAGACATGAAACAACCCAAATATCCATTAACAGACAACTGGATTAGGAAGATGTGGTATACATACACAATGGAATGTTACTCAGCCATAGAAAAGAATGAAATAATGCCATTTGCAGCAACATGGATGGAACTAGAGATTCTCATACTGAGTGAAATAAGTCAAAAAGAGAAAGACAAATACCATATGATATCACTCATATCTGGTATCTAATATACAGCACAAATGAACATTTACATAGAAAATAAAATCATGGACTTGGAGAATAGACTTGTGGTTGCCAAGCGGGCAGGGAGGGGAGGGATTGGGAGCTTGGGGTTAATGGATGCAACCTATTGCTCTTGGAATGGATTTACAATGAGATCCTGCTATGTAGCACTGAGAACTATGTCTAGATACTTACAATGCAGCATGACAATGGGAGAAAAAATTATGTATACATGTATCTGTAACTGGATTCCCATACTATACAGTGGGAAAAATAAATAAATAAATAAATAAATAAATAAATAAATAAATAAATAAGTTAAATGTTTATCCTGAGAGAAAAGGGGGGGAAAAAAAGTCTACCTACTGGTAAAATCTCTTCTTTCTCTGGGGATATCAGTTTTTCTTCTGGTAAGGCCTTCACCTGATTGGACGGGGCCCACCCACATTATGGACAGTAATCTGCTTTACTCGAAGTCCACTGGGGTGGATGTCAATCTCATCTAAAAACCACCTTCACAGAAATATCCTGAATAATGTTCAACTGAATATTTCAGTACTATGGCCCAGCCAAGTTGACACATAAAATTAATCCTCACCTTGTGCTAAGTGAAAACTGACCGTCACAGAAGAAAAATATTGTATGCTTCTACTTTCATGAAGCACCCAGGGAAGTGAAATTCATAGGCAGAAAGCAGAGTGGTGGTTGCCAGGTTCTGAGTCAAGGGGGAAATTAGGTTGTTGTTTAATGGGTATAGAGTTTTAGTTTTTTGTTGTTGTTGTTTTGTTTTTGCTTTTTAGGGCTGCACCCAAGGCATATGGAGGTTCCCAGCATAGGGGTGGAATCAGAGCTGTAGCCGCCAGCCTACGCCACAGCCACAGCAGCTTGGGATTCCAGCCGTGTCTGCGACTTAAACCACAGCTCAGGGCAACACCAGATCCCTAATCCACTGATCAAGGCCAGGGATTGAACCCGCAACCTCATGGTTACTAGTCTGATTCATCTCCGCTGCACCAAAATGGGAACTCCCTAGATTTTTAGTTTTGTAAGAGGAAGAGAGCTCTAGAGATTTTTGCACATAAGTGTAAAACTTAACACTACTCAACTGTATGCTTCAAGATGCTTACTATGGTAATTTTTTTTTTTTGGTCTTTTTGGGGCCACTCCTCACTCCCCCATCCCAGGTCTCTGCCCCCTTATCAGAATATAAGCAGGAAACCCCTTTTGTCTTGTCACTTGAGCAAAGCTATCTTTTTTTTTTTCCTTTTGTCTTTTTAGGGCCACACTTGGGGCATCAGGAGGTTCCCAGGCTAGGGGTCTAATCAGAGCTACAACTGCTGGCCTACACCAGAGTCCCAGCAATGCCAAATCCAGGCCATGTTTGCAACCCACACCACAGCTCACCGCAACGCTAGATCCTTAACCCACTGAGTGAGGCCAGGGGTGGAACCCGAAACCTCATGGTTCCTAGTCTGATTCGTTTCCGCTGCGCCACGACAGGAACTCTGACCAAAGCTATCTTGTCACTAACCTTAAACCTGGCCACCCCATGCTCTACTCATCTCGGGCCCTAGCACACCTATCAGATCTTCTGATCACACAACACCTTGCCTAACCTACTGGTTGCTTCCGTAGACCAAAGAAGTCGAAATGTAGAATAACGAACAGAAGATCAGATTTCTTCCCTAGCCTCCCCTTCCGTAATCTTGCAAACAAACTGTGTGAACAAGACAGCATCTGAGAAAGAGCACGAGGAGTTGACAAGCCTGCCTGCAGCGGGGATGGCAATGACTCCGACCCTCCCTCCCCATCTCCATAATTAGTTGAGATCACTTCTCCTTTTCCCTTTGAAAATTTTCATGGTGGAGCAGTATCTTCGGAATTGGTTTCTGGGGACACCGGTCGGGTTCTTCCGATAGCCATCTTTCTGATTAAAAGCAACATTTTCCATTTCTACCAAGACTTGTCACTCAAGAGTTGATTTTCAAGCAGCAAGCTGTGAGACCTGAGTTCGTTTCAGGAGGGTTACCCTGCTGGCCCTCTGACCCTTCACACCCCTTGCCCTGTGTCCCTTTCTCCATGGAGTTTATATGACTGACATCCACTTGTTAGGGCCCATATCTCCTCCCACCCATGGGAGGGAAGACATCGGCTTTGCTCACAGCAGTGTTCCCAGGGCTCAGAAGAGTGCTTGGCATATACTAGGTTCCAATTTCTCGAAACAAATTAATTGAGAGCAAAAGTACATCCCATGGAAGGCACAGGTGTGTCTGTCCCATCATTGGAGGGAACAAAGCATTTCGAAAGGGGGCGGGGGTCAAATTTCTCTTCTGATAAATTAGGAACTATCAGCTCCTATTTCTCCACGGCCCCAGCTCCCACTCCCCACCTCTTTTTCAGGACTTTGGTAAGACTAAAGAGAGCATGGATTAGAGCAAATCTCTCTGCATTGGAAATTCTAGTTCTGGTTCTCCCAGCAATTCACTTCTGTGACCCTGGGGAGATGATCCAGCCTCTGAAGTTAATAAACACTCTCTGTGGTGCCCCTAACTTCAGACGCAGGAGAAGATAAATTGGCAGCCTCGGGGATCTAGAGAGTTGCCTCAAGTCCTGTATATTTACAAATTCTTTGAACCTCTTTTATCTTAAAATTTTGGGTATAATTTGCTTTGTACTCCATAATATATTTTTAATGTTTTCCTTTTAAAAAGAGTATTATTAAGGAGTTCCCGTTGTGGCACAGTGGAAACGAATCTGACTAGGAACCATGAGGTTGCTGGTTCAATCCCTGGCCTTGCTCAGTGGATTAAGGATCCGGCATTGCCGTGAGCTGTGGTGTAGGTCACAGATGCAGCTCGGATCCCGCGTTGCTGTGGCTGTGGTGTAGGCCAGCGGCTACAGCTCCGATTCGACCCCTAGCCTGGGAACCTCCATATGCTATGAGTGCAGCCCTAAAAAGAAAAAAAAAAAGTGTACAGTATTTATAAATGAAATAATATGAACTCTGGGATTTGATTCAGAGTAATTCTGGCAGGGAGAGGGTGTAGGCAGGGAGACAGAAAAAACAAAGGTGGCCAGGAATTAATAACTTGTTGAAGCTGAGAGATGGGCCCATGGTGGGGGGATGATTATTATGCTCTTCTCAATACTTTTTGTTTTTGCTTTTTAGGGATGCATCCCACAGCATATGGAAGCTACAGCTGCAGCCCTACACCACAGCCACAGCAACAGGAGATCCAAACCAGGTCTGCGACCTACACCACAGCTCACAGCAACGCCGGATCTCAAACCCACCGAGTGGGGCCAAGCTAGAACCTACATCCTCATAGATATCAGTCAGATTCATTTCCACTGAGCCACAGCACGATTTCCCCTCAATACTTTTAAATAAAAACAAAAAGAAAAAATCTTAAAACAGCCAGAGAAAAAGGATAAAATACCTACAAAGGAACAAAAATTAGAATGAGAGCAGGCTTCTTATTAGCAACAAAGAAGGCCAGAAAACTACAAAAAAAAAGAAAGAAAGAAAGAAAAAGAAAGAGAGAAAGAAAGCCAGAAAACAATAGCACAGTATCTTCAAAGTGCTGAGAGAGACTAATCCTTGGTCTGGAATGTCTCACTAGTAAGGCTATCTTGTAAGAATGAGGATAAGGAAAAGAATATGACAAACAAAAGCCAAGATACTACACTAAAGAAACTTCTAAAAGGTAAACCCAGGATGAAGAAAAGGGACCCTTCAAGGATGGTCAGCATGTTACAGTCAGTAAATCTAAACTGGCTGAATAAAATGACAACAAAAATCATTGCATCTAACTTCCGGGTTAGGAGTTCTCCTGCAGCACAGTGGGTTAAGGATCTAGTTTGCTGCTGCAGCTGCTTGAGTCACTGTTGTGGCACAGGTTCAGTCCCTGGCCCAGGAACTTCCCATATGCCTTGGGTGCAGCCACATAAATAAATAAATAAATAAATAAATAAATAAATAAAGCAAATTCTGGCTTAAAAAAAGAGAACTGAAATATTGGCTAACTAGGCCTGTAAGTTGGGAGGGGCGATGCGGCGGATGAGGGTCAACACCAGAGAGAAGGTTAAAGTGAGTAACTTTATATTCGCTTAAGCTCCATGGGCTGAGAAAAGTCTGCCCTTTGGCATCCAGCCTGGAGAAGAACTTTACCTGAGTCCAAGGAGGCACATATAAGAATGGTCAGGGTAACATTGTTTGCAGCAAAAAAATTAGAAATAGTTTGCTTGCTGCTGCCCAAAACATGCAGAAGTCCCCAGGCCAGGGACTGAATCCATGCCACAGCAGTGACCAGGGCCACACCAGTGATGATGCCAGATCCTTAACCTGCTGAGCCACCAGGGAACTTCAGGAGCAATTTAAAGATTAATCAATCTTGGAGTTCCCTTCATGGCTCAGTGGTTAACAAACCCGACAAGGATCCATGACGATGTAGGTTCAATCCCTGGCCTCACTCATTGGGTTAAGGATCCGGCGTTGTCGTGAGCTGTGGTGTAGGTCACAGATGCGGCTCGGATCCTGTGTTGCTGTGGCTCTGGCGTGGGCCGGCAGCTGTAGTTCCAATTCCATCCCTAGCCCGGAAACTTCCAAAAGCTGCAGGTGCAGATGCTTCCATATGCAGGGTTATAGGCATGTGGACCTGTAGGTACCAACATGCAAAGCAGAGAAAAAAGCAAGTTGCAGAAACTGCTTATACATGTAACACGGAAAACAAATAGTATACATAACATATGGAACATACATTGTAGATATTCTGTGAGTTCACAGAAAAAGAACACAGGACTTTTCAGCAAACAGCAGGGGGAGAGGAGCATCAAGACTTGGGGGTTGACAGGGAGTTCCCATCGTGGCGCAGTGGTTAGCGAATCCGACTAGGAACCATGAGGTTGCAGGTTCGATCCCTGGCCTTGCTCAGTAGGTTAAGGATCCGGCATTGCCGTGAGCTGTGGTGTAGGTTGCAGATGCAGCTCGGATCCCGCGTTGCTGTGGCTATGGTGTAGGCCAGCGGCTACAGCTCTGATTCGACCCCTAGCCTGGGAACCTCCATATGCCGCAGGAGCAGCCCTAGAAAAGGCAAAAAGACAAAAAAAAAAAAAAAGACTTGGGGGTTGACAAAACGTCACCTTTTTGGTAAATATTTCTTTCTTTTTTTGTTTTTGGCAGAGACTACATTCATGTATTTCTTGAGTAACTATAAATTAATTTTAAAGCATTTAACACGGGAGTTCCCTGGTGGCGCAGTAGGTTAAGAATCTGGCATTATCACTGTAGGGGCCTAAGTTCTCCTGGCCAGGGAACTTCCACATGCCTTGGACATGGACAAAATAAATAAAACATTTAACATTAACACAGTAGTTCCCATTGTGGCGCATTGGAAAGGAATCTGACTAGAAACCATGAGGTTGCAGGTTTGATCCCTGGCCTCACTCAGTGGGTTAAGGATCCCGTGTTGCCATGAGTTGTGGTGTGGATCACAGACATGGCTCAGATCCCGAGTTGCTATGGCTGTGGTGCAGGCTGGCGGCTACAGCTCCAATTAGACCCCTAGCCTGGGAACACCCATATGCTGCGGGTGCGGCCCTAAAAAGACAAAAAGATAAATAAATAAACAAACAAACGAACAACCCCACCACATTTCACACAAAAGTCGCCAGAGTTTAGGTGCAGGGGCCGTGCCTGCCTTGAACACCATCAGAGCACCAGCATCCACAGCACATGGTGAATGCTTTAACCCACCGTGGTTAGTCTTTCATCCAACCAGCCTGATGATGAATCATTTGTTTTCTTCCTCCATTTTCTACTTCTCCATGTAATATTAACATTAGAACGTGAAAAACAAACTTTACCTGAGATAACATAAGGCGTCCTTAAAGAATGCCCCCCTCCCCAATTCCATCTTGCCCCTCCCCTTGGACATCCCAGAACCCAGGTCCAAGGTCCGGACTCACTGCTCCGTAACAGCTGCACATCATCCTCGTGTATGAGACTCAGGCTTAAAATCTGAACTGTTAATTCTAAAGACAGGACACGTGCGAAGTCCTTCCAGAACTCCCAGACCTCTGGACACCCTCTCCCCCAGGTTCAGCAGCACACAAGGAAGTGTGTAAAGCGTTCTGGCAAGGATGGATCCAAGAGACACCTTGCAGCCTAGACGTCAGTGGCCTCCTAAAAGAACCACCCCCACAGCAGCAGTGACCAGAAAAATATTGCTGACAGGTGACAAGCAGAGCATGAGCCCAGGATCCTAAACATCATGGGGTTCCTACACCTACAGAAAGACGCCCGAAGGGGGTTAACTGGCAAGAATAAAATGTGCACTGCCAAACCTCCACTGATAATGAGCGTTAAAATAAACGAGTTCCTCTTTTTCACCTCTCAACTCGGTAATGACTTATTTTTATTATTACTCTTATTTTTGGCCGTGCCTGAAGCACGTGGAAGTCCCCAGGCCAGGAATTGAACCCACACCACAGCCATGACCTCAGCCACAGCAGTGACAACAACTAGGCCTTAACCACCAGGGTACCAGGGAACTCCACAATTTTGAAAACATTACCCAGGTTGGCAAATATCTGGAGAAATGGATACTTGCATTCCAACGACAACAGAAAATGATTCTGACTTTTTAGAGGGCAGCTTAGGCACCAAAATCTTTAATATTTTGCATGCCCTTTGGGCACAGAAATTCTACTTAAGAAATTTATGTTAAACAATTGTGATGGTGTTCAGATTTTTTTTTTTTTTTGTCTTTTTAGGGCTGCACCCGTGGCACATGGAAGTTCCCAGGCTAGCAGTCAAATTGGAGCTCTAGCTGCCAGCCTACACCACGGCCACAGCAACATGGGATCCAAAGCTCATCTGCAATATACACCTCAGCTCACAGTAACACCAGATCCTTAACCCACTCAGTGAGGCCAGGGATCGAACCTACGTCCTCATGGATACTGGTCGGATTCGTTACTGCTAAGCCATGATGGGAACTCTGGCGTTCAGATTTAACCACTGTGCTCCTGGCTTATAGGAACAAAAGATGACACGGTCCTAATATTTAAAAATGAGAACCGGTTAAAAGTTTCCTCAGTCCAGCCATAAAATGAAATTGGTATTGTACAAGGATTAAAAATAATGTCATGAGGATGTAATGGCATGTATTTTTGATACAGCAAAGGAAAAAACACTGCATCAACCTTTGCAGTTTTCAAAAGTGCTGTGTATGTCCACCTCCGTGTGTGTGTGTGCGCGTGTGTGAGCATGTGTCTGTGTGTGTGGTTTAGTCTTAGGGAAAAAACACCAGGATATTAGCGGTGATTAAATCCAAATGGTAGAATTCCTGGCACTATTTTCTTCTTTTTCCCAATCAGATTTTGGGGGTGGGGGGGGCTTTCGAACATTAACACACATTGCTATTAGAGTTCAAAACAAAAATGTTTTGGAAAACCCAGTGGGAGCGATAGAGTCTTTTCCTTTCAAAGATATACAGCTGTCTCCCTGACAGAGCAGAGCACAGACAGTGGAGGGGCCACACACAGCCTGGCAAAGGCACGGGGCCGCCTCTGCCTCCTGGCCTCTCTGGTTGCAGAATAACTTGGAATCAGGTCAGAGCTAGCAAAGGGGGCGGCAGCTTCCTTGAGCTCTGGTTCTTGTTCAGCCCTTTAGCCAGAAAGGGGGGGGGGGCGGGTCCCTGTTGAAGAGGAGGGGCGATGTCCTGGGAGAACCTTACATATGAAGTTTAGGGCTCTTTAGGAAGCTGAAGCTCTGGGTCAGAAACTCCCCCATGAACGGTTTTCTGCTTGTGCTCACCTGTGGAGCCAAAGCAGGGCAGCGCTGACCTGGAGAGCAGGGAGCCAGGACCCTACTCAAGGCTTTCTCGCAGCTTCGGCCCTCTGGCTACCATCCTGTCTCCAGCCCGCTCACGCGGCTTGAACCTGAGCACTGAGGCCCACCCAACAACACTACAGACTCAGCGGGAAGTTCATAGACAAAATTCTGCTCCTTGGTCCCAATGTGACAAAGAAGAAGACTGCTAATGTGGAGCTGGAAGGCACAGGTTGGAACGCTGGCTCTGACACTCACTGGCTTCAGTTTTCTCATTTGGAAGAGGTGAAATAAAACCTGCCTCAATCCCCCTCCCTCAATTACAAGGCTCCAAAGGAATAATGTACATAAGAGTGCTTTGTGGAGTTCCTGACATGGCTCAGCGGAAACAAATCTGACTAACATCCGTGAGGACGCAGGTTTGATCCCTGGCCTCGCTCAGTGGGTTAAGGATCTGGCGTTGCCATGTGCTGGGATGTAAGTCAAGAATGCAGCTTGGATCCCAAGTTGGCTGTGGCTGTGGTGTAGGCTGGCAGCTGTAGCTCTGATTGGACCCCTAGCCTGGGAAGCTCCATATGCCACGGGTGTAGCCCTTAAAAAAGGAAAAAAAAAAGTGCTTTGTAAACCTGAGTGAGGCAATAAGCAGCCAAATTCACAACGTTAGGGTTACTCAGGTTAGTGCCTAACCTACTCCCACAGCCCTTAACCGTGGACTATTCAACCACACAGGCGTTCGGGCACCACCGTCAGAATTCCTGACTTCTGCCCTGTTCTTCACTTCTCAGGACGCTCAGCACCGTGACCTCTGCCTACATCTCTTCCCTCTAATTTGGACTGGAAGCCTCTGCCCCACCGCCACTCCTGGCCTCGCATGAAAGCAGAGAGTGGAGTGAGTGCCGGAGGATTGGATAGGGAGCACAAGGGTCCTCAGGGTTTGCTGGTGACAGTGGATGCAAATCAAGGCACAGAAAGAGCATTTTTGTCTGCCCCCGCCTGCCAATGAGTCCCCAGCTTGAGTGCTGTGACCCTGCCCTGTCGGAGACTGTCACTCACCAGGTACTTGCACATTTCTTCCAATACCTGGATGTGATCGCTAAGGGTGGTGCCCGAACGCCTGTGTGAGGCCCCTTCACAGGCCTATGGGATGGAGAGAAAGGCATCCTGAAGCCCAAGCCCTGCAACTCTGCAGAGTGGGGCCAGGCGGCTGTGTGGAAGACCACGAGGCTGGTCCCCAGGGGCTTGGTTGGGGTAGTAGCTGGCGTCAGGTGAAGCATGGGACCCTGCTTGTGACTTGGTGCATAAGTAACTTCAGGGGGCAGGAGTACATGAGACAAGACCGATGGCACCCAGGAGAGGGGCTCCGAGCCAGCCGGGGGGTACTGCACGTGAGGCCAAGGCTGGCTTGCGAGAAGGAGGCCAAGGAAAGGGGAAGGGGCTGCACTCTGGCAGGAGGGGAATCAGGTGGAGAATGGCAGAGCCGAGGCCTCCGGTACCTGGACCACTTCGGCGTTGCTGTCTTGAAAGATGCCAGTGGCGGGACCAGGAAGGTGGAGACCTCCCATCAGGTGGAGGATCCAGGCTTAAATCTGTCAACCTGATGGAGCACGTGGCCCAGGGCAGAGATGGCAGTGATCTTCACCTGGTCCCTCTCCTGCCAAGAAGGGCAGCATGGAGATGACGAGGCTGGGGTCTCCCTCCAGCCCTGACTGGCCCACCTTCTGTACTCCAGCCTCTCATTTTCCATGTCCAGACTGGTGGCGTTGTGCTTACACGATGCAAAGGCAACAATCTGTGTATCTGAGTAACTCTCTTTAGACCCCCAGGTTTAAGAAGTCAGTCTGTTGAGGCACAGAGCTGGGGAAATGGAATCATGGACCCACAGCCACAGCTTGTAACTTGATACTCTTCCAAGGATGTAGCTCCAGAATGCCAAACTTAAAAGATTACATATGGCTAACCTAGTTAAGCTGTGAACCAAACAAGGGTAGATCTGTGTCAGCTTGTATTAATTAACAGTGATCACAAATCACTAAATCTGGACACTTTTGAGAGCATATTATATGTTAATTGAACAAATATTTATCAAGCACCTATCATGAGTGAGGCACGGTGCCAAATAGCAGAGGCATTGTGGGATCAGACAGACAGTCCCAGACTTGCAGGATATGAGAAACGCACATTTTAACAAATTGGATGTGCACATTATTTTTTGCACAGTGAGCATAATGCTAAACAGAGAAATGGTTCGATTAAAAAAAAAAAAAAGGAGTTCCCATCATGGCCTGGGAACTACCATATGCTGCAGCTGTGGCCCTAAAAAGACAAAAGACAAAAATTTTTTTTTTTAATTTAAAAAAACAAAGAGGAGTTCCCTGGTGGCCTAGCAGGTAAGGATACAGTATTATCACTGCTGTGGCTCAGGTCTGACTCCTGGCCTGGAAACTTCTGCATGCCTCAGGGGAGGCCAAAAAATAAAATAAAATCAAAAATTTTAAAAAAACAAAGAGAAAATGTACACATGTAGATTAGCTTAAGATGTTCGATTGAGCATAGCTTGTCATCCCTTCCTGCTCCAAAGCCCTAGAAGAAATAATTGAGATGTGCTTTCGAAATCAATGATGACTCTAAATACTACTTAGCCAGAAAAAAGAACAAAATAATGGCATTTGCAGCAACACAGATGCAACTAGAGATTCTCATACTAAGTGAATTAAGTCAGAAAGAGAAGGACAAATACATGATATCACATGTGGAATCTAAAATATGGCACAAATAAATCTATCTACAAAATAGAAACAGAGTCACAAACATGGAGAACAGTCTCCATGTGGTTGCCAAGGGGGAGGGGGAGGGACTGGGAGGGACTGGGAGTTTGGGGTTACATTTAGATGCAAACTATTGCATTTAGAATGGATAAGCAATGAAGTCCTACTGTACAGCACAGGGAACTATATCCAATCACCTGTGATAGAACATGATGGAAGATAATGTGAGAAAAAAGCATAACCTACATATATATAATGTATGTCTGGGTCACTATGCTGTTCAGCAGAATCCAACCAGGAACCACGAGGTTGAGAGTTCGATCCCTGGCCTTGCTCAGTGGGTTAAGGATCTGGTGTTCCTGCGAGCTGTGGTGTAGGTTGCAGACATGGCTTGGATCTGATGCTGCTGTGGCTGTGGCGTAGGCCAGCAGCTGTAGCTGTGATTTCACCCCAGCCTGGGAACTTCCATATACTGTGTGTGTGGCCCTAAAAAGACAGAAAGAAAGAAAGAGAGAGAGAGAGGGAAGGAGGAAGGAAGGGAAAACACAACCCACAGAATAGGAGAATATATTTACAAATCATATACCTGATAATTTCACATCCAGAAATAATAAAAAGACAACTCAGTTTAAAAATGGGCAAAGGAGGAGTTCCCGTCGTGGCTCAGTGGTTAACAAATCCGACTAGGAACCATGAGGTTGTGGGTTCGGTCCCTGCCCTTGCTCACTGGGTTAACGATCCAGTGTTGCTGTGAGCTGTGGTGTAGGTTGCAGACGCGGCTCGGATCCCGCGTTGCTGTGGCTCTGGTGTAGGCTGGCGGCTACAGCTCCGATTCAACCCCTAGACTGGGAACCTCCATATGCCCCAGGAGCGGCCCAAGAAATGGCAAAAAGACCAAAAAAAAAAAAAAATGGGCAAAGGAGTGAATTCTGTCGTGGCACAGTGGGTTAGGGATCCAGCATTGTCACTGTTGTGGCTCAGGTCACTGCTACGGCACAGGTTTGATTCCTGGTCCAGCAACTTCCTGCAGGTGCAGCACCCTCCCCCCAAAAAAACAGGTCATTTTTAAGTACACCTGAAACTAATACAACATTGTAAGTCAACTATACTCCAATAAAATTACATTTCAAATTTTTTTAAAAAATAAAAATGGGCAAAGGATTTTTTTTTCTTTTTAGGGCCACACCGATGGCATATGTAAGTTCTCAGGCTAGGGGTTGAATCGGAGCCACAGCAACTTGGGATCCAAGTCGTGTCTGCCACCTACACTATGGCTCACGGCAATGCCAGATCCTTAACCCACTGAGCAAGGCCAGGGATCGAACCTGCACATGGATCCTTTGTAGGGTTCATTAACCAACTGAGCCATGGAGGGAACTCCCTTGGCAAAGGATTTAAGTGGACATTTCTCCAAAGATGATTAGTGATCAGTAAGCATTTAAGAAAAGCACTCACCATCTCAGTTACTAGAAAAATGCAAGTCAAAACTACAGTGAGCTATCTCTCCGGGCTCACTGGAATGACTACAGCCAATAAGGCACATGATAAGTTTGGGCAAAAATGTAAAGAAATTAAAATCCTCATCCATTGCTGGTGGGAATGTAACATAGCGCGGCCACTTGCTTGGAAAATAGTATGACAGTTTCTCAAATGTTAAGTAAAGAATTACCACAAACTGGCCGTTTCATGTCACGTGATCAACCCAGGGGCAATGAACACACAGGTCCACGTGAAGACTTGTGGGTAAATGTTCACAACAGCCTTCTCCATTGCCGCCAAAGGTGGAAACGCTGCCCATTGCCTGATGAGTGCACACAGCACAGCGCAAGGAGATTGTTCAAACGATAAAGAGGGAGGAAGCACTGACATGAGCCCCAGCGGCTACAAAGCGGAACAACATCACGCTCCACGAGAGAAGCCAGACCCCAAAGAACACAGATCGCATGACTCCCCTTCAGTGAAATGTCCAGAACAGGCAAATCTACAGACAGAACATAGTTAGTGTCGTCTTAGGGCTGGAGGGACAATGAGCGACTCTAAAGGGTATGAGATTCTTTGCGGAGTGACAGAAATGTTCTATAAATAGATATGGTGATGGTTGCACAGCTCTGTAGATACACTATCATTAAATTGTATACAAAATAGGTGAACGTTATAGTATGCACAGAATGTTTGTTTTATGATGATATTTACCCCTGGCACCAAGACTGTGATCTCCAAATACAACTGGAGAAACCAAGACTTCCTAGAGAAAGTGCTGATTCCAGGTCTGAGCCAGAAATACGAAACAGGAGCTGGGAACTTACTGCCACTCTGACAGCAAAGAACTGAACAAAGACTATGCGTCTCTCGATGCTCTGAGCACTCAATTTCCAACCTAGAGGGGGTCTGCCACCTCCTCAACACCGAGCACTTCTTGGGACACCAGCGGGGTGTCCTACAATTTAACGCCATTCTGACAGAATCCACCTAGAGACAGCATCAGATTCCATGGGTTAAGGGCCCCCTCCCACAGGACTATCCCTGCCCCCCACCCTTCAGACGCGCCAGTCACAAGCCCAGGCCTTTATCTGTACTCTGACCAACTGGCTACAAATAGAGACTCCTCACTGGGCTTGGTTAATTCGCTGGAACCACTCATGGAACTCAGGGAAGCATCGTACCAGCCACGGCACTAGTTTCCGTAAAAGGAGGTAACTCAGGAATAGCAGGATGAAGAGATGGCTCAGGGAAGCGTTTGGGGAGGGGTGCAGAGCTTCCGGGCCCTCTGGGTGCTTCCCACTCCCAGCATCTCCACCTGCTCACCAGGCCAGGAGCTCTCTAGACCCCACCCTTTTGGGGGTTTATGGAGGCTTCATCGCGGAGGCACGACTGACTAAATCCTTAGCCACTGGTGACTGATTCCCCTTCCAGCCCTTCTCCCCTCTTCCGAGGTCTGCGACTGAAAATTCCAACCCTCTAATCAGCTGGGCGGTTCCACTGGCCACAAGTCCCCATCCCTAAAGTCATCTCATTAACATAAGCCCAAGTGCGGTGGAAAGGAGCTTATTATGAATAACAAGGCACCCCTTTCACCTTTATGGCCCTGAAGTAATTTCAGGAGTTAAGGACAAATATTATGACATAAAATGCTCTCATAGCGCCATCACTCAGGGAATTCCAAGAGTTTTGGGAGCTGTGATTCAATAACCTTGGATAAAGACCTAAAATACATGTATAAGAAATATATTTTGGGCATTTGAATGACCAAACATATATTTCTTATAAATAACAATACAGCAGGAGTTCCGTTGTGGCTCAGTGAGGTAACGAACCTGATTAGTATCCATGAGGACTCGGGTTCCATTCCTGGCCTCACTCAGTGGGTTAAGGATCCGGTGTTGCTGTGAGCTGTGGTGTACGTCACACACATGGCTCAGATCTGTTACTGGGGCTGTGGCATGGGCGGGAAGCTATGGCACCGATTCGACCCCTAGCCTGGGAACCTCCATATGGCACGGATTCAGCCCTAAAAAGAAAAAAAAAAAAATCACGACATGGCGATTAAGATGGTGTCAACAGATCTCAAGAGGCTATTTGGAAGGACTTCCGTCCAAAGACAGGACATTTTGTGCATTAATAGAGATAATAATTGCAATGGATTGAAATACATCAATTATGTTTATGCCTCTGAGTTCATAATGATTCTTTTCTTTTCTGGCCTCCCTATGGCATATGGAGTTCACGGGCTGGCAATCAGATCCAAGCCTCAGCCATGACCCACGCTGAAGCTTTGGTAACGCCAGATCCTTAACTGGCTGTGCCCGGCCAGGGATGGAACCTTTGTCCCAGCACTCCAGAGATGCTGCTGATTGAATTATGGCTCTGAGAGAACTCCTGTAATGATTCTTTAAAAAGAAAGAAAGGGAGTTCCCGTCATGACGCAGTAGTTAACGAATCCAACTAGGAATCATGAGGTTGCGGGTTCGATCCCTGGCCTTGCTCAGTGGGTTACGGATCCGGTGTTGCTGTGAGCTGTGGTGTAGGCCGCAGACTCGGCTTGGATCCTGCGTTGCTGTGGCTGTGGTGTAGGCTGATGGCTATGGCTCCAATTAGACCCCTAGCCTGGGAATCTCCATATGCCTCAGGAGCGGCCCTAGAAAAAGGCTAAAAGACAAAAAAAAAAAAGTCGCCATTAAAGGATATGAAACAACCAGTTATTTTGGAAAATGATAAATAAAAGAACAAATCAAGCAATTATCCAAACTTTTCTATATAAACTGTACCACTGCTGGGTAACAAACTATTTATAAGGGGCAGTATCTCTTTGTAGAAGTCTGCCAGTTAGTAAATGAAGAAGGAATGATATAATAATAACACCATTTTTCAACCCACAATCAGACATTATCTACCTCCTACTGGAAGAATCTAGCATAATCTCTGTTGCCCCCTTCTTATCTAACCTGAAGCTAATCAAACCATTATATTGCACTAATTTACAGTAAATACAGAAACCAGAGAAACACCAGGCACATGTGAAATGTCATGAGAATACAATTAGCAAAACCCAAAATATGGGGAAACAACTCGGTTTCCTCAATAAGTAAATTGCAAGGGAGAAAAAAAGATGAAAGGAGAAAGCCCTAGATCAAAAAAGCTAAGTGAGGAGTTCCCATGGTAGATCAGTGGTTAACGAACCTGACTAGCATCCATGAGGACTCGGGTTCCATCCATGGCCTTGCTCAGTGGGTTAAGAATCTGACGTTGCTGTGGCTGTGGCATAGGCTGGCAGCTACAGCTCCAATTTGATCCCTAGCCTAGGAACTTCCATATGCCACAGGTGCAGCCCTAAGAAGACAAAAAAAAAAAAAAAAGTGTGAATCTGTGTTATTCACCCAGTTAAGCCCCTGTGATGGCTTCCCGTTTCCTCCACAGCCCTGGTACAAGATTCCCACATGGCAGCCAAAAAGCCCTTCATCGCCCCAGCTTTCGATTCTTCCTGTTCCTCCCAGCACCCTTTGCTCAAGCTGAGCTGGCCACGGAAAGTCAGGCTCACCTTGGTTCCCCTGCCTGGGATGCTTCCTGGCCGTGTCCACTGCAAAACCCTATTCTCTTTCTTTTTCTGTGTGTGTGTCTTTTTGTCTTTTCTAGGGCCGCACCCGTGGCATATGGAGGTTCCCAGGCTAGGGGTCTAATCGGAGCTGTAGCCACCGGCCTACACCACAGCCACAGCAACTCGGGATCCGAGCCTCGTCTGCGACCTACACCACAGCTCACAGCAACACCGGATCCTTAACCCACTGAGCAAGGCCAGGGGTTGAACCCACAACCTCATGGTTCCTGGTCGGATTCGTTAAACACTGTGGGTCATGATGAGAACTCCCCTATTCTCTTTCAAGACATTTTCTCCTATGAGGCTTCTTTTGATAACCCTTCTCACCCCACCTCTCCTTGGGAATCCACACGCAGTCCCCTGAAGCTCCATCTGCCTGAGCGCTTCCCCCCACTTTCCCGCACTTTATGTTTCTCTGGCTGACTCACTCTTTTAGACCCCTGACCGCTTCAGAGCGGGGAGTCAGCTTTGCACCCCCGGAGTCCAACGCAGAATCTGCCACTTAGTGGGCACTCGGTGACCTTTGGAAAAATGACGCAAATCTTGGATCGCGCGGCGTGTGCACCTGAAAGATGGGGGTGACTGCTGCCCTCTCCTGGCCATGAGGGGCATTGTCCGAACCACCTTTGCCCAAAAAAGAGGAAAGGGGAGGTAGAAAAAGGAGGTGATGGAGGGTGGGGAAACTGCCGAGCCGTTTAAAGAGACAAATTGGGCTGAGGGGTTGGCGGCACCCATGTCTGGGCAGCCAGGGCGCAGAACAAGGTGGGCCAGCCTTCCCCCACTAAACTGCAAAGTCTTTGGATTACATCGTTATTTGTCTCTCAACCCGTCCTGTCGTTGTCATTGTTACTATTATGGCTGCTTTCATTTATTTCTGTAGGTTACTCCTAATTTTTTCCTCCATCTTTGTAAAACATGTGTTTGGTTCTTCTGTATAAAAAGACTGAATCTGACCACTAGCTTCTCCCGATTCTGACTCAGCTTCCTACCGGTCGCAAGTTGTCCCTGGTGTCCTGGGAATTAGGATCCTCCGGCGCCCCACCCCTCCTCTCCCTCCCCCCAGCCCCTCCTCTCTACCTTACCTCTTCCCTCCCCCTTAACTCTCCTCCTTCCTCTCCCCTCCCCTGTGCCCTTTCGCACGTCATGCGACATCGTGCGCCCCCTCCTGGCGAGGAGAAGCACAACCACAGACACCTGTGAGGCTGCAGGTCTAATCATCTATATTTTGATACACGGAAAAGGGACTAACACCTAACACAGGAAATGGATGTGCGGAAGGAGTTTGGGAGTGGAGATAGCGGTTTGTGAGTGACAGACACGAGGATGTTAGCCACCTGCAGAGAAACACTGTTTATCTTGGAGCCCTTCATTTTTATCATACAAGATACTCAGCAAATATCTGATGTCTACTGAAATAGTGGGAGGAGACTACATTTAAAAAGCAAAACGGACTAAGGCCCTAAGGCCCATCTTCTTACAGTGTAAAAAATTGAGCTTCCTGATAGGTTTGCCCTAAATTTAGGAATCCACCCCGCTAGAAAGAACATGCCATTTTCAACTCTTCTGAGCTTCAGAAAAAGTCCTCCTCGTCACTCATTAGCTCCAGTCCACCCCTCCTTTTCCTGAACCACCATACACACTGTCTCCAGGTGAAATACCTGCGCTCCAGTGGTTTACAATAAGTTTAGTGAGACATGACACCAATGAGGAAAGATCGCACCCTGTCCTCAAGAAGCTTGTCATCTCACTGGAAGGCAGAATGAGTAGAGGACCACAGGTGGAGTAGTGAAAGCGTAAACGGGCAGTCCCTGAGCCCTGAAAATGTGCAGTGTAGAAAGTAAGGGCTTTCAGTCAGGGGGAGCTATCCGGGAAGGCTTCCTGAGGGAGGCTGGATTTGAACTGCCCTAGGCCAGGGAGAAGTAGCAAAGAGAAGAACATCCCGTGTCCAGGGGTCTGAGGCATCCTGCGTCCCAGGGCTGGAGTTCTCATTCAGAGAAGCAGCTGGCCAGCCAGCCCACATTCTCACAGAGAGAGCTGGGCCAGGGCAGGGACAGCAAGGAACTCAGCGGCTCACTTTACCTTGCCAGCTCCCGGTCACCAGTGTGCTTGGTCCCCTTTGCCCCCCTTCGATAAACCCTGTGCCTGGGCAGAGTGATACATCGAAGTGCTGACCAGCATCGCAAAAGGTCAGCAGGGAGGCCAGCGCCAGGTTGGAGGAGACTGATGCTGGGCAGCCCAATGGGCCAGAGAGTCTCTAAGGGATGAGGTGGGCTTGACCTTCCAGACTCCCCACCCCTCAACAGCATCAGCTTGGTTTGCAGAACTGTGGACCACTGTTCAAAAGTAACACAAGCAGCAGGCCAGGTTTGCCTTCCCATC
This sequence comes from Phacochoerus africanus, assembly GCF_016906955.1. Lineage (NCBI taxonomy): Eukaryota > Metazoa > Chordata > Mammalia > Artiodactyla > Suidae > Phacochoerus > Phacochoerus africanus. Next base: position 71,108,160 of record NC_062550.1, on the reverse strand, counting down.
AGAACTGAGTGAGAGGGCTGCAGAGAGGTTTTCCCAGATGCTGGTTTCATCCCAGTCCACCCCCATCCTCTGATAAATGGCCTAAATGCTCCAACAGCAAAGTGGCTTCTTACCACCTCGAGCCTAAATTCCTCTGCTTCCCAAATCTAGTACTCTCCACCCAATCCTGTCGTCTCCCACTCCTCAACATTCTGTGCCACCCAAGGCTCATCTGCTTCTGTGCCCAAATGCTTGTGCCCACCTTGGGCAGCTCCTGTTGCCACCAACATGGCCCCCTGCCCCCTCTGCTCAGAACAATGGGGCAGAAACAAACTACACTGGCAGCAGAGGCAGAAAAGCCAGCTTCCAATCACTCAAGAAACACTGAGCGCCTGTCCACTGCTGCTGTGGCCAATTGCCTCAAAACTTGGAAGCTGAAAACAATACAAATTTATTTTCTTACAGTCATGGAGGTCAGAAGTCCAAAATCAGTCTCATGGGGCTAAAATCAAGGTGGCATCAGGGCTGTGTTCTTCTGGAGGCTCCAGGGAGAATTTGGTCCCCTGCCTTTTGCAGCTTCCAGAGATGGCCCATATGCCTTGGCTTATGGCCCCAGGGCATTGTCACATCTTCATCTCTGATGCTGACTCTCCCACCTCCCTCTCAGAAAGACCCTTGCAGTTACACTGGTCCCACCAGGATAATTTCCCCAACTCAAGATCTAGGGTAACATATTAATAGATTCTGGAGATTAGGACATGGACATCTTTGGCGGGCCATTATTTAGTTTACCACAGTGACACACACACACACACATCCCCTACCTCTTACCTATCAAGACAAAGACAATCTGAATTGTTTAAGTAGGTAGAAGATATGAACGCCCAAGAAGATGCACAAAGTGGCATATAAGTACACGAAAGATACTCAGCGTCCTTACTCATCAGGGAAATGTGACTTAAAACCACAATGACATTTTACTGCGCAGTCACTGAGAATGGTTAAAAGACCAGTCAGTGTTGGCAAGGTTGCAAAGTAAATGCAATGCTCATCCATTGCTGGTGGAAAAGGGTAAAACCAACTTCGATAACAGCTTAGCAGTTCTTTATGAAGTCAAACATATAGGATCTAGCAGCCCTGCTCCTAGGTGTGCCTACAACATGAAAACATATCTCCAAAAAAGGGTTTGTACAAAAGTGTTCTAGCAGCTTTGTTCCTAAAAGCCACAAACTGGAAACAACCCAAATGTTCTTCAACTGAAGAAGTAATCAAACTGTGGTACACCCGCCCGGTGGAATACTATTCAGTAGTAAACGAAGAACAAATGATATCCACACAACAACATAGCTAAATCTCCCAAGGAGGAGGGCTATTCACTGTAAAGGTGCATAAGGGAACTTTCGGGGATAAGGGGAATATTCTGTATCTAGATGGTTGCATGTTTGTGCGTTCGTCAAAACTCATTGAACTACCCACTTCAGACAGGTGAACTCTGGCACCTGTAAATTATCCCTCCATAAAGCTGATTTTATTTATTTTTTTTTGTCTTTTTGTCTTTTCTAAGGCCACACCCACGATATATGGAGGTTCCCAAGCTAGGGGTCTAATCAGAGCTACAGCTGCCAGCCTAAGCCACAGCCACAGCAACGCCAGATCCGAGTGTTGTGACCTACAGCACAGCTCATGGCAACGCCGGATCCTTAACCCACTGAGCGGGGCCAGGGATCAAACCCATAACCTCATGGTTCCTAGTCGGATTACTTAACCACTGCACCACAATGGAAACTCCCAATAAAGCTGATTTTAAAAATCACTTGCATGAGAGAAAGAAAAATTGGAGCACAGAAATGGAGACTGATAAATGCTTTCAAGCAGCATTTGAATGAGCCAGGGAAAGACATGCCACAGAGGGCATGTGACAGAGTAGAAGAAGCCACTGACAAGGAGGGACAGGTCTGTTGCCTCAGTGTGCTGAGAGGGAGAGGGACAGTTGTCACAAATGTACCTCTTTCTTTCCTGAGTAAGAAACACAGAAAGAAAAAGAAAGCTAAAATTCAGGCAGATAAACAAAGGAATGTAAGCATCTAGACAGAGGGAAGTCTGGGAGCAGCTAAGATGTCTATAGGCATTCTCTCTCTCTTTCTTTATCTCTCTCTTTTTTTTTTTTTTGCCATGCCCGTGGAAGTTCCCTGGCCAAGTTTCCAGGAATTGAACTTGCACCACAGCTGTAACCAGAGCCACAGGAGTGACTATGCAAGATCCTTAAAGCCCTGAGCCACCAGGGAACTCCCTATAGGAATTCTTAAAGCATTACTTGTGCCTAAAGATGAAGCCCCAGCCATCCTTTCAAACCTCTCAGACACCTGTGAACTGAGAAGGGGATAGATGGGCAGAAAGTGGATTAGTGGCTGCCTGGGGCTGGGGCTGGGGCTGGGAATGGTTGGGAAATGATAGTCAAAAGGTACAAGATTTCTTTACAGGTGATGAAGACATTCAAAATGAATTGTAATGGTGGTTGCACAACTGTGTAATATATTAAAAGCCAGTGAATTGTACACTTTAAATGGGTGAACTGTATGGCATCTGAATTCTATCTCAACAAGGCCATTAACAAAAATAAATTAATTGAATGTTTGTACAACAACTTGAATGTACTTAGTGCCCCAAACCACATACCTAAAAATGGTTAAAATGGTAAATTTTAAATAAGAACAAACAAATCAACTGTGTTTTACATATTGGCAATAAACAATTGGAAATAAACTTTTGAAAACAGCATTTATAACAGCACCCAAATCAAAAAATACCTGCGAATAAATTTAATAAAAATGTATAAAACCTCTACTGGAGTTCCCACAGCGGCTCATCAGGTTAAGGACCTGACATTGTCTCTGTGAGGATGTGGGCTTGATCCCTGGCCTCACTCAGTGGGTTAAGGATCTGGCATTGCCGTGAGCTGTGGTATAAGTTGCAGATTTGGTGTTGGCGTTGCTGTTTCTGTGGCGTAGGCTGGCAGCTACAGCTCCGATTCACCGCTAGCCTGGGAACTTCTGTACGCCACAGGCTTGGCCTTAGAAAGAAAACAAAAGCAAAACAAAACAAAACAACAAACCTCTATACTGGAAAATATAAAACATTGCTGAAAAAAATGAAAGAATGCCAACAAAAATGAAGGAATATATTATGTTCATGGAATGGAAGACTCTGTATTTTGAGATGTGAAATCTCCCTAATTTGAGGTATAAATTCAATGGAATCCCAGTCAGAATTCTAGCCTTTTTAAAAGATGTGGACAAAGTGATTCTAAAATATATAAGGAAAAATCAAAGAACCTAAAAGAGCCAACAGGATCTTGAACAGAAGGATAACGCTAGCAGATGTCAAAACTTATTTTAGGTGTTCCTGTTGTGGCACAGTGGTTAATGAATCCGACTAGGAACCATGAGGTTGTGGGTTTGTTCCCTGGCTCTGCTCAGTGGGTTAAGGATCCTGCGTTGCCGTGAGCTGTGGTGTAGGCTGCAGACGTGGCTCAGATCCCAAGTTGCTGTAGCTCTGGCGTAGGCCAGTGGCTGCAGCTCCGACTGGACCCCTAGCCTGGGAACCTCCATGTGCCGCGGGAGCGGCTCAAGGAAAGGTGAAAAGACAAGAAAAAAAAAAAAACCTTATTTTAAAGCTCTAGCAACTAAGGAGTTTCCTGGGTGGCCAATTGATTAAAGGATCCAGTGTTGACACTGCAGTGGCTTGGGTTGTTGCTATGGCACAAGACTGATCCCTGGCCTGGGAACTTGTGCATGCCTTGGGTGTGGCCAAAAAAAATAATAATAAAATAAAATAAAATTAGTATCATATCTTTAAAAAAAATTGGGAGTGCCTGTTGCAGCTCATCAGTTAAGAACCTACTAGTATCCATGAGGATACTAGTTCAATCCCCAGCCTCGATCAGTGGGTTAAGGATCTGGTGTTGCCATGAGCTGTGGTGTAGGCTGCAGATGTGGCTCAGATCTGGCATTGCTGTGGCTGTGGTATAGGGCATAGGTTGGCAGCTGAAAGTCTGCTTCGACCCCCTAGCCTGGGAACCTTCATATGCCGCAGGCGTGGCCCTGAAAAGCAAAAATAAATAAATAAGTCAACCATAATAAAAAATGTTTTCTAAAAATAACAACAACATGGAGTTCCCGTCGTGGCACAGTGGTTAACAAATCCGACTAGGAACCATGACATTGCGGGTTCGATCTCTGGCCTTGCTCAGTGGATGAAGGATCCAGCGTTGTCGTGAACTGTGGTGTAGGTTGCAGATGCGGCTCAGATCCCTCGTTGCTGTGGCTCTGGCGTAGGCTGTTGGCTACAGCTCTGATTAGACCCCTAGCCTGGGAACCTCCATATGCTGCGGGAAGTGGCCCTAGAAAAGGCGAAAAGACAAAAAAAAAAAAAACCACCACTAACCCTGGAGTTTCTGCTGTGGCGAAGTAAGTGTTCAGTCCCCAGCCCTGCAGAGTGGGTTAAAGGATCCAGATTCGTTCCCAGGCCTGGGAACTTCCATATGCCATGGGTGCAACCATAAAATATATGTATTAAAAAAAAAAATCACTGGAGTTCCCGTCTTGGTGCAGTGGAAATGAATCCAACTAGGAACCTTGAGGTTGCGGGTTCAATCCCTGGCCTTGCTCAGTGGGTTAAGGATCCGGCATTGCCATGAGCTGTGGTGTAGGTAGCAGATGTGGCTCAGATCCTGCGTTGCTGTGGCTGTGGTGTACGCCAGCAGCTGTAGTTTCCATTAGACCCCTAGCCTGGGAATCTCCATATGCTGCAGGTGTGCCCCCCCCAAAAAAGAATGTACACAGAAGCTTTATTCATAAGAGCTAAAAAATGGAAACCTCAATATCAGCATCAAGCATTACATAGCAAGGAAAAGTAATGAACTCCTCCTATATTCAGGACAGTGTATGAATTTCACAGACAACATGGAATGAAAGGAGCCAGTCAAAGAAAGTACATACTGAGAGTTCCCTTGTGGCTCAGCAGGTTAAGGATCAACATTGTCACTGCAGTGGCCCAGGTTGCTGCTGTGGCAGGGGTTTGATCCCCGGCCTGGTAACTTCCATATGCCACAGGTCTGGCCATAGATAGATAGATAGATAGATAGATAGATAGATAGATAGATAGATAGATAGACTCTGTATGATTCCTTTTGAATGATGTCCAAAACCAGAAAAAACTAATCTATTGGAAGAGGGCAGAAAAGCCCTTACTCCTGGGATCCTTTCTGCCTGGGAGGGACCATGCAGGCCCCTGTTGGGAGGCTAAGTTTCTGTATCTTGATCTGATAGGGGTCAAACACATGTAAAACTTGACCAAGCTATCCATTTATTTACATCTTTTAAACAAATAAGATATTATTATCCATTTTCAAGATCTTCTCAAGCTCTAGGTCTTTGTGAGGCCTTCCCAGAACACTTTCGCCCTTTACAGACCTGGCCATCCTGCACTTTGTAGCAGCACCAGGTGGGTCAGCCCTTTTGCTCTCACTACTCAATGTCAGCGCCTGCCAGGAGGGGCTATGACAGCATCACAGACTACGAGCCCCACAGTCCATTGTGCTGACCCTGGGACCTTGTAGGTGCTCAAGAAATCCCCCCCCCTCTTTTTTAGTTAAAAATGAACTCGATATGTTTGATAAAGCTTGGTCTTACCAAAATCACAGTTCAGACACTATCACAAAACCACACTCCTGAATTCTAGGGGGCGGAGGAAGTGGGAAGGGGAGCAGCGGGAGACAATCGGGGTGAAGACCAAGCCCAGTCCGTCTAAAAGCTCTCAAAGAGCTTGACAATAATACAATCACAAGCACACAGGTACAAACAAAAACTAAGGTACAAAGACTTGGGCAGCAAAGCAACCCAGCTGCCTAGAAGGGGGCGTGCGCTCTCTCCCCTTGGACCTGGGCTGTGTCCTGTGCTGGGGGCTGGGGACCCTGTCAAATGAGTCCTCCGAAGGCCGGCCAATGGGCAGCAGGCCTTGTGGGCCACCTCGCTGGAGTGGGGCCCGGGGCAGGCCACTGTCCTTTGGAAGTCATCCTCTTCCCTATTGTCCTGAGCCCCTGTCGCGTGCCAGGCAGCGGCTCTGCCCCCCCCACCGCCACAGCGGGCACAGAGGCCAGGGCACGCCCAAGATCCCCGGAAACCAGTCTCCAGCCCTCAGAGAAGCCCCAGGAGCAGCCTCCACTCTGGCTGATAAGACCGAGCTCGGTCCCTGGGCACCTGGGTCCCTGGGTCCAGGGCTGAGAGGCACCTGCGCCTGCGTCCTTTCAGATGGGAGGTCCCACAGGCCAGGCCTCAGCCTGGCGACCCGCACCAGAGCTCAGTCAGCCTCGCCCACCGGCCTCAGCACCTGCCCTCAGCCATCCAGGGGGTGTCACCAAGGGAAAGTGCTGTACAGCCCTTAGTTAAGTGCCCAGCACAGTGCTGCCCAGATGCTGCTCCTACTGAGAGCCATCTGCAGCCAGGAGGCATCCGCCCCAACTCCCTGGCTCAGGGCCTCCCAATCCACTCAATACATGTTTGCACCAGCTGGCCATTTATAGGAAGTAGTGGGGGCAAGCATCAGTGGGCACACGTCTTGAGGACAGGGGCTGAGGGTGTTCTCCCCAGGAAAGAAAGAGGGTAGTTGGGGCAGCCATGTAATTCATCACGGAAGCCCCTGGCAAACCCAGAGCCCCTTACAAAAAAAAAAAAAAAAAAGACACCACTTCTCCCTCCTCAAGGTATATGACACCACTTCTCTCTCCCTGTCCCGTCTATCCAGGAATCTGGGTGAGCACTCCCACCCCAGCCAGGGCTCCCAGGAGGAAATTAAAGCCGAGGCACACAGCCCAAGGAAATACCAGAATAGTTCCCCTGGAGGAGGCTAGGCTGGAGAAGAGGGCTGCTCAACATCCCACCTGCAGGGCCCCTGGGAAGGGATAAACTCAGAGCTGCTCTGAGTACACATTTTGGCTAAATGCTGAAAGGATAAATATGAAAGTCAATATTTGACTAGAGCTGACTGTTACCAACATTGAATGGACTTCTGGGAAACAAGAGTAAATCTGAACTTTCATACACATATTTTATTACTGTTACAATTTAAACGTTTTAATTTACAGGGTCTGTAATTGCAAACCAATCGCAGAAGTTTGACATTATACCAAAAGAACAATGATGCCTTCATTTCTCAGGCGTAAGAGCTGCAGGGTTGTTGCCGTGGTCACTGCAGAGCACATTGATGACACTAAATACACACTGCCTCTCAACCGAGGAGGATGGAGGGCACAATTTAATTTGTCCCAAACAGGAAGCCGAGCTCTAGTTATGCTAATTAGATATGATAACCTAGACAAACACGTGATCTTTGATCACACACGTTTGAGGAGGCGGGCAATAATGCTGAAATAGGTGTTTGCCACTGGACCCTCTGATGAATGAGACCACAGCCAAATTTCAGCACATCCACAAATACAGGATGAAGACACTGCTTTTTATTGCCCCTGAGAGCAAAACAAAAAATATATTTATCTGAAGCAGGAAATTAAATTTTATTTTTTATTTTATTGTTTTTTTTTTTTTTGCAAGCAAGTGAAGTTTTTATTAAAGGAAAACAGATAGCTCCCCCCCCCAAACAGGAGCCCCCCCCCAAATTTTACTTTTAAAAAGAAGGAAAAACTCATTTCAGCAGGACAACCATCAACTACCCCATCTCCTACCCCCAAAGAGATCAGATAACTGGAGTTCATGGAAGTATTAAGAATTGTGGTTGCCAAGAGGGAAGGGGTGTGGGGGAAGGATGGATTGGGAGTTTGGGATTAGCAGATGCAAACTAATATAATAGAGAATGGATAAACAAGGTCTTACTTTATAGCACAGGGAACTATATTCAGTATCTCATGGTACAATAAAAAATAAATTTAAAAAAAATAAAAAATTTTTAAAATACATCCTATGATAATCCATAATGCAAAATATCAAAAAGAATATGTATAGCTGAGTTACTTTGTTGCACACCAGAAACTAACACATTGTAAATCAACTATATTTCAACAAAATAAATTTTCTTAAAAGACCTAGTCTTTACATTTACAGGGCTCCTAGTCTCGTTAGAATGACAAAATACCAAAGCTCCTATTTTATTTTATTGTCTTTTGTCTTTTTAGGGCCACACCCGAGGCATATGGAGGTTCCCTGGCTAGGGGTCTAATCAGAGCTATAGCTGCTGGCCTACGCCAGAGCCACGCCAGATCTGAGCCACCTCCACGACCTACACCACAGCTCACGGCAATGCTGGATCCTTAACCCACTGAGTGAGGCCAGGGATAGAACCCACAACCTCATGGTTCCCAGTTGGATTCGTTTCCACTGCGCCACGATGGGAACTCCTCAAAGCTCCTATTTTTGTCAGGTCCAGAATAGAGTGTTCAAGAAAAAAGGACAGGAGTTCTCATCATGGCTCAGTGGAAACAAATCTGATTAGTATCCATGAGGACGCAGGTTCCATCCCTGGCCTCACTTAGTGGGTTAAGGATCTGGCATTGCCATGAGCTGTGGCGTAAGTCACAAATGTGGCTTGGATCCTGTGCTGCCGTAGCTGTGGCACAGCCCAGCAGCTACAGCTCCAATTCGACCCCTAGCCTGGGAACTTCCATATGCTGTGTGTGCAGCCCTAAAAAGACCCCCCCCCAAAAAAAAAGACGGAAGTAACTTAACATCAGGGAGACAAACTCCTCTGGAAACGATGGAGCAAACCCGTGTCCAGACCAGTCAGTGACGCTCAACCTGAGGGACAGAGACTTTGGAGGTTTTCTACTCCACATTCCAGCCATTAGTAGCTGCATCAATAAAACACAGCAAGCATACTGATTACCCCTTATCTGCTAGCTGAGGGCCATGAACTGCATAATATAGCACTAATCCTCAAAGAAAACCCCTGTGAAATAGACCCCGTCATGATTCCCATGCCACAGAAAGGAAAATTTACACCATGGTCTGTGCAGGTCTCTATTATGTGTGGAGCCAACATAGAGGGCTACTGTTTTTCAAATGTATGAAAATGGACTATAATCTCTTGAATAAATAAAGAAATAAAGAAATGTTTTATGAAACATGTAGTAGCTCTTTGGGTCAGCGGTATAGTTTGTGTTTTTTTCAGTCAGCAGACACTGAATGTAGCAAGAAATTCTGTAAGTGTCCTTAACATTTTTGGTATTACATTTTTGACACCAGTCTTATTGGTGATGTTTCAATTCTTAGGTTCAGTGGTATATTCCCAAGGTTCATTATGTTGGTATGTTACATAATATGTGTGTATATGTACACACACACACACACACACACACACACTCATCTCACATTCTCCTGAATGATTCATATATTACACAATTTTTCTAACATTTAAGAGCATTGGCAGTCTAAGAAAGTCAAAACAGCACCTTTAAAAACAAGAGATTTAGGAGTTCCGTCGTGGCTCAGTGGTTAATGAATCCGACTAGGAACCATGAGGTTGCAGGTTCACTCCCTGGCGTTGCTCAGCAGGTTAAAGATCCAGCGTTGCCATGAGCTGTGGTGTAGGTTGCAGACGTGGCTCAGATTCTGCGTTGCTGAGGCTGTGGCGTAGGCCAGCGGCTACAGCTCCGATTCGACCCCTAGCCTGGGAACCTCCATGTGCCGCGGGTGCGGCCCTAGAAAAGGCAAAAAGACAAAAAAAAGAAGAAGAAAGAGAAAGACAAACACCATATGATACTGCTTACATGCGGAATCTTAAATATGATACAAACAAACTTATTTACTAAACAGAAACAAACCCACAGACAGAAAAGAAATTTATGGTTATCAAAGGGGAAAGAGGATGCGGAAGGGATAAATTACGAGTTTGGGGTTATCAGATACAAATTACTATATATAAAAGAGATAAACAGGAGTTCCTATCGTGGCTCAGTGGTTAACGAATCCAACTAGGAACGATGAGGTTGCGGATTTGATCCCTGGCCTTGCTCAGTGGGTTAAGGATCCAGCGTTGCCATGAGCTGTGGTGTAGGTCGCAGATGCAGCTCGGATCCCACATTGCTGTGGCTCTGCCATAGGCCGGCGGCTATAGCTCCGATTCGACCCCTAGCCTAGGAACCTCCATATACCGTGGGTGTGGCCCTAGAAATGGCAAAAAAAAAAAAAAAAAAAAAGAGATAAATGACAAGGTCCTATGGTATAACACAGGGAACTATACTCAATCTCCTGTAATAAACCATAATGGAAAAGAACATATAAAACTGAATCATTTTGCTGAATACCAGAAACTAACATAACATTGTAAATCAAGAATACTTCAAGAAAAATACTTAAACAAACAAGGGGTTTAAAAACAAGAGGTCTTCATTGTCTGAGGAATGGGCCTGGCTTTAGGGAGATGGACCAGGTAGTTCCCAAAGACTCATGTTGGCAACAGTAAAACTTCTAACCACAGCATGAATCATCCAAGAGAAGTTGGATGAGGGGGGGCAGGGGGAGGCATGCTCTCTTCCTCTAAGCAAAAGGGACTATTTCAGAAGGATTCTGCGTGACTGAATGAAACCACTGAAAATAATTATGTTATTAAACATCTTTAACAGGAACATTAAATAGGTTGGGAAAGGGGTGAGGAGGAGGAGGGGAAGAATGAAAACTCAGTGCACTTTCTACAATTTTAAATCTTACAACCGCTTTTCCGGGAAGCAGCCTGAAGTGACCTCTAAAAATGGTTCGCTATTCACTTGACCCAGAAAACCCCACAAAATCATGCAAATCAAGAGGTTCAACTGTTCATGTTCACTTTAAGAACACTTGTAAAACTGCCCAAGCCATTAAGGGTATGCATATTTGAAAAGCCACCGAGCATCTGAAAGATGTCACTCTACAGAGGCAATGTGTGCCATTCTGTCGTTACAGTGGAGGAGTTGGTAGGTGTGCCCAGGCCAAACAGTGGGGCTGGACACAGGGTCAGTGGCCCAAAAAGAGTGCTGACTTTTTATTGCATGTGCTTAAAAATGCAGAGAGTAATGCTGAACTTAAGGGCTTAGATGTAGATTCTCTGGTCATTGAGCACACCCAGGTGAACAAAGCCCCCAAGATGCGACGCAGGACTTAGAGAGCGCATGGTCAGCTCAACCCTCACATGAGTTCTCCCTGCCACATTGAGATGATCCTTACTGAAAAAGAGCAGATTGTTCCTAAGCCAGGAGACGAGCTTGCGCAGAAGAAACAGATATCCCAGGGGAAACTGCAGAAGCAAAAACTTATGGCCCAGGAATAAATTTCACAAAAATAAATGCAATTAAAAAAAAATTTACAACCAAGAGCATATCATGTGAATACCCAGAAAAAATTCTGGAAACAATAAGGTCCTGCTCTGGGATCCAGAGCCTCTACTATCCCTCCCTCTCCCAGCCCCTCATCTCTCATGGACTGAACGGACACAGAACTTCCTCCTTGCAATCCTTTCCCTCTGGTCGTTCCCCTTCCGCACAAATACTTTCTCCTCTTTCACAGACCTCTGTATCCTTACCACTTTGTCCTCATTTCACCATATCACTTACCACATTAGAATAAGGACCATTATTTATTAACCACCCGATTGAAGGTGGGCCTGGTCTACAGGCCTGACATACATTCCCTTCCTTTAAACCATCACTACTACCCTCGACAGATGGTACCAACCCCATAACCTGCCTCGAATCAGTATCCCAGTGACCCAGCTCTTTGCTTACTCCAGAACAGTTGCTCTTTCTCTCATCATTTGTTTATGCAAAAGCAGCACATCTTCAGTGCCTGACTAACACGTGCTGACAAACGAGAACACATAAACCTATACTTTTTGCTTCCAATAAATAGGTGAAGAAGAGCATTATTCTAAACGGAACTTTTTCTATCCCAACTTGTTCTGCCACTGCCCCATGGCCCTAGCACCCCAAAAACGAGCACACGCTGAGAACAAGCTCCACACAGGTGCATAAGCCAACAGCAACATACCTGCCAAGGCGACAAGCCAGCACCTTAACCCCCATTCCTGTCTCTCAAAAGTTTTGCAGGGCCTTGGCATTAACTTCTCCCGCTAAAGACAAAGGAGAAAACAGATTTAACCTCTAGAGGAGCCACCCCCACCACCCTACGTCCTCAGACGGTGTGCCCAGTCACCCAATGAGAAATGTCCCGGTCCTAGCTAAATACATTTGCTGCACATTGCTGAAGAAGACGGTTTTACTTCTTCGGAATTCCCTTCCAGTCAAATTCCAACAGAGAGGATTACAACGAATTACCTAGTAGGTTACGGCCTTGAAATTTCATCTCCAATTGCCCTTTTAATTACCTACCTAAACATGATAGTTTGGGTAGCACAGCACAGGCCAACACAGGTCGAGGGCTCCAAGAAAAAGGTTTTTATTATTATCATTGCTGTTATTGGAACACAAATTCATGCAGCCATGTGCGTGACACCACAGACCGGCACTAGGCTCAACTGGGGTCAAGTGCTAAAGCAAAAATCAAGGCCCTCCCTACAGGGATCTTTTCGTCCAAAGGCTATTGTTTAGGTAACTAGGCGCTGCGGTGGGTTGGCCTACCGTCACCGATGTTCTGCTCGCCACAAGAAATCCATAAACACTTGGGAATCCTTTATTAAGAAACTATCTCTTCCCATGGGCCTTCAGTAAAATAGAATGTCTTTTTCCGTAAGTTGAAACCGTTTTTCAGTATTAACCGAAATAACAGTTTTATTGTTGTCGGGAAAAGTCCCTTTAATACGGTCCCATTTGAGCCCTTAGCTCAGAGGCTCCTTTCTTGCAAACGGGCAGCTCAGGGCCTTTTACAGAGCCCCAGGCGGCAAGCCTCCCCCGCTCCGGGGAAACCCGGGCTGCCTCCCCCAGGCCCTACGCATCGCAGCAAAGCTCTCCACCCGCTTTGCGTTAAGTACGCGCTGCGAGCGAGGCGGGAGGCCCGCCGGCCGCCCGCGTCTCCGGCCGGGGAGACGCACGCGCGGCGCCCACGTCCGGCTGCGCGGCGTCGGATGCTGCGGGGGATCGAGAAGGATCTGGAAGAATCCGGTTAGGCCGCGGGACGGGCGGGGGAGGTTGAAAGGAAGCGCAGCCGGGGCGGGGCGGGGGGTGTCCCCGGAGTCTGAGGGTCCTAGGACCCGGAGGGCAGGCGCCTGGCGAGAGGAACGAAGCAGAGACAACCTTTCGGAGGAGCACCTAGATCTCCGGAGCCCGAACCGGCTCGGCCGCCGCCGTCTCTAGAAAGTTCTCCCCCCACGTCCCCAGCGGCCGCCCGGCTCCTCCCAGCCCCTCCCTCCGCGGCGGTGGGACCAATCGCTCCCCCGGCCGCCCACGACCCACCTCCTTCGCCCGCCTGCCTGCGCCCGCGCCGGAGAAGAGGTGCGCGAGCCTCGGCCGCCCGCACAGCGCACACTGTCCGGCGCCCGCTCCCCGAGAAACGGCGCGATGACCGCCGAGGAGACTAAGACCGCCGAGAATGGGGCGCAGTCGGCGCCGCTGCCCCTCGAGGGGGTGGACATCAGCCCCAAGCAGGATGAAGGCGTGCTTAAGGTAAAGGGCGGGGGACGCCCCGGGGCTGCGAGGGACGCCGGAGGAGGGGGGTCTATCGCCGCAGCGCCCCAGCGTCCACCCGGGGTTCGGGGCGCGGACGGCCGCTTCTGCAGCTTCCCGCCGGCCGTTGAGTAGGTCATGCAGCCACGGCCCGGCGCATCGCCTCCCCGGCTGGGCCGCCTGTTCGGAGCGGGAATGTGGCCACACGCTCGGAAGGATAGGTCTGCGCTGAGCGTCCCCCGTCCTCCAGTCTCCAGGTCCCCAGGCCCGGGGAAAGGCGAGAAGCGCAGCGCCTGCTCCCGCTGCGGCGTGCGCTGGGAGGGGCGCAACGGGAGGGCGGGCGCGCGAGCTGCAGGGGGCCCGGCAGCGTGCACCGCCCCTTTCTGCGACCCCGCGACCCCGCAGCCAGCTCCTCCCTTGCGGTTGCAGCCGGGGAGCCCCCGGAACGCCAGCGTCTCGGTGGTGCGGAGCCCGCCAACTCCGGCAGTTGAACATTAGCCGGGACGCGAAGTGGGTCCCAGGAGTTATTTCCTGGCCCGCGGGCCTTTGTGCGACTTAGCGCGCGGGCCTGGTGCCCTCCACCCTCCCGTCACCCGCTTCCTAAAGGCTGGGACCCGGCTAGGTCACCCGCTCGGCCATGCTGTCCCCCCCCCCACCCCGGTGCATGCCGGGACCTGTAGTTTCCCCCCCTCCGCGTTCCGCTTCTCCCCCGCCCCGGCCTCCTGAGCGCGGGGTGCAGAGCTGGGAGGAGGTGCCTAGCTTGGGAACCGGCTACCAAGGAGCCAGGGGAGGGGTCTGGGACCCAGGCAGCAGGGCGTCTTGACCCAGGTCAGGACAACCGGCCATGGTTCAGAGCAGGTTCTGCGCTGTCCAGAATGGCGAAATCCTAGCCCAGATTCATGCCCTGTACTCACTCAGTGTCTCTCCTCCTCCTTGCTTCCTGCTGCTCAGCTCCACGTGTATGAGTGACCTAGGCTAGCTGCAGACTTTGGGAGCTCTTAGCTGGGCCAGAAATGCACCTGGCTGCTTTCCCAGTGGGCACGTGGCTTCCAGGGAGGCTCATTTCCCCTTTTATTCTTCAGTCCTTCCCCTCTAGGTTTCTATTCTTAAGTCCCACGTCCATTCCATCGTGGAAACTTTCCCTTAGAGGGTAACCATACACCTACCAGGTAGCTCACAGAGTCACACTTTATAAATACTAAAGAGAAACAGAGAGTCTTGTAAGTTGCTGGGACATACCCTGGTTCTGAAACCAAGAACTGTAGTAGCCTACCAGTCGGGAATGCTCAAGTCCTAAGTCAAAGTTTAGGGCCTGGTGAAGAACCCCATGCTCACCTGTAACCTGGTATTTTCTTTGCCCTCTTTTGGGCAGCTGCTATTCTTTGGTTTGGTTTTTTGTTGTTGTTTTACTTTTTTTTAGGGCTGCACCCGTGGCATATGGAAGTTCCTGGGCTAGGGTCTAATAGGAGCTACAGCTGCTGGCCTACACTACAGCCAGAGCAATGCAAGATCCGAGCTGCGACCTATACCACAGCTCACAGCAACGTCGGATCCTTAACCCACTGAGCGAGGCCAGGGATCAAACCCACAACCTCATGGTTCCTAGTCAGATTCGTTTCTGCTGCGCCCCGACAGGAACTCCCAGGACAGCTGCTATTCCTTTCAATACTCATGTTCCTCTTCTCTCTGAACCAGACCTTGATGTGATGACTGGCATTTAGGAAGAATGAGGAGACTTTTCCCTTTGCTGTTAATAGTTTATTCAGTCTTTTACCAGTGTTGTCCTGTAACAACTCTGATAGGGACTCTCATCACTGTAATGTCTAAGTTCACGTGACTTGCGTGAGATCATACGGCAAAAACTTGAACTCAGGTGTTTTGTCTCCAGTTTTTCGAACCAAGTCATGCTGCAGTGTGAGACAGAGAGGTCATTTGGTTCTAGCCAAGCTCCACAGCAGTCATTTGATGACTGGTTCATTAAGTTACTTAGAAGGAGGCAGAAGAGCCTGTTTACATTCCGACAGTGGCAGTTGTGGTACCTCTTTTCTTCCATCCCCAGGTGCTCACTTTCTCCCCTTCCACCAGGTCATCAAGCGAGAGGGCACAGGCACAGAGATGCCCATGATCGGGGACCGAGTCTCTGTCCACTACACAGGCTGGCTACTAGATGGCACCAAGTTTGACTCCAGCCTGGACCGCAAGGACAAATTCTCCTTCGACTTGGGGAAAGGTAGGTATGGTTAGAGGGCTGGTAGGCCAGGGGCGTGTAAGCTGACAGGCAGAAACCATATTCTCAGAAGCTTGAGAAAGAATGGTTTATTATAATCTATTCATTTTTTTTCTCCCCGATACTGCTTTTTTTTTTCCTTCACTATCCTGAAACTAGATTGATTTTTATCTCTCATTTCTCTTGGTCACCTTTGAATGCCTTCCTTTTTAGGAGTGGACTGCCTTGTTTCTTGAACCCTTTTGTTTCAGAGTTGATTTTTTTCTTTTTTTGCAAGCGGTCTCAGACCTGACAGCATTATTGTAACCAGGTTTTCTACCTTCCTGGTCCCATTTCTAAACAGTGTCCAGCTTCCCCTAGGGCATGGTACAGCAAGTCTCTCAGGCCACTGTTTGAACCCAATCAGATCCCTGCCAAGGAGGACCTGTTTGTTTTCTGTCTCTACAGGAGAGGTCATCAAGGCTTGGGATATTGCTGTAGCAACCATGAAAGTGGGGGAAGTGTGCCACATCACCTGCAAACCAGAATATGCCTACGGTTCAGCCGGCAGTCCTCCCAAGATCCCTCCCAATGCCACGCTTGTGTTTGAGGTGAGTGTCTAGCCACAAAAAGCAAGGCAAAGAGCCAGTCTTATCTCAGTCTGGGGCCTGGCTGCCCTCCAGCCCTTCCTGCCATTTAGAAACAGTGTAGCCAAGGCTGAGGGCCTGCCTTTAGGGGAAGGAGAGGAACAGAGAGGGCAGCTGGCTCTGCCGTGCACATAACCTGCCGCTGCCAGAAAGTGGTCAGCGATGGAGGTTTCTGGTGGGAAGAGGTAGCCATGAACCCCTCTTCAGATTTGAAGCAGCAGGGTGAGGGCTTAGGGCATGTTTATCTCCAGAGCAGCGCCCAGTGGAGATGGGCTGTAACTGAAAGGAGTCAGGAGGTCATAATCTACATGCAGGAAGACTAACAGGAGAGAGTATTGGTGCTCCAGAGATAGGAGGGGAGAAAATGCTTCCCCATGGGCAGAGAGGCAGAACCAGAAAGCCTCTGCTGAGGAGGTGGCACTTGAGTGTTCACGCTTGAAAATGTTGAGCCCTCACCAGTGGCTACTTGGAGGACACTCAGAATACCACTGATGGCTATGAGATTGAGCCTCTCAAGTAGCTGAATTAGGATTGCCTACAACATGTGCTTGTTGAGTGGAGCAGGTAATGGTCTCCTGAGGGTAAATGAAATCTGTGTGACTGCCCATCTCTACCAAAGTTGAGGCCAGGGCAGCTCCCAAGAACTTAGCAAAACTGCCACTTCGTCTGCTTGTGGTGTGGCTGCCCCTGTGGTCAGACCTGGTCTGGCATTTACTAGGGACTCTTCTGAAGAGGAGTTGTGTCACCTTACATCTTGTAGGTAGAGTTGTTCGAGTTCAAGGGAGAGGACCTGACAGAAGAGGAAGACGGTGGGATCATCAGGAGAATACAGACCCGGGGGGAAGGCTATGCCAGGCCCAACGATGGTGCCATTGTGGAGGGTAAGGCAGTTCGATCTGGGGTTCACATTCTCATACTTAGATCCTGTGTGGCTTTGGGCAAGTTCATACCGTTTCCTAGTCTTTTTTTTTTTTCTTTTTAATCTGCAAAGTGAGGGATTGAATTATATCCTCTAATGTTCCTTCATATGTAAGAACACAAAAAGGGCCTGTGGGGGCAGAAAGTGATAAGGAGATAGAGGGAGGCTGGTGGCATCCTTCTCAGCCTGCTACCTGCTCATTTATGCCCCTGGTCCACTGCCTCTCTTTCATGCTAGTTGCCCTGGAAGGGTACTACAAGGACCAGATCTTTGACCGGCGGGAGATCCGCTTTGAAGTCGGCGAAGGGGAGAATATGGACCTGCCTTGTGGGCTGGAGAAAGCCATTCAGCGCATGGAAAAAGGAGAGCATTCCATTGTGTACCTCAAACCCAGGTGAGGGACACTTTGGCCCAGGTGTAAGCACTCTGCCGAGTAGGTGGGCACAACAGGGTCAGAGATCTGCTCGTCCCAGGTAGTTGTGTAACTGGCCATTTGTAACCCCACACGCATTCACTGTGCCTCTGGGTACTCACACGTACACACCATCATGATCTCTGAATTTTAGGAGTGTGGCTACAGTCGTCCACATCTCCTTGAATCAGCACCTAATTTTTTCACTCTTGGCTGCTACAGATTCCCTTCTCTAGCAACATCAAGATTGTCATCTCCTGTTAATTCCTTTAGTCATTAATATTTGTTGAAACACACCTACTGTGTGCCATGACACAGTGCTGAAAATTCCTAAGTGTTCAGAGACATTGTTCCCACCTTCTAGTGACTCACTGTTGAGTGAGATACCATTTGAATTAGTAATCATGCCATTTTGTAATGTAAGTTTTTAGAAGGATGTTTAAGATGGCTAAGTAAGAGATTAGTTAATTGTGTGAAGAGGTCAGGGAAGCTTTTGCCAAGGAGGAAACTTCTGAACCAAGACTGATGGGGTGGGGAGGTACTTTCCATTATGGGGCAGGTTAAGTGCTGAGCTGACCCAGTGTGATCTTGGCCCACAGCTATGCGTTCGGCAGTGCTGGGAAGGAAAAGTTCCACATCCCACCTAATGCTGAGTTGAAGTATGAAGTACACCTCAAGAGTTTTGAGAAGGTGAGTTTTTTAGGGGTCTTCCCTATGCTGGAGGTGACTCTCTGGTAGCTGACAACTTCGCTTCTCCCTTGGGGCATGGCAGGCCAAGGAGTCGTGGGAGATGAGCTCAGAGGAGAAGCTGGAGCAGAGCACCATTGTGAAGGAGCGGGGCACTGTATACTTCAAGGTGAGCCAACAATGGGGTCCTGAGGCCACTCCCAGGGAGGGTGCCCTGGACCCTTATGTCGGAGCTGGTTTGCTGCCGGGGAGTAGACAGCTTTCGCAAGTGTATCTGAGCTAGCTGGTCAAGGCTGCAGGTGTGGGGAAGGCAGGACTCACTGATGTCCACGGGGTACAGTAGCTTGGGGCCACCGAACCTGTGCTGGGTGCCTGAGTCTCCCTGCCATTCCAGGAAGGCAAGTACAAGCAAGCTCTGGTGCAGTACAAGAAGATTGTGTCCTGGCTAGAATATGAGTCGAGTTTCTCTAACGAGGACGCACAGAAGGCACAGGCCCTTCGGCTGGCCTCCCACCTAAACCTGGCCATGTGTTATCTGAAACTACAGTCCTTCTCGGCTGCCATTGAAAACTGTAACAAGGTGAGGCCCTGTTAGAGAGGGCAGGGGGCAGTGTTCACAGGCGGGGTTGGGTGAGCTGCCAGTGGGTCTGAACGTGCCCGTGGTGACTAGGGTAGGGTTAGCAGGATGCAGCTGTGGTCAAGGGCCCAGAGGCAAGGGTGTGAGAAGCCTTAGTGGCAGGAGGCCATGGCACGGGGTAGAAGGAAGTGCTAGATGGAACCACCACCTCATTGTTCTCTCCTAGTTGTCTCCCTACTACGTACCTGCTTCATTCTAAAGAGAATGGAATGCCACAGGTTCTTTGCTTTCATCTCAAGACCTGTCTTCCCTCTCTGCTTCTTGGACTAACTGAGGTGCCCTCTTAGACCTTGGTCCTTCCACGTAATGCCCAAGACTCACTCTGGGGTGGAGCCCCCATTTCCGTTCAGCCTCATCCTGCCAAGGGCTGTCTTTGGAACCTAGTCTTGGCCAGAGAAGCTGCAGGATCTGAGGTCTTGCTGCTGCTTCCTCCCTGTGTCTTAGGCCCTGGAGCTGGACAGCAACAACGAGAAGGGCCTTTTCCGCCGGGGAGAGGCCCACCTGGCAGTGAATGACTTTGACTTGGCTCGAGCTGACTTCCAGAAGGTCCTGCAGCTCTATCCCAGCAACAAAGCCGCCAAGGCCCAGTTGGCGCTCTGCCAGCAGCGGATCCGTAAGCAGCTTGCACGGGAGAAGAAGCTCTATGCCAACATGTTTGAGAGGCTGGCAGAGGAGGAGAGCAAGGTGCGGATGGGGGCAGGGACCAGTTAGAATGGGCAGGAAACGAGGTGTCACTTCTACCCTGTGCCAGTCCTGGAAGCCAAAGCTGCTCTTGTCCAGAGCCAGGAGCGTGTGTCCCCCCGCCCCATTCAAGCCCTGGGGATCAGGAACTGGCTGGTCTCTGAGTGGGCTTCCCAACTTACATTCTCCTTGCCTGTTTAAAACACAAGTTTAAACACGTCATATGTTAACATAGTTTAATGCAAACTGCCCAGAGAGGATGTGGTGAAAAGGCTTCCTCCTGCACCTAGCAGTAGCTGATCCCCCATTGTGCTGTGCTGCCCCTCGACCCTCAAAACAGGCCGTGTGCTCTAGCTGCTGTTCCTTGTGTCCGACTCTGTTCACATCATGCTTGGGAGCTTGTTTCACATCAACGTGTAAAAAGAACTTCACTGTTCTTTGTTGGCTTAGGTAGTCCACTGTGTGGATGTAGTGAATCTGCTCCTGATTTCCCGGTCTTTCGGTCTAAACCCATGTTGAGAGAAACATGCTATAAACCACATTTATCATTTTAAATTTCTAGTAGCTATGTTTTTGGTTTTATGTCTTTTTAGGGCCACACTTGAAGCATAGGGAAGTTCCCAGGTTAGGGTTCAAATCGGAGCTACAACCACGCAGGATCTGAGCTGTGTCTGCAACCTACACCACAGCTTACAGCAACACCAGATCTGTAACCCACTGGGCAAGGCCAGGGATTAAACCTGCATCCTCATGGATACTGGTCGGGTTTGTTTACCACTGGGCCACAGCAGGAACTCCTCTAGTAGCTGTGTTTTTAAAAAGTCAGGTAGGTGAAATTTATCTAGAAAGGGAATTGCTGTGTGTGTGTAATTCTACTGGAAGTTAACTTTTTTTACTTTTTTTTTACTTGGGGATAAGACTGGACATGGTGTCAGTGTGTTAGTGAGTACAGGTGTGCTCCCAGATCACTTGGGTGTGAGCAGGCAAGAACAGAAATATCACCTTTCTTATCAGGGGCCTGGGCCAAATGAGAACTGGGATTCACCCCTTCCTCCTCTTCCTCGCAGGCCAAGGTGTCAGGAGACCAGCAGGCAGACACAGAGATGAAGGAGGAGCAGAAAAATGATGTGGCAGGGCGCCAGCCTCAGGTGGAGGCGGAAGCATAGCCTCTCCCCAGCCCTGCTCCTGCAGCTGCCTGCCTCCCCTGCTCCCTACCCTACTCCACCCTGTTAGTTTTGTAAAAACTGAAGAATTTTGAGTGAATTAGACCTTTATTTTTCTATCTGGTTGGATGGTGGCTTTGGGGGAAGGGGGGGAGGAGCAGGCTGGGGGATTGAGGTGGGGGGGTGGTCTTTTCAGGTGGTGTCACCCCCTCTTCCCTTCCCCCTTTATACGCACACTCATCAGAATGTTAATTTATTTTGCTTCCTCTGTTTGTTATGTCCATTTTTGAAATGGTAGAAGGGGCAAGTGGTAGGGATGTAAGGTCTGATGTGAAAGCAGGGTGGAGAGGGAGACCCTTGGGCAGCCCCCTTCCTCACCCTTTCCTTTTCCCACGTGGGTGCTAGGGGCATGGGGAAAACCACTGCTCTGCCCGTTACCTCTCTGCTCCCCTCCTCACCCCAGGCGGTGTGGCTGATGTGTCCCCTGGTGTCACGGTGACCACCCTGTGTACCCTCTCCAGCATCTCCCCTCCTTTCAGTTCCCCTTCTCAGCGGGGTCATGTCCCCACCCCCTCAGCCTCTTCTCTGCACGTTGCTGAAGGTCCAGGCTCGCCTCAAGTTCTGTGCTTGAGCAATAAAGTGGAAACAAAACCTGGGTGTCACAGGTAGCCCTTTGTTTGGCCTTGGAGGGTGGGTGTGGATGGCTACACTGGGACAGGATTATAGTAGTTGCCCACCTCATCCCCAGTTCTGCTCAGAACGCACCAGCAATGGTTGAGCAGGGCCTCCTGGGTTCCCCACATTCCGTACCCCCAGCAGCCGAGCGGGTTTCAGTAGCTCTGGTTTTCTTCCATGACGCTTAGGAAAACATCTAAGCTACTGGGACCATGAGTTTGTTTTCAGATTAGATTTGTCTTATTTTTGCAAGAAACTGATTCAGTAGAAAGTTCTAGCTTTCTTGGCTTCCTAACAATGTGAAACTCCTGGTGTCACCAACACCTGTGAGCTACTACACAAAAGAGGGAAGAACAGCCACCAAGCCTGGGAACACCAGGCAGCCACTCAGGTCCATTCTCCACCTTTCTTCTTGGCCTAATGGGGTAAAGCTTATGCTTTTTTCAAACAAGGTTCTGACCTTGGGCTTCAGCATTCTGAGCCCTGGGAGAAGCCAAGGGGCATAGGTGCTGCTGGGCCTGGTCCAGATGTTCTCACTGCAGGCCAGAGCATGCATCTGCCCTCCCTCTTACCGCGGGCTGCCTGGCCCTCTCTGTGGGTGGAGCCTGTGCAGCTCCTTTCAGAAGAAAATTTGTTCTTTTACTGTGGAAGATTAATTTCTGTCTGGAAGTTTTTCACCAAGTCCTACAGCATGGCTGATGCTAGAGCCAGATTCAAAATTTGAGTGTTCTTTTCTCCTGGCGTCACTGATTGTTCTCCTGCTGGGTTCACATCGCAGTCCTGTGCTTAGGACTGTGCCTGGGTCTTTGGTATTTCAGGATTATTAGACTTGCCCCTAAAGCTAATGATAACAGCTAACCCTCACTACACACTTTCGATGCAAGCCTAGCACTAAAGCAAAAGCCTCTGCAAATTAACTTCTGTCCTTATGACCAACCTACAAAGAAGGTATTGCCACATGTTACAAAGGAGGAAACCAAGGATCAGGAGTTAAATGGAAAGACAGTGCCTGGAATGTGAGGTGACCTGAACAAAGCCAAACTGCCATGAGGCTCACATGACCTTGGGCAAGTTGAACTTCTTTCCTCATTTGCAAAAACAGGGAGATGGACAAAAAACACTCCTGAGGTTCCCTCCAGCTCTCAATGCTTGTGTAGGACTCCAAGATATAAAACATTAAAACAAAAACCCTCAAAACTGTAACTGCACTTCTGTAGAACCCTGGAACTGGACAAGCCTTGGTTTATGTAACATAACTGTCCTCTGAGGATGTTTCAGTAAAAATAGCCAGAAGTCTTTAAAGTTAAAAATAAATCTGCCATCTGGCCCTTCTTTCCTCTGGGTCAGGATACCTTCCCCACCATCACTTAAATTCACACAGAACGTGTTGATTAAGAGAACTGAAAGGAAACCAGCACTGCCCCGTTAGTGCAGACCTGCAAGTGGTCTCTGGGAGATTCTAAATGGTGTTTCTCTTGTCTGAGTGCTGGCCCAAACATCCAGTTCTATAGGTTTTCTCTCCTAAGTATTTCCAGTCTGCATTCTAGCAGCCTCTTCCCCCCATCACCATGTAACCCCCAGCCTGTCCACCTGTCCTGGCAAGGCTGCTCTCCTGCGTTCCCATGTGCACCTGCTCTGCACTTCACAGAGTCTGGGAGTAAAAGGGTGAACTATGCATCTTGTTTCAGTTGGAGAAATAACACGTGAAAGACATTTTAGACAAGACGAGTAATAAGTAATGCCTTTTTAGGAAACCACTGCTTGAAAATCGAGACTTAAACAGTGGAACTTCTGCTGCCTTATTCCTTCTGTTTTATTTTTTTTAATTATTTTTTTATTTTTTTTCTTGTCTTTTTTTGCTGTTTCTTGGGCCGCTCCCGCGGCATATGGAGGTTCCCGGGCTAGGGGTTGAATCGGAGCTGTAGCCACCGGCCTACGCCAGAGCCACAGCAATGCGGGATCCGAGCCGCGTCTGCAACCTACACCACAGCTCACGTCAACGCCGGATTGTTAACCCACTGAGCAAGGCCAGGGACCGAACCACAACCTCATGATTCCTAGTCGGATTTGTTAACCACTGTGCCACGACGGGAACTCCATTCCTTCTGTTTTAAAGACCAAGCTTCCCTTTCCCCAGGTAGCACGCCTCAAAGCCGTGTAACTCTTAGGTTGAAATGACAATGTCCTAAGGCCAGTGCTGAAAAATGGCAATGTATCAGAAGACATTCTAAGAAAGCTTTTTTTTTTTTTCTTTTTGGTTTTTCAGGCTGCACTTGCAGCATATGGAGGTTCCCAGGCTAGGGGTCCAATTGGAGCTACAGCTGCTGGCCTACACCACAGTCACAGCAATGCCAGATCCACGTCGGGTCTTCCACCTACACCACAGCTCACGGCAACGCCCGATCCCTAACTCACTGAGTGAGGGCAGCAATCGAACCCGCATTCTCATAGATCCTAGTTGGGTTGGTTAACCTCTGAGCCACAAAGGGAACTCCAAGCTTGTCCTCCTTCTGAAGGAAATTGTTATTGTTCACTTGATGGCCGTGGTTCCCAGCTACTTGATAACCTCAAATAACTTAGATGCACCAACTCTCCTTCATTATGAAATGTAATAAAAACTTATTTAGCATGTAATTAACAACACTAAATATACCACTTTGGGTGGTAAACAAAGAGTGTGAAAGATTCACAAAGTGGTTCTAAGGAGAGATGATCAAGAAAAAGCAATGCCAGAGTTCCCACTGTGGTGCAGTGGCTTAAGAACCCAACTGCAGCGACTTGGGTCACTGTGGAGGTGTGGGTTTGTTCCCTGGTCCTTGCAATGGGTTAAAGGATCTGGCGTTGTGCAAGTCACATCTGTGACTTGAATTCAATGCCTCGCCCGGTAACTTTCATATACCACATGTGTGGACATAAAAAAAGAGAAATGCCTTTGTGAACTCAGAGTTCTCTGACTAGAAGACAGGATTAGCCACAACCTCTCCCCCACCTAAGACATGGGTATCCTTCAGACCTCCAGTCTCCAGTTCCACGGTGAGAGGTGCTTCACGCAGAAAATGGTTCAAATGGTTCCATTTTGGGTTTTGTTTGCTTGCTTTTTAGGGTCACGCCCGCAGCATATGGGAGTTTCCAGGCTAGGGGGGAATCAGAGCTACAGCTACCACAGCCACAGCGACTCAAGATCCGAGCCACGTCTGCGACCTACACCGCAGCTCACAGCAACGCCGGACCCCTAACCCACAGAGTGAGGCCAGGGATTGAACCCACATCCTTATGGATCCTAATCAGGACTGCTAACCACTGAGCCATGAAGGGAACTCCCAGTTCCATTTTGTTTTGTTTTGTTTTGTTCTTGGCCACCCGGAGGCACATGGAGCTCCTGGGCCAGGGATCAGATCCAAGACACAGCTTCAGCAACACCGGGCCCTCAACCCACTGTGCTGCACTGGGAATTAAACCCATGTCCCAGCACTCCCAAGACACAGCTGATCCCGTTCTTGCCACAGCGGGAACGCCTGTATTTTTTTTTTTTTTTATTGAGGTGCAATTCACATAATGTTAACCATTCAAAATGAACAATTTAGTGGCATTCAGCCCAATTATAATGTTGCACAACCACCACCTCTATCCAATTCTAAAACATTTTCACCATCCTGTGTTTTAAGCCCATTTCCTCATGTTGGAACTTTAGTGACAAGAACATTCTTCAGTTAATGGCCAGTGGAGTCTTGAACACACAACTCTGACAGGTTCTGAGATCAAAGCTTCCCCGGGGCAGGTGGAGTGTGGTGTGGGCATAAACTGGAAGTGTGGGGTTAGTACCTGCAGACTATTACATGTAGAAGGGATAAACAACAAGGTCCTACAGTAAAGCACATGGAACTATATTCAATATCCTGTGATAAACCACAAAGGAAAAGAATATATACACACGTACATACATGTATATATGTATAAATAATCACTTTGCTGTACACCAGAAACTAACACAACACTGTAAATCAACTCTACTTCAAATAAGTAAACAAACTACTCTCTGAGGGGAAAAAAAAAAAGCTTTCCAGAGTTAGTGGTCCTTTCTAAAGGGGCCAAACTTGTGAGGAGGGGTGGGCCTCAGAGTACTAGCCTCATACTCAGAGCAGGGCTGCTGATCGCACTGCTGTTCTGCCTAATTTCTTCTTTTCTTTTTTTTTTTTTTTTGTCTTTTTGCTATTTCTTGGGCCGCTCCTGCGGCACATGGAGGTTCCCAGGCTAGGGGTCGAATCGGAGCTGCAACCACCAGCCTACGCCAGAGCCACAGCAATGCTGGATCCGAGCCGTGTCTGCAACCTACACCACAGCTCACGGCAACGCCGGATCCTTAACCCACCGAGCAAGGGCAGGGACCGAACCCGCCACCTCATGGTTCCTAGTCGGATTCGTTAACCACTGTGCCACGACGGGAACTCCTAATTTCTTTTTTTTATATATAATGATTTTTATTTTTTCCATTATAGCTGATTTACAGTGTTCTGTCAATTTTCTGCTGCACAGCAAGGTGACCCAGTGACACATACATGTATACATTCTTTTTGCTCACATTATCATGCTCCATCACAAGTGACCAGACATAGTTCCCAGGGATATACAGCAGGATCCCACTGCTTATCCACTCCAAAGGCAATAGTTTGCATCTATTAACCCCAGATTCCCAGTCCCTCCCACTCCCTCCCCCTCCGTCTTGGCAACCACAAGTCTGTTTTCCATGTGATTTTTTCTGTGGAAAGGTTCATTTGTGCCCTATATTAGATTCCAGATATAAGTGAAATCACATGGTATTTGTCTTTCTTTTTCTGACTTACTTCACTATGAGAGTCTCTACTTCCATCCAGTTGCTGCCAAAGAAGACATACAGATGGCAAACAAGCACATGAAAAAATGCTCAACATCACTGATTATTAGAGAAATGCAAATCATTCTCACACCAGTCAGAATGGCCATCATTAATAAGTCCACAAATAAAAAATGCTGGAGAGGGTGTGGAGAAAAGGGAACCCTCCTGCACTGTTGGTGGGACTGCAAATTGGTACAACCACCACTATGGAGAACAGTATGGAGGTACCTTAGAAAACTATACACAGAACTACTATATGAGCCAGCAGTCCCACTCTTGGGCATATACCTGGACAAAACTGTTCTTGAAAAAGACACATGCACCAGCATGTTCATTGCAGCACTATTCACAATAGCCAAGACATGGAAACAACCTAAATGTCCATTGACAGACGATTGGATTAAGATGTTCTGCCTAATTTCTAGGTCAAAGAAGTTTGAGGAACAGGTTTCTGTACTTTACCACTTAGAACCTTTTGTGTGCTAAGTGCACTGTGAATCAGAGAGGGAAGAGGAACCCAGTGGCAACTCTGCCCCACCCTCAGGATGGTGAATGGCTCTGGGCCTCGAGTCTCCCACCTAGGCATCTTAGGCTGACACTCTGAACACGACCCCTCTGTCTACTCTTAGAGAAAGAAGTAAACAAAGAATCTCCCTAGAAATGCTTCCCACTTACTGCACCAACCCCTCCCTTGCCATAGCAGATTTCCATGGAAGCTACTGTTCAGCTCATTTGTAAAGAATATGCCACCCACACAACAGTACCCAAGTCACCTAACCAGTAAGATAGATGGCCTGGTTGGACAGTGCTGGGGTGTAAACCAAAACCCAGGACAAGCTCTAGATGGTGGAGACCCACCAACCATCCTACTAAAAAGGGCCAACATAGGGGTCTCTGTGTGGAGTCAGGGCTCTGTCTGCACACCTCATAGCTGTAACACTCAATGCAGTTACAGTGACTGATGCAGTGGGGAGACACTTGCGGGGGGTGGGGTATGGCTTGATTCATGCCATATTTCTTGGAGACCTATCTTTCTTCCCTTTCTAACTTTATTTGGCTCTCTTGACAAAAGCCAAAAGACATGGTATCCAAGTTGCAAGCATAATGACATGACCTTCATGACAAACACACAGCAAACAAAAACAGGCACCCTAGTGCAGAAAGGTCAAGAACAAGAAGCCCAAGTGACAGACTAAGGTACTGTGGGTGCTGGGTCAGGCAGGGCACTCGGTGTCAGAAGCAAGATGATCCTCTTCTATTCCATCCTGCTTATTTACCAATTAATTTATTTTACTATTTCACTCAAAGGGCTACAAAAAGAAACAGTGAAGCAATAATAAAGTGAAAAGGCGCATAATTCAAAACTATTTAAGTTCACACTTCATGCTCTGTTTATCATGAAGGTCATGTCATTATGTTTGCAACCTGGATACCGTGCCTTTAGCTAAACATTTTAAAATTGCTTGTTTTTCTGCTCCTTTTAACCTAATATGAAGCTTAGGATTTGAGTTAGGACGAGGGAACAGAGACGTGGTAGAGCAGGGCAAGGGAGCATGCAGGCCCTGCATAATGTAGGGGACGAACATAAAGCACCAGGTACACCCATGTGACCCAGAAATTTTGACTGGACCTGGTCAACCCAATAATACACCACAAGAAACAGAGACCTGAGTATATCCAGTTCCCAGTACCTGTCCAGCCTTCTCTCTGCCGTTCTGACCCACTGCCCCCTGTTCTCATCTGGCTATTAGAGCCATAGGACCTCTATGACAAAAGGTGCCATCCCATCCCGGTCCCCCAGACAAAAAGGTCCTGCCCTCCAGGGCCTCCTCCTCATTTTCAGAGGCAGAAAGCAGGCCAGCCCCAATATAACACCCCTGGGTGGTAGAGATACCTATTTTTACAATGTTGATTCCTGAAAGACCAGTGTGTAGATCAGTCTGGGCCTAAAGACCTAAACCTAAAAATGTACTGAGGAGTTCCCGTCGTGGCGCAGTGGTTGGCGAGTCTGACTAAGAACCATGAGGTTGCGGGTTCGGTCCCTGCCCTTGCTCAGTGGGTTGACGATCTGGCGTTGCCATGGGCTGTGGTGTAGTTGCAGACGCGGCTCAGATCCCGCGTTGCTGTGGCTCTGGCGTGGGCCGGTGGCTGCAGCTCCGATTCGGCCCCTAGCCTGGGAACCTCCACATGCCGAGGGAGCGGCCCAAGAAATAGCAACAACAACAACAACAAAAGACAAAAGACAAAAAAAAAATGTACTGAGCACCTGTACAATCTCACAATGTATACTTTTTGGTGGGTTTTTTTTTTTGGCTGGACTCTTATCATATGGAAGCTTCTGGGCCAGCAATAAAAACCTGCACCACAGCTGCAACCTGTGCCACAGCTGTGGCAACGCTGGATCCTTAACCAGCTGTGCCACATAGGAACTTCCACAAATTATACTTTTGATGCCCTGACTGATGAGGCCCAAAGAAGGGCTGAACTGGATTCAACATGGAAGGTGCCCCGAGAGGACAGTCAGGTTGACGATGTCCTATTTACACAACTGTGAGGCCACCAAGGGAGGGAGGCAAGGGCTTTGTGCTGGGGGGCCCAGCGACTGGGACTTCCAGCCTGAGGACATTCCTAGAACCCTAGCACTCAATGGCAGAAAGGATGTGGGGTTTCGGCTCACACCATCCTGATTGAGTACCACCTCTATTTTGCTTTATCTTGCTGAACCTATTTTCCGCATCCAAACACCCGGAGTAAGAAGACAAGCTCACAGGGTGGCTGCGCTAATTACAGGAAATAACACATGTGCAATGTGCTTTGCAACAAGTGATTTGCAAACTTTTAACGACAGAGCACAGCTAACATGGGAAAAAAGGGTTGTGTTTTTTTACATAATAAGCCAGTATATATACACATATACAGCTGAAACAAAGTTTTCACAAAAATAATACTTACCTCATTACTAGAGATTACGTGGCATTTTCTATTTTATTTCGTTTCTTAAAGTGCTACTTCGATTCACTACATTGATTTCACGACTCCTAATGGGGCGTTACACCGTTTTTTTAAAAAAGTGGAAACCACACAGTTGTCAGTTATTACAGTATGATCCTCAGGGATGGTCTGACGACTGGGACTCTTCACTGCCAGGGCAACAAAGGACGAGGTCAAGGTTATTAGGTCAAACCCCCGAGAGCCCTGTTGCCAAGGAAACGGCTTGGCCAGGCGAGCGTCGGCTGACGCGTGCGCGCCAGTCCTGTGGAGCAGAGGAGTGGCCCACGGCCCTGTCACTCACTTCCGGCCGCAGAGCCCCGCCCACAAGCCAGGCGAGCTCGGAGGGCCTGCGTCCTCCCTGAGATTAAACGAAGGAGGCTGCGATTGGAGGCTGAGGTGGTGACGTAACTTTCCGCTGTGGGTGGCCTTCCGCTCGGGCAGCTGTCGGGAGGGGCTCGGGGAAAACTTAGTGAGGCTCCCGGGTCCCTGAGCCCTTGGAAGTGCGATGAGGTCGGTTAGCTACGTACAGCGCGTGGCCCTGGAGTTCAGCGGGAGCCTCTTCCCGCACGCCATCTGCCTTGGAGACGTCGATAACGACACGGTTGGTGCATGCGCACTGGAGAGACGCAACCCGTCTGCGCAGGGCGGGGCGGGGCCAGGAGGGCAGAAGAGGGCGTGCGGCTGCGTGCTGCGTGCTACTTGGCAGTGAGCGGCGTGCAGCGTGGGCGGTGCGCGTGCGCGCGGGCTCCGGGAGCTGTGCTGGGAATGACTGTGTAGGCAGTGTGGGTGCGCGGTGGTTTTGGAGGCTGGGTGTGGACCCGTGTCGGGTGTTTTTGTCCGGGCTCACGTGACTGGTCGTCCATCTGGCCCAGTCACTTGTTCCGAGTAGGAGCCAGTGTATTCTGGTGACCCGGATCCCCGCTTGGGTTCCTGTGCCTCCTCCGGGCTACTTCCTTTTCAGAGTCCGGGAGATGATCTAACAGCGCGCGTGCGGCTTCCACGAGGGCACCTGCCGCCTGGCTGGGCCCACCGGGCGGCCTCCGTCTGCTTTTCCTCCTCCAACAGTCCTTCTTTTTCTCTTTGTTTGAGTTAGTACTGGTAGAGCAGGCAGAATCGTGTCCGTCACACGGGTAATGCTCAGGAAGTGCTAGCGTCTTTGTGAGTATTGGATTATGGGCCAAAGGCTTGGCTACATTGTGGGAATTCAGAACTGGAGGAGAAAATCCCCGCCTTCAGGTAGCTTGTCATCGGATGAGGTGTAGTCACAAGGTGTAACCACAAGAATAAGGAATAATCAATGAGGCCCATTGATTAAAACATGTAAAGGGTTTTGGGGTGGAGCATCGAAGGAGATGGGTGCTCTTGATGGTGTCGTACACTTCGTTTTCCATTATCTCTGCCTCATATTTAATTTCTTATTTATTAAAGTGCTGTCGATTTACAACGTTGTGCCATTTTCTGCTGTACACCAAAGTGACCCAGTTATACATATGTAGATTCCTTTTCTTATATTCCATCATGGTCTATCCCAACCTGTTTCATATTTTAAATGTTGAAGCACATTTTTGCTGTCCTTTCCTACCCTCTAGCCAGCATCTACTTTGCCTCCCTAACTGTTCTGTGCTCTGTCTTTCCTGGAAAAAAACCGCGGCTTAAATATACCCACCACTCCACCCCACCTGGCCCCCAGCCTCCTTTGTGCTGTGGTGGAGAAGATACTTTATGAAGCCTCTTTTGGCTCTACCCCCTTGGGAGAGGAAAAAGTTTTTCTTATAAGTTTGTATTATGTTTTCTGGGCTCTCAGGTGTTTTTCATATGCTAAGCAGTATAATTTTATGAGAAAATCAAAGGAGGCATTTAAAAATAGTAAATTAACAAAGTGATTTTAATGTGTATTTTCCATTTTATCAAATCATCTTCTTTGTTTAAAAGTGAAAAATACGGAGTTCCCACTGTGGCGCAGTGGTTAACGAATCTGACTAGGAACCATGAGGTTGCGGGTTCAGTCCCTGCCCTTGCCCAGTGGGTTGGCGATCGGCGTTGCCGTGAGCTGTGGTGTAGGTTGCAGAGGTGGCTCGGATCCTGAGTTGCTGTGGCTCTGGCGTAGGCCAGTGGCTACAGCTCCGATTCGACCCCTAGCCTGGGAATCTCCATATGCCGTGGGAGCGGCCCAAGAAATGGCAAAAAGACAAAAAAAAAAAATCCTTTTTTTAATGTCATAGTATCAGGTTTTTTGGGAATTGTACCCACTCAGTCCTGCAATATTAGGTATATCATACAACCTCTTTTTTTTTTTTTTTAACCTTAGTTGTAAGCACCATCATTATAAGCTCTGTAAGGATAAAAATGTACCTCTTTTTTTTACTGCTGTGTTCTCAAAGCTTAGAAGAGTGCCTTGCACATAGTAGGCACTCAATAAATGTTTGTTGAATAAATGAGAATTGTTATGAAAGGCAAGTATCATTATGTATCTCAAAGCATTTTTTTTTTTTTTTTGCTTTTTAGGGCCAAAACCCAGACATGTGGAAGTTCCCAGGCTAGGGGTTGAATCAGAGCTACAGCTGCCAGCCTATACCACAGCCACTGAGCAAGGCCAGGGATTGAACCTGAATCTTCATGGATACTAGTTGGATTTGTTTCTGCTGCACCACAACGGGGACGCCCTCAAAGCAACTTGAAGTGCTTTGCCTATTATAAATGAAAGAAAAGCAAATAGGTGAGGTATTGGCTAGTGATCAAGTGTGGTACACTCAGCCTGCATGAGTGGGGATAGAAATTTTGTTACTGGTTCTCCAGGCCAGCCTTTAGAGCTTTGGAGCAGGAAAAAGACTTATTTCATCCTAATAAACCATTATCCTAAAGTTATGTGCAAGTGTTTTCTCTCCTGCCAAGTTAGAGGGAGAAGCTAAGGATAGAATGCATACTCTACAGGACCACACTGAAGCCTGGCTATACCAAGGGAGAAAAAGTCTCTAGAAGGCTGAAGCGAATTGCAAAAAGAGCTCACTTCCAGTCTCTTTTAGCATTTCTGACTGATTTATGCTGTACTCTCCAGCTGGGGTGGGTTTTTTGTTTTTTCGGTTTTTTTAAATTAGAG
This sequence comes from Phacochoerus africanus, assembly GCF_016906955.1. Taxonomy (NCBI): domain Eukaryota; kingdom Metazoa; phylum Chordata; class Mammalia; order Artiodactyla; family Suidae; genus Phacochoerus; species Phacochoerus africanus. The sequence goes on along the minus strand of NC_062550.1, from coordinate 71,075,596 downwards.
TTGATTTACAATGTTGTGCCAATTTCTGCTGTACAGCAAAGTGACCCAGCTATCTATCTATCTATCTATCTATCTATCTATCTATCTATCTATCTATATATGTGACTTATATTCCATCATGGTCTGTTCCAAGAGATTGGATATCAGCTCAGCTTCTTTAGGGTCACTGAGTAACCTCCAGAGACCAGAGCCAGCATTGCAGCAGAGAAGCAGAATCCCTGGGGAGCAGATGGGTGACCCTGGAAATGTCCTCTCCTGACACACCTGCCATTGTCTCGCTGTCTGCCTGCTGTGTCCCATCTTCTCGCTCACTGCACTTACCACACTGTTAGGATTTTTTTCCTGTGTCCTTGTTAAACCACGAGGTCCTTCTCAGCACAGCTGTTAAACTGTGAATCTGTGACTTTTCTTTTTTTTGCTTTTTTTAGGGCCCCAGCCTCGGTATATGGAGATTCCCAGGTTAGGGGTCTAATCAGAGCTATAGCTGCTGACCTGTGCCACAGCCACAGCAACATGGGATCTGAGTCACATCGGTGATCTATACCACAGCTGACAGCAACGGCAGATCCTTAATGCACTGATGGAGGCTAGGAATCAGACCTGAAACCTCATGGTTCCTAGTCAGACTATTTCCACTGCGCCACAATGGGAACTCCAAGTCTGACATTTATCTTTTTACCCCAAACTGGTCATCCAGCTTTACCTGAAAACTCAAGGGCTGACTGGGCATTCTCTCTCTTCTTTTTTTTTTGGCCTTTCCCACAGCATGCAAAAGTTCCTGGATCAGGGATTGAACCCAAGCCACAGCACTGACAACACTGAATCCTTAATCACTAGGACATTTTCTTTCATTCTGATTTTTCTTTCCTAAAATCTTCTCTTTAATTTGTCTGTTAAGTAAACATTTATTGAGGCCCTGCTATGGACTATGGTGTTTGTTGCATGAATGTATGAAAAAAAGAATAGGATTTCTCATTGTGGCTCAGCAGTAATGAACCCGACTAACATCCATGAGGATTTGGGTTCAGTCCCTGGCCCCACTCAGTGGGTTAAGGATCCAGCGTTGCTGTGAGCTATGATGTAGGCCACAGATACAGCTTGGACCAAGCATTGCTGTGGCTGTGGTATAGGCCAGTAGCTGCAGCTCTGGTTCAGCCCCTAGCCTTGGATCTTCCACATGCTGCAGGTATAGCCCTAAAAAAAAAAAAAAAAAAGAGAGAGAATAGATTGTATGAAAGATGCTAAGATCCCTAGCTTTGGAGAGACTTAACTGGAGGCAGAAAACCACCTGTTGTTAGAGCTGACTATGTGCCAATCACTGTTCTATATGCTTTGCTCTGTTAGCTAGGTCCTCATAACAAGTCTTATGATCCTCGATTTATAGATGAAAAAATGTAAGCTGGATTCAGATTCAGGCAGCTGCACTCAGAACCTCCTCTCTGTGCAGCCCCTCTCCTGTGTGTCTGCAGAAATCCTCTGGCAGCTGTGATGTAAATAAACTTGCTTTATGTTTCTGGATTCTAATATCCCCACCGGAAACTTCCGTAACTCTTAAAATGTAATACATCTAAGATTCACATCAAGTAAATCATTATTTTGTTGTTGTTGTTGTTGTTGTTGTTATTGTTGTTGTTGCTTAGTAAATCATTATTAATAAATCCTAATTCACTTATAATTTTTTCCTTACTGTATTTTGTTATGTCTTTGTTGCCTTTAAAATTAAATCTCTTGAGAATCTAATAACCACACTATTTGGGGGAGCGAAAGGGCTGTTGGATAGTCCCCCAAGGGGTGTCATGAAACTATTTGTGGAAATCGCGTTTGGAGCCAGCTGGTTGTTATCCTTATTCCCTTGAAAGGGCAGCCACTGGGAACCACTGGGAAGTGGAGGGCCCAGACATAAATGGTGACGAGAGCTCAGCCACCACTTGAGGGCGTGAGAGGCCCAGAGCCGGCCCTACTCACCTCTGCCTTCCAGCCCATGTGCTCACCCAGACACCAGCACCTAAGGGTCTTGCCAGAGGGAGAGCCCCAGAGCTGACATTGTCTGTAGATCCAGGTTGAGGTCTTGTGATTTCTGCAGGGTGGGCCCCGTCCTAACCCTCTCTTCTCTCTCCCTTTGAAGCTGAATGAACTCGTGGTGGGAGACACCAGCGGGAAGCTGTTGGTGTATAAGAATGATGACAGCCGGCCGTGGCTCACCTGTTCCTGCCAGGGAATGGTCAGTGTTCAACCCCCTGGGCCTCCAGGGGTGGGTCCCTCCTGTCCAGAGACTGTTGGGATTGAGTCCCACAAGTGAGCTCCCCTGTGTGTCCTAAGTCACCTGCTGCTCAGCCCAGCTACTGGTTCGAGGTTCATGTGAGTCAGGGAGGGAAGCCCCAAGGCAGTGTGTGGCATGTGAACACGCACACATACGCAACTGGGCTGGCTTTCATTGTGATGGAATGACTCCCCTAGTGCTTTACCAATCTGCCTAGGTTGTCTCATCCTACCAAGTGTAGTAGAAAAAGGAGACAGTCATCTGAACACATCCAGGAGTATGATAGTCTGGCTGTATTGATGTAGAGTTTTTGTTTAAGCCCAAGTTGCCTTCCTGACCTCAGGTACTCCCACAGCTGTCTGGTAAACTATACCCAGAACTCAGTAATGGCTTCATGTGGGATCTCAGTTCCCAGAGCAGGGGTTGAACACAGTAGTGAAAGCACCAAGTCCTTGGAGTTCCCGTGTGGCTCAGTGGTTAACAAATCCGACTAGGAACCATGAGGTTGCGGGTTCGATCCCTGGCCTTGCTCAGTGGGTTAAGGATCTGGCGTTGCCGTGAGTTGTGGCATAGGTTGCAGACTCGGCTCGGATCCCACGTTGCTGTGGCTGTGGTGTAGGCCTGCGGCTACAGCTCCCATTCGACCCCTAGCCTGGAAACCTCCATATGCTGCAGGAGTGGCCCAAGAAAATGGCAAAAAGACAAAAAAAGAAAGAAAGCACCGAGTCCTAACCACTAGACCACCAGGGAACTCCCTAGCACAGCCTCTCATTGTGGGGCTTGGCACAAACAGCAGTGACGAGAAGCCTGCTCCTTGCATCACAGACACTGCGGGGTACATCGGTCCCTCAGCGTGTCCCCTTGAGCCTTGCTTTCTTCTCTTGCAGCTCACTTGTGTCGGGGTTGGAGATGTGTGTAATAAAGGGAAGGTAAGAATCCTGGCCACCGAGGGACCTCAGTCTGGCTCCAAGACCTCCCCTCGGCCCATCCCTGCCTCGCGGTGGAGATCAGGTGCCAGACAAGGCTCCTGCCCTGACTCCTGTGCCCCCTCTGTCTCTCCCAGAACCTGGTGGTGGCTGTGAGTGCCGAGGGCTGGTTTCACTTGTGTGACCTGACGCCTGCCAAAGCCCTGGATGTTTCTGGGCACCACGAGACCCTTGTGGGGGAGGAGCAACGTCCAGTCTTCAAGCAGCACATCCCTGCCAACACCAAGGTCATGCTGATCAGCGACATCGGTGGGCACAGCAGTCTTTGTGGACTGCGGGAGGTGGGAGTGAGGGTGGCCACAGAGCAGATCTCAAGGGATTCGGCTCAGCAGTATTCGTTTGTGCAATTGTTATGCAGTCAGTGCTACTGAGCTCCTGTTATAAACCAGGAATCTTTCTAGGCACTGAGATTGCTGTAGTGAACAAAACAGACAGAAGGGGCCTTTACTAGGAATGGACAGAAAATAAGCAATAGAGGAGTTCCTGTTGTGGTTCAGCGGGTTAAGAATCCAACTAGTATCCTGGAGTTTCCTTCGCGGCTCAGTGGTTAATGAACCCGACTAGGATCCATGAGGATGCAGGTTCAATCCCTGGCCTCGTTCAGTGGGTTAAGGATCCATCATTGCCGTGAGCCATGGTGTAGGATGCAGATGCAGCTTAGATATGGTGTTGCTGTGGCTGTGGTGTAGGCCAGCAGCTGCAGCTCTGATTCATCTCCTAGCCTGGGAGCTTCCCTGTGCCTCACCTGGGACCCTAACAAGACAAAAATAAAAATAAGCAATAGAAATGTCATAAGAAAATTAAATAGTATATTTGAAGGTCGTAAGAACCATGGCAGAAGTCAGTCACGGGAAGGGGCTGGAGGGTGTGGAGGTGGAGGTGGCAGTTCTTTTTTTTTTTTTTTTTTTAATAACTTTTTTTAGTTTCCCATTGTACAGCAAGGGGGTCAGGTTGTCCTTACATGTATACATTACAATTACATTTTTTCCCCCAGCCTTTCTTCTGTTGCAACATGAGTATCTAGACAAAGTTCTCAATGCTACTCAGCAGGATCTCCTTGTATATCTATTCTAAGTTGTGTCTGATAAGCCCAAACTCCCAATCCCTCCCACTCCCTCCCCCTCCCATCAGGCAGCCACAAGTCTCTTCTCCAAGTCCATGATTTTCTTTTCTGAGGAGATGTTCATTTGTGCTGGATATTAGATTCCAGTTATAAGTGATATCATATGGTATTTGTCTTTGTCTTTCTGGCTCATTTCACTCAGTATGAGATTCTCTAGCTCCATCCATGTTGCTGCAAATGGCATTATGTCATTCTTTTTTATGGCTGAGTAACATTCCATTGTGTATATATACCACATCTTCCGAATCCAATCATCTGTCGATGGACATTTGGGTTGTTTCCATGTCCTGGCTATTGTGAAGAGTGCTGCAATGAACATGCGGGTGCACGTGCCTCTTTTAAGTAGAGTTTTGTCCGGATAGATGCCCAAGAGTGGGATTGTGGGGTCATATGGAAGTTCTATGTATAGATTTCTAAGGTATCTCCAAACTGTTCTCCGTAGTGGCTGTACCAGTTTCCATTCCCACCAACAGTGCAGGAGGGTTCCCTTTTCTCCACAGCCCCTCCAGCACTTGTTATTTGTGGATTTATTAATGATGGCCATTCTGACTGGTGTGAGGTGCTATCTCATGGTAGTTTTGATTTGCATTTCTCCTATAACCAGCGATGTTGAGCATTTTTTCATGTGTTTGTTGGCCATCTGTATATATATCTTCTTTGGAGAACAGTCTATTCAGGTCTTTTGCCCATTTTTCCATTGATTGATTGGCTTTTTTGCTGTTGGGTTGTATAAGTTGTTTATATATTCTAGAGATTAAGCCCTTGTCGGTTGCATCATTTGAAACTATTTTCTCCCATTCTGTAAGTTGTCTTTTTGTTTTCTTTTTGGTTTCCTTTGCTGTGCAAAAGCTTTTCAGTTTGGTGAGGTCCCATGGGTTTATTTTTGCTCTAATTTCTGGAGGTGGCAGTTCTAAATGGAGTTGTCTGGGAGTCACTGCTCAGAAGGGTCATCTGGTCAACAGCTGAAGCTTGCAGGGGAGTAGGCTCATCAGAAACTGGCTGGTATTTGGCTTGAGGCCATCTGGAAGTGGCGGAAGGGATATGGGTGGATGGGGCCCTCAAGCTGTGTATCCAAGGGAAGGGATGATGCCCCTCAAACCAGCTGTGTGGTTCTGGACACAAGGGAGGGCAGGAGAGCGGGTACCAGGCTCAGGTGTGTGAGGTGGCGGGCACAGCAGGTTCGGCCAGGAGTCCCACCTGAGCAAAAGCACCAGTGATGGTGGTGCCACCATCTGTGCAGAGGAGCGGGGAGGGGTGCTCGTAGGCTTCAAGCTGACGAGTACAGATTTGGCTCCCGATGCATCTTATTTTTCTGGACCTGCAGATGGTGACGGCCGCTGCGAGCTGGTGCTGGGTTACACAGACCGTGTGGTCCGGGCTTTCCGCTGGGAGGATCTGGGTGACGGCACTGAGCATCTGATGGGGCAGCTGGTGTCACTCAAGAAGTGGATGCTGGAGGGTCAGGTGAGAAGCCGAGTGTGGAGACCACAGCCCAGGAATGGGGAGGGCCCCCTCCTGGAGAGGCATATGGGAGAACAGTTGGGGGGCCATATACGGGGTGTGAAGAAGGGAAAATCACCTATTGACGGAGAGCCAAAGGAGATCATTTGGAATCAGCCTTAGGGGAGACGGCTAGTGACAGGCAGATAGGAAGGACCTGTCCTGAGCCTGAGGGATGCGCGGGTAGGGGTGATGAGTCTGTGCCAGGATCTGCGGCAGGGAAGGCAGGTGGTCCCCATGGAGAGGGTGGCACAGCAGGAGCCCATGGATTCTGGACTTCCTCCTGCTGCTGCCCTCAAAGGCTGGGGATGTGTCGTGTCCCAGGGCCCCCCATCCATCCTCCGCGGGTTTCCCCTTCTCTCTCCGGCTCCCTCTAAGCCCCTCTTCTCTGGTGCAGGTGGACAGTCTCTCAGTGACTCCTGGTCCCCTGGGTGTTCCTGAACTGATGGTATCTCAGCCCGGCTGTGCTTATGCAGTTCTGTTGTGTACCTGGAACAAGGACCCCGGGGCACCCCCCACCTCTGAGGTGCCCTCGGAGGGCACCAGGTGAGGGGTGCAGGCCTGTGGGTGGTGGAGGGGCATGGGAGCGAGGTGGGCTCATGGCCATGGCTGGTCCATGGGTGGCAGAGCTCCTTCAGCCAGGTCCCAGCACAGACAGCCCCATGAAGGAAGATCGTTTGGGGACCCAGGGAGTCCTGCCTGTGACAAAGTGACACTGTGGCAGCTGGAAGCCGTTCTGGGATTCCAGTCTGGCAGCTCCATCCCTCTCTTTGACTTGCCTGTGGGCCAGACAGGGGCGGCGATAGGTTTCCAACCTAACTCACATCCTGGAAGCGCGCACACAGGCGGGGCGCACCTGGTCCCAAGAGCTGAGCTCTCTTGGGCTCCCGCTTAGCCCCCCCACTCCCTGTCCACAGGGAGACCCCAGCTGCCCGAGACGTCGTGCTACACCAGACATCTGGCCGCATCCACAACAAGAACGTCTCCACTCACCTTGTCGGCAACATCAAGCGAGGTGGCGTGAGAAGGAGACTGCCGCCCCCACGGACCCCCCAGCTCACTGTGGGCTTCAGGGAAGGGGGAGGGGCTGCAGGGATGATGGGCGGGGAGGGGAGGCCAAGGGCCTTCCCAGTTTCTAGTCCTTGGTCTCCCTCCCCGCCCTTGGCCACCCTCACCGTGTAACCTTGCCTTGCCCTTCACATTTCCTTCTTCTGGTCCTTCCACCCCCCACCCCCACCCCCTTCCCAGGCCACAGCCCTGACAGCGGCGCCTCCGGCCTCTTTGCCCTCTGCACACTGGATGGTGAGTCCCCAGCCAGTCCCAAGTGTGCAGGGTGGATGTTTGTGTACCTGGGGTCTGCGTGGGGGTCGTGTCCCCAGCCCAGCCTGCCTCTCCCCCCAGGGACGCTTAAGCTCATGGAGCAGGCGGACAAGCTGTTGTGGTCGGTGCAGGTGGACCACCAGCTGTTCGCCCTGGAGAAACTGGACGTCACGGTGAGCGGGCTCCGTGAGGCGGTCTTCTCACTTCCCAGCCAGCTCCGCCTTCCTCTAGGTCTCCCTCGATGGACCGATGGGCCCGAGTCCCCTAGTGAGCAAGCTTCCCCTCCCCTGTGGTCTCAGCCCTGCCCCTGTGCGGCTGGGGGCTCTCTTTCAGCAGATGTCATGGCCATGGCTCCCATGAGACACCCCTTCTTCTCAGGGTCTAGAAGTGAGTTACCGCCCAGCTGCAGATGGATGTCTGATGGCTTATTTCTTAACCATATATGAGGATGTCCTTCCGAGGCCACGGTCCCCGGGTGGTAGATGGGGCCACGTTTGTGTCTCTAGAGAGGCAGGAGGTGAGGTCAGGTAGGACAGGCTTGGCTTTGTGGCCTGGTTCTGCCATCTCCGGGCAGGGTGACCTTGGCCAGTGAGTTTGTAGCCTCAGAATGAGACAGAGGGGAATGTTGCCTGTGTGGAGCATCGCGGGCGGCTCACGCGGCAGCCCCTTCTGGTGCCAGGTGCCAGCGGTTTTCACAGCTCCCAGAGTTTTATCCAGCCCCGTCACGAACCCTCTTTCTGAAACAGCTCCTGGTGCCACTGTATCCTTGTTTCTGGCCGTTTTCAGGGCAATGGGCATGAGGAGGTGGTCGCCTGTGCCTGGGACGGGCAGACGTACATCATCGATCACAACCGCACCGTGGTCCGCTTCCAGGTGGACGAGAACATCCGCGCCTTCTGTGCAGGTGGGCCCCTGCCCCGCGCCCCCGCCCTGTCTGCCTCATCTCCACTCACACTGCGTCCCCCCTGATGCAAGTCTGTGTGAGCAAATGAATTGCTTTCATGCGAGACGGATGAGTGGGTACCAGGCTGCCATCTTTACTGTTTTCAACAAGAAGAAATAAAGGACAGCGAGGTGTCCGTCTCTGAAGATTTTAAAGGATTAGATGGGGGCGGAGGGGCTGTTCAATTGGAAAAAAAAAAATGTCCGATGAGCTGTGGTCCGTGTGGGCCACGTGGAAACGTCAGAAAATTCTTCCCCGTGTGAATGTGCCAGACGCTGTGAAGAATGTTCTCCTAGCTCCCTTCTCCCCAGTCTCAAATCAGGGCCCTTGGGGAGCAGCACCGACTCCTTGGGGGCTGTGGGGGTGTCTCTGTCACCGAGATGATGGGGATTGACAGTGCGCGGCTGCACACACTCCAGGGACCTGGGAGGAGAGGCCGAGTGTGATACTCTGGGCTCTCGCTGAGCTGGGAGAGCAGCACGCGCCCCTCCCTCGACGCTCTTCTGCCTGGGTTTCATGACTGGTTTTCCATGTCCAGAATGGGCCAGAGGTTTATATTGTTTCACCTGCTGAACTGAGTCCCAAGAGAGAAGACGTGGAAAGAGGGCCTTTAGTTTTCTACTTGGCGTCTGTGAATGGGCGGAAACGCTGGCCCGGACGCCTGCCCACCACCGGGACCGAGCCTGCCTGGTCCTCATCCTCACCACCCCCCTCCAGGTCTGTATGCCTGCAAAGGGGGCCACAACAGCCCCTGCCTCGTGTACGTCACGTTCAACCAGAAGATCTACGTGTACTGGGAGGTGCAGCTGGAGCGGATGGAGTCCACCAACCTGCTGAAGCTGCTGGAGGCTGAGCCTGAGTACCGGGACCTGCTGCAGGAGCTGGGTGTGGGTGAGTCCCTGGAAGCCCGCGGCAGGGCCCAGCTGCCCAGGCCCCAGCAGGCCCACCAGCCCCTCTTTTGCCCTCAGATCCTGACGACCTCCCAGCCGTCCGCGCCCTGCTTCACCACAGCCTCTACCATCCGGACCAGGTGCCGCACTGTGCTCCCATGGGCCTCCAGGGTCCCACCTAGCTGGACTGGCCCTGTTGGCTGAACAGGGGTCCTTCTGAACCTCCCCCACCCCCAAGCTAGCCGTGGTATTTGCAAGACAGGGAGTGTACCTGACAGAGGAAGGAGGGCTGCAGCCCTGGGTGACTGAACTGTAGATCCCGTGGTCCTTTTGGTGAAAGAAGAGAAAGGTCGCCCCTCCGCCTGTTTCCCTGGGTACCTTCCCGTCTCATCAGCAGGGTCCCTGACCTTCTTCCACATTGTCTGGTGCTTCCCCCGTCCCCAGGGCCTTCCACTTTTGTTGTCCGGGAAATAGACTTGTTTGTGAGGAAGGACTGCACGCACTTGTGTGGCCCCAACACTTGTAAGGAACAGAGTTTGGGGCCAGTAGCGCAGTAAGGGCCCCACCCCATCCCACGTTCCGTCTTCTGAGGCGCAGCTCCAAGTCACTGCCGTCTGTGATCATTTCAGGATCCGGAACTACACCTCCTCGGCCTGCAATAGAGCTACGTCCTGATAAACCCACTCCAAGTTGAAACTACTGTAAACCACACATTCATTGAATTCACCTGACGTACTGAACGTCACAGCTTAGCCTGGCCCACCTTAAACATGCTCAGACACGTACATCTGCCGACCAGTGGGCAGGATCCCCTGACACAAAGCCTGCTTTATAGGAAAGTGTTGGCTGTCTCATGTAATGTATTAATGAACACTGTCTCCTGTAATGTACGAATGACTGTACTGAAAGTGGACACAGAAGGTTGTCTGGGTCCGGGCTGGTTCTGAATGTATGATCGGTGGTCCACCCTCCAGATCGCAGGGCTACCTGGGACCTGCTGCTGCCCAGCATTGCAGGAGAGGCTCAGGCTGGATAGCACCAGCCGCAGAAAAGATCAAAATTCAAAGAATGCTTTCTACTGAATGCATATCTCCTTTGCACCATTGTAAAGTCAAAATGCTGTAAATCAAACCATCGTTTAATGGGGGACCATCTGTATTTGTTTTGTTTCTGAGCGATCTTTCAGGACATTTTTACAGCCTGTTCCCAGCAACCTTGAGATGGTTTTCTCCTCTCTTTACCTAAGAAACTGGGTTAGCGCTTTCTCATTCCACCATGTCCTTCAAGTAATGCGCAGCTTCCTAGGCCTTGATCCAACCCCCCGAAGCACCTTATTATCTGTAAGAAGGCGGACATTTAAAATCTGATGCCGGGAGTTCCCATTGTGGCTCGGCGGTAATGAACCTGACTAGTATCCATGAGGATGTGGCCTCTCTCAGTGGGTTAAGGATCCAGTGTTGCCGTGAGCTGTGGCATAGGTTGCAGGCGAGACTCAGATCTGGCTTTGCTGTGGTTGTGGCTTAGTCCATCAGCTGCAGCTCCGATTTGACCCCTAGCCTGGGAAATTCCATATGCCACGGGTATGGCCCTTAAAAAGACCAACAACAACAACAACAACAAAATTTAAAAAATAAGGAGTTCCCATTGTAGCTCAGTGGTTAACGAATCCCACTAGGAACCATGAGGTTGCGGGTTCGGTCCCTGGCCTTGCTCAGTGGGTTAAGGATCTGGTGTTGCCGTGAGCCGTGGTGTCGGCCGGCAGCTACAGCTCCGATTCGACCCCTAGCCTGGGAACCTTCATATGCCGTGGGTGCGGCCCTAGAAAAAACAAAAATTAATTAATTAATTAAAAAATAAAACCTGATGCTGGTTTACGATCGGGGCCACAATCAGAATTAGATATACCTGGGCCCTTTATAACCCTTCTACTCTTGACTCGTGCTCTGAATCAGTGGTTTTCAAATTGTACATTGATGGAGTTCCCATTGTAGCTCAGCAGGTTAAGAACCCAACTAGTTTCCATGAGGATTCGGGTTCCATCCCTGGCCTCGTTCAGTGGGTTAAGGATCTGGCGTTGCCACAAGCTGTGGCGTAGGTCACAGATGCAGCTCAGATCTGGTGTTGCTGTGACCGTGGTGTAAATCAGCAGCTGCAGCTCCCATTCAACCCCTGGCCTGGGAGCATCCATATGCTGCAGGTGCAGCCATAAAAAGAAAAAGCAATTGTAGGTTGCCATTGGTGATTTATGGTGAGCATTTTTTTGAATAAATGAGCTGGAAAGCAGGGTAGAAAACATCAGACATTGCTCACCAGTTACGGAAATGCTTGCTCTACTTGTACGTGTCTGTGCACGTGTGTGCAACGTAGACTAGCTTTCCTGCTGTGAGGTGTGCTCTGAGAGTGTGAAAGCCATTGCTCTCGATTATACAGACCCCAGCCAGAGAGGTCACCTGGGAGGAACGTCCACATTCATGTTTCCTTCTGTGAGGGAGTAAGGGCAGTCGTTTAGCAAAGCAGAAAAGGACACCAGCTTAGAGAAACAGGTGTTTATTCAAATAGAGAAGCCACTGGGCAGAAGGCCTCCTCTGGCCTGTGTCTGCAATTGCAGAAGCAACTGGAGGCAGAAGGGAGAGGAATAGGGCGAGACCCCGGGTGCCAGAGGGGCCAGCGCACGATTACAGCTGTGGGAAGGAGCCCCCTCTACTCTCAGCCGGGAAAGGTACAGCCAGGCAGCGCGGGCAGATCCTGGTTCTTCTCTGATCTAATCTACCCCCAGCTCAGGGTTTTGTTTCCAACCCAAGGGCCCTAAGCTCCTGGTCAGGTGTTACGTCACTGTTTTCCTCTCCCTCTAATCTGTGATTTGAGAGACTAAAACCAGCCAGAAAGGCCCCTAAAGGCTCAGGTTCCTCTCTTCACAGTGAAGGTGGCAGAGCCTCCGTGTTCAAGGGAGCGTGGGAGGGGGCGGAGGGAAGCCCCCGATGCCAGAAAAGACCAGCTCGACCTCAGGAGCCCAGAGATGAGGGTCAGGAAGAAGGTCTGAGGAGGCGGGTAGCTCAAGAAATAAGGAATACTGGTCAGGTGAAGTCTTGATACTGATGACCCAGCATCCTGTCCTCCTCAGGGGCAGTTTCCCCGCAGCTCTCCACACGTCCCTGGAGTTCAAGGGCCCAGTGCGTGAAGAGGCAGGTGGAGGAAAAATAACTGGAGTAAGTATTCGAAGGGTATCCAGGGTTTTCACAGGGTAACCGAAGAATCACTGGCTTCAGACATTTGCAGCCCTGGAAAAGGCAGCTGAGAGATTTGCTCCCAGCCTCCGGGGCCAGGCATCCCTCTACCGGTTCCCCTTCCCCTCGTGTGGACTGTTTCTCCCTCACTCAACCGTGCGCAGAATCAGGAAGGTGGGCACCAGCAGAGCAGGGACCCGGGCTGGTGGTAAGGTGAGCCTCCGAGGTGCAGGGAGCAACATGGGGCAAAGACCTCAAGGGTGTTGGGGGTGGGCAAGCAGGCGGGGGCCCCCCCTCCGGCACCAAGGGCCCAGCCCCAACCTGGCTTTATGTCCTTTTTGCCATCCTGATTTGGCTCTGCTCTTCTTGGGCAGGGAGGACAGTGGATGGGAGAACCAGAACCCTGAGGTTGTGGTCCTCTCTAGGGAACACCCCTCCTGGGGTAGGGCAGATGCGGAGAAGCAGAGGAATGTAGCCGACAGGGGAATGGGACAGCGGGGTCAGGGTGGTGGCCGAAGGGACAGACATGGCAGTCCGCAGCTACCTGGCTCTAGTAATGCCCCATCCCCCCAAGGCTCTTCCCCTCAAGCAAGGAGCTCCCCGCTGGGGACTGCCTGGGGCGGCTGTCACTGGCCAGGCTCTTGGTGCAGAGGCAGGAAGGGCAGCTCTGGGAAGGGGGCCTTCAGCCGCAGCACGCCATGCTCCAGGTCGATGCAACACTGTCGGGGTGTGGGGAGGTGAGCTCCCCTGGTAGATGACCCCCCCCCAGCCCCCAGCCCCCTGCTCCTTGCCCCTCCCCCTTCCAGGGATGGCTCCAGGGAGGGGCTGGGTTCTCTGCATTTTTCACGTGTGGGTAACTAAGGAGCGAGGGTGAAACCCCCATCTCATCTCAGGTCTTTCTCATGGGGCCCCAACCACGCGTCCACTCCTGTGCCCCCCACCTCTTTCCCAGTGCTCTGGGCCAGGCCTGGGTGTGGGTACCAGCGTGAGCATCCTCCTTACCTGGAGAGAGAGCAGGGTCTGCAGTCCAAGGCAGAGTTCAGGCCTCTCCACATCTGCAGGAACCATCGGAAACAAGCGGCTGGCTGGAGGGCTCCCGTGGTCACTGCTGTCCTTTCAGTGCTCCCCCTTCTCTGCCTCCCACCCCCAGGTCTGAGAATCTTGGGGATAATGGGAGCATATAGGGGATGCTTTCTCTGGTGCTGGCAGGAGCTGAGTATCTGCCCCCGCCCCCCCCAGGAGAGGAAGGAGAGCTGAGCCCATGGGCTGCTGAACAGAGGACTTACCCACCACCTGGGCCGAGCACACCACAGTCTCCTGGCCCAGCTGTAGCTCCAGCTGCGCCACCTGGGCTGGGGGCCCAGGTGTCAGGTCCCCACCTGGGGCTCCTAGGACCCTCTTCCCTAACCTGTGGTTGGGAAGCAAGGCTCATGGCCACCGCAGCCCCCACTCCAACCCTGTTTGTCAGCTGATGTCCCTCCCCACCACTTTGGGGTCTCAGCCAATCCCTGGCCCCCCCACAGGGTCTAAATCCTGTGTTCTCTGCCAGACCCCCCCAACTCTTTTTTTAAAATTAAAAGTTTTATTGAGATATAGTTTCTATACATGAAAGTCACCCTTTTAAACTGAACAGCAGAGTTATGTAACATTACTATCTTATTTCAGAATATTTTTGACACCCCGAAAAGAGCCCCTCCTCTTCCACTCTTTTGTGCCTCCGCTTACCCAAGGCGGCTGAGGCATCCAGCGGAGATCTGGTTGTAGTGGGTGCCCGTGTCCACAGCCACCCTAAGAACCTGGTCCCGGCACTGAGAGAGAGGGGAGGGGCCCCATGAGTCCCCCTCTCGGGACACTCAGTTGGGCCTCTGTCACCCTTCCCAGCCCCTTTCAAAAATGAGTGAAGGGAACAAACTGAGTCTTCAAAGGTGATTTTTGGGGCGTTCCCTAGTGGTCTAGTGGTTAGAATTTGGCGTTTTTCACTGCTGCAGTCTGGGTTCCATCTCTGATCTGGGAACTGAGATGCCGCCTCAAGCTGCTGCATGCTGTGGGCTTATATATATATATATATATATATATATATATATATATACACACACACACACACACACACATGTATATATATGTATATATATTTTCTTTTAAAGGGATTTTTATGGGATTCACACAATTGAGGCAGAACTGGGTCAGATAAGGAATCAAGAAAGGAAGTAGCACAGCAGAAACGAATCTGACTAGGAACCATGGGGTTGCAGGTTCGATCCCTGGCCTTGCTCAGTGGGTTAAGGATCGGGCACTGCCGTGAGTTGTGGTGTAAGTCGCAGATGCCATTGGGATCCTGCATTGCTGTGGCTGTGGTGTAGGTTAGTAGCTGTAGCTCCAATTTGACCCCTAGCCTGGGAACCTCCATATGTAGCGGGTGCAGCCCTAAAAAGCAAAAAAATAAATAAAAAGTTAAAAAGTTGCAATTCTCACTTAAAAAAGAAAAGGAAGCAGAGCCTGGCGTGGTGAGTGCATGTGTTTGGGAGAAGAGGGCATCCCTGGAGTTCCCTTCATGGCTCAGTGGTTAATGAACCCGACTAGGCACCATGAGGATGTGGGTTCAATCCCTGGCCTCGCTCAGTGGGTTAAGGATCTGGCATTGCCATGAGCTGTGGTGTAGGTCACAGATGACGCTCAGATCCCGAGTTGCTGTGGCTGTGGTGTAGGCCAGAGGCTACAACTCCAGTTTAACTTCGACCCCTAGCCTGGGAACCTCCATGTGCAGAGGGTGCAGCCCTAAAAAAAAAGACAAAAAACAAAGAAGGGGCCATCCCTTTGTTGAAAGGAATACTTGGGAGTCCACAAGCCTCCAGCTAGATGAATCTGGGGTGGGGATGAGGCGGGATGGGAAGACCTCATTACCTGTTTAGGAAGCTAGAGGCAGTAACAGAGGCTCACCAGTGCAGGCAAAGGAAGACTAGGTTGCCATCGCTTCCTTTTTTTTTTCTTTTTTGGGCCGCACCCGCAGCATATGGAGGTTCCTAGGCTAGGGGTCCAACCAGAGCTACAGCTGCCGGCCTACACCACAGCCACAGCCTCAGCCAGGTGGGATCCGAGCCACATCTGCAACCTACACCACAGCTCAGGGCAACGCCAGATCCTTAATCCACTGAGCAAGGCCAGGGATCGAACCCAAATCCTCATGGATTCTAGTCGGGTTCATTAACTGTTGAGCCGTGGAGGGAAGTCCAGGTTGCTTCCTTTGAAATAAAACCAGATGTTTTGGTTTGCACTTGGATACCACAAACCATGCTGCTTTCACATTCTGCACATTTCGAATTCCACACACGTCTGTGTATGGACACACAGTGGGGAGGCGGGGAGGGAGGTGGGAGAGGCTGTTCTCTGGGAGGCAGGCGAGGGGATGGTCACCAGTGCGTGGGAGAGTTTCAGGGCCTGTGCGTCGTGAGTCTAGAGTCTTAGATGTCGACCAGGAGGAAAGGCCCTTCTACTGGGGAAGCCGGGGGAGTTTTCAAGGAGGAAGTGACATCTGAGGCTTGAAGGGACCTAGGTTGATGAGAGCAGGCAGAGGAAGCTGAGCAGAGGCCGGCAGAGGGGAGCAGACATTGATCGGGAATGGCTCAGCCTGGGCTCCAGGAATGACAAGGCTGTGACCTTGGGGCTTGTGAGCTTTCCCGGAAGGGCACAGGTACACACACCGCCACGCGTGCTGGGGGCACACTCCGGTATAGTTTCTAATTTGATCAAGGAAAGGGAGTCAGGCTGAGACAGATGGAGCTGCATGGTGGGAAGACGGATGAGGTGGAAGCAAAAAGCTTGCAGGATCCCGGTAGGTTGAGGCTGGGTGGGGGCGGGAGGGGGGTTGCCTTCAATCCCCACACCCCCTCCCCCACCACCAGGGCAGAAGGGAGAGTGGGTGAGGGGAGCCAGGCCCCGGGGGGTGGTGGGGTGTCTCACCTTGCAGTTGACCAGGAGAGCCAGCCTCTCGGTCTTGCTGGGCCTCCTCCTGCTCTCCTGGCTGTGGGTCAGGGCCTGTGCCAGGGGAGACTCCCCTGCAGGCCGGCTCTGGCTCCCCTCCACCAGGCGCCTCTGGATCACGCTGTGTGGCTGCTGGCTCGTCACAGAACAAGGGAGAGGCTGAACCCCGGGTCTGGGCTGCTCAGTTTCCCCCCTTGACAAGTCCCACACCATTCTCCTCAGGCGGGCCCAGACCTGGGTCTCCCAGGAGTGAGGAAGGGGCCGGAGCTTCCTCAAGGATCCCAGCAGTCAGGTCACCATAGCAGAGGGAACCCCAGTATTGAATCATGCCATTTTCTGGGACCCCCAGTAGGTTGCTCAGCAATGGCGAGATGGGGAAGGGGGGGTGGTCCATCCTGGGTTAGGCTGACCTACTGGCTGACAGATGTTTCAGGCACGGGTATTGTGCTGGGAGAAATTCTGTCTCAAGTCTACAGCATGTATTTAGGGAACATTTTTTCTTTTTTTCTTCCTCCGACCTCATTCTTCTGTGGGATGCAGATCCCAGGGTAATGGTGTGGTGAAAAGAAGTCAGGGTAACAAGAACAAACAAAAAAGAAAAAAGAAACCCACTGTGATGTAGTGGGTTGAGGATTTGGTGGTGCCACAGCAGTGGTGAAGGTTGCAGCTGAGGACTGGATTAAATCCCTGGCCCAGGAACTTCATGTGCAGCAGGTGCGGCCAAAAAAGAAAAAAACAGTTCAAATCTTACAAACTAGAATCTGGGAGCCAATCTCTCTCTCCTTCACCTGCAGCCATCCCACCTGGTCCAGCCATTTCTTTTCTTTCCTTTTTTTTTAATTTTTTTTTTTTTTTGGTCTTTTTAGGGCCACACTTGCAGCATATGCAAGTTCCCAGGCTAGGGGTCAAATCGGAGCTACAGCTGCCAGCCTATGCCACAGCCACAGCAACATGGAATCCAAGCCCCGTCTGCGACCTACACTGAACCTCTGCAGCCTACACTGTACCTCAAGGCAACGCCAGATCCTTACCCACTGAGCAAGGCCAGGATCAAACCCAGTCCTCATGGATACTAATCAGGTTCGTTACCGTTGAGCCATGATGGGAACTCCTGGTCCAGCCACTTCTAAATTCCTCCAGTTTCACCTCTTGTGCTCATAGCCTGTTCCAGCTTGATTCTCGCCTCAGCGTGGCTCTCCCGGGCCCCTGGAGCACCTTGCTGATCCATGAGGACCTGCCTCTCAAACTCTCCTGCTCTGAAACTCCCGCTACTCTAAGTGCAGTCCTTAGACCAGCAGCTTCACCATCACTTGAAAGCCTGTTTGAAGCACAGAATCATGACCCACTGAATGGGAAAGTTGTTAAAAAGATGCCCAGGGAATTCCCATCATGGCTCAGCAGAAACGAACCTAGTATCCATGAGGCCAATCCCTGGCCTTGCTCAGTGGGTCAAGGATCCGGTGTTGCCATGAGCTGAGGTGTAGGTTGGAGACTGGGCTTCAATCTGGGTTGCTGTGGCTTAGGCCGGCAGCTGTAGCTCCGATTCAGCCCCCAGCCTGGGACCTTTCATATGCTGCACCTGTGGCCCTTAAAAAAAAAAATACCCAGATGACCCACAGGCACAGTCATGTTTGAGAGGCACAAAGTGACACATCGAACTACGCCTGTCACTCCCCTGCTTAAAATCCACAGAGCCCTCCCTCTCCTTGCTTGCCTGTGGGTGACAGCCCAGGCGATCTGGCCACTGCCTCATTTCCCCACTCTGTGTTCATCTGCCCCAGGACCCCCACTTGTGCTGCCTGGACCAGGCTGTCTTGCCCTCTAGGCCTCTGCTCCTGCACCCCCTCCTCCTGAAACACTTCTTCTCACCTTTTTCTAGGCCAGACTGGGCGACTGGCTCAACACACTCATTCAGGAACTACTCCCTCTTTGGAGAGAGGTTTTTAAGTCTGGGTTCCCTGTGCATGCTGTAATTCATGCAGGATTCACCTCCTCCAGGAAGCCCTCTCTGATCTCCTTGTGCTCTTCCCTCCACACACCAGGTGGGGGCAGCATCCCATCTCTTGGCCCTTTTTGCCTAACGTGCTTCGCACAGTTGCAACCTGCCCTTGAGGTCAGGTCTGAATCTCATTCCTCTTTAGATCCCAGGGCCCAGCTCAGCCTAGAGCAGGTACTCAATAAATGCTTACCCAAGAGTGACCATGCCCTTCCTGGCTCCCACAGGCCTCCCCACCTGCCCCCTCCTCCCTGGGAGCCCAAGATTGTTTTTCCACCCTTGGCTTAATGAGACCCTTGAGGC